>NC_140018.1:22944079-24176579 GCF_964263955.1 Coregonus lavaretus
GGGCGGAGATGGGGAGGGCGGAGGGAGGGAAGGAGAGAAAAATGGGAGGGGAGGACGGAAGACACAGGGCAGAGACAGACTGGGGAAGCAAGGGAATGAGAAAGAAAAACCAAAAGCGGAGAGTAATGATAGTTTTGCCTGGTGCAGAACACACAGCTGGGAAGTGCTCTGAAAGGTTACCCAAACTGCAGAGTAGCGGGGCTAGTGGACTGGTTATGTAACAGTCTGGATATGGTATTTCCTACTCCGGCTGGCTGCTGATATTTGCCATATGGGTCCTACAGTAGCATGTAAAGTGGAGCTATCTCTTTCACTCACTGCTCCGCACTAGTCTCTCCTCCTTCGTTAGCTGTTTTTGTTTTGTTCGCTGTGATCTGCCCCTTGTTGTGGACTTTTTAAATTGAGCCTGAGCTCCAGCCTGCACTAGCCGAGCGGGAACTAACTATCTACACCATGTGGTTCTCTGTGGTCGGGAGGAAGGACCAGTCCAAGTCGGTAAGGTGCTATGCTCACTTCTCTTGGAAACAAGGGTTTATGCCTTGTATGTTTTTTTAGCCTTTTTATTTAACTAGGCAAGTCAGTTAAGAACAAATTGTTATTTACAATGACGGCCTGCCCCGGCCACACCCGGACGACGCTGGGCCAATTGTGCGCCGCCCTATGGGACTCCCAATCACGGCCAGATTGTGATACAGCCTGGAATCGAACCAGGGGGTCTGTAGTGACGCCTTTAGCACTGAGATGCAGTGCCTTAGACAGCTGCGCCACTCGGGAGCCCAAAGTACCCTGGTTGTGTGGGTATGGTGTGAATGTGTAGAGGTTTTGGCAGGACAGCAGCAGGAGAGGAGGTGGTTGAGGATGGAAAGACACAGGAAATAGAAGGGAACTCCAGTATGTGCTGCTGTTCCACTCACTGTAACCTTCACACCGTCTTCCATATCTGACACCTTGGTGTTCTTTTGCTCAAGTTTACTTCTCAGTTTGAGTTCCACCTTTCACAGTTGGTCATTTAAAATGTGTGAGACTGTTAATAAACGTCCAGCGCGGACCAGTTCTTCATATTGATATGACCCACTATGTAAGGGACCTAGGATGCTCGTCTCTACGTGCTGTTTACCAGTTTGGGGTGCTGCAATGCACACACACAGGCCATAACTTCAACTCTAGGACAAGAGCTTGATTTCGAACTTTTGGCCCCATTTTAGTTGATTCTACTCTGAACGATTATGTAACTTAGCAGGGTTTCCCAAACTCGGTCCTGGGGCTCCCCTCTGGGTGCACGTTTTGGTTTTTGCCCTAGCACTACACAGCTGATTCAAATAACCAACTCATCATCAAGCTTTGATTATCTGTGTAGTGCTAGGACAAAAACCAAAACGTGCACCCGGGGGGGGCGGGCCCCAGGACCGAGTTTGGGAACCCTTGCTGTAGAGAGCTGTAGCAGCAGTAACAATGGGAGGATGTGCTCTGGGCTCACTTGGCTGTGTTCTTCCTGCTGCTGGCTGGCTGTGAGACGGGACTTTGAGCTTTAGCTTACACGCGTGTGTGTGATCTCAGACTGTAGAAGCACTGGTCACTGCCTACCAGTGCTGCCCTGGGGCACAGCAAGAGCTACAAGACATACTGTATGCCTTCTAGTGATGGCGGGGGGAAAAAACAATAGTTACATATCGCAATATAATTTTTGGGATGATATTATATCGATATTTGACTCCAAGTATCAATTTGAAGAAGAAAAAATATATATAAGAAACGTCCTTTTTCAGGACCCTGTCTTTCAAAGATAATTCGTAAAATCCAAATAACTTAACAGATCTTCATTGTAAAGGGTTTAAGCACTGTTTCCCATGCTTGTTCAATGAACCATAAACAATTAATGAACATGCACCTATGGAACGGTCGTTAAGACACGAACAGCTTACAGACAGTAGGCAATTAAGGTCACAGTTATGAAAACTTAAGACACTAAAGAGGCCTTTCTACTGACTCTGAAAAACACCAAAAGAAAGATGCCCAGAGTCCCTGCTTATCTGCGTGAACGTGCCTTAAATTGCAATGTCCATACTGTGAGACGCCTAAGAGACAGGACGGACAGCTGATCGTCCTCACCGTGGCAGACCACGTGTAACAACACCTGCATAGGATCGGTACATCCGAACATCACACCTGCGGGACAGGTACAGGATGGCAACAACAACTACCCGAGTTACACCAGGAACGCACAATCCCTCCATCATTGCTCAGACTGTCTGCAATAGGCTGAGCGAGGCTGGACTGAGGGCTTGTAGGCCTGTTGTAAGGCAGGTCCTCACCAGACATCACCGGCAACAACGTCGCCTATGTGCACAAACCAACCATCGCTGGACCAGACAGGACTGGCAAAAAGTGCTCTTCACTGACGAGTTGCGGTTTTGTCTCACCAGGGGGGATGATCGGATTCGCGTTTATCGTCGAAGGAATGAGCGTTACACCGAGGCCTGTACTCTGGAGCGGGATCGATTTGGAGGTGGAGGGTCCGTCATAGTCTGGGGCGGTTTGTCACAGCATCATCGGACTGAGCTTGTTATCATTGCAGGCAATCTCAACGCTGTGGGTTACAGGGAAGACATCCTCCTCCCTCATGTGGTACCCTTCCTGCAGGCTCATCCTGACATGACCCTCCAGCATGACAATGCCACCAGCCATACTGCTCGTTCTGTGCGTGATTTCCTGCAAGACAGGAATGTCAGTGTTCTGCCATGGCCAGCGAAGAGCCCGGATCTCAATCCCATTGAGCATGTCTGGGACCTTTTGGATCGGAGGGTGAGGGCTAGGGCCATTCCCCCCAGAAATGTCAGGGAACTTGCAGGTGCCTTGGTGGAAGAGTGGGTTAACATCTCACAGCAAGAACTGGCAAATCTGGTGCCGTTCATGAGGAGGAGATGCACTGCAGTACTTAATGCAGCTGGTGACCACACCAGATACTGACTGTTACTTTTGATTTTGACCCCCCCCCCCCCTTTGTTCAGGGACACATTATTCAATTTCTGTTAGTCACATGTCTGTGGAACTTATTCAGTTTGTCGCAGTTGTTGAATCTTGTTATGTTCATACACATTTTTACACATGTTAAGTTTGCTGAAAATAAACGCAGTTGACAGTGAGAGGACGTTTCTTTTTTTGCTGAGTTTATATAAAAAATAATTGCTACTGTAGGTAGATTTAGCTAGCGCTAGTCGGCTGTACCTGTGCCAAAACCCCAGTATTTTTCATCCTATTGCTTGTTCTCATCATCTTTTTAAATAGTGAGCCAACATGTTTTACACACTTTTTTTTATGTCTCATAACTTTTTTCATGCTCAATCTCTCTGAAGCAGACATATAGTGAGCAATATGTTTGGAGCATCAAATCGCAATAGAATCGCAGTATCGAATAGCAATACACATCATATCGGCACCTAAGTATCGTGATATCGTATCGTGAGGTCCCTGGCAATTCCCACAGCAGGGTTCCCCAACTGGTGGCCCGCGGGTGGTTTTATTTGGCCCCCCAAGTTTTCTGTTGAATTTCCATTGTTGGACATAAAAAACTGTAAAAACACCAGGAAATCAGCTCCAAGGGATTTTAATTTGGGAAATCTGGGCGGCAGGTAGCCTAGCTGTTAAGAGTGCTGGGCCGGTAACTGCTGGGCCAGTAACTGAAAGGTTGCTGGTTCGAATTCCCGAGCCGACTAGGTGAAAAATCTGTCTGTGCCCTTGAGCAAGGCACTTAACCCTAAGTCGCTCTGGATAAGAGCGTCTGCTAAATGACTAAAATGTAAATGTAAAATGTATTTTCACTCATAATAGAGAGACACGTGATAATTTACAAATGTAAGCAAGGAAATTATTATGTTTTAGTCAAATATTATATCTATCGGCTTCTTGCAGTCAATTTGCGGTCTACAAATGATTTGTAATTATGTTCCGGCCCCCCGACCATCCGCTCAAGAAGAAATCGGCCCGCAGCTGAATCTAGTTGATGATCCCTGGCCTACAGTATATTTCCTGGGTGGGTTGTTACTACGAACAACATGACAAAACACTGTTGTGGGTTTCCAGCTAACAATCCCTTTGTCATTCTTTCTCAGTGACAAATAGAATGTTTAGTTATTTGCCCAGTGAGTTCACTGTTCCAATTGCCCTGATCAGACTCTTGTCTCAGACTTTTGGGTGAAGTGGTAGACAGCGACACACATTATCATGGGCAATTACCACTTTGCCATGATGCCTCCCTAACCAAAGATATAATCATCTGACAGCTATGGGAGCCATGCTTGTGTTTAAATGTGGACCTAGTTGGCCAGTTTGAGTCCTGGAGCCTAATAGAATTTGACAGCTCTCTCAACTGCCCAAATATAATTGTTTCATACTGTCAGTGAAGATTTTGGAGGATGCTCACGTTTGTGACATAGTGCTCATTCCATGTTTGACTGTGCATGCCTGGATTAGGAGCAGGTACTGACTGACAGAGAGTGTGTGGCAACAGATATATGACCACCACGTAGTGTTAGAGGAATGTAAAGAAATGCTGCTAGAGGTTTGGAACATGCTGTTCTCTAGGTATTCTCCTCTCAATGGTGTTAGTAGCATGTCCATAGGACCAGACATCTAGTGTCACTCTCCATAATTGTCACTCTCTTAAAGCCTTTGGAGCATTGGGTCCGATGGTTTGTGTCCCTGGTAGAAGTGTGTGTGTGTGTACGCTCTCTGACCTTGTTGGAAGGGTTTCTAAATCAGACATGTAGCACATCTGGCTTGTAGCACATCTACCCCTGAAAGGTCCCTCGTTCCCGCCGCTCTGTGAACTACTGTTTTTATGACTTAATTAGAGCAGTGGGCCTACTGTGTGCCCCCCTCTACATCCCTGCAACTTAAACACATACTTTCTGACAGACAAAGAGAGGTGCATCTTATTAAATGACAAAATGAAACACTTGAATAGCATAGAAGATGATAAGGAATGAGCGAGAGATGGATTGTACTTTCCAGGGAAAGATCAAAAGAACCCCTTCTGACCCAGAACCCTGTCTGCCTGTCTGTCAAGACCCGGTTGAATAGAAAAGCACATGAAGAGCCTTGCAGCCTCCTCTAACCACCACCACCACCACACACCCCAGACAGAGTGGCAAAGACACACAGCTCTGTGTGGTCTCCACTAACCCAAGCAAGCAGGGCAAAGTCACCCCCCTCCCCCCACACACACACACACACACACACACACACACAGGCGTCTGACTCAACATTGAGGGAAGCATACTGGAGTCATTTAGACCACAGCCACATGTCAAGACGTTCCCCTCTGCTATTAGTTGATTATCAGATTAGTGTGGTGCCAAAGTGTGTCTCTGACGTGTTAATATAGGGTCACACACAGTGTCTTGCACAGAGGTGGCCCAGTGTGCTGAGAGCTCATTCTGATGATAGCACTGTCTGATGCACTTGACATCCGATTCAAGGAAACATTCTCTTTTTGCTTAATTCAACGCCACAGAATGTTCTATCTCGAGAAAAATAAGAAGTCAGTCTTGTAAGATGATATGGTGCTGCTACTAGTTCCTTGCTCCTTCTGTCTCCAGTCAGATTGTGTAGCGTAGCCTGAAAGAATGAAGAAGCTTATTGATGGAGCCATTTCCACGTCAGTATGGAGGTCAGATTGAACACCTCAGAGCTGTGGGAAAATTGACTTCAGACTGAGATTTGTGTGTGTATATTATAAACTCCCTCAGGACTCCAGTCCACCAAACTTGACTTGGTGTGATGAACTATTCTCTCCTGTGCTAAACCCCCGAGGCAGGAAACTGCAGATCATAGTATGGCTTTATGTCTTCTAGGTGTCTGGTTTGAGATATATGCAGGCATGTACACACACAAACACACACACACACACACACACACAACAGGGTTTCCGTTAGCTGGCAATTGACCTCTTTTGGCCAAAAATGAAACGCCGATAAATTAAACTGTTGCCGGCCAAAATGACCGGGAGGAAAATAATCCCATTGCAAAAGAATGCTTTTTACTCATTGATGGAAATTCCAGTCGATGGAAATACATTTGATGTCATGCTTATCGGTCTATAGGATAATTAGCATAATTTAGTGGAATTAAATTGGCCTGTGTATTTTCGTTAGTCATCAAGTATTTTATTTATCCAACACAACTATGACACGCACACAGCATACAGAGCCTATTTTGAGTGGGATTTTCCTGTAGCTCCTCAGCTGGTTGCTGCTGGGGAAAATGCTATCGCATGTTAAAAACTGTTTTGGTGCACAACATTATCAGGACAGAGAAACCAGAAAGATGCTCATTGCTCACATGGAGCACTCCAAACAAAAGACAATGAAACAATTGACAAATCTCTTAAATGATCGTTATGAAATAAACCAAAACTTGTTTCTCACAAGTGTAGCAGGTTGTGAACCATGATTCCACTCCGAGAATGAGAACGGTAAATGACTAATACATGCATAAACAGAAAGGTATGTAACCATTTTTCGCTTTGTCATTATGGGGTATTGTGTGTAGATTGATGAGGAAAAAGTGAAGGGGTCTGAATACTTTCCAAATGCACTGTATGTAATGGGGAATTGACAAACATTTTAAATAAAAGGGCAAGCAATTCACACAAACAATGAATGTGCAAGAATTGGCGGGAGACAGCTGAGCCGTTCTGGATAGAGACCCTCCTACAGTATATCATCGCCACACACCCCTCCCCTTCTTGTCTCAACATTTTAAATAATGCTCAAGACACATTATCTTCACATATATTTTAGACGCTTTTCACTGACAGCCACATCTCAATAATGCCGGTTCAGTGTGAAAGGACAGTTGTATGGCAGTGTCTGATGTCTTGGCTCCAATTTCCTACAGAGCAGAACTGGGTTACAGGGCACTTCCCTGGGCAGGAAGACTCATGGCAGGGCGGGGCAGGAGAGCTGTTTGTTACTTTCAGCCAACACAGTGAATCTGACTGGAGAAAAGTTGATTTACTGCTGTACATCTGAACCCTTGAACAGTGGGTACCAATCTGGACTGAGTCCACATTTCTCCTCATATAAGTGGTCAACTGTTACGTGAATAAAAGTTGCAAATATTTGATCCAATTTTTGTAATGGCACTCCATGTTTGTTATAAGGCACATCTATTTGTGGCATGTCATTGCTTCTAAATCCATTAAACCATGACTGGTGAGGTTGCATTGAGGTGTGTGTGTGTGTGTGTGTGAGGGTACAGATGTGATGTGTATCTGGGTTGTGCTTGGACTGTCTCCTTACTGGACCCTACCACCACAGTGGAAACGTGCTCAGCCTCAGATCATAACACCTGGTGAACTGTTCAGATATTACAACATAGGGGGTCATTTCCCCTGCTCCCCCTGTGTTGTTGACCATATGGTCAGTTGTTAGTGGTGCAAGTCCACACACTTAGGGCCACATTTTCTGTCTATAAAATAGCTCTTGCAGTGTGCAAAATTGTGGCGCTCTTTCCAATCACAACCATAACATTGAAATAGATGGAAAACACTTACGCACTTTGGAATACTGCAGCTTGCATAGTCAAGTTCTTGGATAGTTTCTATTATGCATTTCAATTGTAAAGGGTGTTTTGGGGCCTTCCTTGATCTCTCCTCTGAACATGCGGTCTACAGTCTTGTTGTGGAGCCACATGCTCTGAGACTTGACTAGACGTGTCAGAGCTGTATAACTCTGTAATTGGCTCCTTTGAGGCTCTCGCCAACCCAGCTGTCTGGCTTCAATCACAGGTGTGATGTGTTCCACGCTCTGACTCCACACCCAACTCCCCTCAGCATCGGGCGAGGCATGTAGCCTGACTGCAACTCGACACGTGCAACACCCTCCGACAATCTGATAGTTAACAACAGCGTCGTAGCTAGCTACACAAGTGCTCATCATAATGTGAAGTCAGTCGTTACAGTGCCTCAACTTCCTCCCCTTTACTAAAATAAATGTTAGGTCTTTAGGTGTTTTAGGTAAGGAGGAAGGAGGTTTTAGTGAGAGGGGTGGGATACATGTTGGATGAATGGATATTATACCACCTTTAGGCAGGTATGAATACTACCCAGTATTCTACTACACTAGCCAGCCCTCGTACTTAAAAACGGTAGCAATTAGTGCTCTCGTTAAAGCACTGCAGAGTTTTAGTAATGGACTTTATAGACCTCTGTTACATGTGTTTTGCCAGGCTGAGCCTATGAACTTGGTGTGTGTGTTGGGCTGAAAGGCCTGCTGCTTCTCTCTCACTCAATTCAATTTGCTTTATTGGCATGATGTAATAATGTACATATTGCCAAAGCTTACTTTGGACATTTACAATATTAACATAATAATATTCAATATTGTCAACTGGACAACAATAATCAAGGGTCAAAATAACCGTACATTGAACAATGGCATAGAGGACATGTGCAGGTTGGTTGGTCTGTCAGACACT
The DNA here is from genome assembly GCF_964263955.1 of Coregonus lavaretus. NCBI lineage: Eukaryota > Metazoa > Chordata > Actinopteri > Salmoniformes > Salmonidae > Coregonus > Coregonus lavaretus. The sequence continues at coordinate 22,952,558 of NC_140018.1, forward strand.
GTCTCTCATCTTATGGCAGGCAGCAATGTAGTGCGCTGCCAACCCACAGCTCTCTGCGTCTTCCCCCAACAGGACGGGGGTAGCCTATTCTCATCAGAGAGGTCTTTGAAACACTCTCTAATTGTTTTATATTTTTGACATTTTGTCAGGAAATGCAGCTCTGTCTCGGGTTCTGCTGTGGTGCAGTGGTTGCACAGCCTTTCCTCTACAGGGAGCCAGGTTTTGCTGTGTCTACCCTTCTCAATGGAAAGGCTGTGCTCACTGAGCCTGTACTTTGTCAAGGTTTTTCTAAGGTTTTGATCAGTAACCAGTCAAATAGTCAAATAGTTTGCCACGGTGTACTGTTGATTTAGGGCCAGATAGCACTGCATTTTGCTTTGTGCTTGTGTTTTCCAATAAGTCATGTAGTTTTGTTTTGACTGTGTTGTAATTTGGTTTATACTGATTGATTGGGTGTTCTGGTCCTGAGGCTTCAGTGTGTTAGCAAAACAGGTTTGTGAACTCAGCCCAGGACCAGCTGGATGAGGGGACTATTTTATTTGCTCAGCTCTTTGCATTGCAGGGCTTGGTAATGATATGAGAGGGGGGGTCACTGTATTTTAGATGTTTCCAAAGCTTAATTGCTATTTTTTTAGTTTTTATTATTAGTGGATATTTACCTAATTCTGCCCTGCATGCATTGTTTGTAGTTTTCCTCTGGACATCTTACCGAACTCTGCATGCAGGGTTTCAATGGGGTGTTTGTCCCATTGGGTGAAATCCTGTTTTGCAAGTGGACCCCACATCTCGCTGCCATAAAGTGCAATTGGTTCAATGACACATTCAATTAGTTTTAGCCTAATTTTAATAGGTATTTCAATTTGTATTTTTATGGCGTAGAATGCCCTGCGTGCTTTCTCTGTTCATTCACTGCATCATTAAGGTGTCCAGTTTAGCTTATTTTTAAACCTAAGTAATTGTAGTGTGTGCAGTACTCTATATATGTTGTACCAATTGAGAACTTTGGTCTAATTCCCTGAGATCTGGATCTTCTCTGGAAAATCATTATATTTGTGTTTTTGGGGTTTACTGTCAGGGCCCAGGTCTGGCAGTACTGCTGTAGCAGGTCCAGGCTCTGTTGTATGCCATGTGCTGTGGCTGACAGCAGGCATAGGTCATCTGCGAAGAGCAGGCATTTAACCTCTGAATTGTGGAGACTAACACCAGGGGCTGAGGATTCTTCTAGAATGGTGGCCAATTCGTTGATGTAAATATTGAAGAGTGCAGGGCTCAGATTGCAACCCTGGCGAAGCTTTTTGGAAGTCGATAAAGCAAGCGTACATTTTGGTATTATTTTGGTGGACTTGTTTATCTTTCAGGGTGTAAATATGACCGGTCGTGCGATGTTTTGGTATAAATCCAATTTGGCTTTTACTCTAGACATTGTGCTTATTAAGGAAGTTTAGAACTCTTACATTTTATAATACTACAGAAAACCTTCCCCAGCTTACTGTTCACACAAATGCCTCTGTAATTGTTTGGGTCAAATGTATCTCTGTTCTTAAAGATTGGGGTTATGAGTCCTTGATTCCAGATGTCAGGGAAATAACCTACATTCATGATCAAATTAAACAGTGCTAATATAGCCAATTGAAATGTGAAATCTCTCTCTGTCTGTCGGTTAGAGCTCCCATTTCCCTCACATCACTCCTTGATGTAAAGGCCTTAATCTAGAACAGCGGTATTCAAAGTCGGGGTCGAGACCCCTAGTGGGATCACGGGGAAATGCAGTGGGGTCTCCAAAATTAAAAAATAAACACAATTTATGTTTTGGGGAAATGAATATACTGGTGGAGAAATGGGGTCCCTGCTGAAAAAGTTTGAATACCACTGATCTAGAACGTGACTTATACTGTAATAGGCTACTTGTTTCTGTGGTAACTGAAGTTGTGACATGTTTTGGAGAGATCAGGTGGCACCTAGTTATGACTTTAGATTGGACACCTGAAAGAACATGAACTATTTTGTTTTTGGTGACCTAATGATGTCGTATCGGTCACAACAACCCGAGTGGCATTGTGTCACACATATTCACAGACACACACGTTCACACACACGCGGATTCCCAGGTTTGTTTCTCCCTTGTGACAGTGACTTATAGATGAAACTGGCGCCCTGGTTCTCTCACTAAGCCCAGTCTCCTGTCCCCAGCCAAATGTAAGCTGTAGTAAGATTTTCCTCTTGTAGGACAATAAACATGAATCTGTATCAGCCTGGCAGAGGGCCAGTAGTCCTGACCTGTGTAAGGAGACCCCTCTGTGTGTGAGCGGGACCATTGTGTCCCTATGTTCCCCGGGAGGACGGGTGGCCCTCTGGAATGTCCCCCTCCGGGCTAAGATGACGCCCCTCTAGGAGGAGTCCGTGCCACAGCTCCAGTGACAGCACTGGTCATAACCAAACACACACACCTACGCCAGATTAGCGTAGACTGAACTGAAGACTGAACAGATTGATGTATTCAATGTATCTGAAGGCATCTCTTATTGCAGGGGTGTCAAACTCATTCCATGGAGGGCCTAGGTTCTGCTGTTTTTTGGTTTTTACTTTCAATTAAGACCTAGACAACCAGGTGTTCTTGAATAATTCGTGACCTTAATTCATCAATCAAGTACAAGGAAGGCGTGAAAACGAACAGACACTGGACCCTCCGTGGAATGTGTTTGACACGTGTTTTACTGTATGCTGCTGGTTTATCTGATTCTCTCTATTCAGAGGGTTGAGGTCTGCTGGTTTTCAGCCTCTTGTCTCGTTTTTGTGTATCCGAGGCTCTGTGGTAGTAGTTGTGCTAGATTAGAACAATTGTTGTATGATGCAATCGATTCAAAGTGACATTGGACATCAAAGTTATTACCTGTGTTGCTGCATCCCAGTTGTAGGTTCTTCTATAAAGCCTATAGTAATGTTTGTTTCCCAGTGAATATGAGCACTGGCGTAGTGGAGGGCTGGGTGGGTGGGTGCTGATGATGGTCTATTGTGGTGTAAATAGCCAGGCTTTCTCAGGCGGATTCTGTTTCTGCGTTTCCTCCCCGCTACTGTGGCTTCCTTACCCACAGACCCCTCCCTCTTGCTCGCACTCACTTTTTTCTCTCCCTCGCGCTCTCTGTCTCTCCGTCTCTCCGTCTCTCTCTCTCTCTCTGTCTCTCTGTCTCTCTCTGTCTCTCTCTGTCTCTCTGTCTCTCTCTGTCTCTCTCTGTCTCTCTCTGTCTCTCTGTCTCTCTCTGTCTCTCTGTCTCTCTCCGTCTCTCTCTCTCTCTGTCTCTCTGTCTCTCTCTCTCTCTGCCTCTCTCTCTCTCTGCCTCTCTCTCTCTCTCTCTGCCTCTCTCTCTCTCTCTCTCTCTCTCTCTCTGTCTCTCTCTGTCTCTCTGTCTCTCTCTCTGTCTCTCTCTCTCTCTCTGTCTCTCTCTCTCTCTCTGTCTCTCTCTCTCTCTCTCTCTCTCTCTCTCTCTCTCTCTCTCTCTCTCTCTCTCTCTCTCTCTCTCTCTCTCTCTCTCTGTCTCTCTCTGTCTCTCTCGGTGTCTCTCTCGCTGTCTCTGTCTCTCTCTCTCTCTGTCTCTCTCTCTGTCTCTGTCTCTCTCTCTCTCTCTCTCCCTCTGTGTGTCTGTGTTTACTCTTCAGATCCTCTCTGTCTTTACATTGTTTGCGTTAGCATCCAACATAAGGCTTCAATATAAGGAGTGTGGTAGTCGAATCCTCACCGGTTTACATTTCAGTGGTTGTTTTGGCAGCTCTTCACAACGCCCATTAAACGCTTTGAGGAATAAACAGATGTTCAGACAGACAGCAGGCGACTGTCCAAACCTCTCCCCTGGCTTTAGTGTCGACCGCCAGCCTTTCTCAGCTGACCACCACACATTAGAGTTAAAACAACAGTGTGTCGCATCCACAGCAGGCTTCGCAGGAGATGGCCAATGAGCCCGCACATGGGTGGCTTTTACTGGTTAAGCCCTCCAATCCCGGTTCTCGTGTTTGACGTGTGCATTATTAGCACCTCCAGCTGGAGTTCATCTCTCCCCACAATCCCCTGCTATTCTCTCTGTTAGAGGTCACCAGGACCCACCACACATCCTTTATGTCGCCCAGCGTCAAGAGGTGTTACTGCACAGACTGTAATGTTGATACAGGGTCTCATGCACTCATGAGTCACTGCACTGGAGTAATAAGGTGGTGTTGAACTGGTGCTGTGGACCAGGTTGTGGAGGAGCAGGACCACCAGGCAGGCTGTGCTGTGTGGCAGAGCTATCTGCTGCACCTTATAGAGGAATGTGTTGTTGACCATGGAGGAGAGCAGTGCTGTGATCTCCCTCTCTGGTCTGGCTGCTGTCTCTCTGGTGTTGGTTCCCTTGAATTTAATAAAGGAGTTAATGTTTACTTCAGAGACTAACAGTTTGTTCTCAACAACACACACTCATAGTGGTTGGTGGGCAAGTTCTCTCAGTCAAGCTCATTTGATTCCTGTTGCATGGGTTCCTTCAGACAATCTGAAAAGAGTTACGAACTTTGTAAAGAGCAATAGTTCTTGAGTTACAAAGTAGGAGTACAGCCTGTGTCTATTATCTGGCCTGCTGTGTTTGTACAGGTGAAAGCTCTTTTTAGGATTGTCTGGTATTATTGGGCAGTAGATCCATGTGAACAGGGCTCTCGTGTTATTTTGAGATTAAATTATATTACATTGAACAAGACAGTACTATCCCAGGCAGCTCAATGTGATCTCTACCTGATCTTCCCCAAATATTACAGCTGGCTCTGGCCTAAGATTTCCGTTAGGAAAATGTGGCGCTGGACATTTGACCGACAACATTTTAATTTACTGCATTGAGTGCGTAACCTGATTAGGGCATCCACCCACAGTGCTCAGAAAGACAGAAATCACATTTAGAATATGGTAATTCATCTTAACAGAACATGCAAGTCACAGATGCAATAACGTGCGGTCCTTCTTACCAAATTCTGATGTGCACTTTGAACATGTTATAACTGTCCAAATGTACTTTTCCTCAGCCAACAAGACGAGTAACTAAGAGCAAAATCAATAGCTTATATCAATCTACTATAGGAGAAAAGGTTAGGCTACCTATTCTATTGGTCAGCTTGTCGAGAAAGAAATAGCCTATTCCAAACAGACTCTGGGACAGTTGTGGGACGATAGATCCTAAATTCATCCAACCAGTAGGCCTAGGCTACATAAAAAAGCAATGAATCTGATGCAACAGATCACAGCGTTTAGCTTAAAATGTTGATAAACTATTATTTCTTCACATTATAAGTGCAGCAATGCGCGCAAGGCAGTAGGCTACACACAAATGTTCATTCCATAATGCAATTAGCGGTAAACCACACAGTTATCAAAAGGGCACTGCACGTGCAAGCGGTTCCATGTGACCGAGATGAAAATATCCATTAAAAATGTAGAAAGAGAGGAGATCTAATAGGTTACTTTGAAGCAAGGTAAGACATGTCTCATAATACACTATATATACAAAAGTATGTGGACACCCCTGCAAATTAGTGGATTTGTATATTTCAGCCACACTCGTTGCTGACAGGTGTATAAAATCGAGCACACAGCCATGCAATCTCAATAGGCAAACATTGGCAGTAGAATGGCCTTACTGATGAGCTCAGTGACTTTCAACGTGGAACCGTCATAGGATGCCACCTTTCCAAACGTCTAGGAGCAACAACGAGCTCACAGAACGGGACCGCTGAGTGCTGAAGTAAAAATATTCTGTCCTCTGTTGCAACACTCACTACCTCCAACTAATTGCAAAGTGGTGTGTGACGCGTTTTGATGCCGCGTTCAAAACAACTGGGAACTCGGAAATCTCCGACTGTGTTTTGAATGGTCATCCGACTCGGAATTCCAACTCGGGAACTCGGGCCTCTTTCTAGAGCTCCGACTTTCTGACCTGAAGATCACTGACGTCATGATTTGACCTTGTATTTTTCAGAGTTCCTAGTTGTCTTGAAAGCACCACAAGATGCTGCAGCAGCAGCTCTGCCACTGTCTGACAGATTTCTCCTGAAAGGCTCTGTATCTGTATGCGATAAATAAGATACATAACAAATATACTGTAGACGCGCCAATTTCATTCCACTAAATTATGAAAATTAACCTATAGACCGATAAGCATGACCAGTCAAATGTATTTCCATCGATTGGTATTTCCATCAATGAATAGGCTAAAAAGCATTATTTATCAATGGGATTTTTTCTTCTTTTCCCAGACAATTGGCCGGTGGCAATTTTATTTATCGGCTTTTCATTTTTGGGGGGGGGACAAAAGCTGGCTAACTGAAATCTTGCCAGTCTGGGCATGCCATATTGGGTAGTACCCTCTGCTACCTTTGGAGAGCTCAGCCATGGGAAAATACCTTTTCATTACGGTAGATACATTTTTAGTCCACTCTCATGAAACACTGACTCTCAGGAATTCTTCCACACTACTCTAGGATTGTATTTCAATGGGATGCTTGTGAAATGATTTAGGTTAACCGGTTTTAACTGGTATGAAGTGATTTAAGACCTTATTTTAGTTTGGGCAGAGGGATTAGGGGGATCCCCTCAGTTTTCCTGTGATTTAAATGTGTTGACGCTTAACGGGAACAGCAGATGGCACGGATCATGTCAAGCCACCTTTGGCCTCGTCTCATGTAGCCTCATTATTCTTAGTATTAGTACCATGTTTGTTTTGTCGATTCATTTAAATAGTCCTGCTCAGGGTCTCTAGTCTCTAGACTCCAGATGAATAGTTTCATTTAGCTGGCAGTTCACTGCAGACAGATGGCTCCACACAGTGCTACAGTAGCTGTGTGATTTATTGAGGAATTGTGCTGCTATGTTAATACTAAATGGTCTCTGTTTAGTGTTAACAATGTTCTACCAGGCCACAGTAGCATGTGTCACAACAGAACACTATGGGCCAAGTGTTCCAGCCAGACATTCTTTATGTCCAAGTGTTCTGTCTGTCTGGCCTGTGTAGTGAATGTTCCCTTCTGTCTGTCTTTCTCAAGGGTGCTGGACAGGACAAGCTTGGGATCTACATCAAGTCTGTTGTGAAGGGAGGTGCGGCTGATGTGGTGAGGGTTTTAGATCATGACGACTCCATCCTGTAACTGTACAGAATGACCTCCTCTAGATTGACTTTCAATGTGTGCACTGTTGCTATTATACGACTTCTCTCTCCTTCCCTCTTTCTCTGTGTGTCTGTGTGCGCGTTCCATTTGTTTGCGTGTGTGTAGGACGGTCGTCTGGCTGCAGGGGACCAGCTGCTGAGTGTAGATGGCCGCAGCCTGGTGGGCCTCTCCCAGGAGAGGTAACGCCTCAAACTTCCCTGACCTGCCTCGCCCCGGGTCACTCCCCAACACGACACACTAATTGGACCTTGTGTACAGAACAACCTGGGTTTAGGAGTGAAGCAGGACACGTAATGTGCTGAAGAGTGGAGAAACCAAGATGAAACGGATAGGGAACGTCAAGGCCAATTTGATACCAAAAGCTCTTTCAATAGCAGCAGTCACACCATAGAAATGAATTAGCTCAATCGCGTAGAACAAGCAGAGACTTATCTACAGTGCACTAACTTACAATGACCTCCACAATGTTTATGATGGGTCTAGTAGTAATGAATAGCTTATCCTTGGTTCACGCCTCTCTCAGATTAGTTAGTGTTGGGTTAGAGCTCTGGGCCAGTAACTGAAAGGTCGCTAGTTCGAATCACCGAGTGACAAGGTGAAAAATCAGTCTGTGCCCTTGAGCAAGGCACTTAACCCTAATTGCTTGATAACTCTCTGAGGGTGTCTCGGGGAGAGTTGGGATATGCAAAAAACTAATTTCCAATTCACACATGCGTGTAATACATACTTGTATATAGGACAAATATAAGCACCCACCAAAACATTTAAATAAATAAAAATGATACCCTTTCAGACAAACATGCACAAACCTTTTGGCCATGTTCTTTTGGTTTCCAAATGCCAAAACAGTTGAGGCTCAGTGTCCAATCTATAACATTGTTTTCTATTCTCGTATGAAAAACAGAGGGATGCGTAGTTAGTTAAAGTTTTAAAATCTAATTGCCACGTTGAATTAAAAGCATATGGCTCATTACACTTTTATATCTGCTCTTAAACTGACAACAGAATCTGGTCCAAATCTTGGATTTGGTGATTGCTTTGAGAAGTTAGTGTGTGTGTTTGTTTGCCAATGATAAACCACAAGGCTTGAGCGCCAAACAGACAGTCTAAAACTGTTGGGAAATTAACTTTAAACTGTTTCGAAATGAACTTCTTCAAAATGCTATTGCATATGGGGAATACCATTCCTGATACAGTTATGTGAACCTCGTCTGCCAATGAAAGTCTCATAAACATGTTTTGTTCTGTTGCATTCAATCATCTCTCCAGTCCAATGTATTCTGAGTCCCAGTAATATATCTGATGTCTCTTCTCAGGGCTGCAGAGTTGATGACGAGGACAGGCTCTGTGGTAACACTGGAGGTGGCCAAACAGGGAGCTATCTTCCACGGCCTGGCCACGCTCCTCAACCAGCCTTCTCCTATGATGCCCAGAGGTAAGGGTCTGCTAGGACAACAGGGGTGTCTGAAATGGCACCCTATTCCCCATATAGTGCACTACTATTAACCATGGTCCATAGGGCGCTGGTCAAAAGTAATTCACTATATAGGGAATAGGGTGCCATTTCAGATGCAGACAATGTCTCTCCTTGTTGTCCCCAGTAACGGGGTAGAGTCAGAGGAAGGCCGAGGTTTGACTAAGTAGATAATGAGGGTTTGTGCCCCCCCCCCCCCCCCCCCCCCCCCCCAAACCCCGTCATACAGGACAAAACTTAGCAGTTGGCATTAGGGCTCCAGATTCCATGAAATGTCAGAAGTCTGCTTTGTTTTGTTTTCAACATTCCGCCTATACTTCTGTGGTTTTGGAGAGAGACTGTTGTAGTTTATGGGGCGTTGGCTGGCTGGTAGTGTTTGTACTGAGAATGTGGCTGCAGATAGTTAATGATGTCCATTCTACATGTACTGTCTGCTGTGGTTGGCTCATTAATCCTCCATCTCTTTCTCCCTTTCCTTTCTTCTCAGCGTTACAAGGAGGGCGTGACAAGAATGGTAAACTGAGACCAAAGAGTGAAGGCTTTGAACTGTACAATAACTCAGTCCAGAACGGCTCTCCAGAGAGTCCCCAGGGCGACTGGCAGGCCTACCCAGAACCAAAGAAGATGAGCGGGGAGGAGAGGCTACTGAAGAACCGGGCAGACCACCGCTCCAGCCCCAACGTGGCCAGTGAGTAGATGGGCGATTCCAGCGTTATGGACATTACATTTGCACGCAAAATCACAACTTTATTGTCTCACAGAATGGACAAACAAAATAGAAATGGAACTTTTGATGTGTGAATATAGCACCCATTGTGGGGAGTGCATACCCCAAAAAGTTGACTTGTTAATATTGACATGTTGTATGTTTTGCATTTTGTTATTTATGTTTTGTGGTTTGGTTAAAAAATATATAAATATAAAAAAATATTGGCATGTTGGAAAAATAAAGCAAATAAGAAGCATTATGGATGTTACTTGAAATGGACAAGCTTTTTGGGGAGATATTAGCAAAAGTCTGAGTTTGTCTTAGGTCAAGTCATGGATTGTCATTTCGAAGGAAAGGCTTGGCTGAACACAAAAACAACAACAAAAACAGTCATTTCCATTATTACTTTATAGAGGAAAAACAACCCTTATAGATGTTACTCTCCATTGTGGATATTAGAGTCTGAAATAGACATTGAAATCTTATAAATTTCGTGTTCCGAATCTATCATAAAAAATGTTTTTATGTCAGCTGAAGGCATAATACAGGGGTGTCGAACTCTTTTTGCCCCGGGGGCTGCATTCAGTCTTCAACGAGGTCCAGAGGGCCGCACTGAAAATTGGTTATATTTCCTTGCAATAAATAGTCCTCTATCCATCATTTGTGAAATTTTGGATGCTCCCTGGTGATTATTAGCGATCTGGACAGTCAATAAACTGTGAATATAGGTCCATTATCATTTCTACTCCGTTTTGATTTGGTTTTAGTCATTTTAAAGTATATTGAGTTTGTTTCAATACATTTATACAATTTTTACTCAAACCACCCGCGGGGCCAGATTGGACCCCCTAGCCGGCCGGATCCGTATGTTTGACACCCCTGGCATGGTACCTTAGGATTGAATAATTACAGGTAGTCTTAATAGTATACAAGGCCAGACACCACACCTTAATTGGTAACTTTACCAGTTGAATTTAAATACATGTGCCTATAGTGCCAATCAACTTTTCTGGACACTGGATGAAGTTAGTGTATTTGGGGGGGGGGCTTTCACTTGAAAAATACACTCCAGCACTATTCAAAGATTGTTGATAAACACTTCTCATCTTTCTATCTGAAAAACAGTACTGCCATGTATGAGAAATGCATTTCAGCATACCTTTTCCAAGAGAATATTAGCTAGAACACATAATTTTCAAGATATCATCAATTACTTCAGTAAAAGTCTGAAGAATACATCCCAGAACGAGCACACAAAATATGTTGAATGCACAAGCTTCTGAAGCATAAGATATGATACATCAATGTCCATCACATTCACAACTGTTATGGATGTTACAGATACAGTGAGGGAAAAAAGTATTTGATCCCCTGCTGATTTTGTACATTTGCCCACTGACAAAGAAATTATCAGTCTATACTTTTTATGGTAGGTTTATTTGAACAGTGAGAGACAGAATAACAACAAAAAAATCCAGAAAAACGCATGTCGAAAATGTTATAAATTGATTTGCATTTTAATGAGGGAAATAAGTATTTGATCCCCTCTCAATCAGAAAGATTTCTGGCTCCCAGGTGTCTTTTATACAGGTAACAAGCTGAGATTAGGAGCACACTCTTAAAGGGAGTGCTCCTAATCTCAGCTTGTTACCTGTATAAAAGACACCTGTCCACAGAAGCAATCAATCAATCAGATTCCAAACTCTCCACCATGGCCAAGACCAAAGAGCTCTCCAAGGATGTCAGGGCAAAGATTGTAGACCTACACAAGGCTGGAATGGGCTACAAGACCATCGCCAAGCAGCTTGGTGGGAAGGTGACAACAGTTGGTGCGATTATTCGCAAATGGAAGAAACACAAAAGACCCGTCATTCTCCCTTGGCCTGGGGCTCCATGCAAGATCTCACCTTGTGGAGTTGCAATGATCATGAGAACGGTGAGGAATCAGCCCAGAACTACACGGGAGGATCTTGTCAATGATCTCAAGGCAGCTGGGACCATAGTCACCAAGAAAACAATTGGTAACACACTAAGCCGTGAAGGACTGAAATCCTGCAGTGCCCACAAGGTTCCCCTGCTCAAGAAAGCACATATACAGGCCGTCTGAAGTTTGCCAATGAACATCTGAATGATTCAGAGGAGAACTGGGTGAAAGTGTTGTGGTCAGATGAGACCAAAATGGAGCTCTTTGGCATCAACTCAACTCGCTGTGTTTGGAGGAGGAGGAATGCTGCCTATGACCCCAAGAACACCATCCCCACCGTCAAACATGGAGGTGGAAACATTATGCTTTGGGGGTGCTTTTCTGCTAAGGGGACAGGACAACTTCACCGCATCAAAGGGACAATGGACGGGGCCATGTACCGTCAAATCTTGGGTGAGAACCTCCTTCCCTCAGCCAGGGCATTGAAAAATGGGTCGTGGATGGGTATTCCAGCATGACAATGACCCAAAACACACAGCCAAGGCAACAAAGGAGTGGCTCAAGAAGAAGCACATTAAGGTCCTGGAGTGACCTAGCCAGTCTCCAGACCTTAATCCCATAGAAAATCTGTGGAGGGAGCTGAAGGTTCGAGTTGCCAAACGTCAGCCTCGAAACCTTAATGACTTGGAGAAGATCTGCAAAGAGGAGTGGGACAAAATCCCTCCTGAGATGTGTGCAAACCTGGTGGCCAACTACAAGAAACGTCTGACCTCTGTGATTGCCAACAAGGGTTTTGCCACCAAGTACTAAGTCATGTTTTGCAGAGGGGTCAAATACTTATTTCCCTCATTAAAATCCAAATAAATGTATAACATTTTTTACATGCGTTTTTCTGGATTTTTTGTTGTTATTCTGTCTCTCAATGTTCAAATAAACCTACCATTAAAATTATAGACTGATCATTTCTTTGTCAGTGGGCAAACGTACAAAATCAGCAGGGGATCAAATACTTTTTTCCCTCACTGTATCATAACGCTGGAAAAGGATACTGATAATGAAAAGAGAAACCAATTATAAACCATATAAAACCTTGATGAAAGTTAGCTTTACAGAGAAAGTTTAAATGCGATATTTTTGGATGTTACATTGCCTGTCCCAGTCAGCCCACTATCTTTACAATACTGTAGAACACGCAAACAATACTCAAGATACTCAACAATACTCAATTTGGTCTCTCTTGCTTCATTAATATCTTATCATAACTAACACTGGGGGACAGCTGTGAGTGGAAAAACAAGCTCTGTGAGTCCTTTCTATAAGCCATGAAATACGATTGACTGAAAATTATTATTTTTTGACTTGGCCACCTACTCTGTAATAGTCAAAATTCATGCAATTTCCTACTTAAACTTTTCAAATAAACTTCAACATATGGGCGGACCTTAAGGATAATTATGAATGTGGTTCCATTTAGAACTAACTTTATTTGTGCATGCTTTTACACGGAATCGCCTGGATAGAACCCATACAGCACTCCTGTGTGATGCACATGAAGGATTTAAATGGCCATGTGACATAATGTACATGTAATAACCCTGTTCCTGAGGAGTTGTGGGAGTGTCTTGATTCGCTGAACCAGGTTTGTTAGTGCTGGGCTGGAACAAAAGCCTCCAAACCTCATAGCTCTCCGGGGCAAGAGATGATGAATGGCAGTTTTATTGTCATGAATCTTGACCTGGAGGCAGCTCTGCAGAGTGGTCACTAGCTAGCACAGCCACAAAGTCATAAAATCTAAATTAAGACCAAAAAGCAAATGGCCCATCTAGTGGAAATCACTCAGTTCTGCCTCCACTGCAAGATTCATGACAATAAATGTCAACCTGCTGGTGAATGGTGATCACTGGAGTAGTGTGTGTGACCACTGAGTTAGTGTCTGCTCAGCTCTGACTACCTGGTGTTTTCCTCCAGACCAGAGTCAGAGTCCAGGAGGGAAGGCCGTCTACCCAGGAGGACCTGGTACCAAGATCACCTCCGTCTCCACGGGCAACCTGTGTGCTGATGTGAGTAACCACAGCAACACCACCAGCCAGTGGAATGTCTCCCGTAGCATATCTCCCTGAGGAGAAGGTCTACGCTGTCTCAGTTATGACAAGACATTACCAGTCACACCACTGGACAGGTCACACAGAGTACGACAGAACTGCGATCCAGCACACGCAGACCATATAGTATTGCAGCATTCCCTGTTTTTAATCAGTTCTTCTCAGCTCTCACAATCAAAACAATAACCAAGATTACTAAGAGATATGAGTCATTATAGGTAGGAAAATCACAACGTTCCATCGTAATTGAAAATGGCTTTATCTATTGTTCCCCCTGTAATAAATCCTAATCAGCTCTCCAACCACTATCACTGATTAGCTACCCAGCTGTGGTGCGGCGTTCGTGTGCTGCCTCACCAACATTCTTATCCTGTCAACAAACAATGGTCTCCCTGAGCACACGACCCCACCGCCATCGGCTACCGTTAATAACACTGATGAAATCTGGACCGTGACCACGAGCGATTGTCTAGTTTATCCGACGTCTCTTAGCCAACCTTAATGTATGGTTTGGAATAGCATAATCCCTTCTATAGGACCACAAAAACGGTTGTCTTGATCTCCTAGCCAACCATAATGTATGTTCTAATAGTAGTCCCCTTTTCCTTCTCTATAGGACGAGCCCTCTCCTCCTCGTCCGGAGGCCTACCCCATCCCTACTCAGACCTACCCCAGGGAATACTTCACCATCCCAGCCTCCAAGTCTACAGACCGGATGGGCCCGGCCGCGGGGCAGTTATACGCTGACGACAGGGGTCCTCCTGGTTCCATGGAAGACCACCACAACAACAGCATGGCGATGCAGGTGGGCACACGGGCAAAGGAATCATGCAGAAATGTTTTGTCTGAATAGCATAATATCAAATACTATACATTTACATTTTAGTCATTTAGCAGACGCTCTTATCCGGAGCGACTTACAGTTAGTGAGTGCATACATTTTCAACCCTGGCGTTGCAAGCGCCATGCTCTACCAACTGACTATACCTGTATGTTGTTAATTTACACATGTACTAGGAGTATACAGTGTTGTAAAAGTGCTGTGCTGCTCTTGCACTGTGTTAATGTGTGTGTATGTGACTGCTGTGTCTGTCCTCTCAGCGGGTGGGCCACTCTCAGGAGGAGCTGTGTGACCTCCCGGGGGGCTACCCTCCAGCCGGCCTGCGTCCTGAGGACCTGGTCCACCTGCACCTGCACCAGCAGCAGCAGAGAGAGGCTGACTACCAGCGAGGCAGTGGGGAACACTGGGGCAACCACCACCAGGTCTCCTCCTCCGTGGAGTCCTCCACCTCCAGCCAGGAGCACCTCAACTACTCCTCCTCCAACAAGAGCCAGAGCAACCATAAGAGTGGCCCGGGACGCTGGAAGACCCCTGGCCCCGGTCCCATCGCCCCGCACCCAGGCCCCGTGGCTCAGGCCACACGCACAGACCTCCCTCCCCCTCCACCGCCCCCTCCCCCCGTACACTACCAGGACTTTGAGCCCCAGCTCGACATGCCCCTGCCCCCCCCTCCCTCAGCCTCCCAGCAGCAGGCAGCAGCCGCCGCCGACCGCAAGAAGCGCGAGGAGCAGCAGCGATGGTATGAGAAGGAGAAAGCCCGGTTAGAGGAGGAGAGGGAGAGGAAGAGGAGGGAACAGGAGAGGAAGCTGGGACAGGTCCGTAACCCATCCGTGCCTGTAGCCCACAACAACCACCAACACGGGGGCACACTCCCCCCTCCCACACAGCACCATCAGATGCCCCCTCCCCAGTCCCCCATGCCCATGCAGCAGGTGCCCCAGCCCTACCTCCCCACCCAGGCCCAACAGCAGGCCCAGCAGCAGCAGCCCCCCAGGCCTGAGAAACTGTCCACCCTGCCCAGAGCAACCACCCTGCCCCCTCAGGGAAACCCCATGGACACAGTGATCAGAGAGCTGCTCCCCCAGCAGCAGCCCCGCACCATCGAGCGCCGGGACCTGCAGTACATCACCATCAGCAAGGCGGAGCTGTCCTCCAGCGACAGCCTGTCCCCAGACCCCTGGAAGAGGGACGCCCGGGAGAAGCTGGAGAAACAGCAGCAGCTGCACATTGTAGACCTGCTGGACAGGGAGATCCAGGACCTGCAGGCCAAGCCGGAGCGTACGGCCGAGGAGAGCGACCGGCTCAGGAAGCTGATGTTGGAGTGGCAGTTCCAGAAGAGACTGCAGGAGTCCAAGCAGAGTGATGAGGAAGATGAGGAGGATGACGACGAGGACATGGACACCATGATGATCATGCAGCGGCTGGAGGCAGAGAAGAGAGCAAGGGTGAGCTGCCCTGGAGAGCAGGGGTCTAGTGTAGCACAGTGGAGAATATGGAGAAGGTATGCTACGGTATAGAGAATCATACAGCACATCAGAGGTAAGGTGTATGGAGGAAGATTAGTGGCCCAAGATGTTCAGTGCTAAGATCATTAGATTCACAAAGACTGATCATTGATTACAGTAGACCCATTATAAATTACCTGAGCTCTATGAACATGTTGAGCCACTTGACTAGCAGGGCATGACATTTCTCATGCCAAGGAAGGGTGAGCCATGGGCCAAGCAGGGCAGTGGGAAAAGAGGAAATGGAACTGGGCTTAAAGGGATACTTTGGAATTTTGGCAATGAAGCCCTTTATCTACTTCTCCAGGGTCAGATGAACTCGTGGATACCATTTTATGTATCTGCGTGCAGTTTGAATGGAGTTGCTAACTGGTGTTAGCGCAATTGCTTACTAGCGTTAGCGCAATGACTGGAAGTCTATGGTAACTGTCAGCATGCTAGTAGATACCATAGACTTCAGTCATTGCGCTAACCATAGTTAGCATTGGCTCGCGAAACCTCTAACTTCCTTCATACTGGATGCAGAGACATAAAAATGGTATCCATGAGTTCATCTGACTCTGGGGAAGTAGATAAAGGACTGCATTGCCAATATCCCAAAGTATCCCTTCAATGGGTACAGAATAGGATATGGAATTCCGCTGAGGAACTCCCATTAAGTAGCTAGCTACAATGAATGTTTTGCAGTGTGCACCTGCAACATGCTTATGTCATTGCTTTGCCATGCTAAGCTGAGCTGCTGTACTTGACTGGCTGCAGAGAGGGAGGGGCAGGATGCCGGACGCACAACAAACCTACATGGAAACATAGCAAAGTACAAATTGTTCTTTCTTTTTTTCATCATGGAGATTTGGAAATGATTCATCTCCTGGTCTAACAGGATGGCCATCAGAAAGTGTTGTTACATTCTGCAAGAAAACAGCCTTACTTGAATAGAAGAAAACTTCCATACGTCATCTAACGTAGGCTAATGTCCCTGGGCTCCTCAGATAACAGCACAGATTAACATAAACCAGCGAGGCCCCTTTGGTCTCCTGTATATTGCTCCTCATTTGTAACTGTTACAACAATACTGTCTCCAGCAGTACTGTCTCTGCTGTGACCTTGTATTCAAACTGTCTAGTGAGACTCCAGGAAGTTTCCTTTAGTAGTGAGCAACATTCTTCCGAGTCCCTGCCATCAAGGCTCGGGCATCTCAGTGGGGGGAGGGGGCACGAGGGAGCTCCATAGCGAGGGATCGGACGGAGCATTATCGGTCTGAGGGGAAGTGGGCCGTACATTGACCGCTGGCAGTAATCAGTCCCATACTGGGGAGGAATGTTCCTGGCACCACATCACTGCTGCCTCCAAAACCCCTAGCACTGTTTTCACTTTTATCTTCTTCTATGCCCTCCTCCTGATTCTTCTTTTTCTTTATTTACTCTCTCTCTTTATCCCACGTTTCTATCCCCCTCTTTTCTTTCTCTATTTGGTTTCTTCTCTTCTTCCGCAGCAGACTGCTGTCCCAGCAATCTCTGTTCTAGACTTGGTACGTTCTAGCTTTACACATTCTTTCTCCTTTCTTACTTGTCTTCGGCTCCACCTGTGTTTCCTCTCCTTCATTCTCTCCCCTCCCCCTCATCAGGCCCGGGGGCCGGCTGCTGTGCTCATGGGGTGGGTTTCGGGAAGTTGGAGGTGCCACTATTGGCTCTAGAGTGGCCATGGGGAAGTCATCCTGCGATTCTCATTGGCTGTGGGACCCTGTCTATCTGTGGAACAGTGATCTAACTTGGTCTCTGTAAGAGCCAAAAGCTAGACAGCCACATTAAGTATTTTGGTCAGGGCTCATTTAAAGACAATACCACATAATATGCCTCATAACATAAATCATCAACCCTGATTTAAAACAACTCCCAGAAAGAAAATCAGTAGAACAAACACTAATCTAACCAACAAACAACAAATCTAAAACTAACTGGGGCATGGTTAAATACAGTATTTGTTCCAGGAAGGCTCAGTACTATGCAGCCGTTGTTTCAGAGCAGGGAGCTGCCTGGCCTGCTGCAGTGAGGGTCTGTGCATGGTGGAAGACCCTCCCCAGCAGTGGTCACCTGCATGTGGGGCATAACCATCATTGTACCGTGTGGTGTCAGTCCACTTCATTCCACTCATCCAGCTCTGTGTGTGAACAACGCTTGTGCTCAGCCTGCATCGCTCTCCTCCTCTCTCATTGGGGAATTTGCACAGTGTTTTCCACTGTCCATCTGTAGTCATGTTTCATCTGGTGATTGACCTCCAGTCTGTTGTTTGGTCATCATGACATCAGTGAAAATAAACCTGACACTCCTCTGCTCCGCTCTGCCATGCTGCTGCACGTTGTCGTCATTCATTCTGCATGTCCGGCTGTTGCCATGTGCCTGTCTGCAGTGCACACTGCTGCTCTCACCACAGACGACCTATCCTGAAATGGACCCAGAAAAACCTCTAGACGTATACTAAGCATACAGAGCATTCCCCCACAATATCTAGACCTAGACGTTTTCAACACAACAGGCCCTTGTCTGGAAACCCAATGCCAGTGTGAGGCCCCTGACAGGGGGCCAATCTGCTGAATTAGCCTGTGTATAGACGTGTGTAGATGCAGACCTGATAGCAGTCCTTAGGGCTTTACTGTTGAGCTGTGACGGAGTGGGGAAACACTGACTGACTATGAACCCAAGGCAGGTGCTTCTGTCTGAACTAACCTGACCTGCACTAGGCATAGTGCGGCCACAGACAGACTAGCGCAACAGTAGGTCTACTCCAGTTGTAGAGCTAAGAATAGTTTGTTACTAAATTATATTTCCACCTTTTCACCTTAGAGAGCAGGGCCTCAAATGACACCTATATATAACACATCTGAGTCTAGTATATGAAACAGTTAACAAAATATATTCCACTATATATCAGATTTACCTCCAAGCACACCTTTTAGGAGATCATAGACTCCTGAGATCATAGCATGTAGGACAAGTTCCCGGGCCGTGTACATGGTGCTGAAGGGTGTGTGTGTGTGTGTGTGTGTGTAGTTGCAGGACGAGGAGCGGCGGCGGAAGCAGCAGCTGGAGGAGATCCGTAAGCGCGAGGCGGAGGACCGGGCCAAACAGGAGGAGGAGAGACGCTGGAGAGAGGAGGACAGGGCCAGAAGAGAGGTGGATGAGAAGGTACACCTCCCTGACAGGACCCACTGAACCGTATACGCAGCACAGTCCTCACTCAGCAGTTAGCCAACACATAGCTGGTTAGACAGGTTCAGTCAAAATATGATTGCTCTTATGTTCTTGAAGGTCATACTATATGATACATTTCTATGAAAGTGATTTCTGTTCAGTCATACAGTAATAATATTATTTTTTATATGAATATGAATCTGATATACCTCAATGGAATCCAGATGCTTTTATTACACACAGCTGTGTTTCAGTATTTTTTGTTTTTTGTTTTTATTGACGCTAGTTACGTTTTGTAAAGGATTGATGTCATTGCCAGCAGAGCAGATTAAAGCAGAAAGCCACAGCCAGATCGGAAGCAGAGGGCATCAGAGTAACGGAGTGAAAACCCAGAGAGACTTAGCTGCACTGTAATTATAGTATTACCCCGTGGGGATCTGCCCAGCTAATTGTAGTTTACCTCATGAAAAAGGAGCTGTGCCTGAACAAAACAGCCCACCAGCATAAGAGAACAATTATACAGTGGAAAACAAAGACCGGTCTGTGGGACCACTTCCCTTCAGGGGCTGTTGTGGGTCAACTGAGGCAGTCATTTTTTATAATCTGCTAACATTACCAGCTTTTTCAAGGTTTCGACTGTTCCTGGTCGCGCTCTCTCCACGGAGCTGTAAGTGATCCTGTATGAAGAGTTGTGAACATCCCCTCTACAATGAACCAATCAGAGAACTGTGGAGGGGACTCTGTCTGGCTGGGTTTTTAGGAACATAAGAGGAATCCATTCAGTGTTCTGTGTTCAGGGGAAGTGGTATTGGGCCAGAGAGCAGAGGGCCCGCAGCCAGGGAGTCTGCAGACACACACACAGACAGGATGCTCACTTATCTTAATGATGCCTGGTGGTGTTTGGTCTGTCAGAGGCCAAGTGTGTTTTTGGAGCACTGAGTGTTTCGTGTCCATAGTCCCAGTCAGTTATGGGGACGTTGAATTACCAGTGGTCTGAGAGCATCAGCATCCAGTTATCTGACAATGTTACAACATCCCAGCGCCATTTTGTTTTCACTGTGTGACCATTGATTTAGTTGTTGTTTTCCAGTCATCCTCAGACCACTGGTAATCTGAAGCTCTGTAATAATGACAATGATGTCCAACTGCATGTCCTCATGATGGTCCCCTTCCTCTGTGTTGTTATGTATGGTGTATGTAACCCCCCTACCCCCAAAAAGCATGTGAGTCACTTGTTGTCTGTGTCAGGTTGTTTACGGAATCTTACATTTGTTGGGAAGCCATTGTCATTTCATCAGGCATTGCTTTGGAACTGCTGTTGGAATGCCCCACCCTTGCTGTGGTTTGTTGTGGCCATACCAGAGAACAACACATCATCTCTGTTCGCCTCACTATCCTCTCATCGATGACATATACCTACCCACCATAACACCCACCACACACACACTAACCCAGGGGATCCATGTACAGAAACCAGAGCCAACCAATCTCAATTACTAGCCTGCCCTTTTCCGGAGCTAAAACCGTAGAATCCCTCTAAAAGTCCTTGAATTCAAGCCTATCGGATCACTTGACTGTAGTCTAACCCTAACCACTTCAAACTGCCACAGCTGTGATACCTCTCCTCGCCTATGGTGGTTCTCAACACAGCATGTAGGGAAAAACAGAGCACATAAAGTATTAGAGTACCCAGAACACCGTACACAGAGTAGTCTCCCCCGCACATTACACACACAGACATACAGACACATAGTGAACAGATAAGGAAGTGGAGGACTTCTGGCTGTCTTGTGGCCATGGGTAGCCTCCCTCCAGCAGAATGTGTCAGTCCAAGACAGTCAGCCATGCCTTGGCCACACTAACAGGCTCTTCCCATTCCCTTAGAGGAGACAGGAGGAGGAATACTACACACGCCTGGAGGAAGGGCGGCGCCGGCAGCACGAGGAGGCCGAGCGCAAGCTGCTGACGCCTGACGAGCCTGGTCTGTACAGACCTCCCCTCCCCAGGGACTACCAGCCTCAGCCCCCCCCTCCCACTGCATCCCCCGCAACCACCGCCACTAACACTCCTCCACCCCCGCCTCAGAGAAACACCTCCTACCTCAAAACCCAGGTCGTCTCCCCTGACACCTTGTACACTGCCAAGTTTGTCTCATACAATGACGAGGAGGAGGACGCTACAGGCCTAGCAGGTCAGGTTAAGCTCTCCGCCACCAGGAAGTCCTATGGCGACCTCCTGCCCGCTCACAAGCCGCAGCCGCCTGCGCGCAAGCCCCGTCCTATGTCTGATGGGATCTTTCTGTCCAGCTCATTCCAGCCGCCGGCTGTCAATGCCAACAGTACTGCAGGGCAGCCCCCTCCCCCTCCCATCAAACCCAGCCTCAGCTTCATCCCGACAGGCAACTCTAAAGGTAGACACGGAGAGGAGAGAGGACACGCCCTCCCATATGCCTCCCACTCCAGATCTCTCATTCATTCATTCGTTCATGTTTTTTTGTGTTATATTTTTGTATTCCTGTTTTTTCAGTAGAGGCTTCCTTTTTCCTTCTCTCTCTCTCTCTCTCTCGACAATCCAGTAGATCTGTATTGTAGTTGCCAATCAACCTGTAATTCGTTTTTTCTCCCGCCATCTCCCATCAGTTTGTTATGTTTGTTGTCCTCTTTTTTTGGAAATTCCACTCCTCCACTAGCAAATCAGATTCCGTTTGTTTGTCGAAAATTTCCTCTGTCCTCACCCGTTCCTCTTCCTCCAATCATCCTTCTAGCAAGTAAAAGCAATCGATAAACCAACCCGTGATTCGCTGTGATCGCGCTCCAGATATCCAATCATAGTACTGTTGGTGTTGCCGCTCCTCGCCCGCCAGCCCGCCCGCCCATGTGTTTGGTTTTGCTGTGATGGTGGCCTGCCACCCGCCCGCCTGCCCAACCCCCCCGTGGGCCCCACGGCTGCTTGGTGGTGGGGTTGGCTTTAGGGAACTCTGAGACGCTGGCTTCTTATCTATCACACAGTCACTGTGGTGGGACCTAAGTGGAGCAGCTCTCCTCAGGCTCACTTGGCAAAGGGGAAAAGATCTGTTGAGTGAGGCATTGCCTTTGTCTGTGGCTGTTTAAAGCTCTGTCAGGGATCCAATCACTCATTAGATTACTGAGCGGTAGTACTACTTTACTATAATCTAGTTCTATGGTCTAAATCTGTGGCACAACGTATTCTGTTTTAAAGCCTTTAGTGACCCCTACTGGCAAAAGTGTTAACTTTTAGTTATTTTCATCCACAGCTGGAACCTGTTTTATTAGTAATTAAAATTAATATAAAGTTATTTCAAGATAAACTTTGCTTGACATTTTAGGGATAGTCTGTGCATTTTTGGTCAACAAACCACAATAATTTAAGTGTCTTGGTGAGAAGGGCATTCAAAAGTGTAATATCTCTATTATTATTATTTTACACTAAATACAATACATTTTCAGTGTTTAATTGTGAGCCATAACATAGTCTACTGTAGTTTATAAGGAACTAATAAGATATTTCTAAATTAGAAATGCTGTAAATAACTGAATGATATCCACCATTGACAAGAATCACAGGATTGTGCCTTTCCATCTTAGAGACCGATAAGTCTATGTTGGTAAATGTTCTTAAAGAAAATGTGAATGCAAGCCCTCGCATGTGAACCCTTTAAACAGCCATGAACAAAAGATGCCAGTAATGCAATACGGTCTGAGTCAAGAGGCTCAGTGAATGTCACCCTGCATGTAACACCTGCACACAGTACCAGTGCCCCTTCCCTACCCAGTATGGATGATGATGATGATGTGTGGTGGGCCTGTTGTTAATGTGTTGCATTCCTCACCCAAATTGAGGGACCAATCACTAACCATGCTATAATCCCACATCAACAAAATCTGCAACCCGCCCCCCGCTGAATCCAAGCTTCATTCCAATCGGCCTGATGATATCCATTGCTATTTACTGCCTCTGCTGCTTTGCGCTTCTCCTTTCAGTGGTCATGTGTTCTGTTCACTCCTCTTTTTGTCTGCTATGACTGTTTCTGCCCTGTCTGTCTGCCATGACTGTGCTTTGTCTGTGCCTTGTCTGTCTGTGGCTCTGGCTGTCCCGCATGTGTGTCAGTGACATTGTCTAATGCTGCTGCTTCCCTCCTCCCTCTCAGAGGCCATGCCGTGGTTCAGGTGACCAGTCTCCACTTGAACCACTGGCTCCCTCTGTTTACCACAATCCACTGGCAGCATCAAGGTGAAGGGCAACCCAGCTCTCTGATAGATAAAACGTCTAGATGTCTAGATTCCACCTCCTGCTCAACTTTATCTTAAAAGAATATCAGCAAAATCTAACTAAAGTGAATTGTTGGAGCCAGGGGTATTTGTGCTTGTCTTTTTGGAATGAAAGGAACACATCATCCATGGCTCTAAAATATAGAAAGACCTTTGGTTGACTTACATTACATCTGAAGCCAAAGTACTGTTCTGAATAAGCTTACATTTGGCTTACGAAAAGAATGAAATCAAACCATCAGAGGCCCTTTCTGTAGTGCTTTGTTATTGGAGGGTTCAGAAGGTGTTGTTTTAGCTCAGGGGACAGATCTTGGATAGCTACCAACTTATCAACCAGTCTGTAGACTCTGAGAGCCGGTTCTGCACCAGAAGAACTTGACCCTGCCAGTGGAGTCCTGCCTCGGTTCACACAAGTCAATGTGTTTGTCTGCCCTGTTATCCCCAGTTTCATTCCATTTAAAACAAACTCAACATGCATTTGTATTCTGGTTGTGCTTCCACACACACACAGCGTTTGTTGGAACACAACCAGTCAGATTCTATTGGTGGGAGTTCTGGGTTAGTGTGAGGGACGCCAGCCCGAGCCCTCCGCTGGCATGGCCCTGACAGACACACAGACGTGAGCCTACTGATTTAATGCCTACTGTGGGTCAGAGGTAGAGGTCACCTGGGGGTCAGTGGTGTTCGGTTAGAATGCCTGTTAGGACATCAAATCAGTCCTCATTCAGGCCCCTGTGGCTTTGATGAGCTCCTACCTAACATCCAGCGGTTTTTAAATAGTTTTGTCATAACAGGCTTGATGTTTACCTCGGGTGCTACATGCCTTAATGGTTGACCTCCACCTTTGATCCCACACCCTTGTTTCACAGACGCTGCTGCTTCAGGCGTGCCTTGGTATGCACTAATGCTATTCAGTCAGCTAATCTAGTCCCAGCGGCTTGTTTTGGTCTGTGGAAAAAGCGCCGTTTGTTGTAGAATTTGAACGTGACTGAAAAGTTGCTGGGTACAGATAACAATCAGATATAGCCTGGACTGTGACTTGGCAACAATTTACAGTTGACACAGTGTTACGTCACAATAACTTTGCATTGGCGTGCAGTACTGTTCGTGTACTGAAACAGGTAATTGAATCCCAGTGAATAAATTGTTAATATAAAGCTGTTATACACATGTTTTTCTACCCAGCATCTTTTTAAAACACGCTGTGGGTTTAATCAGCCAACATGGTACTAAAACTAAATAGATCATTAACTAATGTGCTCTATTTCCCCAATTAATTAATGAATACAGGATTTAATTCGTACACTGGAAACACAACCGGGGTTGTAGGATCAGGAGAAGTTTACAAGGACCTGCGAGAGAAGTGGACAAAAGGGTGAGGCCTGCCATGCATCTCTCCCATTCAACTGGGTCTTGAATGAAGGACCATCAGAAACTGAGACGTTGTAATGTAGGAATTCTCCGAACTCACAACGTGGTATAGTATATGTTTGTCATATTGTGGTTATTTTTCTCATTGCAGTGGTCAAGAACAGGAAAACACTTTAACTGGAGAAGCACCAGAGAGTATGACCTTCAAGGAGCGCCAGCGGCTCTTTTCCCAAGGGAAGGAAGTGTCCAACAAAGTCAAGGCCTCGCGAAAACTCATGGAGCTGGAAAGTGAACTCAATACAAAGTAGTAGACTGGCGCCTTAGCAAGACAAACCGCCAAGCCCCGACTCAGCAACGAGAAAGAGAGCCAGCTTTTGTTTCCCAGTGACTCTCCTTTTTTGTTTTTATTTAATAACTGGACCATTACGTACGATTTATTAAATGTATCATTGCAATAGGAGAGACATTTGTTTGCTTAATTTCCCTCTTAAACTATCAAAGATATATTAAAATAAAGCACTGTAAAAACATTTTAATTATACTAGTAAGACACATTTGAAATCACGTGAAGGGGGGATATATTTTTGTTTGTAAGATGATTCTTGGGTTAGGGATGAAAAGTTTTGCTCATTTAAAAAAAAATGTAATAGCTTACTGTAATGTGGAATATTTTATGGTGTTATTTTATGCTCTTTCTGCATTACATATTTTCACAATTTACATTTCTCCTTGTTGAAATAAATGCCCAGGCTTTCCATACCAGACCAATCGTTTTAGTTAAACTTCTTCCTATACTGAGTGCAGTGGAGGCTACTGAGGGGATGACGGCTCATAATAATGGCTGGAACGGCGCAAATGGAATGGCATCAAACACATGGAAACCATGTGTTTGATGTATTTGATACCATTCCACTAATTCCGCTCCAGCCATTACCATGATCCCGTCCTCCCCAATTAAGGTGCCACCAACCTCCTGTGACTCTGTGATTCAAATGGAGTAATGTTGTCCATTCTGGTTTGCGATACACTGTTCTTCATTCCTTAGAATGTGGGTTTAGTTTTGCTCCAGATATTACTGGAAGATGCCATGTCTTCACATGACTTCCACATATATAAACTGGTTTACTGGGTCCTACTGGGGGTCCACCTGAGTGCACACCCACACTGTAAATATCCCTCTCGTTCCAAACAACTTACACTTCTTAATAGTAGCAACTGTCATTTGGTGTTTATCTTCAGAAATGGACGGTTCAGACTTTATAGAAGTGTGACGTAGGAAATTGAGACAACTCCTTCCTACCTTTTGGTTCTCACTGTCAATGGGGGTGTTATCAGTTGAACAGTTTGTTTTCTATTCCCCCCACTTTTTAGTATCGATTTTCTTTGTTTGAATTGAATAGTAATTTGCAGAGTTGTGAAATTTGACCAGTTGTATACATTACCAGTATGAGGGAAATTACTTCAATTTCAGTTCAAATAAAAATGAAAAAGTAAGAACCTTGTTTGCATAGCAGGTATTTATTTGAACCTTATGTACTTGCACAGATTTTGTTTATTTAAAATGTTTGAGCATTCTGTTAAATCTATAAAACATGGAATACATTTGGACCTATAGGCTACTGTAGGTAAATATTATTTGAAGTATTTGGGCAGTATGCTATTTACATGAAGTAAATCTCTCCAGTCTTAAACCCCTACATCTCTTCATTCACAGCTATTTGAGTGACTCCATCTTGTGTAAATATATATATTTTTTTTTTCAGGAGAACATGGACCAGATTTGACTGTTAACTTTAATTATGCATAAAGTAACAGTGGCAATATTCTGTTTCAGCTTTGAAGATGTTAACTGTATACAACTTCATTCATGTTTCTCATTTTAGGTTTCACATTTTAATCATTTAAATTGTTTAATTTTAGCCTTTTGTAAATCATGAATAAATACAGAATTTTACAAAATGCTGGAACTGTGTACAAATTTGTATAGAAATCTTTAAAATGTGTATTTTTTACATACTTGAGCTACAGTTTAAAACTACACTGAACAAAAATATAAACGCAACAATTTCAAAGATTTTACTGAGTTACAGTTCATTTAAGGAAATAAAATAATTAGGCCCTAATCTATGGATTTCACATGACTGGGAATACAGATACCTTAAAAGGGTAGGGGTGTGGGTCAGAAAACCAGTCTGTATCTGGTGTGACCACCATTTGCCTCATGCAGCGCGACATCTCCTTCGCATAGAGTTGATCAGGCTGTTGATTGTGGCCTGTGGAATGTTTTCAAACTCCTCTTCAATGGCTGTGTGAAGTTGCTGGATATTGGTGGAAACTGGAACACGCTGTCGTGCACGTCGATCCAGAGCATCCCAAACATGCTCAATGGGGTGACATGTCTGGTGAGTATGCAGGCAATGGAAGAACTGGGACATTTTCAGCTTCCAGGAATTGTGTACAGATCCTTGTAACATGGGGCCGTGCATTATCATGATGAAACAAGGTGATGGCGGCGGATGAATGGCACGACAATGGGCTTAGGATCTCTTCACAGTATCAATGTGTATTCAAATTGCCATTGATCAAATGCAAATTGTTTGTTGTCCGTAGTTTATGCCTGCCCATACCAAACCCCAGTGGTGTAAAGTACTTAAGAAAAAATACTTTAAAGTACTCCTTAAGTAGTTTTTTGGGGTATCTGTACTTTACTATTTATATTTTTGATAACTTTATCTTTTACTCCACCACATTCCTAAAGAAAATGTACTTTTTACTCCATACATTTTCCCTGACACCCAAAATCACTTGTTACATTTCAAATGCTTAGCATGACAGGAAAATGGTCCAATTCACACATCTCAAGAGAACATCCCTGGTAATCCCTACTGCCTTTGATCTGGCGGACTCACTAAACACAAAATGCTTCATTTGTAAATGAAGTCTGAGTGTTGGAGTGTGCTCCTGGCTATCCGTGAATAAAAATAAAATTGTGCCGTCTGGTTTGCTTAATATAAAGAATGTGAAATTATTTATACTTTTGATACTTAAGTATATTTAAAACCAAATACTTTTAGACTTTTACTCAAGTAGAATTTTGCTGGGTGACTCACTTTTACTTTTTCTATTAAGGTATCTTTACAATTGAGTACTTTTTCCACCACTGCATAACCCCACCGCCACCATGGGGCACTCTGTTCACAACGTTGACCTCAGCATACCGGTGGCCATCGGTGAGCATTTGCCCACTGAAGTCGGCTACAATGCTGAACTGCAGTCAGGTCAAGACCCTAGTGAGGACGGCGAGCACGCAGATGAGCTTGCCTGAGACGGTTTCTGACAGTTTGTGCAGAAATTCTTCGGTTGTGCAAACCCACAGTTTCATCAGCTGTCGGGGTGGCTGGTCTCAGATGATCCCACAGGTGGAGAAGCCGGATGTGGAAGTCCTGGGCTGGTGTGGTTACGCTTGGTCTGTGGTTGTGAGGCCAGTTGGAAGCACGGCCAAATTCTTAAATGGCCAATATTAAATGATCTGGCTCTGGTGGACATTCTTGCAGTCAGCATACCAATTGCACTCTCCCTCAAAACTTGAGACATCTGTGGCATTGTGTTGTGACAAAACGGCACATTTTAGGGTGGCCTTTTATTGTCCCCAGCACAAGGTGCACCTGTGTAATGATCATGCTGTTTAATCAGCTTCTTGATATGCCACACCTGTCAGGTGGATGGATTATTTTGGCAAAGGAGAAATGCTCACTAACAGGGATGTAAACATGTGTGCACAAAATTTGAGAGAAATAAGCTTTTTGTGCAGTATGGAACATTTCTGGGATCTTTTATTTCAGCTCATGAAACATGGGACCAACACTTTACATGTTGCATTTATATTTTTGTTCAGTATAGATTGAAGCATTCATTCTATTGATCTATGACATTCTGTTGAGCAAGGGTTTATTTAGTCTTCTAGGGCAACATATGACTGAAGAGAAGCTGCATGTATCTAATTATAGACAAGTTGACTAACAAATTGTTGGAAATCTCTGAAATTATAAGCAGAAACGTATCTAAATCAGGCACAAAAGAAATCCTGCACCCCGTCAAAAAAATCGATCTGCTGTATTTGACTGTTGCCTATAGCGCATTTTCTATATTTGTGGGATAGGGTTGGGTGCGGGTGTTCAGATTTTCACTTGATCACATAGTCGGGCAGTTGCGGAAGGGTTATTGAGTGAACAAACAGCTGACCCGCGCACCACTATAGTATAGCACATGGGGATGTGTGAAACGTACTCCTCAGCCTTAAGTGTCCCGCTTGCGTCGCCTCATCAGCTAACTTATTATTTTGTACTTTTTCCTCCCCAATTGGTAGTTAGTCTTGTCATATCGCTCCCCTACGGATTTGGGAGAGGCGAGAGCCATGCATCCTCCGAAACACGACCCTACCAAGCCGCACTGCTTCTTGACACACTGCTCACTTAACCCGGAAGCCAGCTGCACCAATGTGTCAGAGGAAACACCCTCCAACTGGTGACCGAAGTCAGCTTGCAGGTGCCCGGCCCGCCACAAGAGCGCGACAGGGAACTCCCGGCCGACCAAACCCTCCCCTAACCCGGACAAGGCTGGGCCAATTATGTGCCGCCCCATGGGTCTCCCAGACACAGCCTGGTATCAAACCCGTGGCTGTATTGGACGCCTCAAGCACTGCGATGCAGTGTCTTAGACCGCCGTGCCACTGGGGAGGCCCTCATCAGTTCACTTTTGAGGTGTCGCGATCGGCTAAGAAACTTGAGGAGGGCGGTCAAGCTTGTGAATTGTACTCTTCGGAAACGTTCATATCAATTAGCTAGCTAAGCTATCTGATAACATAACAGCTTCGCAGTTATCTGTAGCTATCCGATTATGTCGTTATTCTCCACTGCTGGCCTGCTCTCCAGGCACCATTGCATGAGCCTGAAGCCACATACTGGCCGAACTCGTGTTTCTAAAAATGAATTCAAAGGCACTATTCATTTTTCATTTAATTCTAAGTAAGTCACAGCCTATATGCGCAATTTATAGACTATAATTATTTAATACAACTAAATGTTGTTTAAATGCTGAGGGCTTTATGTCCCTACCACCCTATTGTGTTGCACTCGCAAATGTTCACAATGTACTTCTTTGTAGGCTAGAGCCTTGAAATAATTGAAATAATACAGCCTAAATAATTCATTTTCGTTCCTTCGTAGGCTCCATGTCTGGCTCCTGATCTATTTAGAGTGTTTATATGCTGTTTAATATGACATGTAGCCTATTTGAAATGATGTGCGCTTTTTATTCAAATCCATATGGTTTGGTTTCAATACTTCAAAACCTATTGGTAGGTCCAGGTAATCACAAAAATAGATGGGTGTTGGATAAATTGTGATTTTAATTAATTAATGGAACGAATTTGGAGCGTCAGTTTTCTTTCCTGTGAGCGGTTTTTAGCAGAGAGATTGGAAAGGACATGGAGCGCCTGGGTGGCGCAAGCACAGATGAGCGGGATTTCCAACCGCTCTGCTCACATGCTCTGTAGCCAACTGATAGGTGCATGCATCGCCACCTACTGTACTGGAGTGAGGCCGGTCACGATCTATACCACTATATTCTCTTAACTAACCCTGGATTTCTAATCAAATAAAATAATTCCCTACAAACCTCAGTACTAACATCACCCTCACCCATAATATCACCCACTCCCCATTCCCATCCAACCTCTCTGACCCTGTCAAACAACCTCTCCCTTTCTACATCATACATTTCACAAAATAATAATACATGTTCAACCGTTTCCTCTACCATACAGCCATTACACATTCTAGTACCATGCCAATGGTGAGCTGCTGCTGCTGCTTCTTCTTCTATGATATAATGACGGTCCACAAAGAAACGTTTAAGGTGCATGCCGCCACCTACTGTGCTGGAGTGTGGGGTCAATAACTGTTTACAACATTAGCTCCACATTCTAAATCCTCCTGCCTAACTCAGTACTTCTGAGAAAATAAAAAAGAGCCTTACTAACTTCTAATAGACCCTCACCCATCCCCAAAATCCCTTCCAAACCTCCCCAACCCCGTCCAACCTCAATGACCCTACACTTCAAGCTTTCCCTCTCTTCAACACACTTACAACAATTTAACACATGCTCCACCGTTTCATCGACCAAACACTCAAGACACAAACCATTCACATGCTTTCCAACCAGATGTAATGACAAGTTCAATGTACAATTTCCTTGGCGCAATCGAGCAAACACCACCTCTTCCTAATATGACCTTTGAATCTTGGTCCACCAACCTTTCTTTGGAGGGTATATAAATGCCGGCCCTTGGGCTCAGAGTCCCATCACTTCTGCCACACATCTATCAAAATGGCTCTAATCTTACATTTGGCCTCACCTCTACCCAATGGAACATTAATATCAATTATATTTCGTTTTAAAGCCCTTTTGACTATCTGGTCTACAATTTCATTCCCTTCCACACTCGAATGGGCTGGGACCCAGCAAAATCTCGAATCTCCATAATAACATGAATGCCTCCAACAGTAGGTCCCTCCAATTAGATTTGCCAGATGATAAACTATTCAACACAAACAGGGAATCTGATCATACTATAATTCTGGCAGGTTGAGCATCCTCCACCCACTGGAGGGCAACTATAGTACTATCGCCAACAGTTCAACTGAGTACATGGACAGATCGTCTGTTAGTCTTCTACATATCTGCACATCAAATTCAGGAATGTAAACGCTTGCACCTGTGCGCCCACTATCTGGGTCCTTGGATCCATCTGTGAAAAGCGGTAAAAATGCAACAAAAAAACTTCTACCGATGTAATTGTCAACCAGTTTCCCCTTTTCACTGACTTCTGACCAATCTTTTATTTCTCTACCAAAGTTAGATCAACAACAGGACACGGTAGTAAACACATTAGAAGCCAGTGTGAGGTCTAGGCAGGATGTAACCCCTCTAACATCTATCGTTGTACCACATCCATCATTAAGACATACTAACGCTCTTGTTTCCATCATATCTTCCACAATAGTACCATTAGTATCTGTGCTTCCCCATGAACTATTATGGGCATTAAAAAGTCGTTGCACCATATCTCTCTAGAGCCCAATTCTCCTGATATTTCATCAAACATCGATACAGATAGTTGACAAGGGTTGTACAAATTTAGCAACTTAATATTACTACCTGCACTGCAGATTTCCACCATCACAAATTCGTATTCAGATGGGACAGGTATACTCCGATATACAAGACATTGCCTTATGAACGTAGCACAACCACCACCCTGTCCAGTTGAACTGGGCTAATGTGACTTCACCCATCTCTTACTTTACGGCATATGTTAATCGAATAGGGTGTAGATTTTTTATTAATTTTTTCACCTTTATTTAACCAGGTAAGCCAGTTGAGAACAAGTTCTCATTTACAACTGCGACCTGGACAAGATAAAGCAAAGCAGTGCGATAAAAACAACAACACAGAGTTACATATGGGATAAAACAAAACATAAAGTCAAAAATACAACAGAAAAAATATATATACAGTGTGTGCAAATGTAGCAAGTTATGGAGGTAAGGCAATAAATAGGCCATAGTGGAAAATAATTACAATTAGTATTAACACTGGAATGATAAATGTGCAAGAGATGATGTGCAAATAGAGATACTGGGGTGCAAATGAGCAAAATAAATAACAATATGGGGATGAGGTAGTTGGGTGGGCTAATTTCAGATGGGCTGTGTACAGGTGCAGTGATCGGTAAGGTGCTCTGACAACTGATGCTTAAAGTTAGTGAGGGAGATAAGAGTCTCCAGCTTCAGAGATTTTTGCAATTCGTTCCGGTCATTGGCAGCAGAGAACTGGAAGGAATGGCGGCCAGAGGAGGTGTTGGCTTTGGGGATGACCAGTGAGATATACCTGCTGGAGCTCATACTACGGGTCGTGGTCGCATCAAACACCATTACAACTTTCCACTCCCACACATCATTACTTTTGTTATTCACTACCTTCACCCTCTTCACGCTCTCAACACTAGAAGTGCCACTGCAGCAGTAGCGAGTATAGCAGGGCCATTCTTTTTCCTTTTACCTTTCACTACTGACCATCCAGGTCCTTGACTTTCAACATCCCCACCCATACCATCAGAACTATGATCCATGTCGACCACAGTCCAGCACAGCTGTTGCTAAACCGCCTACCACAATATAAAACCATTGATTTTGTTTCGCTTCTCCACAAACACTCAAACTCCGAGAAGCTCCCTCTACAATGGCGAGAATCAAAGGGTATAACTTGATATCAAGAAACGCCCATTCAGAAAACGCCCCGAATTGCGGTCTGTAAATTACACCCTTCTCTGTCTAGCAGCAGTAGAGAAACAATGTAGCGGTCTAATAAGTAGACGGCGGTAGCACTAGCAAACAGAATAGATGCCTTGCACGAGATGCAACGTTGCTCCCACATAATGATCAAACTATGGTTGAAATATACTGGCTACCAAATGCGCAGATAAACTGCTGAAATGGGCAAACTGCGCTGAAATCAGCCACATCCCGATAACATGAATGGCTGATTTCAATGTGTGCTAATGTAATTCTAACAAGGAAGTGAGCACGAGAACATCTTGCGATAGCACGTAATTTGTAGACCGCAATTTAGTCTCTCATAAAAATGAACAAAGTTAGTGTACGTATTTTGTTATTGCTCTATTAGTGGCCGCAAGTGAACATTTCCTTATATGTCAGGATGGCCGAGCGGTCTAAGGCGCTGCGTTCAGGTCGCAGTCTCCCCTGGAGGCGTGGGTTCGAATCCCACTTCTGACAGAAACTTTTTATGTACGGTAAAGTGTGCACTAGTGTTGTGTTCCGAATAGATTCACATGACGGCTTTTAAATGTGCAAAGCATTTATTGAACCAACGATTGTTACACGTGGGGATTCTTTATTGACAATTATTCACAACCAACTTTGCCATCTCTAACAAATAACTAAATATGAGGAAATGGTGTATGAATTATTTAAATGAGTAAGGTTTTTGTCAAAGGCATACATGTTATTTGCCACTAAAATAACATTATCGATTACAGTACAAACCATACTGTAAAGACCTTGATGTGGCATCAAAACCAAATAAAAAAAGTAGGCCTATCAAATCAAACTTGACTATCAGTATAGTCATAACATTTTCGAAGATTGTTGCCTACATTTTATAATGTATAACTTGGGAAAATGCTTGAAAAAGGTATGCAACTCAACATTTAAAAACGTTGTCATGCTATGCAAATATCCAAACCGTATTTTTTGTTTCATAAGCAAAAGGCACAATATCATTCAAAATACATTCCACTTCAGTTATTTATGAACTATGAATATCAAGACTAAGGGCTAGATTCTAATAGACGTGTCGGAGGTGGAACTGTGCTAGAACTGTCAAATCCACAAGCAGCTCCTGCCATTATACCTAAAGCAGACATTGCCATTGGCTACACGGAGTCATATTATGAGAAATCCCATGCAGCCTTGTTCACAAATTCGAACACTGGGATGTGAGATGTAATCTACACCTCAATTAGACTGATAGAAATTGTCATTATTTTGTTTAATGATTTTCAAATTGAGTGTGATTATTTCTATAGTCTACACTTTCTCATTTTTAACTTAAACGCGAGTGGGACATGTGTGGCTTCATGACAATGACCACAAGAGCAGCCGCTCACCGATTTGACAGCTCCAATGCAATTACATCTCTGACACCACCAAAACATCAGCTATGCAAGGTGTCGTCTATCGCCGGTTAACGTTTAATCTGATTGAATCTAGGCCTAAACTGTAACAGTCAAAAAGCAAATGTGTTGCAACACAATTTATTTTCTTTCAAAAAATACTCCATAAAGGAGATGTTGTCATACTGAAATCTTAATTTAGATAACTTAAGCCATCCTTAAAATGTGAACCACTGACATATATACAACCATGTGTAGAAAAATAGAATATAGAGGATTATAACTGCTGCATTAATCTTGACCTAAGAGAATAAAGTTGTGTTTCATGAAAATTCCAATCGTGAGAGGCATGATGTCATTTAGTATTTTTAAATGAAAATGTCTGGAATACTGTTGTAGTCCTTTGCTCCTCTTCACACGCTTGTCACACTACCTTTGAGATAAAAACATTACTATGGAATGTCAACGTTGGTATGGACCTAAACAGTCAAATATGGTATCTCAATATTATTGAAGTGTAATGTTGTATTAATAAGTAATAATAATAATAAAAAAAGAGTAGGACTAATCAAGCAAATACACCAGCGTAATAAATTTTTTGATTAAGACCAGCCATACAGTACATCTTATTTATAGTGTCATTACCTGATATGGAGTAGTGTCTCACTGGTAGTCACAACTAGCCAGTAGTCACATCAGAGCACCTGTGAAAAGCGTGTAATAGTAAAACCTTTAATAGTAAAACATTGAACATTGGGGGTTCAAAGATACGATTGTAATTAGGCCTACACCAACTTAAATTGAAATTATTTACCCAACATGCAGAAAAATAAAAATGAGTAGGTGAAGGTACTTGCAATGTCTTGTTCCAGTCATTGTGCTAGGGTGTGTCATCTTCTCTGCTCCTTGGCCATCAGAGTTCTCAGTAGCAGAGGCTGTCTTTTCGCTTGCTTTTTCAAATCCTTGTCCACAGAAGGCAACCTCACTTGAAATGTGTCCATTGAGTTCTAGTTCTTCATTCAGTCTTCTCAGGAGTATGTTCGTCCTAGGTGGTGTCATTTTCGGTTCTGCTTTGGGTGTTTTCTCTGCACGACTCATGCCTTGTTTCTGTTGAGGGACTCTGATTGGGCTTTGTTCTTGAAATCTCAGTCCAAGCATGATGTCGATGTATTCTGCATGGCCAGCATCAACCAGGTCTTTAGCCACGTGAACGCCATCTGCTACAATGTCCACCTCCCAGTGTGCTTCAGAAACGTACTGCCTGAAGTATATTTTAAGGTTCTTCTTACAGATGCACTCTTGAAAGAAAACAACTGCTTCATCTGTCCATTGCCCCTCGACTGATTTTACTCCTCTCAAAGTGCATGGATACGTGACCTTTGGTAGCCTGGTCAACTGGTCAGGAAGTCTTCTCAGCTCAGACCAGTCTTTGTACGGCATGTCCACACAATGGCCATAGTCAACCAAATTGATCACAACCACTGCTCTATCGGAATGGACGATTTCAGCTCGGCACCATTTGTTCTTACTATCAGACCTCACAAGGCAGCATGATCCTCGAATTAGGTGTTCTTCATGCAATGGCAACAGCTCCTTTGGAAGATCCTCGAGAATCGTAGACACAGTGTTCATGATGAGAAGCAAATCTTCCAGAACAATGTAGAATTCACTTGGAGTGGTGACTGCAGCTGCAAAGCCAGAGTATCCCAGATCCATGTTCACTGGGGCAAGGAAGAGCCTCTGGGGACTGTTGTCCAAGCTGGGTTTTTTCTCTGTTGGGGTCACAGTTTGAGTCTTGGTGGGGATTGGTCTTTCTTCAGTACATTCAGAAGTTGCAATCTTCATTTGCTGGGCAAGGAACAGTCCATTCATCATGATTTCTACCATCCACAAGTTATCAGCTTCAGAGTAGGACACAAACATGAGTTTCATATCCTTACCTACCATTGGTTTCAGAGTTTTCTTCAATATCTCATAAGCGTCGCTGATAGGGAAGCCAGGGCCATTCCACTTGCACAAGACTGCTTGCACAGGAGTTTGCTTGAGGTCATTACAGATGTCTTTGATGCAGCCCATTGGGACGTCCTCTGTAGTGCCATGATCCACAAGGAGCACTCCGCATTTTCCTTGGTCAATAGATGCATGCCGTACAACTGCTCGGTGCCACTGGTCGTCTTTGGTTGATTTTGCCAAGCATTGAAGTCCTTCTTTGACATTCTTCTCAGACATGACTTTGCACTTAGACCAATTTTCAACTATGAGATTCTCAAGTACAGTAAACTGTTCCGTGGTCCTGTGAAGTCTCAGATATAGATCTCCATTCTCCAAGATGGACAACAGTGTCCCACTCTCTGCCTGTCCGGCTCTTATATCCTGGGATGGAATGGCCATATCCTTCATGGCCTCCATAGATGGTCCAAAGGTTGTTGATTGGAGTTGATTGGAGTCCTGGTGTTTGCAAATGCCATGTTTGTGCCTAGTTGGTGAGGGCCTTGGGGACACATTCAGCAAGACCTTTTCACCTTGAGCAGTGAACATAACCCTCTCAGAATGTGTATTGGACTGGCTATTGTCCTTGATGGCTGCTCTTGTTTGCTTTTTAACTGTGTCAACTAGACTTGCACACAAAGCTTGGACCTCCTCATTTTCAGTCACATCATTGTCAAGTGTTGGGTTGTCCTGCTGGATCTCAACGTTAACCTCCCACTGTGTACCAAAACGACTGACAATTTCAACCATGAGAGGTTTTCCCATTACTGCATCAGTGAAAGAGGCATCACTTTCATAAGAGTCACTGTTTAGCAATGAACAGGGTATGCTTAGTCTATGCTGCAACAAAAAAACACTTGTCAGAGAGTACATTTTGTCCTTAGTCACGGTGGCTGTATTTCCATAGTCAACAAACTCCACCTTGAAATGGTCATTAGACGCATTATCTGTTACAACTGCACGGTAGAGTGCGCCATCCTCTTCATATTCAGCAGCAACAAGGTCATTCATTCTGAAGTCCACCAATGTGCTGTTGTTCCCCATGGTTTCTTTAAACAGCTCAGTGTTGAGGTCTTCTCCCATTTTCAGAATGGATTGTTCATCATCTTGCATTTGGATAAAAAAGCTGTAGACGGTATTGATATGGGAAACAAACCCCAGACCTCGGAATCCAGATTTTATTTTGGGATTAGGGAGTAGTTGTGAAAGTTTTGGCAATTGGACGGAGCAAACTGTTTCTGTGACTTTGGAGGAACTGTCTACATCATGTTGATCTGTTTTTCCTTCTGTGCTTTCCTCAGCTTTGAACTGAGTGATTATTTCACTTTGCTCTTCCCAATCTTGCTGGGCATCAGGACACTTTGGTGGGTTTGCTTTTTGAGCATTTGAAGACTGCTTATTTTGATGTTGGTGCTTGTTGTGGCAGGTAACTCCCTTGCCTGTGGGTTTCAGATGCTGTCTATCTTTAGTTTTTCCAGTTTTGTTCTTCGTTTGTTCTTTGTGTCCCTCATGACCAGTCACAGGTCTACTGTTGCTTTTCTTCTCCTTCGGTTTTTGACTTGCAATGAGCTCCTTGACTTTCTCATTGATGTTTATGCCTCCATCAAACAGATCGAAAGAGACTGTCCCATCCTCATTCTTTCCTGCAACGACAGCTCGAAGTGGCTTGTTGAGAATGGATTTCTCCAGCCATTTGTTGACGTCTGCAAAGTTCTCCTCTTTCGGGATTTGTGAGAGACTGCATCTTAATGCCTGCATGGGAGTGAACAGTAAATCTGCTGAATGTCTGGGAATAGGTACGACATTGGTTTTTTCAACAATATGCATGTTTCCATAGTCCACAAAAAACACATTTAGAAGCAGAGTAGACTGAACAGGGCAAGCCACACCCCTGTACCATTTGCCATCACCGTAATATTTTGCCAGGCAAAGTTTTCCGATACCAGGACCAGAGTTGGCACGCAGTACTTCTTCACTTTCCATGGCGACTTTCTCCATCAAGTCTTCAATCATTTCAGTATTTCTGTCCAACTGGCAATACATCTCCCATGGACTGCACACATGAGTGACACAGACTTGCTCTTCACTTCCACATCTCAAGTTGAAGGAGGAATGGACAAAAGAGTATGGGCATACTGATGGCATAAGCTGCATAGGAGTTTGCACTTCTCTTGCAAGACCTTTTTCCACAAGCTTCTTTGTTGCATTCTGTTGAGTGTTGTGGAGGTCGACAACATTGCACAGGCCCTTGTTTTTCACATACAGTTGAGCGTGTATACAGCATGTCAACTTCACTGACTGGCCTTGAGCGAAGTACTTCAGTAAATCGCATGCCTCTGTGCCCCAATCACCACCGCTGCCCCTTGCAGGTTCAATCAAGTTGTAAAGGCTACATCTAAATGCTTGCCCCTCAAGATCAAGGAATTCTGGCACTATTGCTTGAAGATTGTGCACTTTCTCTTTTGCTACTATCCCATAGTCCACAAATATCATTTCAACTTCATCTTTCTGTGCTCCTACAATGCAGGCCCTATACCATCTGCCGTCATCTTTAGACTTGGTAACACAACATGAATCACTTGACTGCACAGGAAGTGTGTGTGCTTGGTAATACTGCTGAATCGCTTCCATCATTTCCTCCAAGTTGGGGATCTTGCTTTCCAGCTGGCACCAAAACTCTGAGGGTGTGTTGACGTGAGAGCATCGCACAGCTAGCTCACTTCCAGGCTTGAATTTCTGTGCTTTGAATTTCACCGCTGGTGCCTTGTCTTTTAGGGTGCTTGACTTTGGGCTTTCAGGTTTCTTTTCACAGCCATCCAATTCAGAAATTTCCCACGTCTCTTTGGGAGGTTTCCTTGTGACACCACTTGTGCTTGATCCATTTGCATGAACTTGTCCTTTTTTACAGGTCTTCTGTTTCATCATTTCCTTCTCCATCTCTCTCTTAGGTATCACAGGCGCCGAAGGAGTGTATTTCCAGAATTCTGCATGATTTGTTGTGGTCAGGAGCTCTGTTATGCTCTTTGATGCTCTCTGTGATGTGTTGTTTTCACTCTCATACAAATCAACCACATATAGATCTTTCCTTATGTGAACAACATGCACAAGGAGAGTTTTGTTGGAGACTGCTCGTCGGAAGTAGTCGGTTGCAGAGATTGTCCATACATCGTCGAAAGGCATGACATTCACCAGAGAACAACTCAGGGCAAATGCTGGTTCAATAGCAAACTTTTCCGGGATCTGCTTGATGCACATATGTGGTACCTTTTCAGTATTTCCAAAATCAATGAAAAATACTTCAGCTCCGTTGTCAAGAGTGTCTGTCACCATAGCTCTGTAGTAATGCATGTCCAGCTCATACATTGCACAGCAAAGTGCACCAGGCTCTGGATTCTCAATAATTTCTTCATCCAATTGGACTTGGCTGAAGTGCTTGGCCATGTTCTCCATCATCTCTTCAAAGTCTTTGTTGCGTTTCTGTGTTCTCAACCAGAACGCACCTGGATTCAGGACATGCTCCACGTATCCTTCAAACACAGAGTCCTCTTGCATTTCCTCAACAATGACTGAATTATCCATTGCTTGGATTATTGCGGTCTCATAATACAGGTAGCCGTTTAGAGGGAAAGCAGGCTCACTTTCAAGAATAAAGTCACACTCTCTTTGTCCAGGGACATCTTGAATTGGCCCTGCCTCAACAACTGCATAGTCTTCAGCACTGAGCACTGTGACCAAATAGAGATTCTGCTCTTTGTCAAAGCCATTGATTTCAACATCCAATACTCTACCAAGCAATCCTTTCTTGAAGAAAGTCAGCTGCTGGATCTTCACTGCCTGATCTTGTCCATTCAGGCAGGAAAGAGCGCACGGGAAAGCCATGATTGGTGTTGAGAGAAAATCTGGTGGAAGCTGGAGGACATTCTCAATTTTCACAGACTCACAGAATCCGTAATCAACAAACAAGACTCTTACTTGAGAGTTTACAGGGAGAAACTGCACAAAGCCTCTATGCCACTTCTCATCTTTTCCTTTGACTGAGCAAAGTAAGCCCAGATTTTCTGCTGGCTTTTGACTGGGGTCTTTGCTCTTGGACTCACAGGACAATGCCAATTTGTCTGACATCCTTTTCAGATCTTTTGCCATACTTGTCATTTGACAGTAGAATATAACAGGGTTCACTGCAGCGGTTACTCTAACCCTCACTTTTTTGCCAGTGGTCAACTTAGGGCCTGAAAATGACTGAATATCCTCAAAGCCCTTCAAGCTGGATGGTTTGAATGAGAATTCTTGTCCACCTTGCTTTTCAATCAGTAGATCTGGGACAGGTTCAATGCTCTGCTTGAGTGGTACCTCTGTTAACATTTCCACCAAGAGAAGGAATGTGTCTGTGTCCACATGTTTCCCTAAGCTCAGCCTAAAGAGATCCTTGTTGATGTCTGGGGCTTCTAGTATGAGGACTTTGTGAGGAAGAAAGGCTTGGATGTATCCTTTGACATGACTTCCAATCAAGGAAGCGAAATACTTCTCTGAAAAAGAATCCCAATTTTCTCTCAATGGTAACACATTTGCAAAGAAACCACAGAGGATTTTGGGAGGAAGCATGAAGAGCTCATCCAAAGCTGTGGCCAAATGGCTGGCATCAACACTCAGAACATTCCCATGGTCTATAAGGAACACGTCAAACAAATCTTTCTGTTTGTTCTGAACCCTTCCTCTGTACCAGCGGGTAGATGGGATATCCTCTACCAAACAGAACTCCCCAACTTCCACTGCCACCTTTGTTTTCTGTGCATTCTGTATTTCCACTTGCAGTATGTTATAGTCCAGTTCACATATTGTGAGATATTGGCCCTGGAAGTGCACCAGTGTATCCCCTGGGTTGCAGCTCACATGCGTTAACTGTAGGTCCACAGGCCACAGAGAACATTGTGCAGAGACACTTGAATCCTCCTGAGGTCTGGAACAAAAATACCCTTTATTACTTACATATTTGGAATATTTATTGATGCTTAGGCCTATGTGATTTTTTTAGTAACTTGTCTTATTTTGATTCTAGTATTTTATTTAAGGCCTACATCCTACTGCTATATCAAATCATAACATATCTAACATCACATGCATTTTAAGTATTATAGTTCAGCTGTAAATATGTGAGTTATGGTCGTAGGTAAAACTGGTAGTGAGATGAAAGGGGGATCCCTGAGGAGTTAATTGTAATAACCATAACAATTCTGGGGACATCATCCTTTCTTTGAAATGTTTGAGCTAATCGTAATGAAAACTAGTTTACATGAGGTAAAATAATATTACAAATTAATTACTAATGTATACCACGGCTTTGATAAATACTCTACTATGATTGGAGTACAATGTGTGTGCAGGGCCGTTCAATGACTGACACTATGAACAATTATTAAATTCTAAGCCATGATTATTCCATAAGAAATTAGGGTTGTGCTTATGAATATAATTTTTAATTGGATAGGGTTATAATCCAACTCACTAATCCTTAAACACTCAAACTGCATCCCTACAGCATTTACTCAACATTATGTCTATTTACAATTCTTTGAATCTTTTTCATATGTCACACATCACAGAGGTGTGTCGCCACTCACCACAATAAGTTGTGGAAGACAATCTTTACAAAAATGCTTCAAACTCTCAAGTTCGGGACATGTAGCCCATCTGTATTGAGATGGTCATAGAGTAAAGACGGCATAGACCTGAATTGAAAAGATGAATGCACTTTCACTACCCTCTTTATACTTCAACAAGCTTGTGCCCTAAAACCCATGCATGTGTGTGTGTGTGTGTGTGTGTGGGTGTGTGCTTGCCCTAATGATGTAAATTCAGTGCTTGGTTATATTAAGTCATACCATGGTGGTTGGCATCATTGTGGGACAACTAACTCTGAGCATTTGCATTTACAGTGCCTTGCGAAAGTATTCATCCCCCTTTGCATTTTTCCTATTTTGTTGCCTTACAACCTAGAATTAAAATGTATTTTTTTGGGGGGGGTTGTATCATTTGATTTACACAACATGCCTACCACTTTGCCCATTCTTCAAGGCAAAACTGCTCCAGCTCCTACAAGTTGGATGGGTTCTGCTGGTGTACAGCAATCTTTAAGTCATACCACAGCTTCTCAATTGGATTGAGGTCTGGGCTTTGACTAGGCCATTCCAAGACATTTAATTGTTTCCCCTTAAACCACTTGAGTGTTGCTTTAGCAGTATGCTTAGGGTCATTGTCCTGAATGGAAGGTGAACCTCTGTTCCAGTCTCAAATCTCTGGAAGACTGAAACAGGTTTCCCTCAAGAATTTCCCTGTATTTAGCACCATCCATCATTCGTTCAATTCTGACCAGTTTCCCTGCCGTTGGGTTTGCGCCAGACATAGCGTTTTCCTTGATGGCCAAAAAGCTCAATTCTAGTCTCATCTGACCAGAGTACCTTCTTCCATATGTTTGGGGAGTCTCCCACATGCCTTTTGGCGAACACCAAACGTGTTTGCTTATTTATTTTTTTTAAGCAATGGCTTTTTCGGGCCACCCTTCCGTAAAGCCCAGCTCTGTGGAGTGTACAGCTTAAAGTGGTCCTATGGACAGATACTCCAATCTCCACTGTAGAGCTTTGCAGCTCCTTCAGGGTTATCTTTGGTCTCTTTGTTGCCTCTCTGATTAATGCCCTCCTTGCCTGGTCCGTGAGTTTTGGTGGGCGGCCCTCTCTTGGCAGGTTTGTTGTGGTGCCATATTCTTTGCATTTTTTTTATAATGGATTTAAAACGGTGCTCCGTGGGATGTTCAACATTCCTGATATTTTTTTATAACCCAACCCTGATCTGTACTTCTCCACAACTTTGTCCCTGACCTGTTTGGAGAGCTCCTTGATCTTCATGGTGCCGCTTGCTTGGTGGTGCCCCTTGCTTAGTGGTGTTGCAGACTCTGGGGCCTTTCAGAACAGGTGTATATATACTAAGATCATGTGACACTTAAATAAAGTCCACCTGTGTGCAATCTAACTAATTCTGTGACTTCTGAAGGTAATTGTTTGCACCAGATCTTATGTAGGGGCTTCATAGCAAAGGAGGTGAATACATATGCATGCACCACTTTTCCGTATTCTTTTTTTATTTTTAGCATTTCTTCATTTTTTTTTTCATTTCACTTCACCAATTTGAACTATTGTGTATATCCATTACATGAAATCCAAATAAAAATCCATTTAAATTACAGGTTGTAATGCAACAAAATAGGGAAAAAAAAGGGGGATGAATACTTTTGCAAGGCACTGTACATTATAATGTAGGCTAATGTGGGTATTGTTAAATCATTTTCTACGTACTTTCTATTTTCTGAAGTCATTCTCAACAACATTGCGACAGGGCGGAACCTTCCTAAAAAAACAAAAAATATATTATACATAATATCAAATCAAGGAAGAGCCTAAATGTGGCTGTCAGCTTTCTTTATGGAAAAATAGCACATTGAATATGCCATTCCAGTATTTCTACTAATACAAGTGGGCATGCACTTCAATTCATAACACATCGAAACACAAATTCTTGAAATTAGGCTACCATTTAGTTATCCAGGTTCTCAATAAAAATAGCAATCTTACCTTTAAGTCTTCAGCTAGCTATAATTCACTTGATCACAGATGGGGTTCATCATGAAGCTGAGCGTTATCCCGAGTGACTAGGGGGAAAAACTTAATTTAGAAAATGCATAACATTGCTGTTTGGTTAATTAGTCTAGGAATTGATGTAGCTAATAAGTCTACAAATGTGTGTAGCTACTAAGGGGATGTATTGTGCATGGAATTAGAATGGAACACGTCAGACCCGAAGATGCATGCATTTACAGCAAATTATTTAGCTGCCGTTATCTAGTTAGCCTGGTGCACTTTGCTGCATGCATTACTACAGAGCTATGGTGACAGAAAATATTTTTCCACATTGTTA
Organism: Coregonus lavaretus; assembly: GCF_964263955.1. Taxonomy (NCBI): domain Eukaryota; kingdom Metazoa; phylum Chordata; class Actinopteri; order Salmoniformes; family Salmonidae; genus Coregonus; species Coregonus lavaretus. The sequence goes on from NC_140018.1 coordinate 22,996,843, forward strand.
CGTTACAACCTTATTCTAAAATTGATTAAATAGTTTTTTTCCCCCCTCATCAATCTACACAAAATACCCCATAATGACAAAGCAAAAACAGGTTTTTAGAAATGTTTAAACATTTACAGTGGGGAAAAAAAGTATTTAGTCAGCCACCAATTGTGCAAGTTCTCCCACTTAAAAAGATGAGAGAGGCCTGTAATTTTCATCATAGGTACACGGCAACTATGACAGACAAATTGAGAAATGTTTTTCCAGAAAATCACATTGTAGGATTGTTTATGAATTTATTTGCAAATTATGGTGGAAAATAAGTATTTGGTCACCTACAAACAAGCAAGATTTCTGGCTCTCACAGACCTGTAACTTCTTCTTTAAAAGGCTCCTCTGTCCTCCACTCGTTACCTGTATTAATGGCACCTGTTTGAACTTATCATCAGTATAAAAGACACCTGTCCACAACCTCAAACAGTCACACTCCAAACTCCACTATGGCCAAGACCAAAGAGATGTCAAAGGACACCAGAAACAAAATTGTAGAACTGCACCAGGCTGGGAAGACTGAATCTGCAATAGGTAAGCAGCTTGGTTTGAAGAAATCAACTGTGGGAGCAATTATTAGGAAATGGAAGACATACAAGACCACTGATAATCTCCCTCGATCTGGGGCTCCACGCAAGATCTCACCCCGTGGGGTCAAAATGATCACAAGAACGGTGAGCAAAAATCCCAGAACCACACAGGGGGACCTAGTGAATGACCTGCAGAGAGCTGGAACCAAAGTAACAAAGCCTACCATCAGTAACACACTACGCCGCCAGGGACTCAAATCCTGCAGTGCCAGACGTGTCCCCCTGCTTAAGCCAGTACATGTCCAGGCCCGTCTGAAGTTTGCTAGAGTGCATTTGGATGATCCAGAAGAGGATTGGGAGAATGTCATATGGTCAGATGAAACCAAAATAGAACTTTTTGGTAAAAACTCAACTCGTTGTGTTTGGAGGACAAAGAACACATTTTTACATTTACATTTTAGTCATTTAGCAGACGCTCTTATCCAGAGCGACTTACAGGAGCAATTAGGGTTAAGTGCCTTGCTCAAGGGCACGTCGACAGATTTTTCACCTAGTTGGCTCGGGGATTAGAACCAGCAACCTTTCGGTTACTGGCACAACGCACTTAACCACTAAGCTACCTGCCGCCCCACCATACCTACTGTGAAGCATGGGGGTGGAAACGTCATGCTTTGGGGCTGGACGACTGATCCGTGTAAAGGAAAGAATGAATGGGGCCATGTATCGTGAGATTTTGAGTGAAAACCTCCTTCCATCAGCAAGGGCATTGAAGATGAAACATGGCTGGGTCTTTCAGCATGACAATGATCCCAAACACACCGCTCGGGCAACGAAGGAGTGGCTTCGTAAGAAGCATTTCAAGGTCCTGGAGTGGCCTAGCCAGTCTCCAGATCTCAACCCCATAGAAAATCTTTGGAGGGAGTTGAAAGTCCGTGTTGCCCAGCGACAGCCCCAAAACATCACTGCTGTAGAGGAGATCTGCATGGAGGAATGGGCCAAAATACCAGCAACAGTGTGTGAAAACTTACAGAAAACGTTTGACCTGTGTCATTGCCAACAAAGGGTATATAACAAAGTATTGAGAAACTTTTGTTATTGACCAAATACTTATTTTCCACCATAATTTGCAAATAAATTCATAAAAATCCTACAATGTGATTTTCTGGAAAAAAAATTCTCATTTTGTCTGTCATAGTTGACGTGTACCTATGATGAAAATTACAGGCCTCTCTCATCTTTTTAAGTGGGAGAACTTGCACAATTGGTGGCTGACTAAATACTTTTTTTCCCCCACTGTAGATCAGCTTTAATATTTCAGATAGATTGTAACTTCCATTAATGTAATTGTCTGCATCACTTCCAATCCCCCATATGTTTTTTTCCCTCACAAATATATATATACATATACAGTGGGGAGAACAAGTATTTGATACACTGCCGATTTTGCAGGTTTTCCTACTTACAAAGCATGTAGAGGTCTGTAATTTTTATCATAGGTATACTTCAACTGTGAGAGACAGAATCTAAAACAGAAAATCACATTGTATGATTTTTAAGTAATTAATTTGCATTTTATTGCATGACATAAGTATTTGATACATCAGAAAAGCAGAACTTAATATTTGGTACAGAAACCTTTGTTTGCAATTACAGAGATCATACGTTTCCTGTAGGTCTTGACCAGGTTTGCACACACTGCAGCAGGGATTTTGGCCCACTCCTCCATACAGACCTTCTCCAGATCCTTCAGGTTTCGGGGCTGTCGCTGGGCAATACGGACTTTCAGCTACCTCCAAAGATGTTCTATTGGGTTCAGGTCTGGAGACTGGCTAGGCCACTCCAGGACCTTGAGATGCTTCTTACAGAGCCAGTCCTTAGTTGCCCTGGCTGTGTGTTTCGGGTCGTTGTCATGCTGGAAGACCCAGCCACGACCCATCTTCAATGCTCTTACTGAGGGAAGGAGGTTGTTGGCCAAGATCTCGCGATACATGGCCCCATCCATCCTCCCCTCAATACGGTCCAGTCGTCCTGTCCCCTTTGCAGAAAAGTATCCCCAAAGAATGATGTTTCCACCTCCATGCTTCACAGTTGGGATGGTGTTCTTGGGGTTGTACTCATCCTTCTTTTTCCTCCAAACACGGCGAGTGGAGTTTAGACCAAAAAGCTCTATTTTTATCTCATCAGACCACATGACCTTCTCCCATTCCTCCTCTGGATCATCCAGATGGTCATTGGCAAACTTCAGACGGGCCTGGACATGCGCTGGCTTGAGCAGGGGGACCTTGCGTGCGCTGCAGGATTTTAATCCATTACGGCGTAGTGTGTTACTAATGGTTTTCTTTGAGACTGTGGTCCCAGCTCTCTTCAGGTCATTGACCAGGTCCTGCCGTGTAGTTCTGGGCTGATCCCTCACCTTCCTCATGATCATTGATGCCCCACAAGGTGAGATCTTGCATGGAGCCCCAGACAGAGGGTGATTGACCGTCATCTTGAACTTCTTTCATTTTCTAATAATTGCGCCAACAGTTGTTGCCTTCTCACCAAGCTGCTTGCCTATTGTCCTGTAGCCCATCCCAGCCTTGCGCAGGTCTACAATTTTATCCCTGATGTCCTTACACAGCTCTCTGGTCTTGGCCATTGTGGAGAGGTTGGAGTCTGTTTGATTGAGTGTGTGGACAGGTGTCTTTTATACAGGTAACGAGTTCAAACAGGTGCAGTTAATACAGGTAATGAGTGGAGAAGAGGAGGGCTTCTTAAAGAAAAACTAACAGGTGTGTGAGAGCCGGAATTCTTACTGGTTGGTGGGTGATCAAATACTTATGTCATGCAATAAAATGCAAATTAATTACTTAAAAATCATACAATGTGATTTTCTGGATTTTTGTTTTAGATTCCGTCTCTCACAGTTGAAGTGTACCTATGATAAAAATTACAGACATGTACATGCTTTGTAAGTAGGAAAACCTGCAAAATCGGCAGTGTATCAAATACTTGTTCTCCCCACTGTACATATACATATACATACATACATACATACATACATACATACATACATACATACAGTGAGGGAAAAAAGTATATGATCCCCTGCTCATTTTGTACGTTTGCCCACGGACAAAGAAATGATCAGTCTATAATCTTAATGGTAGGTTTATTTGAACAGTGAGAGACAGAATAACAACAACAAAAATCCAGAAAAACGCATGTCAAAAATGTTAGAAATTGATTTACATTTTAATGAGGGAAATAAGTATTTGACCCCCTCTCAAATCAGAAAGATTTCTGGCTCCCAGGTGTCTTTTATACAGGTAACAAGCTGAGATTAGGAGAACACTCTTAAAGGGAGTGCTCCTAATCTCAGCTTGTTACCTGTATAAAAGACACCTGTCCACAGAAGCAATCAATCAATCAGATTCCAAACTCTCCACCATGGCCAAGACCAAAGAGCTCGCCAAGGATGTCAGGGACAAGATTGTAGACCTACACAAGGCTGGAATGGGCTACAAGACCATCGTCAAGCAGCTTGGTGAGAAGGTGACAACAGTTGGTGCGATTATTCGCAAATGGAAGAAACACAAAAGAACTGTCAATCTCCCTCAGCCTGGGGCTCCATGCAAGATCTCACCTCGTGGAGTTGCAATGATCATGAGAACGGTGAGGAATCAGCCCAGAACTACACGGGAGGATCTTGTCAATGATCTTAAGGCAGCTGGGACCATAGTCACCAAGAAAACAATTGGTAACACACTACGCCGTGAAGGACTGAAATCCTGCAGTGCCTGCAAGGTCCCCCTGCTCAAGAAAGCACATATACATGCCCGTCTGAAGTTTGCCAATGAACATCTGAATGATTCAGAGGAGAACTGGGTGAAAGTGTTGTGGTCAGATGAGACCAAAATCGAGCTCTTTGGCATCAACTCAACTCGCTGTGTTTGGAGGAGGAGGAATGCTGCCTATGACCCCAAGAACACCATCCCCACCGTCAAACATGGAGGTGGAAACATTATGCTTTGGGGGTGTTTTTCTGCTAAGGGGACAGGACAACTTCACCGCATCAAAGGGACGATGGACGGGGCCATGTACCGTCAAATCTTGGGTGAGAACCTCCTTCCCTCAGCCAGGGCATTGAAAATGGGTCGTGGATGGGTATTCCAGCATGACAATGACCCAAAACACACGGCCAAGGCAACAAAGGAGTGGCTCAAGAAGAGGCACATTAAGGTCCTGGAGTGGCCTAGCCAGTCTCCAGACCTTAATCCCATAGAAAATCTGTGGAGGGAGCTGAAGGTTCGAGTTACCAAACGTCAGCCTCGAAACCTTAATGACTTGGAGAAGATCTGCAAATAGGAGTGGGACAAAATCCCTCCTGAGATGTGTGAAAACCTGGTGGCCAACTACAAGAAACGTCTCATCTCTATGATTGCCAACAAGGGTTTTGCCACCAAGTACTAAGTCATGTTTTGCAGAGGGGTCAAATACTTATTTCCCTCATTAAAATGCAAATCAATTAATAACATTTTTGACATGCGTTTTTCTGGATTTTTTTGTCGTTATTCTGTCTCTCACTGTTCAAATAAACCTACCATTAAAATTATAGACTGATCATTTCTTTGTCAGTGGGCAAACGTACAAAATCAGCAGGGGATCAAATACTTTTTTTCCCCTCACTGTATATATACACATACATCCATACACACACACATCCTTTAAATGATATTTCCCGTCATTACTTTCCAACCCCACCACCCCTTCCCCAATTGGAGTAAACAACAACGCTTAGGCCTCTACTTCCAGCCCATACATACTATATACATTTTATGGACACAAATTCTACAATAATTATATTTTGTTTGTTTTTACTCCTGAACTTCCTCCGATCATTTTCATGATGTCCATCTGGTTTGCTTCTATATGCAGACGTGACACTTGGCATTCAGGCCATAGTTCAATCTTGGTTTCATCAGACCAGAGAATCTTGTTTCCCATGGTCTGAGAGTCCTTTAGGTGCCTTTTTGGCAAACTCCAAGCGGGCTGTTATGTGCCTTTTACTGAGGAGTGGCTTCGTCTGGCCACTCAGAGTGCTGCAGAGATGGTTGTCCTTCTGGAAGGTCCCCCCCATCGCTACAGAGGAACCATTGGGTTCTTGGTCACCTCCCTGACCAAGGCCCTTCTCCCCCAATTGCTCAGTTTGGCCGGGCGGCCAGCTCTAGGAAGAGTCTTGGTGGTTCCAAACTTCTTCCATTTAAGAATGATGGAGGCCATTGTGTTCTTGGGGACCTTCAATGCTGGAGACATTTTTTGGTACCCTTCCCCAGATCTGTGCCTCGACACAATCCTGTCTCTGAGCTGTACGGACAATTCCTTCAACGTCATGGCTTGGTTTTTGCTCTGACATACACTGTCAACTGTGGGACCTTAAATAGACAGGTGTGTGCCTTTCCAAATCATGTCCAATCAATTGAATTTACCACAGGTGAACGCCAATCAAGGTGTAGAAACATCTCAAGGATGATCAATGGAAACAGGATGCACAAGCTCAATTTTGGGTCTCATAGCAAAGGGTCTGAATACTTACGTAAATACATTTATTTATTATTTCAAAAAAACTTTTAAAAAACTGTTTTCGCTTTGTCATTATGGCTATTGTGTGTAGATTGATAAGGAATTGTTATTATTTAATACATTTTAGAATATGGCTGTAACGTAACAATGTGGAAAAAGGGAAGGGGTCTGAATACTTTCCGAATGCACTGCATACAAAAAAGGTATGTGGACACCACTTCAAATGAGTGGATTCGGCTATTTCAGCCACACCCGTTGCTGACAGGTGTATAAAATCGAGCACATAGCCATGCAATCTCCATAGACAAACATTGGCAGTAGAATGGCCTTACTGAAGAGCTCAGTAACTTTCAACCTGGCACCATCATAGGATGCCACATTTCCAACAAGTCAGTTCGTCAAATGTCCATCCTGCTAGAGCTGCCCCGGTCAACTGTGAGTGCTGTTATTGTGAAGTGGATATGTCTAGGAGCAACAACGGCTCAGCCGCGAAATGGTAGGCCACACAAGCTCACTGAATGGGACCACCGAGTGGTGAAGCGCGTAGCGTGTAAAAATCGTCTGTCCTTGGTTGCCACAATCACTACCGAGTTCTAAACGCCTCTGGAAGCAATGTCAGCACTGTTTGTCGGGAACTTCATGAAATCGGTTTCCATGTCCGAGCAGGCGCACACAAGCCTAAGATTACCATGCGCAATGCCAAGCGTCGGCTGGAGTGATGAAATCCGCTTCACCATCTGGCAGTCCGACGGACCAATCTGGGTTTAGCGGATGCCAGAACACTACCTACCCCAATGCATAGTGCCAACTGTAAAGTTTGGTGGAGGAGGAATAATGGTCTGGGGTTGTTTTTCCATGGTTCGGGCTAGGCCCCTTAGTTCCAGTGAAGGGAAATCTTAATGCTACAGCATACAATTACATTCTAGACGATTCTGTGCTTCCAACTTTGTGGCAACAGTTTGGGGAAGGCCCTTCCCTTTTCCAGCATGACAATGCCCCCGTGCACAAAGCGAGGTCCATACAGAAATGGTTTGTCGAGATCGGTGTGGAAGAACTTGTTCTGGCCTGCACAGAGCCCTGATCTCAACCCCATCAAACACCTTTGGGATGAATTGGAACGCTTACTGTGAGCCAGGCCTAATCGCCCAACATCAGTACCCTACCTCACTAATGCTCTTGTGGCTGAATGGAAGCAAGTCTCCGCAGCAATGTTCCAACCTGTGGAGGCTCCTCAGAGGAGGAAGGGCAGGACCATCCTCAGTGAATTTCATAAAAATTGTAAAACATAATATTTTTTTTAATTTTTAGATAAAACTATACTAAATATGTCACCAAATAATTGATTAAAACACATTGTTTCGCAATGAAGGTCTACAGTAGCCTCAACAGTACTCTGTAGGGTAGCACCATGGTGTAGCCGGAGGACAGCTATTTTCCGTCCTCCTCTGGGTACATTGACTTCAATACAAAACCTAGGAGGCTCATGGTTCTCACCCCTTCCATAGACTTACACAATAATTATGACAACTTCCATCCTCCAACCTATCAGAGCTCTTGCAGCATGAACTCACATATTGTCCACCCAATCAAAGGATCAGAGAATGAATCTAGTACTGAAAGCATAAGCTACAGCTAGCTAGCACTGCAGTGCATAAAATGTGGTGTGTAGTTGTCTCAAAGAGAGAAAGACAATAGTTGAACAGTTTTGAACAAATTCATTTCTTCAAAAATGGAGAAGCAAGAGAGATAGTGAGAGAGAGATTTCTTTATTTAGTTTCGCTTTTAGTTTCACTTACTTACTAGTAGTTAGCAAATGCAGCTAGCTAGTTTAGCGTACTCAAACAACCTGCTCAAACAGAGGGATGTTATGTTAGCTAGCTGGCTATGACTATCCAACACAACACTGGAACTCTTCCAAGTCAAGGTAAGCTTTGGTTTTACAAATGTATTAACTGCTAAAGTGCTTACTGACTATACACTGTAACGTTACTGCATGATTGCAGCGGGTTTACTAACGCGTTAGTTCTATTAGCTATGTTGACTATGACGTTACTTTAGCTAATATGGTGACAACTATGTAGGCTGTGTGTAGCGGTTATGATATGGTTTGGCTTGGAAAGGTTTTTTCGCCTGGTCACATCCAGCTGATGTTTTGTGCATTGAACTCCACAAACGAAGGGAAAAGGTGAGAGGAGGAGAGCGCATAGATGCGAGAAGGAATAAAACGTGGCAGCTATGCTAGTGAACTGTGTTTACGTATGAAAATGTATGCACTCACTAACTGTAAGTCGCTCTGGATAAGAGCGTCTGCTAAAATGACTAAAATGTAAATCAGGGGTGTATTCATTCCACCGATTCTGTTGAAAAACGTTTCTTAAACGGAATGAAGCGGGGGAAAACATATCTGAATTTGTTCAATAGAAACTCTCGTTTGCAACTGTTGAACTAATGATTACACCCAAGATCACTTATATGCAGGTAAGAGTGTGCAAGGCAGTATTGAATGTGTCACTGTCACCTCAAATGTTTATCTCGACCTGTGTGCACCTACGTTGTAAACTTTTATTCATAGGCTAGGTTGCAGAGTATGGGAGCGGAGCGTGCCCAATTTGACTGGAGCGTGGAGCGAGATTCCCAAAGTCTGGAGCGTCGGCCTTCTCGCCCGCTCCAATTTAGCTCCAGGAGAGCTCACTTCACGAGCTTAGGGCGTGCCCGCCCCAGCATGCATTTGTAGTCTACTTGTGTGCTGCTAATAGCCCCTTGCTTTAACTACTGTCATGGAGTTCGCTAAATATTTTCATAAAGAAACTGATAAAACACACAGGTGCTAAGTCAAGGTGACTTACAAAGATAAGAACCAAGACCAAGAGAGGGAGTGCGGTGATGTAGTGTCCACAATTAAATAATCATTGTGGAATCTGAAAATACACTTATCCCAAAAGTATGATGGTGTACTTACGCGCACATTCTAAAAGAAAGGAATGAGGTGGGTAGACAACTAAATGTGTCATTATAGAAAAGTATTTATAAACTAAAAATCAGATCTCTTAAACGTTTTGTTCATTTTCATTCTATTATCTATACAATAGGCCATAATTGATTTTGGCCCAATATGCCTGCCATATTCCCACGTTCAAGGAACTTTCCGTTTTGATTGGGTTATTTTGCCTAAAAACCTTTAGGCCTACCTATAAAAAAATAACTAAAAATAAACTCTGCATCTCTGCCCAGCCTGGCAAGCGTGGCCAAAAGGGTGTTTAGCATCCCCAGTGGCTCTGCAACTGTGGAGAGGATATTCTCCGCTGCTGGCCGGATCTCCAGGCACCACATGAGCCTGAAGCCACAGACTGGCCAAACTCGTGTTTCTAAAAATGTATTCAAAATACACTAATAAGTCATTTATCTTTTTATTTGTATCTTTTTATTTTTATTTAACCAGGTAAGCCAGTTGAGAACAAGTTCTCATTTACAACTGCGACCTGGCCAAGATAAAGCAAAGCAGTGCGATAAAAACAACAACACAGAGTTACACATGGGGTAAAACAAAACAAAGTCAAAAATACACCAGAAAATCTATATACAGTGTGTGCAAATGTAGCAAGTTATGGAGGTAAGGCAATAAATGGGCCATAGTGCTAAATAATTACAATTAGTATTAACACTGGAATGATAGATGTGCAAGAGATGATGTGCAAATAGAGATACTGGGGTGCAAATGAGCAAAATAAATAACAATATGGGGATGAGGTAGTTGGGTGGGCTAATTTCAGATGGGCTGTGTACAGGTGCAGTGATCGGTAAGGTGCTCTGACAACTGATGCTTAAAGTTAGTGAGGGAGATAAGAGTCTCCAGCTTCAGAGATTTTTGCAATTCGTTCCAGTCATTGGCAGCAGAGAACTGGAAGGAATGGCGGCCAAAGGAGGTTTTGGCTTTGGGGATGACCAGTGAGATATACCTGCTGGAGGATCGGTAGGATAGTCAGTTTTACGAGGGCATGTTTGGCAGCATGAGTGAAGGAGGCTTTGTTGCGAAATAGGAAGCCGATTCGAGATTTCACTTTGGATTGGAGATGCTTAATGTGAGTCTGGAAGGAGAGTTTACAGTCTAACCAGACACCTAGATATTTGTAGTTGTCCACATACTCTAAGTCAGACCCGTCGAGAGTAGTGATTCTAGTCGGGTGGGCGGGTGCCAGCAGCGTTCGACTGAAGAGCATGCATTTAGTTTTACTAGCGTTTAAGAGCAGTTGGAGGCTACTGAAGGAGTGTTGTATGGCATTGAAGCTCATTTGGAGGTTTGTTAACACAGTGTCCAATGAAGGGCCAGATGTTTACAAAATGGTGTCGCCTGCGTAGAGGTGGATCTGAGAGTCACCAGCAGCAAGAGCGACATCATTGATATACACAGAGAAAAGAGTCGGCCCAAGAATTGAACCCTGTGGCACCCCCATAGAGACTGCCATTGGTCCAGACAACAGGCCCTCCGATTTGACACATTGAACTCTGAGAAGTAGTTGGTGAACCAGGCAAGGCAGTCATTTGAGAAACCAAGGCTATTTAGTCTGCCAATAAGAATGCGGTGGTTGACAGAGTCGAAAGCTTTGGCCAGGTCGATGAAGACGGCTGCACAGTACTGTCTATTATCGATTGCGGTTATAATATCGTTTAGGACCTTGAGCGTGGCTGAGGTGCACCCATGACCAGCTCGGAAACCGGATTGCATAGCGGAGAAGGTACGGTGGGATTCGAAATGGTCGGTGATCTGTTCAAATACTTTCGAAAGGCAGGGCAGGATGGATATAGGTCTGTAACAGTTTGGATCTAGAGTGTCACCCCCTTTGAAGAGGGGGATGACCACGGCAGCTTTCCAATCTCTGGGGATCTCAGACGTTACAAAAGAGAGGTTGAACAGGCTAGTAATAAGGGTTGCGACAATTTCGGCGGCTAGTTTTAGAAAGAAAGGGTCCACATTGTCTAGCCCAGGGGTGTCAAACGTCCGACCCGCGGGCCGGATCAGGCCCGCAAACGGGTTTAATCCGGCCCGCGAGATGATTTTGTAAAGTATAAAAATGAGCTGCAATTTTTAAATAAAAGAAACTGCTGTTCCAATTGTGTCCACTGGATGGCGCAATAGCAATTGTGTTAAGCAAGCAAATTGTTTATACCGGGGCAGAGCAAATAGGTCAAGCAAGTGCAGCCAGTCCGGATGAGCTACTTTGTTTTGCCCGCGATATTTATTACGGCTTCTACTTTTAACATTGTGCGCTTTGGCACCCTCATTGCCCCAATATGTCTCTGTCAAAAAAGAGAAAAGTGGACGCAGAGTGCAGAGTGTTCCAAGAAAAATTGTCATCCTTCTATTTATTCACGGAATTGAATGGGAAAGCTGTATGTTTGGTGTGTTCACAGCATGTTGCAGTGCTGAAAGAATATAACCTTCGTCGCCACTATGTGAGTCTTCATGCCGACAAATATGACAACTTTCAAGGACAGCGGAGAAGAGAGAAGGTGAATGAACTGTTGGCGGGTCTGAAGAAACAGCAGTCTGTGTTTACTCACAGCCGAGACATCAGTGACGCTGCAGTGAAAGCTAGCTACCTCATTGCTAATGAAATCGCAGTGGCTTCAAAACCATTTAGTGAGGGTGAATTTGTAAAAACATGCATGATGAAGGCAGCGGAGATTGTGTGCCCTGAAAAGCACCAGGCTTTTGCAAATATCAGCCTGACAAGAAACACAGTTGCAGACAGGATTTCCGATCTTTCAGTGGATTTGGACAGCCAGTTGAAGCAAAAAGTAAAGTAATTTATTGCGTTTTCGGTTGCAATTGATGAAAGCACGGACATTACAGATGTTGCACAACTGGCCATTTTCATCCGCAGAGTTGATGACACATTGACCGTCACCGAGGAGTTCGTGGAGTTCGTGCCGATGACAGATACAACGACAGCAGCTGATATTTTCACTGCACTCGTCAGCGCGCTGGACAGGGTCGGAGTGGACTGGTCCCGCGCTGTCAGCCTGGCTACAGATGGTGCGCCCTCAATGATCGGGAAAAAAGCAGGCGTTGTGACAAAGTTCAGAGAGAAAGTGCAATCTGCAAATGGAGGACGTGATTTTTGGACTTTTCACTGTATTTTGCACCAGGAGGCTTTGTGTTGCAAGTCATTAGATGGATAACGTCATGAAGGTGGTTATTATTTTTATTATATTATTATTATATTATTTTTATATTATTATTATTATTATTATATTATCCAAACTGTTAATTTCATCCGATCCAGAAGCCTGAATCAACGTCAGTTTGACAGCCTTCTCAGAGAGAAAGACCACACTGAGGTAAGATGGTTAAGCCGAGGTGCTGTGCTGAGGCGTTTCTTTGATTTACGAGAAGAAATTGAACAGTTCATGGAAGAAAAGGGCAAACCAGTGTTAGAATTTCATTCCGCAGAATGGATGCAGGACCTTGCATTTATGGTGGATGTTACAGAGCACCTGAATAACTTGAACAAACAGCTGCAAGGGTGCAACAAAGTTGCCACGCAGTATTATGACAGCATACGTTCTTTCAAGTTGAAGCTGTCATTGTGGGAGACGCAACTCGCCGGTGGTGATGCAGCTCACTTCCGCTGTCTGAAAAATGTGTGCGCGACCCAACATGTGGCAGACATGAAGCGGTTCAAAGATAAAATAACGGGACTGTTAAGGGAGTTTGAGCAACGCTTTCAGATTTTTGGTGAACTGGAGAAAGACTTCAACGTTTTTTGTTCGCCATTAACCGTGAATCCCTCTGATCTGCCCGTCAGCATCCAACTTGAAATAATATACTTGCAGTGTGACTCGGATTTGAAGGGCAAATTTGCCGCAGCTGGCTTGGACACATTTTATCAGAATCTCTTGCTAGGTTACCCCAACTTGACAGCCCTCGCTGCAAAACTGTTGTGCATGTTTGGAACCACATATCTTTGTGAGCAAGTTCTCTGTAATGAGCATAAATAAAACAAAGCTGCGCTCAAGGCTCACGCACAAGCACTTGAATCACATCCTGAAGTTGGCTGCCACTCAGGATGTGACGCCTGATATTGATGCGCTGGTGAAAGCTAAAAGATGCCAGGTATCAGGAGTCAAATAAACTATGCAACCCCACTTAAAGTGCTGCATGAGACACCCTGATATAGTTCTGTGATCTGTGATATACTTCTGTGAATCACTGAGGCATTGTGTGTTTGTGTGTTGTTTGTCCTCAGAATTTCAAATAACTTGGTGTTTTATGATTAATAGTGATGTTGTGCTTTTGGACACACTGTCCTCAGGCTCCAGCTTTATGTTTATATGTTTTTATGTTGATGTGCTATTGTTTTTAATTTATTTTATTTTATTTGTAACCTATTCTTGACTGTGGTTCTTGCACTTGTTTGGGGAACAGGATTTCATTATTTGTATCAACATTTCTGCCTGAGAAATGACACCCTGATATAGTTCTGTGATCTGTGAAACAGTTCTGTGAATCACTGAGGCATTGTGTGTTTGTGTGTTCTTTTTCTTTAGAATTTTCAAATAAACTTGAGGTGTTTTATGATTAATAGTGATGTTGTGCTTGTACTATTTTGGACACACTGTCCTCAGGCTCCAGCTTTATGTTTTATGTTGATAGTATTAAAACAAAGAAAACAATCTGAAGTTGTTGTTTTTAAGTTATATATACCATGATTTTACCGGTCCGGCCCACTTGGGAATAGATTTTCCTCCATGTGGCCCCTGAGCTAAAATGAGTTTGACACCCCTGGTCTAGCCCATATGATTTGTAGGGGTCCAGATTTTGCAGCTCTTTCAGAACATCAGCTGTCTGAATTTGTGTGAAGGAGATGCGGGGGGGGGGGCATTGGCAAGTTGCAGCGGAGGGTGCAGAGCTGGTGGCCGGGGTAGTGGTAGCCAGGTGGAAAGCTTGGCCAGCCGTAGCAAAATGCTTGTTGAAATTCTCGATTATTGTAGATTTATCGGTGGTGATAGTGTTTCCTAGCCTCAGTGCAGTGGGCAGCTGGGAGGAGGTGCTCTTATTCTCCATGGACTTTACAGTGTCCCAAAACTTTTTGGAGTTAGTGCTACAGGATGCAAATTTCTTTTTGAAAAAGCTAGCCTTTGCTTTCCTAACTGCTTGTGTATATTGGTTCCTAACTTCCCTGAAAAGTTGCATATCGCGGGGGCTAATGCAGTACGCCACAGGATGTTTTTGTGCTGGTCAAGGGCAGTCAAGTCTGAGGAGAACCAGGGCTATATCTGTTCTTAGTTCTGTATTTTTTGAATGGGGCATGTTTATTTAAGATTGAGAGGAAATTACTTTTAAAGAACAACCAGGCATCCTCTGCTGACGGAATGAGATCGATATCCATCCAGGATACCTGGGCCAGGTCAATTAGGAAGGCCTGCTCGCTAAAGTGTTTTAGGGAGCGTTTGACAGTGATGAGGGATGGTCGTTTGACCGCGGACCCGTTACGGACACAGGCAATAAGGCAGTGATCGCTGAGATCCTGGTTGAAGACAGCGGAGGTGTATTTAGAGGGTAAGTTAGTCAGGATGATATCTATGAGGGTGCCCATGTTTACGGATTTAGGGTTGTACCTGGTAGGTTCGTTGATAATTTGTGTGAGATTGAGGGCATCTAGTTTGGATTGTAGGATGGCCGGGGTGTTAAGCATATCCCAGTTTAGGTCACCAAGCAATATGAACTCTGAGGATAGATGGGGGGCAATCAATTCACATATGGTGTCCAGGGCACAGCTGGGGGCTGAGGGGGGTCTGTAGCAAGCGGCAACAGTGAGAGACTTATTTCTGGAAAGGTGGATTTTTAGAAGTAGAAGCTCAAACTGTTTGGGCACAGACCTGGATAGTATGATAGCCTGCAGAGCTCTATCTCTACAGTAGATTGCAACTCCACCCCCTTTGGCAGTTCTATCTAGATGGAAAATGTTGTAGTTGGGGATGGAAATTTCAGAATTTTCAGTGGCCTTCCTAAGCCAGGATTCAGACACTGCTAGAACATCAGGCTTGGCAGTGTGCTAACGCAGTGAATAACTCAAATTTAGGAAGGAGGCATCTGATGTTAACGTGCAGAAAACCAAGGCTTTTACGGTTACAGAAGTCAACAAATGATAGCTCCTGGGGAGTAGGAGTGATACTGGGGGCTGCAGGGCCTGGGTTAGCCTCTACATCACCAGAGGAACAGAGGAGGACTAGAATAAGGATACGGCTAAAGGCTTTAAGAACTGGTCTTCTAGTGCGTTGGGTACAGAGAATAAAGGGGGCAGATTTCCAGGTGTTGTAGAAAAGATTCAGGGCATTATGTACAGACAAGAATATGAGTACAGTGGAGGTAAACCTAAGCGTTGGGTAACAATGAAAGAGATAGCATCACTGGAGGCACCGATTGAGCCGGTCTTGGCGTGTATAGGGGGTGGAACAAAGGAACTATTTGAGGCAGTTTGAGAGGGACTTGGGGTTCTACAGTGAAATTGTATAATAAGAACTAACTGGAACAGCAATAGGCAAGGCATATTGACATGGGAGAGAGGCACAAAGCAATCACAGGTGTTATTAGAGAGAGCTAAGACAACAACTGGTAATGGCGATAAAGTTTGGGCTGAGGCTAAACAGATAGACAGGACAGGGTACCGTGTAAAGGAACAGTCCAGCAGGCATCAGCTGTGCAGCTGAGTGATCATAAGGTCCAGTGAACAGCAATATGTTAGTCCGAGAGCAGTTCGAATTGGTGTTTACAGCACAGCGAGCAGGAAGCACGGTTGTTGTTTGCGTGTGCTAGCGGGCCGGGCTAGCAGATGGATCTTCGTGGTCGTCGCAACGGGAAGCCTGTTGAAACCACAGACAATTATGTCGGCGGATCAGTCGTGATGGATCGGCGGGGCTCCGTGTCGACTCTAGGAGGTCCCGTCCGGTTGACAGAGAGGTAGATAGCTGGGAGATGTGCCTGACTCAAGGCTAGCTCAAGGCTGATTAGCCAACAACAACGTCTATTTGGTTGCAGCTAGCTAGTTGCGATTATCCAGTGTTAAAGGTCCAGTGATTCAGTGATTCCGGCAGAAAATCCGATAGGTTCTGGGTCGATAACGCGCTGTGCAGACAGTGCAGACTGCCCGATAATAGTCCAGGATAGAGCTGGCTGGTAGGTAGTGCAGGCCACGGACAATGGTGAAAAACCGCTAACGGTGGCTAGTAGCTAGTTAGCTGGCTACTCCCGTCCGGTAGACAGAGAGGTAGATAGCCGGGATATGGGCTTGCTCGAGGCTAACTGGTGCTTGCTTCGGGGGCAGTGGTGATTAGCCTACAGCAACATCCATTCGACCGGTTGCGGCTAGCTAGTTGCGATCCGGTGTTAAGGTCCAGTGATTCAGTTATTCCGGCAGAAAATCCGATGTTCTGGGTGAAAACTGCTAACGGTGGCTAATAGCAAGTAGCTAGTTAGCTAGTTGGCTAGTTTCAACTGGAGATTCTAGATAACAGGTGAGTAAATAATAGAATCCGTTCCACATTGAGTGAGGCGGGTTGCAGGAAAGTATATTTAGTAGAAGGATGAAAAGTGTGATAGGGAAATATATACGTAAAATACAAAAAATTACAAAAAAAAACAGGCTATTTACACGGACACACAAGAGAACACGACCGCACTGCTCCGCCATCTTGGTACGATGTAGATTTAATTCTAAGTCACAGCCTATATGTGCAATTTATAGACTATAATTATTTAATACAACTAAATGTTGTTTAAATGCTGAGGGCTTTATGTCCCTACCAACCTACTGTGTCGCACTCGCAAATGCTTCACAATGTACTTCTTTGTAGGCTAGAGCCTTGTGGGGAAAAAAATCGTCCTACCTCATCTTAAACAGCTCCGACCGCCACTGGTTCCAACATCTAGTGGAAAGGCTTCCCAGAGGAGTGGAGGCTGTTATAGCAGCAAAGGGGGGACCAACTCCATATTAATGCCCATGATTTTGGAATGAGATGTTCGACGAGCAGGTGTCCACATACTTTTGGTCATGTAGTGTAAACGTTAGCTGGTGCTAACATTACACATCGACCTCCTGCGTGTCATGATGAGCAGTATAACTAACCAACTAACATATCTAATGTAATTCCCAAAGTCAACATTATTTTAGATATGTGTACGAATATAGCTACTATTAGAAGTTTAGACAATATTTACAGTAAAGCATTGCTGTCTGTGCTCGAGCTACCGTCCCATTTCATTCACTAGCGAGCTAACGTTAACCATTCTATGCATGGAAATTAGCCAGCGAGCTAGCTAAATTACACAACTACCACACATGGAAGCTGACAGGTAGCTACAATAAACAAGATAATTCAGTCGCAAATAAAACGTTGGCTGCTACGTTTTTGTTGTTAGAAATTACTGTACCTTCGTTTCAATGAAGACACATCCAACTTCAGAGCAGCAGCCGACAGCCGTGACCAAAGGATGGAGAAAAATCTAACTTCCTGCCACCTGCTGCATCGGGAATAGCACAATGTAGCACTTCCTCCCCTTAGAGAAATCATGGAAAATTAGGTGAGATTTTGCCCTGAAAATAGTAGATAAAATGATGTGGTATTTCATGACATTTCAGATTAGAAACACATTTTTTGCGTTCAGATACAACTTCAGCACACAAAAAAAACGGAATGGCTTGTCTACACTAGAGGGGGACATTCTGTTTAGCAATTGCCATAATCTCCCTGCCTGGGACAACTAGGCCTATGTGTTTAGGGCGGTTTACTTGTTGCTCCCGGCCTGTTGCATTTAGGTATTTCGCATATGCCTATGGAAAATAATAATTATGTGTAGACAAATACACTGCTGTACATTCTATCATTTTCAATGAGGCCTACTAGTTATAGCAAACATATCTGCTTATGTCATGACGTGCCAGGCAGTGCTGGCTGGCTGGGCTGGCTGAGTGCAAGCCTAGACTACAGCAGACCAAGGAGAGATGATGGCTTTTTTAGTTAATCATTGATCGACTGAATCAGCCCCCTGTCCTCTGCAAATATGATAAATGAATACCTAGGCAATCACCAGTGTGACGTCGTTCTTAAACCACAGCACAGGTTTAATTGACTCTGGAAGGTAGTATCAGAGTAAGGTCCGGGGAGAGACTAGAGAACTGCACTTTACTTTTTCTATTACAAGAAAATACTTTTTATTCTCTTATTCCAAGAGAAAATGGCAAAGGAAAATGTTTGACCTTGCAGTATGGACAGTTTCCTTGTGGATTTTATTTGTGAGGATAGGATACTTCCCTCCAGAAGACAATGTGTACATTTTCTAACACATGCATTTACATTTTTAATTTAAACTATTTTGCATTTGTTTTCTTTTACTTTCTTTTTCTTTTTCTTTTGCATTTAACATGCCTATGAAACGGAATACAGGAAGCCCGATCCAGGATGGACAATTTCTTAATGTTCATCCACCAACCATTACATCCTGCGATGCCTCTGAGGAGCTCAAGCACACCACTTTTTCTAACGAGAAATTACGCTGTGATTTCAATGGACATTCACTCTCAAAGTTTGACGAGGAAGGTGATTTGGGAATTAAATCAGGTGAGGAATAATGTCGGATTAATAGACCTACACATAGGCTGAGAGGTTCCCTCTTCCCCCAAGAGTCATACAATTATAACCTCCAAAACAAGAGCCCTAATTGTTGATGTCAACTATTACAGTTTGTGCTCCATTCAATTGTAGGCTATTTTTTATTGAAATATGCCTGCACCAAAATATACTTATTTCATTGTTTGTTGGGTAGGCTAGAATAAAATAATGTTTACCACATGAAAACAATCTACTCAATCTGACCCAGTTGACCAAAAATAACATTTTCTCTGTTCTGTTCACTTTGATGAGTCTTGAAAATCCTGTCTAGGGAGTACTTATTTCTAATTGTATGGTTCATTTAGCCACCTACCCATCTGGAAACGTGTCATGGCCCTGAACTACTCAAATAGATATTTCACCTCATTACTGTTTTCTCCCCCAAAACCCTGTCAGACGCAGATGACGGCAATGAGACCCCATCTTCTGAGGAGGACCAGGACCTCCTTGAGTATTCCAAACATTTGGCTTTCAACCAGACGACCACAAGGAAAAGCATCACTCAGATAATCAAGGACAAGAAGAAACAGACTCAGTTGACTCTTCAATGGTAGTGTTCCAAAGTCACAACCTATAGAAATCTATAATATGGCTTGTGTTGTGATGCACTTGTATAATAACAAGCCTTCTTACAAATGTTAATGTTTCTTTTCTTGTTGGTGATTGATTTTACATGTATTTCTGTGACTGCTTGTTCCCTAGGCTGGAGGAAAACTACATTGTTTGTGAAGGGGTTTGTCTGCCACGTTGTATCCTGTACGCTCACTACCTAGACTTCTGCAGGAAGGAGAAACTGGATCCAGCCTGTGCTGCTACATTTGGCAAGGTGAGATGAGTAATGTCTGTAGTTGAGGTGGTGGGCTGAAGTCTGGATGGGTCGTAGTTTGTGGAAGATGTAAGTAAGTACAACATAGTAATAATGGTGGTGTAAAAATGGTATTATGTTTTTTGTATCGTTCTCTGTGCATATTAGACAATTCGGCAGAAATTTCCACTTCTTACAACAAGAAGACTTGGGACCCGAGGTCATTCAAAGTAAGATATAGTGGGAAATATTATTTTCAAACAGATGATCTGATCTGTCTCAATATAAAATGTTAAATTTTGTTGATATTTGACAGATATCATTATTACGGGATTGGCATCAAAGAGAGCAGTGCCTATTATAACTTGGTGTACTCAGGAAAAGGCTTGACGAGGTAAGATCATTTACAGGTTTTGCTCTGTAGCGTTATTGTGATCAATCTGTAATGTTCTTTATAGAAAGTGATCAGCCAGTTCCTAGGCTAGTTACTCAACCATAAATACAATGTTTGTAAATTTGTGATAGTATGGGATTTAATGTCAATCTGATGTATTATTTGATTGTAGATTTTCAGGGAGCAAACTAAAGAATGAGGTAAGATTTTTATGAATAAACAGTCTCTAGCAAATACATAAATGACAAAGAACATATGATTTAATTGTTTTCATTTTTATGTAAAATATTACAGACATGAATCATGTTTTCTAATACATTCAAACTGTAGTCAAGACTACAAGGTCAAAATATTAATACAGTTTGGTATTCCTCTATTTAATAGGGAGGGTTCACTCGGAAATACTCCCTCAGTTCCAAAACAGGAACATTGCTTCCAGAATTCCCAAGTCCACAGCATCTAGTGCTTCAAGGTTTCGTCTCTAAAGAAAAGGTTTGTTGTATTATTTTAATCAGTACTTCAACTTTCTTTGCCATCAAGATTTGCTGATTACATACAGTAGAGTATCCTCTGTGAAAACACCTGTAACTATTATTAATGATCTTTGCATTATGTCCAATAGGTGGACACGCTCATCGTGATGTACAAAACACATTGTCAGTGCATCCTGGACAATGCCATCAATGTGAACTTTGAAGAGGTATTCTATACCAAATCCAGACATAAGATGTTGTAGCCTCTTTTGACAAATTGTCCCCTGACTCTCTATTAACTATGTTTCAGATACAGAATTTCCTGCTGCATTTCTGGCAAGGAATGCCCGACCACCTCTTACCCCTGCTGGAGAACCCCATTATCGTGGACATCTTCTGTGTGTGTGACTCTATACTCTATAAGGTGGGTGTTTTTCCAGAATCATAGAGCAGCATCCTCAGTTGTTGGAGGAGTCCTACCTCAACTGGACAGGTTGTACTATCCATTTGGGGTTTTTCAGGTTCTGACAGATGTCCTGATCCCTGCTACGATGCAGGAGATGCCTGAAAGGTAGAGTATTTTTATCTTTCATCATTTGTATTTTTCTCATCTAAACACCAGATTTGCAGTAAGGTTTATACTGTATGAAATTAACATTAATAAGATACCGCCGTCTCTCCAGGTGACGTATTGTTGTGTATAAAGATAATCCTGTTCGCAGTCTCCTGGCTGACATCCGTAACTTTGCCAAGCACTGGGAACACTGGATGGTGTCTTCTCTGGAAAACCTCCCAGAATGCCTCTCAGAGAAGAAGCTCCAGATCGCACGCAGATTTGTGTCCTCTCTAAAGCGTCAGACCTCCTTCTTACACCTTGCCCAGGTAAAGCACTGATTACAGCACGGGAGGAATATAAATATAATTGTGTTAACTTTACAACAACATACAGTGAGGGAAAAAAGTATTTGATCCCCTGCTGATTTTGTACGTTTGCCCACTGACAAAGAAATTATCAGTCTATAATTTGAATGGTAGGTTTATTTGAACAGTGAGAGACAAAAAAATAAAAATCCAGAAAAACGCATGTAAAAAATGTTATAAATTGATTTGCATTTTAATGAGGGAAATAAGTATTTGACCCCCTCTTAATCAGAAAGATTTCTGGCTCCCAGGTGTCTTTTATACAGGTAACACGCTGAGATTAGGAGCACACTCTTAAAGGGAGTGCTCCTAATCTCAGCTTGTTACCTGTATAAAAGACACCTGTCCACAGAAGCAATCAATCAATCAGATTCCAAACTCTCCACCATGGCCAAGACCAAAGAGCTCGCCAAGGATGTCAGGGACAAGATTGTAGACCTACACAAGGCTGGAATGGGCTACAAGACCATCGCCAAGCAGCTTGGTGAGAAGGTGACAACAGTTGGTGCGATTATTCGCAAATGGAAGAAACACAAAATAATGTAAATCTCCCTCGGCCTGGGGCTCCATGCAAGATCTCACCTCGTGGAGTTGCAATGATCATGAGAACGGTGAGGAATCAGCCCAGAACTACACGGGAGGATCTTGTCAATGATCTCAAGGCAGCTGTGACCATAGTCACCAAGAAAACAATTGGTAACACACTACGCCATGAAGGACTGAAATCCTACAGCGCTCGCAAGGTCCCCCTGCTCAAGAAAGCACATATACATGCCCGTCTGAAGTTTGCCATTGAACATCTGAATGATTCAGAGGAGAACTGGGTGAAAGTGTTGTGGTCAGATGAGACCAACATGGAGCTCTTTGGCATCAACTCAACTCGCCGTGTTTGGAGGAGGAGGAATGCTGCCTATGACCCCAAGAACACCATCCCCACCGTCAAACATGGAGGTGGAAACATTATGCTTTGGGGGTGTTTTTCTGCTAAGGGGACAGGACAACTTCACCGCATCAAAGGGACGCTGGACGGGGCCATGTACCGTCAAATCTTGGGTGAGAACCTCCTTCCCTCAGCCAGGGCATTGAAAATGGGTCGTGGATGGGTATTCCAGCATGACAATGACCCAAAACACACGGGCAAGGCAACAAAGGAGTGGCTCAAGAAGAGGCACATTAAGGTCCTGGAGTGGCCTAGCCAGTCTCCAGACCTTAATCCCATAGAAAATCTGTGGAGGGAGCTGAAGGTTCGAGTTGCCAAACGTCAGCCTCGAAACCTTAATGACTTGGAGAAGATCTACAAAGAGGAGTGGGACAAAATCCCTCCTGAGATGTGTGAAAACCTGGTGGCCACCAAGTACGTCTCACCTCCATGATTGCCAACAAGGGTTTTGCCACCAAGTACTAAGTCATGTTTTGCAGAGGGGTCAAATACTTATTTCCCTCATTAAAATGCAAATCAATTTATAACATTTTTGACATGCATTTTTCTGGATTTTTTTGTTGTTATTCTGTCTCTCACTGTTCAAATAAACCTACCATTAACATTATAGACTGATCATTTCTTTTTCAGTGGGCAAACGTACAAAATCAGCAGGGAATCAAATACTTTTTTCCCTCACTGTATTTAAAAGTATATAAAGTATATCTATATAGCATATCTTATTATGACTCTAAGAAATTGAAATTGCATATATAAACTGAAAGTCCTAGGGCTTGATTCAATCTGTAGCACTGAATATCAGCGTTACAGCGTGATTGAAATTTTAAGGCAATGTTTCCGCGTTTGTGGAGACTGCAATTACGGTAAACGCTGCATATGTCGACTCATTCTGAAATTACCTTTAAATTTCAAGCGCGCTAAACCGCTGAAATTCGACGATACAGATTGAATCCAACCCCTAATTTTTTTTTTTTTTTCAATTTCTTTTCTTACAACAGATTGCAAGACCAGCTTTGTTTGACCAGAATGTGGTGAACTCCATGGTGGTGGATATAGATAAAGTGGATTTGAACAGCATAGGGTCACAAGCCCTTCTCGCCATCTCAAGTGGTGACCAAGACTCTGACCTCTACTCTGAATGTGAGTAGAACATTTCCATTGTACATGGCAAACACTGCCAGGTTAATTCCTGTAAACAATTCATTTTCTTTCTCGCCATGTTTGCTAGATGACTCAATAACAGTGTTCCAAGAGCTGAAAGACCTACTGAAGAAGAATGCCACTGTGGAATCCTTTATCGAGTGGCTGGACACTGTTGTGGAGCAGAAGGTCATTAAGGTACGTTGTCCCCATTTCAAATCTAAGATTAGGGTTGTCAGATTGGATGTTGACATCTAATCTGTTTCTTTCTCTCTCCAGCCCGGGAAGCAGAACGGACGGTCCATAAAGAAGAGAGCTCAGGACTTCCTCCTCAAGTGGAGTTTCTTTGGAGCACGCGTTATGCACAACCTCACGTTGAACAACGCCACCAGTTTTTGTAAGAATTTACTACATCCCTCTAACAGTTCCTCTGGTAGCCTGTAAATCCATGTAACAACTAGAACATGGAGGAAATGCTGTAAACTACTCTATTTGTATTTAATTTAACCTTTTAGTTAAATTCAGACTGCCATTACTACTGAGTCACTACGTCAGACGCAAACACATAGATCTTTTCGGCCGGCTCTGAACAGAATGCTACAATGAGCCATAAATTATAATGGCCTGGCACCAGGTAAAGAAATTATTATCTCTCGGTCGCGTGAACTGTGTTTGAAGACAGACCTCTCCCATGCACCTTCCTCACCCCCATTTGACGGCTCTATCACCAAACTCAAGTCAAATAGATTGGGGGACAATCACATGACCCTACAAGTCAAACAGTAGGCCTGGTGAGATGAAAGGTGAAAGCAGATCTCTGGGGCTGGTCAGGTCAAACCCTCAGCACCTGCAAATTGGTGCACAGAATAGCTTTTGGAGCCTTGTCACAGTTTGTAAGGTGAAGGCTGTTAGAGATTGGCTGAAGATTATGTCATGATAGTGACAATGAAACTAGATTTGATTTATGGTGGGGAACTAGGACAGTAAGAGATGTGTTTTTTTGTCCCAGGTTCGTTCCATCTAATCCGCATGCTGCTGGATGAGTATATCCTACTGGCTATTGAGACACAATTCAACAACGACAAAGAACAAGACCTCCAGAATCTCCTAGATAAATACATGGGAAATGCAGGCAAGCAATTATATAACATACATAGACTATCTAATTATACGTATAACTCTGATTGTTCTTTTTCATTATTAAGTTGTTATTGAATTTCAAATTAAGACTATCAGTTTTTATGGAGCAGTATGGAGAAATGATGGAGGATGTAGGATCATTGAGGTGCATTGTTATGATTATTTTCAGATGCCAGCAAGGCGGCATTCAATGCCTCCCCCAGCTCTTGTTTCCTGGCCAACCGTAACAAGCCCAGCGCGGTGTCCGGTGATCTGTCTGTGAAGAATGAGTCCCTCTCAGAACACGCATACATGACCCTGTCAGCCAATCATCAGCATGCGCTGGGAGCAAACATGGCCATCTACCAGGGCTCTGAAACCGATGGATTCTCCCTATCAGGTAAAAATATGTTTTTTAGGGTGACATGACTCCTTTTCTTACTTGTTCCTGAATTTAATTTGCCCCATTGTATGTTAGCTTTATTCATACTTTCATTGGTTTAACATAAAACAGCTTATTCGTAGTAAAGGTTCCTATTGTGTTGTCTAAAATCTTGGTCACTTATCTCTGTGCCCCCAGGACAAATAGACTTTTCCCAAAACAGTGGCCCTCTGATGACCCCTCCCATCTCCCCAGCCATGGTGAACAGGGGCAGTGTCATCAACCAGGGCCCCATGACCATCAGACCCCAGAGCACCTGCACCACCATCCAGCCCCACATCTCCTGCCAAGCCTTCCCAAACACCATGTACCAGAGCCTCCCTCCCAGCAGCCCCAGCTACTACCCCATCACCTCCAACTACCAGGATGTGTTCAGGCCCCAGACACACGCCCAGGCCCCGGCCTACCACACCCACTCCGACAGCAGCCACTACCCGTCCTTCAGTGAGCAGCACCTGGCCAAAGATTACTTCAACAGCAGCTGTGCAGTGTCCCCCTACAGCTCCAGACACTCCTCCAATTACAGCACAGCCCCTGATCCTGGGATGGAGACTCAGGGAGTTGAGCTACTGGACTCTGGAGGATACAACTTTGTTGGGAGTGGGTTAAACAGTAGTGGCTGTCAGGAGTCTGCCTACTCAGCAGCAGGACACAATGGTATGGATGACTACACCTATGTTTTCTCCATTGAATTATCAGAAAATGGGCCCTGAGTTTTTCTAGACCACGTGGCCTCACTAGTCAGTTTATCCTGGTTAGATCACATGGTCACATCACCTGGTCAGAAATAATTTAGGGCCCTAACAATAAGTATTATCGTAAATAAAAAGATGAATGCGTATTCTACTAATAGAGGAACCTCTCTGTTTTTCAGGGTACTATGGAAATAGTGGCTACCTGGATAGCCAGAGGCTGGGTTCCATGATAAACCAGCATGTGTCAGTTATCAGCAGTGTGAGCAGTATTCGCTCAGTCTCAGCGTATGGTGAAGTACACGACCCCCTCAACATCCTGGATGACACGGGCAGAAAGACGGTTGGGCCTTACTACACTGAGTCTGACTCACTGGGCTCCTGCACACCTGGAGGTCAGTGACAAATGATGGATTGATAGGGAACTCCAATGTTCCACTACCAATGTGTAGCAATGGCCTGGGTGAAACAATGAATGCAAGACAAGAATGGTTGTAGTAAATGACAGAAAATGTTTTGTTTTTTTGAAGATATTATTTTGTGGTTTTGTCTCTGCTGTAGCTCCTCCCCTCCCCTCCTCGGTCTCCGCACCCTGCATGTACGGAGGTCCTGCCCAGTTCCACTCCCAGGATGCACTGCTTCCTCACCGGGCACCATCTGCGGTACGGGACATGATGTCATCGCTGCCTCCCATCAACACTGTGTTCATGGGGTCTAGTGGAGGAGGAACGTGTGCCGTGACCTTCCCTCCAACCACCAACACTCCTCAAGGTCCTCCCACACCACTCAGTCACTGTAAGCAGTGACTCAGAACACAGACAGAAATATGCTCAGTGTATCTCTCTTATGTAGCCTTAGTGTTGGGGAAGCTACTCTGAAAATATAGTTTACCAAGCTACCAATTACTTCACACTGGAAGAAGTTAAGCTACACTAAAACTACCCTTAAGAAAACGATCGTTTTAAATACTTAACTAAAGTTACTTTCAAAAAGTAGTTCACTACATCCAAACTACTTTGTGATAAATAATCTTATCTAAATCTGAAATATCATAGACTATAAATTGCTAGAACAGATCACTCTGGAGTCAGATGTTAACAGAACGTTTATTTTAGCCTATTAAACACCAAAACTATGTTTCAAGTGAGAATTAGGAAGATGCCAAAAAAAGAAAGGAAACTCTTGCTTACTTCACCCATATTAACTACTAAAAACACTACCAAGATTATAATTTAGTTCAACTACCACCAAGCTACTGCTAAATGTAGTTAAATTACTAGTTGAACTACATATAGTTCACTACTCCCCAACACTGTAGCCAATATATATTTTGTACACTTATGAAGGCCTCAGCTGTTCAATGTGCAGTCAAATATTTTATTGAACTGAAATGAATGAATAATTTGCAATTTAACCATTTTAATATAATTCCATCTGTTAATCGTAATGTGGTCAGAAGAGACTTTGTCATACTTTGTAAGTTAACATGTAAATAAATACCTGTAGAATAAAGCCAGTAATGTAAAATTAGAAAATGTTGGAGGCACCATCAGTCAAACCTGCAAGATAGGTTTGATTGATTATGACAAGTTCAAAAAATACCATGTTATTTATTTTAGTTGCCTTTATAGCCTATTACGTTGTAATATTAATGTCGGAAATGTAAACTTGTACTTATCTGTAGATGGCCGAATGAGAGGTAGGAACTTAGAAATTATTGTTGTTTTCAATACAAATGTATTAAACTACATTAACTTATTGTATAACTAACACATCAACATGTTGAGAGAGAGAGGGAGAAAGGGGCACTTTGTTAGGTAGCTTTCATGTGCTCCTTCAGCAGTTTGCCTGGTCGTCAATACATCCAAAAGAACACTCTTTCTTATCTCTCAATTCAAAGCCCCAGTGTCAAAACTCTGAATACACTGTCCTTTAATTGGTAAACTGGACCCACACCAGGCGAGGAAAGAAAGATTACAGTCCGGAAACACAATTGTAGAAGCAGCGGATCAAAATTGAGCTTTATCTGTGATTATGTGATTTCACCATTGTACAATGGAGGGAGATATGGTCGGATAAAGGTGTTGACCAGAAACAAGAACCAACAGACATGTTTGACCAACAGCAGGATCAAGCTGTTTATACATAGTGACCCTTTAGAGAAACAGAGATTGTTTTATTCTTCCGCAGGTTGTCTAAATTGAGCTTTGTTAGTCTTTGAGCAGATGGAAGCTAATAAAACCATAATCAGTAACATTAGATTGACCAGGGCATTTGTGTGGCGAAATGATATCATTTCAAAGCGATACACTTTATTTAAATGTATAGAGTTGATACATACAGTCGCAGGCTATGGATTAATGTAGAGTATTTAGCATTTGTTTCCAGAACATGAATAAACAAAGCAAAATGAATGATAACATTACCCACCTATCAGCCTTATCCTTTATCTACTCAAGGGGAAAATCCATTTCACCCCATGGACGGGAACAGATGGCTTGAAATGTAATGATTACAAAATCCCGACGTTAACACAATTTAATTACAAAGTCAATAATGCCTCCAACAGTTGCAGGGCCTTTAGTGTAAAAACAGCAGAAGGCTGAACGCAAACTTTGGGACAATGTTTAACCAGAACTTTGCATTAGGCGGTGAGTCTCCATATGTAGCCCAGGTGAGCCAAAGATCGAGTGATCCAGTGATGTGTAAGGCACACCAGGCATCACTCTGAGTCTGATGGCTTTACTGTTGTACGTCAGAGGATCAAGTCTTCACACTCCTCTAATATAACCTCATAGTACTACCCGCAGGCCCCATAGTCCCCTAGTCACCTCAGATATCATTTTGTATGGAATTAGTTTTTGTGACTTTATACCTCTACAGCTTTTCACAATTATTATATTCATACAGTCAAATCAAATTTCTGTTTTGCTGACTGTATCCAGACAGTTTGTATTTTATCATGGTACAACAAAAGCAAGCTTATTTCTACAGGATATTCATTTAAAAAGGTGTCTGACTAGGATGTATTCTAAACATAATCTCCGTCCTAGTCCAGTTCACCTCTATATTCTGCCTTCAATGCAGAAGAGTGATTATTATGTACTTTTATTATGTACTTTTATATTCTTTTTACTCATACCTTCCCAGACACACAAGCTCAGCAAAGTGATTGTTTGAGACAAGGCTATCAGCAATAAAGGATAAACAACGGCCATACAGAAGGCTCTCTACAGCCTAGAAGCTGCCTTTTTATCACAATATCAACTGTACAGGTAGCATTAATACGTTCTAGCCACTCGAGATGTCAGTGTTGGGAAGAACAGTGAGCGGACACCTTTAGCAACATTGTAATGTAGGAGGTTAGAGTAGAACGCGCTATGGGCCTCTGACTGACATCTTGTCTTTGTGTTGTGTCGTAATGAGTGTGGGTCTGTAGTGACTACATAGCACACGACCGCCAACTGGAGCCTCTGTTAAGATAATATTCAGAGGTGTCCTGTACTGCCAATGATTAAGCTTTTGTTGACTGGGATCATTCACAAATCTGCATTTGCAGCTAAACACAAAACATTCATTTCATATATTTCTACCTGCTACTCCTTTTTCGCTATTAGGAAAAACTAAATAATCTTTCATTCAAGAAGATCTCTGCCACTGTCTTATTCCCCTGTGTGTGAAAATGATGATGTGGTGTTTGTCTTGAATGATGAATCTCCTTGAGGAGTTATGTGTAGGTCCAGAAGTGTCCATATGATGGCAGTAAAGTGTAAAAAATACCCCTATCACATCCATATCTGTTTTCATTGTCCCCACTGTAAATCTGATATTACTAAACTGTGTGCTGTATCTGGATAAACAGAGGTTAAATAGGCATGCCAACCAACAGCTTTGTTAACATGTTACTAAATAACAGGTGGAAAAATATCTGCTGTACTTTATAGATTTCATGTACAGCAAACAATTTAGCTCAGTATTTACAACTGTTGAAAATGATCACATTTCAGATATTGATTTCCAAATATCTTATCAATATTTTACTATCACTATAACCAAATAAATCAAATATATCACACTTACTATAAATCCAAAAACAGTTACGTTGTTCTATCTTGATGTGATTGTTTGATTATACACACCTGCTCTTTCCATGACATAGACTGACCACGTGACTCCAGGTGAAAGCGATGATCCCTTATTGATGTCACCTGTTAAATCCACTTCAATCAGTGTAGATGAAGGGGAGGAGACAAGTTAAAGAAGGATTTTAAGCCTTGAGACATGGATTGTGTATGTGTGCCATTCAGAGGGTGAAGAAAAAATATTTAAGTGCCTTTGAACGGGGTATGGTAGTATGTGCCAGAGGCACCAGTTTGAGTGTGTCAAGAACTGCAACACTGCTGGGTTTTTCACGCTCAACAGTTGTATCAAGAATGGTCCACAACCCAAAGGACATCCAGCCAACTTGACATAACTGTGGGAAGCATTGGAGTCAACATGGGCCAGCATCCCTGTGGTATGCTTTCAACACCTTGTAGAGTCCATGCCCCGATGAACTGAGGCTGTTCTGAGGGCAAAAGGGGTGCAACTCAATATTGGGGAGGTGTTCCTAATGTTTTGTACACTCAGTGTATAATTACACTGAATGATGAACAAAGACACCATCAGTGATATTGATCGTCAGGGAGAGAAACTGGACTTCAAAGTCATCAGTTAAAAACCTGACCGATGTAGAGATAATCCTGGGATTTGATGTCTAATCCTCCTGTCACACTCTTCTTAGAGCCTTCCTCCCAAAGTCCCGGCCTGCTGTTAGTTTAAGTCATTATGGAGAACAACTCTAGGCCTCTGTCTCCTGTCTTACTCTCAAGGCCAGCTCTAGCCTTTTGGGGGCCCTAAGCGAGATTTGGTTGGGGGGCCGCCCCACCAAACGGGCATTTTTTTTGGGTGCCCCCCCTCTTTATGGCGGTGTCACAACTTCGGCCGAGGCTGCCTCCCCTCCTTGTTCGGGCAGGCATCAGCGTTCGTCGTCACCAGAGTACTAACCACTGCCGCCCCAATCATCATCACAATTGTCTTGTCTCGTTATCACACACACCTGGTTCTAATCCCCTAATTAGTCTGTGTATAAGTGTTCCCTCTGCCCCCTTGTCCTTGTGGGTGATTGTTTATTGTGGAGGTTAGTGAAGCTCGGTGGAGCTCGTGTATTTTGTATCGATGGGAGTGTTTTCCCGTGTGCCTTGTATTTTCCAGTGCACCTGTTTTGTGCCCTGGAGTGTGTTTGACGCATTTCTGCGTAAGCCTGTATTTTGCCGATTAAAGCCTGTTATTCTGTGATTTACCCTCCTGCGCCTGACTCTTTCAACACCACCTTATCACAGGCGGAGAGAAATGTACATTTTAAAGTTAATTTCCTGCAATTCTAAACATTTTGCATAGAGAAAATGTTGCAGTTTTAAATACAGTTTTCTGTGGTTCTACACATCTTGCCATGGGGTGGAGAGAAAATTTTGCAATTTTATAACAAATGTCATGCAATTTTACTAATTTTGCCAGTTTTCCAAGTTAATTTCCTGCATTCTACCAATTTTGCCAAGGCTTATGTCATGTTAATAATATCTGAGTGAGAGTGACAAAATCAAAGGGGGCCCCCTGGAGGTCAGGGCCCCTTAGCACGTGCCCAGTCGGTATTTGGCCATGATTACTGCAAGTTTAGATAGCTGGCTAGACTAACTTACCAATCAAAAAATGGTTAGCTGACATGACTAATTGAGTGACTGTCAGTGACTGACAAAACAAAAAAAACTGCTGATGTTCAACCAAATTTCGAACTTGCACCTTGTGTATTCTACTATTCTAACTCTCAACATAAAGTTGAGACCCCGACTGAGTTCCGGGGGCCATATGCGACCGCTTATGCCCGGAGCCGGCCCTGCTTACTCTATATATTAACCATACACTGGCCTCCCAGGTCCCTGCTGGAATTTAACCTCTGAAAACGACTGTGCTCTGAGATTACAGAGCAATAACCTTAGAAAGATTGAGCCGCAGCTTGAAATGGATTGATAGTGACAGAAATGGGAGAAGCAATTGTTTGTTTGTTTCACCCCAACCCCTTGTGGCATTAGTACCTTTTATGGAAACTTTGGTTGATGCATGGTTTTGTGCTATATATTGTCACGAGTGAGCTCCTATTCTACCTACCATGTGTGTATACTGTATTTACCTGTTTATTTTCCTACCTAGCCATCAGTATTTTGTCATGTTTTTTACGAAGAGGAATCCCTTTGATTTGAAAGTACATCATAGTGAATGTGAATGAATACCAGAGTCTCTGTTCACTGTTGCCCACAGTCCTCCTGTGAGAGGACGTCGATCAGTTTATGGGTTTTGACTAACGCGAGGTCCAAGAATTCCACAACTGTGTGCGTCTTAACCCGGAGCGAGCAGCAGGTCAGTGTGGCTGTATTTGGAGAGCAGCAGCAGATATTGTAGGCATTTCTCTCATTGGTGGTAAATATCTGGGGGAATCTCACTGCATATTCTGGCACAGAAATTCAGAATCACTGCGGCTCATCACCGAAGCAATAGTGAGTGGGAAACTTTCCAACAACAAGAGGACAAACATTGAAGGCCTTTGAAAGCCAAGGCTGTTGACTCAGTGTGTGCCAATTTGGCTCAATAGTGACATGGTTACAAATTATGATAGTTTTTTTATTAAATGGATTGATAGATGAAGTGTATGAGGAAGTTTGGCAACTACAAACAGATATGATTATATATACAGCACAGTGCTTGAGTTTGGCAGCTATGTGACTGTGGCAAAATGCCTAACCACAACATATTAATGTACCTTATATGAGCGAGATGGAGAGCTCCTTTCCAATAACTAACCCAGACAATCTTAAAGGAAGCACAATCCCTCTTTGTCACTGACACACACATATACACACACACATTCAGTCAGTCACATGAAAGGAAAGACCATTAAATTCACCCCAGACTCCTATCCCTCATAGAAAATCCAACATAAAAGACTCTGGAGTGGCGTTGCTATTGTTAGCCTCTGACTTGTAATATCATTTATGCTTTCCTTGCCAATTGCAATATAATGAACTAAGCTATAACAGTCCATTATGATTATATGAAATATGGCCTAATTGTAGTTGTTATATATGTGAGAATACAAAGCAATGAAGATAACAAGTCTATAATGACTGTAGGTTTACACACGCTCCTTGGCATATTGTTATTGTCAGTCTTTTGTTGTCATGATGGAGGCTAGCCTTTTCATGTATTTTTCTGTGCTCATCTGTCCTTAACATTCAAGCATGCCTTTACACCTTTCTGTCACCCAGACACAATTCAAATGTTAATCAAAGTTGTATGAATTATTAAGCTGTAGAATACTGAGAGGAAGCTGGTGTTTTGATTTGCATTTAAATGTGATCTTGATGTTGTAATCTCAGGTTAAACAGCACAGGCACTAACTAAACATGGCTCATATTCTTACCAATGTTAACGAACGTCTACGACATTGTCAATAGCTGGAGTTGTATAGCCTATAATGCAAAAATGTAATTGAAGCACTTTGTCCCATCTGTTTGAATAGTGGCTTTATTCACTCATTCTATTGGCATGTTTCAAGAAGAGGGTGCTTGAATACCATCAGGGGGAAACAAGACTCTGTCTGAACTGAATAGCGTAGGGGCTTGTCAGTCAGTCTCTCATTCTGTTCCTTTTCAAAGGCAGGGGCCAAAATGTACTGTAAACGTATGCTTTAATTGTAGCTTTTTGCATTGACGCTTTTTATAATGTACGCTTACATGTAGCAGAACATCAAGGTAAAGTGTCTATTAGAAGCTCACACAGTTGTTGGTTCTTTAAAACCTCTTTAATTCTTTGCCTTACCTAGTCATATGCTCTAGTGCACTATTATATTGTACAACTGATCCAATTTATTCTATATAAGTGATATTTATTGTAACCAACATTAGTAACATTTTAGGATAGATAAACGTCTAGAGTTGTGCCATGTTATGTCTTGCATTGGCTTGCAAACACTTGATTTGGCAGTTGCAAATGGTACTGGACCTGTGTGTGTGTGTGTGTGTGTGTGTGTGTGTGTGTGTGTGTGTGTGTGTGTGTGTGTGTGTGTGTGTGTGTGTGTGTGTGTGTGTGTGTGTGTGTGTGTGTTTGTGTTTGTGTTTGTGTGTGTGTGTGTGCGCGTTCCTGTCTGATCAGTAAATTATCACTAGCTTGTTGGGGATTAGGAAAGTATCAGGCTCTCAATGAAGAGACATGCACACTGCTCTCCCACTCTTCTGTTGCATGTTATACAAACATCAATCTTTGATTTACATTTCTACCGGCTGAGCTTGTACCGTTCTGTAGATGTGCATGGATTCTATTTATGTTTTAACACAGCATTGTTAAATACCTTTTACCTCTTCAGTGTATGGTTGCAAGCTTTTAAAAGTCTTTCTATTTTCTAAGTGTAAAATAACATGTGAAACACACCTCACACGTGTGGGCCATGGGTTACAAGTGGGTGTCTACACATTGTATACTGTACATTACACATTAAAAACCAAAGAAATATAATTAAATCATTCTATTTCTATGTTCAAAGGAAAGAGTTTCTGAAGTATAGAAACTCATTGTGCAAAATATTCAGCCTCAAAGAGAGCGTGCTCTAAAAAGGTTGCTGATCAAGTGGAAGTCCAACCAGGGTTGGGTGGATTACAATGGTCTATTCCAGCTGACAAAGGTAGCTTTAAAATCTTCTCACTGCGTTCTGTACTGTACACCACGGCCTTGATTTTTCCAGAAGTTATTACCCTCATCCCCATTCGCTCTTCTCTTACTCCTCCCTTTCTCTTCTCACTTTAACACGATTGACTAAAGGGTGGAGTGAATTAAGACAGTATTTTTCTCTTATTGTGAACGACCGATGTTTGACACATTTCAAACTTTTTATGATAGCGACTTAATAAAGGAGGCTTTCAATTATTGTAAGCTACTATGCACTTTCTGTGTGAAAGTGTTCTCCATTGGTGCACTGAATTTCCTTGACTTCCGGAGGACACCTATAGCATTTTCATTTCATGCATTTCCTCCATTCTTTTTGTTGGTGGCCCACTGTTTGATGGTATTTAAATCGTACAGATTGTGGCTCTTAAGGCATTACTAGGACAATTAAAAAGGAAATTGAAATTGAGTTGAATTGAGTGTATATAAACCCTGTCTTATGTACCTGCTTGTCATGGCATGTTAATGTTAATTTCCCTCTGTGATCCTGATAAGTAGAGGCTTTGTTGTAAATGAAGTCTACGTGTGTTTGTCTATTATCAGGAAGATGTGAAAGATACTTATTGTGACACTACATTTAATTAGACTGTAAGCTGACTTATTTATTGACGACCACTTGTTGAATAAAAGCTATTTAGATCAGGGGTATTTGCCCGTTTTCTTTCCTGCTAAATTTCAGCCTTGAAATACGTTTTACGGACAAATTATAATTGTTATTAGAGCACATTTCTTGTCAGCTGTTAACTATTTGTATTCCCAGCGTGAAACAGTGATATGGATCGTTTTCCTATAAATGTGCAACCATTCTGATACTGGAAATTATTACAAACCATTTAATAGCTCTGCCTCTGCTTGATATTAGTAAATGATTATGATGTATCCCTTCAGACCTGTGTTTTATATCCGTGTCTGTCCGAGACAACATTGAAGTCAAATGAATCATTTGCTTCCTTTATGCTCCTCTTCCCTCACACAGGCCTAAAGCATGACTGATCCATTTCAATGTGATGCTTTTGTGAGGACACCCCCAGTCTTAATGGCAGCCCAGATGAGGTTCAGTGGCTTTAGGACATGTGATGTCTGGAGAAATGGCCAGGTGTGGACTGGCTTTGTTGAGGGGATGAGGGAGGAGACCTGTTGTACTCACTGGGATAATGTATTCAGACATGTCTCTCCACCAGAGCAGACACTCGATGTAACACTGACATCAATGCTCGATGAAGGCTCATACGAAAATTAACGATGAAATAGGAGAATTCAATTTGTGTTTTATTTGTTCATTTTTGTTAGTTTGTGTTTTTTTTTTGTCCTTGAGCAAACAATACACATTTCTATACAACATCCACATAGAAGAAGGACCCTGTACTTCTCTTACAGAAAAACAGCCCCTTTGTTCTACCAACAAACTCCTTTATGCAGCCCCCTCAAATGGGTAAAGAAGTTATACGACACTCTCATGGCCAGCCAGGAGGCTAGAGGTAAGACGGGCAGCACAATAACTATCTCTGCAGTCTTCTTATTTATTTATTTTTTATCTAGGCAAGTCAGTTAAGAACAAATTCTTATTTACAATGACGGCCTACATCGGCCAATTGTGCGCCGCCCTATGGGACTCCCAATCACGGCCAGTTGTGATACAGCCTGGAATTGAACCAGGGGGTCTGTAGTGATGCCTCAAGCACTGAGATGCAGTGCCTTAGACCGCTGCGCCATTCGGCAGTCTTACCCTGAGGAATTATGGTTCTACTACTTCAGTGGGAAAAATACTGGAATTCACATAGCATAACAATGCTATGATACATGTGATTCCTACTATGTTGAATGTGTTTGTAATATACTGAATCTATTCTTTATCATTTGGTTTATACATACACACATTCAACATGACATTAATTGAATTAAATGTAAATTGAATTATGTTCAATGTTGATGAAATTGTGATTTCTATACCCTCAACACCCTTTGAGGGAATGATTCTTGTCCTTGCATCTACCTATTTCCTGTGTTTTTGTTTTATTGTGTTTAGAGATGTTACTTTATTGACTTCTCCCTCCACCTTTCTTGGTCTGACCTTCTATTATAAGTTGCTTAGAGACTGCCAGGAGAAAAGAAGGTGCTCCATCCAACCTTTTGTATCCCATTGCTGTATTTCTAATGTCTCTCTTTTGTCCACCTCCCTAACACATACATTGGACCTAGTCAGTGTTCGTTCCCTTACTGCATTATATTTAATAATCCCATATGCTCCTGTCTGTCGGCGTTACCCTCCCCTGATTTTCTACGGTTCACATTGTTTGGCACCTCACCTCTCCTCCCTCATTCACAGAATATGAGACAATGGCCTTGGGGACTGAGGAGTACATCATTTTCACCATTCATGGTGAACATTCTCCTCACAGCTACAAGGATTTTTTCCCCCCAGTTGACAATTGAACAAATCTGAGAAACCAAAAGAAAATGATAGAAATCCATTGAGTGTCTAGTCTGTGTACAAACACCAGGGGGATTTGATTGTTTTCTATTTGCACCTGTCTGTTTTCAATGTGAATAAGAGGAATATGTAACATACTGATCTTTCTCCTCTTAACGAGCCAATTTATGAAATGTCTCCTAGGACCTGTGTGGATCTTTTCATCACTAAGCATGCCCTCCCTCCCTGGGCCCTTGTGTCACCTCAAGGCGCTAGCATTATATGAGCATTCAATTAACGTCTTTGGAGATGGTGGAAAAATGTAGCGCTGCAAAAAAAATAGGAAAACAGTCCTTTTCTTTCCAGCTGGAGACTGAAAGAGGCTGAATGATTCTTAATTAGCAGATATGAGGGTATTTTTAATTAAGGAGATGCTGGGGCAACGATATTGAGACACTGGCTAATAACAAAAACCTTCAGCTATTTAAAAAGGAGCAAAGCTAAAATGTGAACAATGTTTTTCAAATGCTGTATTTTGGCCTGCATAATGACATGTTTTATAACGCCAGGATGAATGACCTGTGTGACTTCTAACAGATGAATACTTAAGACTGCCCCCTGAGCAACTGTAATATATTCTTCAACAATCTGCCTTTGCCCAGGCAACTGGAATGTATTGGCCCATCTCTCTTTATCTCTTTATCTGAGGTAACCATTCTGCTAATCAAGGACAAATTGGGCTACTGTAAATGGAATGTTGGCGGAGCTTGATAATCTAAAAAAGCTGTATGTAATTAGGAGTGTATTAAGGGTTGTTCTCATTATTTTATGTAAATATCTGCAATGATATTGTACCAGAATCCCAATAACCTATATTCTAGGCCACAACAAATTAATTTGGTATTTTTGAATAGGGTTCGATTGGGGGAGAAAGGGTCTTCAATTTTTCAATTACATTTCAATTACATGTCTGGAAAAGCACAATCCTGTAAGCACTACAGAATAAGCAGTCATCAAAAAGTAATTTTTTGCTCATGAGGACAGGGTACTAATTTGTTCCCAAAAGGCAGTCACATCGCTCGTTCTCATTTCACAATTTCCATGCGCCCCTTAAAGCCCTTTGCTGACCTCGACCTCCAAATAACCATCCACCCACCACAACCCACCACCCCCCTCCTCAAAACACATAGTCTGTTTCTTCATGCTCTTTTTCAGCTGTCCTACTAGGGTTACAGGGCCGTTTCTAACTTGGTGCCTATCCAGGACCGCTGAGAGGAGGCCACATGACCGTTGATTCATGGGGATGCCCCATAGAGCTGTCACTTTTAAGGCAGGTGTCGAGAAATTGGCAGACCGCCTGCACAAAGAAAAAGACTGACCTCATCCTGAAATACTGCAAGATGATGGCCCTGCTGGTCACAGGACCCAAGGTACTGGCATAAAAGGGCTTTTCTAAATATTGAAATGAAACCTGATCAAGTCCAAGGAGGAATCATATCAAGAGTTATGACTTGGAATATAGGGGTGATAGTTTGTTGCCACATTTCTCTCTGATTTTCCATCGCTTTAGCACTTAAAGGTCGTGGATGATAAGCCCTGGTGGTTTGGTGATTAGTTTTCCACAAGTATGGATGTGGCTTATTTATTTACATTGTACTGTATGAAATGAGGTGGTAACATGAGGATTCTCCAGTGAGTTACATAAACTGACATGCCTGATAATTATAGCAGTAGCAGCATACAGTGGCTTGCGAAAGTATTTACCCCCCTTGGCATTTTTCTTATTTTGTTGCCTTACAATCTGGAATTAAAATTGATTTTAGGGGGGGTTGTATCATTTGATTTACACAACATGCCTACCACTTTGAAGATGCAAAATATTTTGTATTGCGAAACAAACAAGAAATAAGACTAAAAAACAGAACTTGAGCGTGCATTACTATTCACCCCCCCCAAAGTCAATACTTTGTAGAGCCACCTTTTGCAGCAATTACAGCTGCATGTCTCTTGGGGTATGTCTCTATAAGCTTGGCAAATCTAGCCACTGGGATTTTTGCCCATTCTTCAAGGCAAAACTACTCCAGCTCCTTCAAGTAATTTTTTTCATTTCACTTCACCAATTTGGACTATTTTGTGTATGTCCATTACATGAAATCCAAATAAAAATAAATTTAAGTTACAGGTTGTAATGCAACAAAATAGGAAAAACGCCAAGGGGGATGAATGCTTTTGCCAGGCACTGTAGATCCAATCACTCTTTAAGAACTAGGTTATCTAGATCAATTTCTTAACGCAACTGAAATATATGATCGATTTTCCCTGCCGTCGCTTAATTAAAATGCGCTACTTAAACAGCTAAACTCCTTGTTTACAAGCTGTGTCCACCACAGGAATCAGGAATTTGTGTCATTTCAGAATATGATCCTGCAAATGCAACATTGTTTAATACTCAAGGCATAACTACTGCTTACATTTCTGAGAGGAGAGCAATACCGGACCATTATTCTTAAGCATTTCTCACAGTAAAACACAGATTTGACAGTCATTACCATTTTGTTACCCCATTCCTCCAAACCATCATTTAAGTAAATCTTAAGCCACCTGTCCACCCTTCAGGACCCATATGGGGAGTATTAAGTGGAACAGGGAGATGGGGGAGATTTGCCCCTCTACAGGGGGAGAGAGACCACACAAAAGCAGCTACTGTACTGATAGAGTAAAATTCTAATTGTGTGATTGGACTGCTATGCTGATCTGATCCCCATAACCCCGTAGATCTTGCTGATGGCTAGGAGGCATGGTGGTTTAAGCTTAAGATTCTCAGGATTCCCCAGAACATAGCAGCGATGCTTTAGAGAGTTTCTGCAGCTTGTTATGGGAGATGCCAAGGATGCTTCCTGTAGTGTATATTTTCATTTAGTCTGAATGCCTGGCACACTCTCATCTTAAACAGAGACCAAGGTAGACATAGATGGCATGCTTGGTTTGCACTTAATGTGATGAAAGAAACCAGACATTAACATATCCAATTTACATAGCTGGGAGACGAGCTAATGATGAATGATGGATATGTCTCCTTAGTCCTAGAGTATAGCCTAATGCAAACAGAATGTCAGAAAATTCTCAATATTTGGTCAGTGCAATATTTCTCAAACTGTTAGTATATTAAAATATGCATTTAATCTGAAATGTACATACAAAAGTATTATAAATATATCAAATTTTCCATAATATATGAGTTCATGATGAAAGTGAAACCTTGAGTATTTAAATCCTTGGACAGTGTCCCCATTATTAGACACACCATGATTAGTTATGAAGTTATTCATATGAAATTCATAATTCAAATAAATAATAAATTATCAAATAAATTGAGAAAACATTTCAGTGAACATGCAGGCCTATAAAAGTATCTTAACCTGTAAAAATGGAAAGGGAATAATATGTACAGTTTGATAAATGAGACCGTTAACACTACATAAATACCCTTCATATTCAAATGTATAATACTTTAATATTTTAACAAACTTGACTTATTTTTGCTTTGTGTACATTGTGGGTTTAGATGGTGACATGCTTGTACAAGGGGAGTAGCTGTTATGAACATGTTGTTGTGCACCCAAGTTGTGTTTTCCATTCTCCCAAAGTCTTTCATGCACCTTG
This sequence comes from Coregonus lavaretus, assembly GCF_964263955.1. NCBI lineage: Eukaryota > Metazoa > Chordata > Actinopteri > Salmoniformes > Salmonidae > Coregonus > Coregonus lavaretus. The sequence continues at coordinate 23,037,447 of NC_140018.1, forward strand.
TTTCCAAGTATGGTCACTATGAGGGAGCTGTCACTGGGGGCCTTTGTGGGAAATTAATGACCGACAGAGAAGGACAAAAAATACGGGCCAGCTGCTTCTGTCACCACCAGACCAGGGCGGCTGTGAAAAGGGCCCACTGTGCAACGTTCCGGTGCAACGTCCCTTACACTTGCTTTTTTGTTAATCGGATTTGGCTGTCAACAGCTGTCTTTCATATTTTCACATTTTCTCGGGCTGTGTACATTATCACCCCTCTCTGTCCCACGCAGGCCTGGGGTTTGATTTCAACCCAGTTAGGGTCAGAGCTAGAAAACAGAGAGCTATAATATGATACAGTATGTTCCAAGTTTCACCTACTGTATATCCTTGTATCTTAATATAACAGTGAAAAAATGTATATGGCTCTTCAGTCCTTTAGCTCTAGATGGATAAATCAGCAGTGGGCTTGCCTCATCAGTCCACGATGGCCCCTATAAATAAGTCACAAGTGTGACCGAACTGATGGAGCCAAGCCCAAATTCCAGTACATGGACTGCCAGTGGGCCTTCTTCAATGTATAAATCTGTTGTCCATCCATACAGTACCATATCATATGAACATCTACAGAATCAAAACAAAGGTCAAACAACTACTGTAATTCTGAAAACGTTTTTGGGATCAGTTGAATAACCTTTTATTTTTTACCACGCAAGTAAGGTCATACCAATTTTTTATTAAATAAAACACTTTTGTAGGATTTGCAGCAATATTTCACAGGCACACTATGAGAGACTGGAATAATACTGTGACATTGTGAAAATTATGATAATGCCCTTTTAGTGTAAGATCTGTTTGAAAAGACCACCTGAAATTTCTGCCTGTTTTGGTGGGAGGGAGTTTTGGCCTTCCATGGTGACATTACCATGCGGTAAATTACTTAATATACCAATAAGAAAGAGAATTCCAAACCTCTCTGCCAATAACAGCTAATTTTCAGTTTTCCCCTCCCCACTCAAACCATTCCCAGACAGCCCTAGCTAAATTTTTGCTTGAGAAATTGCTCTTTGCTAAGGAGCTATTTTTGTTTCTTTTTGACCATTTTAATTCAAATCAATCACAGTGTGATACTTAATTGTTACCCAGAAATGATTTGATATTGAAATAAAAACAGCTGCGTTGGACCTTTTAATAATATATGCTTTTTCAAAGTTATCGCTGAATGCTAACCTAGGGACACATTGAAGAGAGAGAGATTCTCTTCTCCTTCCATCGAGGTATGCTGTCTTCTGCTCCTAATGGCCCAAGATAAAAGAGGTGTTGAAATGAGGGCCACAATGGGGGGTTCAGAGTGCAAGGACAAGCCTGCCCATTTGGTCCGCACAACCAATCAAATCAGGCATGTTGTATTGTGTTTAATTGTTTATATTTCTACCTCCTCCTGGCTGAAGCCACAGAGGAAAGATCTCTCCATCTCTCCTTGTCCATGCAGATATTTTCCTCACAAAAAGATTAACATTCGCTGGTACAGGTGTAGGATCTTCATTTGACCTATACTGTCACAAAATAATCCTGCAGCAACAGGATTTGAACATTTAGTCCATAATGTTGCTTGATTGGTGGTTAGGCTATTAGCTGGCCAAAGGTACCCTGTAAAAATAATAATGTTGTTTTTCCAGTAACTTAATGGCAGCCAGAGACCTGTGAAAAAAAGGAAACTGTATGTTAACATAAATTAAAAATAAATGTACTTTAAACCACAGTTAACTGGCTACCAGTAAATTGCTGTAAAAACAACAGGATTTGTTTTACAGTGTAGGCTAAATGAAAAGTGCAATACTGTTAATATATTAATATAACCATGTTTAGTGCAACAAAATAGTGATCAAATTAAGGTCCTACACCTGTAGCTGTATTGTGCGGAGGATAGATATAGAAGCGGGAGAGGTGTGACATTATTGCGACTTTGTATCTGATGTGCACTCAACATTAATGGATTTTTTCTCACTCCCACTTATGACGGTATGAATGGCATGAACGGAAGCCATCATTCCTAATGATTTTGTAATGAAATCTGCCATAGGAGAGACAAGGCAAAGCATGTAACGATTGACACACAGAGAACTGTATCCACTGTGAGACACTGACACTAGCAGTCATGATGTAATCAGTCAGTGATGTGGGGTCCACTGGTATACCGTGCCACTTGGGCCAGGTGATTTCTGATTGGCCATGGCCGTGTTTCAGAGTCCAGAGAGGCCAGGGGGCCATAGCCAGACGATTACAAAGTACCCAAAGTTATCCAATAACACTCAGCAAACCACTACAAAGAGCTCCCCCACCACAAGTACTACACACACAAACACGCTGCTGCATCCTGCACGCACGCACCCACACACACTACACCCCACTACCCCTCACACCCACACTCACTACACCCCGCTATCCCTCACACACACACTCACCCACACACACTACTCCCCGCTACCCCGAACACACACTCTCACACACACTCACTACACCCCCCTACCCCGCACACACATATACACACATGCACACACTCTCCACCTCACACTCCCTCTGCCCCTCACATCCCCAGCCCGGTGCCTCCAGCTGTCTCCTGAATCACAGGACTCAGTACTGATGGATGGCACATGACCATGACACTGGGCCCCGGCACTCCTCCATCCCAGCCACATCTTTGTTGGATGTGAGCGTGTGTTGTTACAACCAGGCCGCCCTAATTTTAACTGCTAATGGGCTCGCCCCTCTCTGGATCCAGGTCCCTGCCAGAAATAGGAGGCGCAGTGACTGTCATGGGTTTGACAAGGGGCTGGGCCCCGAGCCAAAACACATTTGAGCCGGGTGGAATTTCTTGCCCTTGTCAAAATATGGCGCTAATATCTTCCTTCCCGACTACTCCCCAAATGCCCCCTGGTCACCCGCACACCACATCTTTCAACCTCATCCTCACCCTGGGTTATAAATGTACCTCACCCATAAAACTGGCAGGAAAATATATAACTTCAATATGCAACAGGAGTCGGATGACGTGACGTGACATTTGGTTGTTGTTAGGCAAGTTTCTTTGGAAGGGGCAATTTTACACATTTGTCACGCTCCGCCCCTCCCCGCCCCACCACTAGGCTAAACCCACACCAACTTGGCATGGCACCACTTGGATGGCAAGGAAATATTTTCATCCTATTTACCTTTCGGATGGCGAACAAGTTCAAGTGGTGAACTTGCAGAGGGGCCTTCCCTGAGCCATCAGACACACACCCTGCAGACACACACACACACACACACACTGTACAGAGGGTTGAAGGAATAGTTCACTCAAAATACAAAATGATATATTGGTTTCCTTACCCTGTAAGCAGTCTATGGACAAGGTATGACTGCAATCAATGCTTTGGTTTCGTTTCCCTGAGACAGATATTTATTTTTCAAATGCTTTGGCATTTGTGGCACAAATCCAGCGCAAGTCATTGTCACTATATTTTACAAATTTGTCATGCATCTTGTCCTGGTCTTCCGAAATTATCTAAAATGGATTGTGTAGCTCAACAAAGTCATTAATAAATTATTTGGACATGATGCGGGAAAAGTTCAAATTTTCAGAAACTTTAATAGTAATTTTTATTTATTTAACTAGGCAAGTCAGTTAAGAACAAATTCTTATTTACAATGACGGCCTACACCGGCCAAACCCGGACGACACTGGGCCAATTGTGCGCCGCCCTATGGGACTCCCAATCACAGCCGGTTGTGATACAGCCTGGAATCGAACCAGGGGGTTTGTAGTGACGCCTCAAGCACTGAAATGCAGTGCCTTAGACCGCTGCGCCACTCGGTAATACACCCTTTAGCTCTACCTTATAAAATAGTTATGAAGTTATGGAACAAATTGTATTCTCTAAAATTGAGAATCAGTGGTATCATCTGAATCTCAGATTAAATTATTTCTCAGACTTTCAATGCATTTTCAATCAGTGTCTAAGGTGGCGCATTGTCACAGAAGAGACCCATTTTAACACTAAACCAGTAAGTAAACAGTCCCTGAACTGTCAAGGTTTTCTGTTATATAGCCATGGACATGGTCCTTTCAGCTTCTGCACAGACAACCAAACATCACTACCCAGAACAGTTATTCAAAAATTCATTGAAATGGCTAGCCTTGTTTTTCCTGGTTTGATAATAACTTATTTTGAATTCTAAATAAAAAAAATTGTACGTTTGAATAACACTGAAAGTACCTTTTGGCTTCAAAAAATGAAGTAGAGGGGTTTTCTTGTTTGGACATTTGGACATAATAGGGAAACAATAATTAGTTGATTATAAAAATGTAGTTGAAAATAATAATTAGCAATCTAGGGCTTGATTCAATCAGATTGAGCATTAACCCACGTTGGCTGACATCCACATAGCAGATGTTGGAGGTGTAACTGAGGTATGAGCTGACAAATCGGTGAGCGGCTGCTGTTGTGTGTCACAAACCACTCCCTTCCTTATTATCACTACCACGTTCAGAACAGTGATAGAAAGTGTAGGCCGTATCGATGATAGAAATATGCTAATGACTCTCAGATGTAAAACCATTAACCTAAACCTAAACAAAATCTATCCCACAAAAGCCAGCTGGTACGTTCTCCTTATTTGTGGCAACATTTTCAGAACTGCCTACTTCTAACGCGGTTGCATGGGATTTGTCGGATTATTAAATCAAGTGGTGTAATTTGGCAGTGTGGATTTGACAGCTCTAACTCAGTTCCACCTCCGACACCACATCACCAAAACAAATGCAAATGCAAGTGTCGGCTAAAGCAGATCTGATTTAATCGAGTCCCTGGTGAAAGTCTAATGAAAGGCTGGTCATGAAATAACAATTATTATTTGATCATGATTTATTTATTTTGACTTTCTATTTACAGTTCCTTTCACAAAACATTGTATTTTCTTTTACATGCAACCCACTGGGCACACTGGTTGATTCAATGTTGTTTCCATGCCATTTCCCCTCGTATCTTCCCTCATAGCTTGCATTGTCCTGGCTCAGTACATATGCAACTTACAGTCAGCCCTGGTAGTTTTTCAATATATTCTATTAGACTCATGTCAGGCGTGTCCAAAGGAATGAATGGGTGGATGAATGGAGTCAGTGTGAATGTATGAGCTCCACAGCTGATGCTCCCTGCTCCCTCCATTAAAGAGTGTTTGGATTTCCACATTTCCTCCAAAGGCCGGACCACAACTTCATCGCCATAATACTAGCAACAGGTGTCTCCGCCATGAGAAGGGGCTGCTGGGGCTCTACTGTGCGTATCACGCTTATCTTATGCCATGTCGTGCTACATAGTCACAGCCCTGCCAAATCAATCGGACACACTGCAGGCCCATTGCTTCCCAATTGTCATAATATTGCCGGTCCTGATGTAGCAGGTCTCATATTTAGAAGATGAAGTGCTGTAATTAGAAACGAGTGGGGTTTCTTTTCTTCGTGATCATTACAATTTAAATGATCATTAGCTCAAACAAAAGAGCCATGTTATACCACCTAGGATTTGACCTATGACCCCTGAACCGTGTGTCATTTTCTAAGCACCCCAATAATGAGCCCAGGACCTACTTTCCTTCTGGTTTTATTGACCTCCTGAAGGAATCTGTGCCTGTTCTATGCTCTTGCGCTGCTGGGCCTTGTGTGGCTGTGTGGCTGGGACAGGTGTCACAATATCCCTCCTGAAACAGACACTCTCTGTTTCACATTTCACACTGGAACCCCCTAAAACAGTTGCTGTAGTCACATGGAGTGCAGGGGTTCACACCAACAGAAGACCACAGACTCAATGATGATCAATGATCATTCCTCATATACAACATGGAAGTCATGTCATGACAGGGGTTTGTCACCAATGACCTTCAGCTTCATTCGGTTTAAGGAGTCAGTTGTAAAATATGAAAATAGTTATATTAGCAGTTTGAGGAGGAGTTAACATTTTAATCGATGTGTAAGTATTTGAATGTTTTTGTAGAGCTCCTGAAATAGCTAGATAGTGCTAATAATACTTTTTATTCATAATGAATGTTTAATTGCTGTGACTAAAACATCAGACACACTGGACAGTAGGTTAACATTGCAAACACCTGAAAAAGCGTATCCTACTAATATATTCAGTCATCATTTTGCAGAATCCCTCCTACTCCACCCTCCTTCAGCTACTATGTAAAGTACATGTTTGCTTTCCTCCTTCATTCAGGCTTGCTCAGGCAATGCCTTTGTGTGCGACCCCTTTCATCCCCTCACCCTTACCCCTCCTGGCAGTAGCCTTGGGAGGACCCAGGCAGATTACCTATAGCCTATATGGAAGGCCAGGGCCAAGGATCCCTCTCCCTCAGGGGACCAAACAATGATTTTAGACTTGGTCTAGGCAGCTCCTGTGTTGAACACAACAAGAAATAAAAGCAGTCTGTGAAGTGCATCCCGCCTCCCCTCCTTTCCACCCCCCTCTCCACCACCTTCCATTAGATGTGTTGAATGTGCTGTTGTCTTGGCGAGTTAGCTCCTATTAGCTTGGTGTTTACTCTCACCCCCCGTTTCTTGTCTTAAAGCTATTTGTGTAGAAATAGAAACCATGTGAAGTTACTGTTGTTACATCAGAAATGGAGAGTTATTGCAAATGGTAATGTTATCTGACTGACAAGTGTGGTTGCGCTGAGTTCTGAGCGAGTATAATGCGCAGGAAAGGAAATAGATTTATCATGGTCAAAGAACTTTATGTTCCCTTTTCACGCAGTATCCCTCAACAATATCCCTGTCTGTCTTTACTGACCATTTCACTACCACCAGTGAATTCTCAAGTGAATTATTTAGCTCACTAAAAATCACATTATAAACTGGGTGGTTCGAGCCCTGAATTCTGATTGGCTGACAGCTATGGTATATCAGACCATATACCACCAGTATGACAAAACATTTATTTGTACTGTTCTAATTACGTTGGTAACCAGTTTATAATAGCAATAAGGCACCTCGGGGGTTTGTGGTATATGGCCAATATACCACGGCTAAGGGCTGTATCCAGGCACTCCGTGTTGCGTCGTGCTTAAGAACAGTCCTTAACCGTGGTATATTGGCCATATACCACACCTCCTCATGCCTTATTGCTTAATTATAGGCCTCTCACAAAATCCAGTGAGGACATTTGAATTTAATAAAATTGGTGAACTGTTAAAGATTTTAAATATTGATGAAGATTATGATGACTATGATACTAACAAAGATGATGAGTGTATGAATAAGTTGATTAAGTGCTGGAATAATCAGCCATTCTAAAAAGGCAGAGTACTTTGTTTGTAGACCTGAGATAATGCTAAGTAGACTGTAGACAAAACAGGAGGATAATGCCTCGATCAGACCGGCAGTGTCATTGCATCAATGCTGCGTAATAAATAATGAAATCAAACTTTTTACATTATGAAATCCCAAAATAATTGTAGATATGTGTGCAACAAAAGTTCAACGTTCACCTTTTAATACTATTTCTGTCAAGTCTATGCATACAACTTGATGGATACATTGGTCCTCTGTAGCTCAGCTGGTAGAGCACGGCGCTTGTAATGCCAGGGTAGTGGGTTCGATCCCCAGGACCACCCATACACAAAAATGTATGCGCGCATGACTGTAAGTCGCTTTGGATAAAAGCGTCTGCTAAATGGCATATTATTATATTATTGGATAAATCGAACGTATGCACCACACAGAACGCACTGCAACTGCCTCTGCAACGCAATGCTGCAAGGCAAACGCAGTGTTCCATTGGAAATGAATGTATTTCTGGTGTACCAAAATGCAATGACGCCGCGGGTCTGAACGAGGCATAAAGTCAGCATGTGTTGCATGCATTCATTCCAGTGCTGTGACCAGAGTGTTACTTCCAACCGTGCAGTGATGCCGGGAGCCAGTTTTCATCTGAAATCAGAGCCGAGCTGTTAATTGTGTGTTAAGGAGGGCTGATGTGTAAGAGGCCTGGTTCTCCCTGTCACAGCACAGGGCTAGCAGAGCAGAGGGGGGTGGTGGTTTTCCCCATGGTCATATTTCTGCCACAGCTAACAAGGTTAATTGGGTGCAAAGACGATCTCTTATCCAACTAGCCATCAAAGGGCTAGAATCATCTTTACCTTGGATTTCCTTTATCTGATTGATCCAGCATCAGACAATTTTTGTAGGATATGTTTAAAAAGGTTGGTGTCCCTTCAATTGTTGAACATTTTAAATAAATAATTAGGGTGGGAAAACCATTTGTCCACGCCCACAATGACCATGAAAGCTGAGAGAGTATTTGCATATGAATAGTCATTACCTGTCTCACAATAGACTAGAGCAGCATTTCTATAATGTTAGTGCCTTCATTCCAGTGCCATTATTGTTTGTTGTGAAATGATCTAAATGTGTGACCTCCTCCATCTCTCTGGCCAGAGCTGGTTCAAGGAACTTGTGCCTGAATCACCAAGCGTTTAAAGAGGACAGGAATACCAAACATTCCAGACAGATTCCTAATATGTGGTCCTCTGTAGCTCAGCTGGTAGAGCACGGCGCTTGTAACGCCAAGGTAGTGGGTTCGATCCCCGGGACCACCCATACACAAAAATGTATGCACGCATGACTGTAAGTCGCTTTGGATAAAAGCGTCTGCTAAATGGCTTATTATTATTAATAAAATCAAGGATGTGCCTGGCAATAACTGTCATTGAAAATGGATACTCATTTTCACTTTAAGTTAGAAAAAAATGTATTCCTCCCAATATTTGATGAGAAACAGGTGGTTGTTGATTCTTATCATTCAAACTATATAATGCACTCCAACCCCAACACAAATTGTGACCAAACTGTTTGACCTCTGACCTTGGAATCTGACAGGCCACCTAGGGATTGTGGCACTGTACAGTGTGGGGTTGGAGCCCTGCATTCTTCTCCTTCATTTATTTGATCTGTTTACATAATTAATTAACACTAAAAAACATAATTATGTTACATTCCTTATATTGATATTTCAGAGTTTTATTGTACTCCTAGGTGAAATTTGGGTGAATCAATTTACTGTCCCAATTCATGACATTATACTGATAGTTGTCCAGGCTGCATGTCCTCCTGATATACACTGAGGGATTATCTTTAAAGCCTCCATTGCAAAGGACCTAAACTAGCCTTATTTATAGGCCTATACAACATACCACAGACCCATGAAGCTTGATGCTTCAGGTGTCCTATCCAGGGCCCATCAAACTGTAAAAGTATTCGAAAATGTACTTTTTAAAAGGTTTAGGTTCGAAATTATTGACATCAAGTGCATGTTATTTACCAGAATTTGGACAAGGTACTTGGGCTACAAATTAAACTCTGGTTACGTTTTTTAACTCTCCATAACATGTGTGAAATGAACATATTGGTCTTTAATAAAGATTATATGCCGGTAACATGCAGGTGCATATCAAAGGAATTAATTACAGGTAACAGTTGATATCAGATGACATTAGACTACAGTCAACATTTGGGGTGTTATGAAAAAAAAAATGTATGCACTCACTAACTGTAAATTGCTCTGGATAAGAGCGTCTGCTAAATGACAAAAATGTAAAATGTACTAAGCTCGCCACTAAGTGGCCTATCTGGTAGAGCTCCATTGTACTTCATTTAGCATCACGCATCTCATGGCAGTAATGAAATGTTCATTGCAGACTTTGGACAAACTGCACATGGTTGTGAAGTGCTTTTGCTCCCTCATTGGTCGGATGCAGGCTCGTCCAGAGACACGTCAAAACGACAGGCTGTGTAATGTCTTTACTTTTGCCGCCACGCGCTTCTGTCGCATTGACCGTGCGTAAAGACCGAAGGCAGGACGCGCAGCGCAATTGGGATAGAAACTCCGCTCTCCAACGTTCCAAGTTACTTTAACCTCTCCCCGTTTAGGAAATTACAGCCCTACAATCTCCAATGAAGATTTCGCTTATTCCGTCAAGTTACTATCCGTGAGAATTCGTTTTTTTCGCCATGAGCTGCTTGGATGTTATGTATCAAGTGTATGGTCCACCACCTCAGCCTTATTTTGCCGCAGCGTATAGCCCATATCATCACCAGGTACGTTATTGATGTGTTGTTTAAACTATTGGCAGATTTAGTTTAAGGGAAAGTTTTGTCAGACTTAGATGAAAAACTTTAATTGCGCATTATGGCGAGTAGTTTGATCTATTCAGGCCTACTGTATTTTGGCATTGTCCACTCTCAAAATTATTCTGCATGACATCCTTCAGTAGATTGTGGAACCAATAGTCCTCCTTACCAACAGTTACCTATTTAAGAGGAATTTATTAGCCTATTGACAATGCTTACTTTTGATTGATGATTCCTTAATTAATAATGATAGCCATTCCTCCTCGTATTGTTATTCAGAAGCCTATCTAATTTCCGTGATAATATTTTTAGTTGATAACATATATATATATATATATATATATATATATATATATATATATATATATGTATATATATTAGTTGCTTAGGCTATAGCTCTCCCTCGGTCTTGTCCTGCACAATCGAATCACTCAGGCTAAGGCTACTGCATACTTTTCCGTTTAGGCTACTGAATGTTTATTTCATTGCTATTTCAATTAGGATATTTTGCAATGTGAAAGTTATGGGTAAATTAGGCCTATTCAAATATGTAGATTGAAAAGGCCAAGGCCTTTATTAACCAATCAAAACAAAATACTTATGGGTCATTAATAGAGTTTAGGCTTAAGCTATGTTTGCAACTTTTATTAACCGTTCATCAAGTACAATTATTATTATGTTATTGTTTTAATCTGTAGGCTGCAATTTAGGACTCTTTACATTCATAACAATTATTTTGTCTGGACGCGTCAATTTTTTTTCATGAAAATTGAATTTGTGCTCTTGTAACGATTTCGTTGGAGCATGTCATGTGATACATATCTGTAAATTAAGTTAATAATGCTTGTGCATGCACAAGAACCAGTAAGGCATATGGGCTATTCGGTTTCCAGACGTGTATTGGTGCTAAGGTGTGCCACTTTCTTAAAACCTCTCACAGTCAATATACAAATTCAGATCTTTGTTTGCACAGAGAGCTGGTTTTCATATTTCAAATAGTGCGAACGTCTTCTTTAAATGTATTATGCAGAGAGAGAAGGGAATACTGGGATTCACTTCAAAACTCTCCAATGCTCACATGTTGCTGCTACTCTGTTTATTTTCTATCCTGATTGCCTAGTCACCTTTACCCCTACCTACATGTACATATTACCTAAGTTACCTCAACTACCTCATACCCCTGCACATTGACTCCGTACCGGTAGCCTTCTCCTTGAATACAGTCTCGTTATTGTTGTTTTATTGTGTTACTATTTCCTTCAACAACAAAAAAATGTAATTGTTCTTGCTTTTTAACTCTGCAATGTTGGGAAAGGGCTCGTAAGTCTAAACCTGTTGTATTGGGCGCATGTGACAAATACAATTTTATTTTATTTGAATGTTCATAATTAACAAATTAACACGGGTTTAAATTGAATAGCTTTGTTCTTGAATCCAACCACTGCCTCCTCGTTGAGTAGGCCTATGAATGAGGAGAGGATAATCTTCTTTTTAAGTACCTACCATTTTGAATACAGCCTAAAAAGCGCTCAGATGCCACAATATAATACTTTGCCTTCACCGAAATGGCCGGCAGGTAGCCTGGCATTTAGATCGTTGTGCTAGTAATCGAAATGTCGCGTGTTCGAATCCCTGAGCCGACAAGTTAAAAAATATGTTCATGTGCCCTTGAGCAAGGCACTTAACCCTAATTTCTCCAGGGTAGCCTCTGGTAATCCCTGGCCGTGACCCACCAAATTATTATGTGCAGGTGAAATTCAAGTAGATAATTGGTAACTTGATGCCTTGATAGGAATTCATATCAAATACATGGCAAGGCTAATAAATTCTGACGTTTTTATGGGATGTTTCAGAAATTGGCATTTTATTCCAAAATGCAAGAAGCGCAAGAGAGTATCAGCGGTGGCAGCTCGTTCTCAAACCTCCCTGGGCCGACGATAAAGGAGGAAGACTGCGCGCGTGAGAAAGATCACCCTCCCGAGGCGGAGTACCTGAACTCGCGATGCGTGCTCTTCACCTACTTCCACGGGGACATCAGCTCCGTGGTGGACGAGCACTTCAGCCGGGCCCTCAGCCAGCCAACCAGCTACGTCCCCGGGTCAGCCAGCAACAAGTCCGCACGAGGTAGGCCTACATCCACCTCATGGAGAGGTGCACTGTGCAGATCACAGAGCCACTCCAAACACCTGTTTCATTTCACCACAACGACTGTGTTTTTAGGCATATAGACGATAAAGGATGGCAAGTATGCCTAGGTCTTGCATGCATGTGAGTTTTTAGTTTTTTGTATATTATTGTGTTCACATCTTACCCTTACCCAAATAAACTTCCTTTTAAACTTTGGATTTTTGGAACAAATCAATTAATCACCTGTTATGCTCCCATAGTTTCAGTTTCAGTTTGCAGTCATTCACTCTCATTTGTGTTGGATCAAAATTGCAACGGAATCACAAAGTAAAACAAAATTGATGGTCATGATGAATTGCTGGAAATAAGGCAGTTGAAAATATGATAACATGGGGTTCAGTGGAATGTAGGGCTCAGACTTATTCACTATATTGTAGGGGAATTTGTAATGAGGGTTTGGTAGGCTATAATTTGTTCTGTTGCATATTACTCCCTTAATGAATTAATTTAAAATGTAATTATATGACCAATATTATATAGCCAACCATTCTCCAATTTTGATCAACCATCAGGAATAACTGACAACAACTATATTTATCCATGCATCTTTCCCTATCATGTTTTCCTTTATTTCATCCTTTCAATTTAATTGATAATTTAATGATCATGGTCGCTATTTAGCCACATCCTCAGAACAGGCTTATCGATCGTCACCCACAGATACATTCATAGTTTTTACCACTTAATTGATCTGTGATTGAGCATTTCAATGTGTCTGTGGATTCCCAGATGGATCATTCCCGATGAGCCAGAGGAGTTTCCCCCCATCCTTCTGGAACAGTGCGTACCAGCCCTCGTCCCTGAGCAGTGCCTTAGGATCCTCCTTCTCAGAGATACCCTTCCCTGGGGACTCCTACTCCTCTGCCTCCCTACACAGCCACCTCCACCAGGCCACCCCAGAGCCCTGGCACCACTCACACCACCACCACCACCCTTACTCACTCGGCGGGGCCATCGGCACCCAGGGCTCCCCCTACCCTCGACCCAGCATGCACGAGGTCTACGGCACGCACTTTGACCCCCGCTACAGTTCTCTGCTGGTGCCCTCTGTGCGGCCACATCGGCTCCCTCCATCCGCTGTCCCCGGGCCCAGCGCCTCGCCGTGTGACATTGGGAAGAGCGAGTCAGCCAGCTCAGCCTGGACCGGGGCGTTCACAGGGGCAGGGGCAGACATCAGCCAGAGCATCGGCCTCAATGTGGACGCAGGTAACAACAACAGCAATAACAACAACAGCACACAACATGCAGTGTTAACTCTTCACAAAGGACTAGCTGTTCCAAGTGTACTTCAGAATAGCCTATATGATTTCATTTTCCTCAAACATTCACAACTACTGGGGCCTCCCGAGTGGCGCAGCGGTCTAAGTCACTGCATCGCAGTGCTAGAGGTGTCACTAAAGACCCGGGTTCGACCCGGGCTGTGTCGCAGCCGGCCGCGACCAGGAGACCCATGAGGTGGCGCACAATTGGCCCAGCGTCGTCCGGGTTAGGGGAGGGTTTGGCCGGCCGGGATGTCCTTGTCCCATTGTGCTCTAGCGACTCCTTGTGGCGGGCCAGCCGCATGCACACTGATTTCGGTCGCCAGCTGTACAGTGTTTCCTCCGACACATTGGTGCGGCTGGCTTCCGGGTTAAGCGAGCAGTGTGGCTTGGCGGAGTCGTGTTTTTGAGGACGCATGGCTCTCGACCTTCGCCTCTCCGTACGGGAGTTGCAGCGATGGGACAAGACTGTGGATATCACGAAAAAGGTGTAAAAAGAAGAAAATATATATATATTATAACATTCACGACTACTATTGTGCGCACTACAATTCATTTAATGTAAAAGTTAAGAAACGGTGTGGCGCCTTACACCGGGGTTATGCTTACATTCATAACATTATGCAGGTTGTTGTTTGTCAAGGCCACTCTCCAACACTAAGAAAGACAATTAATTTGTGGGGTTAACAGGTTGAGTTCTTAGTCTCTTCTTTCTGCTGGGAGGCAATATGCTTTTTCACACTTTTCTGCTTCAGGGCTTCCTGCTTCTACATATAAGCCATTTGGTCTACCTCTTCCTAATCCTTCCCTCCCTTGTCTTTTCTCTATTTTGTTCTCTTTCCTGTCCTCTCAGGTCTGCAGCCCCAGGATAAGAGCAAGGACTTGTACTGGTTTTAAAGCTCTGCTGCCCTCCCAGGCCTGAGTTGGCCTCTGTGTTGTTCTGCACTGTATGATATTGACAGACTTTTTCTGTAACAGATTCTAATCTCACTTGCAGCTCGATGCTACACCCTCTGTGGCGGAAACATCCTCAGCTGAAATTACTCCATTGTGGATACTCTACTGGAAATGCAGTGGACAAGGGAGAGAATCTAAAACGGAGACTCTCCTACTTAAGAGAAAGGAGGGCAAAAACCATGCAGGACTTGCTTGCCAGAAATGCTCAGTGGTGTGACTGACAAATGTTATCTGGCCAAGACTGAACGCTTTCAACTCCTCCAAAGAGGAAACGTATTAAAAAATAAAAATAGAGTGAAACTGGAACATAACAAATTAGATTTGACGAGAGCATACTCAAAGACTGGAGAAACACTATTTGCTATTGTGCTTTTATTTATCCATGAAAGGAGAGGAGCAAGAGAGAGGAGCATTCTCTAACATGACTGAAGTGAGCAGCGGCTATTTGAAGCCATTTGACTCTATGTTTCTCCCCAGCAGCTGTCAACGACAACTGTTTCAGAACTCAACGGACACACACACAATCGTACTGTCACTGCACAGTGTTTGACCAGGGGCTCTGGACTTCATAAAAGGAGCATTTTGTCAAATCTGGACCCCAACCCACAGGGAACAACTGGTTTGACTGGTGATTTTGAGGTGCGGGGTGGACAGGGGGTAGCAGAAGTGGACACACACAACTTTGCTATGTATGTCTGTGTGCCATATCTGTGCAGTGCTACAGTATATGTGAGAATGTTGCATTAAATATTTGGATGTTTATGTACTTATTCCTCATTGTTTTTCAGTCATCCCAGGTATAAAGCAAAGTCAAACAGTCATTATCCGTGGTATATTGTATTGTGAACACATTAATATATTGCCTTTTAAAGTATTTTTTCTTGATACAGTTGTGATGTAATGTCAATGTGTTGTCTGCCTCGGCCTGTAACTATAAAGCAATGGCACAATGTGATTAAAACTCAACTATAGACTCTGTGCTCACACTCAACTGATTATTTAGGTGAACATGTACACAGTAGAAAAATGGGTGATCTATAGAAAATACAATTTCACAGACAGTCCATTTGAAAACTATTCTGTTTGATGACGTGAGTCAGTCTATTGTTCTGGTTAATTTCTTCAATTATATAATGAAGACAGCATAGATATCATTTAGCCATCAGCAAGCACAACTTAAAGGAAAATTCCACCCAAAAACTATATTTTGGTATTTGTTTCATTAGTCCATTGTTGACATAGTCCCAAAATGTTTTGCTTGTCCGCAATCAAGTAACTTTCAAAATACATAAATCATCATATGATGCTTTTTGCATCATATGATGCTATGTTTTGCAAAATGCATCATACGAGGATGATTTCATTTTTACCCTCCACTAATGCATTGTCAGTGTACTGGAGTTTTCATTCATCTTAAATCATTCTCTTGTAGATACTGAATGCCAATGCTTCAACTTGTCAATGTAAAGACATATTTCTAAAGGGCATTCAATACCGTACACCAGCAAAAGCATTTGTACAGAATAGTATTTGACCTTGTCCGGAAGAATAGACAGGGAGGAAGCAGCTATACACAATCAACTGAGATTTTCTTGAGAAGAGCTACTTTATTAAATAAAAATGTACTCACTATGATTGTGATATGTGGTTGTCCCACCTAGCTATCTTAAGATGAATGCACTAACTATAAGTCGCTCTGAATAAGAGCGTCTGCTAAATGACTAAAATGTTAAAATGTCACTATATTTAACACCATCTCTATTTTCTCCATGGACATACTTTTCTCCTTGAGGACATACAAAAGGCTTCATACGAACAGGCCACAATTAACACATAACTTAATGATCGGAGGGAGAAAAAGCAATGGAACGGTCATAAGAATCAGGGGGCTGAAAAGGAAATAGGGGCAAGAACAAAATAATTGTGACGCTGCCACCATGTGTTCCCTTTCTCAGATAGTATTTTTGGTTGTGTTTCAGTTTAGCACTGGACAGCTGTAGATTCATATCAGCTTCTGACAAAAGTGATGAATGACAAGAGAGGGGTGGAGGGTCTCTCCCTCCCCGGAGAACCTCTAACAAAGGAATATTTTCAGATACATTTTTGTTTTTTATAATCATGGGAGGGTTTTAAGCAGTTAATGGGATGAAATGTGCAATTGGCAGGTAAAATAGACTACATGCAGTGTTTGGGTCAATTAATTACTGCATCTAGGCTAAGTGGAAAATGATAAGTTTTAAAATGATCAGTGTGTGTGTATTTTACCCCCTTTTTCGATCTTGTCTCATCGCTGCAACTCCCCACTGCGCTTCTTAACCCGGAAGCCAGCCGCACCAATGTATCAGAGTTCTACTGACAACCGAGGTCAGCCTGCCCGCCACAGTGCGAAGAGCCAAGTAAAGCACCCCCCGGCCAAACCCTCCCCTAACCCGGACGACGCTGGGCCAGTTGTGCGCCGACCTACGGGACTCACAATCATGGCCGGTTGTGATACAGCCTGGGATCGAACCCAGGTCTGTAGTGACGCCTCTAGCACAGCGTTGCAGTGCCTTAGACCGCTGTGCCACTCGGGAGGCCATGTGTATGATCTTATAACATAATTGTTATTGGTAGCCTAACATCAGTGTGGGCTATTCAGCGACATCATGGGTAAAAACAATTGCTAGTTTAAATGGGATGTATAGTCTACTATCAAAAAAAGAGCATTGCATAATAGATTGGTGTGTAGGCAATAACAGACCAATGTTTTGTTTAAGTGTGCCACCCAGAACTGTGCATATGGAAAACGCGAGTCTTGTTTCCATGCCGTCGGCACCACGTGTCTGACTCAGACCTGTTGCAAAGCGCGCGAGCAGACTGGTCCTCAGAACATGCGACGGGATACTTGATAGCCTTTTGTGTCGCTATCAGGAATATTTGTGAGGTTAACACATAAGCTGAAAGCAGGAACTCAAAAATGATTGGTTGCTATAGAGATCGAGCGGAGCTGTCATTCACATTATCCTAAAAACACCTTTCATGGAGTGTGTGATCTGGCTCCAGTTGTCACTATGCGTGACCTTCAGCCTCTGTTGGAAAAAGAGCTACACCAGGTCAGTCAGGTCCAGCACAGCAGACAGTCTACCACCAGTACCGGTGCGTGGGTAATATCACTGAGGAAGCCAAGCCAGTAAAAAAGCCATATTACAACCTATACTGTGATATTTGTGTTGTTTGCTCTATAACACATTCGTTCATACGCCACCGTGATACACAATAAGGCAATGACAACAAAAAGACAACAGTCACACAGTGGTGGAATAAATTCAACTACACATTTGTTTGTTTTATCACAAAACCTGAGAGCAACTGTCACGCCCTGACTCAGGGGACTCTTATATGTTGAGTCAGGGTGTGTGTATTCTTTGTTTGTATATATTCTATGTTGTAGTTCTATTATGTGTAGATCTATGTTGGCCGGTGTGGTTCCCAATCAGAGGCAGCTGTAGCTCGTTGTCTCTGATTGGGGATCATACTTAGGCAGCCTATTGGCACTAATGGGTTGTGGGATCTTGTTCCGTGTAAGGTATGTTTTGTGTTCTACCTTGGACTTCACGTTTCGTTTCTTGTGTTGTTTATTAAGTTAAAATAAACATGTACGCATATCACGCTGCGCTTTGGTCCGTCCCGTCCTTCAACGAACGAGACAGAAGATCCCACCAGACCTGGACCAAGCAGTGTGCCGAGGAGGAGCAGAGAGGATGGACTTGGCAGGAGATAAGAGAGGATCTGGCAAGAAAGATGGAGGCCCTGAAAGGGATCAGGGTGGAGAGGCAACCCCAATACATTTTTTTGGGGGGGCACACGTTGTGGACAACGAGGCAGCAGGAGGCCGCGATAGGGCGGATCTGCTGGTTAGGAGAGGAGGCCACCAGATTACGGGGGCTATTGGTTCAGAGGGAGCAGGAGGTATTCGGTCAGAGGGAGGCGCTACAGGAGGCTAGAAGGGAGAAGGAAGGTGTAGAGGCACGGCGAGAGGAGCTGGTTAGGCAGCAGAAGGAGCGGGGGTTAATAAAGGAACCCAGTCCTGCTCCTCGCACCAAGCAAGTGGTGCGTGTCGCCAGTCCGGTCCGGCCTGTTCCTGCTCCCCGCACCAAGCCAGTGGTGCGCCTCGCCAGCCCGGCCCGTTCCTGCTCCTCGCACCAAGCCAGTGGTGCGCGTCGCCAGCACGGCCCGGCCTGTTCCTGCTTCTCGTACCAAGCCAGTGGTGTGCGTCGCCAGCCCGGCCCGGCCTGTTCCTGCTCCTCGCACCAAGCCAGTGGTGCACGTCGCCAGCCCGGCCCGCCTGTTCCTGCTCCTCGCACCAAGCCAGTGGTGCGCATCGCCAGCCCGGCCCGGCCTGTTCCTGCTCCTCGCACCAAGCCAGTGGTGCGCGTCGCCAGTCCGGCCCGGCCCGTTCCTGCCCCTCGCACCAAGCCAGTGGTGCGTGTTCTTAGTCAGGTCCGGCCCGTGCCTGCTCCTCGCACCAGACCAGTGGTGCATTTGTCCAGTCCGGCATGGCCCGTGCCCGTTCCACCGGTGCCTGGTCCGGCACCGGTCAGCTGCTCCACTCCGGAGCCAGAGCAGTCCACTCCACCGGTGCCTGATCCAGTTCCGGTCAGCTGCTCCACTCCGGAGCCAGAGCAGTCCGCTCCACCGGTGCCTGATCCAGCTCCGGTCAACTGTGCCACTCCGGCGCCAGAGCAGTCCGCTCCACCGGGGTCCAGTCCAGCTCCGGTCAGCGGCTCCACTCCGGAGCCAGAGCAGTCCGCTCCACCGGTGCCTGATCCAGCTCCGGTCAGCGGCTCCACTCCGGAGCCAGAGCAGTCCGCTCCACCGGTGCCCAGTCCAGCTCCGGTCAGCGGCTCCAGACCATGACGTCAGCCCCTCTCCAGGTTCGGGGTCTCCCACACCAGGGTCCAGACAGGGCCTGGCGTATCGTGGGAGGAAGGAGAGGGGAAGTAGCACGCCGAGGTCCAGACCAGACCAGGGGCGCAACAGGGAGGCGGAGAGTGAGAGGTTGTCACGCCCCGAGCCGGATCCGCCTCCGAGGCGGAATGCCCACCCGGCCCCTACCCTGTTATGTTTATGTAGTGCGGTCGGAGACCGCACCTTTGGGGGGGGTACTGTCACGCCCTGACTCAGGGGACTCTTATATGTTGAGTCAGGGTGTGTGTATTCTTTGTTTGTATATATTCTATGTTGTAGTTCTATTATGTGTAGATCTATGTTGGCCGGTGTGGTTCCCAATCAGAGGCAGCTGTAGCTCGTTGTCTCTGATTTGGGATCATACTTAGGCAGCCTATTGGCACTAGTGGATTGTGGGATCTTGTTCCGTGTAAGGTATGTTTTGTGTTCTACCTTGGACTTCACGTTTCGTTTTGTTTCGTTTGTTGTTTTGTCGTGTTGTTTATTAAGGTAAAATAAACATGTACGCATATCACGCTGCGCCTTGGTCCGTCCCGTCCTTCAACGAACGTGACAGCAACATCTGTCTGGTGAAGTCCACAAAGCAAATATTGCATGTAACAAACAGTTATATGACCTGCAGCATGGTCAAGCAAGTTAATGTTTTTGACATTTTACTTAACAACTACTGATTTAGAACCACTGAGTTACTGCAAGTCAGCACAAAGACAACAGGAGCACTGCCTCCGCTATTCCAGCACCATTTCAACTTAAACATTTAAACATCATCAAATCAACAAGGCTATATATGCTTAGTTTAATACACTGAAAACAAACTTCAAGATACCAAAAACAATTTAGTCCAATCAATGTTGCTCAATATCATGTCCATGGTACTGATTTCTGTCTGTGTGTGTCTGTGCGTGCGTGCGTGCGCAAGTAAAAAAAAAAGTTTACTCACACCACTTGTAGACTAGTTGAATGCCAATACCATCCTCCTCTCTTTCATGTTGGCAAAACAGTCTATGGCTCTGTCATATATGCTTTTAGCTTTAGTTTTCATAGGCTACCTAGCTAAAATGCTTGCTAGCCTAACTTCCTCGCATGGTCAAAAATTAACCAGCTAAGTTAGCTAGCTAGTTAACGTGAGCCTACTAGGCTACATCTAGGTTACATATTGAACTTCAATCGTCTCAGAATTGCCATCATAATCATTGGCCTATACAGAGAAGTTAGTCAAAACCACAAGTCCAAATCCACATCTCCATCCATGGCTTAGGAAAAGGGACAATTTAGCAAGCTAGCTACTGCAGAACATCAACACAAGCAGACCAGAAACAGACACGTTTTTCTGATAATGAAGATTTTGATTAAGATGTGATTTGATTGGTGTGAAGCCAAATCGAAACTAGCCTCCCTTGGGGGGCATTTTGCTGCGCCAGGACAACCCACATTTGGGCTCAGTTCAACACTGATTGGCAATTTTTTATTTTATTTTTTATCAAGGGAGGCCAAATGCTTACTGGCATCAATCAATCAAATGCTAGTGCGGCAAAATGTCATACTGTTTAGTTCCAAACAGCATCAGATACATGGGCTACACATACTGAGACAGAGCGGCGCTGTTTCCCTTTCTCTGATGATTTCTCCGGTGAGATTCAGCCACAAAATTATGAAAACACAGAGAGACAAAATATATATATATTCTTTATAATTTACTATTTTTTCTTGGTCAAATGTTTGGGGAAGCCTGGCTTCCCTTGGCTCCCATGAATACTCACCACTGCCTACCATAAGACATTTTGATCACTGTGCATATTAATTACTTTAGGCTTCTTAGATATGCAAAGAAGTACATCACTTTTACAGTGATTAATAGGCTATCATATGCATGCATACTCAAACAAGAAAATGTTCCTACACTGGCCTTCTCACTATGGTCTCATAAAATGTGAAACTACACCGTGGACAGTTTATTGATGTTTGCCAATATAGAAGGTATCCATCAACACATATCAGTTTAGCCTGTGTGCTTAAAATTACATAAACCTGTAATGGTTTATCGCAACCATGCAAATAAACCATTGTCACCATTTACATTTGTTTGAAAATATCATTAACCTCAGAATTAAAAAGTGCATCTGGGATATTCCACCCTGCACAGTTGGAGCGAGGCTTGCCTTGTAATATAAGCTCAGAGAGTTGAAATGTGATTGTAAACACATGCCAGGCTAAATGGCAGAAGGCATTATGTTTTTTATTTAGTCCATGAATTAGGCATAGTGTAATCTATCGCCAGTGCTTGACTTGGACTGACATAGATGCCTGTACTCATTTTGGGTGCTGGTACTGTTTATATTTAGATGCAGAAGCTCCACAATACGTTTGAGCTAATATACTGTAAGAGGAACAGGAGCTCAAGCATTGAAGGTGCCGGTACTCAGCTCCGGTGAGCTTCTGCCCAAGTCAAGCACTGTCTATCGCACACCCTCAGCTTCACCATCACACGCACTGCCATCGCTGCCATGCTCGCATTGCCACAGTCAGTTCTCTCTTTGCAGCGGCAGTGTTCCACAGCTCAGATGAATGTTAATCAAGTCACATTCAGCCTTGTCTCCTTCATAGTCATACTGGGTAGAGTATATGGCTCGATCTCTCCCCAAACTCAAGACAAGATCACTTACATGTACCACCTGAGATACTGGTAATGTGCTACATGCAGCGATGTGTTGCAGTAATGCCTTATTTTGTTTTGAGAGGAGCCCTCATGACCACCATTATAGGATGTCATCTCTTTAGCCTTTCTAGTTTCTTTCTTTGTCTTTTTTTAAACTCAGGAATCCATCATTGATGGACTAGCTGCAGTCCACTGTTCAGATTAATTAATGGAGGCTGTTTATGAAATACATTAAAAATCAACCATGGGCCTTTGTAATGCACTGATGGTCAACTATATTAATTAGTGGGCCATTAAAAAGGTCACAGGCCAAAAGAAAGCTATTGACAACATGAGCGACTCCTACAATATATCTCAATAATTCATAAGGTTAATGATTTCTACAGTGTATCATCATCCGTGTCTGTGAGCTCACCTTTGTATTTAAATACTTTGACAATACAAATTGCTAGGGAACGTTATTTTCTTATGAAATTAATTAATGTCGAGGGCCACATAAAACCTCCTGGCAGGACAGTTATCACCCTGGGGCCTCTGTCATAGTATCACTTTTGTAATGCCTGCTACTTGGCCCTCTCATCACCATTGAACAGAGGAGTTGGATGTTGGAGTTTGTTTGATAACGCCTCTCCCTAGTTGTAGAGGAATGCCAACCATGCAAATGCTGGCGCTGTAGAGCAGCTCTATATGACATTCAGACCATCCACATGTGCCACATGGCTGGCGATTCTCACACCATGGCCATTAGCATTTTTCTCATTAGTCAACATAAGCACCACAAATGCGAACTTGGAACCATGTCAACACAGGAGCATCATGCTGAAAAAGGACAGACCCCCTGATGGTGCTATGGAGCAAACTGTTTTTAAAACATGTTTTTAGGTGAATCATTTATTTAAGGCTGCTATTGATATGAATGTATTTTAAAGCCAGCAATTCAGAATATCCATCTACATACTACATAGCCAGAGTGGATACTCCTCTACCAAGACTCTGTATTATTTTGACCTCAAACTGACATTCCTTGTCTCAGGGTGGACAGAGGATGTTCCTGAAATAACAGCTGATATAAGACCATCCAAACCATTTTAGTCAACTAGTCTGTGGGGGACCTGTATTCTCCTTTGGGGTCTACTTTAGGATGGTTTATGACAGACAAATGGTGATACACTCTAAAAGTTAGGGGTTCAACAAGGGTTCTTCCAAGATCCTCAAAGTTCTTTGAAGAACCTTAGGGTTCTTAGCACTGAAAATTGCCCCCAAAAGGTTCTTCCAAGAACCTCATAGGAGGCGGGGTTCATCGAGAAAACCTCCTTAGTTGGTGGGGGTTCTTGCAGGAACCTAACTGTCCAACTGAAACATTTGGATTTGAATTTGAAAGGACAGCAGGTGTAAGCATTTAACTGAAAAATGTTAAGATCTCCTCAATTTAAGGTAAGGTTTGTCCCTTGTATGATCTAAATTGATGTTGTTTTATGATGATACCATCTTTTTTTTCTTTTTTTTTTTGTTGTCATTTAGCAGACGCTCTTATCCAGAGCGACTTACAGGAGCAATTAGGGTTAAGTGCCTTGCTCAAGGGCACATCAACAGATTTTTCACCTAGTCGGCTCGGGGATTAGAACCAGCGACCTTTCGGTTACTGGCACAATGCTCTTACCCACTAAGCTACCTGCCGCCATCTATCTTTTCATATTTGTGCAAATCTTTCTAAAACAGAAAATGGACACAATTCAATGGATATCAATCAACTAAGAGGTAAGAATATGTATGCTATAAGAATATGTTGAAGGCTAGCTGAATTGGGTGCAGATGACGGAACTACTCACTTTTGTGTCTGTGTCTGCAGATATACAGATGAGGAGGCATACAAAGGTATTTCAAATGGTATGTTATGCAGATCACATGTACCATCCTCCTCCCTTACCTCTTCAATAAAAATCCCATAGTCCTCTACATTATGGACAAGATATGTGAATGAAAACCATTATCAAAACAGGTTCTTTCATTCAGGAACTGATGCCATTTTGAACTCATGTAGATCTGAAGGCATGTAGTTAATCATGTAAAACGTACTAACTATAGAACATCACAGTGGAATTACATTTATAAACATTACACATATTATACTTTATTATCGAAGACCCAGTAAATATTTGTTTTACTGTGCATACAGAAGCTTTTGCCTACTCTGTCGTGCCCACACACAATGCACATATTTCATCAATATAGAAATTACATTTCTAGACGGGCTTGAAAAAACACAGACTGAAGAACTCAAAATCTGTGGGGGAGAAGTGTTTACTTTTATTTTTCAGCCAGTGAACTTCACTTCCATCTCAGCACTGATCTATGAAGTTTGGAGTAAATCAGTGTTAAGTGAGAATATCCCATTTCACTGCCGCGCTCACTGTTTGCATGTTAACTGGGTTGGAACACTCCTAACAATGGGAAGGAATCCTCATGTCTTGTTCTGGGAATTCCTCGCATATCTAATACGCTTTGCTACAGTCAAAGTCAGTGGTTACAAACGACTGACAAAATGTCACTGGAAGGTAAAAGAAGATATTGTACCATGAAAGAGGCCTCATTGACAAATTGTTGACATTGGAGGGAATATTTGTTAAGCACCTTTGTGTTAGAGTTCTGATGGACACAAGAGTCTAAAACAATGGACGGGGGAATGAAGAAAAACATATTTTCATGTCCAACCGCCAACGGCAGAGTAAAAGCTTCAGAGCTGTGAACTTCAGCCACAAAGTGATCGACTTTCCACCTGCTGCCAGAGGAAAAAATCACTGGTTTTATTCCATAGCTTTATTTAGCTTTTCCATCGTTTCCTCTCCATAACTTGCCACTTTAGCCAACAACAACTGTCACCGTCCCCTGTGGCGTGTGTACAGTAAGAGAGACTAACTAAATGTGAGTTTACACACAAACACTAACGTTTCTCTGGGACTGGAGCCTCTTGGGGAAATACATGCATCAACAAAGTCATTGACAACCCACATTAACAAATCACAAAATGTATTATCATGTTGTCACACACTTAATATGTTGTGAAATCTGTTATGAATGTATTGTAATGTTTTTTTTAAATGTATAACGTTCTTAATTTTGCTGGACCCCAGGAAAAGTAGCTGTTGCCTTGGCAGTAGCTAATGGCAATCCATTATAAATACAAATACAAATACAAATCTACAACTACTGACCAGAAATGCGGGACATTAAAGGAGAGAAGAAAAAGGAGGAAGTGTGGGAAAATAGCTGTGGTGGTCGCTGGCTAATACTTTACAGCCAAAACTGTCTGTTGCTAAATAAAACAAATATTTTTGGAAAACATACAGTACAGTGACATCTATTGAGGTTTGTTTACGGCCCTCTTGGGTAATTCACACCACTGTCATCTGTGAACTTTAAATGATTACAAATGCATGCCAATATGAAGTTTATTTATACTTGTTGAGATCCATTATATGTTTTACAAAATGATTTTGTAAACAGATTTAGCAGACTTTTTGGTGTAGCTTACCTATCCAGAGAGTCTGCTTTAATAGAACAAATAGAAACCCCTACAGAGAGTACATAAATGATCCATCCACTGTTGACTGAATATTCATGGTTAATAAAAAAAACTCAAAAAACTCAAATGCAGTATTTACTTTCAAAGGCTTCCATCTAGAGCTCAGATTGAATTCCCCTGCTTAGTGTGATTACTTCCGTTTTTAAAAGTATGTATACAGAGGATCACCGCCCAGTGGGATATAATTTGAGGCAGCTTTTAAAGTGATGTGCCACTCATGAGCCCCAGGATTAAAGGACCACTTCATTCTTGCAAATTAAGATGGCAGATTGAGATGGAAAACTCTGGTTTTCAGAGAGAAGCCCCATGTAACATAAATCATACTCATATGAGCGGAGTTGAGCTTATACTGTACAGTGCTCCTATTTCATACACCCCCTCAGTCCATTCTGACCATCTGTACTTATACTCACTACCTCCAAGGACAGAGAAGCACACACTACCATACTTAGCACATCAAGGGATGGAGCCCCGAAATAACACACATGTACTTCGCTCTGTTAGTTCAGTGACATCAGGCACAAACAGGGCAGCAGTTCAGATTGTGTGAGAGGGTCTAAGATGGCTGGCACTAGAGTACCCTCTTGGTCGGCCTGATTTACGAGACTCTGTGGCCCCGTCCGTCCAGTGTGCCGTGCTACAGGGGAACAGCAGTGCAGCCACCAGGTCCTCCAGCCCAGCTGTTTCAGAAGCTCTCGGAGGCAGTGAAAGCTTGGCCTCTGGAAGAGCTCCCTCTGCCAAACTGTCTGTGTCAAGTCATATCTGTAAGATAAATTGTTCCCATCAATTGCAATCACTTTATTTTTAAGATGATGGACGCTGCGTCTGCACAGGCCATCAGATTCTTTGAACTGTGTGTTTTGAGAGTAGTAGTGTATCTCCCTTCTAAAAGAGGTAGACCCTGTCTGACAGACATGGCTCCATTTAGGGATAAACTGCGTGTGCAACAATTGACTTTGAACTGAATACATGATGGGAGTGGAAGTTTGCCATACCACAGGAGCACTCTGACATAGATATGTGAAGAACAACACGTTGATTTCCGTTTGTTGCTGTAATTGAGTCATGTACAAGAATCCAACAATGTGTTTGCATGCGTGCGTAAGTGTGTGTGCATGTGGGTGTTGGTGTAGGTGTGAGGACCATAGGGGAACACAAACAGAAAAAAGGGCCTCTCTCACACCTTTAGACTTGCACTGTCCGTCCATGGTGGGTGAGGAATGTTGAGAGCCGGGGAGCTAGAGTGCTGGATCCCACACAATGTCAGGATTAAGTATCAGCTATTCCAAATGTCAACAATTCTTCACTTTCCAAAGTCACAGCACTTTTTCATGTCCCATGACCTCTGGACTTGCTGTGATAATGGTAAACAAACATGGTCTTACCTGACCAGGTAACATGAAACCCCCCAACTTCCTGCTCTGGTACCCCTAAGAGCCTAGGTCTAAGCCCCTCTACCATTAGGGTTGTGCCCCTGAGGGGGGGGGGGGGGGGGGGGGGGCTTTGGGAAGGGATGGGGGGGGGGCATAATACATAATGGAGCTCAACAGTCAAAGCGACAAAGAGGGGAGGAAACAAAAGTAGTGAGCAGAGACAGGGCAGAAAGAGTTGGTGATGAGAAGAGATTGGGGAGGTGTGAAGAGGAGGTGTGAAGTGTGGTGTGAGGATGAGGTGTGAAAGTGAGGTGTGAAGTTGAGTTGTGAAAGTGAGGTGTGAATGTTAGGTGTGAAAGTGATGTGTGAAAGTGAGGTGTGAAGTTGAGGTGTGAAAGTAAGGTGTGAGTGTGAGGTGTGCTGAGAGCACACACCTGCAAGTACAGAGCCTGACAGGTGACTGACAAATACAAGTAGAACAGAGAGGGTCTGGGAGGTTAAACTAGAATAGAATAGACATAAAGAGGGGAAGTTTAAAGAGGATTTGTCTTTGTTTGTGAGGGGTTTGTTTGAGGAGAACATATCTGAATACCAAAATTACAGATTTAGAGGATTGCCCTCAATATGAGAGCATTGCTAGTCAGAGGAGAAAAACATTACACATGTAGAGCAAAGAGCATAAACAAGTGACACGCTTGTTTAGTGCAAGAAAGATTAAAGAGCTTATGACAATACGAGAGCTTGGGACTATGAGGTTCTATCTGCAAAAATATGATTTTGAGATACATTTCTTTAAAGTTCAGAATCCTCATTGGTTTGAATGGTGTCATCAATTTTTATCTTGTATTCTTTGGTATTTGGTATTTTGGTATTTTATTAGGATCCCCATTAGCTGTTGCAAAAGCAGCAGCTAATCTTCCTGAGGTCCACACAAAACATGAAACATTACATAATACAGAACATTAATAGACAAGAACAGCTCAAGGACAGAACTACATAAAACATTTTTAAAAGGCACACGTAGCTTTCTTGAATTTTTTTCTGGATTTGGGGACTGTGAAAAGACCCCTGGTGGCATGTCTGGTGGGGTAAGTGTGTGTGTCAGAGCTGTGTGTAAGTTGACTATGCAAACAATTTGGGATTTTCAACACATTAATGTTTCTTATAAAAAGAAGAATTGATGTAGTCAGTCTCTCCTCAACTCTTAGCCAAGAGAGACTGGCATGCATAGTATTTATACCAGCCCTTTGATTACAATGAAGAGCAAGATGTGCCGCTTTGTTTTGGGCCAGCTGCAGCTTAACTAGGTATTTCCTTGCAGCACTGGACCACACGACTGGCCAATAATCAAGATTAGACAAAACTAGAGCCTGCAGAACTTGCTTTTTGGAGTGTGGTGTCAAAAAAGCAGAGCATCTCTTTATTATGGACAGACCTCTCCCCATCTTTACAACCATTGAATCTATATGTTTTGACCATGATAGTTTACAATCTAAGGTAACGCCAAGTAATTTAGTCTCCTCAACTTGTTCAACAGCCACACCATTCATTACCAGATTCAGCTAAGGTCTAGAACTTAGGGAATGATTTGTACCAAATACAATGCTCTTAGTTTAAGAGATGTTCAGGACCAGTTTATTATCTTTAGAACTTAACAACATGAATTGGGATATTTAGAGTACTATATAGGTAGAGAACATTGAATTGACAAAAATGCAAATAGAACCTTATAGTCCTAAGCTCTTGAATACATGTATGGTATATCATTTAAAGACAATACAGATGTAGGATGTTAATTTGAGCCATTTTGCTACAGCAGGAAAATAATCCTGCAGCAACATGAAAGTATTCAGACTGCTTGACTTTTTCCATATTTTGTTACGTTACAGCCTTATTCTAAAATGGATAAAATGATTGTTTTTCCTCATCAATCTACACACAATACCCCATAATGACAAAGCAAAAAAAAGGAAATGTTTGCAAATGTATTAAAAATAAAGAACATAAATAGCTTATTTACGTAAGTATTCAGACCCATTGCTATGAGACTCGAAATTGAGCTCAGGTATATCCGATGGTCACGCTGACAGAGCTCCAGAGTTCCTCTGTGGAGATGGGAGAACCTTCCAGAAAGACAACCATCTCTGCAACACTCCACCAATCAGGCCTTCATGGTAGAGTGTCCAGACGGAAGCCACTCCTCGGTAAAAGGCACATGACAGCCCGCTTGGAGTTTGACAAAAGGCACCTAAAGGACTCAGACCATGAGAAACAAGATTCTCTGGTCTGATGAAATCAAGATTTCATCAGACCAGGCACACAGCCAAGACAACGTGTGAGTGGCTTTGGGACAAGTCTCTGAATGTCCTTGAGTGGCCCAGCCAGAGCCCGGACTTGAACCCGATCGAACATCTCTGGAGAGACCTAAAAATAGCTGTGCAGCGACGCTCCCCATCCAACCTGACAGAGCTTGAGACGATCTGCAGAGAATAATGGGAGAAACTCTCCAAATACAGGTGTGCCAAGCTTGTAACGTCATACTCAAGAAGACTCGAGGCTGTATTCGCTGCCAAAGGTGCTTCAACAAAGTATTGAGTAAAGGGTCTGAATACTTACGTAAATGTGATATTTCTAAGTTTCTAAAATTCTGTTTTTTCTTTGTCATTATGGGTTATTGTGTTTAGATTGATGAGGGAAAAAAACAATTTGATCTATTTTAGAATAAGGCTGTAACGTAACAAAATGTGTAAAAAGTCAAGGGGTCTGAAAACTTTCCGAATGCACCGTAACTAATGGACATTTTTGTAGGGGTTGATACATTTTCCGTTAGGGCAAATAAATTATGACATTTTCAAAGTGGAAACTGCAAACTTTAGAAGCCTTTTTAAAACTCAAATACACCACATGTTTTGCATTTCCTGCTTTACAGGAAAATTCTCACCAACAAAAGAGTGATAAAATTAAGATCCTACATTTGTAACTCAGTATCAGTGTTGCACATACAGTACCTCATGTGGTACACAGGATACATATATGTGATGTTACATCGTGTACACAGAGTTTATGGTTTATGGGCAGGGGGATCAGGGACGCTGATTCAGTGTGGTTTTTAATGTCAACCTAAACCATGCACCACAGTCACACCCCGCTCTGTCAGCTGTTACTGGGCAGCTCCCTGGTACTGTATGGAACTGGATTTATAGTCTTCATTCATACTCTATAGGGATGTTATGTCTTGCGGTTGGGCCCATTCAGGAAAACCATCTTACCATCTTAGCTACAAATATGGGACTCCATTTGCTGTACATTTCTAGTTCAGGAACTGTAACAACAGCCTTTTAATTCTAAGGTATGATTTATACATGAACATTTATAAGTGACACCTAACATATCAAAAACGTGATCTGGTGGGGTCATATCTCATGTAAGACAAAGGGCATCCTGTGAGCTATGTTATATTCAACAACTTCTGTGACAGAGCCGTGCAGGTTGGCATTATAGCGGCAGGGCTGAAAGTGAGAACACGTGGTGTGAAGCAAAGGGGGAAGACGACACAGGGACTAAGGTGGACGCTGACATGCTACTGGTTATGACACACATAGGCCCATTGCTGTCCAGGACACTGCTTGGCCGCGGTCAGCTCTGATGAACAGGTGGGCATAGCGCTTGTCAGCCTCCTGGAGATTGATGCTGTGGTTTAGAGTGTGGCTGGGTATTCTCTTACAACGTGGACAGCTGTGCTGGGCTCTGTGAGGTGTTGTCTTTTACAACAACGGGAGACTCTGGAGCCTTGGATAATGGGGCAGTTGAACTCTGAGGGCCTTCTGAGCCATGGACGGATTGTTGCCCCCTCTCTCTCGTAGTTTATTTGATTGTCTGAAGGTTGAAATACAGTCGTGGTCAAACGTTTTGAGAATGACACAAGTATTGGTCTTCACAAAGTTTGCTGCTTCAGTGTTTTTAGATATTTTTGTCAGATGTTACTATGGTATACTGAAGTATAATTACAAGCATTCCATAAGTGTCAAAGGCTTTTATTGACAATTACATTAAGTTTATGCAAAGAGTCTTCTTTTTCAAGACCTCTACAATCCGCCCTGGCATGCTGTCAATTAACTTCTGGGCCACATCCTGACTGATGGCAGCCCATTCTTGCCTAATCAATGCTTGGAGTTTGTTAGAATTTGTGGGGTTTTGTTTGTCCACCCACCTCTTGAGGATTGACCACATGTTCTCAATGGGATTAAGGTCTGGGGAGTTTCCTGGCCATGGACCCAAAATATTGATGTTTTGTTCCCCAAGCCACTTAGTTATCACTTTTGTCTTATGGCAAGGTGCTCCATCATGCTGGAAAAGGCATTGTTTGTCACCAAACTGTTCTTGGATGGTTGGGAGAAGTTGCTCTCGGAGGATGTGTTGGTACCATTCTTTATTCATGGCTGTGTTCTTAGGCAAAATTGTGAGTGAGCCCACTCCCTTGGCTGAGAAGCAACCCTACACATGAATGGTCTCAGGATGCTTTACTGTTGGCATGACACAGGACTGATGGTAGCGCTCACCTTGTCTTCTCCGGACAAGCTTTTTTCCGGATGCCCCAAACAATCGGAAAGGGGATTCATCAGAGAAAATGACTTTACCCCAGTCCTCAGCAGTCCAATCCCTGTACCTTTTGCAGAATATCAGTCTGTCCCTGATGTTTTTCCTGGAGAGAAGTTGCTTCCTCGCTGCCCTTCTTGACACCAGGCCATCCTCCAAAAGTATTCGCCTCACTGTGCCTGCAGATGCACTCACACCTGCCTGCTGCCATTCCTGAGCAAGCTCTGCACTGGTGGTGCCCCGATCCCACAGCTGAATCAACTTTAGGAGACGGTCCTGGCGCTTGCTGGATTTTCTTGGGCGCCCTGAAGCCTTCTTCACAACAATTGAACCTCTCTCCTTGAAGTTCTTGATGATCCGATAAATGGTTGATTTAGGTGCAATCTTACTTGCAGCAATAACCTTGCCTGTGAAGCCCTTTTTGTGCAAAGCAATGATGACGGCACGTGTTTCCTTGCAGGGAACCATGGTTAACAGAGGAAGAACAATGATTTCAAGCACCACCCTCCTTTTAAAGCTTCCAGTCTGTTATTCTAACTCAATCAGCATGATAGAGTGATCTCCAGCCTTGTCCTCATCAACACTCTCACCTGTGTTAATGAGAGAATCACTGACATGATGTCAGCTGGTCCTTTTGTGGCAGGGCTGAAATGCAGTGGAAATGTTTTTTGGGGATTAAGTTCATTTTCATGGCAAAGAGGGACTTTGAAATTAATTGCAATTCATCTGATCACTCTTCATAACATTCTGGAGTATATGCAAATTGCCATCATAAAACTGAGGCAGCAGACTTTGTGAAAATTAATATTTGTGTCATCCTCAAAACCTTTAACCACGACTGTACAATGTGAAGGGGATAGTTGCCACTGTACTTGCTAAAACATTTATATATGGGGTACTAAGCAAATTTGCTTTCAGTTGTTTGTGTTTACTTATTAAATTAATTTAACAGAAGTAAGTACTATTCCACTGGGCACAAACTGGTTGAATCAACATTGTTTCAACTTAATTTGTCAACATATTGTGACTTGGAATCTACGAGGAAAATACATTGGATTCAGAAAAAAGTAAATAACTTAAACTGTTGTTTTGAGGGTGAAATTTCAACCAAAGTATTATGTCATCATAGTAACCAAATTTCAACAGACAACCCTTATTTAAAATATGTTGAATTTGTACCTTTAAAACAGTGTCAGATCTTCAAACTTATATCCACTATCAGAAAAAAACAATAGGCTGGGCAGCACCTCCTACTGGAGAACTGATGTATCTACAGCTACCCTTTGGTCTCCCATCCTGGGTTTTAACCAATCCCAAATCTGCTTACAGATGATATTTGTCACTGACTATTACCAATGTGCTATCGTGAGAATGATTGTTGTGAGATCTATACTTAAAAACTAAATAGATTCCCTGTTGATATCGAAGTCATTCCAAAGGGAAGGTTTAACAGAGCGAATTGAATGTGATCACACTTTATCACTCATATATCATCAATGATGCTATTTAGGCCTATATAGTATTTGCAAAGTTATCAACAGCTATTGTTTCAATTCAACCCAGAATTCAACTAAAAAGACACACTACAATAGGCTTAGAATTTCAAGCTCTGGTTTATTTAAAATTGAATGATATTTAGTGATATTGAATTGTGGTTGGTTGTCAATGCAACCAAATATCAACATTTGAAGGAGATGTATCTTCTGCTTGTCACGATCGTCATTTAATGAAGCGGGCCAAGGCGCAGCGTGATATGCGTACATAATTTATTAGATGTACCACACACGAACAAAAACAACAGACAATACGTGAAGTCCAAGGTTACCAAACACAAACCTTACACGGAACAAGATACCACACCACACAAATGCCAAACGACTACCTAAGTATGGTACCCAATCAGAGACAACAAGCAACAGCTGATTCACGTTGCCTCTGATTGAGAACCACCCCGGCCAACATAGAAACACAAAACATAGAAACTAACACCCTGGCTCAACATTAAAGAGTCCCCAGAGCCAGGGCGTGACAGTCCCCCCCCCCCCCCCAAAGGCGCGGACTGCGACCGCGCCAACCAAACACCACAGGGGAGGGAACGGGTGGGCATTCCACCTCGGCGGCGGATCCGGCTCCGGGCGTGACCCCCACCCTCTAACAACCCCTCCGTAGTGCCCCTGGTCTGGTCTGGCCCCGCTGGCTGGAGCTGGACTGGACATCGGTGGAGCGGATTGCTTAGGCTCCGGTGTGGAGCAGCTGACCGGTACCTGACCAGGCACCTGTGAAACGGGCACGGGCTGTGCCGGACTGACGACGCGCACCACAGGCTTGGTGCGGGAAGCAGGGACGAGCCGGACCGGGCTGACGACGCGCACCATTGGCTTGGTGCGGCGAGCAGGGACGGGCCGAACCGGGCTGACGAAGCGAACCACTGGCTTGGTGCGGGGAGCAGGAACAGGCCGGGCCGGACTGACGCGCACCATAGGCTTGGTGCGGGGAGCAGGAACAGGCCGGGCCGGGCTGGCGACGCGCACCATAGGCTTGGTGCGGGGAGCAGGAACGGGCCGGACCGGGCTGACGAAGCGCACCACTGGCTTGGTGCGGGGAGCAGGAACGGGCCGGACCGGGCTGACGATGCGCACCACTGGCTTGGTGCGGGGAGCAGGAACAGGCCGGGCCGGGCTGGCGACGCGCACCATTGACTTGGTGCGGGGAGCAGGAACAGGCCGAGCCGGGCTGGCGACGCGCACCATAGGCTTGGTGCGAGGGCCAGGAACAGGCCGGGCCGGGCTGACGACGCACACCATTGGCTTGGTGCGAGGGGCAGGAACAGGCCGGGCCGGGCTGGCGACGTGCATCACAGGCTTGGTGCGAGGGACAGGAACAGGCCGGACCGCACTGGGAACACACACCACTGGCCTTATACGGGGATCAGGAACGGGCCGGACCGGACTGGCAACACACTTCAGTACCTCTCGCCGTGCCTCTACACTTTCCTTCCCTCTAATCACCAATGGCTCCCGTAACCCGGTGGCCTTCTCTCCTTGTCCACAAACTTGCCCCTTATCTGCCTCCAGCAGCCCCGTCGTCCACGGTGTGAGCCCCCCCCTAAAAATGTATTGGGCTTGTCTCTCCCCCGTGGCTATGGCCTCCATGGCTCTCGCCAGACTCTCCATCCTCTGCTCCCAAGTCCAACCTCTCTCCTCTTCACGCTGCTTGACCCAGTCGAGGTGGTATCTTCTGTCACGATCGTCATTTAATGAAGCGGGCCAAGGCGCAGCGTGATATGCGTACATAATTTATTAGATGTACCACACACGAACAAAAACAATAAAACGATACGTGAAGTCCAAGGTTACCAAACACAAACCTTACACGGAACAAGATACCACACCACACAAATGCCAAATGACTACCTAAGTATGGTTCCCAATCAGAGACAACAAGCAACAGCTGATTCACGTTGCGTCTGATTGAGAACCACCCCGGCCAACATAGAAACACAAAACATAGAAACTAACACCCTGGCTCAACATTAAAGAGTCCCCAGAGCCAGGGCGTGACACTGCTTGGATAATTCCATCTGTGCCACTGACTTAGTTTGTCTATAAATGAATAATTGATACGTTGGATTCATGTGTTCATCACAATAAAAAATCAAAATTAAAGAATAGGACTAAATCAAATCAAACTTTATTTAAAGTGCATTTAAAGTTTTGACTTAGTCCTATTCTTTAACTTAGATTTTTGGTTGAGATGGAGATTCAGACTAAGTCAGTGGAACAGAAGATCCAAGCAGAATATACAGCTCCTTCAAATGTTGATATTTGGTTGCGTTGACACCCAAACACAATTCAATATCACTTTTGACATACAATAAATAGCCTATTAACTTGTCGACAAGTTAACTAATTATATGTTGGATTAACGTCTCCAATTCAGGCAAAAATAAAAGTTAAAGAATGGGATTAAGCCAGTGGCTCAGATGGAACTATCCAGTAGATACATCTCCTTTAAATGTTGATATTTGGTTACACCCAAACACAATACAATATTACTTTTTTAATACAGTAAATAGACTAAAGTTAAGGCTATCTCACAAACTAACCTTCAAATGAGTAACACATCCTTCGCAATATTTTGAGGTTACTGTAACTATACATTTTTTCTTATGTAATCATATAAAGCATGCATGTTCAAGATACTGTAGCATGCATAGGTTGTTGCAGGCAGTGGTGGGAAAAGTACCCAATTGTCATACTTGAGTAAAAGTAAAGATACCTTAATAGAAAATGACTCAAGTAAAAGTGAAAGTCCCCCAGTAAAATCCTAGTTGAGTAAAAGTCTAAAAGTATTTGGTTCTCTTGATACAGTAAGTGTGTGAATTGGACCATTTTCCTGTCCTGCTCAGCATTCAAAATGTAACGAGTACTTTGGGTGTCAGGGAAAATGTATGGAGTAAAAAGTACATCATTTTCTTTAGGAATGTAGTGAAGTAAAAGTAAAAGTAGTCAAAAATATAAATAGTAAAGCAAAGTACAGATACCCCAAAAAATGACTTAAGTAGTACTTTCAAGTATTTTTACTTAAGTACTTTATACCACTGATTGCAGGTCTGTGGAGATCTTCACAATTGCTGTAATAATCTGTGCAGAATCTCGAATGGCATTGATCTGTGTAATCATGTAATCTCAACTGAAATCCAGGTGATTTGGTTCTGGTATTAGATGAAGCATAGTGATAACACATTAATCTGTTGTATAAGTAAACAAAATATCTGAAATTGTGTTCCCATTTGAACTTTGCTGTACTTTTAAATGGTTGAAAGCGCAGTGATAGACATTTAGGCGACAACTAAACCAAAAAACAGACATTGTTTTTCCATTGGAATTTGGATGCGCTTTTAGATGGTTGAAAGCATAGTGATAACACATTGGAAATTCAACTTTTGGCTGTCTTTCTGAGTGAGTGAAGAAAGTTAATGTTTCCCCTTAAACCACTCAAGTGTTGCTTTAGCAGTATGCTTAGGGTCATTGTCCTGCTGGAAGGTGATGGCCAAAAAGCTCAATTTTAGTCTCATCTGACCAGAGTACCTTCTTCCATATGTTTGGGGAGTCTCCCACATGCCTTTTGGGGAACACCAAACGTGTTTGCTTATTTTTTTCTTTAAGCAATGGCTTTTTTTCTGGCCACTCTTCCGTAAAGGCCAACTCTGTGGAGTGTACGGCTTGAAGTGGTCCTATGGACAGATACTCCAATATCCACTGTGGAGCTTTGCAGCTCCTTCAGGGTTATCTTTGGTCTCTTTGTTGCCTCTGATTAATGCCTTCCTTGCCTGGTCTGTGAGTTTTGGTGGGCGGCCCTCTCTTGGCATGTTTGTTGTGGTGCCATATTCTTTCAATTTTTTAATAATGGATTTAATGGTGCTCCGTGGGATGTTCAAAATCTATGATATCTTTTTATAACCCAACCCTGATCTGTACTCCACAACTTTGTCCCTGACCTGTTTGGAGAGCTCCTTGGTCTTCATGGTGCCGCTTGCTTGGTGGTGCCCCTTGCTTAGTGGTGTTGCAGTCTCTGTGGCCTTTCAGAACAGGTGGATATGTACTGAGATCATGTGACAGATCATGTGACACTTAGATTTAGGGGCTTCATAGCAAAGGGGGTGAATACATATGCACGCACCACTTTTCCGTTATTTATTTTTTAGAAGTTTTTGAATAAGTTATTTTTTTCATTTCACTTCACCAATTTGGACTATTTTGTGTATGTCCATTACATGA
The DNA here is from genome assembly GCF_964263955.1 of Coregonus lavaretus. Lineage (NCBI taxonomy): Eukaryota > Metazoa > Chordata > Actinopteri > Salmoniformes > Salmonidae > Coregonus > Coregonus lavaretus. The sequence continues at coordinate 23,074,929 of NC_140018.1, forward strand.
AATCCAAATAATAATCAATTTAAATTACAGGTTGTAATGCAACAAAATAGGAAAAACACCAAGGGGGATGAATACTTTTGCAAGGCACTGTATCCCCAGAGAGCCATGTTTCCGTGAAACAAAGTATGTTACAGGCCTTGATGTCTTTCTGGAAAGAAATCCTTGCCCTGAGCTCGTCGACCTTGTTATCCAAAGACTGAACATTAGCGAGTAGTATACTTGGAAGTGGTGGGTGGTGTACGTGCCTCCTAAGTCAAACCAGCAGGCCGCTCCGAGTGCCTCTCCTCCGCCATAAATGTTTTGGGTCAGCCGCTGGAATCAGTTAAATTGCCCTGGGGAGAGCAAACAAAGGATCTGCTTCGGGAAAGTCGTATTCCTGGTCGTAATGCTGGTGAGTTACAGCCGCTCTGATATTCAATAGTTTTTCCCGGCTGTATGTAATGATACAAAACACTTTCTGAGCTAATAATGTAAAAAATAATACATAAAGAAACATAATACTGCAAAGTTTCCTAAGAGCTAGTCGCAAGGCCGCCATCTTCGTCGGCGCCAGGTACATATGCAGCTCCACGCAGTTCCAGACAGGGCAGGTCGCAGGGAATATTGAAAACAACAACAAACAGCAGGGATCTAGACAGCCACAAGCCTGGGACAATCTGCGGTCCCAGCCACAATGGCTAAACGCGTCGCAGGCTGCGTTCAAGCACTGAATAAAACCTTGCTAGCTTGATAGGCAGCTAGCTAGCATCTAGGCTAGCTGCTACGCCAAACAGCTCCTCAGACCCGGCCTTGGTTGGCAGGATCACTGGACAGATAGTAGCAGTCCCAGCAACTGATGCCAATTGCGTTGCTGGATCCAAACTCAAAAAGTAGCTAGCTACTAGTAAACTTTTCAATAGACTTTAAAACTTTCCAAAACAACAAACCAAGCTTTCCCTCGTGCCGCGTTTAACAGGAAGTGACAGGAAGTGACGTGTACAGGTGTGCAGGGGCTAGCAGTATTTTAACTCTCCCATGGTCCCATCAGAACAACATTGCCTCTAAAGAAGGATACACTTTATTGTCTCACACAGAGGACAGGCATTTAAAGTTTGATTTGATTTAGTTAATTTATTCTTTAACTTATAGTTTTGGTTGAGATGGAGATGTGAATTCAACATATCAATTATTAATTTGTAGACAAACTGGAATTAAATCCAGACTAAGTCAGTGGAACAGAAGATCCAAGCAGAAGATACATCTCCTTCAAATGTTGATATTTGGTTGCGTTGACACCCAAACACAATTCAATATCACTTTTGACATACAATAAATAGCCTATTAAATTGTAGACAAGTTAACAAATTATATGTTGGATTCTCCAACTCAACCAAAAATAAATGTTAAAGAATGGGATTAAGCCAGTGGCTCAGATGGAACTATGCAAGCAGTTTATACATATCCTTTAAATGTTGATATTTGGTTGCATTGTCAACCAAACACAATTCAATATTACTTTTGTAATACAGTAAATAGCCTAAAGTTAAAGCTATCATATAAACTAATGTAATATTTAACCTTAAAATGAGTAACATCCTTGGCCACATTTTGAGGTTACTGTAACTATACATTTCTTCTTATGTAATCATATAAAGTGTGCATGTTCAAGATAGCATGGGGGGGGGGGGGGGGGGCTCTCAGATGGTTAAGGGGCAGCTCTCGGGGAACTGTGGGGGGGATCTTTGAGGGCTGGTGGCCTGGCGGTTGGGAGCTTGGGCCGGTGGCTGACAGGTCGCTGGTTCGGGTCCCCATTTTTGACCTTGTGGGAGATCTGTCAACTTGCCCTTGAGCAGGGCGTTGACCTTGGTTGCTTCTCGCTCTGGATGGGAGTCTGTTAGATGACTAATGTAATGCAAATGTTGAGCGGCATCACTGCAAGTAGATTGTATGTTTTAATATTCAATAAAAAACGTTTAAAGAAAAAGATTGCATGTTGCAGGTCTGTAGAGATCTTCACAATTCCTGTAATATTCTCTGCAGAATCTCGAACGGCATTGATCACTTACACCATGTACTTTTAATGTAATCTCAACTACAATCCAGGTCATTTGGTACTGCTAATAGATGAAGCACAGTTACAACGCATTAATCTGTTGTATAAATAAACAAAATATCTGAGATTGTATTCCGATTTGATCTTTGCTGTGCTTTTAAATGGTTGAAAGCGCAGTGATAGACATTTGGGTGATGACTAAACCAAAAATCAGACATTGTTTTTCCATTGGAATTTGGATGCACTTTTAGATGGTTGAAGCATAGTGATAACACATTGAAAGTTAATTTTGAGTGGGTGAATAAAGGTTCAACGTCTCAACAAAATATTACCCAATTATCCACGTTGAAATGACGTGGTGTGCCCAGTGGGATGTAATCACTCCAATCAGGGGGAAATTATGAACAATTTCAGTAGTTCCAGAAGTATATTTTGATTGTATGAAGTATCCTATCCCAAACAAATCCACAACATCAAACAACACGGGCTGTCTGATATACCCTTCTACCTTCGTCTGCTATTTACATTTGACATTTCAGTCATTTCAGTCATTTTAGTCATCCCGAGTGGCGCAGTGGTCTAAGGCACTGCATCGCAGTGCTAGCTGTGCCACTAGAGATCCTGGTTTGAATCCGGGCTCTGTCGTAGCCGGCTGCGACCGGGAGACCCATGGGGCGGCGCACAATTGGCCCAGCATCGTCCAGGGTAGGGGAGGGAATGGCCGGCAGGGATGTAGCTCAGTTAGTAGAGCATGGCGTTTGCCATGCCAGGGTTGTGAGATCGATTCCCATGAAAAAAATAAAATAATGTATGCACTCACTAACTGTAAGTCGCTCTGGATAAGAGCGTCTGCTAAATGACTAAAATGTAAATTTAGCAGACTCTCTTATCCAGAGCTACTTACAGTTAGTGCATTCATCTTAAAGCTGCAATAAGTAACTTTTTGGGCGACACGACCAAATCCATATAGAAATGTGAGTTATAGATCTGTCATTATCATTGAAATCAAATCTAAGAAGCGGTATATATGTTCTATGTGAGCTATTTCTATGCTTCCTGTTCTTAAGCTTCATTTTTTTGTGTCTTTAACTTTCAATTTTGTACACCAGCTTAAAACCGCTAAAAATATATATTTTTGGTTATGGAAAATATATTTCACAGCAGTTTAGATGACACAATGATTCTGTACACTATACTTAATTGTTTTGTCACGTAAACTGAAATTAGCAAACTATTAGAATTTAACAACCAGGAAATGGTTGAGCAATTTCTGCATAGTGCACTTTTAAAATAGCTAGGTGGGACAACCACATATCACAGTCATAGCTATGTAATGGCGCCGGAGGGGATGGCTGCCGTTTTATGGACTCTTAACCAACCGTGCTATTTTGTGTGTTTTTCCGCATTGTTTTTAACTTATTTTGTACATAATGTTGCTGATACCGTCTCTTATGACCGAAAAGAGCTTCTGGACATCAGAACAGCAATTACTCACCTTGAACTGGACAAATAATTTTTATTTTATGAGTCGGACACGAGGGATTTGCTCCAGACACCAGACAGGGCCCTCATCCCTGTCATTCGCAGTAGAAAGAAAATGAGATATCGCGGAAGGAGATCGGGATGCTTGGTAAGGAGCCGGCAACGAGTGGCTAATCTGCCTTTGCCATCGATACTATTGGCCAATTTACAATCGCTTGATAATAAAATGGACGAACTACAGGCACGAATATCCTACCAACGGGACATTAACAACTGTAATATCTTATGTTTCACCGAGTCGTGGCTGAACGATGACATGAATAACATACAGCTGGCGGATTACACACTGTATCGGCAGGATAGAACAGCAGCCTCTGGTAAGACAAGGGGTGGCGGTCTATGTATATTTGTAAACAATAGCTGGTGCACGATATGTAAGGAAATGGTTTTGCTCGCCTGAGGTAGAGTATCTCATGATAAACTGTAGACCACACTATCTACCAAGAGACAAACCGATGCTGGCACTAAGACCGCACTCAATTAACTGTATACGGCCATAAGCAAACAGGAAAACGCTCATCCAGAGGCGGCGCTCCTAGTGGCCGGGGACTTTAATGCAGGGAAACTTAAATCCGTTTTACCTCATTTCTACAAGCATGTTAAATGTGCAACCAGAGGGGAAAAAACTCTAGACCACCTTTACTCCACACACAGAGACGCATACAAAGCTCTCCCTCGCCCTCCATTTGGAAAATCAGACCATAATTCTATCCTCCTGCTTACAAGCTAAAACTAAAGCAGGAAGCACCATTTAAGTGTTGTATAAAGTAACAAGCATTGACTCGGTCAATAAAAAAAGTGGTCAGATGAAGCAGATGCTAAGCTACAGGACTGTTTTGCTAGCACAGACTGGAATATGTTCCGGGATTCTTCTGATGGCATTGAGGAGTACACCACATCAGTCACTGGCTTCATCAATAAGTGCATCGATGACGTCGTCCCCACAGTGACTGTACGTATATACCCCAACCAGAAGCCATGGATTACAGGCAACATCCACACTGAGCTAAAGGGTAGAGCTGCCGCTTTCAAGGAGCGGGATTCTAAGCTTCGAAGCTTATAAGAAATCCCGCTATGCCCTCCGACAAACCATCAAACTGTCACGGTTCAGACAGACGACCAGAGGACCACAATTGCGTCACACCAGAAAGTTTATTAAAACTTAAGGGAAAAGGGAAGTAGGGAGTGAATGAAGGCTCCAGGGGTAACAGGGATCCCGTCCAATGTGCTGGGTCTGTGCCCCCCCCAGTGGCAGCGATGCGTCCTAAGAAGCCGGTGGTGGGTGGTCCAGAAGTCCGGGATGGAAGAGTAGTCAGGAGTCGTTATGGCAGAAGCAGGTCTGGATCTCCTGGGGCAGAAGAGTATCCAAAAATCAGGCAGGTCCGGGGTCACAAAACCAGGGTGAGCCAGAAGCGCGAGCAAACAGGTTCCGGGTGTGAGCTTTGCAGACGATCTGACACCGGAGAGCTGAAAGACAGGGCCTTAAATACTGGGAGAGGTAGTGGGTAATGCAGCGCAGCTGGCAGAGTAATTAGAGCAGAGCAGAGCAGGGACAGGTGGAGCTAGTTAGGCTGAGTAGAGAGAGTGGTGAGCAGAGTGGAAGAAAATTAAGGTGGTAACCCGGTGGAGTGAGAGGCTCATGACAGAACCCCCCCCCCAAGGGACGGCCCCAGAAGTCCCAAGAGCAACACCACGCCGGGCGGGAGGAGGGGAGCCGGAGGAGGGCTAGAACTCCTCCGAACGGTCCGAGTGAACCTCCTCATCCTCGGAGGAAGCCGGAGGGCCGTGGTCGGGAGATGGGACAGGTCCCGAGACAGGATCAGGCACAGGACAGGAAGCCGAGCGGGCAGGGCGGTTAGGGACCCCTCTGGGGCGGCCCCTACGGATTGCAGGTTGATCAGGATGCCGTTGGTGGAAAGCGGTGATGAGAGTCCTATCCACAATCCGACTAGCTGGCACCCAGGTCCTTTCCTCAGGTCCATAGCCCTCCCAGTCAATGAGGTACTGGAGACCCCTACCCCTCCGTCTGGACCGAAGCAGGCGGCGGACGGTGTAAACCAGACCACCATCGACGAGCCGTGGAGGAGGAGGACAAGGCGCCGCAGGGACCAGCGGACTCTCATGGATGGGCTTAATCTTAGACACATGGAAAGTGGGGTGCACCCTCAGGGAATTAGGCAGTTGGAGCCGGACAGCAGTTGGGCTAATCACTCTTATGATAGGGAATGGGCCAATGAACCGAGGTGCCAGCTTCTGCGACTCCACCCTGAGTGGCAGGTTCTTCGATGACAACCACACCCTTTGACCAACATGGTAGGTGGGAGCAGGAATTCTTCGACGGTTGGCCCCGGTAGTGTAGCTGGCAACGGATCTGAGGAGTGTGGCTCGGGCTTGTGACCAGGTGCGGCGACATCGACGGGCAAAAGCAAGTGCAGATGGGCAAGTAACCTCCTCTTCCTGGCTGGCAAATAGAGGAGGCTGGTATCCATAAACACATTGGAAAGGGGACATACCGATGGCAGAGCAGGTCAGAGAATTGTGTGCGTACTCCACCCATGTCAATTGCTGCGACCAGGAGTGGGGGTTGCGTGAAGTCATGCATCGCAGTGCCTTCTCGAGCTCCTGATTAGCCCGCTCTGACTGCCCATTGGATTGGGGATGGAATCCGGAAGTCAGACTGACTGTGGCTCCCAGCAGGTGACAGAACTCCTTCCAAAAAGTGGAGGAGAATTGTGGACCACGGTCAGAAACTACATCCTTTGGCAGTCCGTGGATCCGGAAGACGTGTTCCAGGACCACCTGGGCGGTCTCCTTGGCGGTTGGGAGCTTGGGGAGGGGAATGAAGTGTGCCATCTTGCTGAAACGGTCAACAATGGTGAGAATGACGGTCATGCCACTTGAAGGGGGCAGCCCCGTGACAAAGTCAAGGGCGATGTGAGACCAGGGACGTCTGGGCACAGGCAGGGGCTGCAGCAATCCGGCTGGGGGCTGGCAGGACGACTTGTGTTGGTTGCAGATGGGGCAGGCTTGGACGAATTCCCGTACATCCTTTCTCAGAGAGGGCCACCAGAACCTCTGGGCGAGCAGGTTGTAAGTGCGGGTGGAGCCAGGGTGACAAGCTAGGCGGGAGTCATGTCCCCACTGAACGACCTGGGACCTCAGGTCTTCGGGGACAAAAAGGCGGTCAGCTGGGCAAGTGCTGGGACCTGGCTGGTTACGGAGAGCCTCCAGCACCTGTTCCTCAACAGCCCAGGTCAGAGCTGCAACGATGCAGGGACTTGGCAGAATCGACACTGGGTCCTTGGAGGGGGTGTCATCCTTCTGGAATTGACGGGAGAGGGCGTCTGGCTTGGTGTTGCGTGATCCAGGCCGGTATGACAGAGTGAAATTAAACCTGGTGAAGAACAGGGCCCAGCGGGACTGCCTGGAGTTCAACCGTTTGGCCGTGCGGATGTACTCCAAGTTCTTATGATCGGTCCAAACGAGAAATGGAATGGTGGACCCCTCCAGCCAGTGACGCCACTCCTCCAAGGCAAGCTTCACAGCCAGCAGCTCACGGTTCCCTATGTCGTAATTGCACTCAGAGGGGGACAACCGACGTGAGAAAAAGGCACAGGGATGGAGCTTCCTATCCTCCGCAGCCCACTGAGAAATCACAGCACCAACTCCCACATCCGAGGCGTCCACCTCCACAATGAATTGCCGGTCCACATCAGGCATCTGGAGGATGGGAGCGGAGGTGAACCTCACCTTGAGGGTACTGAAGGCTTTGTCGGCTGCTGGGGTCCAGGTGAAGGGTTGCTTGGTGCTGGTTAGAGCAGTGAGAGGGGCAGCAACGGTACTGTAGTTCCGGATAAACTTTCTATAGAAGTTAGCAAACCCCAGAAACTGTTGCAGCTTCTTTCTGTTCTCCGGAACTGGCCATGAAGTGACTGCTGATACTTTGGCAGGATCCATTTGGATACTTCCCTCTGCCACTATGTACCCCAGGAAGGCCACTGTCTTGACGTGAAACTCACATTTCTCTGCCTTGGCGTAGAGGGAATTCTCCAGAAGACGATGAAGGACTTGCTGGACATGGCGGGTGTGTTCAGACAGGTTTCTGGAGTAGATTAAGATGTCATCCAGGTAAACGAAGACAAACTTGTTTAACATGTCCCGCAGTACATCATTCACTAGAGCCTGGAACACCGCAGGAGCATTGGTGAGGCCAAAAGGCATAACCAGATACTCGTAGTGGCCTGTTGGTGTATTGAATGCGGTTTTCCATTCATCTCCCTCCCGGATCCGCACTAGGTGGTAAGCGTTTCTGAGATCCAACTTGGTAAAAACAGTGGCTCCCTGGAGCAACTCAAAAGCAGAGGTGAGCAGAGGCAGAGGGTAACGGTTTTTCACTGTGATGTCGTTGAGTCCCCTGTAGTCGATGCAGGGGCGAAGAGATCCGTCCTTCTTCCCCACAAAGAAGAAGCCAGCACCAGCAGGAGATGAAGATGAACGGATTAATCCTGCGGACAGAGAGCCATTGATGTAGTCCTCCATGGACTTTCTTTCAGGAGCAGACAACGAATAAAGACGACCCTTTGGAGGGGCTGTTCCAGGGAGGAGGTCGATGGCACAGTCGTACGGTCGGTGAGGGGGCAGAGATGTGGCTCTTGCTTTGTTAAACACCTCTCTGAGACCATGGTAGCATTCTGGGACATTGGAGAGGTCAGGAGCGGAGTTAGTAGGTACTGGCCGAGGGGGTAGTGCGGCAGCAAGCAGGCAGGTTCGGTGGCAGTCCTCTCCCCACTCCCTGATCACCCCGGTCACCCAGTCGAGCTGAGGGTTGTGCCGGCGGAGCCATGGGTAACCCAGGATGAGGGGTTGGCCTGGAGAGGGGAGCAGGTGAAACTGGATAGTTTCTTGATGGTTACCGGACAGACCCATCGAGACCGGGGCCGTGACATGAGTGACCGATCCGAGTAAGTGTCCGTCCAGTGCCCGGGCAGGAATAGGAGGTGTCAAACGGAGGTTCTCCAGTCCCAGTTGGCGTGCCAGCTTGATGTCCATTATGTTGGCTTCGGCGCCAGAATCCACCAGAGCAGCCAGGGTGTGAGTTGAGTCAGAGAGGCGGAGGTGGACTTGCAGCAGGGGTTTGCGGTCGGAGGACTGGATGGTCATTGAACTCAACCGGACTCCCCCTATGCCCGGTGAGCTTCGGCCCTTTAAAGGGCAGGTTACCACACGATGTCCATCACCTCCACAATAGAGGCAGAGGTTTGAGGTGAAGCGGCGCTGGCGCTCTGCAGGAGTGAGAGAGGCTCGCCCAATCTCCATAGGCTCAGACTGATCAAGCTGACCAGGGTGAGTGGCAGTAGATGACAGGAGCCCAGTCGGATCTCTCCGAATGCCGGTAGTAGGTGGACCTTGGCGCCCCCTCTCACGACGACGGGTCTGTATCCTTCTGTCGATCCTGACAGTCAGTGCGATGGCTTCATCAAGAGTGGAAGGCAGTTCATGGGAGACCAACTCGTCCTTGATATAGTCAGCCAAACTATGGAAGAACGCGTCCACCAACGATGGTGTGTTCCAAGAACTTCGTCTAGCCAGGGTTCGGAAGTCGATGGAATGGTCTGCGACTGTACGTCTGCCTTGTCGAATACTGAACAGTTCACGAGACGCCTCTGCGGTTGGTGAATCCAGGTCAAACACCTTCAGCATCTCCTCAGCAAACAGGTCGAAGGTTGCACATGCGGGGGTTTGACGTTCGAACTCTGCTGTTCCCCAGAGTCGAGCTCGGCCCGTCAGGTGAGTGATGGCATACCCAACCTTAGCCCCCTCCGTGGCGAAGGTCCTGGGCTGCAAGGAGAACTGAAGTCGGCAGCTAGTCAGGAATGGCCGGACCTGGGTTGAATCGCCGTTGAACCGCTCGGGGTTTCCAATCTTGGGTTCCGGAGCAGCGGCTGCAATGACCGGGGCAGGTAACTCGGGGGCAGGGCTGGTGGGCAGACTGGCTGGGGTAAGGTTGGTGAGGAGTTGAATGATCATGGCGAGTTGTTGTTGCTGCTGCTGGAACTGCTGCTCATGCTCATCGGTTTCCATGTCGGGGAAAGTGTGCGCTGAGTCCATAATGGTCAGATCGTACTGTCACGGTTCAGACAGACGACCAGAGGACCACAATTGCGTCACACCAGAAAGTTTATTAAAACTTAAGGGAAAAGGGAAGTAGGGAGTGAATGAAGGCTCCAGGGGTAACAGGGATCCCGTCCAATGTGCTGGGTCTGTGCCCCCCCCAGTGGCAGCGATGCGTCCTAAGAAGCCGGTGGTGGGTGGTCCAGAAGTCCGGGATGGAAGAGTAGTCAGGAGTCGTTATGGCAGAAGCAGGTCTGGATCTCCTGGGGCAGAAGAGTATCCAAAAATCAGGCAGGTCCGGGGTCACAAAACCAGGGTGAGCCAGAAGCGCGAGCAAACAGGTTCCGGGTGTGAGCTTTGCAGACGATCTGACACCGGAGAGCTGAAAGACAGGGCCTTAAATACTGGGAGAGGTAGTGGGTAATGCAGCGCAGCTGGCAGAGTAATTAGAGCAGAGCAGAGCAGGGACAGGTGGAGCTAGTTAGGCTGAGTAGAGAGAGTGGTGAGCAGAGTGGAAGAAAATTAAGGTGGTAACCCGGTGGAGTGAGAGGCTCATGACACAAACAGGCAGAGCATCAATACAGGACTAAGACTGAATCGTACTACACTGGCTCCGGCGCTCGTTGGATGTGGCAGGGCTTGTAAACTATTACAGACTACAAAGGGAAGCACAGCCGCAAGCTGCCCAGTGACACGAGCCTACTAGACGAGCTAAATTACTTCTATGCTCGCTTCGAGGCAAGTAACACTGAAGCATGCATGAGAGCATCAGCTGTTCCAGATGACTGTGTGATCACGCTCTCCGTAGCCAATGTGAGTAAGACCTTTAAACAGACGGATTACCAGGACATGTACTCCGAGCATGCGCTGACCAACTGGCAAGTGTCTTTACTGACATCTTCAACCCCCTCTGTCTGTAATACCAAAAATGTTCAAGCAGACCACCATAGTCCCTGTTGCCCAGAACACTAAGGTAACCTGCCTAAATGACTACCGACCTGTAGAACTCACGTCTGTAGCCATGAAGGGCTTTGAAAGGCTGGTCATGGCTCACATCAACACCATTATCCCAGAAACCCTAGACCCACTCCAATTTGCATATCGCCCCAACAGATCCACAGATGATGCAATCTCTATTGCGCTCCACACTGCCCTTTCACACCTGGACAAAGGGAATACCTACAATGAGGGAAAAAAGTATTTGATCCCCTGCTTATTTTGTACGTTTGCCCACTGACACAGACATGATCAGTCTATAATTTTAATGGTAGGTTTATTTGAACAGTGAGAGACAGAATAACAACAACAAAATCCAGAACAACGCATGTCAAAAATGTAATAAATTGATTTGCATTTTAATGAAGGAAATACATATTTGACCCCTCTGCAAAACATGACTTAGTACTTGGTGGCAAAACCCTTGTTGGCAATCACAGAGGTCAGACGTTTCTTGTAGTTGACCACCAGGTTTGCACACATCTCAGGAGGGATTTTTTCCCACTCCTCTTTGCAGATCTTCTCCAAGTCATTAAGGTTTCAAGCCTGACGTTTGGCAACTCGAACCTTCAGCTCCCTCCACAGATTTTCTATGGGAATAAGGTCTGGAGACTGGCTAGGCCACTCCAGGACCTTAATGTGCTTCTTCTTGAGCCACTCCTATGTTGCCTTGGCCGTGTGTTTTGGGTCATTGTCATGCTGGAATACCCATCCACGACCCATTTTCAATGCCCTGGCTGAGGGAAGGAGGTTCTCACCCAAGATTTGACGGTACATGGCCCCGTCCATCGTCCCTTTGATGCGGTGAAGTTGTCCTGTCCCCTTAGCAGAAAAACACCCCCAAAGCATAATGTTTCCACCTCCATGTTTGACGGTGGGGATGGTGTTCTTGGGGTCATAGGCAGCATTCCTCCTCCTCCAAACACGGCGAGTTGAGTTGATGCCAAAGAGCTCGATTTTGGTCTCATCTGACCACAACACTTTCACCCAGTTCTCCTCTGAATCATTCAGATGTTAATTGGCAAACTTCAGATGGGCCTGTATATGTGCTTTCTTGAGCAGGGGGACCTTGCGGGCGCTGCAGGATTTCAGTCCTTCACGGCGTAGTGTGTTACCAATTGTTTTCTTGGTGACTATATTCCCAGCTGCCTTGAGATCATTGACAAGATCCTCCCGTGTAGTTCTGGGCTGATTCCTCACCGTTCTCATGATCATTGCAACTCCATGAGGTGTGATCTTGTATGGAGCCCCAGGCCGAGGGAGATTGACAGTTATTTTGTGTTTCTTCCATTTGCGAATAATCGTACCAGCTGTTGTCACCTTCTCACCAAGCTGCTTGGCGATGGTCTTGTAGCCCATTCCAGCCTTGTGTAGGTCTACAATCTTGTCCCTGACATCCTTGGAGAGCTCTTTGGTCTTGGCCATGGTGGAGAGTTTGGAATCTGATTGATTGATTGCTTCTGTGGACAGGTGTCTTTTATACAGGTAACAAACTGAGATTAGGAGCACTCCCTTTAAGAGTGTGCTCCTAATCTCAGCTCGTTACCTGTATAAAAGACACCTGGGAGCCAGAAATCTTTCTGATTGAGAGGGGGTCAAATACTTATTTCCCTCATTAAAATGCAAATCAATTTATAACATTTTTGACATGCGTTTTTCTGGATTTTTTAGTTTTTATTCTGTCTCTCACTGTTCAAATAAACCTACCATTAAAATTATAGACTGATCATGTCTGTGTCAGTGGGCAAACATACAAAATCAGCAGGTGATCAAATACTTTTTTCCCTCACTGTATGTGAGAATGCTGTTCATTGACTACAGCCCAGTGTTCAACACCATAGTGCCCTCAAAGCTCATCACTAAGCTATGGACCCTGGGACTAAACACCTCCCTCTGGAACTGGATCCTGAACTTTCTGACGGGCCGCCCCCAGGTGGTAAGGGTAGGTAACAACACGTCTGCCACGCTGATCCTCAACACGGGGGCCCCTCGGGTGCGCGTGCTCAGTCCCTCCTGTACTCCCTGTTCACTCATGACTGCATGGCCAGGCACGACTCCAACACCATCATTACGTTTGCCGATGACACAACAGTGGTAGGCCTGATCACCGACAACGACAAGACAGCCTATAGGGAGGAGGTCAGAGACCTGGCCGTGTGGTGCCAGGACAACAACCTCTCTCTCAACGTGATCAAGACAAAGGAGATGATTGTGGACTACAAGAAAAAGAAGAGGACTGAGCACGCCCCCATTCTCATTGACGGGGCTGTAGTGGAGCAAGTTGAGAGCTTCAAGTTCCTTGGTGTCCACATCACCAATAAACTAACATGGTCCAAGCACACCAAGACAGTCGTGAAGATGGCACGACAAAACCTATTCCCCTAAGGAGACTGAAAATATTTGGCATGGGTCCTCAGATCCTCAAAAGGATCTACAGCTGCACCATCGAGAGCATCCTGACTGGTTGCATCACTGCCTGGTATGGCAACTGCTCGGCCTCCGACCGCAAGGCACTACAGAGGGTAGTGCATACGGCCCAGTACATCACTGGGGCCAAGATTCATGCCATCCAGGACTTCTATACCAGGCGGTGTCAGGGGAAGGCCCTAAAAATTGTCAAAGACTCCAGCCACCCTAGTCATAGACTGTTCTCTCTGCTACCGCACGGCAAGCGGTACCGGAGCGCCAAGTCTAGGTCCAAGAGGCTTCTAAACAGCTTCTACCCCCAAGCCATAAGACTCCTGAACATCTAATCAAATGGCTACCCAGACTATTTGCATTGCCCCCCACCCCTCTTGTATGCTGCTGCTACTCTCTGTTTATTATCTATGCATAGTCACTTTAATAACTCTACCTACATATTACCCCAATTACCTCGACTAACCGGTGCCCCCGCACATTGACTCGGTACCGGTACCTCCTGTATACAGCCTCGCTCTTGTTATTTTTACTGCTGCTGTTTAATTATTTGTTACATTTATTTCGTATTATTTTATATTGTATTTTCTTGTGATTAGTATTTTTTAAATTGTTTTAAATTGTTTATTTTAGAATGTTTTTTATTTGTATTATTGTTTTATAAATTTGTATTACTTTTTTTGGGGGGGGGGTATTCTTTCTCAAAACTGCATTGTTGGTTAAGGGCTTGTAAGTAAGCATTTCCCTGTAAGGTCTACACCTGTTGTATTCGGCGAATGTGACAAATACAATTTGATTTGATTTGATTGCATTTTTCATTAAAGTAGCTATCAGCAAAGTCAGAGCTAGTAGAATGTAATTGATTTTGTTTGTTGGGAGGGCAACATTCTTGTCTTATTTGACAGTAAAGCAATTACAGTATACATGGGAACCCTATGAAAACTGTTTTTTTTATCATTGTGAAATATAATGGCTTTTAAAGAGGAAATGGAAAAGTATTTAAACTATTTTCAGTCATGAACTGGGATCAGAAACACCATTTTGGGTAGATAATGTCAGGCCTTGTGTCAAAGAAAAAACTGCTGCTCAGTCTTTAATAAGTGAAAATATGTTCTCTTTTGAGTTTTTCTCTTCTATCAAAGCTTTGTAATTAAGAAACCTGAACAAGAGAATCTGTGTGGCTAGACGGTAATGATCAACATGCCTTCATGTCCAGTGTGTGGGTTTGCACGCTTGGGTGAATAAAAGTTCCATATCCCTCAAACTTCTACAGTATCTTATTGCCTCCTGTCTCTGAGTGCTACTTGGTCAATCCACGAAAAGAGTGCCTTTTGCACACCAGTATTGGATTTTAAAGTAAAGTATATTAAATGAAGTGCCCTTTAGTATAGACCACATGAAAAATGGAATAAATCAGAATGTTTATGTAATAATATAATAATAATATGCCATTTAGCAGACGCTTTTATCCAAAGCGACTTACAGTCATGCGTGCATACATTTTTGTGTATGGGTGGTCCCGGGGATCGAACCCACTACCTTGGCATTACAAGCGCCGTGCTCTACCAGCTGAGCTACAGAGGACCACATGTGAATATGGACAAGTGCCATAATTCAGCATTTTAACATGTCCCTCTGTACACATTGACATTTACATTTTAGTCATTTAGCAGACGCTCTTATCCAGAGCGACTTACAGTTAGTGAATGCATACATTATTTTTCATACTGGCCCCCCGTGGGTACACCCTCTGTGACTTCTAGGAAGATTTTAACCCATCTAACATTTCTCCAAGTTTTCTCCATCACTGTAAAGCCGTAGGTATTCTGTTGCTTTGACAAAGTCATATCAGAAGATTATTATTTATTTAATGTGATAAGTGATTCATAGGTGATAGTGATACGTGTGTCCCTCATTTTAAGGTAAACCTTGTTAAGTGAACCGAACTCTGAACCAATTTTAATATGGTTAAACTATTCATTTAAACAAAAACAAAATAAAGAAACATTGAACATCTAATAGTTAAATCATAGTGTAAAAGCAGGTGAGCTGGTTCTACTATTGTTGGTGTTTTGTGGTGGAAAACTGAGCGGGTCGAGCATAACACATCAAACCTGTTACCCATAGATAGACAGGCTGTTAAACACAACCAGCTTCCATTACCCCTGTCACAAGGGGATTCATGGCTGATTTAAGATAAAATCGTCAACCCTGTTACTTTATACAACACTTAATAGGCACTTTTATTTAACCTCTTGAGATGGGGAAACTATGTTTTTTGTTAAGTTGAACATGCAGCCCATTCTCTTATGGAATACGCCTGGAGTTGCCAATTCTGAAAGTAACATATTACATGTGGACCTGGCGAAATGTGGAAGCTATTCATGGGTTGCATGTTTCGTCACAACATTGTTTTGAACGTTCGTTTTCGGACTGATGCCCAACTGAGCATTATACTCAATGCATCGTCAATAAGCGCTGATGAAGATTTCAGCAAAGTGCATTACAATGCCATTCAAACGGAAGCAAATAATTAGAAGGAAAACCTTTGTCATCATTTTGTTGTCGCCAGATTGACTTTAGATGCAGTATAGCATTAGCTAGTTAGCTAAAATGTATGGGAGGACACAGGATTTTAGCTAGCTAACATTAGCATTGCTAGCTATTTTTTATGAACTTTGCTAGCCAATGACAATATTGCCATCTGTCTAAAGTAAATTTAACAACATGATAATGCTGGCAAAGTTGTTTACTGCTAAACATTTGACTACTTTAGCAATGTCATCATATTTCCAGGCACTATAGTGTAATTTAGACTGAACAGTCGTTAGTCTCCAACCAGAATGACTGGGCTCATCACAACTTTAGGGCCACTATTGCGCCGGCGGTAGTGGGCGGCTTGGAGAACATTCATAACAATGACATGACGTGATCAAGTGACGGAGGTGCAACCTATGAATACTGTCCGCTAGGGGCAACGTGCGCGCCTATTACCATCTAGTAGGCTTGCTAGGATGTTGTGGATGTGGATGGGGGATGGGGGATTTGCAATTAAGCCGCAGACTCCGACTCTGAGGGTCGTGTGCTCAATCCCAGTGCTAGATACTCGTTTCTTAAAAAATGTCCCAAACCTTAACTTAACCACTCGGAATTAATGCCTAAACTTAAGTTTAACCCTATCCCTAACCTTAATCCTAACTTTAACCATAAATTTTAGTTTTAGTTTGACTGACAGCTAAAATATGGCACCACATGGTGTAATTAAAATATCAAGCCATGGCGTAATTCTGTTGCTGCAGTTACACCACGGGTTGGCATTTTATTTGGATATCGGGTTGTGAACATATGCTCTTTATGACAGAATGTAAAAATTAGGTGAAATAAAACGTTTATTTTCACAAACTTACACTACCCAAAGGGTACTCAATTGTTGGAATGACCCTACTGCAGTGCAGGTGTGCTAGCGCTAGCAGTATTTAAACTCTCCGATGGTCCCATCTGAACAACAATGTCTCTAAAGAAGGATGCACTTTATTGTCGCACAGAGTCAGGCTATACACAGGTCTGTCTAGGATAAATTAAAAATGCACTTATTTTTATCAATGGAACCCATTTGAAACCATGTGAGCGACGTTATCATCAACATCATTATAGAAGCAACAGATTCTTTATGGAATGTCTTTGTTGCCAGTCAAGGATTTTGCCTGTTTTCAGTCTGAAATTAAAACATTCAAGAAATCTGAAACCTGGGCAGTATTCAGCTGCAGTAATGCCTCTCTTTGGTGTGACTCCCAAATGGCATCCTATTCCCTATATGGTGCACTACTTTTGACCAGTGCATTACTTATGGAATATGATGCCATTTGGGATGGAGCCTCTGGCAATCTCTACACAGATTGATACTGGAAATGAACAGAGAAATAATATCTGAAGAGTTTATTGATCTACAGTTATACATGGATTCAACATATTTATTAGGTATTCTGTCTTGATCTTGTAACTTGGAATAATAAAAGTCAGAGGTTTACTTATAATATCTCACATCCAGATCTCAAAAGCCAATATGGCATTGTTGGAACACTGGTTTCCATGAAGAGCTGCTGCTAAGAATGGGACAGACTACCCTCAGTCTGTCTCTGTCCTCTGTCAGCTCACTCGTCCTCCATCTCAAGGCTTTTAGTGGTTAACAAAATATTTCCTTCCTTCTGTTTTTTCCACATTCAACCATAGAAACTGTATAAAATCTATTGCTTCTTTAAAAGGCTGAGTTCAAAGATGTAAGCGGGAGCGCATGAAAGCACACAGTGGCATTGTCCACTGCATCCCTTTCATCCCTGGAAGACAGTCTCCTCTCCTCCTGTAGGCTTTTAAAAAGCCCTAATCTGAAAGTCCAAACAGAGAGGAAAGTTACATGACAGAACAGCACCAATAATACTGACAATCAGTACCTTCCCACTGTGCAAGAACTGGTTGAATCAACATTGTTTCCACGTTATTTCAACCAAAAAATAAATGTGATGACGTTGAATAAACGTGAAAAACTGATTGGATTTGCAAAAAGTAATCAACGTAAGGGCATTTTGTATTTTTTCCCCCAAATGTTTAACCTAAATCCAATGACATGGTGAACTTCTTTGTTGATTTCACTATGAATTCAGATTAGTTTAACTGATGTCTATGTCCAGTGGGTTAGTCCTAATCGTCCATGTGATGCTGTATGTACAGTATTATGTCACTTACATGTGTCTTGTACTGTGTTCAATTTACCTTTCTTCATTATTATGCTTTTCCTATCCTGTTTGATTCCAAACCTAATAAAACACAAGACATCAAACAAGCACAGTCTTGATGATAGAATAGATACTTTAACAGTATTCATTCTGTGAGTCTAAATCTATATGAACGATTTAGCTTACAGCTCTGACTTGAATTCCACAGTATGGTGGTTTATGTAACAACCACTTACCAAGTGGAAATATTTTCATTTTCAGTCAAGAGGACTTAGTGGGTAGAGTGAGATTGTTCACAGATCCCAGCTATGCAGTAGCGGTGCATGGGGTAAAATCACTGGGGAAGCCAATCCAGGACAAAAAGCCATATTACAACCTATGTGTTGTGATAATTGCATTGTTTGCTCTATAATCCTGTTAGTTCATATGTCTTGCCACCGTGGTATATACGCCTAAGGCCATGAAAATAAGAAGACACAGTGGCCGAATAAATTAAACACCTTTGTTTCATCACAAAACCGGAGAACAACATCTGTCCGGTGAAGTCCAGAAATCATATTGCATGTAACAAACAGTTACATGACCTACAGCGTGATCAAGCAAGTTAATGTTTCTGTCATTTTCGGACTACTAAACAAGTATTGATTTAGAACCACAGAGACTTACCGCAAGTCGCAAAGAAAACAGAAGCTGCCACCACTATTCCAGCACCATTTTAACTCCAACATTTCAACATCATCAAATCCCCTATGCTATACAGTGACAAAAAAGATACCAAAGATATTTTAGTCCAATCAAAGTAAACTAAATATGATGTGGCTGTCCATGGTACTGATTTCTGTGTGTGTGTGGCCAGTAGCCTACGGAGAATTAAGTAAAACCACAAGTCCAAATCCCTATCTTCATCCATGGCTAATTTAGGAATGGGACAATTTTTGCTAGAGGACAATGACACAACGAGATGCAGTTGAGTTCACTCAGTTTAGCTCAATGCTGATTGGCCATTATAAAAAAAAACTATAATAATCAAGGGAGGCCAAATGCTCGCTGGCTTCCTTTGCATTCAATGCTACGGGCGGCAACAATATCATACTCTTTTTGACCAGACAGCATCAGATAGATGGGCTACATATACTGAGACAGAGGGCGCTGTTTCGTTCGGATGCTTTCTATGAATGAGATACACTGAATAAAATCTAAACGCAACATGCAACAATTTCAACGATTTTACTGAGTTACAGTTCATGTAAGGAAATCAGTCTATTGAAATAAATTCATTAGGACCTAATCTATGGATTTCACATGACTGGGAATACAGATATGCATCTGTTGGTCACATATACCTTAAAAAATAGGTAGGATCAGAAAACCAGTCAGTATCTGGTGTGACCACCATTTGCCTCATGCAGCACAACACATCTCCTTCACATAGAGTTGATCAGGCTGTTGATTTTGGCCTGTGGATGTTGTCCAACTCCTTTTCAATGGCTGTGCAAAGTTGCTGGATATTGGCAGGAACTGGAACACGCTGTCGTACACGTTGATCCAGAGCATCCCAAACATGCTCAATGGGTGACATTTTCAGCTTCCAGGAATTGTGTTCGTTGTCCATAGCTTATGCCTGCCCATACCATATCCTCACCGCCACCATGGGGCACTCTGTTCACAACGTTGACATCAGCAAACCACTCACCCACACGATGCAATACATGCCGTCTGCCATCTGCCCGGTACAGTTGAAACAGGGATTCATCCGTGAAAAGCACACTTCTCCAATGTGCCAGTGGCCATCGAAAGTGAGCATTTGTCCACTGAAGTCGGTTACAACGCCGAACTGCAGTGAGGTCAATACCCTGGTAAGGACGACGAGCATGCAGATGAGCTTCCCTGAGACGGTTTCTGACAGTTTGTGCAGAACTTATTTGGTTGTGCAAACCCACAGTTTCATCAGCTGTCCGGGAGGTTGGTCTCAGATGATCCCGCAGGTGAAGAAGCTGGATGTGGCGGTCCTGGGCTGGCGTGGTTACACGTGGTCTGTGGTTGTGAGGCCGGTTGGACATACTGCCAAATTCTCTAAAACGACAGAGGCGGCTTATGGTAGAGAAATTAACATTAAATTATTTGGCAACAACTCTGGTGGACATTCCTGCATTCAGCATGCCAATTGCACGCTCCCTCAAAACTTGAGACATCTGTGGCATTGTGTTGTGTGAGAAAACTGCACATTTTAGAGTGGCCTTTTATTATCCCCAGCACAAGGTGCACCTGTGTAATGATCATGCTGTTTAATCAGCTTCTTGATATGCCACACCTGTCAGGTAGATGGATTATCTTGGCAAAGGAGAAAAGCTCACTAACAGGACTATAAACAAATTAGTTCTGAAAATGTTAGAGACATTTTTTTTATGCATATGGAAAATGTCTGGCATGGTTTATTTCAGCTCATGAAACATGGGACCAACACTGTACATGTTGCGTTTATATTTTTGTTCAGTGTACTGTACCAGTCAAAAGTTTGGACACACCTACTCATTCAAGTTATTTTATTTTATTTTTTTTAACTATTTTCTATATTGTAGAATAATAGTGAAGACATCAAAACTATGAAATAACACATATGGAATCATGTAGTAACCAAAAAAGTGTTAATCAAATCAAAATATATTTTATATTTGCGATTCTTCAAAGTAGCCACCCTTTGCCTTGATGACAGCTTTGCACACCCTTGGCATTCTCTCAACCAGCTTCATGAGGTAGTCACCTGGAATGAATTTCAATTAACAGGTGTGCCTTGTAAAAAGTTAATTTATGGAATTTCTTTCCTTCTTAATGTGTTTGAGCCAATCAGTTGTGTTGTGACAAGGTAGGGTTGGTATACAGAATATAGCCCTATTTGGTAAAAGACCAAGTCCATATTATGGCAAGAACAGCTCAAATAAGCAAAGAGAAACGACAGTCCATCATTACTTTAAGACATGAATGTCAGTCAATACGGAACATTTCAAGAACTTTGAAAGTTTCTTCATGTGCAGTTGCAAAAACCATCAAGCGCTATGATGAAACTGGCTCTCATGAGGACTTCCACAGGAAAGGAAGACCCAGAGTTACCTCTGCTGCAGAGGATAAGTTCATTAGAGTTACCAGCCTCAGAAATTGCAGCCCAAATAAATGATTCACATAGTTCAAATAACAGACACATCTCAACATCAACTGTTCAGAGGAGACTACGTGAATCAGGCCTTCATGGTCGTATTGCTGCAAAGAAACCAGTACTAAAGGACACCAAAGAAGAAGAGACTTGCTTGGGCCAAGAAACACGAGCAATGGACATTAGACAGGTGGAAATATGTCCTTTCGTCTGATGAGTCCAAATGTGAGACTTTTGGTTCCAACCGCCGTGTCTTTGTGAGATGCAGAGTAAGTGAACGGATTATCTCTGCATGTGTGGTTCCCACCGTGATGCATGGAGGAGGAGGTGTGATGGTGTGGGGTGCTTTGCTGGTGACACTGTCTGTGATTTATTTAGAATTCAAGGCAAACTTAACCAGCATGGCTACCACAGCATTCTGCAGCGATACGCCATCCCATCTGGTTTGTGCTTAGTGGGACTATAATTAGTTTTTCAACAGGACAATGACCTCCATGCTGTGTAAGGGCTATTTGACCAAGAAGGAGAGTGATGGAGTGCTGCATCAGATGATCTGGCCTCCACAATCACCCGACCTCAACCCAATTGAGATGGTTTGGGATGAGTTGGACCACAGAGTGAAGGAAAAGCAGCCAACAAGTGCTCAGCATATGCGGGAACTCCTTCAGGACTGTTGGAAAAGCATTCCAGGTGAAGCTGGTTGAGAGAATGCCAAGAGTGTGCAAAGCTGTCATCAAGGCAAAGGGTGGCTACTTTGAAGAATCTCAAATATAAAATATATTTTTATTTGTTTAACTCTTTTTTGGTTACTACATGATTCCATATGTGTTATTTCATAGTTTTGATGTCTTCACTATTATTATACAATGTAGAATATAGTAAAAATAAAGCAAAACCCTTGAATGAGTAGGTGTGTCCAAACTTTTGACTGGTACTGTACATTCAGACTCTTGCGAATTGAAGGAAAATTATGAAATACAGAGAGACGAAAGATAAATTGTTTTATTCTTTGTATATTTTTGGGTGAAGCCTGGCTTCCCTTGGCATCCATGAATACACGCCACTGCTGCTATGATCTGGTAAAATAGCTGCATGGCAGTGGAGGCTGGTGGGAAGAGCTATAGGAGGATGAGCTCATTGTAATGGCTGGAATGGAATCAATGGAACGGAGACACGCGTGGTTTACATATTTTTGATGTGTTTGATACAGTTCCATATATTCCATTCCAGCCATTACAATGAGCCTCTCCTCCTATAGCGCCTCACACCAGCCTCCTCTGCTGCGTGGGTAAATTTTGCAGATTTTAAAATTAAGGTGAGTGTGTGATGACTTCAAGAGTATGATATTAGGTGTAAGTAAATAGTTTTTTATGATAAAGTGGGGACCCCACCATGTAAAATATTCCTTCTGCCACCTAGCTTTTGCATGCCCACTCATCTCATCTGTGTCTAAAACAGAGATAATGTGGGAATGAGGTTTATGAGAGAACTCTGTCAGCACCTGTGACTACAGGAATAATGGCAAGGCTAAACAGGTACTAACCCCGATTACCCTATCAGAAACGTGAACCCCACTCAGCAACATCCATTAAAGACTTGGGGAAATGACTGTAGCTCAAAACCAGCGAGTCACACCATCAATCCTCCTGTCAAGAAGCTGTGTTATGTTATAGCCAGCCTTTGTGTTTCAACCACTGCCGGTCACATCTGTGGTAGAAAGACATAACAACCAAGGTCTCAACAGCATTCCATCTTTGTTTTCAGAGAACTGATATATTGTAGCTATGTCTGCAATCTTCTTGTTAATTAAAGGGAAAATGTGCTGGATATAGCAATGTACAAACAACATGACAAAATAAGAATTCGGAGGTGTTGGAAAGTTATCTTGTTGACAAACAAGTGGTTTGTGATATTACGTAGTATTCTGCCTTATGTCTTTATTCATGGTTTGTTTATCCATGCATGTTTCTGCCTTACGAGTTTTGTGCCATACTATTTTCCATGGCATACCATTTATATAGCAAATAGCCTTTAGCTATTCCCAAGTGGAATGTGAAATAAACAGTTTGCTATCAAATAGTTTGGATTTGGGATTTATAGGTAGCTAATGGAGTTATGCCCAGTTAGTTTACCAGTATGAATGAAATGATACTGTAATTAGATTTGAGGATATTTATTCTAAGAGTTCAGAAAATTGTGATTTCTTTATGTAAAAAATATATATATATATATTCCACCTACCAAGCACTGAGTGTGGACTGTACCCAAGGGTAAGAAAAAGCGCAGCCTAGTGTAAAATGTTACAGACACACATTTTCAAAGGTACCCACAAGTCAAGAACATTCAGTTTACTGTATCTATGGTTCTCATCATTCCTACAAGAATTACCAACACAATCTCACACAATTCGTGCAAATATGTACAAAAAGTATTTCAGCAGATTTCGTGAGTTTTTGTGTGGCTTAATTCGTGTCAAAAACACAGATTTTTTGTTTTTTTGTGTGGTATCGATGAAGGTATTAGATTGGGGAATGGGGATACACTTCATGATTGGAAATTAATTCATCAATAAATGTGGGAAAACAGAAGACCTGCAAAAAAAATTCTATTTGGTTTCAATTCCCCAGGTGCAACTGCATGGTATTTGCAACTATAACGAGTCTGGACTATGATCAATTAAGCCATATCAATCCGGTTAAACAGGTTAATGTAAAATAATGAATTATGTTGGCTTACACTTATGGCACTTCCAAGGCCATTTCATGATGATTATTACGGTCATGTCAATCATGTTATATACTTAGGCTATTGTAACAAGGCATATGCCAGCATTATAGGCCTACTGCCTCTGCCCAGAGGCCTACTAGGCTTTCATGGCAACGGCTGTTAGAGCTCACTTTGCCACGTATGAGCGCTGGTTAGAGTCCCTGTTGCAGCATTCACTTTCTTCCGCTACATTGGTGGCAGCGTTGGGATCACGTCCAGCTCACGTCTAGTTATATGATCTAGTGGTGGGAAGCATTTTGTTTTTCAACATTGTGTTGAGTGTAATTACATTGATATATCTAGTGAACAATGGATAAGCAACAATGGGCGTAACAGATAGAAGTAGTCACTACAGATGTGATCAAGCCTTACATTAAAGTTACCTGAAGCTGAATGGAAAGTGCTATGCTCTGACCAGTTATTCAGAAGAAAATCCTCTGTGACTGTTAATTTACATAAGTTAACTTACCAGTGTGGACCCAAAACAAACACATTCTACACATTTACAAACTACCTGTTTAAAGTGTTATTACAACCATGGTGTTATTTTGTTACAGAAGCTTATATATAAAATAACCTGACAATGATCCACATCATATGGGTAGAAAAATAATGTAAGTGTTATGCAGCAAAACACAACTAAGGCAGTGTAGAACACCATTTCCCATCATGCATTGCTCTAATAACTTTCAAAACATTGTTCAGAAGTTTGCCCCCCAAAAATGTATTTTCCTATGAATTACAGTGGGGGAAAAAAGTATTTAGTCAGCCACCAATTGTGCAATTTCTCCCACTTAAAAAGATGAGAGAGGCCTGTCATTTTCATCATAGGTACACGTCAACTATGACAGACAAATTGAGAAGAAAAAAATCCAGAAAATCACATTGTAGGATTTTTTATGAATTTATTTGCAAATTATGGTGGAAAATAAGTATTTGGTCACCTACAAACAAGCAAGATTTCTGGCTCTCACAGACCTGTAACTTCTTTTTTAAGAGGCTCCTCTGTCCTCCACTCGTTACCTGTATTAATGGCACCTGTTTGAACTTGTTATCAGTATAAAAGACACCTGTCCACAACCTCAAACAGTCACACTCCAAACTCCACTATAGCCAAGACCAAAGAGCTGTCAAAGGACACCAGAAACAAAATTGTAGACCTGCACCAGGCTGGGAAGACTGAATCTGCAATAGGTAAGCAGCTTGGTTTGAAGAAATCAACTGTGGGAGCAATTATTAGGAAATGGAAGACATACAAGACCACTGATAATCTCCCTCGATCTGGGGCTCCACGCAAGATCTCACCCCGTGGGGTCAAAATGATCACAAGAACGGTGAGCAAAAATCCCAGAACCACACGGGGGGACCTAGTGAATGACCTGCAGAGAGCTGGGACCAAAGTAACAAAGCCTACCATCAGTAACACACTACGCCGCCAGGGACTCAAATCCTGCAGTGCAAGACGTGTCCCCCTGCTTAAGCCAGTACATGTCCAGGCCCGTCTGAAGTTTGCTAGAGTGCATTTGGATGATCCAGAAGAGGATTGGGAGAATGTCATATGGTCAGATGAAACCAAAATATAACTTTTTGGTAAAAACTCAACTTGTCGTGTTTGGAGGACAAAGAATGCTGAGTTGCATCCAAAGAACACCATACCTACTGTGAAGCATGGGGGTGGAAACATCATGCTTTGGGGCTGTTTTTCTGCAAAGGGACCAGGACGACTGATCCGTGTAAAGGAAAGAATGAATGGGGCCATGTATCGTGAGATTTTGAGTGAAAACCTCCTTCCATCAGCTAGGGCATTGAAGATGAAACGTGGCTGGGTCTTTCAGCATGACAATGATCCCAAACACACCGCCCGGGCAACGAAAGAGTGGCTTCGTAAGAAGCATTTCAAGGTCCTGGAGTGGCCTAGCCAGTCTCCAGATCTCAACCCCATAGAAAATCTTTGGAGGGAGTTGAAAGTCTGTGTTGCCCAGCAACAGCCCCAAAACATCACTGCTCTAGAGGAGATCTGCATGGAGAAATGGGCCAAAATACCAGCAACAGTGTGTGAAAACCTTGTGAAGACTTACAGAAAACGTTTGAGCTGTGTCATTGCCAACAAAGGGTATATAACAAAGTATTGAGAAACTTTTGTTATTGACCAAATACTTATTTTCCACCATAATTTGCAAATAAATTCATTAAAAATCCTACAATGTGATTTTCTGGATTTTCTTTTCTCATTTTGTCTGTCATAGTTGACGTGTACCTATGATGAAAATTACAGGCCTCTCTCATCTTTTTAAGTGGGAGAACTTGCACAATTGGTGGCTGACTAAATACTTTTTTTCCCCACTGTAAGTCTCACATAAATGTGTGTCTTTTCACACAAGTTAAGCTACACAAAAACACAAAAAAATAATTGTTTTACATTTTTGCACAAATTTAGTGTGGGATTGTGTTGGAATGAAATGAAAGCATACATTTTAACAGTTTCAAGTGTGTTTTGGTATTGTGTCCATATGAATCGAATACAGGTACTAGGCCTATTCATGTTTTTCATGGGGGCCAAATGTGAAGGTAAAAAATATTACATAAAATAACAATACGCAGAGAGTAAACACAGTAATAAGATCCTTGGAAATATGAGGGTCAAAATGTTGGGGAAGAGATTTGTAAACAACTTTACAACTGAACAACAAGTGAACAGGTTAATCAGTTTCTCCTGGGTCAACATCTTAATATATAAACAAATTCTAACAATCTGCCCAAACAAATAAAACCATTGGATACAATTAAAATTGTGTTGTGGAAGTAATGTACAAAACGTGTTGGTTTTGTATAATAAAAATGAAATGGAACCTTGAGCGAGACCATTTTTATTAAAAGAGAGATATTAAATTGTGGTCTGAAATGGGATATTGATTTAGCACAAGTCTTGAATGGTGAAGTGCACTCACCTCTCTACTGAAACCTTGGAAAAAGTACTATTGTACTTTTGTCCTTACGAGACAGACACTGGTGACTTTGAACTTTACAAACTACAACAATACAGACTTGTGTATTCTCTTAAATTGTATTTAGTTTAAACAAGGCCTATGAAGATCTCAAAATCTAGTGTTAGAATAGTGAAATAAAATAATAGTTATACTTGTTCTTCAATACAATTTCTTTGTTCATTTCACCCACCATTTCTGCTCTAAGAGTCATAACATTAAGAGTGCACAAGACATTTTAATGCCAACCCACTGGGCAAAAACTGGTTGAATCAAATCAAATCAAATTGTATTTGCCACATGCGCCGAATACAACAGGTGTAGACCTTACAGTGAAATGCTTACTTACAAGCCCTTAACCAACAATGCAGTTTTAAGAAAATAAAAAATAAATGTTAAGTAAAAAATCAAAATAGCAAATGTTGTTTCCACGTCATTTCAACAAAGAAAATCAATGTGATGACATTGAATGAACGTGAAAAACTGAATGGATTTGAAAAAAGTCATAAACGTAAGGGAATTTCGTATTTTATTCACCCAACTTTTCACTTAAATCCAATGACATGGTGACATTATTTTTCTATTTCACGTTAAATTCACGTTAGTTGACAACTCAACCAAATGTAAATCAAAACTAAACGTTGAACTGATGTCTGTGCCCAGTGGGAAGCATCTCCAAGCTGTTCTGTGTCCCTGCCCTTTGATATGTTTACTATGCACCAAACTCAGACACGCTCAAGGAGCTTGTCCACAACAATCAAGTCATGGAAATACCTGCTGCTTGTTAGTGGACAATGTTTGTGGAAAAATTAAAACATTGAAGCTTCACTTAGGTTCATGCGGAATGGTAATGTCTTATGAGTGCACAATTTCCAGACAAGATCTCGCCTGTGCCCTGTGAAAACATTCACTGTCAGTGTCATTTCAAAATAAAATGGAAACTTTCAGGCCAAAGGAGAGGACACATAAGCCTGATGGACTTTCTTTCATAAGATGTACTGTATATTATAGCCATATCTATTAGCTCTGTACTTGAGTCTGTTCTAGTGCACCAACGACTACTTCCTTGTTCAGTTTCTCCCTTTTCTTTTATTAGAACTTGTTTTTAACCTTCAGTTCATTGAGGTTCAATATAAGTTGTAGGCAATAGGCATTCAGACATATACTGAGCGTTCAAAACATTTCCATGACATAGACTGACCAGGTGAATCCAGGTAAAAGCTATGATCCCTTATTGATGTCACCTGTTAAATCCACTTCAATCAGTGTAGATGAAGGGAAGGAGACAGGTTAAAGAAGGATTTTTAATCCTTGAGACAATTGAGACATGGATTGTGTATGTGTGCCATTCTGAGGGTGAATGGGCAAGACAAAATATTTAAGTGCCTTTGAACGGGTTATGGTAGTAGGTGCCAGGGGCACCGGTTTGAGTGTGTCAAGAACTGCAACGCTGCTCGGTTTTTCACACTCAACAGTTTCCCTTGTGTATCAAGAATGGTCCACCACCCAAAGGACATCCAGCCAACTTGACACAACTGTGGGAAGCATTGGAGTCAACATGGGCCAGCATCCCTGTGGAATGCTTGCAACACCTTGTAGAGTTCATGGCCCGACGAATTGAGGCTGTTCTGAGGGCAATAGGGGGCGCAATGCAATATTACGAAGGTGTTCCTAATGTTTTGTACACTCAGTGTATGGCAATGGGTCTTCATCCCTGTATAGAAAAGAGGATGCGATCCCTTCCTAATCAACATCGCCATCTGCAGGCTGCTATATTCTATCCATATTTTTTTCAATTTAAAGGGCCATTTGATTATTTTATCCAAAGGGATTCAATCAATTGCAGATAGTGGATTTCCAGATTGCGCTTTCAGAAGTGTGTTTGATTTACACAGCAATTGTAATGGGTGACACTTGAAATGGTTCTGGGAAAAAAAGGGAAAGTCTATGCCTTTCAGTACGGAAAGTCACATAGGCCTACTTCAGAGTGACCTCAAAATAAACACAAACCATGTTCAGGCCCAGATCTGTATTAGGGACATTAACAAAATGACAGATTTGCTGTTGATCACTCTGCATCTCTACCAAATATTATAATACTAACCCCTTTCATCTGTGTCTCTACTGTGCCTACTATGCAGTGTGCAGAAATCCCACTCGGATGAGCTATAGTTCCACTATTCAATTTATGAACCAAAGATCAACATTAAAGGCACAATTTGTAAGATTGCCTGCTGTTTAAGCAAAAGAAAAAGAAGATACATCAAGGGGATAAAATATATGACTAATAAACAATACACAGCATTTAGGTAGTCTGAACAGAGCTGTATGAGTCTGCCTATCTTGATGCTTCCTCCCTTTTTAACTCATT
Source organism: Coregonus lavaretus (assembly GCF_964263955.1). NCBI lineage: Eukaryota > Metazoa > Chordata > Actinopteri > Salmoniformes > Salmonidae > Coregonus > Coregonus lavaretus. Next base: position 23,104,027 of record NC_140018.1, read on the forward strand.
ATTGCATAATGATGTGACTGTACCACATTATGAGCCTGTGGTCCCAGCACTTAGTTCCAGCGTAGCTAGTGATTTACTCTGCTCGATTTGATCTATGCCGGGTAGTAAGCCTAAGCTCCAACTGCATTTGCCATGATCAAACCAATAAAAGTTTATGGTTCAGGACATGTGTGATATGAGCCCATGTAATAGCGGAAGTGTCTAATGGAGCTCAGATGCGGACGTGTTAACATGTGTTTGTTGCAGCTAGCAGCAGGCCCAGGCCCAGGCCCAGGCCCGGGGGAGTTCCCATAGCCACTCCTCCATCTCCCCTGAGAGGACAGCACTGTGACTGTGTGGTAGTGTGACAGTGTATAACTGCTCTGTCTTTGGCAAGAGAGCAACAGGGGGACAATTTGGAGATGGCCCTTACAGTAAAGTAGTCCTACTGTACAGTACATTTAAATACATTGTTTATGAAGATCTTTGTTGATCCACCAATAACGTGAATGTTCTATTCACATTTTTCAATAAACAAGGAATGAAAAAAATTAGATTTCCCTAAAGCGAAATAACACCAGTCAATCAAAACTGGATGTGAATGTGTAGGATAAAGATGCATAGAGACAGAGCAAAAGAGTAGCATGTATACTATTTGATTAGATCAACTTGATCTAATGAACACATTAACATGGATCTTTCACACCTCACTGCCCTATGATCATCACCTTATGTTAATCAAAAGAAACATCATACATTAATTAGTTAGCCTACAAAAACACCTCAACTAAGTGATAGTATTGTTGTCATTAAAAAGGCTAGAATATGCTAGAATATGTAGGGTAGCAAACTGACAATTGATTACAGAATAGTGTATGTAAGAAGTAAGCCTAGTATTAAAGATCATATACCTTTCAGCCGGGGTGGGTAGTTGAACTCAACAATTATTTTGATTAATTGTGTTGCCTCTTGCCTGTCTACTTTCTTGGCTACTCAGCAATTACCCCCCTCTCCCCAACGACAAAGGCGGTCAGACTGGTTGGTCGACTCGACCACTGGGTGACGCCTGTGGATGAAACACGGAAGAGTTCATTCAAGGAATGAATATACTGTGGAGAAACAGGCAGGATAGAAACGGACGGAGCGCGTCGGGATCCTTTCTATTACGGCAAAACTTCCTAAAGAAAATGATCCCATGAAAACGAAACAGATGTGTCTCCATATGCGCCTTCGTTGCGTTACTGTGGATAAATGCTGAGATGTCTGGAAAGAAGAAAGTTCTTGGATTCTTTGTCGTTTGGTCTATACTTTCCGCGTTCGGTGAAAAACTCGGTAAGCAAACTAACCGTTGTTAAAGCAATAGTGATTTACATGATTAACTTACACAATACTTTTTGAGATTTAACATCGGTCTAGTTACCTTACATTCGATTGGAAAGAAATGTATTATTTAATTCACCATGGTTCCGATCATTTTCCGTTTTACTAGACTTCATTCACTGTTGGTGTGCCTGCTACACATGGCAGATCAAGGGTTAATAACACATTGTGTGGCATGTTCAACAAGCCTCGAATGTTAAGTAGCCTACGTGTGTGATAACTGGTTTGCCAACAGTCAAATGTAGTGTGTGGTATATAATTACAATGTATCTTGTGCATCATATATGTGTTACATTGAATCATGGATCAATCATGCAAAACGTTGAACTCTGACTCAAATGTAACCAGTCATGTTTTAACAGTTGTCTTTCAAACATTACTCCTTGAGCTGTACTTACTATCTTAGATGAGGAATGTGCTATGGTTAACCATTAAGGCCTGTTGACTTTAGTTTAAAAATGCACTCTTATAGATTCATTGATCTCCAAACTCTGCTTAAATATTTCAACTTTTCTACTGAGCAGAGGCAGTTTGTTTCAACATTTCCTCAGCAATTCCCCAACTTGTATGAGATTGTCAGATAGCTTCCATGATATTAAATATATTCAAATGTGTTGTCAGTTAGGACGTCTTTGAACTATCATGTTGTTGCCATGTAGGCCTACATACTGTACCTGTCAATTGTAATCTAACAATCCTTGAGAAAGTACAGCAGGTGACTTTCACCAGTGACAAACCTGCCAAAAGAAAGGAACTGACTGTAGCTGAGATGATACTAGATCTGCTCATCCTTTCCCACCACACTGACAGCATGGCTCGATTTTGTACTCATTTAGCCTTCTAGGCTCATAGTAGGCTACATGCCATTGGGATAACTGGTTTGCCAACAGTCAAATGTAGTGTGTGGTATATAATTACATTGTATCTTGTGCATCATATATGTGTTACATTGAATCATTGTTAGGCCACGTTGAGTTGAGATCAATCATGCAAAACGTTGAGAACTGTAACTCAAATGTAACCAGTCATGTTTTAACAGTTGCCTGGCATTATGTTGAGCCTCCCTATCTGTCACATTGTGTCTACTTGGCTCCCCCTCTGAGTGTGTGAGGTGAATATTTCATGTTTGTCCCGAGGGCAGAAGTCAGCCAGGTGATCAGGAGAGACAATGAGAGACGCTGGCATTTTAAATTGAAATTGTATCATTATATTGTATGCTCCTACACTATTCTTCATGAGTGTGTTGTTGTATATCAGTATGCCAGGAGTGAAATAAGGATACACACAGTTTAGGTGGAATTAGCATTAGCATAGGCGGCGCTCTATAAGGCTAAGCTTCCCCTAAAGTAAATTGAATTAAATTGCCAAAATGATATAGCCTACTCCTGTCTTACATAAATAATTCAAAAGGCTACTACACCAGAAAGCATGATTTGGATGATCAGAGGATCATTAGCTTAAAAAAAATCTGCCCAAATTGCGGAAGGGCCCGCAATTTGGGCTGCGCTGCAAGGAGATGATTGTTGAGTTGCGAATGTCAGGGAAAGAGGCCCAGCCAGGAATATAGCAATATTTCTAAATACAATCGCGGGAAAACATAGTTTGGAAATCAAATGGCAATTGCTGTAAAGAGAAGACAATGAAAATACTCTAATCTGTCTTTTAGTTATTAAAATGTTCAACTTAATTGAGCGAACAGTACATCTGATTGGCACCAGCGGAGCATCGGCCATATCCCCGGTGAGAGCGCATATTCACTGTCTTTATCATTGGGTCAGTGCCACTTGAAAGTTTGTTTTTGGACAATAATTTCCTCCTCCAGGTTAGATGGACGTCATACTGTATTTGTCTCCCCTTTTCGTAGGCCTATTAGATAGTTGCAGACATCGTTGTTTTTATTGATCTGTTTGTCAGTGTCAGCAGAATAGGCTACCCTGTACATTTTGTCGTATTAAAAAAGATTCTGCTCATGTCTCCAGTCATATAAAATGTTGTAGAATTGTGTGAAAATGTGTTTTATAAAAGGCCACATTTTTCCCGTACAAAGAAAGGAAAAGAAGCGTATATAGCCTAGCCCAGGGATCATCAACTATATTCAGGCGCGGGCCAGGGGGCCGGAACATAATTACAAATAATTTGTAGACTGCAAATTGACCGCAAGAATCCCAAACAGATATAATATTTGACTAAAACATAATCATTTCAAACCTTGCTTACATTTTGTATATGGCCGTGTCTCTCGATTAGGCATGGAAATACTTGGGAACAGATTTTCCAAATGAAAATCACTTGGAGCTGATTTTCTGGTGTAGAAATGTTTTTGATGTCCAACAATGCAAAAATGTGTATGTTTTATTTATTTTTGCTCAGAAAACATGGGGGGCCAAATAAAACCACCCGGGCCGCCATTTGGGTAACTCTGGCCTAGCCTATAGGCCTACGCCACTACGCGCTGCATTGAACAGTCTTTTTTGCGAACAGTGATTGAGTTATAGTATTAGCCCTTATGACTATCCAATTTACTCAGCCTATTATTCCTAATGTGATATCTTACATAAGTCTGCAAATGCGATGATGCATGGAATGCTTTATTATAAAGGTGCATTTTTATGGTGAAAATGTGCTTCCCCAAACTTGAGACTCACGTGCTCTGCCTATGCTAGTGACCCAGCTATGTGCTTGCCTGGCTAGTGGCTATGCAGACTCCTTGCTCCGGCTCAACGCTACGACTCTTCCACTGACGTTATTTTCATCTTTGCAATGAGTCTGGAGCTGAGTACCTCCCCGACCCTTCACCGAATACGAACACATTCGGGACCCCTCTGATTGGTCCAGAAACCAATGGGTTGGACCAGAGCCAGAACACACATGGGTAAAGCTGCGGTTAGAAAATGTGTCATTGGCTTTGATACTCTGATTGGTTCAAGATTTTTTTTGTGTGTGTGTGTGTGTGTGTGATGATGGCGCCAGAGAAGATGGCTGCCAATTACAGCCCTCTAACCAATTGTACTATTATGTGTGTTTTTTCATGTTATTTGTAATTTATTCTGTACATAATGTTTCTGCCACCGTCTCTTATGACCAAAAATAGCTTCTGGATATCAGGACAGTGATTAATCACCTCGTATTGGATGAAGATTTTGTCTTCAACGAGTCGGACGCGAAGGATATTCTACAGACACCCGACAAGGCCCAATCCCTGTCATTCGCATGAGAAAGAGACAGAGATCCTTGTAAGGATCTGACGGCGAGCGAGTAAACTGCATCTTCCATCAATCCGATTAGCCAATGTTCAATCATTTGAGAACAAATTGGATGACCTAAGACTAAGGTTATCCTACCAAAGGGACATTTAAAAACTGTAATATCTTATGTTTCACCGAGTCGTGGCTGAACGACAACATGGATAACAAACAGCTAGCGGGCTATACGCTACATCGGCAGGATAGAACGGTTGACTCCGGTAAGACAAGGGGTGGCGGTCTGTGTATGTTTGTAAACAACAGCTGGTGCATAAAATCTAATACTAAGGAAGTCTCGAGGTTTTGCTCGCCTGAGGTAGAGTATCTCATGATAAGCTGTAGACCACACTATTTACCAAGAGTTTTCATCTATATTTTTTGTAGCTGTCTACCAGACGTAGCCTACCAGACGAGCTAAATCACTTCTATGCTCGCTTAGAGGCAAGCAACACTGAAGCATGCATGAGAGCATCAGCTGTTCCGGATGACTATGTGATCACGCTCTCCGTAGACGATGTGAGTAAGACTTTTAAGCAGGTCAACATTCACAAGGCCGCAGGGCCAGACGGATTACCAGGACGTGTACTCCGAGCATGTGCTGACCAACTGGCAAGTGTCTTCACTGACATTTTCAACATGTCCCTGACTGAGTCTGTAATACCAACATGTTTCAAGCAGACCACCATAGTCCCTGTGCCCAAGGACACTAAGATAACCTGCCAAAATGACTACCGACCCGTAGCACTCACGTCTATAGCCATGAAATGCTTTGAAAGGCTGGTCATGGCTCACATCAACACCATTATCCCAGAAACCCTAGACCCACTCCAATTTGCACACCGCCCCAACAGATCCACAGATGATACAATCTCTATTGCACTCCACACTGCCCTTTCCCACCTGGACAAGAGGAACACCTACGTGAGAATGCTATTCATTGACTACAGCTCAGTGTTCAACACCATAGTGCCCTCAAAGCTCATCACTAAGCTAAGGATCCTGGGACTAAACACCTCCCTCTGCAACTGGATCCTGGACTTCCTGACGGGCTGCCCCCAGGTGGTAAAGGTAGGTAACAACACGTCTGCCACGCTGATCCTCAACACGGGGGACCCTCAGGGGTGCGTGCTCTGTCCCCTCCTGTACTCCCTATTCACTCATGACTCCATGGCCAGGCACGACTCTAACACCATTAAGTTTGCAGACGACACAACAGTGGTAGGACTGATCACCGACAACGTTGAGACAGCCTATAGGGAGGAGGTCAGAGACCTGGCCGTGTGGTGCCAGGACAACAACCTCTCCATCAACGTGATCAAGACAAAGAATATGATTGTGGACTACAGGGAAAAAAAGAGGATTGAGCATGCCCCCATTCTCATCGACGGGGCTGTAGTGGAACAGGTTGAGAGCTTCAAGTTCCTTGGTGTCCACATCACCAACGAACTATCATGGTCCAAACACACCAAGACAGTCGTGAAGAGGGCACGGAAAAAACATATTACCCCTCAGGATTTGGCATGGGTCTTCAGTTCCTCAAAGTCATACAGCTGCCACATCGAGAACATCCTGACTGGTTGCATCACCGCCCGGTATGGCAACTGCTCGGCCTCCGACTGCAAGGCACTACAGTGGGTAGTGAGTACGGCCCAGTACATCACTGGGGTCAAGCTTCCTGCCATCCAGGACCTCTATACCAGGCGATGTCAGAGGAAGGCCCTAGAAATTGTCAAAGACTCAAGCCACCCTAGTCATAGACTGTTCTCTCTGCTACCGCACGGCAAGCGGTACCGGCGAGCCAAGTCTAGGTCCAAAAGGCTTCTAAACAGCTTCTACCCCCAAGCCATAAGACTCCTGAACAGCTAATCATGGCTACCCAGACTATTTGCACTGCCCCCCCCCCCACCCCATCCCCCTCTTTTACGCTGCTGCTACTCTGTTTACTACACTGCTCAAAAAAAATAAGGGAACACTAAAATAACACATCCTAGATCTGAATGAATGAAATAATCTTATTAAATACTTTTTTCTTCACATAGTTGAATGTGCTGACAACAAAATCACACAAATTATCAATGGAAATCAAATTTATCAACCCATGGAGGTCTGGATTTGGAGTCACCCTCAAAATTAAAGTGGAAAACCACACTACAGGCTGATCCAACTTTGATGTAATGTCCTTAAAACAAGTCAAAATGAGGCTCAGTAGTGTGTGTGGCCTCCACGTGCCAGTATGACCTCCCTACAACGCCTGGGCATGCTCCTGATGAGGTGGCGGATGGTCTCCTGAGGGATCTCCTCCCAGACCTGGACTAAAGCATCTGCCAACTCCTGGACAGTCTGTGGTGGATGGAGCGAGACATGATGTCCCAGATGTGCTCAATTGGATTCAGGTCTGGGGAATGGGCGGGCCAGTCCATAGCATCAATGCCTTCCTCTTGCAGGAACTGCTGACACACTCCAGCCACATGAGGTCTAGCATTGTCTTGCATTAGGAGGAACCCAGGGCCAACCGCACCAGCATATGGTCTCACAAGGGGTCTGAGGATCTCATCTCGGGACCTAATGGCAGTCAGGCTACCTCTGGCGAGCACATGGAGGGCTGTGCGGCCCCCCAAAGAAATGCCACCCCACACCATGACTGACCCACCGCCAAACCGGTCATGCTGGAGGATGTTGCAGGCAGGAGAACGTTCTCCACGGCGTCTCCAGACTCTGTCACGTCTGTCACATGTGCTCAGTGTGAACCTGCTTTCATCTGTGAAGAGCACAGGGCGCCAGTGGCGAATTTGCCAATCTTGGTGTTCTCTGGCAAATGCCAAACGTCCTGCACGGTGTTGGGCTGTAAGCACAACCCCCACCTGTGGACGTCGGGCCCTCATACCACCCTCATGGAGTCTGTTTCTGACCGTTTGAGCAGACACATGCACATTTGTGGCCTGCTGGAGGTCATTTTGCAGGGCTCTGGCAGTGCTCCTCCTGCTCCTCCTTGCACAAAGGCGGAGGTAGCAGTCCTGCTGCTGGGTTGTTGCCCTCCTAGGTCACCACCTGCAAAACCAGTCCTTTATTGGGGGTGTCTTGCTAATTGCCTATAATTTCCACCTGTTGTCTATTCCATTTGCACAACAGCATGTGACATTTATTGTCAATCAGTGTTGCTTCCTAAGTGGACAGTTTGATTTCACAGAAGTGTGATTGACTTGGAGTTACATTGTGTTGTTTAAGTGTTCCCTTTATTTTTTTGAGCAGTGTATTTATGCATAGTCACTTTAACTCTACCCACATGTACATATGACCTCAATTACCTCGACTAGCCGGTGACCCCGCACATTGACTCTGTACCGGTACCCCCCTGTATATAGCCTCCCTACTGCTATTTTATTTTACTGCTGCTCTTTAGCTATTTGCTTTAATTGTTTAATTTTTCTTAATTAACACTTTATTTTAAAAATTTCTTTAAAAAACTGCATTGTTTGTTAAGGGCTTGTAAGTAAGCGTTTCACTGTAATGTCTACACCTGTTGTATTCGGCGCATGTGGCAAATAAAATGTGATTTGATTTGATTATCCAATCGCTGATGACTTAGTATTTATTAGGATTCCTATACTCTTCCTGGGGTCCAAACACGAATAAAACAAATACATCACAACAAAACAGCCTACAGTGTTCTCGGAAAGTATTCAGACCCCTTGACATTACAGCCTTATTCTAAAATGGATTAAGAAAAAAAAAAAAAAACTCATCAATCTACACACAATACCCTATAATGACAAAGCAAAAATAGGTTTCTATACATTTTTGCAAATGTATTAAAAATAAAGAAGAAACTTGAAAAATATACATTTACATAAGTATTTAGACACTTTGCTATGGGGCTCAATTGAGCTTAGGTGCATCCTGTTTCCATTGATCATCCTTGATGTTTCTACAACTTGATTGGAGTCCACCTGTGGTAAATTAATTTGATTGGACATGATTTGGAAAGGCACATACCTGTCTATATAAGGTCACACAGTTGACAGTGCATGTCAGAGCAAAAACCAAGCCATGAGGTCGAAGGAATTGTCCGTAGCGCTCCGAGACAGGATTGTGTCGAGGCACAGATCTGGGGAAGGGTACCAAAACATGTCTGCAGCAGTGGACTCCATCATTTCTTAAATGGAAGAAGTTTGGAACCACCAAGACTCTTCCTAGAGCTGGCCTCCCGGCCAAACTGAGCAATAAGGGAGGTGACCAAGAACCCGATGCTCACTCTGACAGAGCTCTAGAGTTCCTCTGTGGAGATGGGAGAACCTTCCAGAAGGACAACCATCTCTACAACACTCCACCAATCAGGCCTTTATGGTAGTGTGGCCAGATGGAAGCCACTCCTCAGTAAAATACACATGACAGCCCGCTTGGAGTTTGCCAAAAGGCACCTAAAGGACTATCAGACCATGAGAAACAAGATTCTCTGGTCTGATGAAACCAAGATTGAACTCTTTGGCCTGAATGCCAAGCGTCACGTCTGGAGGAAACCTGGCACCATCCCTACGGTGAAGCATGGTGGTGGCAGCATTATGCTGTGGGGATGTTTTTCAGCGGCAGGGACTGGAATACTAGTCAGGATCGAGGGAAAGATGAACGGAGCAAAGTACAGCGATCCTTGAAGAAAACCTGCTCCAAAGCGCTCAGGACCTCAGACTGGGGCGAAGGTTCACCTTCCAACAGGACAACGACTCCCTAAGCACGCAGCCAAGACAACACCGTAGTGGCTTCGGCACAAGTCTCTGAATGTCCTTGAGTGGCCTAGCCAGAGCCCGGACTTGAACCCGATCAAACATCTTTGGAGATACCTGAAAATAGCTGTGGAGTGACGCTCCCCATTCAACCTGACAGAGCTGGAGAGGATCTGCAGAGAAGAATGGAAGAAACTCCCCAAATACAGGTGTGACAAGCTTGTAGCGTCATACCCAAGAAGACTCAAGGCTATAATTGCTGCCAAAGGTGCTTCAACAAAGCACTGAGTAAAGGGTCTGAATACTTATGTAAATCTGATATTTCAGGTGTTTTTAATACATTTGCGAAAAATTCTAAAAACCTGTTTTTGCCAGGGTATTGTGTGTAGATTGATGAGGGGGAAAAAACAATTTAATCAATTTTAGAATAAGGCTGTAACGTAACAAAATGTTGAAAAAGTCAAGGGGTCTGAATACTTTCCGAATGCACTGTACATCATAAATAACACACTACATCGTACAAGACATTTTTACATTATTAATAATACAACATTACAATCAGTAGCGGTGAGTGGGTAAAATCACTGGAGAAGCCAAGCCAGGAAAAAAATGCCATATTACAACCTATGTGTTGTGATAATTGCGGTGTTTGCTCTATACCCTGTTAGTTCATACGCCTTGCAACTGTGATAGGCCTAAGTCCGAGACAATAAGAAGACACAGTGGCAGAATACATTCAACCACACCAAACAAACAGTTACATGACCTACAGCACGGTAAAGCAAGTTAAAGGAAAAATCTGCCCAAAACCACTCATTAATTTAAAGTACAGTGTTAAATAACACTATGTGAGAACAATATTTTTTGTGAACAAATGTTTCATTTTGGCGTTATAATAAGGTTGGTAGCAACATTGAAAATCATTGTGGAAATCTGTTGCAGCTCAAGTCTACTACAAAATCCACAATGCAATGCTCTCTATGGGCTGGCTAGCTAGCAAATGTATCTACACACAATAATACCAAAGACACTATCAGCATGTGAAGTAGCTAGTTAGCTGTAAAATCGAATTAACAAACTGCGCTATCAATTTAGGAGACTACAATCTCACCACGTTCAACCTGCAGATCGATGTGCCTCACAGAGGGGAGTCTGACATTCGCAACCGTAGATATACTTTTTAGGAGATGGGGAAACGCTGCCCATGCTACCTCAATGGGCCATGTGGTGCATTCTGGGCGATTCTGGGACAAGGAGCGCTCTCCTTCAAGGAGTGAATTGGAGTCTATTGGGCGCTAGCTCAAAACCCCAACATTAGCGCGAATTTAGTCAACAAGAAGTACAACATTACAAATATTTTTAAAGATGTGAGATAATTAACTTGCTATCTGTAATATCAAATAGCTTTGGAATCGTGACATTACATACTTTCGAGGAAAATAGGCATGTTTCTCGACATATACAGTCGTGGTCAAACGTTTTGACAATGACACAAGTATTGGTCTTCACAAAGTTCGCTGCTTCAGTGTTATGAGATATTTTTGTCAGATTTTACTATGGTATACTGAAGTATAATTACAAGCATTCCATAGGCTTTTATTGACAAATACATTACATTTATGCAAAGAGTCAATATTTGCAGTGTTGACCCTTCTTTTTCAAGACCTCTGCAATCCGCCCTGGCATGCTGTCAATTAACTTCTGGGCCACATCCTGACTGATGGCAGCCCATTCTTGCATAATCAATGCTTGGAGTTTGTCAGAATTTGTGGGTTTTTGTTTGTCTACCCGCATCTTGAGGATCGACTACAAGTTCAATGGGCTTAAGGTCTGGGGAGTTTCCTGGCCATGGACCCAAAACTTCGATGTATTGTTCCCCGAGCCACTTAGTTATCACTTTTGCCTTATGGCAAGGTGCTCCATCATGCTGGAAAAGGCATTGTTTGTCTTGCAGGTAACCATGGTTAACAGAGGAAGAACAATGATTTCAAGCACCACCCTCCTTTTAAAGCTTCCAGTCTGTTATTCTAACTCAATCAGCATGATATCTCCAGCCTTGTCCTCGTCAACACTCTCACCTGTGTTAACGAGAGAATCACTGACATGATGTCAGCTGGTCCTTTTGTGGCAGGGCTGAAATGCAGTGGAAATGTTTTTTGGGGATTAAGTTCATTCTCATGGCAAAGAGGGACTTTGCAATTTAATTGCAATTCATCTGATCACTCTTCATGACATTCTGGAGTATATGCAAATTGCCATCATCAAAACTGAGGGAGCAGACTTTGTGAAAATTAATATTTGTGTCATTTTCAAAACTTTGGACCGTGACTGTTCACTGACTTTGAGAAGGGATTGCTTGACGATTTAGATTAGCAACCGCGTGACGCAGCATGACAATGTGAACGCGATTGGTCGGTAGTCTGTTGGATGGGGTGTTATATGTTCCTTCCTTCATTGGATTCCTATATCATTGTTCTAATATCGCTGGCAACGGCACCATGCAATGCACCCTGGACTGAAGAGGCAGACAAATCGCAAAAATGTGCTAGACCCTCCGTTAAATTACTAATTTCTTAAGGAATATCTAAAAAAAATATTATCAATGGCTCATTCAAGAGAATACATCCTCCAGAGTTATGACATCGGCCAGTATTGAAATGTATGATAGACGTTTTCGTGATCTAAAAGTCGTTTTCCTATTAACTTCCAGTTTAGTGAGAGCGACTTTAACAGTGTTACGTCATACTGGTTGGATTTCTGCCTGCTTGAACGCCAATAACTCAGATTAACATGAAATTACCCAGGGAATCGATAGAACATCACTCAGAGATGCACAAAAACAATATAATATTCAAAATGTGTGAACCTTTCCTTTAATGTTTCCGACATTTTCGGACTGCTAAACAACTATTGATTTAGAACCACAGAGAGTTACCGGAAGTTGCAAAGAAAACAGGAGCTGCCTCCCCTATTCCAGCACCAATTTCAACGTTTCAACATCATCAAATCACTTATGCGTAGTCTAATACAGTGACAACTACACTGAACAAAAATGTAAATGCAACATGCAACAATTTCAAAGATTTTACTGCTTAACAGTTCATATAAGGAAATCAATCAATTGAAATAAAATCATTAGATATGCATCTATTGGTCACAGATACCTTTTTAAAAAAGGTAGGCATGGATCAGAAAACCAGTTAGTATCGGGTGTGACCACCATTTGCCTCATGCAGCGCAACACATCTCCTTCGCATAAGGTTGATCAGGCAGTTGATTGTGGCCTGTGGAATGTTGTCCCACTCCCCTTCAATGGCTGTGCGAAGTTGCTGGATATTTGCAGGGAACTGGAACACGCTGTAGTACATGATGATCCAGAGCATCCCAAACATGCTCAATGGGTGACATGTCTGGTGAGTATGTAGGCCATGGAATAACTGGGCCATTTTCAGCTTCCAGGAATTGGGTACAGATCCTTGCGTCATGGTTCCGTGCATTATCATGCTGAAACATGAGGTGATGGCGATGGATGAATGGCACGACAATGGGCCTCAGGATCTCGTCACGGTATCTCTGTGCATTGAAATTGCCATTGATAAAATGCAATTGTGTTCGCTGTCCGTAGCTTATGCCTGCCCATACCATAACCCCACCGCCACCATGGGGCAGTCTGTTCACAACATTATCAGCAAACTGCTCGCCCACACGACGCCACACACTGTCTGCCGTCTGCCCGGTACAGCTGAATCGGGATTCATCCGTGAAGAGCACACTTTTCCAGTGTGCCAGTGGCAATTGAAGGTGAACATTTGCCCACTGAAGTTGGTTACGACACCGAACTGCAGTCAGGTCAAGACCCTGGTGAGGACGACGAGCATGCAGATGAGCTTCCCTGAGACAGTTTCTGGCAGTTTGTGCAGAAATTCTTCAGTTGTGCAAACTCAGTTTCATCAGCTGTCCGGGTAGCTAGTCTCAGACAATCCCGCAGGTGAAGAAGCTGGATGTGGAGGTCTTGGGCTGGCGTGGTTACATGTGGTCTGCAGTTGTGAGGCCGGTTGGACGTACTGCCAAATTCTCTAAAATGACGTTGGAGTCGCCTTATGGTAGAGAAATTAACATTAAATTATCTGGCAACAGCTCTGGTGGACATTCCTGCACTCAGCATGCCAATTGCGCGCTCCTTCAAAACTTGAGACATCTGTGGCATTGTGTTGTGTGACAAAACTGCACATTTTAGAGTGGCCTTTTATTGTCCCCAGCACAAGGTGCACCAGTGTAATGATCATGCTGTTTAATCAACTTCTTGATATGCCACATCTGTCAGGTGGATGGATTATCTTGGCAAAGGAGAAATGCTCACTAACAGGGATGTAAACACATTTGTGCACAACATTTGAGATAAATAATATTTTTATGCGTATGCAACATTTCTGGGATCTTTTATTTCAGCTCATGGAACATGGGACCAACACTTTACATGTTGCATTTATATTTTTGTTCAGTATAAAAGATACCAAAAACGATTTAGTCCAATCAATGCAAGGTAAATATGTGGATGTCCATGGTTATTGTGTGTTTGTGTGCAAGTTGAAAAAACATGTTGGTTCACCCTACTTGTAGACAAACGCCAATGCCATCCTCCTCTCTTTTCATATTGCCGAAACGGTCTATGACTCTGTCATACAGTACACGCTTTTTTGTTGTCCTAGGCTACCTGGCTAAAATGCTTGCTTGCTTGCTTGCTTGCTTGCTTACTAGACCCTTTCATGGGCAACGATGAGCCAGCTAGTTAAAATTAGCCTTCTACATCTGGCTACATATTGAACTTCCATCCTCTCAGGCCAGGGGCACAATGTATGAATTTATGGTTGGATCAGAATCGCCGTTATAATCATTGGACAGTACGGCGAATTAAGTAAAACCACAAGTCCAAATCCCTATCTCCATCCATGGCTAATTTAGGAAAGGGACCATTTTTGCTAGCTAGCTAGCTAGCCAACGGAGGACAACAACACAACAAGATGCAGCAATTCAATATGTTTCTGTCAATTGTGTTTTGCTCTCAATGTGATGCGATTGGAGTGAAGCCAAATCCAAACTGGCTTTCCTTGACACGTTTTTTTGGTGCGTCAGGACCACTCATAGGTGAGCTCACTCAGTTTAACTCAATGCTGATTGGCTGTTATGTTATACTTTTTTAAATCATGGGAGGCCAAATGCTCACTGGCTTCCCTTGCATTCAATGCTATGGGCAGCAACAATGTCATACTCTTTTTGACCAGACTGTATCAGATAGATGGCCTACACTTAGAGACAGAGGGATGCCGTTTCGCGTACTTGGATGCTTTCTCTGGTGAGATACTGTACATTTAGCCTCTTGCGAATTGAAGTAAAATTATAAAACACAGAGAGACTAAAGATAATTGTATTTATTTTCTGACCATTTTTGGGGGAAGTCTGGCTTCCCTTGGCATCCATGAATACACACCACTGATTACAATGTATGTGTGTGTGTCTCTTCACAGTCCCCATTGTGTGGAAAAGTTGTAGTCATGGCTCAGCCTCTGTCAGGGGTGTGAAACTCATTCCACGGAGGGCCGAGTGTCTGCGGGTTTTTGGTTTTTCCTTTCAATTAAGAACTAGGCAACCAGGTGAGGGGAGTTCCTTACTAATTAGTGACTTTAATTCATCAATCAAGTACAAGGGTGGAGCGAAAACCGGCAGACACTCGTCCCTCTGTGGAATGAGTTTGACACGTGCTCTATGTAGTACAGTGCGTTTCCCAGAGTGCTTTGGACAACGCCACTCGTCACTACAAAACGACTTCAATGATGGGAGTTGCAGACTAAAGTATGTAACGATCGACAGAGCAGCGGAATCATTTAGTCAGTGTGAGTCATCAAGCTAGCTAGATGCACTGCATAGACTAAAATGTTGCCTTGCTATGAATGAGGAATCTCAGGAGCATAGAAAAAGACAGACTAAAACGGAACTGAAACCTCCAACACAGGCACCGATATCTCAGAGGATCACAAAATGTCTAGCTCATGGAAGATTAAAAACCAGCTTAGTTGGCCTGTCTGCTGGGGATGCTGTCATATAAAAAAATATATATATTTAAAGTGCATGTGGGCTAACTGTAAAAAACTACCAAAAACAGTTTAACCTTAAACATACAGTAGACAGAGAGCTTGATTGTTATTGTCCCAAACAAACCACTACATGAAAAGACTCTTGAGTGGATGTTAAAGGGCCCACTCTGCCCTTCTCTGTTTACACACCTATGGTCAGTAATGCTCTGCGGCATGGGTGTAGTCTATTTCATACTTTACCACTGTGGTGATGTCAACGCTCCTGCACCTGCCCCCAGGTGGGTAGCTGCATCCTGTTTTAAAATGTTCCGTCCCACTGTGCTTTCCGCCTCACATCTGGACTGAGTTCAGCCTCGGACAACAAAGGCCACTGTGTGTGCCTGCCACTCCATGGCTGGGGACTGGCCAGACAAGTCAAAGCTCACATCTTGTTTTTTAACAGCCTAATTTGTCCACGGGCATGCTAATTTTGCTTAAATGTTTTTCCATTAAATGTGATTTACCTTCCTTGGAAAGAATCTGTCTTTTAGGGATTCTTATCAACAAGTCAGTGTTTTTTTTATGCATGTTTTAGTCCTATAAGAAATGTTCCACCATCACACAGAACCATTGATGTCTAGACAGTGTTTATGTGCCACATACAGTGCCTTTGGAAAGTATTCAGACCCCTTGACTTTTTCCACATTTTGTTACAACCTTTATTCTAAAATGGATTATTTTTAAAATTCTTTTATCCTCAGCAATCTACACACAATACCCAAGAAAATGAGAAAGCAAAAAAAGGTTTTTAGAAATGTTCGCAAATGTACCTTACTTACATAAGTATTCAAACCCTTTGCTATGAGACTTGAAATTGAGCTCAGGTGCATCCTGTTTCCATTGATCATCCTTGAGATGTTTCTACATCTTGATTGGAGTCCACCTGTGGTAAATTCAATTGATTGGACATGATTTGGAAAGGCACACACCTGTCTATATAAGGTCCCACAGTTGACAGTGCATGTCAGAGAAAAAACCAAGTCGTGGAATTGTCCGTAGAGCTCCGAGACAGGATTGTGTCGAGTTACAGATCTGGGGAAGGGTACCAAAAAATTTCTGCAGCACTGAAGGTCCCCAAGAACAGTGGCCTCCATCGTTCTTAAATTGAAGAAGTTTGGAACCACCAAGACTCTTCCTAGAGCTGGCCGCCTGGCCAAACTGAGAAATCGGGGGAGAAGGTCCTTGGTCAGGGTGGTGACCAAGAACCCAATGGTCACTCTGACAGAGCTCTAGAGTTCCTCTGTGGAGATGGGAGAACCTTCCAGAAGGACAACCATCTCTGCAGCACTCCACCAATCAGGCCTTTATGGTAGAGTGACCAGACGGAAGCCACTCCTCAGTAAAAAGGCACGACAGCCCGCTTGGAGTTTGCCAAAAGGTACCTAAAGACTCTCAGACCATGAGAAACAAGATTCTCTGGTCTGATGAAACCAAGATTGAACTCTTTGGCCTGAATGGCAAGCGTCACGTCTGGAGGAAGCCTGGTACCATCCCTATGGGGAAGCGTGGTGGCAGCATCATGCTTTGGGGATGTTTTTCAGCAGCAGGGATTGGGAAACTAGTCAGGATTGAGGCAAAGTTGAACGGAGCAAAGTACAGAGAGATCCTTGATGAAAACCTGCCCCAGAGCGCTCAGGACCTCAGACTGGGGCGAAGGTTCACCTTCCAACAGGACAACGACCCTAAGCACACAGCCAAGACAACGCGGAAGTGGCTTCGGGACAAGTCTCTGAATGTCCTTGAGTGGCCCAGCCAGAGCCCGGACTTCAACCCGATCGAACGTCTCTGGAGAGACCTGAAAATAGCTGTGCAGCGACGTTCCCCATCCAACCTGACAGAGCTTGAGAGGATCTGCATAGAAGAATGGGAGAAACTCCCCAAATACAGGTGTGACAAGCTTGTAGTGTCATACCCAAGAAGACTCTAGGCTGTAATCGCTGCCAAAGGCGCTTCAACAAAGTACTGAGAAAAGGGTCTGAATACTTATGTAAGTGTGATATTTCCGGTTTTTATTTTTAATAAACTTGCAAAAAATTCTAAAAACCTATTTTTGCTTTGTCATTATGGGGTATTGTGTGTAGATTAATGAGGGGAAAAAATCAATTTGATCAATTTTAGAAAAGGCAACTGTGGAAAAAGTACTGTACATCTGAGTTTAAGGGCCCAGTCCACAAACAAACCCCTAGCCCCTACCCCCTGGCCACAGGCGTGGTTACACGTGGTCTGCAGTTGTGAGGCCGGTTGGACGTACTGCCAAATTCTCTAAAACGATTTTGGAGAGGCAGCTTAGAAATGAAATTTACATTATCTGGCAACAGCTCTGGTGGACATTCCTGCCGTCAGCATGCCAATTGCATGCTCCCTCAACTTGAGACATCTGTGGCATTGTGTTGTGTGACAAAACAACTGCAAATTTTAGTGGCCTTTTATTGTCCCCAGCACAAGGTGAACCTGTGTAATGATCATGCTGTTTAATCTGCTTCTAGATATGCCACACCTGTCAGGTGGATGCATTATCTTGGCAAAAGAGAAATGCTCACTAACAGGGATGTAAACAAATTTGTGCAAAACATTTGACAGAAATTATATTTTTATGCGTATGGATAATTTCTGGGATCTTTAATTTCAACTCATGAAACATGGGACTAACACTTTACATGTTGTGTTTTATATTTCAGTATAGATCTGATGAAAAATTGAATAGGTAGCCTATAGCGAGATGGTAATTTAGTAGCTCAACCTTGCCTTTGATAAGATATTTAATTTTCACCATATTGCTAATCAATAATGTCCTATCTACATGAAGTTGCAAGGGATTAGAGACTAGGACTGGGTCTAGGTCGGTGGGAAGCAGTCTGGTGACTGGTCTCTGTGGGACACAGCTGCCATGAGGCCCATGCAAGCCTGTTAGTGCTGTCACAGGTGTTATTGCCACACCCTGGGGGACAGTGGATTAACCTCCCTGTAAACAGGGGCCACTGTGTCACCAGGGCCCGAGACGTGGGATCCACTGACACACACACACACACACCCGGCCAAAGGGCAGCCCCACACCTGCAGGAGCCTGGATCTGGCCTGGCCCCAGCAGCTGAGCATCCCAGACAGACACCCCACCTCTCCTTTCACCCAATGGGGATCTCCAGGGAGCGAGCATGGCCTTTCTTGGAGGTTGTGCGTCAGTGCTATGCTGTGCGTTCCTAAGCAGAAATGCAGCAGGTATTTCTGTGAAGTAACTCCTGTTTGTTTTGACTTGTCGGTCTAAGGAGAATATGTTGGCTCATGAGACATTGGTTCATTATGACTCACCGTGATTGATGTAATTAGGACTGACTTCCAATAGCTCTCATTAGGTGTTGTGTTTGACTGACACAATGCAATATTTACGGTGTGTTTGGTTTGGCATGTCTTGACTTGTCTCCCTCCCTCAATGTCTACTTAACATGACTGATTCCTTTCATATGTACTGCTACAGTGTCTTACGAAAGTATTCACCCCCCTTGGCATTTTTCCTATTTTGTTGCCTTACAACCTGGAATTTAAATGTTTTTTTCTGGTGGTTTGTATAATTTGATTTACAGAACATGCCTACCACTTTGAAGATGCAAAATATTTTTTTATTGTGAAACAAACAAGAAATAAGACAAAAAAACAGAACTTGAGCGTGCATAAGTATTCACCCCCCCAAAGTCAATACTTTGTAGAGCCACCTTTTGCAGCAATTACAGCTGCAAGTCTCTTGGGGTATGTCTCTATAAGCTTGGCACATCTAGCCACTGGGATTTTGCCCATTCTTCAAGGCAAACTGCTCCAGCTCCTTCAAGTTGGATGGGTTCCGCTGGTGTACAGCAATCTTTAAGTCATACCACAGATTCTCAATTGGATTGAGGTCTGGGCTTTGACTAGGCCATTCCAAGACATTTAAATGTTTCCCCTTAAACCACTCAAGTGTTGCTTTAGCAGTATGCTTAAGGTCATTGTCCTGCTCCGTCCCAGTCTCAAATCTCTGGAAGACTGAAACAGGTTTCCCCTCAAGAATTTCCCTGTATTTAGCGCCATCCATCATTCCTTCAATTCTGACCAGTTTCCCAGTCCCTGCTGATGGAAAAACATCCCCAAGGCATGATGCTGCCACCACCAAGCTTCACTGTGGGGATGGTGTTCTCGGGGTAATGAGAGGTGTTGGGTGTGCGCCAGACATAGCATTTTCCTTGATGGCTAAAAAGCTCAATTTTAGTCTCATCTGACCAGAGTACCTTCTTCCATATGTTTGGGGAGTCTCCCACATGCCTTTTGGCAAACACCAAACGTGTTTGCTTATTTTTTTATTTAAGCAATGGCTTTTTTCTGGCCACTCTTCTGTAAAGCCCAGCTCTGTGGAGTGTACGGCTTAAAGTGGTCCTATGGACAGATACTCCAATCTCCGCTGTGGAGCTTTGCAGCTCCTTCAGGGTTATCTTTGGTCTCTTTGTTGCCTCTCTGATTAATGCCGACCTTGCCTGGGCCGTGAGTTTTGGAGGGCGGCCCTCTCTTGGCAGGTTTGTTGTGGTGCCATATTCTTTCCATTTTTTTATAATGGATTTAATGGTGCTACGTGGGATGTTCAAAGTTTCTGATCTTTTTTTATAACCCAACCCTGATCTGTACTTCGCCACAACTTTGTCTCTGACCTGTTTGGAGAGTTCCTTGGTCTTCATGGTGCCGCTTGCTTGGTGGTGCCCCTTGCTTAGTGGTGTTGCAGACTCTGGGGCCTTTCAGAACAGGTGTATATATACTGAGATCATGTGACAGATCATGTGACACTTAGATTGCACACAGGTGGACTTTATTTAACTAATTATGTGACTTCTGAAGGTAGTTGGTTGCACCATATCTTATTTAGGGGCTTCATAGCAAAGGGGGTGAACACATATGCACGCACCACTTTTCCGTGATTTATTTTGTCATCTTTTGAAACAATATATTATTTTCATTTCACTTCACCAATTTGGACTATTTTGTGTATGTCCATTACATGAAATCCAAATAAAAATCCATTTAAATTACAGGTTGTAATGCAACAAAATAGGAAAAACGCCAAAGGGGATGAATACTTTTGCAGGGCACTGTATATTCTCTTTTTAGACCTGCTGCTGAAATTAGTCAGGTTGGCCTGGATGTGAAGTGAAAGTTGAGACTTGAATGGTGATTGTTGTCTTACAAAATGCAAAAGACATGTTCTTATTTGCCTTCCAGATGAGAGAGCATTTTATTGGTTTCTCTCCACCTAGCTCCACCATCATGTTTCTCATATCATGGTCTAACAAGTCTTAAACAATGTAACACCAAAAAAGAGACAGAACTTCATCCTAATCTAACTCGACTTCTCTCCGATGGTTTTGTCCAGATGACGGTTGTGGCCACTCAGTGCTGGGCCCAGAGAGCGGTGTCCTCTCCTCTAAGAGCTACCCGGGCACCTACCCCAACAATACCTGGTGTGAGTGGAAGATCCATGTGCCAAAGGGCAACAGCCTAGTCATCAGGTTTGGAGACCTCGACGTGGAGGCACGGGACTGCCAGTCGGACTACGTCAAGGTCCTCAAAGGGGGCTACGGGGGAGAACATGGTGAGTCTGAGTCAACCAACTTGGCCTTGGCTATTGTCTCTCTGGGTCTATGAGCGGATGTATGAACTAGCTAGCTAGCTGTGGTGTTGGTGGTTCTACACAGAACAGTCTTCACAACATTCCTTCCCCACAGATGTCGGACTGCGCTTCCCTATTCACTTAGCCAAGGAACGAGTTCTTGTGGGGGATTTGTCTATATATAGAGAGCTGGAGGAGGGAGCGGATGTCTCTGTTGCAGTTGAGAACAGCCTTACACAAAGAGGAAGGTGTGGATGATCATGCTGGTCTGAGGAAATTCAAGCCCACAGTGTGTTCTATTAAAGTCTCTCTGTTACCTTGATCTCTGTGCTTTGATGGGGTTTGAATATACATCTTGGTGGGTTTGACAAGTGCAATTGTTAGTGAGTTTGACAAGTGCTATTGACAAAAGTTGGAGGTAACAGAGAGAAGAAGTGCTCAGGGCTTTACAACAGATATGTAGAATGTTTGAGTTGAATAGACAGGCCTTACAGATAGTGTGCTCTTAACTGACTCATACAGTAAGGCATTGTGAGCCTTTACATGGAGGGTTATCTTCTTTCCAATTTCTTTACAGTGATTGTCATACATTTGTTAGAGGTCAATCAATTTGTGTTGAACAAATTTAAGGAAACCGTGACACAAGTGTGTACAACATGTGAGACGCAACTGCCACCTCACCTGACCATTAGTCATAGCATATCTGACAAGCAAGAAAACGTCTGTCGGCTGTTAGCAGAGCATAGCCCCACACAGAAGCATTTGTCATGCAGCACTTTGGCAGGAAGTCTATCCTCCAGCCTGCCACTACTACTACTGGGCTGGAGTGAGGCTGGGGTGAAGAGCAGGATATAGGCTGAGGGTAATGTTGAGTTGCCAGATCCATCATAATGTAGTGAATGATCATCATGCTCATGTTGCAACCCACCCACGGCTGAGGTTACCAGTACAGAGGCCAGGGTGTCCGAGGCCCTTTGAAACCTCAGTGGTGAAACACTGCATGCCTTGGCTTCTCCCCTCAACAGCTTTCTGGTGGAAGTATTCCATTACCAGGTTTCACAACGTGTGTTGCTCGTAAATATCCATAGGATATTTACAGTATCCCATTCCCAGTCATACTTTTCTAACATTAAATCATGTCAGGACCTTCAAAGTGCTATTTTCACACTTTTTTGAAACTCTTTCTTATCTGACCCTTCTAATGTTCCATAGGACAATAGGATTGAGGAATGTATTTGTTCATCATGAAATCCCTCTGTGTTGTTGACGTGTAGTACAGTGAGTCGGTGGATATAGTAATTTCCATCCGGAGGCTGTGGCTTCCATGGCGCTGACTGGTGGAGGCATCGTGTTTCATCATGGTTGTCAGGTGAAAGCAAAGCCACAAAGGCCATGGAGACCAAGAACAACCAGCACTGGCTGCCTGGCTGAGTCCCTCTCATTGGAAACGGCCCTGGGCACTAGGCTGGCCTGGGCATTTCTCTCTCGCATCTCTTTGTCTGCCCTGCAAATTATTTACAGTGAGATTCCTGTCTCTGACAAAAGGGAAGCATTTTTCCTCCTGTGTGAAAGGGAGAGCGGAAGAGCGGTTCAGATGACATGATGTGGTTTGGCTTGTTGGGGCTGAAAATAGAGCGCATGTTGGTGAGGTCTGGAGGGACAAACATCCCCGGTGGGAGGGAGGGGTAGGGGGACCCTGTAGATAGCAGGTCAGACCCTGTCTGTGACCTCCGATATGGTGGGAGTGTTTTCCGATAATATGCTATTTTTTGCTCTATTTTGGTGGCCTCTGTTACATTCTAATGCCTTGATTCCATCTGAAAAACATAGCTAAATTATTGAATACTTTGAGTTTACCTCCCAGATTGGTAAAAAGAGTTGAGTAGAAAGACAATTAAAATGACTGAAAATGTACTGTATGAATTCAGTGTATTGTTAGTTGTTTTGGATATTGTCTAGACCTATATGATCAGGACTATTTTCTGTTAAAGAGAACATTAAACCTGTGTTCTCTTGAGTAGTGTTGCATGGTATACCGAAACGTGTACTTTTTCAAGTTCTCGATCCACCCCATCTCGTAGTTTTTCAAGGTTCGGTACTAGAATTTTTGTTACGTTTGAGACTTCTGTCAAATGCGTCTCACGTGATGGGGTGGATCAAGTCTATCAGTGCAGCCCCTTTTTATAGTGCAAAGAGCAAAGTGCCTGCTCCACTTTCTCATTCATTGCTAGAGTTGTCTGGGCTGTTGTCAGCTATCCAGTCCCCACCACAGGAGGTTGGTGGCACCTTAATTGGGGAGGACGGGCTCGTGATAATGGCTGGAGTGGAATAGGTGTAATGGTCTCAAATACATCAAACACATGGTTTCCATGTGTTTGATGCCATTCCATTTGCTATTTTCCAGCCATTTATTATCAGCCGTCCTCCCCTCAGCAGCCTCCACTGGTCCCCACTCATGCTGCACAAAAGTTTACACACTTGAATATTGCAACACGGTATGTAGAAATGTTTAAACTGTTCATTACTGTTCGCAAAAAACTATGTCCATACAGGCTAGAAAACTTTTCAAATGCAAGACGATACTGGTAGCTTCCAGCTTTAATTTTAGGCTAACCTTCCTTGCTAGCTTACAGCTGAATTCACTGCCTAGTAGTACTTTGTTTGTGATAATATGCAAACCACAACGCAGAATATGCTGATTTCAAAGCTGACTGTCTCCAAAAACGTTATTAATCCACTTCGTCTCCATCGCCACCAAAAACGAATTCACTTCTTCTTCCTTTGCTTTCCTGGTTTCCACTAGATTCAATAGTCAGATTCCACAGACACATTCTGCCTGGCGAATGACGTCATTCATTTCTTAAAGAGGGAGCGCACACTTTTAGAAAAGAGATTGCATCTTCTATGCAAATGTTGTTAATCAGTACAATAAAAGTCCTAAATGGAGGGGATTATTTGTCATCTGTAGCCCTATGAAATCAGCTAAAATAAGCTCAATAACTCAATTCATGCACACACTCCTATTGAATAATATTTATTCACCTGTATTGTGAATAGAGCTAGGCTACATCTTGATTTGCCCAGTTTATCAATAGAGATTTACCATTCAAATAAATGATTACCATTATGTTGTTTTTTAGTTAGATTGGTAAAAACAAAGTCAAATAGATTTTACAATTAATGCGTACTTGGCTGTCTCAAAAAAATGACTTTGGCTAATATGTATTTTTTCTTTTTTGTGGTATCGTTTTTGTATGAGTATCGTGATGGTATTGAGCATTGTGATACTAAACCTGGTATCGGTATCGAAGTCCAAATTCTGGTATCGTGACCACACTGCTCTTGAGATTAAAGTCATATTTACAGTTTTACTGCAAGATATGGATTGCCACAATGTTTGTTCTTCAAATTATGTATTTTATTAAAGGTCCAATGCAGCCGTTTTTATCTCAATATTAAATCATTTCTGGGTAACAATTAAGTACCTTACTGTGATTGTTTCTTTTTGACCATTTTAATTAAAAAACAAAAATAGATTCTTAGCAAAGAGCAATTTCTCAAGCAAGAATTTAGCTAGGACTGTCTGGGGTGGTCTGAGGGGGAGGGGGAAACTGAAAACTAGCTGTCATTGGCAGACAGGTTTGAAACTCTTTTTCTTATTGGTCTATTAACTAATTTACCGCCTGGTGATGTCACCAGGCAGGCCAAAATGCCATCCCACCAAAACAGGCTGAAATTTCAGGCAGTCTTTTCAAACAGCATTATCATCATGTTCACAATTTCACAGTATTATTCCAACCTCATAGTGTGGAGATAGAGATATACAGTTGAAGTCGGAAGTTTACATACACCTTAGCCAAATACATTTAAACTCAGTTTTTCACAATTCCTGACATTTAATCCTAGTAAAAATTCCCTGTCTTAGGTCTGTTAGGATCACCACTTTATTTTAAGAATGTGAAATGTCAGAATAATAGTAGAGTGATTTATTTCAGCTTTTTATTTATTTCATCACATTCCCAGTGGGTCAGAAGTTTACATACACTCAATTAGTATTTGGTAGCATTGCCTTTAAATTGTTTAATTTGGGTCAAACGTTTCGGGTAGCCTCCCACAAGCTTCCCACAATAAGTTGGGGGAATTTTGGCCCATTCCTCCTGACAGAGCTGGTGTAACTGAGTCAGGTTTGTAGACCTCCTTGCTCGCACACACTTTTTCAGTTCTGCCCACACATTTTCTATAGGATTGAGGTCAGGGCTTTGTGATGGCCTCTCCAATACCTTAACTTTGTTGTCCTTAAGCCATTTTGCCACAACTTTGGAAGGATGCTTGGGGTCATTGTCCATTTGGAAGACCCATTTGCGACCAAGCTTTAACCTCCTGACTGATGTCTTGAGATGTTGCTTCAATATATCCACATAATTTTCCTTCCTCATGATGCCATGTATTTTGTGAAGGGCACCAGTCCCTCCTGCAGCAAAGCACCCCCACAGCATGATGCTGCCACACCCGTGCGTCACGGTTGGGATGGTGTTCTTCGGCTTGCAAGCAACCCCTCTTTTTCCTCCAAACATAACGATGGTCATTATGGCCAAACAGTTCTATTTTTGTTTCATCAGACCAGAGGACATTTCTCAAAAAAGTACGATCTTTGTCCCCATGTGCAGTTGCAAACCATAGTCTGGCTTTTTTATGGCGGTTTTGGAGCAGTGGCTTCTTCCTTGCTGAGCGGCCTTTCAGGTTATGTCGATATAGGACTAATTTTACTGTGGATATAGATACTTTTGTACCGGTTTCCTCCAGCATCTTCACAAGGTCCTTTGCTGTTGTTCTGGGATTGATTTGCACTTTTCACACCAAAGTACGTTCATCTCTAGGAGACAGAAAGCGTCTCCTTCCTGAGCGGTATGACTGCTGCGTGGTCCCATGGTGTTTATACTTGTCAACTATTGTTTGTACAGATGAACGAGGTACCTTCAGGCATTTGGAAATTGCTCCCAAGGATGAACCAGACTTGTGGAGGTCTACAATTTTCTTTCTGAGGTCTTGGCTGATTTCTTTTGATATTCCTATGAGCACTGAGTTTGAAGGTAGGCCTTGAAATACATCCACAGGTACACCTCCAATTGACTCAAATGATGTCAATTAGCCTATCAGAAGCTTCTAAAGTCATGACATCATTTTTCTGGAATTTTCCAAGCTGTTTAAAGCACAGTCAACTTAGTGTATGTAAACTTCTGACCCACTGGAATTGTGATACAGTGAAATAATCTGTTTGTAAACAATTGTTGGAAAAATTACTTGTGTCATGCACAAAGTAGATGTCCTAACCGACTTGCCAAAACTATAGTTTGTTAAAAAGAAATTTGTGGAGTGGTTGAAAAACTAGTTTTAATGACTCCAACCTAAGTGTATGTAAACTCCGACTTCAACTGTGTGTGTGTGTGTATATGTACAGTGAGGGGGAAAAAGTATTTGATCCCCTGCTGATTTTGTATGTTTGATCATTTCTTTGTCAGTGGGAGTCTATCATTTTAATGGTAGGTTTATTTGAACAGTGAGAGACAGAATAACGACAAAAAAATCCAGAAAAACGCATGTCAAAAATGTTATAAATTGATTTGCATTTTAATGAGGGAAATAAGTATTTGACCCCTCTGCAAAACATGATTTAGTACTTGGTGGCAAAACCCTTGTTGGCAATCACAGAGGTCAGACGTTTCTTGTAGTTGGCCACCAAGTTTGCACACATCTCAGGAGGGATTTTTTCCCACTCCTCTTTGCAGATATTCTCCAAGTCATTAAGGTTTCGAGGCTGACGTTTGGCAACTCGAACCTTCAGCTCCCTCCACAGATTTTCTATGGGATTAAGGTCTGGAGACTGGCTAGGCCACTCCAGGACCTTAATGTGCTTATTCTTGAGCCACTCCTTTTGTTGCCTTGGCCGTGTGTTTTGGGTCATTGTCATGTTGAAATACCCATCCACGACCCATTTTCAATGCCCTGGCTGAGGGAAGGAGGTTCTCACCCAAGATTTGACGGTACATGGCGCCCCGTCCATCGTCCCTTTGATGCGGTGAAGTTGTCCTGTCCCCTTAGCAGAAAAACACCCCCAAAGCATAATGTTTCCACCTCCATGTTTGACGGTGGGGATGGTGTTCTTGGGGTCATAGGCAGCATTCCTCCTCCTCCAAACATGGCGAGTTGAGTTGATGCCAAAGAGCTCGATTTTGGTCTCATCTGACCACAACACTTTCACCCAGTTCTCCTCTGAATCATTCAGATGTTCATTGGCATACTTCAGACGGGCCTGTATATGTGCTTTCTTGTGCAGGGGGACCTTGCGGGCGCTGCAGGATTTCAGTCCTTCACGGCGTAGTGTGTTACCAATTTTGTTTTCTTGGTGACTATGGTCCCAGCTGCCTTGAGATCATTGACAAGATCCTCCCGTGTAGTTCTGGGCTGATTCCTCACCGTTCTCATGATCATTGCAACTCCACGAGGTGAGATCTTGCATGGAGCCCCATGCCGAGGGAGATTGACAGTTCTTTTGTGTTTCTTCCATTTGCGAATAATCGCACCAACTGTTGTCACCTCCTCACCAAGCTGCTTGGCGATGGTCTTGTAGCCCATTCCAGCCTTGTGTAGGTCTACAATCTTGTCCCTGACATCCTTGGAGAGCTCTTTGGTCTTGGCCATGGTGGAGAGTTTGGAATCTGATTGATTGATTGCTTCTGTGGACAGGTGTCTTTTATACAGGTAACAAACTGAGATTAGGAGCACTCCCTTTAAGAGTGTGCTCCTAATCTCAGCTCGTTACCTGTATAAAAGACACCTGGGAGCCAGAAATCTTTCTGATTGAGAGGGGGTCAAATACTTATTTCCCTCATTAAAATGCAAATCAATTTATAACATTTTTGACATGCATTTTTCTGGATTTTTTTGTCGTTATTCTGTCTCTCACTGTTCAAATAAACCTACCATTAAAATGATAGACTGATCATTTCTTTGTCAGTGGGCAAACGTACAAAATCAGCAGGGGATCAAATATTTTTTTCCCTCACTGTACATTACATAGGACATGTAAATTCACTCACAGGAGACGATAAATAAGCATCATGAAAATAAATTTGACTGCAACCAACCACAGCGCACAAATTTTGCACAGGTACAGAGACACAGGACAGCCAGCAGACTGACGAACCAGCAGTTTCGCTTTGTGACTGACAGGCACCTGTCCTATAAATAGAAGACGATGCATATCATTCATTCTAGCGGGAGAGGGCTATACAGACTTTTCTGACTAGTGAATTTAAACTTTAAAATGAAAAGTAGCCCAGTTAATTTATGAAGTGGGCACTTAAGGAAAACACTGTGGTGGAATATGAAATAAGGTCACATTGCTGTCAAAATGGTCAATGGTTGTTTTGATAAACCTGTCATTCTCTCGTGTTGCAGTGTATGGGACGTTCTGTGGCAGCTTGAAGTCCTACCCCAGAGAGATGCACACAGACTCAAATGAGGTCATCGTACAGTTCCGCAGCGGGCGTCACATCTCCGGCCGAGGGTTCCTTCTCTCCTACTCCACTGGGGACAACAGAGGTTTGAGGCTCTTCCTCCAGATCTAGAACTACACCTAAACTAATGGTTATGCTGTTTTAATATTGAAGTCTGAATGTGGCATCTGTGTCCTGTTCTGTCCCTCTTGGTTGGCGGACAGTCAGTGCTACTGGTAAACCAATCAGCTTTGCCACATGCCACGGCTTGCCTTTCCTCTTCTTTTCTCTGCGCAGGGTGAACCCGGAGCTGTTGGGGCTGTTTCTACAGGCATCGTTTTCAAACACAGCATAGACCGCTGTTAATCAGACCATATTGAATAAGACACACCATTCACACACAGTGTGCTGATCCAGGAGATTATAGGAGTCAGTTTACAAACTGGTTTTGGTGGATATGCCTGTTTCCACCGTTGTTGTTGTTAACCAAAGCATAATGTAGATGACAGTTGGTCGCTAACATGCTGACCAAACCGTCTGCGTGCGCCATCGTGCGCATGTTGATTTTGTCTATCCCCATTAGACGTGTTCATGACACGCAGGTTAAAATACCAAAACCAACTGTGAACCAACTATATTAAGTTGGTGACAGGTCGAAACACACATGAAACATTCATGGACATTTAGCTAGCTTGCTGTTGCTAGCTATTTTGTCCTGGGAGATAGCCATTGGGTTGTTATTTTACCTGAAATGCATATGGTCCTTTTTTTTGTTGCTATGTCTTTGTAGACGTTTGACCCATTTTGAGTCGTACAAAATTGTGTGTTCTCTACTCTGACAATTAATCCACAGATAAAAAGGGGAAACCTAGTTTGTTTTCTTTGATTCATCTCTCCTCGTTCATCCTTCTTCTGTGGATTTTATATGGCGGTTGGCAACCAACTTTAAGGTGTGTTATCGCCACCAACTGGACTGGAGTGTGGACTTTATTCATCTTTCAATCACCCACATGGGTATACGCTCTTAAAAAACATTGAGTAGATGGGAGAGGTGGGACTTGAAGCACGTCAAGTGTCTAAAATAAAGTGATATTTTTGTGCCTGGCAATGCAGACGCGTGCGAGCAGTTTGGATGAAATGATTAATAACATGTATGTGTACATTTATTTTGCAACACTCACGCACGCAACGCGGCCGGTTTGGTCAGCATGTAAGAGCAATGTGTGTGTGTGTGGGTGTACATTAATCTTTATCCCAGAGGGAGTGAAGGAACCAGGGTCTTCATCCTGTTGTTCTAGTAGTGTCCTGTTATGGTCCTTTCTGCTCACATGGCTGGTTTCCTCTGTCTGCTCTACTCTGAAGCCACTCATTGTCTCTCTTCTCTCTCCTGTTTTTTTTCCTCAGATCTGCTTACATGTTTAGACAAAGGCAGCCATTTCTCAGACTTAAA
Organism: Coregonus lavaretus; assembly: GCF_964263955.1. NCBI lineage: Eukaryota > Metazoa > Chordata > Actinopteri > Salmoniformes > Salmonidae > Coregonus > Coregonus lavaretus. The sequence goes on from NC_140018.1 coordinate 23,134,043, forward strand.
GTACAGGTAAGGGTGTTTCATATGTAGGGGTGTGTGTCTGAGACCAGTCAATGTCTTTCTTTGTGGCCTTCATGAACTGTAATGGCAATAGAATATTAGATTGATCATGGGCCTTAAAGGAAAATATTACCCCTTGTTACCCATCAGCTAGTCAAAGATAGCTTCTCATTTCCTCAATATTCTGAAATATTTATACAATTTAGATTCAAGTATCTTATACAATATGTCTCCACTAAGTCCATTTTGTCCACTTAGGGTGTTGTAATGTTGGTGTCTCTGGTGTGAAGAGATCACTCACTGAACTGTGTCTATTGTTGTCTACCCTCACAGGAAGTACTGTCCGGCAGGATGCAAGGCAGTGGCGGGTGACATATCCGGGGACATTTCCCAGGGTTATAGACATGTAAGTAAAATTATATTTCTGTCCTCAAAGGTAGCCTACTGCATGCTTTTTACTCTATGTTCCCAGGTTTGTAAAAGCAGACAGAAATGCTGTTTCGTCGCTGCCTCCTCCCTGGGGAAAGTGTAACCACAGACATTGGTTTGGGGATTAGTTATTTACGAGGCATCAGTGTGTCCTTCGAAGCCTTGGCAGCACTGTGGCCCTGACAGTTTCTAGTCCCCTGAAGCAGCCAGTCAGCCACGCATGTGTTAATTTACCCTTGATTACATTAGGCTGTCCTTTCTTCTGTCAGAGGAACACAACTGTTCAGAGGCCCCACTTAGACCAGCACCGTACTCCACCCACAGGTGCTTAGAGTAGTAGTAGTAGGTTTACTGAATGGGCCCTTGTTAGCCAGAGAAACAGACACACCAAAAGCTGGATATGAGGAGTTGGCCCCAGGCTAACCATTTGTTGCTGGTGCTTTTTTCTGGCTCCTGCTGTGGAAGTGGTTGTGATTTGTTGTGACACTACTGTGTTGCCCGAGGGTGCTTGTTGTGTCATTTCTCCCTCAGGGTTCATAGTGGGGGGTGGTGGACTGGGCTCTTTGTTCCCCTGAGTCACCCCTGCCCTCCCCCAACAAACAAACACACACACACACATAGTGGTTGTGGAGGTATATTGGATGGGTAATCTGTTTATGTAACTGCAGTGCATTTTTCCTCAGCAGCAGTGCTGGGTTTTGCTGTTTAGTAGGTTGCATCACAGGCCAAGCCACAGAAGCAAGGCTGTAAAACAAAAAATAGTGATTGTGTAACTGGCTTAGGGCTCTTGTACTGTAGAATGCTTTAGGCTCCTTACACATATTTAGAGCTAGAGATTTCCGCCCTTTCAGTGTAATACCTGGAAATAGTAGCTAGAGAGTAATACCATAAGATGTGTAATACTGAGGTAAACAGCCAAACACACACAGACTAAGCACTTAAGAACTAAGCTCTGTGAGGAAGTTCTGGTCACTGACATCCAGAGTCACTAAAGAACCGTAGTTTTACCAGCCCTCCCACATATGGGCTTAGGACATATAAAATCAATTATAGGATCTCTACGGGGCTCTGGATCCATGTCATGTGGGCCCCCTGGAGGGGATCAACCCCAGTGGTAGCCCTCCTGCCCTGTCCAGCCCTGCCTTGCTGGTGTATCGAAAAAGAGAGGGGTTTTTCAGACCAGGGGCTTTACATTTTACATTTTAGTTATTTAGCAGACGCTGTTATCCAGAGCGACTTACAGTTAGTGAGTGCATACATTTTCATACTGGCCCCCCGTGGGAAACGAACCCTGGCGTTGCAAGCGCCATGCTCTACCAACTGGCCTTCCCGGCCTCCTGAGGGTCTGCTCTCTCTTAGGCGTGATCAGGGCTATTGAGTGACCAGCGGTCAGTGTGACAATGTGACAGACAGCTTCAGGCTTAGGAAGCCCAGCAGGGAGCCCAATCCCCACAACAATAGGCTGCTGAAGGAGCACAATAACAGAGAACTTCCCAACGTTCCACCGTCTGCTGCTGGGAAGAAGCATGGGCGTCGAGTGCTGGGGGACCGAACCATAGAGCTCGGCTCCAGAGCGATTTGATTAGTCCACGTTGGCTATTGTGTAGTGAGGGTTTGGTGGAGGGCCTAGATTATGAGGAGATAAAGCCTGTGGAACAGAAGGTGTTTATCTGTCCACTGCACCCTTTCAATAGACACGGTCATTAGCATTTAGACTAACACAACATTTTGTATGTGTTCTGGGCAGTTTGTTGTATGGTATTAATGGTTCCTCAGAGTATATTTGGTATAACCATTCGCATTGTGGATATTTATTTTATACACTGCATATAGGTAATTCATATGTCATCATTCCGTGTTAAGGAGCACTGTAAGTAAATGAATCATTTAGCAATATATTTTGTTTTTTGAAAGGTAATTTGTCTATTTAGTTAGTGAATATGACCCTTGGGCATTGACAGTAGGGAAGTAAGTAACAGTTGATGGTTCCTCTCCTACTGTGTGGCGTTAATTCCCCCTGCTGCTAAAATGGTAAATGCTTTTCTGAAATAGTCTGCAGAGGTATAGACAAGAAGGTTACCACATGGCCAATCTCAGTTAGAACCAGACAGTCCTTGGCTGAGGTGTTAAAGCCATTATCTAGTCTATTATGTCCCTACTAGTAGCGGCAGCAGCAGCCTTGAACCCAGCCCTGCTCCAACACCAGTCCATGATTAGTCTCTAGACATAACTCTGACTGGGGACCATTATCTAATAAACTAACTACCAGAGCGTATCCATCTGCTCCACCGGCAGACTGACAGACAGACAGACAGGCAGGCAGCAGGGCAGAGTTCTCTGTATTTACGGTGTCCTGCCCAGCAGTATATAAAGGATCAGGGTAATAATAATGAGGCGGTTAAATCTGACCCCAGAGCAGCTGTTAGTCCAGATAAGAGACAGCCTCTGTAAAGCAGGTCCTCAGGTTCCCAGCCACTGGCCCGCTTATGGGATCTGTGCCATAGAGTTGTCGAGCAGCAGCCCTCCCTCCCTCCATCCCCCACCCAGCATAGAATATGTACTCAGTGCTCACCCATAACACCTAGTTGCCAGACCAGCCTGTCTAGAATCTAGCTTGTCTGTAATGGCTTTTTACATGGAAAGGGAGGAAATTGCTGCAGGCTGAAATGAGCCCGAACTGATTTTTGCACCGAGCTTTCACCTTATCCCCATCTTAAAGTTAGTTTATATTTGTTTGTTTTTCACATTTGAATAACAATATGTTTTCAGTAATTAATTGTTTTGTCTCTATTAATGTGTTTGAGTGCTTGTTTCAATTGATCCTTGATAGACCCTAATGGAGAATGTTATCGGCAGAGCTCGGATACATTTTTACAGTGCTCCAGTGATTGCCATGTTAATTGTAAGTCATCAATTGTAAGTCATCAACCCTGTCTTTTGGAGGAAATGTCTGTTTTATACTCTTATCTCTCAAAGAGGTCATTCCTACCTGACCCAGCCCTTCATTTCAGCAGCAAGGTGGGGCATTCACTGAGAGGTAGCCAGCTAGCTATTTCCAGAGCTATGATCTGTGACAAGGTACTGCTTTTCTAAGTAACACACCACCGAGAAGTATGTTTGACATTCCTCCTATAGCTACAATTACCGTCGTCCCTGAATGCAATCACAATGTTTCGTGACCTACACGGTCTTGATGAAATTGTTTTTGCCATACGTAGTGTGTCTGTGTGGTAGCGGTTCCAGAGTTTGGCTAGCTCACGGTCAGACTTCTCCCACCCTCACTGTGTTTAGTCATGGTTGTTATCTGTGCTGTCTGTCTGTGTAATATATCATATCTCTCTGCATTCAGACGTCTGTGCTGTGTAAGGCTGCGGTCCATGCCGGGGTTATCCTGGATGAGTTAGGGGGCTGGGTATCCGTGGAGACCCAAAAAGGCCTGAGTCACTACCCCGCCACCAGAGCCAATGGGATCCAGTCCAAAGAGTGAGTACTGGGGAATGACATGCCATGATTAAGAGGATAGGCAGTACAACAGCAGTAGACGTGAATGTTAGGCATCATATGTTTCCCTTAACAGCACTAAAGGCTACTACTAAGGCTGCGTTTAGATAGGCAGCCCAATTCTGATCTTTTTTTCACAAATGTGTCTTTTGACCAATCAGATCATCTCTGAAAAATATCTGTTGTGAAAAGATCAGATGTGATTGGTCAAATTATCAGAATTGGGCTGCCTGTGTAAATGCAGCCTAAGCAGAGGTACCAATTGGTGTCCACAAACATTATCTACTGGCTTAGGATAATTCTTTGTAAGATTCTGAAGGAAATTGTTGACAATAACTTTCCTAAAGGAACACAAACCTGCATGATGGGACACCTCATGTTCTTTGTCATCTCTGCTTTGAGTGTTAAATAAATGGCACATGCCCACTGCCCCTGACCTTGGCTAGTTTACCTCAGTCAAAACAGGATTTATCAGGCAGGGCTAGCGGGCTAGCATTCCTGCTCTGTTTCAGCAATAAGATGAGCCAGCTCCTCGCTAATGTCAGAGACACTGAGTCTATTCTATGGCAATCACAGAGGTTTATAATGGAGGTCTGAGGTGGCTGAGGAGAGAATAATATTGGCCATCACTAATTATTGGCTGCAGCGTATAGTTGCCACACAAACATGTAATACAGTGGTGCATCTCTAATATTATGACAACAGAGTAAAGGCAAATGAGCCAGAAATAATTGGATTTGAGTCTTAAAGAAATGGCCATCACTCAAGCTGTCTGTAATATTCAGTGGGGCACAGGATTCTGTCATTTAGAAGTAATACATGCAAAGATAACCTGATAAGTTGTGCATATCACAAATAGGCTTCAGAGCCCTAAGGCCTATAGCTATGTGAATGCATTGAAGCTATAATGGCAAATAAAATTGAGTCATTTTGAAACGTATGGGTCAGATTTTCACAAATTGCATGGTATTGATTGGCCCACTATGCATATTGAACGCTGCTCATCATTCAATCACTTTCTTAATGTGTAAATGTCAACTATTATTATGTGTGTAGCAAATTAATCTTAACTGTACCTTTGTCCTACTGAACCTGTATATTAACATATTGTACACTGACGTTTCTTTATACAGTGCCTTGCAAAAGTATTCATCCCCCTTGGCATTTTTCCTATTTTGTTGCATTACAACCTGTAATTTAAATGGATTTTTATTTGGATTTCATGTAATCGACATACGCAAAATAGTCCAAATTGGTGAAGGGAAATGAAAAAAATAACTTGTTTCAAAAAATTCTACAAAATAAATAGCTGAAAAGTGGTGTGTGCATATGTAATAATAATAATATGCCATTTAGCAGACGCTTTTATCCAAAGCGACTTAGTCATGCGTGCATACATTTTTTTTGTGTATGGGTGGTCCCGGGGATCGAACCCACTACCCTGGCGTTACAAGCGCCATGCTCTACCAGCTGAGCCCCCTTTCATATGAAGCCCCTAAATAAGATCTGATGCAACCAATTACCTTCAGAAGTCACATAATCAGTTAGATTGCACACAGGTGGACTTTATTTAAGTGTCACATGATCTGTCACATGATTTCAGTGTATATATACACCTGTTCTGAAAGGCCCCAGTCTGCAACACCACTAAGCAAGGGGCACCACCAAGCAAGCGGCACCATGAAGACCAAGGAGCTCTCCAAACAGGTCAGGGACAAAGTTGTGGAGAAGTACAGATCAGGGTTGGGTTATAAAAAAATATCAGAAACTTTGAACATCCCACGGAGCACCATTTAAAATCCATTATAAAAAAATTGAAAGAATATGGCACCACAACAAACATGCCAAGAGAAGGCCGCTCACCAAAACTCACGGACCAGGCAAGGAGGGCATTAATCAGAGAGGCAACAAAGAGACCAAAGATCACCCTGAAGGAGCTGCAAAGCTCCACAGCAGAGATTGGAGTATCTGTCCATAGGACAACTTTAAGCCGTACACTCCACAGAGCTGGGCTTTACGGAACAGTGGCCAGAAAAAAGCTATTGCTTAAAGAAAGAAATAAGCAAACACGTTTGGTGTTCGCCAAAAGGCATGTGGGAGACTCCCCAAACATATGGAAGAAGGTACTCTGGTCAGATGAGACTAAAATTGAGCTTTTTGGCCATCAAGGAAAACGCAATGTCTGGCGCAAACCCAACACCTCTCATCACCCCGAGAAGACCATCCCCACAGTGGTTTGGTGGTGGCAGCATCATGCTGTGGGGATGTTTTTCATCGGCAGGGACTGGGAAACTGGTCAGAATTGAAGGAATGATGGATGGCGCTAAATACAGGGAAATTCTTGAGGGAAACCTGTTTCAGTCTTCCAGAGATTTGAGACTGGGACGGAGGTTCACCTTCCAGCAGGACAATGACCCTAAGCATACTGCTAAAGCAACACTCGAGTGGTTTAAGGGGAAACATTTAAATGTCTTTGAATGGCCTAGTCAAAGCCCAGACCTCAATCGAATTGAGAATATGTGGTATGACTTAAAGATTGCTGTACACCAGTGGAACCCATCCAACTTGAAGGAGCTGGAGCAGTTTGCCTTGAAGAATGGGCAAAATCCCAGTGGCTAGATGTGCCAAGCTTATAGAGACATACCCCAAGAGACTTGCAGCTGTAATTGCTGCAAAAGGTGGCTCTACAAAGTATTGACTTTGGGGGGGTGAATAGTTATGCATGTTCAAGTTCTGTTTTTTTGTCTTATTTCTTGTTTGTTTAACAATAAAACATATTTTGCATCTTCAAAGTGGTAGGCATGTTGTGTAAATCAAATTATACAAACCACCAGAAAAATCCATTTAAATTCCAGGTTGTAAGGCAACAAAATAGGAAAAATGCCAAGGGGGGTGAATACTTTCGCAAGCCACTGTAGCAATGCTAACATATTCTATACAAAGGCATGTATATTTACAAATGCTTTGCTTCATTGCTTAATTGGATTCACTGGCTATACTGTACATGCACTGCTGAATTTAATATGTTCAGTATCTTTCTCTGGCTCCTTATAGACCTTGAGTATTTGTGGATTTCCCTTGAAAAGTGCTGTGTCGTCAAATCTACATAAAGTATAGTGCTGCTCTGTTGTAAATGTAAAACCCCAGCACATTTTCCAAATGCTTGGCCTTTGCTGAAAGGGGTGAATACTTGGGTTGTGTCAGAACACGTTGTTAACTGTAACACTCCAACTGTATTTAAGGTGGTATGAATGAAATGCAGAGAGGATTGGATGCTGTTAAGCCATTGTGTTAAGATAAGTTTGACATTTCCTCATGGGATTCTGCTGGATTTGGACATGAAAAATGTGGAAGAAAAGATGGTCATCCCTTTCACTTAATCAACCACAGCCCCATGCTTCCCACCTCTAGGGTGGCTGACGTTAAAGATGTAACAGTGTCTCTGGAAGAAAATATCAATATCTTGTTTGTAATATGAAAATGGATCATGTCAAACCAAGATGGACACCTGTGTGTTGTTCGTACTGTATCCGCGTTGTAGCAGGATCAGTTACATTTTGACTGAGATACTTAGATTATTTTGACACTCGAGTGAAATTTAGTACCCACATTAAAGCGTTTTATCTTTTGTAGTTTGACACGCCTCTCTAATCGTCCAAAAATATAATTTAACCACCACATCTGCTTTTCTGAACTGTTCAAAGACATCAGATTCAGGAAGCCAGTGAAAATGAGAGGTTGTTAAGTGATGGCTTTGAAAGATACAATTCTTCCAACTAGCCCCCTTTAATTCACACCAACTCTGGTGTCTTAATGTGTTCAGGTTAATCCCCTAGTTACAGGCAGCGAGGAGAGAAGAGACTCCACAGAGAGTGTAGGAGGACAGGGGAAACAAAGCACAGGGTCCTGGGTGAAGGCTGATTTGGGAAGAGAACGGGGAGGGGTGACAATTTGTGGGATGCTCCTTTGTGGCCACAATGGGTGTTCCTCCACAATGGCAGGTCCTCAATGCATCACTGTTAATTGTAATCATTGAAGCTAACAGCCCACCATTGATGGAAATCTTATTTTTCTTCTTCCAGCGGTTCTTTGTCCGATGCTCTCTTCACGTTCGTCACTAATGGTAAGATTTGTTTTGTTCTCATTCGCTACTGATTTTATGCTCTTAAATATTTGTTTCTCAAACAACAATTTCTTAGGCTATTTTGTTTATCGCCGAAGAAAATGTGCTGCGTTTTCATCAGGCAGGAATTTGTCAATGCCTATCTACCACTTACTAAATGAAACATTTTATGCTGGAATTTCGGGACAATATGCTGATAGGTGTTGAAAAAGGAAATAATTCACAGTCAACAAGTGCCAAACGGGCAAAATACCTACCTGATTTGGAAAAATTAAAGTTACCGTAGTCGCATCTTATCTTGGGAAACGTGGGAACCCCTTATCTCTTGTCTGTGTTTATTTTAATACGGCTGTTTGCAGTCTGGCACAGTTTCATCCAGTCAGTCAACTCTACCTGTGGAGATAGGCTCTGGCTATCTATCTCACAGCAGGCAGGCCTCCTGGGAACGCGCACAAATAATCACACTCACGTCATCCCAGAGACCCTGGACCCACTCCAATTTGCATACCGCACCAAAAGATCCAAAGATTATGCAGTCTCTATTGCACTCCATACTGCCCTCTCCCACCTGGACAAGAGGAACACCTATGTGAAAATGCTGTTCATTGACTACAGCTCAGCGTTCAATACCATAGTGCCCTCCAAGCTCATCACCACGCTGATCCTCAACACAGGGGCCCCTCAGGGGTGTGTGCTGAGTCCCCTCCTGTACTCCCTGTTCACCCACAACTGCGTGGCTGCGCCCGACTCCAACAGCATCATTAAGTTTGCTGACGACACGACGGTGGTAGGAATGATCACCAACGATGATGATACAGCCTATAGGGAGGGGTCAGAGACCTGGCCGTGTGGTGCCAGGACAACAACCTCTGCCTCAATGTCAGCAAGACAAAGAAGCTGATCGTGGACTACAGGAAACAGAGGGCCAAGCACGCCCCCATTCACATCAACAGGGCTGTAGTAGAGCGGGTCGAGAGCTTCAAGTTCCTCTGTGTCCACATCACTAAGGATTTATCATGGTCCACACACACCAACACAGTCGTGAAGAGGGCATGACAACGCCTCTTCCTGCTTAGGAGGCTGAAAAGATATGGCATGGGCCCTCAGATCCTCAAAAAGTTATACAGCTGCAATGTTGAGAGCATCTTGACTGGCTGCATCACTGCTTGGTATGGCAACTGCTTGGCATCCGACTGCAAGGTGTTGCAGAGGGTAGTGCGTACGGCCCAGTACGTCACTGGGGCTGAGCTCCCTGTCATCCAGGACCTCTATACCAGGCGGTGTAAGAGGACCCTGAACAGCTTCTACCCCCAAGCCATAAGACTGCTAAATAGTTAGATAAATTGTTAACTAAATAGCTACCCGGACTACCTGCATCAACCCTTTTTGCACTAACTTTATTGACTCATCACGTATGTTGCTTCTACTGTTTATTATCTATCCTGTTGCCTACCTCAATTACCTCTGCACATCGACTCGGTTCTGGTACCCCGTGTAGTTAGCCAAGTTATCGTTACTCATTGTGTATTTATTATTTTTTATTATTACGTGTTATTACTTTTCTATTATTTCTAAAAAAAAATCTCTCTGCATTGTTGGAAATTGCCCGTAAGCATTTCACTGTTAGTCTACACCTGTTTTTTACGAAGCATGTGACGAATAAGATTTGATTTGAAATAAACCGTTGGTGTTTAGTATAGAGAGCAGAAGTATTCATTCAGACACATGATGATACAACTCCGATTGACTCAGACAGCATCAATGTTCACATGACACCTGACAAATGATGCCCCATGACATACTTTCCCTAGTCTGGATGCTTCATGACCTCGTCAACAACGTTGATGTCCCACACTTTAATCAAGACTAGCTCCTTATTGACTCTCCTCTCTGTCTACTCTCTCATTATGTTGGAATGGTGATGAGTACAGGAGTCATAGCTGCCTTAGGATCATAGTACATAAGGGTTTAGTTGGTTGTAGAGTTGACAGGGCCCAGGTGTTTAATCAGAGTTGTAACCAAGGGTTGGATTCTAGTTTGTTGAAGAGTTGACAGGGCTTTAGTCAGAGTTGTTACGTAGGGTTTTAGTTTGTTGTGGAGTTGACAGGGCTTTAGTCAGACCAGGTGCTCCTGTGACTGTTCTGACAGGATGTCTCCCCTCAGAAAGAAGTGGGCTTTAGAAAAGCTGGGCTCAGATTCCCCTAATGCTTCTCCACTGCCTTTTGCGCTTTTTTACAACATGTGACTCCAGTTAAGAGTACAGACGCTGATTTTTAAGACGGTTACATTTCCTGTTGAGTCAATGCTCACCACGAGTGGTTGAGTTATTGGTTCCACATGCATTTTATTATGTTAATTAAATGCTAGTGCAAAGTTGAGAAACAATATACAGTCCCCCTCCTTTGAATTCGGTTTAAACTTCATGATTTATAATCCATAATAAACCAGAAAAACTAAAACAAGCAGTAATGTTGGAGGGAGACAGAGGAAATAGTGGGAATATTTTGGTTAAGTTAATTTTTTTCCTCTTCTGTTGTTTTCTAGACTGTAAGAACCAGTCAGTGCTGCGGCCTGTGTCTGTGAGTGCCAGTTCATGGTGGCAGAGGGCAGGGGAGATGGGTCATCAGTCTGACTGGGCGCCCAACAGTTCCCAGGCTGACCCAGGATCAGGGAGCCGCTGCTGGACTGCAGACCAGAACGACAGCCTGCAGTGGCTCCAGCTGGACCTGGGGGAGAAGAAGAGGATCACAGGTGAGATAAGAGTCCTACTCACGGGAATCTGCTTTCAAACATGACTCATCCAAAACTCCTCTCTACCTGACTAACAATAGAAGCTAAGTAGCACTCCTTTTTTTCTCAGGGTTTATTTATTTATTTGGATCCCCATATTGGCTCCACACACTATAGAGCATGTCCGGCTTGCCCAGCATGCCTTTGGGTTACCAGGCTAAGCTTATTTTAATACCTATTTTTGTTGGAATTTTGAGCTTTGGTTGTAGCCTGCTGGTACAGATTTCCACCGTTGCCACGCTCTCTGTCCTGGTGAATGGCAATCCCTTCTTACTGGGCCTGCTCCGTGCTCAGCATACTGTAACCGTTAACCGTAATTAAGCAGGAGCCCTGGTGTTCTTGGCCAAGTCATAAAGGATCAATGGCAGAGCTTTGCTGTAGAGTTCCTCCCTCGTGGCATCAATTTATAAACAGGCATTTAGTTTTAACCCTCTCCTGCCTGGCTGCTTCCCCCCACATTCATACATTTACATTACATTTTAGTAATTTAGCAGACGCTCTTATCCAGAGTGACATTTAGTGAGTGCATACATTTTTTTTGTACTATTTTTTTTTTCATAGCCCTCTGTAGAGGATGGTAAAAGGATTAACACTCAACAAGAACACATCTGTCGGAAAAAGCAGAGTATGGATAGAAATGGGATCTGATCCAGGGGGTTGTTTAGAGGGGATAGTTATCCTTATAAAGGGGTCTTTCTCGTGATTTAACTCTGGAGGGCTCACCACTGCCAAACTGTGACACGTGCACTCCACACACACACACACACACACACAGACACAGACAGACACACGCATACACACAGCGTTAGAGAATGCTCCTCTGTATTGCTTCTCCACAAACAAGAGAGCGATTTACAAAGGCCAGGTTAAATATAGGACCATGCCGGACAAGAGTTTATTTTGAGCGTGGTGTGTGTAGTCAGCAAGTCCCAAGTTAATTTCATGCTTCTTTACAACACATTGAGTTCCAGTCAATAAAGAATGTCTGCTTTGTCTGCCGGTTCCGAAATTCAGAGTTAAGGGGAACATCGTATTGATTGGAATGCGAGCCATTGAAAATGGAAGCACTTTTATCATGGAATTGTTGTTGTGCAACAATCGTTAGATTCTATAGGCTGAGGAATACAACCCTTTCTGGTACTCTCATTATGGTAGATCAGATTTCTGTTGTTGTCAGTGTCAACATTTGTGAATTGGAAAATCTTACACTCAAAGTACACCAAAAGTACAATTTCAAACATGAACCAACAATCCAATAGTTACTTTCAATACCTTGAGAGTCTGAGATTCTGTATTTGAAATATGACCGTCATTTCCTATAATGATAGGTGTGCTGCGTCTCCATATAACCCACAATGCCCTATGTAATGTGGAGTAATGACAGGTTGCGGGTCGCCCGTCTGCCGCCATATTGTTCTGGCCTTGTGCCAGGTGCTCATCTGCCACAAAAATGCTAATCATGACTGTCTGGGAGCTGCAAATGACTGTGAAGGTTTCCACTTGGTGGTGCAGTGATTGTTCTGCTCTCTGAGGTGATGTCTCCTGTCCCTGTTCCAGCACATTCCAGGACTGACCAACGGGTGACATCACTGCCCCGGAGACAGACAGAAAAAATTAAAAGGGGGGGATGAAACATGCTGAACAATAGAAAGAAAATGCAACATTTTGACTGGAGTTTTATGCATTCTCTGTTTTTGTTTTACAGGAATTGTCACGACTGGCTCTACGATGTTGGAGCATGACTACTATGTGAGGAGCTTCATGATCTGTCACAAGGAGAGTCGTCGGTGGAGGACGTACACACAGAACAACAGAACACAATACATGGTGAGTATTCCATATCCAATTATCTGATATATGACTTCAATATTCAATTGCCTGTTAGTTAATTATGGCACAATATACATGCCTTCATGCATTATTGTACAGCAACAGGCCTTCCTATATGTCTAATCAATGTCTTATGTTACTCATGAGGCATAAGAATGCATGCCAGTCCCTCTGACCCCCCCCCCCCCCTTCCTCACTCCCTCTGTCTCCCCCTTTCTCCCTGTCAGATATTTGAGGGGAACCAGGACAGTCTGCATCAGACCAGGAACACCTTCCACCCTCCAATCATAGCCCGCTATTTGCGCATCATACCTCACACCTGGCACCAGAGGATTGCCATGAGGGTAGAGCTGCTGGGCTGCACCCATGTCAGAGGTACAAATCCTAACCATATCTAACCTGACTACAGCAGAAATATATCAGAGTCTGGTTGAGTGTGTCTGGCTGCAGGACCAGATAGTGTTATCAGTGTTTTCAGTGAGTCAGTAATTGCGATTGATGACTGCCTTTAGAGAAGCTTTGGCAAGGAAGATCAGCTGCTGTAGGGAATTGACCTATTGTTTTACAGTGCATTACAATAAAGTGGGGAAGTAGGATAGTTCTGTAATTTTGCTGAATGTTTTTGGCACACCTGTTGATAGTTTAACGCCCACTCTCTCTCTCTCTCCCTCACTATCTCTCTTCTTCCTTTTTCTCTACTCTTCTCCCTTTCCCTCTTTACCCTCAGTGAACATGTCATCCCAGGTCACCCTGGAGACGGTACACACCAAACCCAAGCCTCCGGTGGGGGACGAGGAGATCACTGAGCCGGTGCCCTCCCAGGCAGACCTAGGTACCCATCTCATTAAAACACTGCTTTAACCAGCCTGCATTAATCATCCACCAGATGCTTTTTGTTTGTTTGTGTAATAACTGGCTAACATGCTCTCTCCTCTCTATTCTCAGTGAAGCTGGCCATCATCATTGTAGCCACAGTCTTATCTGTGGTGCTCCTGCTGATTGGGATTTGTGTATTCAAGATGCTGCAGAAGTAAGTGGCTCCTTCATGTCATTTGAATAGATAATGTAATGTTTTTAGAGACAGTAGTGTAAGGTCATGTAAGAAGAGCTTGCACCTTAATGACTCATGGGTTTCCTGTCCCCATGACAACGTGACTGACATGAGCTCAGATTGGCCTGACCTTATACGGCCCCATAGCAGCGGGTTCTCTCTACCGTGTGCCTACTCCCTAGAGTATGTCTGTTAATTATGTGTGGGAGATGTTGTGTGTCTGTGTCAGTATGCATGTGCCTGAGGGGGAGATCTTTTCAGGAAAAGAGAGAGGGGAGGAGAAGGAATAGATTGTAGCGAGGGAGAGATGTATAGTACACTAAGGGCCAGGGAGATTCTTAGAACGGTCCTTTGAAATGGCTGCCTGTCTGTTGCTCAGCTAACATAACAAGCCTGACTTGACCTGACCACCACCACAACCACAGTCATTAGTGTCAGTGCGAGAACACTGGAGGAGGATACACACCACATGTGGATCTGTACCATTCATCTCTTTACTATCAGCCTTCGTTGTCTCTGATTTATGTGGAGGTGGAAGGTAGAGGGGCTTAAAGGCGTCCTCATGCTTCCCAGCCGAAACAGTGCGGAAGAGTTTGTGCATATATTATGGCGACATTTTGTGAAATGTTTGTTCGTTTTGGACTTAGGTGAGGGTTTTGTCGGCTGTTCGGGCACACATTTTTTCTGGAGGCAAGCCGAAGTCGGTAGCCGAAGTCTGCGCCCCTTGGTCGGTGATTGGTCAACAGTAGGGATTATTCAATAAAGTCTTTGTTGTCATTCAACGAGAGACGACATGTTTTCGTGCACATTATTCCATTAAGAAATACTGCACCAAACATCTTAGTTTTAGATGTAAAATTGCGCAACTAAGATCTCCTCGGGAAAATCGTCTAAATGATTGACAGATTTCTTTGAGTTTTCTTAGATTAATTCAGACTAGGAAGTGGCTATTTCGTCTCAAAATGGACAAACAGTACTATTGCCGCTTTGTTCTCGTTTTTCAATCAAATATCTTTTTAAGGGAGTATGCGAGCACACTCGTTCGGTTCGCCTAGCCAAACCGAACTGAAGCATGCTGACGTCTTAAGAGGCCATAGGTGAGTGTCAGAAGATGTGGCCAGCTGTATGAGTCCCCAGAGAGGAGAGTGGGTAAAAGGGAGAGGGGGAAATGAAGATAAACGAGAGAAGGGTGCTCAGCAGAGCCAGGCAGTGGTGTTTAGGGGACAGAGGGTATACTACACCCCCCTGCCTCAGCTCCCCCCAGGAGGTTATCAGAGGAATGGGGTGAGGGAGCACCCCTGTCCTCCCTGTCACTGGAGTTCACCCCGGCATTTGTCTTTCTGTCACAGGAAGAAGACAAAAGAGAACTCATACGGATCTTCAGATGCCCAGAAAACGGGTCAGTGAACAATGTCTCAACTCATCTCTTGTTCATGGCCTTATGTTACTCTTGACTTTGTCAAAGATGTCATTCATATTACTGTACAACAACATTGAATAATTGTTTGTATGGTGAAGATGAGCCTTAGAAATAATCCTTAATTTATAAATTGTAGGTAGGAAAATATACATAATAGGAAAATCCATGTTATAGTGATACTCAGTCAGCTGACAGGCTGCATATTATTCCTTGTCTTTATGGCTGCTTTAATGAAACTACCAGAGCCCATTTGTTGATCTGTGACAACATGTCTATCAGTCTGTGCTGTGTAGTGGGGGGTTGTGGGTAGTGAAAATTCAGTCAGGCCTGGGCTTGCATCTGGGGCTTGTCTCTGTGCTCTCTCTCTCCCTGCTAGAGTCCTGTCATTATGTCTGTCTGTCTGTGGAGTTAACCATTGTCTTTTTACTGCCTCCGCCTGCCTGCCGGCCCTCAGGTTGCTGGAAGCAGATCAAGCAGCCGTTTGCCAGGCACCAGTCCACAGAGTTCACCATCAGCTACAGTTCAGAGAAAGACCCCATACAGAAACTAGACCTGGTCACCAGCACCATGGCAGGTGAGGACACATGCACACACTGAGACGTACGTCCATACACCCACACTTCCAATCATCACAACTCAAGAGCCTGAGGCACCCATGGAAGTGAATATAGAACCATTCTGTGGAGGCACCACTAGGGCTGTGGAGGTCACGAAATTTCGTCAGCCAGTGATTGTCAAACAAATAACTTGGAGAAGCCTAATCACCATGACTAAACGATCACATGGAATTTGACTCCCTTCATGACTTTGTGACCGCCGGTGTGGCGGTAATACAGTCACCATAACAGCCCTAGGCCCCACCAACTTGTATTGAACTTCCATCTTCCTTCATGAGAGGCTGGGTTACTTGTATTGATCCATAATTACTCCATCGCCCAGGCAGTGTGTGGTGAAAACTCTGAAAGTCAAGCTCTCCACCCCATTCACAGTAACTGTGACCCTACTCCCACACACAATTCTCTGCTTTACAGTTCTCTGCTCACTCCATGGCCAAAGTAATCTAGAACTCATTGGAAGCTTCTGGCTCAGTGTCTGAACCGACGATACAAAGTAAGAAGACATCACACAATGGCCTGAAAAGCCAGTTGATGATCCTCTCTTCTCTGGCTCTTATCAGTAATTACATGTAATTCTGGGTGAGCTGGAGAGGGTTGATCATCAAAGCTGGAGCCAGTAGGAGGCTAGCTAGTGTAATCCTTGACTTTGGAAAGTCCTCTAGTAGTCTGCTGAACAGTTCCTGACAGGCTGAGAGGCAGCCAGATGAATAATGGCCCACTGCTGCTGTTAATAATCCACAGCTCCCCTTCAGGGCACCAATTATTGATGATTCACATACTCTGCCAGGGTTGAATATTCTATATTTAGATAGATCACAGGCTCCCTGTGCACTATAAACCTGCTACAAGTATATGCAGATAAATCAGAGATAATGTCTGTGTTGAAAGAAAATGGTGTCCTTTTGATCTATAACGGAGTAATATTATTCATTGAGTGAAAAAAATGAAGTTGGTGTTTTAATATGCTAATTCCAAAACAGATTGTCACATTTTATCACCATGGCACTGGTAATAAAGTTGGTAGTATTCAGTTCTGTTCTTAAGTGGCCTGTGTCCTTGTGTCCTCCAGAGTACCAGCAGCCTCTGATGATTGGGATTGGCACAATGGCCAGGAAGGGCTCTACGTTCCGGCCCATGGACACGGAGACCAAGGAGAATCATAGCGACCCCTCCATCCACTATGACTACCTGCACACAGCCAACCAGTATGCCCTGCCTCTCACCAACCAGGAGCCAGAGTACGCCACACCCATCATCGAGCATCACACCTTCCACAAGGACGGGTTCCTGCCCGACCCGGCTAGTTACAGCGTCCCAGGTGTGGTCCTCAGCAAGACCCCATCCTTTAAAACCCTGGACAGGAAGGCAGGGGTGGGCTCCTCCGGGGGCTACCAGATGCCCCAGCTCAAAATAGACCGGGGACACAGTAACTCTGAGGGGGTCTACGACAGACCCAAGGTGAACAAGCCTGTGGTCCAGAGCAGTTGCCACTCGGACTACCAGAGGCCCCAGGCCAAGCCGGCCGTGCTGGAAACCTACTCCACCCCCAGGGACTGTGTGAGGGTGGCCCCCACCATGGGTCACAGGCCGGACCATAGACCAGACCCTGAGGGCAGTTCTGGAGGAACCTGACGATAGAACATCTCTGGGACTACATGACTAAACTGTCAAACTGTGATTTTGATCAGTTCACGGCCATTTTAGACTGAGCTCACTGTAGCAAACACAACTGGTAAATTATTTCTCAACTGACTTTCGGCATGTGGGAGACGACAGTGTTTGTGTTTGCTGGATGACCTGGATACATCTGAGGCTGTGCTGGCAGACATTTTCTGAATAAGAAAATACGGATGGTTACTTTAATTGTCCTATTTTTTTAAGGGGTGGGGTGATTTATTAAAAAGCAAATGGTGATGGAGACAGGAAATGTCCTCAAAATGGGAAAATACCTCTCCTCATTCTCAACCGTGACTGATGCTTGTGACTGTAACATAACCTTATGCTTGTGACTGTAACATAACATTAAGAAATAATGTGACTCGGTTCCTTAACTGTACAGTATATTTTGAGGTCATGATAAAGCTTTCAGAATCTCTCGGTCTGAGGTTAAGCTGCTTTCAGCAGGGAGGCATAGAGGAAGCAGTGCTTGTTAAATAAAGCACCACCCCAGTTTAAAGTGGCACATTTGTCCCCAGCGGGTCCTACTATAGGATACTTTACACAGTCAGTGGAGCTGGCTCTTAACATAGAACTGTAAGGACACTCTGTGAATGAAGTGACTGAAAGGACTGGTGTCGCCGCATGGGGTCCCCCACAATGGGGGCTTTGTCACCATGTTGCAGGTGGCTCTGTGCTCTAAAGCCGACGGCTGCATCGCTGCTCTGTATCAGTCTGGAGGTAGATCTGGTAAGTGTGATCAGAGAGCCAATGAAAAGGCAATGGGAGAGTGTTTACAGTTAGTCTGGCATATTTAGAAATGCCCAGCAGGGGATTTAGGAGAGTAAACTGGACTACAACACATCACAAAGCTGTGTTTTTAGATGATCTGTTTAACTGGACAAGGTCAAGAACTACTGTACAGGCCAGTTCCTTTTAAATGGATGTTGAAACAAAGCCATGTTAAATGGTACCGCTACTACAGTCTAGTCGATTGTGTATAGGTGTGTACATACAAGTGCATAGTTAGAAAATGTATATTGCCAAGAGGAAAGAAAAATGAATGCTGTTGACTGTATTAAAAGCACCTGTGAGTGTGATGTTGCTGCTGTGTACTGAAGACAGACCTTAGGATGGAACTAAGAACTCTTTAATTTCTGTGAAATATTTTTGGGAGATCTTTTCAGCGGGGTTGTATGTACACGTACAGAACTGCGTCTGATTTTTGCAAGAAGTTCTCAGACTCTCTCTGTGATATGTCACTCTCATTCAAAACGTTCAGTGTGTCTACTGACTGTTGGCTGTAAGCTGAGCCCTGAATAAAAACACCAGCAGTTGACCTCTTCATGTCAAGGTCTCTTTACTATGTGAAAATGTGTTTCTCTGCAGCCGTAGCCTCGGCCCTGGGATGCCCGGCATTCCAGTCCCAGCGCCCAGAGAAGCAGGAAGTTACAGGAACCCCCCACCTCCACTCAGCCTGTGGAGGAATGTGGCAGTTTGGTGTCAGTCATGGAGCAGCAGCTGATGATCGGTGACACTGCTGCTGCCCAGTCCTACCAGCTATGGACCCACACAAGGGGAGAGGGCTGGTGTGTGTGGGGTTATGACGGCCTCACTGAGGGCCCTGATAACATTGCTGGTCTTTTCAGAAGCGGGTGGAGATAACCCTAATCTGAGTAGAGCCTGCTTGTGGCTGTGATGAGAGAGTGTGTGTGAGGTCCTGTCTGCCAGTGGGTTCGGCTTGGTCTTTCACACAGGGGTGTGGAGCACCGTTTACACCTCCAGCCTCCAACCCAAAGCTACATGAAAGCTCAGACTCAGAGCAGCTCTCTGTGAACACGCTGCTCCTGGCTATTCAGTTTATCCCCTCAAATTCCAGTCATGTCTCTTCTTGCAGACTGCCAATTTTGTTCATGTGAGCTTGAAGAGTATGGCCTTCTTAATTGCATACTACTCGCGTCCTCTCTGTCTCCTCAAACCAATTGGATGAGAAAGATGATGTCCCTCCCCTCTGACCTTCTCCAATGGGTTTTGAGAAGGAGATGCTTGTTACTATTAATCACTGTGAATAATTGCCATGAATGTTGCCTTTTTCATGTATGGATAAATCTCAGAATGTACTGAGTGGTTCTACGGTTTACATCTCCCCCTGGTGTTCATTGTGGTTCACTGAACAAAAGCAATAATATTGGTAACAATATACAGAGCAGAAAAAAATTACTTCCAGTTAATCTTTGTCTGTTCCTCATTCAAACATTTGGATATTCACATTTCAACCTAGTGAAGATTGAATCCTTCAAGAAATCTGAACCATGAGGGCAGGGCAGGCTATACACACTGTACAGACCACATTGGGTAATTACATTTATTTAAAGTTAATGTTATACATTACGTACAGATATGAGACACCTTTTTTTTGACAATTGCATTGAGGAATAAAATAACATTAAGAAAACAAGGTTGGGTAAAAAACTGAGTACAAAAAGGGAGCCTTTGTTCCTTCAGGCAAAAATCACTGGCAACAAGCGGAAAGATGAACATTCTTTTATGACATGCAGCGTCAGTGTTCAGTGTTGGGATGCCGCCTCGGTCTCTAGTGCCACTCTCATTTCACAAACGTTAAGCAGGGAACTGTCCATGGCTTGGACACATCCTTCATGCAGAGCATTTGAGTTAGATCAAAAACCGTACCTGCAGATTAGCCTCAGACTGATAAGAAATGGCCATGAACGAGGTCAACATTAGAACACAAGGCTGCAGATTGTCTTGACCACCTCAACCCCTCCGTCCCTCCATGGGGGTACATTTGTAATAAGTAGAGATGCTACTACAGTAGCTAAATTCCAATATGATCTACAGAAATGCACTGATTTCTTATTTTAAAATAGCTAATACATTTATATAGCATATACATATTTATTTCTATAGTCTAAGATGATAGTTTGTGAATTTGATTAAATTGATCTTTAGTGCATAAAAACCTTGTTCTATTGCTATTAACCTTTGCATGTACAAATAAACCTTTTGGTTGTGTAAAATTCATTGAATAAAGCTGGAAAACAAACCCCCATCACTCAGATAAGGTTACCAACCTATGACAGATGTTAATATCAGAACACAGTACAGCAGACATGCTGTGGTCAGTCATTTTTGGGTCCTAACAAGTCTGAAGACACAGTTTGACTGCCACTGATACCACGACATCACAGCACAGCAGCAGTAGAGAAGGGTGGGAAAACCAGCCAGCGATAGACTTTAGGGAGATGCATACAAAAAGGCAAGATATGTACTTTGTGTTAAAAGGGACTAGAACAAAGGTAGTTAAAAAGGAGAAATGCTAGTTGAGTTTAAGAGCGAAAAGACATTGCACTTCTAATTTCTGGCAACATGTGACAATAACTGAAAAGACAAGAAGATTTGGCCATCCAATCCGGTGTCCCTATTCTACCCTTTTGAGGTGTCCCCCTGACCGCTCACTTCCTCTTATGGGTACAGGCGACTCAATTTGCAATGAAGTCTTTCCATGTACAGTCTGTTTTAACATACAGTAGGTGAATGTAGCTCTCTTATATTCTGAACACTAAGGACTAGGCCTACTGGTAGGTGGATCTTAGAACAGTGCAGGTTTGACATGAGAATCAACATTTATATCATAATCAGTGATAGAAGATTAACATTAATTGAGAGAAACCCATCTACACTAGCTACATGTGAAAGAGATAAATAAAAGCTAACATTTATGAAGGGAGAAGATCTTTCTCGGCCTTGTAAAATAGTATTCATTACCAGCAGGGCAGTCACAGTAATGTAGTGTAGTCTTAGTTTGGGGGCAAAAAGGATCAGTAACTAAGGATCAGTAACTATACACACACAGAGAAAAATCGATTCTACCATCTTCTCCAAACTAGTCCCACATCCTCTCCTCAATATGTGGTTTCATCTCATTGGCTCCTCACCATTGCACGAAGATAGTGACATGAATTCAGCAGAGCTCCGAGTGTGTTTCCATAACAACTTAATGATGAGTCAACTCTATCCCCACTTCTCCCCTCATATATCCTCCAGTGGACTCTGATGCAGTCCAGTCTCTCAAATTTCATACAGTATAGTACACAAACACACGTGTACTCCAGTCTTTCAGGTCCTCGCCCTCCTCCCCTCCATGTGTTCGCTCCCCCCGCTCCTCCCCTCCATGTGCTCCCCCCCCCCAGGTCCTCGCCCTCCTCCCCTCCATGTGCCCCCCCCCCCAGGTCCTCGCCCTCCTCCCCTCCATGTGCTCGCTCCCCCATCCTCCCCTCCATGTGCTATCCCCCCCAGGTCCTCCCCCTCCTCCCCTCCAAGTGCTCTCCCCCCCAGCTCCTCCCCACCCCTCTATGAGGAGCTCTCTCCGGACTCAGCAGCCTTAGACAGGGTCTCCTCTGATGGCGTCTCACTGGAGATCCCTGTGTCTCCGTTCTCCAGGCTGTCACTCACTGACATCTTCTCCAGAGCTGCAGCAGTAGGCACAGATAGATGGACATGAATACACTCTCTCCTTACTGCAGCATCAATCATCACATTCTGTGGGCATTTCAGCTGGATGAAACGCCACATTTTCTGTTCATTCACATATGCTCATATGGCATTTTGGCAGTCTTTACAGTCCATTTTCACATTAACACAAAGACTCCCATTTGTATAATGCAAGTGAATGTGAAGTAAGACAACACTATTTAAAATGAAGCCCTACTACTGAAAACAACGTGTTCGTTTTCTATGAATAATGACAGCCCAGGAATGAGGTACAGTAGAGATAACTTACCTCGTAGCGATGCTGAGTCTGCTGTGCCGTTGTTCCTGCTGGCGGCTGACCCCTCCTCCAGCTCATCCAAGTAGAGGCGGTAGCGATGGCCGCTTTCATCCTCATACTCCACGTTCTCATCGTCAGAGTCCACCTCCGGGGCCACGTACACCACCTCAAACTCTATCTCTCCCATCTGGAGGACAGGAGGACACAGACAGACACACACACACCACAGAGGGTGAGAGAAAATTTAGCAAGAGCTTACTTAGTTAATTTGTTGGTTTGCTGAGGCATGATTAACCGTTTTCCCCCAATGCACAGAAGCAGCCCCGCAGGCTAAATTGACTAACCCCAGCATGAAACTCCACTAAATTACTCTAGTGTTCTAGGAATTGTGGGCTGACTGAGATCCCCACTGCTGTTTTAAGGAGAGGAGAGATGACTGACACTCAGTAAAAGCTTTACCCCCCAACCTAAACACTAACTGGTCACACAGGCTCGCACAAAAGGTATCACCAACTCAAGAAAGGCTTTTGAAATCACAAAAGGAATGTTTAGCTTTTTACTATGGTTTTACTTAACCTGGTGCCATAGTGTACATGTACCAACTCTTTAATGCAGTCATGATGTCATACATGTTTAGCATGACAACAAACATAACAAAGCAACCAAATCTGGACCACCAGGCTAAGTTTGCCTGAATTCAAGATGCGAGCACTCAGCCCTTCTCTCTCCCCGGAGCCGAGTCTGACCTGTTGTGAGAGGATGGTGACGGCTTCCTTGTGTTTGGCGTCCCTCAGGTTGATGCTGTTGACAGCCAGGATGGCATCACCCACATGGAGCCCCCCACAGCGCTCCGCAGGCTGGGTAGGATGGATCTCTGAGATCAGGATGGGCACCCCGTGTTCCTTACCACCCTGTCCATCCAGAAATAACACAGACATACACACACATATTAAGGTATGGACCATGACTGATGAGCAACACACTATGGGTTGAGACATAGCATTTAACACTTTCTGGTTTGGGCTAAATTGGTGGTGGAGGTTACCGTGATTGAAATTCCAAGTCCCTCGTGATCTTCTTTGGCCAGCACTACTTTACGAATAGGACCAACTCCTTGGGTCTTCTTCAGTAGATTTGTTTCCTGAGAGAGAGATCAAACAGGCAAATAAATAGTGATAAGCAAACTGTAAAAATACCTTAACTACAATTAAGATCAATCCCCTAGTGACTCTGATGTCCACTCACATGCCCCACTGGAGACGGTAGGGGTTTCTTGGGGTCGTTGCGCCCCCTGCAGGCTCGGATGACTGTCTTGTGGCGGTGGAGGTGGATCTCAGCCTCCAGCTGGTTCCATAGTTTGTCATGAGCGGGCCCCTTCATGTCCCGACCCAGTAACTGGATCTGCTGTACTCTGGAGACGATGGACCCAAAGACAACCAGTTACCAATGTCAGCATTATTGGTTTCAGGTAGTCCCTCCCTATTTCAATCTGCTTGCTTCTGTTTGTGGCCTAATGGATATGACACTGATCAGAGGTTGAATTGGGAATTCGGTGGGGAAGAGCCCCATTTGGGTTATGTCAAGATTAGGATTAGGGTTGGGGCTAGGCTTAAGGTTGGAACTAGGGTTAGGGTTGGAGCTAGAGTTAGGGTTGGAGCTAGAGTTAAAGCTAGGGTTAGGGCTAGGATTAGGGTTGGAGCTAGAGTTAGGTTTAGAGCTAGGGTTGGAGCTAGTGTTAGGGTTGGAGGTAGAGTTAGGGTTGGAGGTAGAGTTAGAGTTAGGGTTGGAGGTAGAGTTAGGGTTAGAGCTAGGGTTAGAGTTAGGGTTGGAGCTAGAGTTAGGGTTAGAGCTAGGGTTAGCGCTAGAGTTAGGGTTAGAGCTAGGGTTAGGGTTGGAGCTAGAGTTAGGGTTAGAGCTAGGGTTAGAGTTAGGGTTGGACCTAGAGTTAGGGTTAGAGCTAGGGTTAGGGTTGGAGCTAGAGTTAGGGTTAGAGCTAGGGTTAGAGCTGGAGCTAGAGTCAGGGTTAGAGTTAGGGTTGGACCTAGAGTTAGGGTTAGAGTTAGGGTTGGACCTAGAGTTAGGGTTAGAGTTAGGGTTGGACCTAGAGTTAGGGTTAGAGTTAGGGTTGGACCTAGAGTTAGGGTTAGAGTTAGGGTTGGACCTAGAGTTAGAGCTAAGGTTTTAGAGTTAGAGTTAGAGCTAGAGTTGGAGCTAGAGTTAGGGTTGGAGCTAGAGTTAGGGTTAGGTTTAGAGCTAGAGTTATGGTTAGAGCTAAGGTTAGGTTTACCTTCCAGCCAGCTCTTTGTCCAGGTACTTGGCTGCCAGTCTGGCCCCGTAGACCTCAGCCTGCAGTACAGCGATGTGCTTGCGGAGGGCCTCATTCTCCTTCTTATGCAGCTTGACCTCTGCCTCCAACTTCACTTCCTTCACCTTCTCCTTCTTGTTGGCCTGCAGCTCCCTCTCCTGTCACATACACACACACACACACACACACACAGGTGGACGGGCACACACGCACACACACACACACACACACACACACACACACACACACACACACACACACAAACGCAAAGATAAATGGTTGAGTTAAACTCTACAGAGAGAGAGCGCGCAAGTGCTTTACTCCTGTCAGCTTTGGCACTTTGCTGTACAGAGACAGAGAGAGATCCCTGCTCCACTGATGAGTCAGAGAGAATGGGCCATGACTAGAGGCTGGAGCAGTCTCCTCTGATCAACATTAGAGGAAGCGTAGTTGACAGGCACTGCAGCTGGCCGCAGGGCAGGGAGCAGGAAAAGAGCAGTCCACTGATGCATCCTCACAGGCTGGGCTACAGCCACAAAGACCATGTCACAGACAAACATGGATACAATATACAGTATCGATGAAGCACAAATTAAATATCTACTTGAGGACAAAACACACACAAGATAGGTGACTGTGGGTTTGGCTGTCATAAGTTCAAAGCATTGACACTTCTGCTGATTAAGAAGGAACAACATGCAAACTGGGTTACTCTGAGTGTACGATTAAGTTACAGGTTCACAAAAGGGGTAAAGATTTGAACTTAAGTACAGCCAGTTGGTTCTATCAAAATATGATTGATTGGGACTCGCTTCAAAATTACCCAAAATATTCCAGGGTACCATTCAGAATAATGAATAACTCATTTACGTTGGTGGTCATGTTTCCATCAGCACATATCTGAGCAAATGTAAGCTTATTTAGATAAAAGGTAAGTGAGTTTATTCAGTTATTCATTATTCTGAATGGTCCCCTGGAATTACCTATTTTGGGTCATTTTGAAGCGAGTCACAAACATATCACATATCAATTACTCTAATATATCTATCTATCCATCTATATCTAGATCTATATATATACATATACATACACACATTAGCCTCACAGAGATCCTGGAAATCATCATAATTTCCCTTTGGGCTTTTTTTTACTATTGAAACAAAACACTTTCCAAGTATCAAAACATGCACGTTCCAATCATACGGGGCAACAGGGACATACATGAATAGGCAATAACAGACAATGCAACAAAGCTACAATAATTCCAGATCTGTTGTCACTGTCAGTCATTGCTAGCATGAGCCCCATAGACGGCCTGTTGGACGTATTGATGAGGAACTGTTGTTAGCAAGATCAGGAAAAGACAGAACTTGAGGGTGGGATGAGTCCACAGACACACAGCTATCCCCAACCAAAGTAACTGACACAGAGGACATGCACACACTTACCATCTCCTCCAGTGAGGGAACAGGCTTAAGGTGAGAAGAACAGAGAAGGGGTCAAAGGTTAGAAAGGCAGAGTTAAGATCACAGCCAAGCAGTGGGGAAGAATGCGACCATTTACCACTTTACAGGCCAACTGGAACCTCAGCAGGTATACCATAAAATACTTTAGCAGTCTAAGATTCAGCTACAGGAACGCATCAAAAAACTGTGAAAAGGTATTTGTATTCATTCCCAAGAATGTCCCAGACGCATAGAGGTAGCTTTATTCTCGGAGGAAGAGCGACAATAGAAACCTCGAAACCACAGTATGACGCACAAAGCAGAAACTAGAGCGAGAGTAGTGTGTGTGTGTGTGTGTGTGTGTGTGTGTGTGTGTGTGTGTGTGTGTCCTACCATCCTGTCTTTGATGGAGTCTGAGTCCACAGTCTGTCCCGCCTTGGTATGAAGCTGCAGCTGCATGGCGTGGAGCTGGAGGAGCTGGTCGTGGACCTCCCTCTCCACCACCTCCTTCTCCGCCTGCACGTCAGTCAGCTCCGAACGCAGGCCCACCAGCTGAGCCTGGAGGAGAGTGGGAGAGAGAGAGAGAAGTCAGACAGACAGAGTTACATAAGTGTACGCTTCTTCAGACTTCCTAGATTCTTAGGAATCCTCATCATCATGTATGTGATCAAGTCAAGTGGACCAGGCCCAAGTCATCATCCCAGCACAGATCAAATTACATTTTTGATTGTTCTGTTTTACATTTCCACTCTGTTCTCTATCTGATTTTTCAATACGTATTTTTCTTAGAAAGCAGGCTCTTTGTTATTCAAGCCTGTATGAATTGTGCCAAAATCAATTGAAGGTTGTCTATTGTACGCAACAACAAAAATACAATTTGTGCTCGTCTCTGGAGCTTATTGAACTTGGCAACATGGGAAGCAGAGTTGAGTGCAGAGAACAATTAATCGACTTATTTATGCCATTGAACTGGGGCCACCTGCATGTCACAGCTGAAGGAATGAATTGATCTACAGTATGATATGAATGAGGTTAGGATTCACTCCACCTATGATGATGAAATAGGAGTGTGATTATATCATGTGAATCTAACTGAATAATAAACAACCTCTGTCTCTTAAATTACTTATCAATCATCATCCTTAGACAGAGATAATGCCTAGTAATCAGGCAGGCCTTCATTATAATAGAGACCCAGTCTAAATCAAACAGGCTTAGAATATTCTATAGTACGACCCACCATTTAAGACAGTTTAGCCTGTATTTACTCCTCAAAATGTAGGGTGGTAGGGGGAAAAAGTTAACAAAATACTTCAGGACATAAAGAGTGTGTGTGTCTGTTTGCTGACCACTTTGTCCTCTATTCAGACTGAGACAGCCCACATGTCTGGACACACAGGTGGCAGTATGCTACATCAGGAGAAACATTAGCCTACACAGTGCAGCTGCTGGCATCACACGCCAAACCAACCGACCAAATACAAAGACACATACAGACCCGGACATACAAACACACAGACAGACACATGCATGCATGCAAGCAGACAAACGCAAAAGGGACAGGATTTCCTGATTCTTGAGTGTTGGGCAAGTGTGGAATGTGTGTGTCTCGTGGCTGGAGTCAGACTGTTATCTCTATATCCTTGCTCCTAAACACTGTGCTCTCTAAGCATGGAGGGAGGACAAGACAGGCGTCCGGCTGACCTCTTCCTGATAAACTTTAACCTCCCTACGTCTACCTTTGACTCATTTCTCTCCGTCTCCTTCTTTCCACTCCTCTCCTCTTTTGACCTCACCCTCTCACCGTCCCCCCCTACTCACAAGGCTTGACCTCATCTTTACTAGATGCTGTTCTTCTACTAATCTCACTGCAACTCCCCTCCATGTCTCCGACCACTACCTTGTATCCTTTTCTCTCTCGCTCTCCTCCAACACTACTCACTCTGCCCCTACTCAGATGGTAATGTGCCGTCGCAACCTTCGCTCTCTCTCTCCCGCTACTCTCTCCTCTTCCATCCTATCATCTATTCCCTCTGCTCAATCCTTCTCCCTCCAATCTCCTGATTCTGCCTCCTCAACCCTCCTCTCCTCCCTTTCTGCATCCTTTGACTCTCTATGTCCCCTATCCTCCCGGCCGGCTCGGTCCTCCCCTCCTGCTCCGTGGCATGACGACTCATTGCGAGCTCACAGAACAGGGCTCCGGGCAGCCGAGCGGAAATGGAGGAAAACTAGACTCCCTGCGGACCTGGCATCTTTTCACTCCCTCCTCTCTACATTTTCTTCCTCTGTTTCTGCTGCTAAAGCCACTTTCTACCACTCTAAATTCCAAGCATCTGCCTCTAACCCTAGGAAGCTCTTTGCCACCTTCTCCTCCCTGCTGAATCCTCCTCCCCCTCCCCCCCCGTGGATGACTTCATCAACCATTTTGAAAATATGTTTGACGACATCCGATCCTCGTTTGTTAAGTCAAATGACACTGCTGGTCCTGCTCACACTGCCCTACCCTATGCTTTGACTTCTTTCTCCCCTCTCTCTCCAGATGAAATCTTGCAACTTGTGACGGCCGGCCGCCCAACAACCTGCCCGCTTGACCCTATCCCCTCCTCTCTTCTCCAGACCATCTCCGGTGACCTTCTCCCTTACCTCACCTCGCTCATCAACTCATCCTTGACCGCTGGCTATGTCCCTTCCGTCTTCAAGAGAGCGAGAGTTGCACCCCTTCTCAAAAAACCTACACTCGATCCCTCCGATGTCAACAACTACAGACCAATATCCCTTCTTTCTTTTCTCTCCAAAACTCTTGAGCGTGCCGTCTTTAGCCAACTCTCTTGCTATCTCTCTCAGAATGACCTTCTTGATCCAAACCAGTCAGGTTTCAAGACTGGTCATTCAACTGAGACTGCTCTTCTCTGTGTTACGGAGGCTCTCCGCACTGCTAAAGCTAACTCTCTCTCCTCTGCTCTTGTCCTTCTAGACCTGTCTGCTGCCTTTGATACTGTGAACCATCAGATCCTCCTCTCCACCCTCTCCAAGTTGGGCATCTCCGGCGTGGCTCACTCTTCGATTGCGTCCTACCTGACCGGTCGCTCCTACCAAGTGGCGTGGCGAGAATCTGTCTCCGCACCACGTGCTCTCACCACTAGTGTCCCCCAGGGCTCAGTTCTAGGCCCTCTCCTATTCTCGCTATACACCAAGTCACTTGGCTCTGTCATATCCTCACATGGCCTCTCCTATCATTGCTACGCAGACGACACACAACTAATCTTCTCCTTTCCCCCTTCTGATAACCAGGTGGCGAATCGCATCTCTGCATGTCTGGCACACATATCAGTGTGGATGACGGATCACCACCTCAAGCTGAACCTCGGCAAGACGGAGCTGCTCTTCCTCCCGGGGAAGGACTGCCCGTTCCATGATCTCGCCATCACGGTTGACAACTCTGTTGTGTCCTCCTCCCAGAGTGCAAAGAGCCTTGGCGTGACCATGGACAACACCCTGTCGTTCTCTGCTAACATCAAGGCGGTGACCCGATCCTGTAGGTTCATGCTCTATAACATTCGGAGAGTACGACCCTGCCTTACACAGGAAGCGGCACAGGTCCTAATCCAGGCACTGGTCATCTCCCGTCTGGATTACTGCAACTCGCTGTTGGCTGGGCTCCCTGCCTGTGCCATTAAACCCCTACAACTCATCCAGAATGCCGCAGCCCGTCTGGTGTTCAACCTTCCCAAGTTCTCTCACGTCACCCTGCTCCTCCGCACACTCCACTGGCTTCCAGTTGAAGCTCGCATCTGCTACAAGACCATGGTGCTTGCCTATGGAGCTGTGAGGGGAACGGCACCTCCGTACCTTCAGGCTCTGATCAGTCCCTACACCCAAACAAGGGCATTGCGTTCATCCACTTCTGGCCTGCTGGCCCCCCTACCTCTGCGGAAGCACAGTTCCCGCTCAGCCCAGTCAAAACTGTTCGCTGCTCTGGCACCCCAATGGTGGAACAAGCTCCCTCACGACGCCAGGACAGCGGAGTCACTCACCACCTTCCGGAGACACTTGAAACCCCACCTCTTTAAGGAATACCTGGGATAGGATAAAGTAATCCTTCTACCCCCCCTTACCCCACCCCAAAGAAATAAAAAAAAACATATTGTAAAGTGGTTATCCCACTGGCTATAAGGTGAATGCACCAATTTGTAAGTCGCTCTGGATAAGAGCGTCTGCTAAATGACGTAAATGTAAAAAAAAAAAATGTAATAAACTATACCTGAATAAGTCTGGAGACGAGGCTAAGGAAGTCTTAATAGCTGAGAAATCACTTTTTTTATGTTTGGTAATCAATAACAATCTATTAGGGCAGGCCTATGTTACCATAACAAATCAAGACACACAGTTGAGTCAAAATAATGAGTCAGAAACAAATTCCCCTAAGCTTGGCTTTCCCGGCAGACTTAGGGCTGCAGACGTCTTCCACAGTTCTGCTTTTCAAGTGATTCACACACTCACTCACTCACTCACTCACTCACTCACTCATGTTAACGTCCACAGACGGACCGGACTGGACCAAATCTGAACCTATCATAGACGTATGTTAAACAAGTTGGGATAGCACAGTACAGAGCACAGTACAATACAGTTCAGAAAAGTATAGGACAGTAAAGCAGGGTTTCCCCAAACTCGGTCCTGGGGGCCCCCCTGGGTACACATTTTGTTTTTTGCCCTAGCACTACACAGCTGATTCAAATAACCAACTCATCATCAAGATTTGATTATTTTAATCACCTATGTATTGCTAGGGCAAAATACAAAATGTGCACCAGGACCGAGCAGGACCGAGTTTGGGAAACCCTGGAGTAAAGTACTGTATATTGGACTCTACTGTACTGAACTCTACTCTGCTGTGCTGTACTGTGATGTCCAAACTTGTGAAACATGACGAGAATAACATTCATATCCATAATGGTCACAAACACTGCCAGTGGACAGAAAACTGAGGCATTTCACAAATCCCATAATAGCTGATTTTCACAGATTTTGTTTACTTTAGCCACGTCAAATAGCCTAATAGGCAATGACATTCTAGTGGAGCATGGTCTGAAAATGGCGGAGTATAGATGCACTGTTGAGCGCTACAGGAGTCCCTAGACAAGGCAAGAACTAGATGTACAGTACCAGTCAAAAGTTTGGACACACCTACTCATTCCAGGGTTTTTCTTTATTTTTACTATTTTCTACATTGTAGAATAATGGTGAAGACATCAAAACTATGAAATAACACATATGGAATCATGTAGTAACCAAAAAAAGTGTTAAACAAATCAAAATATATTTTATATTTGAGATTCTTCAAATAGTCACCCTTTGCCTTGATGACAGCTTTGCACACTCTTGGCATTCTCTCAACCAGCTTCACATGGAATGCTTTTCCAACAGTCTTGAAGGAGTTCCCACATATCCTGTGCACTTGTTGGCTGCTTTTCCCTTCACTCTGCGGTCCGACTCTTCCCAAACCATCTCAATTGGGTTGAGGTCGGGTGATTGTGGAGGCCAGGTCATCTGATGCAGCACTCCATCACTCTCCTTCTTGGTAAAATAGCCCTCACACAGCCTGGAGGTGTGTTGGGTCATTGTCCTGTTGAAAAACAAATGATAGTCCGACTAAGTGCAAACCAGATGGGATGGCGTATCACTGCAGAATGCTGTGGTAGCTATGCTGGTTAAGTGTGCCTTCAATTCTAAATAAATCACAGACAGTGTCACCAGCAAAGCACCTCCACACCATAACACCTCCTCCTCCCTGCTTTACGGTGGGAAATACACATGCTGAGATCATCCGTTCACCCACACCGCGTCTCACAAAGACACGGCGGTTTGAACCAAAAATCTCTCATTTGGACTCCAGACCAAAGGACAAATTTCCACCGGTCTAATGTCCATTGCTCGTGTTTCTTGGCCCAAGCAAGTCTCTTCTTCTTATTGGTGTCCTTTAGTAGTGGCTTCTTTGCAACAATTCAACCATGAAGGCCTGATTCACACAGTCTCCTCTGAACAGTTGATGTTGAGATGTGTCTGTTACTTGAATTCTGTGAAGCATTTATTTGGGCTGCAATTTCTGAGGCTGGTAACTCTAATGAACTTATCCTCTGCAGCAGAGGTAACTCTGGGTCTTCCATTCCTGTGGCAGTCCTCATGAGAGCCAGTTTCATCATAGCGCTTGATGGTTTTTGCGACTGCACTTAAAGAAACTTTCAAAGTTCTTAAAATGTTCCGTATTGACTGACCTTCATGTCTTAAAGTAATGATGGACTGTTGTTTCTCTTTACTTTATTTGAGCTGTTCTTGCCATAATATGGACTTGGTCTTTTACCAAATAGGGCTATCTTTTGATGTTAGGATATATAAAGTTATCCGGTACAAGCTTTTGTGCCGAATACATTACGTTGTTACAGGTGTCAAGATTATGGGCATGTGGCAGCAGTGTGTAGGAGGGAGGTTCCTAGGTGTGAGAAGTGTGCAGAAGGGTATGAGACAAAGTAATGTGTAGCATTGGGGAAAGTAGTGGTATGTGTAAATTGTAGGGGTGCACATGGGTCTGGGGATCCGAAATGTCCGGTGCGCAAGAGGCAGGTTGAGGTTTCCAGGGTTAGAGTAGTGCAGAAGTTGTCATATGCTGAGGCAGTGAAGAAAGTAGAGGAAGATGGGTCAAGGGGGAGGGATCCTGAGAGGAATGGTGTTAGTAGTAGATATGTACCGAGGGATAAACCAACAAGTGATATATGTTTCAGTAAGATTGAATTTTTGACATTTATAGCAATGGTTATCAACTGTACTGCAGGGATGGAATGTAAGTCGCAGAAAATAGAGGTTGTGGTGGCAGCTGCAGATAGGTATTTGGGTGTTCGAGACTTGACAATAGAAGAGTTACAGGGTGTGTTAAGTGGTGGTGTATGGTAGTTATTATTATAATTTATTTTTTAATTGTGAGTGTAGTGTTAGATGGTAGGGTATTTGTTGTCTTGTTTTTTTTTTTAAGGAAAGTATAAAGGGAGTTATACTCCAGTCTAGTAGGTGGCGGTAATGCAACATTTATTGGATGCCAACTGCTGTTAAACCTCATCGCAGAAGAAGAATTAGACGTTCTAGTGTTGTTGGGGGCCAACTGTTTGTGTATAGCCAGATTTCCTGGCCTCAGTAATATACTGAGCTTTAGCTGAAGGCTGAAATGCAGTATTGATTTACAAGCAGTAATAAGAGCTCTACGGTAGTCTGGAATTGCTGGGAAAGTCTTGTTGACAGAGTCAACTACACTCCTGATCAAACATTCATTAATGTGAGCATGGTGAGGTCATACGTGGAGTAAGGGTTAGGATGATCCTTAATTCTGTTTCTCTCATCAATAGATTTGACAACGTGGAGTGGCACTCAAATCAAATCAAATTGTATTATTTTTTTATTTTTTTTTGTCATTTAGCAGACGCTCTTATCCAGAGCGACTTACAGGAGCAATTAGGGTTAAGTGCCTTGCTCAAGGGCACATCGACAGATGTTCACCTAGTTGGCTCGGGGATTAGAACCAGCGACCTTTCGGTTACTGGCACAAGGCTCTTAACCACTAAGCTACCTGCCGCCCGTATTTGTCACATACATGTGTTTAGCATATGTTATTGCGGGTGTAGCGAAATGCTTGTGCTTCTAGCTCCGACAGTGCAGTAATATCTAACAAGTAATATCTAACAATTTCACAACATCCACCCAATACACACAAATCTAGTAAGGAATGGAATTTAAGAATATATACATATATGGACAAGCAATGACAGAGCGGCATGGACTAAGATACAGTAGAATATTATAGAATAGAATACAGTATATACATATGAGATGAGTAGTGCAAGATATGTAAACATTATTAAAGTGACTAGTGTTCCATTTCTTAAAGTGGCCAGTGATTTCAATAGGCAGCAGCAGCCTCTAATGTGCTAATGTATTGTGATGGCCGTCACGCTATGTCAATTTGCTATTTCAATTGACAGTCAGCTGGATGGGCAGAGACGCACTGTCATGGAAAGAGACATTCTGACAGCTATTTAATAATTCATACATAACCATCATACCAGATGATCATACACATACTTTTTAACATTGATACAAGATTTCTGAGCTTGTGCTCACCTCGACTTTGTGATTAAGTTGAAAAATCGTCTGGGCTTTGTGGCAAAGCTGAGCAAAACAGGAGCTGAGACTTGTCATCTTTTGACGACCCTCGTAGGTGATGTCAGCTTGATCTGGATCGATTTCTCCCAGTAGTAAATCAACGTCAACAAACGCCTTGTCAAACTCCTTCTCCAGAACCTCAAGCCACCGAAACATGGACATCCCCGTGCCTGGACTGACCAGGGCCGTGCCCTGGGCTGACGGGGAGACACCGGCAGAGACAGACATTTCAACAGTGCAGGCTAAAGGCTAAAGCTAGCTGGCTAACCTAGCCGCTTCCCTTCACAAATAAAAACAGCGCTTTGCCTTTGTTTGTTTCTGCCTCTCTTTGTACGTTTACTGAGTCGAAATACTTGAGTTACACCTTACTCTAAATGTCAAAATCATACGAAACAGTTACGTTTCAGAAAAGACTAGCTAAATTGAATTAATTTGGTTCGTTCCCAAGCCCTAATCATACCAGGAAATCCGAAATCGGATACGGATCATAGATATCAGAGACGGAACAGGAAGCGAGACATCTCACTCGCTCTTTTTTTCTGGTTCATATACAATCAATGAACTAAGGCTACGCGGACCAGACCCAGCTGTTAATGCATTGGTGCCTATGAGAGAAACACCCCTTAAGCAGAGCGGAACTGTGACCATTTTTTCCAATGGTAAACGGCCTGAGTGTGACATCTTCATTTACCCACCACATTTGATAGCTATGAATCGACTACAACAGCCTGCCACACAGCAGAGAAAAAGCAATCGATAGCAGAGATAGTCGATCTCTGTTGAGCTTTGGGACAGTTTACTGCGAAGAGGCGAAGCAGAGTAAAACTGCTGGAATTCCAGTGTTGGTAGAAGGAAACGTCACAACTGTATCAAGCAAAGAAAAGGCAAATGTCCTAGGTGGTGCGTTTGCAGCGGTTCATAGATGTGAGCACCTGTGTTATGAGAGTAAGAGGAGACGTAGGGAAAAGTTAAAGGAGCATGGACATGTCTTAATGAGAAAAGGGGAGTCAGGTGAAGCAATGGCTGCAGAGTTCTCTACCCTTACAAAAAAAGATTGCAGTTTTGAAACTGCAGTAAAAGTGCTGTAACTGCAGTTGACTGTGGTATTTTGGACGCAGTAATTGCAGAATAAATGCAGTGTACTGCACTCTTACTGCAGTTACACTGCAAAATTACTGCATAAAAAAAACGTATTTTGGACACAGTATTTGCAGCATACTGCAGTTATACTGCAGTGCACTGCAGTTATACTGCACTCTGTGGGGATCTATTTTCTTACAACTAGATGTGAAGCCTAGCTTAGAAAGAATACATTAATGATTAAACATAATAGATTTGTGCTGTACTGATATAGATTGTTTAACATAACAAGCTGTGATTAATGTGAGGAACCGTTAGGGGGTAGGCTGAGACAGACTTGTGACTCTCACACACACACACTGCCTCTTTGTTAAACCGCTCAAGGACATGTGTTCTGCTTCAATGAAGAAGAACAAACTATGTCTGAGGTTGCTGACTTGAGACAAGTTGTAAAGATAACAACTAATGCCCGGCAACAGTGAAGCGCCAAGGGGCTGGGACCAGCCTGTGCGCCATCGATAGGTTGGGTAAGTTTAAACCACACCCAGCCTCTACTCTGACAGGCCCAGCAGGGAGCGGGAACTATCTCTGTCAGAGTATTTAAAGAAGAACTTATAACAATAGCTCAGTTCTCTGACTGCCCTGCGTGGTTTTTCAGTGGGCCCGTATTTACGAACATCATATTTACCATTCAAGTGTTTGCATTAATTAAAATACTAGTCTATTTTAGAAGACGTGTATTAACCTCTTTTTGTTCCTATACCAGATTTGAATTGATGCAACTTAACAACTCTGACTGCAATCTTTTTTCGTAAGGGTATGTTTGAGATGACAAGAGCGTTGGAGGGCTGCAGGCGGACTGCTCCTGGAGAAGATCGGGTGGAGAGCCCTGCGGTTGCGGGCGGGGCAGTTGCCGTACCAGGAGGTGATACAGCCCGAAAGGATGCTCTCAATTGTGCATCTGTAAAAGTTTGTGAGGGTTTTAGGTGCCAAGACAAATTTTCCTCCTGAGGTTGAAGAGACGCTGTTGTGCCTTCTTCACCACACTGTCTGTGTGGGTGGACCATTTCAGTTTATCAGTGATGTGTACGCCGAGGAATTTTAAGCTTTCCACCTTCTCCACTGCGGCCCCGTTGATGTGGATAGGGGGGTGTTCCCTCTGCTGTTTCCTGAAGTCCACGATCATCTCCTTTGTTTTGTTGACATTGAGTGAGAGGTTATTTTCCTGGCACCACACTCCCAGAGCCCTCACCTCCTCCCTGTAGGCTGTCTCGTCATTGTTGGTAATCGAGCCTACTACTGTTGTGTCGTCTGCAAACTTGATGATTGAGTTAGAGGCGTGCTTGGCCACGCAGTCAAGGGTGAACAGGGAGCACAGGAGGGGGCTGAGCACGCACCCTTGTGGGGCCCCAGTGTTGAGGATCAGTGAAGTGGAGGTGTTGTTTCCTACCTTCACCACCTGGGGGCGGCCCGTCTGGAAGTCCAGGACCCAGTTGCACAGGGTGGGGTTCAGACCCAGGGCCTCGAGCTTAATGATGAGCTTGAAGGGTACTATGGTGTTGAATGCTGAGCTATAGTCAATGAACAGCATTCTTACATAGGTATTTCTCTTGTCCAGATGGGATAGGGAAGTGTGCAGTGTGATGGCGATTCCATCGTCTGTGGATCTATTGGGGTGGTAAGCAAATTGAAGTGGGTCTAGGGTGGCAGGTAAGGTAGAGGTGATATGATCCTTGACTAGTCTCTCAAAGCACTTCATGATGACAGAAGTCAGTGCTACGGGGCAATAGTTCAGTTACCTTTGCTTTCTTGGGTACAGGGACAATGGTGGCCATCTTGAAGCATGTGGGGACAGCAGACTGGGATAGGGAGAGATTGAATATGTCCGTAAACACACCAGCCAGCTGATCTGTGCATGCTCTGAGGACGTGGCTAGGGATGCCATCTGGGCCGGCAGCCTTGCGAGGGTTAACACACTTAAATGTCTTACTCGCGTCGGCCACGGAGAAGGAGAGCCCACAGTCCTTGTTAGCGGGCCGCGTCGGTGGCACTGTATTATCCTCAAAGCGGCCAAAGAAGGTGTTAAGCTTGTCTGGAAGCAAGACATCGGTGTCCGTGACGTGGCTGGTTTTCCTTTTGTAGTCCGTGATTGTCTGTAGACCCTGCCACGTACGTCTCGCATCTGAGCCATTGAATTGCAACTCCATTTTGTCCATATACTGACGTTTTGTCTGTTTGATTGCCTTGTGGAGGGAATAACTACACTGTTTGTATTCTGCCATATTCCCAGTCACCTTGCCATGGTTAAATGCGGTGGTTCGCACTTTCAGTTTTGCGTGAATATATGGTCAGGATATAGGTAGGGTGTCTGAGTTTAAGTTTTTAGGTATGTGGTTTAATGAGAGGCTTACGTGGAAGAGACATGTTGAGTATATTGAAATTAAGTGTAGGAAGGTGCTGAACCTTATGAAGGCAGTGGCAGGATATGATTGGGGGTCGGATAGACAAACACTGTATATGTACCAGGCATTGATCAGGTCATCATGGATTATGGGTGCTTTGTATATGGATCGGCAGCCAAAACAGTACTACAGTGCCTGGATAGGACACAGTCAAGTGCCCTGAGATTGTTTGTGGGTGCCTTCAGGACGACACCTGTTGAGTTATTGTAGGTGGATAGTGGGGAACTGCCACTGAGGATAAGGCGGGACAAACTTGCATTAGCATACTTGGCGAGGTTGAAAGGGAGTTCAGAAGGACATCTTGCGGTCACAGCAACTGGGGAATGCTGGGAGCGAGGAGGGGGTAAGCAGAGTATGTACTGGGGGAGAAAGAGATAAGGCCGGTTTTGCATTGGGGAATGTTTCTTCGTGGCGGTTAAGAGTGCTGTGAGGAGAGGGGTTAGATATATATAACTCCTGAGTGGCGCAGTGGTCTAAGGCGCCGCATCGCAGTGCTAACTGTGCCACTAGAGATCCTGGTTCGAATCCAGGCTCTGTCGCAGCCGGCCGCGACCGGGAGACTCATGGGCGGCGCACAATTGGCCCAGCGTCGTCCAGGTTAGGGGAGGGAATGGCCGGCAGGGATGTAGCTCAGTTGATAGAGCATGGCGTTTGCAACGCCAGGGTTGTGGGTTCGATTCCCACGGGGGGCCAGTATAAAAAAATAATAATAATAATAATAATATGTATTCACTAACTGTAAGTCGCTCTGGATAAGAGCGTCTGCTAAATGACTAAAAATGTTAAAAAATGTAAAATATTCAGGTCCAGCTGGGCCGCAGGGACATCAAGTCCTTGATCTAGGCAAAAGGGCTCAATCTTTGGCAAAGGGAGTGGGATGCTGGTAGTAAGGGGAGGCAATTCTATCGCGTGCACCGGTCAGTAAAGGACGAGGTGGGCAGTATGCGATGTAGGAGAGAGGAAGTTGTGTGGAGTAGACTACGGTTTGGGCACACAGGTTTGAATACCACGTTGTGGATGATAGGGAGACACAGGTCTGTGTGATGAGTGTCCATTGTTAGGGCGGAGACCATCTCGTTACTATATACAGTATCTCTTCTGCCACTCCTTGCACTGGGAGCAGGGCCTAAAATGAACTTTTTTGTTTACCAGCCACTGTGGCAGGTAGATTAGAACCTATATTTTTTACCAGGTAAAATATTGTTTGTGCAAAAATTACACCGAAAAACAGATGAGGATGCTTAGTAATGTTTCTAAAACAATACATGTATTACTAGTAAGATGAAATGTGGTATATTGCTCAATTTAATTTAAAGATGCACTATGCAGAAATCGCTCCGGCATTTCCTGGTTGCTAATATACTAATAGTTTGCCTAATTTCAGTTTGTGACAAAACAAGCAAGTATAGTGTAGAGAATCATTGTACCATCTAAACCGCTGTGAAATATATTTTCCGTAACCAAAAATATTGTATTTTCAGCTGTTTGAAGTTGGCGTACAAACCGAAAGTAAGACACAAAAACAAAACTTAAGAACGGGAAGCATAGAAATAGTGCACATAGAAGAGATCTACTGCGTCTTACACTTGATTTCAATGAGAATGACAGATCTATATCTCACATTTCGATGTGAATTTGGTCGGGTCACCCATAAATGTACATATTGCACAGGGTTTGGAACCTGTTCAGGGAGCAGAACCGAAAAACCATAAAATAACTAAATTATTGAAGGAACCGGGAACGAAAGTGATCCATACTGTTCTGGAACAGAACCGTTATTCCAGTGTCTGCCTGCAAGCTGACAATCTTTGCCAGGGTGTGCATGCAGTGGTGGAAAAGGTATGCAATTGTCATACTTGAGTAAAAGTAAATATACCTTAATAGAAAATTACTCGAGTAAAAGTGAAAGTCACCCAGTAAAAGTCTAAAAGTATTTGGTTTTAAATATACTATATAGTATCAAAAGTAAATGTAATTGCTAAAATATACTTAAGTATCAAAAGTACAAGTTATTATTTCAAATTCCTTATTAAGCAAACTAGACAACACCATTACATTTAAAAAAAAATGATAGATAGCCAGAGGCACACTCCAACACTGACATCATTTACAAACGAAGCATTTGTGTTTAGTGAGTCCACCAGATCAGAGGCAGTAGAGATGACCAGGGATGTTCTCTTGATATGTGTGTGAATTGGACCATTTTCCTGTCCTGCTAAGCATTCAAAATGTAACGAGTACTTTTGGGTGTCAGGGAAAATGTATAGAGTAAAAAGTATATTATTTTCTTTAGGAATGTAGGGAAGTAAAAGTTGCCAAAAATATAAATAGTAAAGTACAGATACCCCCCAAAATTACTTAAGTAGTACTTTAAAGTATTTTTACATAAGTACTTTACACCACTGTGTGCATGTTTAGGATACCTACCTCCCTCCCCCCTCCTAAGCATAGGCTACTGTACTGATGTTAGAAGCGTGAGAAGATGAGGAGATATTTTTTATTAGATAGAAGAATGGATTAACTTTTTCAATGCTATAGGCCTAGTTATCACATGTAAAATGTAAATGTTTCACGTTGTTTAAAAAAAAAGGCAAGACGTGTTTTTAATTCTGGTGCCGCTCTGCATACACATGCTTGTTAGGTTGCTAGCTCAAGCTTGTTAGGTTGCTAGCTCAAGCTTGTTAGGTTGCTAGCTCAAGCTTGTTAGGTTGCTAGCTCAAGCTTGTTAGCTAGCTATCTCAAGCTTGTTAGCCAGTGTTGTGTCGAGTAAACGTTGCTAATTATGCTGTGAAACCAAGGATCCCGCTTATACTGTACTTTGATTATAAGTTTTATTTATATCACAAGATTTCAGCATAAGTTTACAGACGTCTGCAGCATCTGGAGAACAGTGTCCCAAAATAATATGTCTGTTCTGATCTTCGTTGTCTCAAACCAGTACTTATAATCTTTACCAGGATATGGGTGGTTTCCCATACTGACCAATCACCTGTCTCCACACAACAGACTTCCTCTGTTCTATGGGGTGTCCCTCTAAAACTGCTCCCCCTAAAACTGAATAAACATCCTCTCAGGTTCCACTTTGAAAACATTAGCAAAGTCATAATCACTCAGACACTACATATTCCCCCCTTCGAGACAAATTAAGTCTTGAAAACAAACAGAATAGGATTATGACAAGTAACAATTTATCTTATTGAGTATCTTTAACAATAAACCAAAAACACATTTTTCTATGGAGTGTACATACATTTCTATGAAATATGAACAAATCTATATGGAGTGTGAGAGCGAAAAACCTGTCTGGCAGCCTTCTTTCCAAATATCCATCCATCAATCAAGACAGTAAAATTCTCTTACGGCCCCTCTGCCCCAGGAACCACCTAAGTACTCCAGATCAATTCATAAATCTTTATCAATGCATTTGAAACTATGATGCAATTAAATACACATGAAAGCCTCAGCAAACAAAAATACTATCAATTGTCCACACTCAGGCTGGTCGACCCATCGGACCCTACTGTGGATTCTCTCTATCCCTGCCTAGACCCAATATCCCTAAGCATCCACGAAATAAACAAAAACATCTGAGATCCCCACATGTACCCAATAACAGCAAATATCATTCTACAAAAATTAATACAGAAAGAATATGACACAAATTATGTATTACACATGCAAATATGTCTATATATCATTGCAGACACTGGAATGTAGTCCACTACACTTCATCTCCTCAGCAGTGTCGACTTCCAATGCATCGTCGATGATGGAATCGGAACATTTCCACACCTTCCTTGTTCCATCTCCTCCAGTCCTTTCATATTGTCCTTTCATATTGTCCTTGTTTGAGCATTTGAATCCCCTCTACATATTCCCCCAAATGCTTCTGGAAGAAAATAAAAGACCAAACAGTATCTTTTGCAAAACAACACATTCAAATTAAAACATCAATATCAACTAAGAATGTAAAAAATATATATAAAATGAATCACATTCTATTTCCCCCCTTTGATTCATAACAAAATACTAAAATCACACTAATATTGAAAAACATTTGAAAAATGATCAGATAATCAAAATGGATATTTATCCATCAATACTCCATCCAGTTCCACTTGTCCATCTTCATCCAGATCAGTAACAGTCAACAACGGCATCTGAGTGTTGTCTCCAGGCATCACAACTCCAACCCATCTCAATATCATAGCCTTCGCAAAGGTCAGTAACAAAGTACAAAAGCAAAACATCACACACAGTGCTATCAGAGCTGCTACTAAAATCTGAACCATCACTGCTCCCACTGTGCCTAACTGATCTTGCAACCAAGTCTTCGCTGACCATCCAGCTCCTTCAGATCTACCAAATGCATCCCTTATATTCTTCAATGCATCTATAACACTAGTGATATTATCGGAACTATCTGGGATCAAAGAATAACGATCATCCCCCGTCAAATTCATAGCCAAACATAAGCCACCTTGTTTTGCTAAAATATAGTCAAGAGCCATGTCATGTTTCAACAGCGTCAGTCTGTGACTTCTTTGAGTATTCGACAGAAGGTTAAACCCTCTTATCGTTTCATTTGCAAAACCCTGCAAAGTATAGGTAATATCAATATGATCTGCCAAAAATGTTACACCATACCATGGAAAAAGTCCCAGTCCCCACTTCTCTCCTAGACTTATCCTCCAATGGTAGGCTTCCAGACTATGAAATTCCGCCATGTCCCTTTTCACCCTATTTCCAAACCTAGACTCAGATTTATCTGTGTCCGGTGCTTCCCCTCTTTCAATGGTAAAAACCTCATGTAACGTCGACATGTAACAACATCCTGTCCATCCATAGGGTAAGAATATATACGCTTTATCACCACAAACCCACCAAATATCTCTAAAATTCCCAATAGTCACATTGCCAGGCAAAAGCTGATCTTTCACCATCAAAGTCCTGCTCTTCTTACTAACTGGATGTAAGGGATCGGGGGTTGGCTGGGTCCAGACAGAGTCTGACACTTCCCCGATCTACAGAGAGGGGGAGTCATCAGACTCGATCTGGTTCACCTGAGTTCTGAGCACACCTGTCCGTAATTAGGGTAGGATATAAGGTGTGCTTAGAAGTTCAGTCGGTGCGAGGTATTGTTCCATTGTGACTTGCTAAGCGTTTTGTTCCGAGAGAGAGAGAGAGAGAGAGAGAGAGAGAGAGAGAGAGAGAGAGTTAGAGAGTTAGAGAGTTAGAGAGAGAGAGAGAGAGAGTTAGAGAGTTAGAGAGAGAGAGAGAGAGAGAGAGAGAGAGAGAGAGAGAGAGAGAGAGAGAGAGAGAGAGAGAGAGAGAGAGAGAGAGAGAGAGAGAGAGAGAGAGAGAGAGAGAGAGAGAGAGAGAGAGAGAGAGAGAGTGAGTGAGAGTGAGTTTGTTGTTTTTGATTACCCGTGTATCCGACCTGTGCCTTGTTGTTTGACTCCCCGTATTGCTTAACCCTCTGCTTGTCTATCCCAGTGATTACCGTACTCTGACCCTGTGCCTGTGCCCTCGACTACGCCCGCTCCCTTGGTACCTCTGCCTGTCTATGCATGGCCCGGTTTTGACCACAGCCCGCCCGACCACGATTAAGCTATTCCCTTGTCTGTACTCTAATAAAGCATCGCTATTCTGCGATTGGATCTTACCACTCTGTCCGAGTATTCATTACAGAATACCTCGCCAATACCATGGATCCAGCGGAATTACAGAGGCGATGGGAGATACAGGAGAAACGGATGGATGAACTCCTGCAGCTACTCAACGCTGGTGCGGCTGAAGGCACCACCCCGAGCACGGTCAGTCCTCGTCATGCACCTCCGATTTCTCTACCAACAAGGTACGACGGGGAACCTGGCAAATGTCAGGGGTTTCTACTCCAGACGTCCCTGTATATGTCATATAATCGTACTATGTTTCCCGATGACCGTAGCAGGGTGGATTTCATGATTTCTCTGCTAACGGGAAGAG
Source organism: Coregonus lavaretus (assembly GCF_964263955.1). Classification (NCBI taxonomy): domain Eukaryota; kingdom Metazoa; phylum Chordata; class Actinopteri; order Salmoniformes; family Salmonidae; genus Coregonus; species Coregonus lavaretus. The sequence continues at coordinate 23,177,734 of NC_140018.1, forward strand.
CACTGGATTGGGCTACTGCACTTTGGGCAGCTGAGGTTCCCGAGTTGAATGTGGAAGTTCAGTTCAAGAGACTGTTCCAAGAGGTGTTCGACCACCCAGTATCTGGGCGTAGTGTGGGAGACCAACTATGCAAACTTCAGCAGGGCCGTCGCACAGTAGCCGACTACGCTTTAGAGTTCCGTACTATAGCAGCCGGTAGCGGATGGAGCGAGACTGCGTTGCTCACCGTTTTCCGAAGAGGGCTGCGCAAGGACGTACAGACTGAGTTGGCTTGTCGAGGAGATATCACTGCGCTACATGAGTTTATCAAAATAGCCATCTCTATTGATAATCTGATATCAATATATAATCAGGTATCCACAGTCCGGGAGCCCTCGATCACTGGTCCTAAGCAATCGACAGAATCTGAGGAGGAACCTATGCAACTGGGACGGTCACCTCTACAAGATTCGGTGAGACAACAACGTCGGCAAGACGGACTATGCCTGTATTGTGGTCAGTCGGGTCATTTCGTTCGTCTATGTCCGGTACGACCAAACCGTACCCCAGGATATCGCCTCGGAACTGCCAAACCGGTGAGTGAGACTCAAGTTTTGAACATTAAATCGAAACAAATGTATGTGCCAGTTACCTTATCTGTCGGAGAGAAAGTGCGCAGGTTGGAAGGACTTATTGATTCCGGAGCGGCTGCCAGCTTTCTGGATATGGGTCTTGCTGAGGAGTTGGGAGTTTAACTTATCCCAATTCAACCTCCCCTGCGAGTCAACGCGCTAGACGGTGAGCCCATGGGCACTGGGTTCATTACGCACCGTACAGAGGTAATCAAGTTACAAGTGGGCTCCATACACCATGAGAACATCATTTTTTTTGTCATCTCCGCTCCACGGGAGCCGCTAGTTCTCGGCCACCCCTGGCTCGTCACCCATGATCCGGTCATCTCCTGGAAATCTGGCGATATCACAGCGTGGAGTGAGGTATGTAGGGCAGAGTGTCTCAAGTTACCTTGCAAAGCGTCTACTGTGGAGGATGCGCAGGGTGCGGTGTCTACTGTTGTTCCACCAGAATACCAGGATTACGCGCAGGTGTTCTCCAAGGAGAGGGCTACCGTGTTACCACCTCATCAGGCCTGGGACTGCGCGATTGATCTGCTATCCGGGGCTACACCTCCTCGTGGAAGAATCTACCCGTTGTCACAGCCGGAACGAGAATCGATGAGCAAGTATATTGATGAGGCGCTACAGCAAGGGGCCATTCGCCCATCTACGTCTCCCGCCGCATCCAGTTTTTTCTTCGTGAAGAAAAAGGATGGCGGACTGCGTCCTTGTATAGACTATCGAGGGTTGAACGATATTACCATAAAAAATCGTTACCCTCTTCCTTTGATCCCAGCAGCCCTCGAGCAGGTGGGGCAGGCCTCTATCTACAGTAAACTGGACCTCAGGAGTGCGTACAATCTGGTGCGCATTAGAGAAGGGGATGAATGGAAGACCGCCTTCATCACACATCGATGACACTATGAATATTGTGTCATGCCCTATGGACTTACCAACGCGCCCTCAGTATTCCAGGCGTTCATGAATGACATTTTCAGGGACATGATTGATCGCTTTGTTATAGTTTACATAGATGACATCCTAATCTATTCTAACTCTCTGAGTGAACATGTGTCCCATGTACGACAGGTTCTGGATCGGCTCCTACACCATTCTCTGTTCGTGAAGGCAGAAAAGAGTGAATTCCATGTCACTACGATTTCCTTCCTTGGGGCCATACTCACTCCCGACGGGGTTAAACTGGATAAATCCAAGGTACAAGCGGTACAAGACTGGCCTCAACCCCAGACGGTGAAAGAGCTCCAGAGATTCTTAGGGTTTGCCAATTACTATAGACGGTTTGTGCGTAATTTCAGCACAACCGCAGCGCCCCTGTCAGCGATGACCAGCTACAAGGGTCGCGGTCTGAACTGGACGGAGGGGGCAGTGCGTGCGTTTGAGATGTTGAAGCAACGCTTTACCACCGCTCCTATTTTATGTCAGCCGGACCCTACCTTACCGTTTATCGTGGAAGTGGATGCCTCGGAGGTTGGAGTTGGAGCCGTGTTATCCCAACGCCAAGGTGAGCCACCTAAATCACGACCCTGTGCTTTCTTCTCTAGGACACTGAATTCGGCCGAGCAGAACTATGACGTGGGTAATCGGGAATTACTGGCGGTGAAGTTAGCACTGGAGGAGTGGAGACATTGGTTGGAGGGAGCAGAGCATCCGTTCCAAGTGCTCACGGACCACCGCAACCTGGAGTATCTTCACAGTGCCAAACGACTGAACTCCCGACAGGCAAGGTGGTCTTTATTCTTCAACCGTTTCCGATTCACTGTCTCTTATATCCCCGGGTCCAAGAATGGTAAGGCGGACGCGCTTTCCCGACGGTTCGAGCGCGCGGAAAGACCTGTGGAGCCAGAACCTATTCTCCCCATGAGCTGCCGTGCTGGTCCGGTGAGGTGGGCTATTGATGACACTATTCAGGAGAGCTTACAAGCGGAACCAGCCCCTCCAGAAACCCCGGTGTCTAAGGTGTTTGTACCAGCTCCACTTCGACCTCAACTGATGGAATGGTGCCACACGTCGCTGGGGTCTGGTCATCCCGGAATCACTCGAACTACACGACTCATCAGCCGAAAATACTGGTGGGATTCCCTCACAGATGATGTCAGAGACTATGTCTTATCCTGTCCAGTATGTGCTCAGTCCAAGGTACCTCGTGCACTACCGGAGGGTAAGCTGATGCCATTGCCAAATTTCTCAACGACCCTGGTCGCACATTGCAATGGACTTTGTTACCGACCTACCAGAATCAGAGGGCCATACTGTAATTCTCGTGGTCATCGATCATTTCTCCAAGATGTGCCGGTTGGTACCCATGACCCGTTTGCCTAACGCCACTCAGATGGCTGAGACTATGTTTACCCAGGTATTCCGGCAGTTTGGTGTCCCGGAGGATATTGTTTCCGACCGGGAACCCCAGTTTGTATCATGGGTATGGAAGGCCTTCTGCGAACGCTTGGGCATCTCGGTTAGCCTAACCTCCGGATATCATCCCCAGGCCAATGGGCAGACAGAACGACTCAACCAGGAAATTGGGAAATATCTACGGCAACAATGTTCGCGGCAGCCGCAAGAGTGGAGCCGATTCCTTCCTTGGGTAGAGTATGCTCAGAACTCACTCATTCACACCTCCCTACGCCTAACTCCCTTCCAGTGTGTTCTAGGGTATCAACCACCCCTGTTCCCATGAGATACCGCATCAGGGATGGTACCGGCGGTGGACGAGTGGTTCCGTCGGAGTGCGCAGGTCTGGGAGACGGCCCATCAACATCTCAGTCAAGCCTCACAACAGCAAAAGACCTACGCCGACCGACGCCGGAGACCTACTCCCACTTATCAACCCGGGCAGCGAGTGTGGCTGTCTACCCGAGACCTGCGGTTCCGACGGAGCTGCAAGAAGCTCCAACCCAGGTACATTGGTCCCTTCAAGGTACAGAGACGTATTAACCCTGTCACCTACCGTCTGTTACTCCCTCGACACTACAGGATAAACCCTACGTTCCACGTCTCCCTGTTGAAACCTGTCCATTATAGCCTGATGTATCCACCAATCGCTCAACAACCTACTACACCACCTTTGGAGGATGAACAGGACACCACCTATACAGTCCAAGAGATACTGGAGTCAAGACGGAGACGAGGGGGCATCGAATATCTCGTGGACTGGGAGGGATATGGACCTGAGGAACGGTCCTGGGTCCCTGCTAAGGACATACTAGACCCCGCTCTCAAGGCCACTTTCCACGCTGAACACCCAGATCATCCCGGACCCCGACCCAGAGGAAGACCACCCGGTAGAGGTAGAAGGCCATCAGGAGCCGGCCCTGGGGAGGGGGATACTGTAAGGGATCGGGGGTTGGCTGGGTCTAGACAGAGTCTGACACTTCCCCGATCTACAGAGAGGGGGAGTCATCAGACTCGATCTGGTTCACCTGAGTTCTGAGCACACCTTTCCGTAATTAGGGTAGGATATAAGGTGTGCTCAGAAGTTCAGTCGGTGCGAGGTATTGTTCCATTGTGACTTGCTAAGCGTTTTGTTCCGAGAGAGAGAGAGAGAGTTTGTTGTTTTTGATTACCCGTGTATCCGACCTGTGCCTTGTTGTTTGACTCCCCCTATTGCTTAATCCTCTGCTTGTCTATCCCAGTGATTACCGTACTCTGACCCTGTGCCTGTGCCCTCGACTACGACTACGCCCGCTCCCTTGGTACCTCTGCCTGTCTATGCCTGGCCCGGTTTTGACCACAGCCCGCCCGACCACGATTAAGCTATTCCCTTGTCTGTACTCTAATAAAGCATCGCTATTCTGCGATTGGATCTTACCACTCTGTCCAAGTATTCATTACACTTGAACATAAAAAGTTACATTATATTTCTCATTACTAACCTTAAGGTCATGCTTACCCAAAGTCATCATATAATCATCACAATCTGATATTCCCATAAACATACCCTTTCCATCATATGTTTTATTAGAACAAAAACAGCTTTTAGCCCTCACTGGTTTCACCTCCAACGCTTCAGGAGTCGCTGTTAACTGATTTTCCTTCCCATCCAACAAATTCACATAGGGTATTTCATTTAACCAAGAACACTTAAACCTAGGCCTAAACAAATGTTTCGACAACGACATTATTGTATCCGTTAATGATTGTTGCTGATACAACAGCCATGATAAAGCATAAGATTGACACATACTTGATAAAGGTTTAGCGACCGTCTCTAAAATAGAACCCCATGTGCCTGGTGCTGGAATTCTCAACAGACATGGACCCTCAAGATTCCTCACTGATCTTACAGAATGAGTTAACTGCTGGAACCAAAGATTCCTACCTGCCCATCCATCTTTAATTTTAAAAACAGAAGAATCAAATCCATATGCCTTCCATTTAGTTTCTCTCTTCCCTAACGAGGGGTACTGATCAAATATATCTTCTTGTCTGTCATTAAAATCAAAGAACTCATCCTGTACCTCCATGATAGTATCCTGCACTATTTCAGATTAATCTGCATCATTCTATACTACCATCTGCGCTCCTATCTCAACACTATCCTTACTACCATTGACAGCACTCTCCATCCGTATCATAAACTCCTGAGTCACTCTTGCTACATCCTTTAGTTTCAGAAAAGTTGTTGTTGGTGTCTGTGTCATACTGCCTACATTTGTTATTGCCGTCGTACCATTAATCTCTTTCAAAGTTACTATTGAAATAGTTGCTTTAGTTGATGTATTAACACTCTTAACTATTTCCAGTGGGAAATTTACAGATATCCTCTGTGTAGTATTTACTGTTGGAGAGGCTACTGTAATATACTTCTCCTGAACTCCTTTGGTGACTGTGGAAGCTTCAACAGACTTAAAATCTTCCATCATAAGCGTCACCTTACGAGTTACATAGCCTTTTAACCAATAATTCTTAGCCGGAACAAACTTTAATGCTTGCACTAAATAAGTACACATATATTCTCCCTGATCTTTCCATGTAACATTACGCAAAATAAGTGAGCAATCACTCATAACCCTCTTCCACTTCATATCGTTGTACAAAATATACTTCATTTGACTAGGTGAACCAGCTTCTACTTCTGGTCCTGATAACAACACTTCTTCTCCATAATTATCTCTCCATGTGGGAGGAACGTCACCACCCCCACTCCATCTCTCACATCTACAAGGAAGATGAGCTGTATCACCCATCCTAACCCTAATAACAGCGATTGGCTCTCTTGTAATCAAATGTGATATATTTATAGCTTTAATAACTATCAATGTTGAAAGAGTTAAACTGCTTCTCACTGTCGTTATAATAGGCTGAAGTGTTGATGTCATTGTTGTTAATTCATCCATTCTCCCTAAGGTTTTGAACTCTTGACTTGTATTTCCATCTATCACCACTAGTGTCACTACATTAACTCTCAGTCCTAACTCTAATCCCTCACTTTCAAACTGTTGATTATAAAAAAATACACTTATAATCACCTTGATCTTCCTGCTGGGAATTGTAAATATAGATACCGCAATCACCCTCAATCTTCATTCTTCTCTCATCATTCAGCAACGCATATTTTCTCAATGCAACTGCTCCTAACAGATCTAAACTCCTGCCATATCCATCTTCCCACTGAACTCTAAATTTCCCTTCACCACTGGTCTCTCTCGTGCACTTACATGGGAGCTTAGCTTACTGTCCTAGAGTTCCTTCAACCCTAGTTTTCTTAACTTTTTAATGACTTTTTCTCCTAACTTTTAAAAACCATTTCACTGATTTATCCACAAAATCCTTTCCCACTAATTTTAGAATATGTGATCGGGAAGTCCCCACCTGCTTATGACTTCTTTACACACAGACTTGGCAAATGACTGAGCATCTTTTAGCCTAATTTGACATCTTATGCACCTCTTGGTGTAGGAATATAACCAAGAATAACAGTCACCCCTTTTAACATTATTTTTCAGACAGATTGTCCTCCTTCCTCTCCAATTCTTTCACAGTCCAGAAACTATCTATGGATATGAAACAACTTGTACCACTAGTTGTGGCTGGTACAATTGCATTTGACCTCGTTCAGTTGAAGCTGTGGCAGTGATTGTTGATTTGGTTCATCCTGATTCTTCATAACCAAAGCTTTTCTTCTCCTTCTTATTCTCCACCAGTTGTATTTGATTGAGTTTTCTGAGAGTTTCTTGGTCCTGTTCTTTCTGGTTGTGTTCCTTTTTCCTGTACAGATCCACTTGATGGGCTATATGATCTGTATAGACGCCTTTTGTCATGCTTCCAATTCCAACCACCTCTGCCAGTTTACTCCTTACTGGTGAAGGCAGTCCCATCTGCAGTTTAGCTCTCAAAATTGACTGCTCAATTTGACTCACATCTGGATCATTTCCAGTAATATTTCTCCACACTTGATGGACTCTTGACACATAGGCTCTCGGATTTTCTTGTTGTCCTAGTGGGTCAATCAGAATGTTATCAGGATGCACATTTGTTGGAAACGTATCTTTCAATGCCCTCCACAGACGATTCCTACTTGCAGCCAACAATTCAGGGTCGTTCACTGCAGTCCCCACATATCTATTGAGTCCCGCTCTCTGAAAAAAACTGGCTGTGGATATGAAACAACGGATCCCACTAATGGTGGCTGGTACAATTGCGGTTGGACCTGGTTCGGTTGAAGCTGGGCAGTGGTTGTTGATTTGGTGAACACTGATTCTGCATAACCAAAGCCTGTTTCTTCTCCTTCTTCTTATTCTCCACCAGTTGTATTTGATTGAGTTTTCTGAGAGTTTCTTGGTCCTGTTCTTTCTGGTTGTGTTCCTTTTTCCGGTACAGATCCACTTGATGGGCTATATGATCTGTATAGACACCTTTTGTCATGCTTCCAAGTCCAACCACCTCTGCCAGTTTGCTCCTTACTGGTGAGGGCAGCCCCATCTGCAGTTTAGCTCGCAAAATTGATCATTTCCGGTAATATTTCTCCACACTTGATGAACTCTTGACACATAGGCTCCTCGGATTTTCTTGTTGTCCTAGTGGGTCAATCAGAATGTTGTCAGGATGCACGTTTGTTGGAAACGTATCTTTTAGTGCTCTCCACAGCCGATTTTCTACTTGCAGCTAACAACTCAGGATCATTCACTGCAGTCCCCACATATCGATTAAGTCCAGCTCTCTGAAAAATGTCTTCCATACCTGGAATCCCAAGGAGATTAGCCAAAAGTCTCTTAATGTCTCCTATGGCAGACTGTTTTCCCACCTTAATTTCTTCCAACTTAGAAATCCAAGGATATGCTCCATCTTGAAGAGTAGGCAGCTTCTCAAGTATATCTGACATATCGGTATTCTGCAAAGGCTTATACTCCAGATTCTGTCCTCAAATTATCACTGGCATCATCTTCTTACTCGTGCTCCCTTTTCTTGGCCGTAATGTATACCTCCTCCCCAATTCTTGGGATCCTTTTTTCAGCAGTTTTTCCTTCTGTATCTTCAGCTTCTTGAGTTGTTCTTCCAATTCTCTTACTTCTTCTAAATTATTTGCCTTATCCAAGCATGATATGCATCGATCCATATCTCTTTCTTTTTCGTCTGTGCTAGTCATTGCAGAATAAAATCCTCTTGAACATGAAGCACCTTTAATCTCCAAATCTTCATCGCTGTCTTCATCTTGACTTTCATCAGAGCTCGGATCTCTTGTATCCTTCTTCTTCTAACTTCCATCACCCCTTCTTTCCGCTCTGGCCAACCTCTGTTTGATCACAGGGTCATATCCACCCATGATCTCTTCTGAATCATTCTGATCATCATCATCATCATCTTCAAATTCCATCCTCCTGAACCTCACTCTACCCTTAGTTTCCAGACATGTTGTTTTCTTCTTACTTTTGGAGTTTGGATTCATCTTTATGGTTGTTTCTGCTGGTCCTCTCTCTATTATTCGTTCATCTTCATCTCTGATGCAATAATCACCCTCCTGAATGATCATTGGAAGCTGAGGATAGACGTCCTTAAACTCTACTTTTTCCTCGTAAGGTGGGGGCCTCTTTGCTGAATCCGTATGTGAGAAAGGTGCATTGACTTCTGCCATTAGTTTTTCTGTTACCTTTGCCTCTTTTGCCATTTTCTCTATACCTCTGTCTCTTTTATCTTTTGTATCTTTTATCAGTTTTTGTCCCTCATTTTCAAACAACTTAAGATCACCCAGCTCTCTTTGTCTCTTTTCTTTACGTTGTTCCCTTTTTTTCCCTTCTTTTGATCTGCCTTATATGTGGCCACAAGCACTTGCATTATTTTAATTACGTCTGGGTTAAGAGTCCCTTCCACTGGCCATGGTTGTTCAATGTCAGGCCAACGTTTATTCCATTTTCCAGATAACCTTGCAATACCATTAACTAGAGGATTACTATTTTGTACTACATCAACAGGAGTAATTACTTTCGTAATTTTGATGTCCTTTTTCCCCATTGTAACAACTCTTTTATATTCCTTTATTGTGAATTATTTATTTATTTTATTATTATTTATTTTTAACTAATTAATTTCTCAACCAAAAAATACTTTAAGCTATGTAGCTCATCTAATTATTTATTTATTTATTATTATTTAAACCAAATTATTGATTAGTGGCAATCTTACCACATCCGATAAAGAAAAGTAAAGGAAACTAGTCAACTTCAGAGCAATCAAAAAAGAAAGACCTGCAATCCAGCAACACTACAGCACCCACAAACCAATTGCTTAATAAGCACCCAATCACTTTAATTTTACAGAATAATCTCAGTGCTGGATTTCCAACACAACTCCAATCAAAACAACTCATGCACAAAAAAAATAACCCTAATGTGCAATTCTCAATTACATCAATTGATCAGTCTGTTGCCAAGTCCCTGTCAAATGGTCACAACATGAAATATTCTATGCATACACAATGTATCTATTATATCCTGTAAGGGAAAGTAAGTTTGTGGATAGAACAGTACTGGCCTTAATTGGACTGGATCCGGGGCAGCACACGCTGTCGCGTGACGCACTGGTCAGCACCTCCTCTCTCTCTGTCTCCTCCTTCTCGTTTCTCACATCACAGGAGAACAAAGGAAACAGACAATAATTAATTTAATCTTTTATGCACTCACTGGGTTATTTCAACCATACAATACCCTTTTAGACATACCTATGTTCACATTCGCGCTAAGAAATAAGCAAACAGCTTAACTCAGGAATATTATAAATAGCGCAATAATATTTTATTTTATTTATGTATTTTTTCATTTAATCCGTCAACATAAGTCTTATTTATATTCAATGGATCTCAATCAAATAGTTTCATAATTAAGCAACAGCCACTTAACAAACAGAATACTTTATTCGTGTGTATTCAAAGACCCCCTCCTTCTTTTTCAACTCTAAGTCTGCGTCTCCCAGCAGCTCAGTGCAGGCAGGGGAGTGGCATATTTGCTCTGTGTAACTCTAAACTCATAAAATCCCACACATGCGCAGCTCATTTACTAGTGCGATTTCAAGGTGAGAGGAGCTCTCCCACAGTAACTTTTCTCTAAGTCAGACAGCAGACAGACCAGCTGTCCCTCCGTTCTTTCCAACACAGACAAACAGTAACACTGAACAAAACGCATAAACCAACACAAAACATAGAACACAAATCCTACTTTGAAGTTTCTTAACTTTACTATCTTCACTTATTCTAATCTGCAGATTTATAGTTATTTTCTTATCCATTACAAATCCTCTCTATACAATAATAACGTCCTCCCGGGGGCTCATAGATTTTAACAATGTTTTGAAAACGTTCTCTCAAATGGAGACTCATAAGGTTTTAACCGTAATTAACATATTTCCTTACAAAAACTAAAACCCCTGTTCTCAACCAAAACATATATATATACAGTGGGGAAAAAAAGTGTTTAGTCAGCCACCAATTGTGCAAGTTCTCCCACTTAAAAAGATGAGAGAGGCCTGTAATTTTCATCATAGGTACACGTCAACTATGAAAGACAAATTGAGAAAAAAAATCCAGAAAATCACATTGTAGGATTTTTAATGAATTTATTTGCAAATTATGGTGGAAAATAAGTATTTGGTCACCTACAAACAAGCAAGATTTCTGGCTCTCACAGACCTGTAACTTCTTCTTTAAGAGGCTCCTCTGTCCTCCACTCGTTACCTGTATTAATGGCACCTGTTTGAACTTGTTATCAGTATAAAAGACACCTGTCCACAACCTCAAACAGTCACACTCCAAACTCCACTATGGCCAAGACCAAAGAGCTGTCAAAGGACACCAGAAACAAAATTGTAGACCTGCACCAGGCTGGGAAGACTGAATCTGCAATAGGTAAGCAGCTTGGTTTGAAGAAATCAACTGTGGGAGCAATTATTAGGAAATGGAAGACATACAAGACCACTGATAATCTCCCTCGATCTGGGGCTCCACGCAAGATCTCACCCCGTGGGGTCAAAATGATCACAAGAACAGTGAGCAACAATCCCAGAACCACACAGGGGGACCTAGTGAATGACCTGCAGAGAGCTGGGACCAAAGTAACAAAGCCTACCATCAGTAACACACTACGCCGCCAGGGACTCAAATCCTGCAGTGCAAGACGTGTCCCCCTGCTTAAGCCAGTACATGTCCAGGCCCCGTCTGAAGTTTGCTAGAGTGCATTTGGATGATCCAGAAGAGGATTGGGAGAATGTCATATGGTCAGATGAAACCAAAAGATAACTTTTTGGTAAAAACTCTACTCGTCATGTTTGGAGGACAAAGAATGCCGAGTTGCATCCAAAGAACACCATACCTACTGTGAAGCATGGGGTGGAAACATCATGCTTTGGGGCTGTTTTTCTGCAACGGGACCAGGACGACTGATCCGTGTAAAGGAAAGAATGAATGGGGCCATGTATCGTGAGATTTTGAGTGAAAACCTGCTTCCATCAGCAAGGGCATTGAAGATGAAATGTGGCTGGGTCTTTCAGCATGACAATGATCCCAAACACACCGCCCGGGCAACGAAGGAGTGGCTTCATAAGAAGCATTTCAAGGTCCTGGAGTGGCTTAGCCAGACTCCAGATCTCAATGCCATAGAAAATCTTTGGAGGGAGTTGAAAGTCTGTGTTGCCCAGCGACAGCCCCAAAACATCACTGCTCTAGAGGAGATCTGCATGGAGGAATGGGCCAAAATACCAGCAACAGTGTGTGAAAACCTTGTGAAGATTTACAGAAAACGTTTGACCTGTGTCATTGCCAACAAAGGGTATATAACAAAGTATTGAGAAACTTTTGTTATTGACCAAATACTTATTTTCCACCATAATTTGCAAATAAATTCATAAAAAATCCTACAATGTGATTTTCTGGATTTTTTTTTCTCATTTTGTCTGTCATAGTTGACGTGTACCTATGATGAGAATTACAGGCCTCTCTCATCTTTTTAAGTGGGAGAACTTGCACAATTGGTGGCTGACTAAACACTTTTTTTCCCCACTGTATATATATATGTTTTGGTTGAGAACAGGGGTTTTAGTTTTTGTAAGGAAATATGTTAATTACGGTTAAAACCTTATGAGTCTCCATTTGAGAGAACGTTTACTTTTTTCCCCCACTGTATATATATATCTAACATAAATCTTATCATAGCATGAGTCAACACACAGCTGAAACACAGCAGAAACCTCTTTATTTACAGAAACACACGCTCTCTTTCTCTCACACACACACATAATCAACAAGAATGCATCCATTCATACCGCATGCTTCCGTCGCTCCTATTTCCTTTATATTCCTTCCTAAATTTGTGCTACCTTGAGTTGCAGATATTTAATGAGAGGCTACTTCGGACATATACCTCGTCAACTATATACCGAGAGGTAACATACAATTGAATGTATATTCTACAACCTCACAGTTCCTTGAACTGACCTAAAAATTCACCTAGTGACTCTCCAGGATTTATGGCCCATCTTAATGATCGCCTCGTTTGAGGGCTTCTGTAGATCAGCGACGTCCTAACAGTATACTTTTTTCCTTAGTTCCTTGTTCCTTATTTCTTCATTCTATTCCTTTTTCCCTTTAATTATATTCAAGCCAAATTTCCCTGGGCCCGGTGTTATCAATTCCTATAGACACTTTTATCCTGTATTATATTCTCACTCCCCCCTGTTTGCGTTGTTTTCAACGCAAACAACTTTAGAAATTTTGAACGGATTCTTATCCCACAGCAAATAACAGCAAGGCGCACACACAAGTTCTAAACGGTGCATCCCCCAACACACACACAGTCACACGAACCGACCAGCGCCCAAAGTTGTGAGAAAGCTCACCTTATCTGCCGGCCTCTGTAGCGGGAGTCAGCTCGCAGCCCATGATGGAACGCTGAAACAGACGCAACACGTCCCAAAATCCTCGTCGCCAATTTTCTGTGGTGGCCGAACAACGATGCTGATATGCTGTGTTGACAAGGAATCCGCTGACACTGTACTTTGATTATAAAGGTTTATTATATCAAAATATTTCAGCGTCAATTTACAGATTTCTGCAGAATCTGGAGAACAACTAACCCAATCTCAAATATGATTATTCTCCCCGTCCTTTGTTGAAAACCTGGTATATATCCTATGTAACATAAGATGGGTGTTTTGAATAGACCAATCCCTGGCTTCCACATATCCAAGTCTCCTCTGTTTCAGGGGGCCCCTATAGTAATGCTTTCCAGATGTTTCAGCAAGGCAGAGTAAAGTTAATCTAACACACCATTTGCAAACGTCAGCCAAAATTATAAACTGTTCAGATACTACAAAGGTAAAGCAATGGGTTGGCCTCTGGCGTCTGACATGTTCGCAGGGCGAGGGTGGGGATTCACAGGTATGCTGACGGTAGGTAGCTGTCTGATTGTGGGGGCCATACTCCTAGCACACTCAAACCCACCGACCAGCCAGAAGTGGTAGTTAATCTAACTCAAGTCAGTAAGGACAGGCCCGAGGAAGGTAAGAGCAGGCAGAGAAGGCAGCTTAACGTAGGGAAAGGGTAAGTACTGTCTGAAAGTCAGAATCACGCTAAAACAGGTAAAGGCTACTGATGAGGGTATATTGGATTTGACCGCAAATGCTGTGAAGATCCATTAGTGGCTTTCCGGGTAGAGATCAACCCAGCGGATGTTACAGTCCCGACCAGTGAACTATCTCCTTCAACTGAGGTGAGTGAGACTGGGGCTGTGGGGAAGTAGTGGAGGTGGAAACTGGGTATAGGGATCCGAACCTATGGCTGGAATGGATACAGTATACGGCAAGAACAATGTCCCAAGAGGACTGTTAAACCTGTGGGACAGCTAAACCTAGATTGACCACTACTCTGTTCCCCTTGATGGGCCTTAACTCTCCGTCAGGTTTACCTTGCATGGTTAAAAGTCACCTGGGAATGTGGTGAAGGAGTCTTGTATTGACTTGCACTATCTGTATCCCCCGGTAACGACATCCCCCCGACCTAGATTACCTCAGTTTGAAGTCTCAGGGAAATCTTATTATTGTTTTTCTAGGATTGACAAGATAGGATACGGGGTAGGGCATCTTAGCTCCTGCTCCCACATAGAGAATGTCACAACTAAAGAGACCATGACCAATCTCTCCTCTTTGTTGCAGCCAGGGGATTTTAGGAACCAAAATCAGGCCCGTGCTGACATCTGGTGGTTGTGTGGTGGTAACAGATTATGGCCTAATCTACATGCGAATTGACTGGAACTGTGCGTTGGCCCAGCTGGTAATGCCTTTCACTCTCATCAAATGATCCAACATGTCAAAAACAGGTGGGTTGTCACGTAGAGAGGGTGTATATCGATGGGATAGGAGTACCTCGAGGGGTTCCAAAATAATTCATAGCTAGGAATCAGATTGCAGCTGATTTTGAATCAAGTATTTTCTGGTGGTCAACAATTAATAAGAATGTGGATTGGATAAACTACATCTACTATAACCAACAGAGGTTTGTTAATCACACTCGTGATGCAATAAAGGGATTGGCTGAGCAGACAGCGGCAACTAGTTTAATGGCATGGCAGAATAGGATAGCTTTGGATATGCTTTTGGCTGAACGGGGCGGGGTTTGTGTTTTGTTTGGATCTATGTGCTGTACTTTCATCCCCAATAATACAGCACCTGATGGGTCAGTGACTAAAGCCCTCCAGGGACTCATCACGCTGGCAAAGGAACTGGCTGAGAACTCTGGCATTGACAACTCATTAACTGGTTGGTTTGATAATATGTTTGGAAAATGGAAACAGATTTTGGCAACAGTGGTGGGGGCAGTTCTGGTGGGAATGTTCCGTTTGGTGTTATGTGGATGCTGTTTAATCCTGTGTGTGCGAGGTCTTGTGTTAAGGTCTTTGGAAAAGGCAGTGTCACTGCAGATGGTGAGGTGTGGACCTGTCCCAAACTCAGACTGATGGAACGATGACCTATATCCTCCTGCTCTAGTGGAAGATGCAGAACATTTCAATCCTGATGAATCTGTATTAAATGAGACAATTTTTTATGTTTAGTATACTATCTTTTCAATGAAAGTTATAGTGAAAATCCTAACAAGGAGAGTGAGTTATGGTTGGAAGTAAAATTAGGTAGCAATGCAAGACAAATTGTATTTTATAGTGTGTTTTGTACTAGTGATTCATTTAATATGCAAAACAAGTTCTATGCCTTGTTGTGTGTTTCATTTTATAAGAATGTATTTTAAATGTGTGTGTGAAATTTAGTCAAAGGGTGGATTGATAAAGAAATGTGTGAGTGAGATATGACTAAAATGTCACACCCTCAGTTAAACTAATAATGTATGACTAATTAATCAAATGTGTTTATATCCCAGCAAGAGTATAGACTGGTTCCCAAAACACACAGGGAAAGGGGAGTGAAAGGCTTGCTGGATAATGTGAGGATGCGATAACTAAGGAATGCAGCCTATGATAAGAACATGTCTCTGTGTGTGTGTGTGTGTGTGTGTGTGTGTGTGTGTGTGTGTGTGTGTGTGTGTGTGTGTGTGTGTGTGTGTGTGTGTGTGTGTGTGTGTGTGTGTGTGTGTGTGTGTGTGTGTGTGTGTGTGTGTGTGTGTGACCTGATGGTCAGGAGAGCAGTTTTCCAGTGGAAAGTGGGATTTTTCCTCTGACGTGTGCGTATAAAAATAACGTACGACATTTTGTTTCAGAGCGCTTTCATGAATAAATATGCTGACCATTGCAGGATTGAGTCTTTGTTTCATTTATTTAAACTAAGAGATTTACAACCTTTTGGGAATTATTCAGAGATTTAAGAAGTAGTTGACTTCAACCATTGAGATAACAAAATTCTCATGACAGGTTGGCTAAGAGCTTGGCTAGGATTTTGTAATCACAATTTAAAAGCGAGATTGGGCGATAAGATCCACATTCCAGGGGGTCCTTTAATAGTAATGAAATTGAAGCCTGATAAAGAGTAGGCGGTAGCTTTGATGTATCAAGGCACTCTGCAAATAATCGAGACAGGAATGGGCAAAGCAGACCAGAAAACGTCCTGTAAAATTTGTTTGGAAAACCATCTGGACCCAGTGATTTACCCCTTTTCATCACGGACACTGCAGTTGCAATCTCCTCAGGTGTAAATTATTCTTCTAAACCGTCATGAGAGTCTGTATCAATTGAAGGCATATTCAGACCATCGAAGAACGAATCAATCAACAAAGGGTCTTGAGGAGATTCAGAGGTGTATAGCGCAGAGTAAAATTGTTTGAATTGATCATTTATCTCTTTATCTATAACTGTGGTATCACCAGACAGGGTCCTTATTTGTGGGATTAAACGTGAGGCCTCAGATTTACGGATCTGATGTGCAAGGAGTTTACTGGTCTTGTCGCCTTGCTCATACAAACTGTATCGCGCTCGTAAGAGTAATTGTTCAGCTTGTCTGGTAGAGAGCTCGTCAAATTCTGATTGGAGTAGCTGGCGTTCTTTATATAGATCAGAGAAAGGATCTGTAGCATACTTTTAATCCAATGTAGCTATGGCTTCGCTCAGGTCTCGAAGTCGCTGAGAGCGAACTTTGTTTTTGTTGGCTGTATAATAAATAATTTGGCCACGTAGGTATGCTTTGAGGGACTCCCATGTGGAAGAGCAGGACATACCTGGGGTTTAATTAATTTCTAGGAACAAGGTGATTTCAGAAGAAATTAAATTGACAAACTCCTTATCTGAGAGTAAAATGGAGTTAAGACACCATTGGTAACACATAGGAGGTTGCTGGGGAAACTTTAGCTCAAGCACTAATGGTGAATGGTCAGATATATCAATACTCTCATAAGTACACCTTCGAAGGTTAGGCATAAGTTTTTTGTCCAAAAATAAGTAATCAATGCGGGAGTATGTTTGATGAACATGAGAAAAAAATGAATATAGCCTATCTGTAGGGTGTCGGAAACGCCAAGCCTCACATATAGCATATTTCTGAAGAAAATATTAAATAAGTAGGGCACATTTAGATGGGCCTGTAGCTCTTTGCGAGGACTTGTCAAGAACTGGGGACATTGTACAGTAGAAATCACCCCCTAAAATCAACAAATGGGAATCTAAATTGGGTATAGCAGATAAAAAGGTAGAAATGTAACTTGTGTCATCCCAATTGAGAGCATAAACACTAGCCAAAACAAGAGGGGTAGAAAACAGTTTACCAGTTACTCTGACGTATCGTCCCTTAGGATCAGCAATAACCTCAGAAGCAACAAAGGGAGTAGATTTATCAACCAAAATTTACATTTTTACATATTTAGCAGACGCTCTTATCCAGAGCGACTTACAGTTTAGTGAGTGCATACATTTTCATACTGGCCCCCCGTGGGAATCAAACCCACAACCCTGGCGTTGCAAACGCCATGCTCTACCAACTGAGCTACACGGGACATGTACGGCAGCACCTCTTAATTAACTATGAAAGTTAGAGTGGAACAATTGACCAACCCAGTCCTTGTGAATCCTAAAGTGCTCACAAGTCCTCAGGTGAGTCTCTTGTAGAAACGCAAAATTTGCGTTCAAACCCTTTAAATGTGTCAGGACCCTATTACGTTTCACAGGGTTGTTAGCCCTGCTGCTGTTCCACGAACTGTACTTGATGGTATTATTTCGGCCGCCCTGAGCACCCATTATACAACCCTGTCATTAGAGCATAGAGTGGAAAAGCAATGAATACCCAAAAACCCCAGGATAACTTGTCTCAGAGTAATAATGTACTGTGTAAGATACTTGGAAAAAGTATGGAAAAAGAAACTGAAAAGAAGACAGAATGACAACATTAGAACTGAACAATTCAACCTCCTTCCTCCCCCATCCACCTCCCCCCACACCAGACAATACCTCCGCAAACGAGATACAAGCCTAAATAGAACATGTTTTCTTCACACGGTATGTCTGTGAGAGTGCGGTGTTAAACCCAAACCCACAGTCCCACCCTTTAAAGTAGCATTCTGTGTTAGTGAATCAAGCAGTACAAAAAATATATAAAATATAA
The DNA here is from genome assembly GCF_964263955.1 of Coregonus lavaretus. NCBI lineage: Eukaryota > Metazoa > Chordata > Actinopteri > Salmoniformes > Salmonidae > Coregonus > Coregonus lavaretus. The sequence continues at coordinate 23,195,859 of NC_140018.1, forward strand.
AATGTAAATTAAAAAATATTTTAAAATTGCAACCCCATGTGCAAACAAAATTAGAAAAGCACCACTTGTAGATGTATAAACTTATATTTCCAGTATTATAACAGGTATTGAGAGAGAAAATAAATATAATGTATCAAGGATCCCAGCCAAAAACCTCTCATTTGAAGTAAGCAAATTGTACTAAAATGACAAAAATAAAATCTAGTTGGACGATGTGACAACGTACAGCCAAGACCACAAAACTACGTCTGGGCAATGTTGAAAGTTTGCTGGGTCTAATTGACTTTCCAAACCTTCAACATTGAGGTGAAGACCCCCCCCCCAAAAAAAAAAAAAAAAAAAATGTTCAGCTGCCCTTTTAAGGTTACCTTGGTAACAGGGCCACTTGAGTCATCAGGTGTGCCTGTGCTGTGAGAATATCACTAGTAGAGGCCAACATATCTCTTTTTGCTAGCAGTGGAAGCAAACTCAAACATTGAAAAGCAACCTAGCTTGTGAAAACTTTTTTAAATAGCTAAGAAACATGAGGACAAAGTCTCATTTTAGTAGACGTTTGAGTAAATTAGGCCAACTTTTATGCCTGTGCATATTGCTTCTAAAAATGAATCTTTCAGCACTTCACACAGTGCTCACAGAAATGTACACAATTGTTACCTGGAGGAAAATGGGGAGGGTAATGCTTTTTCAATTTGAGTTAGGGGGAGGTTAGTATTTTAAAATTTAGTCCAGGGGAGGGTCACATAATTTGCAATCATTAACAAACCCAGGAGCTCAACTTTGGTTTTAGAAGTGGGGGGGACATAACCTTTTTTTTTATATATATTTTTATCTGGTCGGATAAACACTCCAAACAGCCTACCCAACCGCTCGGAGGCGTCCGCATGGTCCTAAAGCACACAGTTGCCTTGTTTTGCATCACATTCCAATGATAAAACTGGGGGGGACAAAAATGCCATTTCAGAATGTGGGGGGGACATGTCACCAGTGAAAGTTGCACCCCTGAACAAACCTAACGCAATGGTCAATCTAAGCGCTGGTGGCAGAGCTAGAGGTTTGGGGGGGGGGGGGGGGGGGGGTCAGAAATATTGTAGCTATTTTCACAACCAAAGAGGGCTTGGTTTTGCAGAATAAACCAGTTGTGGGTGTGTCAAGGCTTGGCCCCTCACTGGCGAATCAGAACATGCTCCATGGCTAAATACTGTATGTGGTTGCTTCAAGTTGTGTATTTATGGTATTTTATGTATTGCCTTGGAATCAACTCCAATTCCAATGTTGGTCCGTTATAATTTGTTAAACAGCTTATAGAAACAAAATAACAAAATGTAGACCCATCCCATCTTTGCTAAATATGTTAACTTGAATCTGTTTGCAGTCAACATTGTTCTAAGTAATTGCATGGCTTCAATGTGGAAATATACCGTGCATTCAGAAAGTATTCAGACCCCTTCACTTATTATTCTAAAATAGATTAAATAGTTTTTCCCCCCTCATCAATCTACACACAATACCCCATAATGACAAAGCAAAAACAGGTTTTTAAGAAATTGTTGAAAATGTATTTTTTTTTTTTAAACTGATCTGACATTTACATAAGTATTCAGACCCTTTACTCAGTACTTTGTTGAAGCACCTTTGGCAGCGATTACAGCCTTGAGTCTTCTTGGTTATGACGCTACAAGCTTGGCACACTTGTATTTGGGGAGTTTCTCCCATTCTTCTCTGCAGATCCTCTCAAGCTCTGTCAGGTTGGATGGGGAGTGTCGCTGCACAGCTATTTTCAGGTCTCTCCAGAGATGTTCGATTGGGTTCAAGTCCGGGCTCTGGCTGGGCCACTCAAGGACATTCAGAGACTTGTCCCGAAGCCACTCCTGCGTTGTCTTGGCTGTGTGCTTAGGGTCGTTGTCCTGTTAGAAGGTGAACCTTCGCCCCAGTCTGAGGTCCTGAGTGCTCTGGAGCAGGTTTTCATCAAGAATCTCTCTGTACTTTGCTCCGTTCATCTTTCCCTCAATCCTGACTAGTCTCCCAGTCCCTGCCACTAAAAAACATCCCCACAGCATGATACTGCCACCACCATGCTTCACCGTAGGGATGGTATTGGCCAGGTGATGAGCGGTGCCTGGTTTCCTCCAGACGTGACGCTTGGCATTCAGGCCAAAGAGTTCAATCTTGGTTTCATCAGACCAGAGAAACTTGTTTCTCATGGTCTGAGAGTCCTTTAGGTGCTTTTTGGCAAACTCCAAGCGGGCTGTCATGTGCCTTTTACTGAGGAGTGGCTTCCGTCTGGCCACTCTACCATAAAGGCCTGATTGGTGGAGTGCTGCAGAGATGGTTGTCCTTCTGGAAGGTTCTCGCATCTCCACAGAGGAACTCTTGAGCTCTGTCAGAGTGAACATCGGGTTCTTGGTCACCTCCCTGACCAAGGCCCTTCTCCCCCGATTGCTCAGTTTGGCCGGGTGGCCAGCTCTAGGAAGAGTCTTGGTGGTTCCAAACTTCTTCCATTTAAGAATGATGGAGGCCACTGTGTTATTGGTGACCTTCAATGCTGCAGAAATGTTTTGGTACCCTTCCCCAGATCTGTGCTTTGACACAATCCTCGACAATTCCTTCGACCTCATGGCTTGGTTTTTGCTCTGACATGCACTGTCAACTGTGGGACCTTATATAGACAGGTGTGTGCCTTTCCTAATCATGTCCAATCAATTGAATATACCATAGGTGGACTCCAATCAAGTTGTAGAAACATCTCAAGGATGATCAATGGAAACAGGATGCACCTGAACTCAATTTCGAGTCTCATAGCAAAGTGTCTGAATACATTTTAGAATAAGGCTGTATCGTAACAAAATGTGGAAAAAGAGAAGGGGTCTGAATACTTTCCGAATGCATTGTATGATCAATAGCATATTGTTTGTATAAATGGTGCACACTAGTTCATATCTTCTCCTGATATGTTTGTCCTTTCCAGGGTAGAGACATATCTGGCCTGACAGGGCTGGAGGAAGTGATCCTTTCATCCTGTGAAGGTGGTGGAGGCCAATGCTTTCAGGGCTCAGGGGGCACTAAGAAGCCTGGATCTATAGAAGAACAAACTGCGTCAGATCCCCTGTGGTCTCTCACCAAGCTTGGAGACTAAATGTGGGCCTCCAGGAGTCTGTCTTTAAGGGGCTGAGTAAACTACGTCTGCTTGATAAATAAATAAATTGGTCATTTAGCAGACGCTCTTATCCAGAGCGACTTACAGGAGCAATTAGGGTTAAGTGCCTTGCTCAAGGGCACATCGACAGATTTTTCACCTAGTCGGCTCGGGGATTAGAACCAGCGACCTTTCGGTTACTGGCACAATGCTCTTAACCATTAAGCTACCTGCCACCCTTGATCTTCAGAACAACCATATCACCAACCTGCATTCCAACACCCTCTCCACCCTGGTGAAGTTGGAGTGCCTTTACCTGGATGGAGATAAGATTGAGACGGTGCAAGTCGCTCTGAGACTCCCCCGACTGAATCTGTTGTGCTTGGGGAACAACAAGATCCCCTCTTTTCCCTCAGCCTTTTTCACATCATTACAGTCCCTGATGACACTGTGTTTGCCAGGGAACCTCCTATAAAGTTTCCCACACAATCTCCCTCACGCCCTGTCCCACCTGAACTTGGACAGGAACCAAATACGAGCACTGAGGAACCGAGAGATGGGCCAACTCCGCAACCTCACGTCTCTATCTACGTCCTACAATAGGTTGGTTTCTTTGGATGGTGGCCTTTGCTTTCCCAACCTCACAGTGCTGGAGCTACAGGAAACCACCTGATGGTGCTTTCCAGTAGACTGAGCCCCAAACTGGAGAGACTGGATTGCAGTCAGAACTCCATCCAGGAAGTCACCTTCCAGAACCTGTCTGGAATGAAACAGCTGAAGCATCTCTTCCTGGAGAATAACACAATGTGGAACTTTGAAGCTAATGCTCTGAGGAACAGCGTTCACTTAACCAACCTGGCACTGGAACAGAACCTCCTCTCATCCATTCCAGATGGGTATGTATGTATTTCATCCCTTTGATATGGTGCTTCAGTAGCATGTTATAGACTAATGATTGTAATAACATTAATGAATCAATTAAATGCACTTTAAGTGGTACACCACACTTGAATAACATTATATATGTGTTATACATTCACTTAAGTATTACTAATACTTTGTACAATACATTGGTAGAATAGTGGCCTAACCACATTCTAGGTCTTTGGGTAAACCAATTTGAGTATAAAACCAAAAGGCAATAGATAAACACTTATTGTGGTGAGAGCTTCCAGAGAGTCTGATCCACCTGGACTTGAAAGGGAACTGCATTGAGGCCATCCAAGAGCAGGAGCTGAGGTCCCTGAAGTGTCTGCAGGTGTTGAACCTCCGGAGGAACAAGCTGACCTCCCTCCCCCAGATCACCCTGGACATGTTGCCCTGGCTGAGGACCATCTACTTGGATGGGAATCCCTGGAACGGCAGCTGTGAGCTCCTGAGGGTCAAGAGGACCCTGCTGGCCAGGAGGGTGGAGATCCCTAACGAGCTGTGTAATTAGCTAGTCAGTGTGTCAGGGGACAGCTGGAGAGCGTACCTGATGGCCCTAGACAGGTGTGAGGAGTACTTCAAGAAAACCACACCTGAGGACCAAGTGGAGCAGACCGACACTGAGGAGTATTATGATTATGATTCCTAGCTGGAGAAAATAGATGTAGCGGGGACATATCATGTTTAGCTGAACATACTGGGTATTTTTTGTATTTTGAATGTTTTAACATGTATTAGTGTAGTTTGGCATTGACTACTACGGAAGTTACCTTTAGCGGTGTAGCCTATAAAAAAAATATTGAACTATTGTATTAACAGCCACTGCAATATACATGAGTAAATAGGTAGAAGTAGAATACACAGACAGACTTGCACTTCTAGGGTGCTAAACCTGGACATTACCTCTAGGCTCCGACAGAAAGTACAACCCTAGATCTCGCATGATTTCATGTTTGCTGACTCGTCCAATCACTGAGCTCGACTGAGCTACGTGTATCTCCGGGTTCAAAGTGTAAGGGTTGGATGAAGATGGCAGCCGGCAAACGGTGATGTTGGCAGGAAGCGAAATGGCTCACAGTATTAGATTAGTGTACAGCCATCATTACTAGACTTGAAATGCAGCGCTCAATACATTTCTGATAATTATTGTATTTAGAGATTTTGTCGAGGAGGGCTGGATAATGGCGCTCGTTTACGAGTTCGTGTGGCGGGTTCTACATGTCCTTCTCCACATTCATAGAACGCTTATCACTTTGTTCCGAATCCGCCTTCGGAATTGGAATGGGCGGCTATGGTCACGAGCCTTAACAGCGGTTCTTGTGCCGATAGCTCTCTCGTTTCCCAAACAGAAAAATCTCGTTCCAGCACCCGGTAAACGCGTTGGTCGTCGGTATCGCTGGGGGGCGGATGGGAAATCTCTGGAGAAGCTGCCTGACCATATCGGCTTGTTGATAGTGGAAGAGGAGCCGAGATTCACAGACATTGCCAACCTTGTCGTGTGGTGCATGGCAGTCGGCATATCTTATGTCAGTGTGTACGATAACCACGGTAAGATATCATTTGATTATAGAATGTGTTCATTATTTGTATTACTTATAAACATTCACACCAGGAAGTGCTAAATACAACGCCAGCAGACAGTCACGTGTCAGCTACCCATCTGTTTTTGTAATCAGATGAAGCAAGTCGTGAATTTTTCTATTTTGGTGCTTAAATATCTTTGATAACTTATCCAAAATATACATTCTGATAGTCAAATAGCTTCAGAAATCTAACAGCCCACTTCTGCAATATCAGCTTACTAATGTATCTTCCCCCTCCCCCCATTTCAGTGTGAAAGACGTGTAATACTTATCTGTATCAGTATCCATTCAGTTTACAGTTTAGTCATTTAGTAGACGCTCTTATCCAGAGCGACTTACAGTAGTGAGTGTATACATTTTCATATTTGTTTGTACTGGTCCCCCGTGGGAATCGAACCCACAACCCTGGCATTGCAAGTGCCATGCTCTACCCTGAGCCACACGGGACTACACAGATCATATTCCTGGTGCTTACATTGTCTTTAGGCTCTGCCCTCCTCCCCAATATGACATGTCTTGTCATTAGAGAAACCTCTGCAGTGCAAAAGCTACTTTATTGTTAATTAACTATCTAACAATGTTGTATAACTACATAGATGATTTCAGACAGAAGCCTCAATAGGCTTTCAAGGTTTGCCCAATGGCTTTTTCAGCTAATTAATTATTTGAGCTTAGAAGGAATTGTCTTAACTGAAAGGTTACACACATAGTATTTCTATTCCTGTTTCACCACAGCCACTCCTACTGGGTCATAGGCTAGTTGTTGGAAAATATTGTTTAATCCTTCTTGATGGCCGTCTCAGTGCTTGGTGGTGTGGTGTTTTTCCTCAATGTCTGCTGACTTGTCATCACTCTCTCACTGCCAATAATAATAATAATATGCCATTTAGCAGACGCTTTTATCCAAAGCGACTTACAGTCGTGCGTGCATACATTTTTGTGTATGGGTGGTCCCGGGGATCGAACCCACTACCTTGGCGTTACAAGCGCCGTGCTCTACCAGCTGAGCTACAGAGGACCACAATCTGCCATATGACACATTATTCACCCCTAATGACTAGCCTTACTAGCTATATCATGATGTTAATTTAAGATCTCTGCTCTAAAAGATAGCAAATGTTTGTATTTCTTGTCTTTCAGTTGTTGAGATTGGGTGTACGTCCCCCATATGATATAGGCTATTGGATTGCTCACATATCCCTTTTGGTTCCCAGGTGTGTTCAGGAGGAACAACTCCAGGCTGATGGATGAGATCCTGAAGCAGCAGCAGGAGCTCCTGGGTCTGGAAGGCTCCAAGCAGCACTCTGTAGAGTTCCTCAACAATGGCACTGACAAACAGGACCATCAAGGTGAGACAATTGAACACTGAACACCAGGGGCCGTATGTATCAAGCTTCCCAGATTAGGAGTGCTGGTCTAAAGAACTGAGCCCTATATTAAGTGCGTGGTTTGAGGAGTTAGCGAGGTAACTTTGGTCAACTCGGGATAACCGGTACCACGAAAGTAGCTCACCTTTTAGCTAGGTACATTTTTATGCCAACGAATCCTTCAGAAGTAACCTTCTCCCGGGCAGGCTAAGGGGCTTTTCTCATTGATGAAAGTTGAAGGAGAGGCAGTGTTAAAGTACATTAACTTTTCAATTCACATTAGCAACGGAACATCATGTGCCGCAAGAGGGTTCGGCTCTTGGCAAAGGGCATTTAGCGTAAATATCCCTATGAAATATCCCAGTATAGCCACTAGCCAGCATGCTTCAACTATGCAAGCGACTTTTCTATTATAACTATATTACACATTTGAAAAATGGAACCAAACCACATTACACTCTTGAATAATGCAAAAATTCACAAACGTACAGACAATAAAGGAAAAATGTTTTTGTCTGTATGCTACACTCATTACATTTTAGCCTCAAAAGGACAGTTTTAACACCATGTCTTCATCAAGCAACATTAGCCTATCAAAAATGAACGATTAAGCCTACTACCCCTCTCATTCACAAACGTGCATACAATAAAGGTAAAATGCATAGTCACTTTAACTCTACCCACATGTACATATTACCTCAATTACCTCGACTAGCCGGTGCCCCCGCACATTGACTCTGTACCGGTTACCCCCCTGTATAGTTATTTTATTTATTTTTTACTTAACACTTTTTATTTATTTTCTTTTTAAAAAACTGCATTGTTGGTTAAGGGCTTGTAAGTAAGCGTTTCACTGTAATGTCTACACCTGTTGTATTCGGCACATGTGACAAATAACTTTTGACTTGATATGAATATAGAAATACAGTAAGCCTACTTTACAACATTACAAGTCAGGCTTCATTTTTGTATCAATATCATGCAAATCATTTGGCCTACATGTGGTAAAAGCAAATTGCGACTGGGTATAAAATATGTGAATTCACTGGGGAGTTGCGACATGCTGTTTTTATATGGAAGCCCATACCCGCCACCCCCAAAAATAAATACATTGAAATGCCTCATGATTTGTGAACTTGTGCACAGTTAATCTGTGTTTCAGTCTGATCAACTGCAGCCTATAACAACTACAGCAGTGGTTCCCAAACTAGGGGTTGCGACTTCATGTGGGGTCGCCCGATATGAAAATGGGGTCGTGGGAGAATTTCAATAATCCTGGTTTAAAAAATATATATACAGTACCAGTTAAAAGTTTGGACACACCTACTCATTCAAGGGTTTTTCTTTATTTTTACTATTTTCTACATTGTAGAATAATAGTGAAGACATCAAAACTATGAAATAACACACATGGAATCATGTAGTAACCCAAAAAGTGTTAAACAAATCAAAATATATTTTATATTTGAGATTCTTCAAAGTAACTACCCTTTGCCTTGATAACAGCTTTGCACACTCTTGGCATTCTCTCAACCAGCTTCACCTGGAATGCTTTTCCAACAGTCCTGAAGGAGTTCCCGCATATGCTGAGCACTTGTTGGCTGCTTTTCCTTCACTCTGCGGTCCAACTCATCCCAAACCATCTCAATTGGGTTGAGGTCGGGTGATTGTGGAGGCCAGGTCATCTGATGCAGCACTCCATCACTCTCCTTCTTGGTCAAATAGCCCTTACACAGCCTGGAGGTGTGTTGGAACATTGTCCTGTTGAAAAACAAATGATAGTCCCACTAAGTGCAAACCAGATGGGATGGCGTATCGTTGCAGAATGCTGTGGTAGCCATGCTGGTTAAGTGTGCCTTGAATTCTAAATAAATCACAGACAGTGTCACCAACAAAGCACCATCACACCACCTCCTCCATGCTTCATGGTGGGAACCACACATGCGGAGATCATCCGTTCACCTACTCTGCGTCTCACAAAGACACGTCGGTTGGAACCGCAAATCTCCAATTTGGACTCCAGACCAAAGGACAGTTTTCCACCGGTCTATTGTCCATTGCTCGTGTTTCTTGGCCCAAGCAAGTCTCTTTTTCTTATTGGTGTCCTTTAGTAGTTTCTTTGCAGCAGTTTTACCATGAAGGCCTGATTCACGCAGTCTCCTCTGAACAGTTGATGTCTGTTACTTGAACTATGTGAACCATTTATTTGGGCTGCAATCTGAGGTGCAGTTAACTCTAATGAACGTATCCTCTGGGTCTTCCTTTCCTGTGGCGGTCCTCATGAGAGCCAGTTTCATCATAGCGCTTGATGGTTTTTGCGACTGCACTTGAAGAAACTTTCAAACGTTCTCAATGTTCTGTATTGTCTGACCTTCATGTCTTAAAGTAATGATGGACTGTCGTTTGTCTTCGCTGATTTGAGCTGTTCTTGCCATAATATGGACTTGGTCTTTTACCAAATAGGGCTATCTTCTGTATACCCCCTACCTTGTCACAACACAACTGATTGGCTCAAACGCATTAAGAAGGAAAGAAATTCCACAAATTAACTTTTAAGAAGGCACACCTGTTAATTGAAATGCATTCCAGGTGACTACCTCAGGAAGCTGGTTAGAGAATGCCAAGAGTGTGCAAAGCTGTCATCAAGGCAAAGGGTGGCTACTTCTTTGGTTACTACATGATTCCATGTGTGTTATTTCATAGTTTTGATGTCTTCACTATTATTCTACAATGTAGAAAATAGTAAAAATAAATATAAACTCTTGAATGAGTAGGTGTTCTAAAACCTTTGACCGGTAGTGTATATCTACAGAAATAAGACAGATCCTGCTTCTGTTGCCTGTTTGAGTGTTTGTTTAATAGCCTACTGATTTCGTGAGCACCAACCACAACATGTCGGATAAACAATTTCACAAGTTTGTCTGTTCGCTATGCTGTAATAAAGGCTTTACTTTTTTATTTAGTTTTAGAACAGCTTCTCTGGTACTATTTAGTGTTTACACTGTTCCAAATTGTCAGAAATTATATTTATTATAATAATAACCCTCATTTGTCTTGATCTTCTTATTGTTATTATTATTATAATAAGCAATGTCGTTATCATTAGTAGGCTTAGTATAGCAACCTTGTATAACCACCATCGAGCTTTAAGCCTAAGAGCGCATCCTGTTTAGTCTTAATACCATATCTTACTTAGGCCTATATTCCAATACTTATATAAGCTACAGTACTGTATCTATCAATCATTCATTCATTGTGTCATCACACAACATATGAGTCATTCATGATTTAAAATGCAATCAAGGATTTTAGTTTTAAAATAAAATAAAGCGAACCTTGAATAATTAGCGTAAATAATAAATAAACTTTTCCATTTTGGAAATTGCATTCACGAATGAATGCAACTGATTTTAGTCTTTGCTGTAATAAAGGTGAAGAAAATAATAATAATTACACACTCTGGCATGCTTATAATTTTTGTGTTTACATTGTTCCAAACGGTCAGAAATGATATTGTAATCTAACAGCACCTGTTTGGCACACATAATATGCACACAGCGCTTGCTCCTTACCTTATTTTTCTTGATCTCCAGTATTTTCCACAACTAGGCAACTTTATTCCATTCTGACTTTCCCTTTAGATCAGCTTTAATGTTGCAGATAGATTGTAACTTCCATCAATGTAATTGTCTGCATCACTTCCAATCCCCCATATGTTTTTTTTCCCTCGCAATATATATATATATATATATATATATATATACACACACACAGTGGGGAGAACAAGTATTTGATACACTGCCGATTTTGCAAGTTTTCCTACTTACAAAGCATGTAGAGGTCTGTAATTTTTATCGTAGGTACACTTCAACTGTGAGAGACAGAATCTAAATCACATTGTATGATTTTTAAGTAATTAATTTGCATTTTATTGCATGACATAAGTATTTGATACATCAGAAAAGCAGAACTTAATACTTGGTACAGAAACCTTTGTTTGCAATTACAGAGATCATACGTTTCCTGTAGGTCTTGACCAGGTTTGCACACACTGCAGCAGGGAATTTGGCCCACTCCTCCATACAGACCTTCTCCAGATCCTTCAGGTTTCGGGGCTGTCGCTGGGCAATACGGACTTTCAGCTCCCTCCAAAGATTTTCTATTGGGTTCAGGTCTGGAGACTGGCTAGGCCACTCCAGGACCTTGAGATGCTTCTTACGGAGCCACTCCTTAGTTGCCCTGGCTGTGTGTTTCGGGTCGTTGTCATGCTGGAAGACCCAGCCACGACCCATCTTCAATGCTCTTACTGAGGGAAGGAGGTTGTTGGCCAAGATCTCGCGATACATGGCCCCATCCATCCTCCCCTCAATACGGTGCAGTCGTCCTGTCCCCTTTGCAGAAAAGCATCCCCAAAGAATGATGTTTCCACCTCCATGCTTCACGGTTGGGATGGTGATCTTGGGGTTGTACTCATCCTTCTTCTTCCTCCAAACATGGCTGGTGTCCTTTGACAGCTCTTTGGTCTTGCCCATAGTGGAGTTTGGAGTGTGACTGTTTGAGGTTGTGGACAGGTGTCTTTTATACTGATAACAAGTTCAAACAGGTGCCATTAATACAGGTAACGAGTGGAGGACAGAGGAGCCTCTTAAAGAAGAAGTTACAGGTCTGTGAGAGCCAGAAATCTTGCTTGTTTGTAGGTGACCAAATACTTATTTTCCACCATAATTTGCTAATAAATTCATTAAAAATCCTACAATGTGATTTTCTGGATTTTTTCTAATTTTGTCTGTCATAGTTGACGTGTACCTATGATGACAATTACAGGCCTCTCTCATCTTTTTAAGTGGGAGAACTTGCACAATTGGTGGCTGACTAAATACTTTTTTTCCCCACTGTATATGTATTACATATACATACGTATATATGTATTACATATACATACATACATACATATATGTGTGTATATATATGTGTATGTATATGAATATACAAACATACATACATATATACAGTGAGGGGGAAAAGTATTTGATCCCCTGCTGATTTTGTACGTTTGTCCACTGACAAAGACATGATCAGTCTATAACTTTAATGGTAGGTTTATTTGAAGAACAGTGAGAGACAGAATAACAACAAAAAAATCCAGAAAAATGCATGTCAAAAATGTTATGAATTGATTTGAATTTTAATGAGGGAAATAAGTATTTGACCCCTCTGCAAAACATGACTTAGTACTTGGTGGCAAAACCCTTGTTTGCAATCAGAGGTCAGATGTTTCTTGTAGTTGGCCACCAGGTTTGCACACATCTCAGGAGGGATTTTGTCCCACTCCTCTTTGCAGATCTTCTCCAAGTCATTAAGGTTTCGAGCCTGACATTTGGCAACTCGAACCTTCAGCTCCCTCTACAGATTTTCTATGGGATTAAGGTCTGGAGACTGGCTAGGCCACTCCAGGACCTTAATGTGCTTCTTCTTGAGCCACTCCTTTGTTGCCATGGCCGTGTGTTTTGGGTCATTGTCATGCTGGAATACCCATCCACGACCCATTTTCAATGCCCTGGTTGAGGGAAGGAGGTTCTCACCCAAGATTTGACGGTACATGGCGCCGTCCATCGTCCCTTTGATGCGGTGAAGTTGTCTTGTCCCCTTAGCAGAAAAACACCCCGAAAGCATAATGTTTCAACCTCCATGTTTGACGGTGGGGATGGTGTTCTTGGGGTCATAGGCAGCATTCCTCCTCCTCCAAACACGGCGAGTTGAGTTGATGCCAAAGTGCTCGATTTTGGTCTCATCTGACCACAACACTTTCACCCAGTTCTCCTCTGAATCATTCAGATGTTCATTGGCAAACTTCAGACGGGCCTGTATATGTGCTTTCTTGAGCAGGGGGACCTTGCGGGCGCTGCAGGATTTCAGTCCTTCACGGCGTAGTGTGTTACCAATTGTTTTCTTGGTGACTATGGTCCCAGCTGCCTTGAGATAATTGACAATATCCTCTCGTGTAGTTCTGGGCTGAATCCTCACCGTTCTCATGATCATTGCAACTCCGCTAGGGGAGATCTTGCATGGAGCCCCAGGCCGAGGGAGATTGACAGTTCTTTTGTGTTTCTTCCATTTGCGAATAATCGCACCAACTGTTGTCACCTTCTCACCAAGCTGCTTGGCGATGGTCTTGTAGCCCATTCCAGCCTTGTGTAGGTCTACAATTTTTGTCCCTGACATCCTTGGAGAGCTATTTGGTCTTGGCCATGGTGGAGAGTTTGGAATCTGATTGATTGATTGCTTCTGTGGACAGGTGTCTTTTATACAGGTAACAAGCTGAGATTAGGAGCACTCCCTTTAAGAGTGTGCTCCTAATCTCAGCTTGTTACCTGTATGAAAGACACCTGGGAGCCAGAAACCTTTCTGATTGAGAGGGGGTCATACTTATATCCCTCATTAAAATGCAAATCAATTCATAACATTTTTGACATGCGTTTTTCTGGATTTTTTTGTTGTTATTCTGTCTCTCACTGTTCAAATAAACCTACCATTAAAATTATAGACTGATCATTTCTTTGTTAGTGGGCAAACGTACAAAATCAGCAGGGGATCAAATACTTTTTACCCTCACTGTACATATCCTTTCAAAAAATATATTTCCCTTTATTACTTTCCAACCCCACCACCCCTTCCCTAATTGGAGTAAACTAGTGAACAACAATGCTTAGGCCTCTACTTCCAGCTTATACATACTATATACATTTTATGCACACAGTCAATTTTGACAATATTTCAATTTTGTTTGTTTTTACTCCTGATTCACAAAATCTCTCAACCTATAACCTGTATACTTATTATGGACACAATATTCTTTACATTAGTTATCTTGTTGTTATTAGTTGTTGTCGGTAGGCTGTTGGTCGACTGAGATTTCTTTAGTCGAGCAGTGGCAAATATATATAAAAACGAGACTCCTGTCTGAGTGGACTAATCCATTGCAGATAATTATTTAATGCAGGTGATGGCACACCAGTATCTCCAGTAGTACATTTACTGTTAATTCCCATCATTTCTAATCTACAATGTTTGTTTGGTTACGGTAATTTCTGTTAATTAATTCATTAAATATATTATTATTAAAGTCTTACCGTTGTAATTGTAGGAGTGGACACGTTGTTTACAGAGCGTACAACCTAGGCTGCGCTTGTGAGAAAAAAGTTTTGGTTTATTTCATTACGTTTACGAGTTGTCAATGTTAATTGTCTTTTTACTTCTTATCCCTTGCGCAAATAGCCTACAGCTGTGTCTGTCTGTCCGTAGCTCACTGGCTGGGAAATATTTCATACAATGTTGCATGTTTGCTAGCACGAGCTTCCGGGCTGGACCAAGTTAATACAATAGTCGATGCAGTGTTTCAAGTTTGTTGCAGACAATGCATAGCCAATGTGATTTATAGGATATCTATTTTTATCAGGATATTTTCTACCTGTGGGCTGCATTGTTTTTATTTTGTTGGCTTTATGTAGGCTATTTTTACATATTGGCAATGGCAATATAAGTTATTTTTAGATTTGTGTCATTTTCATTTAGATTGAATTTTGATTAACCACATGACATTGATTTTGAGATATGAAGACTATATTATAAATTAAATTAAACTGTTCCACGTTTAATGTGCATATGAAAATCATAACTGGGACGCAGATCAGTAGAAACGGTACAATAACTTGGCACTCCAAATGCAAAAGGTTGCTGACCGCTGGTGTAGCCTATTACCGGCAACTTCAGGAGCATAATGGCAGAATATGCGAAGGCCAGCAGCAGCGGGAGGAGGGTCGGGAACAGGTTTTTGTTCTTCTGGTTAGGCTATATTGATCTCTGGCTCGCTCTCTCTTTAGTCATTTGTGTGCCTTCATTTTTAATCGCAGTGCTTAAAGCATCAGACAAGCTCAGTAGCCTACATATAGTTGATTCAAACATAGGGTGTGTCTATAAATGGAAAAATACAAGTTAAAAAATTTCGACCTATCGATTGGTCGAAAGAACAGACGACTCTCGGTCGACCAAGATTGTTTTTAGTTGTGGACAGCCCTAGGTGCTATTGTCACAGTCACTCGCTGTCATTTTTTTCAAACAGCGCAGCAAGTCTGAGCCTGGCCCGGCAAAATCAAATCAATTATGGTCGGACTCCCTCTAGTAATTTGTGTGTCTTAATTATTTCATCAAACAGTGCGCTTAAACCATCAGACAAGCTCACTGCATGTAGTTGATTTGATTAAAACTCATAGGATGTGTCAATATATGGAAAAATACATGTTTTAACATTTTGACCAATCGATTGGTTCGAAAGAACAGACGACTCTCGGTCGACAAAGATTTTTTTTTGTCGGGGACAGCCCTAATGTCTATACAGTTCAGCTGTTTCAGAATTATTGCTCAGCTATTACCATTTATACTGTAGGAGTGTTGGGCTGAACGAGACAAATCTGTTCACACTACCCTGCTCTGAGGGGGTGCAACTGTCGGTCGAGTGTCGCACTCTACCTCTGGAGGTAGCAGTAGAGACGTAGCAAGTTCATATTGTATAAAAATATATAGCTGAGGGTATTCTCTCGAAGCCTTTAGAGCAGGGATCATCAACTAGCAGCGGGCCGTTTTTTTTCTTGAGCGGATGGTCGGGGGGCCGGAACATAATTAGAAATAATTTGTAGACTGCAAATCGACAGCAAGAAGCCCAAACAGATCAAATATTTGACTAAAACATAATCATTTCAAACCTTGGAAACGATCATGTCTCTCTCTTGTGTGTGGGAATACTTGGGAACAGATTTCCAAAATGTAAATAACTTGGAGCTGATTTCCTGTTTTTTAGTCTTATGTCCAACCATGAAAAACAAAATGTGCTGAAAACAGGAGGGGCCAAATAAAACCGCCGTGGGCCGCCAGTTGGGGAACCCTGCTCTACAGAATCTATCATAGTGTGAAAAGGGTCTAACTTAGGGCTAACTCCATTTTAAGTGTCTGAGCCACGAGTTGACCAATGAAATCAGATTCCCTACCTTTCGCAAAGATTGCATCATCATCCCCTTCATTTGAGGAAGACTACTGATTCAATATTTTTATTAGGCTAATCAAATGTTTTTTTGTTTGTTAAACAGTCATTTTAAAATTCCTATCACATTACACGTTTAGTAATGACAGAATGCATTTGAAACTTCACGCACACCAAAACTTGTGTATGACTTTATTTTGGAAAATGTTAATTTATTGATAGGAGTGGGGGGGGGGGGGGGGGAGGTGCTTGTGCATTGATAAGCACACAGACTGCATTAACGATAACTAATAAAATAAGGACATCACTTCAACAAGCCTATTTTACACCATAGCCTGAAAAGCTGGAAGGGCTACAACAGAGAAGCATTCAGAACTCTCCTATGTGTAGGCTATTTGGTTGTTAATTACCATTTATGAATAAATCATTCAATTCTATTGGATACTACACAAACACTTTGAGGCTTCATTGGAGTGCAATATTCACAATTCATCACTTATTGAATGAAGTTTGAAACTGATTATGAAGATTATAGTTTATTATTATTTTTTAGATGGATTCCAGTTCCACCAGGCTTTTGTTTATAGCTTCTGTGGCGTGTGTTTATTAAAGGGCATGTGGACTGCAGCTAGCCTGTATGGGCTGATTTGAAGATTTATTGTGTAGTTTTACTCGCCATCTGCTCTTGGCACCACCTTTATCCCCAGAGCAAGTCAATCTGTTATGACATACAGTCACACTTCCACCATATGGAGAACACAACACAGAAGAATTCTCTTCACCAAGGAAATTGGGCAGCAGGTAGCCTAGCAAACCGAAAAGTTCTCAGACTAGCTGAAAAATCTGTCTGTGCCCTTGAGCAAGACACTTAACCCTATGGATAAGAGCGTCTGCTAAATGACTCAAATGTAAAAAATAAATTCCTGTTCACAGAGACCCTATAATTCTCTAATATAACTTATGAATGATATGATCCTGTTCTTCATTGTTTTCTAATCCAAAAAACACCTGTTTTATGAATGCGATATTCAAGCGCAACAGCAGGATTGTGAAGCAGGATTTCCAAGTTCCCACCTGCTGACCTTTAGTCAAAAAGAAACCTGACACGTTTACCAATGATTGGTGTTATTACTGTGGTTGTGTGTGTGCCTGAGTACCGGTATTTGTGTTTGTGGTCTTATTATGACCGTATTCCTGTGTGTGTCCACAGTGCTGTCGTGTCAGTCGGTGGTGAATGTGCTGTCTCCCGACGATGGGAAGCTGAGGATCGTCCAGGCAGCACAGCAGCTGTGTAGAGCTGTGGAACAGATGGAGAAGACATCCAAAGACATCAACGTCACTGTGCTTGACTCTCTACTCAGAGGTGAGGAGGAGGTCCCTGCTCCATGATCAGGAGGAGGACAGGACATTGGTTGTCACTGTTGTCCTTAGTGCTGTTATTTATTGGCGGTGGGCAATACCTTTTATTTAATTGTTTTATCTTATCAGGATAAACCACACAGACATTATATTGATCATATCCGTATTACAAGCTGGAGTAAAGTCAGTGAAGTCTAGCTCACCAGCTCTCCTTTGGCATGATGTTCAGAGTAGCCATTTCACTCTATTTGAAGCTCAGCAAGGATGGAGGAAAGGGATTGAGTAAAGGTCAAGGAGCCCCCTGTTAGACTAGCTCCAACAGTGTTTGATCAAAATATGAAGTTAACATGAAGCACTGGGAGTCTGTGCCAGAGAGAGCTCTTCTCTCAAAGTGGGTTATTTTCCCTGAGCCCTCTGCCCACCCCGGCTCTGCCCATCGTTAGTCCCTGGCTAAGACTAATCACCCTCACCAGCTCTAAATCTCGTCACGAGTACTTCAGTGGAACATATCCATTTGCACTCGCTCAGTAGAAGGTGATGGATGAGACCCAAGGCAGGAGTATGAACAAACTAATGAGAAAGAATATGAACTACAGAGGATAGCAGAGTTCACTTCAGTGCAGTTAAGTCCAGTCCAGTGTACAGTGAAGTTATGGTTTGTTTCCCTCTCAAGCCCAGTAAGTGCAGCTGTTCTTCAGTACAGTCAGATGTCAGAGACCCTCTCTCTACAGCTGTCAGGATCCAGGGGGGCACAGTGAAAGGGACTCTCTAATCATCTCACTATCTAAGGGGCTTGGCAAGCTGCTGCTGTAGTTCTGTAAGGCTGCGTTTACACAGGCACCACATTTCTGATTTTTGGCCAAACTATTGGCAGAAGATCTGATCTGATTGATCAAAAGACCAATTAGTGACAAAAAGATCAGAATTGGGCTGCTTGTGTAAATGCAGCCTAACATTCAAGAAATTGAACTGTCATTTCAGATAGCTAGTTTCTCTCAATCTTTTCAACAGTCCTTATGAAAACCAACCTCCTAAATATGTCAACAACAAAAAATAAGCCTGATCTCTTTTATATCTCTCAGATATAGGACAGACACTTCAATAAAAAAGTTCCTTTTAGATTTTTTTTTACTATCTGTTTTTCCATGTATGAATCAGTTATTCAATTTTTCAATGGGATAATAGCAGTAAGTGTTTGTAATAAATTCAGTGTTTGATCTAATAATTGTTTTGTATTTTTTTAAAAGGTTCTGTTAATATTTTTTTTACCCATCTACACACAATACCCCATAATGACAAAGTGAAAACATGTTTTTAGAAATGTTAGCAAATTTATATATTTTTTGTTATACAGAAATACTGTCTCATTTACATAAGTATTCACACCCCTGAGTCAGTAGAAGCACCGTTGGCAGTGATTACAGCTGTGAGTCTTTCTTGGTAAGTGTCTAAGAGCTTTCCACACCAAAATTCTTCAACTCTGTCAAATTTGTTGTTGATCATTGCTAGACAACCATTTTTAGGTCTTGCCTTAGATTTTCAAGTAGATTTAAGTCAAAACTGTAACTCGGCCACTCAGGAACATTCACTGTCTTCTTGGTAAGCAACTCCAGTGTAGATTTGGCCATGTGTTTTAGGTTTTTGTCCTGCTGAAAGGTGAATTCATCTCCCAGTGTCTGGTGGAAATTGTTTTACTCCTGAACTTATTTAGGCTTGACATAACAAAGGGGTTGAATACTTATTGACTCAAGACATTTCAGCTTTTCATTTGTAAATAATTTGGGAACATTTGGAAAAACATAATTCCACTTTGACATTATGGGGTATTATGTGTATGTATGCCAGTGACCAAAACATCTAAATGTATCAGTTTTTAAATTCAGGCTGTAACACAACAAAATGTGGAAAAAGTGAATACTTTCTGAAGGCACTGTATACTTCCATTCATTTTTTAAAACTGGTACCGGGCTGTCTTCAGGCAAGTCTTGGGGGCGTCCTAGAGCAAAACAATCGACATGCTCGTGAGAGGCCAAACCGTTCGGAAGCTACAGACAGAAGTTGGCAGATCGGTGGTATCGACTTCAGATGAGTCCCGTGACGCTTGTGGGGGTCTTAGAGCAAAACAACTGACATGTTCGTGAGTCATCTTTCCATAGAGTTTGTAGGCCAAACCGTTCGGACGCTACAGACGTTTTCGGAAGAATACAGATTTTTCGGGATGTCTCATGGTCTGACAAACACCGCTGTAGCTCAGCCACCTTCCGCCGCAGATGCGGAATGCCGCCATTGGCAGATGCGGTGGATTGAGACGCAGCCCATGCAAAAAAAATCTATCTAGCTTAAACAGGTGGATTTTTATGGGGATTTTGTTTATTATGCTAATTTGATTTCCGCAGGGCCGCAGAAATTGACTCAAGGGTTAAATGCTCCGCAGAGGCCACTTTGTGAGATATCCATTGATTGTGTTTTTCATTTACCTCTGTCCATGCTCTCTCTGTTTGTGCAGAGTCGAAGAGTACACCAGATCCAGACCTGGTTCTGAAGTTCGGCCCAGTAGAAAGCACCCTGGGGTTCCTGCCTTGGCACATCAGACTGACAGAGTTCATGTAAGTATTGCGTGTGTGTATTAGATGAGGCTGCCTTACTCATGTGTAGAAGACTGCTTGGAGAGCTGCTGCTCTGTAGAGCTGGACAGGAATGACAGAGGTTCTTCTCTTAATCCTGTCCGATTTATAGCCACTCTCTCTCTGTGTGTGTGTGTGTGTGTGTGTGTGTGTGTGTGTGTGTGTGTGTGTGTGTGTGTGTGTGTGTGTGTGTGTGTGTGTGTGTGTGTGTGTGGGAGACAGAGAAAGTGTGTGCGTACCTATGCTTTACCTCCTGAGTAGAATTGATATGGGCCTGTTTTCATCTGTGGAAATTAACTGGTAAACCTGTCTCTGCTGCCTCACTTATCTTCTGGCTTGACCGATTTGCAACACTTTAAAAAATGCTGCTGTGTAACCAAGTAGAAGTAGTAGTGCTATTTTAAAGATAATGGAAATACATAGAGAAAATGTTGCAGTTCAGCCTACATAAGATATGCAATTAGACTTTACCAAATGATGATGCATCACTAACAATTACATAAATCCTATTTTTAGACATGTGTCATTGTTTGGCAGTCATGAAGTTCAGTCAGAATGGCCCACATTATTGTATGTAATCAGTGTTTACAAAGCAACATTTTATTTGACATATACTGTATTTGGAAGGACTGTTTAGACTTACCTCTACCAAACACTAGATGGCGGTATAGTACTGGAACTGCTTTGACTGTAGCTCAAGCAGCAGCTTTCGGTCATTTTTAGACAGCCATCGTAAAGTACATAATTGTATTTGCAGGGAGCCTTTTTACAAATGTAACATGACATTTCTGTTGATCCCTTATTGCTTGGTATCTATTTTAACAACATTATTTAGCAGATAAACTACAGCCATCTGAAGTAGGCTAGAGGTGTCTCTCTAGTATATGTCTCTAACATCCTCCCTCTCTCCTGCAGCTCCTTACCCTCCCATGTGGATGTCTCCTATGAGGACTTATTCAGTGCCCTTCAGCACTACGCCTCCTGTGAGCAGCGGCTGGGGAAGTGAGTGATTGGCCACGCCCCCTCCAGAGGAAGGGGAACGACGGGTGGGGTAGGGGCCGCCCTAGCCCCTCCTCCTCCCGGGTCGCTATGTTTAAAGTGCAGGCACTAGAGAACAAGCAGCCAGCCAGACAGCGTACCGACGCATCAAATCGAATTGCATCTCCACTCACTCACTGTTTCTCTGCTCATCCGCAACGCTCGCCAGGCCGCCTCTGAGGCATGCTGGGTAGTACGGGCCCTGCCAAGGTAGCGGCACGCACTGAACATCTGCCAGCTTGGAGGAGATCCGCCAATACCCTGCGTCAGCCGGATTAACGAGGAACCAACATCACCTGAAGGACATGGTTAGCAGTATGGTGTAAATCTAGTGTTCTTCTCTCTTTCTCTCTCTGTTTGCTGTAGATCCTACACCTGCTGAAGGATGTCTGAATACATGGTTGTACTTTGTCTTTATTCAAAGTTACTATTGGTGGACTGTGTGTGTCTGCTTGTGTACCTGTGTGAAAATCAGCCAGCAAGTATACAATTTCCCCCATGACCATTACTACTCTTTCATTTGGTGTTGACTCTATTGCTCCGTCCATAACGTGAAGATGATTGCATATTGAAAGAGCTCCTTAATAATCCTCAGTGCTGCCTTCTGTTGTTCGTCCATGTGAAGATTGACTAACTCTTGTATTAAAGTGTTGTTGGGCTGCTATTTCGTTAATCTAATTTAAAACTCAGAGATTGTCTTTCTCTTTGGTTAGACGGCATACTGTAGTATTTACACCATAATGCTAACTCTTAGTACTTGTGGGACTAAAACTCCCAGACCTTCACTAGCTAAGGTACCAGTGGTTGGGTTGTCATAGGAAGTTTTGATGGGTTGTTCCACATGGAGCCTGTCAGTGTAAATGATCAATAAATGTTACTGAAAACCCCATATATACAGTACCTGCTTCGTTTGGATTGGATTCCCTCAGCTTCTTTTGAAGACAGAATGGACTGCCAATAATGTGTCTTTTGAGTAATCTTCCTTTGAGATAAATGGAACCGATGTAAATGGTTGATTTATAGAGTTGTGTTGTATGACCTCATTTTATGCATGTCCCCTCACATGTAATGTGTTCTTTGGTGAACAAGTGTTATATCCCCTGTTCTATATGCAGCAAGAGGTATCAAGGGCCTGGTGGCTTTTAAATCTCAAATTATCAGCTATTGAACAATTGAAAGAGTCACGCTGTTGTCACCTTGGATTTGTTAGATCATTATTTATAAAAAATTATAATAATTTGCACTGCCACTGGTGGGGTCTGCCTTTCCTTAGTCATTGCGTCCCAACCCATATCACTAAGTAAGTGTTTCACCAGTTGAGAGCTGTGTAACTCGGGCGAGGGACTCCGATGCAGGTTTCTAGACCTTTTTATATGCAGCAATCATCCCAATGCATGAAAGACTACACCGTCATTCAAAGGGAAAGCAACTTGAAACGCTTCATAACTGTCTGAGGTGTGCAGGAGAGCTGCATCTCCCTGGATGCTGTCTGATGCTGTGTTTTAGATAAGACAGACTGGCCTACACACCTGCAGCTGAGAGCAGCTCCAACCACTACTGCTACTCCACTCCCTTTCAGATGCAGCACTTTACACAAATCTAAACATCACCCTCAACCCTTTCTACATTATGTTTTCTATGTATTACAAAATGTACCGTAATTTTCGGACTATAAGCCGCGCCTTTTTCCCAATTTTTCGACCCTGCGGCTTATATAACGGTGCGGCTAATCTATGGATTTTTACAGCTAACGGCCACTAGAAGACCTCCTAAATCTATGGATTTTACAGGTTACAGTCCACCAACTTTAACACTATGGGCTCTATGACCGCTCCGCGCCCCCCCCCCCCCCCCCCCCCCTTTAAGCGGCGGGCTCCAGCAGGAAAAGCTGGAGGCCGGAAAAGAGTGAGACAGGTAGCGCGCAAAAGTAAAAGTGGAACCGAGAGTGGTACGAGAGACAGAACGAGAGCAAGACAGACAGACATTACGAGAGCGAGACAGTTTGTCTCTTTCCCGACAATCCCCTCTGTGCACGAACCCTTACATATGGTAATTAAACATTAAAACACCTGCGGCTTATAGTCCAGTGCGGCTTATATATGTACACATCATTCAATATCATTCAATTTAGCTGCTGCGGCTTATACTCCGGTGCGCCTTGTAGTGCGGAAAATACGGTATTCAATTTGTAAGTCGCTCTGGATAAGATACTGCGAAAGTAGGGAAGGTCCCTGTTACCTACTGTCATCTCCATAGCTATACTCTGGTTATCTCTGTCGCGTACGCAGACTTGCTGATGTTATCGCAGGTGCAGCAAAATGCTTGTCTTTTTTGCTCCAGCAGTGCAGTAATAATACCTAGCAATACAAAAAATATGCGCATAATCCAAAAAGTAAAACAATTAATTAAATATCAGAACGAGCAATGTCAGAGTCCAGAATATATATATATATATATATATATATATATATATATATACACTGAGTGTACAAAACATTAGGAACACCTTCCTAATATTGACTTGCGCCCCCCTTTTCCCCTCAGAACAGCCTCAATTTGTTGGGGCATGGAGTGTTCCACAGGGATGCTGGCCCATGTTGACTCCAATGCTTTCCACAGTGTCAAGTTGGGTGGTGGACCATTCTTGATACACACGGGAAAATGTTGAGCGTGAAAAACCCAGCAGTGTTGTACTTCTTGACGCACTCAAACCGGTGCGCCTGGCATACCCCATTCAAAGGCACTTAAATATTTTGTCTTGCCCATTCACCCTCTGAATGGCACACATACACAATCCATGTCCCAAGGCTTAAAATCCTTATTTAACCTGTCTCCTCCCCTTCATCTACACTGATTTGAAGTGGATTTAACTGATGACATAAATAAGGGATCATAGCTTTCACCTGGTCAGCCTGTCATGGAAAGAGCAGGTGTTCCTAATGTTTTGTACTGCTCCTTAGACTTGCTTTCAATGAGAATGACAGATCTATAACTCACATTTCTATGTTAATTTTGTCGGGTCTCCCAAAAAGTTACATATTGCAGCTTTAAGAACACCTGCTCTTGCCATGACATCCAGGTGAAAGCTATTATTGTCACTTGTTTATATTTTTAATTAATTTTTTAGGGGGTAGATCAGCTTTAATATTGGAGTTTGATGGAAGCTATAATCTATGTAATTTTCTACATCTCATCCAATCCCCCATATATTTTTCTGTAAATATACAGTACCAGTCAAAAGTTGATTCCATATGTGTTATTTCGTAGTTTTGATGTCTTTGTTTTGATGTCACTATTATTCTACAATGTAAAAATAAAGAAAAACCCTTGAATGAGTAGGTGTGTCCAAACTTTTGACTGGTAGTATATATATATATATATATATATATATATATATATAAAAAAGAAATGTTTTTTTTTTTTTTTTTTTACACATATTTAACCCCTTTTTGGGGTAGGCACAAAACTACCTTCATACTTCCATTCGTTTTTTTTTACCGGTACCGGTTACCTTCAGACGAGTCTCCTGACACTTGTGGGGGACGTAGAACAAAGGGGAGAGTCTCCCCTTTCCATAGAGTGGTGATAATAGTTTGTAGGTCAAACCGTTCGGAAACTACAGACGTTTACATGAGAATACCAGCTGGTCTGCACATGCTCTGCTGACACAGCTTGGGAAGCCAAGCTGACAATATTCTCCTACCCATTCTAGAACCAACCTTCTGGAATATCAATGACTGCAGTGCGTGAGTGCTAGATTCACATTTGTTTGATTTTTTTAATGCAATACCATTGTGCCACTGAACAGAAAGTCTTATATGAGATATTAACATAGTTTGTACAGTTATGATGTATAGGCAGAACAACAAAAGCATATTTTCATTACTCTTTCCTTCCCAATAACTGCTCTCTGGTCTCCCAGCTGATTGATCAAGAAGGGGATGCCAGAAAGCACTGGTGGCTCCCCGTATTCTGACTGAGCAGCTAACTGTAAATAGAGCTGTGAAATAAAAAACATAATGAAGATGTGACCTTGTAGGAGGCTTGTACTTCATATGTGAATGTTTATTTTTATTTTCATTTTCAGTCTGGTGCAGGGGGAAATAACACACACAGACAGACAGACTTTCTAGTTTTAAACGGTGCCAAAGCCACTATGAGCTGGGGTAAGGGCTGGTCGGGGTTTTCACATTTTTAATAATATGTTTCCTGTGTAGTGCTGAAATAACCACGGCAACCACATTGTTAATCTGTGTATGATTGTAAATAATGTGTAAAACTGTTTTTATTGATCCAGAAAAATGATATAAACAAATGACCTGTATACCTATTTAAAATGAAGATGGAACATTAAAAGGAAAACTGGTTATAAACTGAACTGCTGATCTTATATGTTCACTTCTATAGTTTCATCCTCATAAGATCAATCACTCAACAGCATTAACATACCTTGGTCTACTACAGTACACAGCATTCCTTTTTTAGAACCTGTGGCAGTCCCCCATTGTGACTTGATTCAGTATTGACAGTAAACTGCAGTAAATACCCATTGGGGTTTGTTTGACAAATATCACAGCATGTTGGGACTATGAATAGTAACCGATCAATCGATTTAAAAGAGCAAAGCCCAATCCCAGTGTCAGTAAATCTACATGAATTATTCACAGCACATTGATTCAGAATAAGATCCTGAAGCCAAGGCTAAATCATAATTTCAGATCCCTTTATAAGTTCAAAAGGCACTCGCACATCTGAGCTATCTTTTTTGCAGGTGCATGGTAACAGTTGAATAAGATGAGAAAAAAGAAGAAGCCCGCACACTGCTCTCGATAGTATCACTGCTCTTTAATAAGCTTTACGAATCTGCCTCAAGGCCTTCATCAGAGCTGCTGGCCTTGAGGCCGATACGTAAATCTTATTAAAGAGCAGTGATACTACCAAGAGCAGTGTGCGGGCTGCTTCCTCTTTCTCATTTTTTTCAGATCCCTTTATAACCCACAAGCCTAGTCGGGACACATTAGGGAAGACATAAATACATCCACGGACTTTGTTTTATTAAGACCCGCTAGTTGCCTGTTTTATTGATTTGAATGCTGTAGCCTGCTATATTTAGTGTAGACACTTGAGTTGTTATTTCTTTGCTTTCAGGGTGTTTGTCTGTAGCTGGGGAAGCCATGCTCCACTAACACACTCCAGCTAAGATGAATGTCCCACTGATGGATCATTACACCACACTGGGTTTGAAATTGGAAATAGGGTTTGGCTACTGATAGCCCTTCAGACAGAGCCCCAATTATCTGACAGTGACTGATACCGCTATGTGTGCTTATTCCTCTAATAACGACATCTCTCGCTCTCTCTCTCTCTGTCCCAAAGGTTAGGATGCATCTCAGCTTACGATTTGTCCTTGGCTGATTTGTTTTATTAATGCCTAGTTATCATGATTAATCTATGAGTACCTCGAGGGCTGCCTTGAGAAACGCTAAAGACTGGCACTCAAAAGGATTGTAGGCTACTAAATATGAAGAGACAGCAGCATAGTACTACAACAACATGTTGAAAGCAATGATCAGTCCTTGAACATGTACAAGGCTGCATGTGTGTAGAGTACATGCCACAAAATAACTAAGGGTGTCTCTGAGGATTCCCTCCTGTATTGAAAGTGACTCTTGAGTGGAGCAGACACACAGAGACCAGAGAGAGAGAGAGAGTGTGCCTGTGCGTCTGGCTGTGTTGTGTGTGTGTGGCAGAAATACTACAGCTCCCCCCTGATCGTCATATGTTTCCATGACAACTCTGATACGTGAGAGCCGGAGTATTGGTGCATGGAAATGTTTCACAGGACCTTTTCAACTTCCAGCTGATGGATGATTAGAGCTGTGTCTAGAAACATGTAATTGTAACCCTAATTATTATCTATCACCTCCGAAGGACCCGTGGGTTCCATGATAAAGTCGGGTTACAATCAAGTTATTTTCTATAGTTTAATCCTTCCAAGTAGCAGCAGCACGAACAGGTTACAGCTCCATCACTTCACTAATCTGTCACACATCTCTCCTGTGAATCCTCCTCACACGCAGGTGAGTCTGGGAAGGATATTTTCAGAATAATAGTCCCAACATAAAATCTCAATGACAATGCCATAATAAAAGTATATACAGTGGGGAAAAAAAGTATTTAGTCAGCCACCAATTGTGCAAGTTCTCCCACTTAAAAAGATGAGAGAGGCCTGTAATTTTCATCATAGGTACACGTCAACTATGACAGACAAATTGAGAAAAGAAAATCCAGAAAATCACATTGTAGGATTTTTAATGAATTTATTAGCAAATTATGGTGGAAAATAAGTATTTGGTCACCTACAAACAAGCAAGATTTCTGGCTCTCACAGACCAGTAACTTCTTCTTTAAGAGGCTCCTCTGTCCTCCACTCGTTACCTGTATTAATGGCACCTGTTTGAACTTGTTATCAGTATAAAAGACACCTGTCCACAACCTCAAACAGTCACACTCCAAACTCCACTATGGCCAAGACCAAAGAGCTGTCAAAGGACACCAGAAACAAAATTGTAGACCTGCACCAGGCTGGGAAGACTGAATCTGCAATAGGTAAGCAGCTTGGTTTGAAGAAATCAACTGTGGGAGCAATTATTAGGAAATGGAAGACATACAAGACCACTGATAATCTCCCTCGATCTGGGGCTCCACGCAAGATCTCACCCCGTGGGGTCAAAATGATCACAAGAACGGTGAGCAAAAATCCCAGAACCACACGGGGGGACCTAGTGAATGACCTGCAGAGAGCTGGGACCAAAGTAACAAAGCCTACCATCAGTAACACACTACGCCACCAGGGACTCAAATCCTGCAGTGCTAGACGTGTCCCCCTGCTTAAGCCAGTACATGTCCAGGCCCGTCTGAAGTTTGCTAGAGTGCATCCAGAAGAGGATTGGGAGAAAGTCATATGGTCAGATGAAACCAAAATATAACTTTTTGGTAAAAACTCAACTTGTCGTGTTTGGAGGACAAAGAATGCTGAGTTGCATCCAAAGAACACCATACCTACTGTGAAGCATGGGAGTGAAAACATCATACTTTGGGGCTGTTTTTCTGCAAAGGGACCAGGACGACTGATCCGTGTAAAGGAAAAATGAATGGGGCCATGTATCGTGAGATTTTGAGTGAAAACCTCCTTCCATCAGCAAGGGCATTGAAGATGAAACGTGGCTGGGTCTTTCAGCATGACAATGATCCCAAACACACCACCCGGGCAACGAAGGAGTGGCTTCGTAAGAAGCATTTCAAGGTCCTGGAGTCTCCAGATCTCAACCCCATAGAAAATCTTTGGAGGGAGTTGAAAGTCCGTGTTGCCCAGCGACAGCCCCAAAACATCACTGCTCTAGAGGAGATCTGCATGGAGGAATGGGCCAAAATACCAGCAACAGTGTGTGAAAACCTTGTGAAGACTTACAGAAAACGTTTGACCTGTGTCATTGCCAACAAAGGGTATATAACAAAGTATTGAGAAACTTTTGATATTGACCAAATACTTATTTTCCACCATAATTTGCAAATAAATTAATTAAAAATCCTACAATGTGATTTTCTGGAATATTTTTTCTCATTTTGTCTGTCATAGTTGACGTGTACCTATGATGAAAATTACAGGCCTCTCTCATCTTTTTAAGTGGGAGAACTTGCACAATTGGTGGCTGACTAAATACTTTTTTTCCCCACTGTATATTTTATTCCAAAACCATGTCTACATAATTGTAGGAAGCAACATGTACCAACAAATGTAAATAAACCACATCTGAATGACTACATAATAATAACGTAATATGTAGCCTAATTAAAGTGTGTGTTATCAGATAATAGCTGGAGTATTCTAACTGGCCTCGGTCCAAACAGTTGGATGGATTCATTACATACACAGGTGTATTGTTGGGAGCAACACAGGTCAATACATTGACAAGGTACATCCTTGACTGCATCTTTCTCTTGCTGTAATAACAATCTGCTATGGGTCTTATGATTTGAGACAGACAGTAGAGGTGTGTGTCATCAGGTCAGCCCATAAACAAAGACTATGATTCATCACAATGAAATTACTACTTTCTCTTAATCACATCATGAAATAGAATTGAACTTAATTAGCTTACATTCTGAGAAATTACTGTTTTCAGAATTTCATGCTGAGACCAAACTAGAGGAAGGAGAACACCCAGCATAGTTAAATATAGTCAGACATTTCTAAAGTAATGTAAGCCCATTTGTACACACATAGTCCAGCGATTACTCCCCATATTAAGTCCAAAGCTGTTCCATTGTCTCTGTAAGGTCTCACAGAACCCAGCCTCTATCGGCGGTCTAGGATGGGCTAAATCCATAGCTGCTAACAGCTAGCCTGAGCTTCGTCTCTGCTCCAGTTGTCCTCAGCTAATTCTGTGACCCCAGTTCTCCAACAGTCACTATTGACCATCTCTCTTCTGGAAGTCTGCGGAAACTAATAATTCACACAAAGAGCTTATTGGGATCACTGAAAGTCAAACTTTGGCTGGGAGACATTTTGGGTATTTCTCTTTTATTCACTTTGATCATGATCAAGCACATAAAGAATAGGCTACTGCAAAATGTTATCGCAACAGAGATATAATGGCCATTCAGAACTGCCACTGCCACAGCGGAACGTCTGTATTGTTGTGCAGAAATACTCATACATACTTGCAATACTCTCCTATCATGGCTGTGGTTCTGCTGACAACCTCAACAACTAATATCTAAATCATCCTCTAACCTTCTGGCACACCTTTGGCAATTCCAGGTGAATGTGGCAGAATACTGAAATCTGCCAGGGTGAAACCATTTACTTGATCAATTTACCTGCCAATCACCCCTTTATTTAATTGTTTCATTGTGCTTAATTAACAGATGAGTAAGAATTAGTCAACCTGAATTGTGCAGCAGGTTGACAGGAAAGTACAGTTACTTCTGTTTCCAGATGCACAGGTAATAAAGTGCCTCAAACTGATAAAGGCTGTGGAAGCACTTGATAGGGGCTGCAACGACCCCAAGAAACCCCTGCCGTCTGCAGTGGCGCATGTGAGTGGGGTTTGATATTCATTGTAGTAAGGTTTAAGCGCCCGTTGCTGGGCCTAACATATGGAATTGTTTTAAGATGGTCATACCAAGGATCATTTAGCTATTTTATTTTGAATTTTAGGACCCCTGTAGGTATGCATTTTAATTTTTTTTTACAAAAGCTTTGATTAAACATTGAATTTGGCCTTACTGCTATTAGGTCATAGAAATGCATTGAATAACAGATTCATACATGGAAAAACAGATAGTCCAAAAATAAATCAAAAGGAAGTATGTTAAGTGTCTATCTGAGAGATATAAGAAAGCTCAGAAAAAAAAACTTAATATTTAAATCGTTGAATTGTCCGTATATCTTTGACATGGAAATGCCCCATTCACTTCCATGAACCTTTCGGCCCATACTGACATTTGTCAGAGACGGAGAACACTATCATGTTTGTGAAAGTCTCAACTTTCCATAGAGGGGTCATATTAGTATGTAGCCCAAACAGTTAGGACGCTACAGACAGAAGTTGGCACATTGGTGGTACCGACTTCAGACAAATCCCATGACGCTTGTGTGGGGTCTGTGTGAATCTTACGAGAGGTCATGTTAGTTTGTAGCCCTAACCATTTGGACGCTACAGACGTTTTCTTGATATGGTGGATTGAGACGCAGCCCATGCAAAAAAGATATCGCTATCTTAAACAGACGGATCTTGATGGGGATTTTTGTATTATGCTAATTCGATTTCTGGACATCGACTCTAAGGTATTTTTACTGTTTGCTTCTAATTAATTATTTATTTACCTGTTTGATCTCTCCCTCAGGAAACAGAAGAAGTAAAGTAGCGCTGGCCAATGAAAATCACAAGGGAGTGTGTGTGTGTGTGTGTGTGTGTGTGTTTGTGTGTGTGTATGACACAGGCTGACTGATCCACAGGGTGTTCCAGGCTAGAGAAACCCCCACAGTTCTCCAGGGCAGAGGGACTGCTGAGCTGAGCCATTAAAATGACTTAAATAAAAAGTATATAATTTACATAAGTATTCACACCCCTGAGTCAATACATGTTAGAAACGCCTTTGGCAGCAATTACAGCTGTGAGTCTTTCTAGGTAAGTCTCTAAGAGCTTTGCACACCTGGATTATACAATATTTGCACATTATTCTTTTTTAAATTATTCAAGCTCTGTCAAGTTGGTTGTTGATCATTGCTAGACAGCCATTTTCAAGCCGATTTCAGTCAAAGCTTTAACTAGGCCACTCAGGAACATTCAATGTCGTCTTGGTAAGCAACTCCAGTGTATATTTGGCCTTGTGTTTTAGGTTATTGTCCTGCTGAAAGGTGAATTTGTCTCCCAGTGTCTGTTGGAAAGCAGACTGAACCAGGTTTTCCTCTAGGATTTTGCCTGTGCTTAGCTCTATTCCGTTTCATTTCATCATAAAAAACTCTCTAGTCCTTGCCAATGACAAGCATACCCATAACATGATGCAGCCACAACCATGCTTGAAAATATGAAGAGTGGTACTCAGTGATGTCTTGGGTTGGATTTTCCCCAAACATAACGCTTTGTATTCAGGACATGAAATTAATTTCATTGCCACATTTTCTTTGCAGTTTTACTTTAGTGGCTTATTGCAAACAGGATGCTTGTTTTGGAATATTTGTATTCTGTACATGCTTCCTTCTTTTCACTCTGTCAATTAGTAGTGTGAAGTATCTACAATGTTGTTGATCCATTCTCAGTTTTCTCTTATCACAGCCATTAAACTCTGTAATTTCCTTCCTTTCTGGCAACTGAGTTAGGAACGCCGCCTGTATCTTTGTAGTGACTGGGTGTATTGATACACCATCCAAAGTGTAATGAATAACTTCACCATGCTTTTTTTTTTTTATACCCATCTACCCTTCTTTGAAATGCATTGAAAAACCTCCCTTGTCTTTGTGGTTGAATCTGTGTTTGAAATTCACTGCTCGACTGAGGGACCTTATAGGTAATTGTATGTGTGGGGTACAGAGATCAGGTAGTCATTCAAAAATCACGTTAAACACTATTATTGCACACAGAGTGAGTCCATCCAACTTATTATGTGACTTGTTAAGCACATTATTACTCCTGAACTTATTTAGGCTCGCCATAACAAAGGGGTTGAACACTTATTGACTCAAGACATTTCAGGTTTTCATTTGTAATTGATTTGTAAAAATGTCTAAAAACATAATTCCACTTTGACATTATGGGGTATTGTGTGTAGGCCAGAGACACACAATATGAATTTAATCTATTTTAAATTCAGGCTGTAACACAACAAAATGTGGAAAAAGTCAAGGGGTGTGAATACTTTCTGAAGGCACTGTAAGTGAAAATGGCACGTTTCGGTTTTGTAGTAAAAAAAAGATAGCTGTAGATGTGTTTCCAATGACAACATCAACCAATTAGTAGGCATTTAGTAGGCAATTCATACTCATAATTGGTTAAAATCACATGATGCACATCGATGATGTCATTGAAAAAAACGTATCTTCCTGTATCTTTTTTTTCCACAAAAGATAGAAACTTGCCATTTTTACATATGTTGATGTTGGGGTGGTGCTGGAGATAATTTTTTTTTTTTTTAAATAAGAGGCTGTAGTTCCTCTGACAAGGTGTAGCATGGCCATTTGAATTACAATCATGACTTATGATGACGATGATTCAACACAGTATCTCCAGATTCTCATACACTGTGCTGCTGCAGAATTACACATGGCACCTCTCTATATCCGAGAGAAGAGACCCTTTCATCCCATTGCTGTTCAGACGACATTTCATCATTCATAGAACATGGAGTTTAATCTTGGAAGCCTTTGATAACACACTTCCTGTTAAAGATGCAAACAGTGTGATTGTGGAGAACAGTTCACAAGTGACTCCGACTCATGGGGTTTCAACCAGAAGATTGACAGCTCCAAATAAAGCCTGTCTTGACTGGCTGAGAATATTTCCCTGTGTGGGAAGAGACAAGCAGAGAGAGAAAAAAGGACTAGGTTTGTGTTGAGGTTCTTTCTGACTATAGGAAGCAGAGCTCAGCTCTCTGTTTTTGATTGTGCTTTAGTTACAAACTCTCTGACAGCAGCCTTGGACCTCTGGCTTCAGGCTTCGAGACAGGATTTCAAAGGTTGGCCACACAAGACTATGCGACAGCTAACTTGACTTCAAGGTAGCGAGATATAGCGAGGTATAGTGAATATAGTAGACATATTCATAGGCACTAGAAACATTGCTATGATTCAACTGATATGGATGATGACAATTATTGAAATGAATATACAAATATTTCCTTCTTATTTTCCTTTAAAATAATAATTAGGCCCTGCAGAATATTCATAGTCCAGACCCTTTTGAAACTGAAAAAGTAAAAGCCTAGGTTTACATCAGGTATTACTGAAATGATGTTAAATTGTCATTTCCATAAGCTTATTTTTAACCATTTACACATGCATTGCTTATCTGTTATAACCACACACCAGACTATTAGTAGGGACTATTTACATAGAGCACAATTATCTGACTTCTGGAGGCTATTTACATTGCTGTTACATTCCAGGTAGGCCTAAATCAGTGGGCTTATTCCTCAGGTTCGACACACTGGGT
Source organism: Coregonus lavaretus (assembly GCF_964263955.1). Taxonomy (NCBI): domain Eukaryota; kingdom Metazoa; phylum Chordata; class Actinopteri; order Salmoniformes; family Salmonidae; genus Coregonus; species Coregonus lavaretus. Next base: position 23,229,640 of record NC_140018.1, read on the forward strand.
CAACACCAGTATCTGTGGTGAAAGCACTCCCCCTGGTGGCTAATAAAGGTACGTCTCATCCAAAACGAGTCGCCTCTCAGAATCACGGCACAGTCCGGAGAAGGCATTTAGAAAATACACACTGACGAACCGGGGTACCTCTGCAAACATTTTCACTGGGGAACAGGTGCATCTTGCATGAGCCCCCCGCGCGCCAAAGGCTGTGGGACCAACACACATTCCTCACTCTGGAAATACACCAATATCGTCAGCATCATCTTCACCTGTGTGAATTATGGAATGCTGAGATTGTCAATCGCGCGCTCGGAGAATCGGATCTCGACCCTCGTGGAGTAGCCCGAGCCTAAGTCATCTTGCACCGAGCAGAATGCGCCCTGGTTTCTGATAGTTAAATCTTTACTTCAGAAATGATACCCTCACAGCAGAATCATGTTGTCACCACTATTGAGACTATGCCTCCTGAAACCATCACGTCATCGCCGACCATGGTTCAAAGGATAAGAAAAGTGTTTAGCAGGTAAGGATGATACATGTTATGCTACTGGACCAAATGGGATTTTAAAAAATGCATACTATTCAGAATCATTTGACATAGCCTATGATTGTTGATTCATTCGGTTATTTTGGAAAGCACCACTTGTCAAGTTTAAAAATTCAGTGCACGTTAATCAAAACGTCATCATCTTCTGAAACAGTAGAGCATTGGTCAGAGAAAGAAAACATATTTCAGCATAGTGTGTGAATACATACAGTTTTATAATACATTATCACTTTTCAATCAATATTGAAATATTGTTTTTGGCTATGTGTTTTTTTATATTTGTATGGAAACAATAGCGTAAATCACAATTACCTAGCTTATTTATTATTGTCTGGCCTCATAATGATGGATAATGTGTTATAGCCTATGAAATGTTTGTTTTTTCATCCTGCTTGTTTGATGCATTTAAAGGGTGTTACTTTTTCTCTCAAATTATGTCCAAAAGACCAAAACCAACATTCCAGATTCTTGGGGGTTCAAATGAACAATTGTAGGCTATTCACTGGTCAGAAAATAATAGTGATTAAGCTACTAGTCTCTGCAAATTCTTTAAGAGTGGTCATCAGAGTAATGTCCAGTGGATGGTCTTTGTACTGTTGTGTGTATCCCCCATCCATAATGAGTTCGTATTCTTGTGCCCGTGGGGGTCTTTCAGCAAAGCCTATTCAAGTGTTCTAGTATAAAACCTGTTGGAGACTCATAGGTTGAAAATAATGGTTTACTTGAGTCATCGACACCCCTAGACAGAAAAGACCAGACATTCATTACCACACCCCAGGACCAGAGTGTCTTAAGTGGCTAAATGAATACTCTCTGTTGCTTGCTTTTATTCCTCTCTCTCCTAAACTTTGGTTTGGATCAACGCTGTGTGTGTGTGTGTGTGTTTACCAGTGCCATATCACCTTAAGAAGTGTGTGTGGGTGTACACTCTAGACTTGAGCAAGTGGTAGTTTCCTCTCTTGTGGAATGTGTGTGGCATGTGCTTGTGTATCAGCTTGTTGTGTGTACCTCTGAGCCTCAGACGGGGTAATGGAGGTCCAGCTGCAACAATGAGAGGGCACAGTGGAGGATGACAGCTGGTGTTCTTGTCTTGGTTGGCCTGCTATTTACTCTCCTCCTCTCCTTGCCATCTGCTGGCCCTTTCATTCCTAGTTCTCCCATTTAGCCAGAGAACAATGTCCTGCAAGGTGTAATTTGTGCAGACTCAGATCGGGTTGCCCACTGTGCTGCTCTGGGGCTATTGTTGTCACTCCCTGTTGTATCTCTTAACAGGGCTGTTGCCAAGGGCTGCACAAAGAATCAAGCTTCAAGGCTTCTCGGACCAGCTGGAAGTTACTGTACTGAGCTGTCCGAGAGTACAATAACTCTTTCTATTCTTAGAGATATGAAATAGACCATCCCTGACATAAAGTTCAAGTTTAAGTTTTATTTGTCAATGCTTAACTCGCAAGCCCTACCCAACAGTGCAGCATTTAATATTTAAAAAAGTATAATTAATAAGAAAAAATTAGAAAAAACACATGAGAAATAAGAAAGAGAGGAAAATTGACTGTGTCCATAAAATGTATATAGTATGTACAGTGGGGAGAACAAGTATTTGATACACTGCCAATTTTGCAGGTTTTCCTACTTACAAAGCATTTAGAGGTCTGTAATTTTTATCATAGGTACACTTCAACTGTGAGAGACGGAATCTAAATCAAAAATCCAGAAAATCACATTGTATGATTTTTAAGCAATTAATTTGCATTTTATTGCATGACATAAGTATTTGATACATCAGAAAAGCAGAACTTAATATTTGGTACAGACACCTTTGTTTGCAATTACAGAGATCATACGTTTCCTGTAGGTCTTGACCAGGTTTGCACACACTGCAGCAGGGATTATGGCCCACTCCTCCATACAGACCTTCTCCAGATCCTTCAGGTTTCGGGGCTGTCGCTGGTCAATACGGACTTTCAGCTCCCTCCAAAGATTTTCTATTGGGTTCAGGTCTGGAGACTGGCTAGGCCACTCCAGGACCTTGAGATGCTTCTTACGGAGCCACTCCTTAGTTGCCCTGGCTGTGTGTTTCGGGTTGTTGTCATGCTGGAAGACCCAGCCACGACCCATCTTCAATGCTCTTACTGAGGAAAGGAGGTTGTTGGCCAAGATCTCGCGATACATGGCCCCATCCATCCTCCCCTCAAAACGGTGCAATCGTCCTGTCCCCTTTGCAGAACAGCATCCCCAAAGAATGATGTTTCCACCTCCATGCTTCACGGTTGGGATGGTGTTCTTGGGGTTGTACTTATCCTTCTTCTTCCTCCAAACACGGCGAGTGGAGTTTAGACCAAAAAGCTCTATTTTTGTCTCATCAGACCACATGACCTTCTCCCATTCCTCCTCTGGATCATCCAGATGGTCATTGGCAAACTTCAGACGGGCCTGGACATGTGCTGGCTTGAGCAGGGGGACCTTGTGTGCGCTGCAGGATTTTAATCCATGACGACGTAGTGTGTTCCTAATGGTTTTCTTTGAGACTGTGGTCCAAGCTCTCTTCAGGTCATCGACCAGGTCCTGCCGTGTAGTTCTGGGCTGATCCCTCACCTTCCTCATGATCATTGATGCCCCACGAGGTGAGATCTTGCATGGAGCCCCAGACCGAGGGTGATTGACCATCATCTTGAACTTCTTCCATTTTCTAATAATTGCACCAACAGTTGTTGCCTTCTCACCAAGCTGCTTACCTATTGTCCTGTAGCCCATCCCAGCCTTGTGCAGGTCTACAATTTTATCCCTGATGTCCTTACACAGCTCTCTGGTCTTGGCCATTGTGGAGAGGTTGGAGTCTGTTTGATTGAGTGTGTGGACAGGTGTCTTTTTATACAGGTAACGAGTTCAAACAGGTGCAGTTAATACAAGTAATGAGTGGAGAACATGAGGGCTTCTTAAAGAAAAACTAACAGGTCTGTGAGAGCCGGAATTCTTACTGGTTGGTAGGTGATCAAATACTTATGTCATGCAGTAAAATGCAAATGAATTACTTAAAAATCATACAATGTGATTTTCTGGATTTTTGTTTTAGATTCCGTCTCTCACAGTTGAAGTGTACCTATGATAAAAATTACAGACCTCTACATGCTTTGTAAGTAGGAAAACCTGCAAAATCGGCAGTGTATCAAATACTTGTTCTCCCCACTGTATAAGCTGGAAGTAGAGGCCTAAGCGTTGTTGTTCATTAGTTTACTCCAATTAGGGAAGGGGTGGTGGGGTTGGAAAGTAATAAAGGGAAATATATTTAAAAAAAGGATATGTACAGTTGAAGTCGGAAGTTTACATACACCTTAACAAAATACATTTAAACTCAGTTTTTCACAATTCCTGACATTTATTCCTAGTAAAAATGCACTGTCTTAGGTCAGTTAGGATCACCACTTTATTTTAAGAATGTGAAATGTCAGAATAATAGTAGAGAGAATGATTTATTTCAGCTTTTATTTCTTTCATCACATTCCCAGTGGGTCAGAAGTTTACATACACTCAATTAGTATTTGGTAGCATTGCCTTTAAATTGTTTAACTTGGGTCAAACGTTTCGAGTAGCCTTCCACAAGCTTCCCACAATAAGTTGGGTGAATTTTGGTCCATTCCTCCTGACAGAGCTGGTGTAACAGAGTCAGGTTTGTAGGCCTCCTTGCTCGCACACACTTTTTCAGTTCTGCCCACAACTTTTCTATAGGATTGAGGTCAGGGCTTTGTGATGGCCACTCCAATACCTTGACTTTGTTGTCCTTAAGCCATTTTGCCACAACTTTGGAGTATGCTTGTCCATTTGGAAGGCCTATTTGCGACCAAGCTTTAACTTCCTGACTGATGTCTTGAGATGTTGTTTCAATATATCCACATAATTTTCCTTCCTCATGATGCCATCTATTTTGTGAAGTGAAGTGCACCAGTCCCTCCTGCAGCAAAGCACCCCCACAGCATGATGCTGCCATCCCTGTGCTTCACGGTTGGGATGGTGTTCTTCGGCTTGCAAGCGGCCCCCTTTTCCTCCAAACATAACGATGGTCATTATGGCCAAACAGTTCTATTTTTGTTTCATCAGACAAGAGGACATTTCTCCAAAAAGTATGATCTTTGTCCCCATGTGCAGTTGCAAACCGTAGTCTGGCTTTTTTATGGTGGTTTTGGAGCAGTGGCTTCTTCCTTGCTGAGCGGCCTTTCAGGTTATGTCTATATAGGACACGTTTTATGTGGATATAGATACTTTTGTACCTGTTTCCTCCAGCATCTTCACAAGGTCCTTTGCTGTTGTTCTGGGATTGATTTGCACTTTTTGCACCAAAGTACGTTCATCTCTAGGAGACAGAACGCGTCTCCTTCCTGAGCGGTATGACGGCTGAGTGGTCCCATGGTGTTTATACTTGCGTAATATTGTTTGTACAGATGAACGTGGTACCTTCAGGCGTTTGGAAATTGCTCCCAAGGATGAACCAGACTTGTGGAGGTCTACAATCTTTTTTCTGAGGTCTTGGCTGATTTCTTTTGATTTTCCCATGATGTCAAGCAAAGAGGCACTGAGTTTGAAGGTAGGCCTTGAAATACATACACAGGTACACCTCCAATTGACTCAAATGATGTCAATTAGCCTATCATAAGGTTCTAAAGCCATGACATCATTTTCTGGAATTTTCCAAGCTGTTTAAAGGCACAGTCAACTTAGTGTATGTCAACTTCTGACCCACTGGAATTGTGATACAGTGAAATAATCTGTTTGTAAACAATTGTTGGAAAAATTACTTGTCATGCACAAAGTAGATGTCCTAACCGACTTGCCAAAACTATAGTTTGTTAACAAGAAATTTGTGGAGTGGTTGAAAAACAAGTTTTAATGACTCCAACCTAAGTGTATGTAAACTTCCGACTTCAACTGTATATGTATTTATATGTATGTATGTACAGTGGGGAGAACAAGTATTTGATACACTGCCGATTTTGCAGGTTTTCCTACTTACAAAGCATGTAGAGGTCTGTAATTTTTTATCATAGGTACACTTCAACTGTGAGAGACGGTTGGAATCCAGGCTCTGCTGTAGCCGGCCGCAACCGGGAGACGAATGGGGCGGCGCACAATTGGCCCAGCGTCGTCCAGGGTAGGGGAGGGAATGGCCGGCAGGGAGGTAGCTCAGTTGGTAGAGCATGATGTTTGCAACGCCAGGGTTGTGGGTTCGATTCCCACGGGGGGCCAGTATGAAGAAAAAAAAAAAGAATAATGTATGCACTAACTGTAAGTCGCTCTGGATAAGAGCGTCTGCTAAATTACGTAAATGTAAATGTAAAATATTATGGCAAGAACAGCTCAAATAAGCAAAGAGAAATGACAGTCCATCATTACTTTAAGACATGAAGGTCAGTCAATCCAGAAAATTTGTGCAGTCGCAAAAACCATCAAGCGCTATAATAATAATAATAATAATATGCCATTTAGCAGACGCTTTTATCCAAAGCGACTTACAGTCATGCGTGCATACATTTTTTTTTTGTGTATGGGTGGTCCCGGGGATCGAACCCACTACCTTGGCGTTACAAGCGCCGTGCTCTACCAGCTGAGCTACAGAGGACCACTATGATGAAACTGGCTCTCATGAGGACCGCCACAGGAAAGGAAGACCCAGAGTTACCTCTGCTGCATAGGATAAGTTCATTAGAGTTAATTGCATCTCAGAAATTGCAGCCCAAATAAATGCTTCACAGAGTTCAAGTAACAGACACATTTTAACATCAACTGTTCAGAGGAGACTGTGTGAATCAGGCCTTCATGGTCGAGTTGCTGCAAAGAAACAACTTCTAAAGGACACCAATAAGAAGAAGAGACTTGCTTGGGCCAAGAAACACGAGCAATGGACATTAGACTGGTGGAAATCTGTCCTTTGGTCTTATGAGGCCAAATTTGAGATTTTTGGTTCCAACCGTCGTGTCTTTGTGAGACGCAGAGTAGGTGAATGGATGATCTCTGCATGTGTGGTTCCCACCGTGAAGCATGGAGGAGGAGGTGTGATGATGTGGGGGTGCTTTGCTGGTGACACTGTCGGTGATATATTTAGAATTCAAGGCACACTTAACCAGCATGGCTACCACAGCATTCTGCAGCAATATGCCATCCCATCTGGTTTGCTCTTAGTGGGACTATCATTTGTTTTTCAACAGGACAATGACCCAAAACACACTTGCAGGCTGTGTAAGGGCTATTTGACCAAGAAGGAGAGTGATGGAGTGCTGCATCAGATGACCTGGCCTTCATAATCACCTGACCTCAACCCAATTGAGATGGTTTGGGATGAGTTGGACCGCAGAGTGAAGGAAAAGCAGCCAACAAGTAGTCAGCATATGTGGGAACTCCTTCAAGACTGTTGGAAAAGCATTCCCAATGAAGCTGGTTGAGAGAATGCCAAGAGTGTGCAAAGCTGTCATCAAGGCAAAGGGTGGCTACTTTGAAGAATCTCAAATCTCAAATATATTTTGATTTGTTTAACACTTTTTTGGTTACTACATTTACATTTACATTTAAGTCATTTAGCAGACGCTCTTATCCAGAGCGACTTACAAATTGGTGCATTCAACTTAGGATAGCCAGTGGGACAACCACTCCACATATTTGTTTTAAATGGGGGGTGGGGGAGGGGCGGGTAGAAGGATTACTGTTATACTATTCCAGATATTCCTTATGTGTTATTTCATAGTTTTTATGTCTTCACTATTATTCTACAATGTAGAAAATAGTAAAAATAAAGAAAAACCCTTGAATGAGTAGGTGTGTCCAAACTTTTGACTGGTACTGTATATATCTATATCTGTTTCTGTATATCAGGGTTGTGAAGTGTTATGTTTGCAGAAGCTTGGATTAGCTGATGCCATGACGTGATGGAATGGAATATTTAAGCAATGAGGCCCGAGTGGGTGTGGTATATGGCCAATATACCACAGCTAAGGGATACAGCCCTTAGCCGTGGTATATTGGCCATATACCACAAATCCCAGAGGTGCCTTATTGCTATAATAAACTGGTTACTAACGTAATTAGAGCAGTAAAATGTTTTATGTTTTGTCATACACATGGTATATGGTCTGATTTACCACGGCTGTCAGCCAATCAGCATTCAGGGCTCGAACCACCCAGTTTATAATATAAATTATTCAACGGGTGGGTCTGATCCTGGACGCTGATTGGTTAAAACCGCATTCCAGCCGGTGTCTATTCCACAAATTACCACCGGCTAAAGCTATGATGTTGAAATGCCTATGTACTCTGTTTCATCTCACTACGCAATCCACTGTCTCATCAGCCCAGCCAGACTATTTATAAACTTTATCTCCACTGTAAAAAGCATCTAGACATTATCTCCCATTTCTTTTAGACTAGCAGTTAGCGGAGATTTGTATAAACCTTGTGTCACCTTGGTCTGCCTCTTATGACGATCGTGACAGAAGATCCCACCAATTAAGGACCAAGCAGCGTGTCCAGGAGCAAACGCCGGAGGTAATGCTAGTGGATGTCCTCCTCGGTTGGGGGAAGATCACCGAGGAGGAGGCCGTCCGCTACCGGAGGGCGATGAGGGAGGATGTCCAGGCAGGAGAGGAGAAGCGGCGCCAACCGGGCCGTCGTTGGACAGGCGAGAGGCAACCCCAAGACATTTTTTTGGGGGGGCACACGGCATGGATGACGGGGCTGCTGGAGGCAGCTACAGGGCGAGTTTGTGGACTAGGAGAGGAGGCCACCAGGTTACGGGGGCCATTGGTCAGGAGGGAGAAGGAGAGTGTGGAGGCACGGCGAGAGGAACTGAGTAGGCAGCAGAGGGAGCGGAGGTTTATGAGGAAACCCAGTCCCGCTCCTCGCACCAAGCAAGTGGTGTGTGTCACCAGTCCGGTCCGGCCCGTTCCTGATTCCCGCACAAGGCCAGTGGTGTGTGTTCCCAGTACGGTCAGGCCTGTTCCTGCTCCCCGCACTAAGTTAGTGGTGCATGTTCCCAGTACGGCCCAACCCGTTCCTGCTCCCCGCACTAAGTTAGTGGTGCGTGTTCCCAGTCCGGCCCGACCCGTTCCTGCTCCCCGCACTAAGTTAGTGGTGCGTGTTCCCAGTACGGCCCAACCCGTTCCTGCTCCCCGCACTAAGTTAGTGGTGCGTGTTCCCAGTCTGGCCCGACCCGTTCCTGCTCCCCGCACTAAGTTAGTGGTGCGTGTTCCCAGTACGGCCCAACCCGTTCCTGCTCCCCGCACTAAGTTAGTGGTGCGTGTTCCCAGTCCGGCCCGACCCGTTCATGCCCCTCGCACCAAGCCAGTGGTGCGCATCGCCAGCCCGGTCCGGCCTGTTCCTGCTCCCCGCACCAAGCCAGTGGTGCGCGTCGCCAGCCCGGTCCGGCCTGTTCCTGCTCCCCGCACCAAGACAGTGGTGCGCGTCGTCAGCCCGGTCCGGCCTGTTCCTGCTCCCCGCACCAAGCCAGGGGTGCGCGTCGTCAGCCCGGTCCGGCCCGTTCCTGCTCCCCGCACCAAGCCAGTGGTGCGCGTCGTCAGTCCGGCACAGCCCGTGCCTGTTCCACCGGTGCCTGGTCAGACACCGGTCAGCTGCTCCACACCGGAGCCTGAGCAATCCGCTCCACCGGTGTCCAGTCCAGCTCCGGCCAGCGGGGCCAGACCAGACCAGGGGCGCTACGGGGGGGGGTAGCGAGAGAGTGGTGGTCACGCCCGGAGCCGGATCCGCCTCCGAGGCGGAATGCCCACCCAGCCCCTACCCTCTTGAGTTTGTGTGGCGCGGTCGCAGTCCGCGCCTTTGGGGGGGGGGGTACTGTCACGCCCTGGCTCTGGGGACTCTTAAATGTTGAGCCAGGGTGTGTAGTGTCTATGTTTTGTTTTCTATGTGTTTCTTTCTAGATCGTTTATTTCTATGTTGGCCAGGGTGGTTCCCAATCAGAGACAGCTGTGGCTCGTTGTCTCTGATTGGGAACCATACTTAGGCAGCCTGTTTTGCACTTGTCATTTGTGGGATCTTGTTCCGGAGAGGTTTGTGTTTGTTAACCTTAGGACTTCACGTATCGTTTTGTTGTTCGTGTTTAAAGTACTCATTAAAAGATGTACGCATATCACGCTGCGCCTTGGTCTGCCTCTTATGACGATCGTGACACCTTGCTGTCTGTCACTCTGACATTTGGAACACTGTTTCAGTTTTGAAATTTGATCTCCAGCTGTCCCATAGTAATGAACGTGTAGGGGTCGGGAGTCGAGATGAGACAGACAGGCAGGCAGCTTTTCTCAGCCAGGCAAAATCATGAATAAGCATAATTTTTATGGATATATACAATGAAATGTCAATAGAAAACAGGTAAAACGAAACAAAGTGCAGTCTTTCCAGCTTCAGTTTGAAGTGATTGTGTTAGCTGTGTCGTTGGCTAACTCCTCTGTCCTGAAGAGAAAGCACATTTTCTATGCCAGGTGAAATTGCGCATCATTAGCTCATTATTATGGATGTGTCCAAATAAATGTAACTAGAAAACAGCTTAAACAAATTCAAATTATGATACTTTGTTGTTATTCTGGCTGCACTGTTTGACGTGACTGTGAGTTAGCCGTAGTTGGCTAGCTAGCAAGCAAGGGAAGAACGTTGCCAGCCAGTATGAAAAACCCCTCGTAATGAATGGGTTGCATCTCTTAGCAACCGAACAGATAGAACGAACGACCAGCCAGCTTGGGTAGCGACCCTAGATTTGTGTCGGGACTATATTGTGTGGAAGGATGAAATAGTATGAACAAATTCATCAAAATAATGTTTTTAATGAAAATATGTAAATCATTATTTGAATATGTTGGTAACACGTTGTATAAAAGTGATAATGCCCTCGAATATATTGGCACGGTTTGCCGGTCCTCGACTTCGTCTTGGGCATAACAACACCCATGTCAATATATCCTCCAAACACCGGCTTCTCAGGCATTATCACTTAAAGGGAGTCTGCGACTCTACTTGATAGACTCACTGATGAAGAGACATTACACAGCACTGTGTGCCTGTTAGGGGTTTTGCATTATCATCTCTCTAACATTTTAGCTATAGGCTAATGGCAGCTTCAGGATCTATTTGTTTTGGTAAGGCTAAAAGGTTACTGTGAATCAACATTTGAATAGCTTCGTAAACAGCAGTATATACATTATGTAAATGCATACTCTATCCTAAAGGGAAATGGTGGACAATTACAAACGATACAAGTTGATGAACTGCTTTGCCCTTTATGGACTGTGCTATTTTATTGCTTTGCAGCATGCTACAGACTAACTTGAGGGAACTCAACACAACAACAGAGAACAATAGAGTATCACCAAACTTTGCCATTGATTTCATTCTCCACTTTATGCTGACGAAGCAAATCTCTGGCTCTGTGGTATTTACCCAGAACAATGTATTTACCGGAATTATCCATCCATCTTCACACAGCTTTTGAGCTTTTCCTGGCTGCCTGTCACACTGTTTCTATTTTTCATTAAATATTACAAGAACTGTAATAACATTCATTCCATGGTGGGTTGAAAGATGGATGAAAAGGGACATGTCCTCTGAATCAATTAGCTTTAGTTATTTTCATCCATCCCAGTCTGGCTTCAGGCCATAAACCAGAGTGATTTTAGCAGCGCAATTATGTTTCACTATAGAAAATGGAGGCTATGTCCTGTTCAATGAGCTCTTTTATTTCAATTACCAACCTGGTTGGATTTTCTTACCTCATAATAAGATGTATTACTTTGACTGTCTTGCGATGGTGCAACAGGGCCCCATCGCAAGACAGTCAAAGTAATACATCTTTGTCACGATTCAGACAGACGACCAGAGGACCACAATTGCGTCACACCAGAAAGTTTATTAAAACTTAAGGGAAAAGGGAAGTAGGGAGTGAATGAAGGCTCCAGGGGTAACAGGGATCCCGTCCAATGTGCTGGGTCTGTGCCCCCCCCAGTGGCAGCGATGCGTCCTATGAAGCCGGTGGTGGGTGGTCCAGAAGTCCGGGATTGAAGAGTAGTCAGGAGTCGTTATGGCAGAAGCAGGTCTGGATCTCCTGGGGCAGAAGAGTATCCAAAAATTCAGGCAGGTCCGGGGTCACAAAACCAGGGTGAGCCAGAAGCGCGAGCAAACAGGTTCCGGGTGAGAGCTTTGCAGACGATCTGACACCGGAGAGCTGAAAGACAGGGCCTTAAATACTGGGAGAGGTAGTGGGTAATGCAGCGCAGCTGGCAGAGTAATTAGAGCAGAGCAGAGCAGGGACAGGTGGAGCTAGTTAGGCTGAGTAGAGAGAGTGGTGAGCAGAGTGGAAGAAAATTAAGGTGGTAACCCGGTGGAGTGAGAGGCTCATGACAGAACCCCCCCCCCCAAGGGACGGCCCCAGAAGTCCCAAGAGCAACACCACGCCGGGCGGGAGGAGGGGAGCCGGAGGAGGGCTAGAACTCCTCCGAACGGTCCGAGTGAACGTCCTCATCCTCGGAGGAAGCCGGAGGGCCGTGGTCGGGAGATGGGACAGGTCCCGAGACAGGATCAGGCACAGGACAGGAAGCCGAGCGGGCAGGACGGTTAGGGACCCCTCTGGGGCGGCCCCTACGGATTGCAGGTTGATCAGGACGCCGTTGGTGGAAAGCGGTGATGAGAGTCCTATCCACAATCCGACTAGCTGGCACCCAGGTCCTTTCCTCAGGTCCATAGCCCTCCCAGTCAATGAGGTACTGGAGACCCCTACCCCTCCGTCTGGACCGAAGCAGGCGGCGGACGGTGTAAACCAGACCACCATCGACGAGCCGTGGAGGAGGAGGACAAGGCGCAGCAGGGACCAGCGGACTCTCATGGATGGGCTTAATCTTAGACACATGGAAAGTGGGGTGCACCCTCAGGGAATTAGGCAGTTGGAGCCGGACAGCAGTTGGGCTAATCACTCTTATGATAGGGAATGGGCCAATGAACCGAGGTGCCAGCTTCTGCGACTCCACCCTGAGTGGCAGGTTCTTCGATGACAACCACACCCTTTGACCAACATGGTAGGTGGGAGCAGGAATTCTCCGACGGTTGGCCCCGGTAGTGTAGCTGGCAACGGATCTGAGGAGTGTGGCTCGGGCTTGTGACCAGGTGCGGCGACATCGACGGGCAAAAGCAAGTGCAGATGGGCAAGTAACCTCCTCTTCCTGGCTGGCAAATAGAGGAGGCTGGTATCCATAAACACATTGGAAAGGGGACATACCGATGGCAGAGCAGATCAGAGAATTGTGTGCGTACTCCACCCATGTCAATTGCTGCGACCAGGAGTGGGGGTTGCGTGAAGTCATGCATCGCAGTGCCTTCTCGAGCTCCTGATTAGCCCGCTCTGACTGCCCATTGGATTGGGGATGGAATCCGGAAGTCAGACTGACTGTGGCTCCCAGCAGGTGACAGAACTCCTTCCAAAAAGCGGAGGAGAATTGTGGACCACGGTCAGAAACTACATCCTTTGGCAGTCCGTGGATCCGGAAGACGTGTTCCAGGACCACCTGGGCGGTCTCCTTGGCGGTTGGGAGCTTGGGGAGGGGAATGAAGTGTGCCATCTTGCTGAAACGGTCAACTATGGTGAGAATGACGGTCATGCCCCTTGAAGGGGGCAGCCCCGTGACAAAGTCAAGGGCGATGTGAGACCAGGGACGTCTGGGCACAGGCAGGGGCTGCAGCAATCCGGCTGGGGGCTGGCAGGACGACTTGTGTTGGTTGCAGATGGGGCAGGCTTGGACGAATTCCCGTACATCCTTTCTCAGAGAGGGCCACCAGAACCTCTGGGCGAGCAGGTTGTAAGTGCGGGTGGAGCCAGGGTGACAAGCTAGGCGGGAGTCATGTCCCCACTGAACGACCTGGGACCTCAGGTCTTCGGGGACAAAAAGGCGGTCAGCTGGGCAAGTGCTGGGACCTGGCTGGTTACGGAGAGCCTCCAGCACCTGTTCCTCAACAGCCCAGGTCAGAGCTGCAACGATGCAGGGACTTGGCAGAATCGACACAGGGTCCTTGGAGGGGGTGTCATCCTTCTGGAATTGACGGGAGAGGGCGTCTGGCTTGGTGTTACGTGATCCAGGCCGGTATGACAGAGTGAAATTAAACCTGGTGAAGAACAGGGCCCAGCGGGACTGCCTGGAGTTCAACCGTTTGGCCGTGCGGATGTACTCCAAGTTCTTATGATCGGTCCAAACGAGAAATGGAATGGTGGACCCCTCCAGCCAGTGACGCCACTCCTCCAAGGCAAGCTTCACAGCCAGCAGCTCACGGTTCCCTATGTCGTAATTGCACTCAGAGGGGGACAACCGACGTGAGAAAAAGGCACAGGGATGGAGCTTCCTATCCTCCGCAGCCCACTGAGAAATCACAGCACCAACTCCCACATCCGAGGCGTCCACCTCCACAATGAATTGCCGGTCCACATCAGGCATCTGGAGGATGGGAGCGGAGGTGAACCTCACCTTGAGGGTACTGAAGGCTTTGTCGGCTGCTGGGGTCCAGGTGAAGGGTTGCTTGGTGCTGGTTAGAGCAGTGAGAGGGGCAGCAACGGTACTGTAGTTCCGGATAAACTTTCTATAGAAGTTAGCAAACCCCAGAAACTGTTGCAGCTTCTTTCTGTTCTCCGGAACTGGCCATGAAGTGACTGCTGATACTTTGGCAGGATCCATTTGGATACTTCCCTCTGCCACTATGTACCCCAGGAAGGCCACTGTCTTGACGTGAAACTCACATTTCTCTGCCTTGGCGTAGAGGGAATTCTCCAGAAGACGATGAAGGACTTGCTGGACATGGCGGGTGTGTTCAGACAGGTTTCTGGAGTAGATTAAGATGTCATCCAGGTAAACGAAGACAAACTTGTTTAACATGTCCCGCAGTACATCATTCACTAGAGCCTGGAACACAGCAGGAGCATTGGTGAGGCCAAAAGGCATAACCAGATACTCGTAGTGGCCTGTTGGTGTATTGAATGCGGTTTTCCATTCATCTCCCTCCCGGATCCGCACTAGGTGGTAAGCGTTTCTGAGATCCAACTTGGTAAAAACAGTGGCTCCCTGGAGCAACTCAAAAGCAGAGGTGAGCAGAGGCAGAGGGTAACGGTTTTTCACTGTGATGTCGTTGAGTCCCCTGTAGTCGATGCAGGGGCGAAGAGATCCGTCCTTCTTCCCCACAAAGAAGAAGCCAGCACCAGCAGGAGATGAAGATGAACGGATTAACCCTGCGGACAGAGAGCCATTGATGTAGTCCTCCATGGACTTTCTTTCAGGAGCAGACAACGAATAAAGACGACCCTTTGGAGGGGCTGTTCCAGGGAGGAGGTCGATGGCACAGTCGTACGGTCGGTGAGGGGGCAGAGATGTGGCTCTTGCTTTGTTAAACACCTCTCTGAGACCATGGTAGCATTCTGGGACATTGGAGAGGTCAGGAGCGGAGTTAGTAGGTACTGGCCGAGGGGGTAGTGCGGCAGCAAGCAGGCAGGTTCGGTGGCAGTCCTCTCCCCACTCCCTGATCACCCCGGTCACCCAGTCGAGCTGAGGGTTGTGCCGGCGGAGCCATGGGTAACCCAGGATGAGGGGTTGGCCTGGAGAGGGGAGCAGGTGAAACTGGATAGTTTCTTGATGGTTTCCGGACAGACCCATCGAGACCGGGGCCGTGACATGAGTGACCGATCCGAGTAAGTGTCCGTCCAGTGCCCGGGCAGGAATAGGAGGTGTCAAACGGAGGTTCTCCAGTCCCAGTTGGCGTGCCAGCTTGATGTCCATTATGTTGGCTTCGGCGCCAGAATCCACCAGAGCAGCCAGGGTGTGAGTTGAGTCAGAGAGGCGGAGGTGAACTTGCAGCAGGGGTTTGCGGTCGGAGGACTGGATGGTCATTGAACTCAACCGGACTCCCCCTATGCCCGGTGAGCTTCGGCCCTTTAAAGGGCAGGTTACCACACGATGTCCATCACCTCCACAATAGAGGCAGAGGTTTGAGGTGAAGCGGCGCTGGCGCTCTGCAGGAGTGAGAGAGGCTCGCCCAATCTCCATAGGCTCAGACTGATCAAGCTGACCTGGGTGAGTGGCAGTAGATGACAGGAGCCCAGTCGGATCTCTCCGAATGCCGGTAGTAGGTGGACCTTGGCGCCCCCTCTCACGACGACGGGTCTGTATCCTTCTGTCGATCCTGACAGTCAGTGCGATGGCTTCATCAAGAGTGGAAGGCAGTTCATGGGAGACCAACTCGTCCTTGATATAGTCAGCCAAACTATGGAAGAACGCGTCCACCAACGATGGTGTGTTCCAAGAACTTCGTCTAGCCAGGGTTCGGAAGTCGATGGAATGGTCTGCGACTGTACGTCTGCCTTGTCGAATACTGAACAGTTCACGAGACGCCTCTGCGGTTGGTGAATCCAGGTCAAACACCTTCAGCATCTCCTCAGCAAACAGGTCGAAGGTTGCACATGCGGGGGTTTGACGTTCGAACTCTGCTGTTCCCCAGAGTCGAGCTCGGCCCGTCAGGTGAGTGATGGCATACCCAACTTTAGCCCCCTCCGTGGCGAAGGTCCTTGGCTGCAAGGAGAACTGAAGTCGGCAGCTAGTCAGGAATGGCCGGACCTGGGTTGAATCGCCGTTGAACCGCTCGGGGTTTCCAATCTTGGGTTCCGGAGCAGCGGCTGCAATGACCGGGGCAGGTAACTCGGGGGCAGGGCTGGTGGGCAGACTGGCTGGGGTAAGGTTGGTGAGGAGTTGAATGATCATGGCGAGTTGTTGTTGCTGCTGCTGGAACTGCTGCTCATGCTCATCGGTTTCCATGTCGGGGAAAGTGTGCGCTGAGTCCATAATGGTCAGATCGTACTGTCACGATTCAGACAGACGACCAGAGGACCACAATTGCGTCACACCAGAAAGTTTATTAAAACTTAAGGGAAAAGGGAAGTAGGGAGTGAATGAAGGCTCCAGGGGTAACAGGGATCCCGTCCAATGTGCTGGGTCTGTGCCCCCCCCAGTGGCAGCGATGCGTCCTATGAAGCCGGTGGTGGGTGGTCCAGAAGTCCGGGATTGAAGAGTAGTCAGGAGTCGTTATGGCAGAAGCAGGTCTGGATCTCCTGGGGCAGAAGAGTATCCAAAAATTCAGGCAGGTCCGGGGTCACAAAACCAGGGTGAGCCAGAAGCGCGAGCAAACAGGTTCCGGGTGAGAGCTTTGCAGACGATCTGACACCGGAGAGCTGAAAGACAGGGCCTTAAATACTGGGAGAGGTAGTGGGTAATGCAGCGCAGCTGGCAGAGTAATTAGAGCAGAGCAGAGCAGGGACAGGTGGAGCTAGTTAGGCTGAGTAGAGAGAGTGGTGAGCAGAGTGGAAGAAAATTAAGGTGGTAACCCGGTGGAGTGAGAGGCTCATGACACATCTTATTATGAGGTGAGAAAATCCAACCAGGGGATCAAATACTTTTTTCCCTCACTGTACATTGGTACAGTGAGGGAAAAAAGTATTTGATCCCCTGCTGATTTTGTACATTTGCCCACTGACAAAGACATGATCAGTCTATCATTTTAATGGTAGGTTTATTTGAACAGTGAGAGACAGAATAACAACAAAAAAATCAAGAAAAACGCATGTCAAAAATGTTATACATTTATTTGCATTTTAATGAGGGAAATAAGTATTTGACCCCTCTGCAAAACATGACTTAGTACTTGGTGGCAAAACCCTTGTTGGCAATCACAGAGGTCAGACATTTCTTGTAGTTGGCCACCAGGTTTGCACACATCTCAGGAGGGATTTTGTCCCACTCCTCTTTGCAGATCTTCTCCAAGTCATGAAGGTTTCGAGGCTGACGTTTGGCAACTCAAACCTTCAGCTCCCTCCACAGATTTTCTATGGGATTAAGGTCTGGAGACTGGCTAGGCCACTCCAGGACCTTAATGTGCTGCTTCTTGAGCCACTCCTTTGTTGCCTTGGCCGTGTGTTTTGGGTCATTGTCATGCTGGAATACCCATCCACGACCCATTTTCAATGCCCTGGCTGAGGGAAGGAGGTTCTCACCCAAGATTTGACGGTACATGGCCCCGTCCATCGTCCCTTTGATGCGGTGAAGTTGTCCTCTCCCCTTAGCAGAAAAACACCCCCAAAGCATAATGTTTCCACCTCCATGTTTGACGGTGGGGATGGTGTTCTTGGGGTCATAGGCAGCATTCCTCCTCCTCCAAACACGGCGAGTTGTGTTGATGCCAAAGAGCTCGATTTTGGTCTCATCTGACCACAACACTTTCACCCAGTTCTCCTCTGAATCATTCAGATGTTTATTGGCAAACTTCAGACGGGCATGTATATGTGCTTTCTTGAGCAGGGGGACCTTGCGGGCGCAGCAGGATTTCAGTCCTTCACGGCATAGTGTGTTACCAATTGTTTTCTTGGTGACTATGGTCCCAGCTGCCTTGAGATCATTGACAAGATCCTCCCGTGTTGTTCTGGGCTGATTCCTCACTGTTCTCATGATCATTGCAACTCCACGAGGTGAGATCTTGCATGGAGCCCCAGGCCGAGGGAGATTGACAGTCTTTTGTGTTTCTTCCATTCCCTTCTCACCAAGCTGCTTGGCGATGGTCTTGTAGCCCATTCCAGCCTTGTGTAGGTCTACAATCTTGTCCCTGACATCCTTGGAGAGCTCTTTGGTCTTGGCCATGGTGGAGAGTTTGGAATCTGATTGATTGATTGCTTCTGTGGACAGGTGTCTTTTATATAGGTAACAAACTGAGATTAGGAGCACTCCCTTTAAGAGTGTGCTCCTAATCTCAGCTCGTTACCTGTATAAAAGACACCTGAGAGCCAGAAATCTTTCTGATTGAGAGGGGGTCAAATACTTATTTCCCTCATTAAAATGCAAATCAATTTATAACATTTTTTACATGCGTTTTTCTGGATTTCTTTGTTGTTATTCTGTCTCTCACTGTTCAAATAAACCTACCATTACAATTATAGACTGATCATTTCTTTGTCAGTGGGCAAACATACAAAATCAGCAGGGGATCAAATACTTTTTTCCCTCACTGTATATCTGTAATTAAAATAATTTAGGTTGTGAGCCATAAAACGCAGGATTGAGAGAGCGATCTCATTTTCATTTATAATACAGATGTAATTGTACCCTTACATAATGTCTAATAAAGTACTACAAGCTTCCACAATCAATAGGTTCAGGGGATGTTTTGTGCTTTTATGAAAACGAATGATATTATGGAGATCTAATCAACGTGTCATGTTTTCATTGGGAAGCTATCCCAATAGAGGAAATAAATAGTAAGCACAGATTCTGCCAGGCTGAGGGTCTCTTTCTCTCATTAGTTGTTTTCATTCAACCTTGTGCAAGTCAAGCACGTAGAGCATGTTTACTTGAAAAGGGAGATTCATCTTTTCAACTCCTGAAAATAGCTAATTTGCTGTAATATAAATACAAACTTGTTCCACCACTTCACACAACAATAATGATAAAGGGATCAATAATTTTGTGTGCTAAAGCAAACATTGGACTTTCCAGGTTCCAGCATTGCAAAATAAAAGGCTATTTGTTAGAAATAGCTAGAAATTAATGGTGGCTTTTAAAATGTAGTAGACATGTTATTTTCATGGCTTTTAAACCAATGCCTTTTGGCAGGTTTTGAAGTGTGATTTAGGCTCCAATAGGAGAGGTCCTGGGCAACCTGGGGTATAATGCATGGAATTTGGGCGGCTGTCTGAGGAAACGGCGGGCGGAGAGCGTTGTTCTGGGCATCCAAGCCATTCACATGCACAACCAAAGGTATTTATAACTAACCCAAGATAGTTTATCTGTGTTGTTTACAGTGGGAGCCAATGAAGCATAGTGGGCAGAACAAGCAAGGAGGTGGGCAAGGCCAAGCACCAGCTAACGATATCCTATTGGTTGTTGTAGCATGTATTTGCATATTTCCGTTAGGGAATGCCTCTGTGAAGTGCGCGTGTGCACAAACTCAATTCGACCTTGCACTCCTTCTAAACAACACCATTTTTTAAAACTTTGACAAAGTGTCAAGTCTATAAAACTTAGGTCACTGTGTTCGTAACATATTCTAGTTTTGGGGACACAGATTTTATGGGGATCAGATGTTTAATCAATGAGAAAATGAGCAGAATGTCGGCCCAGTTTCACCTAGTTCCATCTTTACCCGTGTACTGTTAATTTAAAATGAATTAAGAAACATCGATTTGAAATAGTTTGACAACATTTTGTGAAATATTTGAAATACTCAACTCAACATGATATTGATAGACTACTCATTGTCTCTGCAAACAATACTACAGCTCTTTACTGACACTTGCAGTTTTGGAGTTTAATTTCGGAGTGTAATTAAAATGTGAGTCAGGCCACAGAGCCATACATGGCTCATCAGAAACCAAAGTTGGCACTCTGGAGAGGCACTGTGATGTCAAATTAAATCCTATAGAGTCAGACAAACTGTTCACTGAGAAAAAGTTTAAACTGAAAATAGGGCATGCAGTCCCAGCTGGGCTAACTCCCGCAAGTTTCAAAGATGAACAATGTCTTGTTTGTGTTTGATACTGGCAAATGCTGCATTACATCACTGTCTAGTCTACCTACTTCACTGCTCATTATTCACAGGCTGCTACACTCCTTCAAAGAAAATATGAGTTAAGGAAAAGACTGTCGCATCTATGAGGTCCATGGTCGCATCACTGCCAGTTTGGTAATAAATTAAGGATGCTGTCTTTTCCATCTGCATTTGTCTCTGAAATGAACCATGGCCGTGTTTGAAATCTGTCTTGCCTACTAAAACTACATACTGTGTAAAATAGTACTACATACTATTTAGAGCATACTGTTAAGTAAAAACGTATGCAATAAGCAACAAATATCAACATAAACTTTATCCGTACGGAGGAGGCGTCATCTAAAGCACAATCGCCCTTGTTCCCCACCATTTGTTCATTTTTGTAGTGTGTCCCCAATTCCGACTATTAGCTGTTGTCAAACACGTGTGTGAAAAGACAATTCTCTTCCTCAATAGTGTGGAGCGAAATCTACTTGATGAAAACCCGAAATGAGTATGACATCCTGGCATTTAAAGCATACATATATTTTCAAAATTGTACATGCTATAAAGCGTTCTATTTCATATACCACAAAAGCCTACTATTTAGAACGCAAGTATGGGTATTCGGACATGGCCCATGTCTTGTCAGCCATGCCACTATACAACAGTTAATTGACAGTATATCTCTTCAATATATCCACACTCATTCAAAATGTGTATCACTCAGTATCTGACTAACTCAAACTACGGTAGCATAGCATTGCTAAAGCTTATGGGAAGAGGGCATAGTTGGCCCCAACCATTGTCACAACCATGATGCCTGTATATTGGTATAAGGTAAATCCATTTGAATTCAATCACTTTTTGACAGGATGCCTTTTTGATTTAAACAAAACTTTCAATACATGTTTGCCCATGGAAGAAGTGGTCAGAAAGGGACTTTTTGGACCTGAATGCCAAAACAGTCAGGAGATAAAGGTGCTCAAAGTTGACCCATTTTGCATACCACACCATACCATGAGACATCGATGTCTTCATCACTGGAAAAGATCAACGGTTGAGTTTGATATAATTTAAAAGTTTACAAACAGGGTTGTTAAACTATTGTATAATTTCTTGACATGTTTCTTAATAAAAATCCAGATTTGTTTTTACCTTTAACATCAATTATCTAAAAACACACTTTTTTCATATTCGCATATGTTGTAGCTTAGACCATATTTCACATCATCGGAGGTTTTGTGTTGTGCCCGCCATCGGTTGAGACACAACATGCTCTTGAATACAGGGTGGGTGTCATGTTTTGGCTGATAAATGTACTAAAATGGGAATAAAATTGAAATTTCAACTTTCAAATGGTACCATAAAGATGGTTGGAGGTCCACACATCAGAGAATGTTGACTTGAATGGAAATATCTGTTGTTTTAAATTATACTGTCAATCCTCCATAGGAAACCTATTGAAATCATATAAATATAGATAGAGAACAGACATTTGATACTTCTAAATAGACATTTGAAACTTCTAAAATTGGGCAAATATGTATGGAAGGTTTTGTTCAAATCAAAAGGGGTCCTGTCAAAAAGTGATTGAATTCAAATGGATTTACCATATAGCTTGGTGCCATTCTTAGGTTACTGACCTAAACCAACAGGTTGGTCCAACAGGCTAGTAGCCTAGACTTACCATGTTAGTGTATTCCAAAGCTCACCAAGAAGCTTGATGGTAGGCCGCTAATGCAGCTATTTTACAATGGAAGTAAAAAATTAATCCAAGGTTGTTTTGAAGTGGTAATATTCTGCTAATCAGACATTGCAGTGCATTTCAACACTGCTGATGCCTTGCAGATAGCTTGGGGGTATGGCTCAGTGAACTGATGCTTTTTCCCCAGTGTGGTAATTGTGCTTTGGTCTGTTTCGCACCAATAGAATCAGAACATATGTGGAAATTCAGCCCCTGCACATTTAAAAAGCATTCCTACAGGCAACTCTTTTTAAGAATATTATAGCTTTATTTTTCATGCTCCAATAACTATAGCTGGCGATGGAATACAGATTTTCTAACTGTAGCTTCATCCTTGTCTTGGAAGTATACCAGTACGGTACCTGCTAGAGGATCTTACCAACACACAGCATTTTCTCATCATGTTTGAAAGTGAGGGAGATAAGAGAGATGAAGAGAAAGGAAATGGGCTTTTTTGGTCGGCTGCTGTCATCTGAATTTGAGAGAGACAGTCCTCCCCAGTGTATTCATGCTGGCAGCCACTCTCAAACTGCAACAAGGAAAGATTAGAGAGGCGGAGAGAGAGAGGGGGAGGGGTGACGAGGAGAAAAGAGAGGGAGCACGTTAACACAGCACAGGGGTTCATTAAAAGGGCTGGATCATCCGTGCCCATCTTGCTGTGGATTCTGGGGGATTGACTCTCAGGACCTTACTACTGTAGCACACGCTCTCCACTGTCCTCCACAGGCAAAGACAGGAAGGGAAATGGCAGTGATTTTTCATTTCCTGCTTCCACTCAGTCTGGGATGATGTGGCGTAGCTTAGAGTGTACGCCAGGGAGATTTGAGTTTTGAGTTTGAGTTGATTTATTCTTGCTCACAGATAAAACTGAAGAAATGCAGAATTTACATTACTAAGAATAGCAAAACACTAATTTTAAATAATTTCAGTGCCATCAGTCAATGTATAAGACATGCTACATCTATTCTAAGGCTGAACATGGGAATCAACACAGAGAGAGTATGATGAGGGGGTGGTAAAGACATTATCTCACCATCATGGAGGTCTTCTGTCAGTTCCTGTGTTGTCTTGTACTGATGTGTGTTGGCACAGTACAGTATGTTACTAGAGAACACTGTTCTGGGAACTGAAGGAAATATGAGGGCACTTCTGTGTCAGTGCCTAGGCTTGTAGCATTAAGGAACTCCTGCAGCAAATCCAATCTCGATCAGGAATGTTGAAGTTTGCTATTGGCTGCCTGAGGATTGAGTAGGGACATTATCTTTGAAAAATGTCACTGTGATTCCTGAGGAATAGTGTGGAAAGGGTCGAGGAGGGACACACAATAACTAGGTCTCCTCCATCTTTACAATATGCTGCACCAACAACGGAGAACAGTCATCCATTTCTAGAAGATAGTAGATGTAGTTTCATACTATCAAACCTTATTGACAGAGATTTGTAAGTAAACAAAATGATATGCTCAGAGACATCTATTTAACGCAATGAGTTAATGTTAACTGTCATATTTTATTGACGATAGGTTACTATTGATCTAAGCGCTTGTGATTGCTCACTTTGAGCACGTCCATATGGAATTGGCAACAACATACAATTTGCCACTGCAGCTGCACCACAGACTGTAAATCCATACCAGCCAGCATATGGAGAAAACCAGAGATGCACATTTGTCAGAGTGAAACCTCAGACTGCACAGATTCATCATGTCATATGCACTATTAAACCTTAAGTGCCCCTGGTGCCAGACATCACATGACACACTGTTATCTAGTGCTGGAGAAGAACTGTCGACTAACTGCTGAGGAAGTCTGTTAATTACACCACTTCCATATTTGATATTCCCATCCTACCAGGCTGGAGCTTTTTTGAAAAGCAGAGTGACCACTCTCTCAGACAGCCACACCAGGCCTCCCACAGTCCCCCAGGACCCAGGGAGTTTAGCAGGCTCAGCCGAGCACACAGCCCCACTGATGAATAGGAATCTGTGGGCGAGAGAGCTGAGCGCTGGGTAGAATCCCTGACTGTCTGGATGTATCTAATTAGCTAGTGGCGCTAGCCTTAAACTGGATGATTACGCTCTGCTGATTGGCTGTGTGTTAGCTAGTTGGGGCTGGGAAGCTCATGAGTGTAGTGTCTCCCCGGCACATTACATCACACCACAGTGCTCCCCAACTAATGAGGCTGGGCTTAGTGAAGTACTGTAGGTCAGCCAGTCAGCCAGCCACCATGGACCCAGTCAGTCCATCCCCTGAGACACTGGCGGAATAGCCCTCATCGGAACAGACAGGGGAGACAATGGGAGGAAGAGGGAAAGAGAGGGAAAGAGAGGGACAGAGGGCTTGACCAAGAGGGAAACTCAGAGAGAGGAAAGATAGCTAGAAGGAGAGGGAGGTTGAGAGGGGAAGGACAATATGGAGGGACAAAGGGGCAGAGAGAGAAAAATATTTAGGCTTTTGAGAAGAAATGGAGCGAGAGAGACTGAGAAAGGAGAGAGAACACGGCATTATCTTTCTTCCGCGTCTCAATAAGGACTTGTTCCATACAAGTTTCCTCACGCAGAGGCGATGAATGGCCATGTGTGTGAGGAAGTGATCCCCCCCAAAATACTGGTGCACTAGGGGTCATGAATTCGGGATAAGGAGGAACAAAGAGGGATTCTGTGGGCCGCAATGATGAGATCACACATAGGACACACCAGCTCTGTCCCTGATGGTTATTCTTAGGGCACTGAACAGTGAGGCGACTGAGTCACAGGGCCTCAGGCCTAGAATATAGCCTGCAGCAGTACAGGGGGCTGTGTAGCCTGCTTCTGCATGTCTGTCTGTTAGTCAGACAGGAGAGAAGGTAGCTAGCATTGGCAAATGGCAATGAGGAGATACTAGAAATGGAAGGATTCTCTCCACTGATAAGAAACCCATCTTCAAATAAATCACTGAGCAGTGATGGCTCTGTTCTTGAATACCGCAGGCCACTAGTGTTTTACCTTATGTTCAGTGTGATATAAAAATAAATGTATCTCTTCCAATATACATTTTTTGTGTATTGAGATATTGTGGATTCAAACCCAGTAACTGAGGTAATTTGTCATACTCTGCCTAGCTTTTAAATGTAATCTTTGACACATAGCATTGTGTTAAGGTTAGGCAAGTGATGACTAAATCATGACTCTGGGTTATTTTTTACCATGCGCCATTATCAGACCCTCTCTCACATACCACTGAGATGTGGAAAGCCCTGCTGTGTTATGTGAATTTATTTCTTATAATGTCATCCTATGGGAGCCATTATTCTGGCTATTTTAGGGTACCGAATGTTTGGAAGGGAACATTGCCTTGCTTATTTCAGACCTTTGCATGCTTATACACTGCAACACAAAGTTTGATAGCGATTACAGCCCAGTTGATGACAATGCATTTCATTAGGAGGGAACTTCCTCATGCTTATTTATTTCTGACCATTGTGTGCTGGTATCTCACCAATTCACAACTCGATAGCAAACTGTTTGACGCCCAGCACTGTTGTTGACAATGCAATGTATTAGGAAGGACGCATAGTACGTTTGTGGCATGCATTTTTCTTGGGACTGGTCGTATTGTTTGTGTGGCCGAGCCTATTGATTACCTGGGAAAACGATTGCCTTGGCCTCTTTATTCATTCCCTTTTGAGTGTGAAGGTTTTTGAGGTGACGTGAAGTTATCCCAGGGTGTCATATCAATACCCAACTCATTACCATACAGCATTTTCTCTGAGGGTGACTTCAAAGGCTTTTCATCCTCTCTACAGCCGGGGATGTTACTGTTGGTGTGCTGCTTTTGGAAATCAACGTGCGGGAGATTCATTTCGAGAGAAGAGGGGAACGTGGAATGTGCTCTGCTCTCACCCAAGCTGTTGGTGTTGTCTCCAATACTCTTCTACTGTAAGCAGCCATTAGCTAAAACATAGCCTTAAGGGTCTTGAATGAATTATTGATTGCTCTTTTGCTTGGATCGTTTTTGTTTTTTAGGAGCACTTATCCCATCACACTGAAGTACTGTATAAATAGTTTCACTTTAGGTTTTCAGGACCTTTACCATGTACTCGACCATGCATCATGAGTACCATGTACTCAAAGGAGACTAGTAGCCTAGATGTAGTGGAATCGCAAAATAATCAGCAGTGTGACTGTCTGTGACACATGACTGGCAGTTGAATATGCTAGAAATGTGCACCATCATAGACCTGCATACCTGGCTGCTGTGGCTGCTGTTGGAACAGTGATGTATTGTAGGACTCAAGGAGCTGCCAGTGCGTGGATTAAATACGCATTTCCTAAAGCAGGTAGAAAGATGAAGGGCTCTGCGCAAGACTGGCGCCACTCTGACAGGAGGCCAGGAGGATGACTGACTGATGGGACAGTGGAGGAGTGCTGAGTGCTGCTGACTTTCTGTTTGACTCAGTCCGACTGAGGAAAAACGTACATAATCCTACAACTCCGAGGCCCCAAGGCATAGTAGCGCTGTCAGTGAAAACATCTGAGGGGAGAGACTGCATTTATACATACATACGTACGTACATACATACATACATACATACATACATACATACATATATACATGCATACAGTACATTGTGTACAGACATTCGTATTCACGAGTTCTAGTCGTGTTTTCTCCACCGCAGATGACTTTGCGCTTTTAAGAACAGCTTGTCTCAGCAGTAGCTGTTTTTTATGGCTGTCTGCTTTTTTTATCTAGACAGTTCTCCTGTCACCACAAGTGGAGGACAGGTGTTAAATATTGAAAGAAGATAACAAAAACACTGGCTTGGTAACTTCTTTCATGAGGAGAAAAAAAGCAATTTGTATGGTTTCATTCTGCCTGCGTGCTAGACGATGTTGTCTACATGTTATCAACACTCTCTGGTGCTTTTTTCAGCCTTATCCTAAGTGCATTTGCTATTCCTTTTGACACGTTGAAAGCATAACTTTTATTGCTTCAGGTGTCTGTACATTTGTCAAGACACATTACATCTTTGAAAGAAGAAAAAAATGGTTGTCAAACTAGCAAATATTCAGCACACGTCTCCTGCCCAAGCACAGCTCTCCAGTGCCTTGTGCCTCGACGTGTTTGCTCTTCACAGCGATAGTGAGTAATGATTATCAGTACTGCGGTGTTAGATGACTTGGAGCCAAAATAATTTCCATTTGAACTGTCTTGGCTGCACCTCAAATGCCAAGGCTGTGGGTTTTTGTTTGTAGTTTATGTATTTTGGGGATAAATAATGCAGGTTTGGCAGTCATCGTTCGTTTTATGTCCGCAGGCAGTTTGCTCACTGAGTTAACATTAGAGAGGGAAAGGGAGAGAGAGAGAGTCGATTGAAATGGAAACTGGTGTTCTTGCCTCCCGGTCCTCAGCAGGACAGTTCAGGTTTATCTGGATGGGGCTCAGAAAGCACCAGGGAACTTTGCATGTTAACTGCATCTATCCTTCAATACCTTCTGCTCTGAATTTATAGGTGCATGCATACAGTACTAGAGCAGAAGCAATGGGGGAGACTGAGCTCTCTGAGATTCATCCTCCTTTGCCTGGTGTCAGGAGATGCTGAGTTTTGGCAGATGTTTACAGCCCCTCTGCTGCTCGTGCCCCCACTAAGACTTCCTGTTTATCCTCTGACCTTAATTCAGGCCACCAGCTGCCAGCCCCATGCCTTCAGCCCCATGCCTCCAGCCCCAAGACTCCAGCTTTTAGCCCCATGCCTCCAGCCCCCAGCCTCCAGCTCCTATCTTCCAGCCTCTAGCCCCAAGCCTCCAGACCCCATCTTCTAGCCTCTAGCCCCAAACTTCCAGCCCCAAGCCTCCAGCCCCCATCTTCCAGCCTCCACCCCCCAGCCCCAAGCCTCTAGCCCAAAGCCTCCAGCCCCCAGCCTCCAACCCACCAGCCTATCAGAGTCTCCCCATCTACAGCAGCACACCATGGAGACCGACACCCCTATACTACCCTATCCTTGCAAGGACATCCCATCAGTAGACACCACTTGTGAAGCTCAGACCTGGTGACTAGTGCACCGGATTCAATGAAAGGACAATAATGCAGTTGCAAACACCTTCCACAGTATCACAATTCCATTGGTTCCCTATAAGTAAACAGAAATGAAAGGAACCTAGTGGTGCTACCACTTCCCACGCCAGTCAGGAGAGAATGTGTCAGTGTGTGTGTGTGTGTGTGTGGGGGGAGTGAGACAAGCAGACAGGCAGTCAGCCGCAGCTGAGGGGAGCGGGTGTGAGAGTGTGAGAGACAGCCAGGGCACTCCAGCCCGCTCCCTCTGCCCTCGCGGGGAAAGCGGCTGTTTGTCTGAGGAAAACAGAGGCAATGGAGCAAAAAAATTTACTGTGAGGGAGAGAGGCAGAGACTTAGTGACCGAAATGGACCCGGCTCTTGACATCCCAGCGACCAGTAGTCCATTCTTGATGCAGAGCTAATTTCTCCCCATAAAAACTCTTGACACTTAACTTTCCTTTTACAACATTACATTCTCACATCAAACCCCAGATGTGCTTGTCATGCTCTACTCTCATTGTCAGAGTAATCATACCATAGACTCAATTGCCAGCACCCAGAGGACTTCAAAATGTAACAATCTGGTCGTATGGTATTATCGGTTTGAAATATTCATGATTTCGCCTGAGTACCCTTTTATTACACTGTGGGAGCACATTAATTATGCATGGCCTGGAGCGTTTCAGATTGTATCCATGAACCGCTGGAGTGAAGTTTCTGATATTCCTTGTCTGGTAGAAAACCTCCCAAAAATTTTACCACAGGGCGATTATGAGAGAAACAGATTACTGGAGAGGGGTGAAAAAGTCTCCCCGTCTCCCCTGTCCTTGGTGCTCTGGACCTGAACGAAGATCAGGATAGTATGAGGTAATCTCAGGCCTGATACACTTGATCCTCCCCTGACAGCCAGACCCTCTCCCCTCACAGCTCCATCCGAGGCCATGTTGTCACTCCCTGTTTGGGGAATCAATTCAGTGAAATGTGGCTCTGGTCTGGTCCTGGGGTTCTGCAGCTATGTGGTAATTACTCGTGTTTGAGAGAAGAGACGTGTTCAAGAGAAGAAAAACACCCCAGAGGCAGCAGCCCTTTGTTCGCATTGATGGCTGGAGAGGTTGACGCTTTTGATCTGAAGGGGGTTTCTGGTGGCACGCTTTTCACAGTCTTGTTGGTCTATATAACACTGTATGCTTTAATCAAACTGTGCTTTTAGCCTGAGACTGAATACCGTACTGTATCTGAGAGATTTATTAATACATCTGCAAGTCATGGCACATCCTGACCCCTTCTCACCCTGTTGTCCTGCGGTTCATAATGCAGCAACTTCATAATAACTACCTTGTTACTCCAGTCATTGTTATGTCGTACAACATTGCTACCACTCGTTTCAGCTTTCACTCTTTCATTTTCTATAGAGACCGTGTGATTATGGCTGCACAGAACAATGGAAATGTTCTGGTCAAATGTTATGTACTTTGTGACATCCTCCTCAGGGAGTGAGCTGAGTTCAGCAACAAATGTTCCATTAAAGGGTACATGCTCATTTAATGGGAATAATTGACCATGCTTGTGTTACCTTAGAGATCACCCCCCTCTCTCTTTCTTTTTGCCTCCATTCTGTTTTCTTCTGTTTTCAGATATGCTCTTCAACGTCTTTGAATAATAACCATGTCTTTTTGACGCCCATTCATTGTGCCATTTACTGTCGTAATATATATCAGTGTGCGACTGGGAAAACACGTCTGTCTATGGATGCCCTGTGCGTCTCCATCTCTTCAACCCAGCCTGCCTCTATCTGTCTGTATACCTCTCAGACTGATGCTTTTCATTTGTCATATTGACAAGGTCATTAGAAATTAACCCTTCATGTTCCCTCAAGGGGTTTATTAAAGCAATTAACTGGAACAGCTACCAATTAAAGATAACAGCCGATAACACATTTATCTCTGCAAAGCCTGATTGGCAACCGATGAGCAGTACCTACCTATGTGTTAGCAATGTCAAAACAGGAAGAAGACATTGAAGCGTGACGAGCCGTTGACAACACACA
Organism: Coregonus lavaretus; assembly: GCF_964263955.1. NCBI lineage: Eukaryota > Metazoa > Chordata > Actinopteri > Salmoniformes > Salmonidae > Coregonus > Coregonus lavaretus. Next base: position 23,259,582 of record NC_140018.1, read on the forward strand.
TGGTATTTTATTTTATATGCGGTGCTGTTCTTCTAGACCTGTTTTTCTGTATATTCTTGGGAGGATATATATATATAGCTGAGCTAAGCATATCCATATCACAGTATATGGACACCAGTGTATTTCATCTCCATGACTGCTGCACTGTTCCAGTGAAGTGACTGTTGAGTTATTCAGGGGTGGCGCGGTAGGCAGTCCTTCACAATGGACCACTGCTCCCAAGCACGCATATTGAACACAGGCAGCGTTGTCTGGCTCTTTGAGGGAATGTGCCGTTGGACTTCACTGAACGGAAATGGTGTCTGGATCATTGTCCTCTGTTGGGGAGGCAGTACACTCTCTGATACATAGGCCTTTAGGCATATTATGGTATTATTACACTGTACAGAAAGGTAATTTTAGAGCATGAATTTAAACAAGCAATTATGATATTAATGTCCATAATTATTGTTGTTGTTGAAATAATTACTATGCTTCAAGGAATATTTTAATGTGATGAGCTGTGAAAAAGTGGGTGTGAGTTCAGTGTACTGTTTGATGAGCGGAACAGGACTAAGCTAGAGGAAATTCATCGTTACATAGTCAAAGGTGGTTATATGTTATTGGACATATAACAAAATCTTGTCACGGTAAATGATCTCTATACCGCAAGTCCATTTACTCTTAAACGTCATTGTCAGTTGATGTTGGCTGACTTTTACTCTTTGAGTACATGCTACAGTATTACCCTGTTAAATCTTAATGGAGTTGTGATCATTAAAATGGCCACACAGTGACTGAACTCCCTGCCCTCTGTGTCAAATTCACTTTGCAGTTGCTTAATCCCCCACTCAGTGAATTAGGCATACAGTCCTCTGACACATAGCTACTGTAAGCCTGACTGATACCCTACTGAGGTAGAGAGGCCCCTGCACTCCCAAGGCACAGGAGGGAGGAACATAGGTCTCTCTCATCAAAGACATCAGCCACAGGTTCACAGTCCATTTTTTAACCACACATTATTCTCACCATGCATTGAAGGTTTGAATTAAATCTGTTGAGTAAGCGGTATTTAAGTCAAGCAAGACATGAAACACAAAGCCATGATGCCTAGAAAGGTTTTTTAGAAGGGTTAGCGATGTAATTTGAAGAAACGCATGGGTTTATCAGTTGTATAATTTCCTCTACTGTTCCAATCACAACTCAGTGACCTGTTTTGCACCAGTCTGCCCACAGTAATGCATAGAGAGAGAGTGAGAGAGGTGGAGAGGGACAGAGAGTGAGTCACCAGTGTAGAGAGCTGGACCAAGGACTCAGGGAGTCTCTTCATCACAGGGAGCCCAGACAGCAGAGCAGACAGGACAGGCCAGCAGGTGTCACAGCACCATCAGAGTGTGTTTAGCACAGTCATTATCTCCTTAGATAATCACCACTCGCTGCCCTACACTGTGTGTGTGTGTGTGTGTGTGTGTGTAGGAGGCGAGGGGGTAAGTTGTAAGGGTGTGGACCAGGCCTCTTCCTAGGGGTCTTTCTGCTACTGGCCAGATGGTGCCCAGGTGCCCTCCACTGCCACCCCTACCCCACCCCAGCCCTGTCTGCTCTGTTCCCCAGCCCCACCATGGACAGCCAGGCAGGGAAATGGCGAGCAGCCATAAGGGAGCTGCTGCTACTTTAGCACAGCTAGCACAGAAATATAATCTGTTTTATATGGTATTTACCCATTCATTATGCAAGTCCATTGAATGCGGTTTTATTCCCAGAAACATTTTCTGTGCAAATGAGAATGGAGTAAGCTGGCTGTCTCCAGTGGGAGGTGACCTAGTTCTGATTAAACCATCGTTCACGTCCCCCCCTGTATAATTCTGTTTTAGACAGAATGGTTTAGCCACTGTGGTGGATGTGAGGTACCCCACTTTAATGGTCAATTATTCCCATTAAATGAGCATGTACCCTTTAATGGAACATTTGTTGCTGAACTCAGCTCACTCCCTGAGGAGGATGTCACAAAGTACATAACATTTGACCAGAAAATTCTCATTGTTCTGTATAGCCATAATCACACAGTCTCTATAGAAAATGAAAGAGTGAAAGCTGAAACGAGTGGTAGCAATGTTGTACCACATACAGTGAGGGAAAAAAGTATTTGATCCCCTGCTGATTTTGTACATTTGCCCACTGACAAAGACATGATCAGTCTATAATTTTAATGGTAGGTTTATTTGAACAGTGAGAGACAGAATAACAACAACAAAAATCCAGAAAAACGCATGTCAAAAATGTTATAAATTGATTTGACCCCTCTGCAAAACATGACTTAGTACTTGGTGGCAAAACCCTTGTTGGCAATCACAGAGGTCAGACATTTCTTGTAGTTGGCCACCAGGTATGCACACATCTCAGGAGGGATTTTGTCCCACTCCTCTTTGCAGATCTTCTCCAAGTCATTAAGGTTTCGAGCCTGACGTTTGGCAACTCGAACCTTCAGCTCCCTCCACAGATTTTCTATGGGATTAAGGTCTGGAGACTGGCTAGGCCACTCCAGGACCTTAATGTGCTTCTTCTTGAGCCACTCCTTTGTTGCCTTGGCCATGTGTTTTGGGTCGTTCTCATGCTGGAATACCCATCCACGACCCATTTTCAATGTCGTGGCTGAGGGAAGGAGGTTCTCACCCAAGATTTGACGGTACATGGCCCCGTCCATCGTCCCTTTGATGCAGTGAAGTTGTCCTGTCCCCTTAGCAGAAAAACACCCCCAAAGCATAATGTTTCTACCTCTATGTTTGACGGTGGGGATGGTGTTCTTGGGGTCATAGGCATTGTAGCCCATTCCAGCCTTGTGTAGGTCTACAATCTTGTCCCTGACATCCTTGGAGAGCTCTTTGGTCTTGGCCATGGTGGAGAGTTTGGAATCTGATTGATTGATTGCTTCTGTGGACATGTGTCTTTTATACAGGTAACAAGCTGAGATTAGGAGCACTCCCTTTAAGAGTGTGCTCCTAATCTCAGCTCGTTACCTGTATAAAAGACACCTGGGAGCCAGAAATCTTTCTGATTGAGAGGGGGTCAAATACTTATTTCCCTCATTAAAATGCAAATACATTTATAAAATTTTTGACATGCGTTTTTCTGGATTGTGTTGTTGTTATTCTGTCTCTCACAGTTCAAATAAACCTACCATTTAAATTATAGACTGATCATTTCTTTGTCAGTGGGCAAACGTACAAAATCAGCAGGGGATCAAATACTTTTTTCCCTCACTGTAACAATGACTGGAGTAGCAAGGTAGTTATTATGAAGTAGCTGCATTATGACCAGAACCGCAGGACAACAGGGTGAGAAGGGGTCAGGATGTGCCATGACTTGCAGATGTATTAATAAATCTCTCAGATACAGTACGGTATTCAGTCTCAGGCTAAAAGCACAGTTTGATTAAAGCATACAGTGTTATATAGACCAACAAGACTGTGAAAAGCGTGCCACCAGAAACCCCCTTCAGATCAAAAGCGTCAACCTCTCCAGCCATCAATGCGAACAAAGGGCTGCTGCCTCTGGGGTGTTTTTCTTCTCTTGAACACGTCTCTTCTCTCAAACACAAGTAATTACCACATAGCTGCAGAACCCCAGGACCAGACCAGAGCCACATTTCACTGAATTGATTCCCCAAACAGGGAGTGACAACATGGCCTCGGATGGAGCTGTGAGAGGAGAGGGTCTGGGAACACTGCTTAGTAAAAACATCAAGTCTATGGCATTTACTGGGATGCTATTTGCTATCATGCCACTACAAATAGTGATTGAAATCGGTACAAAGTACAATCACTCTTCTCCTTTGTTTCTCTCTATCTCTGCCTTCTTTTTTCTTTCTGACTCCCCCACTCTTTCTCCCTTTTCATCTATCCATCCCTTTCCCAATCTCTCTCTCTCTCTCTCTCTCTCTCTCTCTTTCCCTTTCCCATCCAGCTCTCTCTCTCTCTGTCCCCTGCTGTGGAGGTGGAGGTGTCTTAGTATTCTGCAGAGTGAGGCAGTGTCTACTGAGAAGGAGCCACTCTCTCTGCCCGTCTCAAACGGGAGGGAATTAAATTAGCCCTCAATGTATATTTACTCCTGGAAGAAGATGGAGCCTTTGTAGGCCATCACGCTAATCCCGACTGAAGCAGACTGGAGTAATTTGGGGGGGAAATGGTGTTTGATTGGGCTTTGAGAATGGAGAGTGGGAGATGTGGAGGTTGGCGCACACAAACATCCCTGATGGTGAGAGGCCTGGATATGGAGAAGAGTGAGTGAGGGAGGGATGGTGAGAGGAAAATCAATGGTTGTAAACAATGTCTCTCCTGTCCTCTCAGTGTCAGCCCCCAAACACCCCTGTCCATTAGGCCTGGGGTTGGGGCTGGAGCTAGGGCTGCAGCTGGGGATGGTGCTGGGGCTGGTGTTGGAGGCTTCTCTGGGATAGAGCTGAGGCTGGGGGCTTCTCTGGGGCTGGAGCTGAACAGTAATGAACCTTTGTTGCCTCTAGATTTGATTCAGGGAAAATTAAAGGCCAGGGTGAATCACTTGAAAGGCCCATTCTCCCCATAATTAATTGCTGTTTTTAAAAGAGAGGCTACCAAATCTACAATTTTTGGTGTTGTTTTTGAAGTTGTAGCTATTTTGTTAATGACATGCACCCTCTTGCAATAACATTTCACAGAATCATTATGTTTTGCTGAATAACAGGTTGGATTTCATTCAATAGCAATCATTTTCAAATGCCCCTGACCTCCTTCCTTTGTAGTCTCATCCATCAAATCCACCTGAAAGCACTACTTTTTATTTATTTTATATGCTCTTCAACTCATCTTTGTAACACAGACAGGGTCATTGTCAGAACACAAAACATTGAAATGATTTGAAGAAATGTAATTTTTTTCCCTTGTTAAATCCATCAAAAAATGGCTTGTAAAACACCTCTCTCTCTCTCTCTCTCTCTCTCTCTCTCTCTCTCTCTCTCTCTCTCTCTCTCTCTCTCTCTCTCTCTCTCTCTCTCTCTCTCTCTCTCTCTCTCTCTCTCTCTCTCTCTCTCTCTCTCTCTCTCTCTCTCTCTCTCTCTCTCTCTCTCTCTCTCTCTCTCTCTCTCTCTCTCTCTCTCTCTCTCTCTCTCTCTCTCTCTCTCTCTCTCTCTCTCTCTCTCTCTGAGTGTGTTCTATAAATCAATGACCCTTAGGAATCAGAGCAAAGTTTTGCTGGAAAATGTGTTTTTATTGTGTTACATAAATTACAGGGCACTCAAGATATGCGTGTAGATTTGTATGAATTTGTTTGACATCAGCATAGTTGAGGCAATACATTTTAGTATATTGTTATATTCCGTTAAAAGCATGCTGCCTCATCGGTACTAAGCTGACTACATAATACAGTGATAGTGTAGGTGTTAGACCTCAACAGTAAGTCTGGGATAGTCCTTAAAGAGCTACTGAACACCTGATTGGCGCGTGTGTTTTCCACGATTTCAGTCATGGAGGTGTGTTTCCTGACCGATTCTGCGTTTGGTTAATGATGTTTGTCCCCCATCAGACACTGTAAATTTTTACATTTTACATTTTAGTCATTTAGCAGACGCTCTTATCCAGAGCGACTTACAGTTAGTGAGTGCATACATTTTTCATAGAAGCCTATTTCACTTCCTCAAAATCCCCAGAATGACTCTAAGATAACTCAATAAATTAATAATAAATGTTGACGTTTTTGCCGTGGATGTTTTAGTTGTACAATTTGACATCTAACTAAGGTGTTTGGTGCAGTATTTCTCAAGTGAAAAGATGTGTGACGTGTTGTCTTATGTAAACAGTCAGAGCTGCTGAGCAGGTCTGTCTCACTGTCTATGCTATTGAATAGACAGCAATCACCACATCTGTTCACTCCAAGTTAGTGGGCAAATGGACATCCTCAAATCAAAATCCAACCTTAATTTACCCGTTGTGACGCATGGATGTTCCAAACTCCATTTTAGACGAGACTGACTTTATGACCAAAATTATCCTATTTAACTTTTTAGTCAATATTGACACTAGAATAACTGTTTCTGACTCATATCGATGCCACATAGGCCGTTTTCAAAGGGATTTGTTGCTTTTTAAAGGCAGACTATCTAACACTGCTTTTGGGTGTAGAAGCAGCCATAGCTTCTTGAGTTTTTCCTTTTGTATATTGTGATCCCATGCCTCCCACTCCTATCTGGCTAACTTAGCTGATGAAGTGTGTCCTCTCTGGGCTTTCTTATTGTCCTTTGTTATTTTCAGCCCCCTGTCAAAAGACAGTCAATTAGACTAGAGCTCTCTGCCCTGTCCTTGAGAAGAGCAGCATGCTCCCACTACCACCACTCACCATGGCTGGCTCCTAGCACTGCGGATACAGGTAGTCATGCTATATAACCAGAAAATGGTTGGAAATGGAAGTTGCTCACATATTTTGTGAAATGGAGTTCCTGATCATTCCAGCTGCAACTATGTTTTTACAGCATTGCAATTATATCTGGAATGTTTGGCATTGCCCATCATAGACTGTATATCACTTTATCTATGTTGGCCACGTTATTATTCTACCTCACTGATCTGTGTGATCATAGTTGGTCCTTTCCATGTCAAATGAAAGCTAAGAGTCTATAAATGTTGAATAAACAAAGGCTTTGATTTCTTGTCAAGCAGATGTAAAGGGCTCTTAGAAAACATCTACCACAAATAGTCTTAAGTATTAGAAATACATAAAAACACAATGATGTTGAAGTAAAGACCCCTGCCAACTAATATCAACACTTATATTTAATTTAGGAAAAATAATTCTGGCTTCTGTAAGTTTAAGAAACATTGCCTTGTGCCTTGAAATTCCGTTACCAGAAACCCACATCTTTAAGATTTTTTATAATTTCTCTCCCTCATGAGGAGGGAGGATAATGAACGTTCACAGAAGTAACAAGTGAAGGTAGACTTATTAATTAGTTATAGTGTTTTTACTGATATACATTTTGTTTATGAATTATTCAATGATTAAAACCGGTAACCAAATTGGTAACAGAAATTCAGAAAAATTGTTTTTTTGGCTACAATTTAATTCATAGTAGTCATACTGTTATGTTCAGCTGATCAAATCAATAGTGGGAAAAGTCTGGACAACCCCTCCCTCTCTTTCTCGCTTCTCTCTCCAATGAATGCCACCTCTCCCGGCTCTTACTGACACCTACCCATGAGCCCCATGGACATTGAAAAGTATTTTACATTTGGTCAGTCTGCCCTGGCCTTCATTTCAACGTCCACAGAAGGAGTTTTTTGGTCTGGTTTTCAACGTCCACAGACATCTGGACCGGCCTTCATTTGGTCCAAACATAGACATCTGTGATTGGTTCAGATTTGGGCCAGTCCGGATCGGTCCAAATCTGAACCAATCATAGACGTCTATGTTTCACAGTACAGAACAGTACAGTAGAGGTCTTCACGGGTCCAACAGACGCAAAATTACGAGATCCGACCCACGAGTCCTGATATAATTAACAGGAGTCTCAGGTATGTGCTATTAAAATTGATTTATTGACTGGACTATTAATTTAATGTGTGAAGACAATGAGAACTACGTGAGCTTGTTATATGTGTCAGCCAATTTCAACTCAATAAAACGTTTAGCTTATGTCCAGCTGAAACTGGTTCCGGCTGCTGAGGAGAGAGAGAGCGAGTGAAAGGAGCTTTGACCTAGGCTTCTGTTGATTGCGAAGATGGAGGCCTTTTTCATTGAAGTAGTTAGAGGAGAAAGAATATAGTGAAAGAAGCCTACAAAGGGAATGTCCTCAGGGACAAGTTTTTGTGGACAAAGATGAGAAGAACGTTGGCGCGGCCAAATGGACTGTGTCTGCCACTTTTATTTATTTTCATATTTATAATAATTTGTTTTATCATTATTATTGTAGGCCTATTCAGACATTTTTGTTGGCTAAATTAAGTTCTCACTGTCTTTTTATGTTGAGCTGATAGGCCTAGATGTAGTTAATTTTATTTTATTTACAGGCTATACAATTACATATAGGCTAAATCATAATTAAAATGAAGTGTGATGATATTGATAATAAATAATAATAATAATAATAATACATGACAATTATTAATGTTCCATAAAAATACCTAAAGAATGTTTTAATACATTTCATTTGTATGAATAATTCAAGTTATCATTAAAATATTGAAATTACTCATATTATCTCTCATTGTCCTTCTTTACATTAATAATTAAGTGTCCCACTTTGCCAATCAGGGTGTCCCAAAATGTGGTCTCAGGACAATTTGTGTTTGAAGAATAGTCATCCATCCTGTGTTTGTTTGTTTCTTTTTTCTTTTGTATAGTGTAGTAGAGTTCTTAAGCTATTTAGAATGGTATCATGTTGGGGGTTAAGACAATGGGATGATTCTGGAAGGTGTTCCGGAAAGCACATTTTCAGAAAGTGTCCCACTTTACCAAAACTCACACTCGTTGAAGATGGGTAAAAAATAGGCCTGTTGTAAAATAAATAGCATTAACTTATTGCTGTCATTTGTTGGGTAGGCCTACAGTAGGCACTCGCCTTTGTTGGTAATTTTAGCAATATAGGCCTAGCCTGTTCAAAACTTTTGAAGGTTTCAACCAGTTCTTTAAATAGGCCATGCATCAAGTGTTTTCTTTCATTCTGTTGAGCCAAATTAAATTCATGTTGTGTTTGCCGCAATATAATAGAATTACCGATAAGCCTACAGGGCTACTCGCACTCAAACCATGAAAAGGAAAAACCAAAGAGGGCGAGATGCTAAACTTTATTTAATGCCGCAATATAATAACCTGTGTGTATTTTCCTTATAAACAATGACTTGACTTAGGCCTAATTTTGGTATTACCCTAATGAAGTTAAGAAACATTTGTGTAGGTTTGGTCTGGTATTGCTATTATTAGGCTTAGCTATGCAGGCCTATGAAGACAGTTGAACTTGAGGTGAGGAATAATATTTTAGGTCAACCAGAGTTACTCCTTTAATCTAACAATATAATGCTTATCTTTATTAAAAATATTCTGATAGAAAATGTACTAAAATGCCTCCTTTTGTACGCCTACAGTGCATTCGGAAAGTATTCAGAACCCTTCCACACCAACTTGATTGGAGTCCACCTGTGGTAAATTCAATTGATTGGACATGATTTGGAAAGGCACACACCTGTCTATATAAGGTCCCACAGTTGACAGTGCATGTCAGAGCAAAAAGCAATCCATGAGGTCGAAGGAATTGTCCGTAGAGCTCCGAGACAGCATTGTGTCGAGGCACAGATCTGGGGAAGGGTACCAAAACATTTCTGCACCATTGAAGGTCCCCAAGAACACAGTGGCCTCCATTATTCTTAAATGGAAGAAGTTTGGAACCACCAAGACTCTTCTTAGAGCTGGCTGCCCGGCCAAACTGAGCAATCGGGGGAGAAGGGCCTTGGTCAGGGAGGTGACCAAAAACCCGATGGTCACTCTGACAGAGCACCAGAGTTCCTCTGTGGAGATGGGAGAACCTTGCAGAAGGACAACCATCTCTGCAGCACTCCACAAATCAGGTCTTTATGGTAGAGTGGCCAGAAGGAAGCCACTCTTCAGTAGAACGCACATGGCAGCCCGCTTGGAGTTTGCCAAAAGGCACCTAAAGGACTCTCAGATCATGAGAAACAAGATTCTCACGTCTGATGAAACCAAGATTGAACTCTTTGGCCTGAATGCCAAACGTCACATCTGGAGGAAACCAGGCACCGCTCATCACCTGGCCAATACCATCCCTACGGTGAAGCATGGTGGTGGCAGCGTCATGCTGTGGGGATGTTTTCCAGTGGCTGTAATCGCTGCCAAAGGTGCTTCAACAAAGTACTGAGTAAAGGACCTGAACACTTATGTAAATGTGATATTTCAGTTTTTGCTTTGTCATTGTGGGGTATTCAATTAAATTCTACAATTTAATACATTTTAGAATAAGGCTGTAACGTAACAAAATGTGGAAAAAGTGAAGGGGTCTGAATAATTTCCGAATGCACTGTATGCATTTAGCGCTCAAATCTCAGACAGTTGAATAATGAGGTGGACAATTATTGTTTTAGGAAAGTAAAAACCAATAAAACAGTAGGCTATAAAGTTTTGTATATGCTACACATAGTAATTTGTTATAGGTCGTTTTCAAGGACAGGTAACTGTAGATTATTTGGCCAATATCGCTTGTTTATTGATGGCGCTGGAAGCGCCCGGTCGGAAGTTTCTTTCTCTCTCTCTTTTTTTTCAGCTTTAAAATTGCAGATAGATTGTAACTTCCATCAATGTAATTGTCTGCATCACTTCCAATCCCCCATATGTTTTTTTTCCGCAAATGTATATATATACATACATACACATACATATACACATACATACATATAAATACATATACAGTGAGGGAAAAAAGTATTTGATCCCCTGCTGATTTTGTACGTTTGCCCACTGACAAAGACATGATCAGTCTATAATTTTAATGGTAGGTTTGTTTTAACAGTGAGAGACAGAATAACAACAAAAAAAATCCAGAAAAACGCATGTCAGAAATGTTATGAATTGATTTGCATTTTAATGAGGGAAATAAGTATTTGACCCCTCTGCAAAACATGACTTAGTACTTGGTGGCAAAACCCTTGTTGGCAATCACAGAGGTCAGACGTTTCTTGTAGTTGGCCACCAGGTTTGCACACATCTCAGGAGGGATTTTGTCCCACTCCTCTTTGCAGATGTTCTCCAAGTCATTAAGGATTCAAGCCTGACGTTGGCAACTCGAACCTTCAGCTCCCTCCACAGATTTTCTATGGGATTAAGGTCTGGAGACTGGCTAGGCCACCCCCAAAGCATAATGTTTCCACCTCCATGTTTGACGGTGGGGATGGTGTTCTTGGGGTCATAGGCAGCATTCCTCCTCCTTCAAACATGGCGAGTTGAGTTGATGCCAAAGAGCTCGATTTTGGTCTCATCTGACCACAACACTTTCACCCAGTTCTCCTCTGAATCAGTCAGATGTTCATTGGCAAACTTCAGAAGGGCCTGTATATGTGCTTTCTTGAGCAGGGGGACCTTGCGGGTGCTGCAGAATTTCAGTCCTTCACGGCGTAGTGTGTTACCAATTGTTTTCTTGGTGACTATGGTCCCAGCTGCCTTGAGATCATTGACAAGATCCTCCCGTGTAGTTCTGGGCTGATTCCTCACCATTCTCATGATCATTGCAACTCCACGAGGTGAGATCTTGCATGGAGCCCCAGGCTGAGGAAGATTGACAGTTATTTTGTGTTTCTTCCATTTGCGAATAATCACACCAACTGTTGTCACCTTCTCACCAAGCTGCTTGGCGATGGTCTTGTAGCCCATTCCAGCCTTGTGTAGGTCTACAATCTTGTCCCTGACATCCTTGGAGAGCTCTTTGGTCTTGGCCATGGTGGAGAGTTTGGAATCTGATTGATTGATTGCTTCTGTGGACAGGTGTATTTTATACAGGTAACAAACTGAGATTAGGAGAACTCCCTTTAAGAGTGTGCTCCTAATCTCAGCTCGTTACCTGTATAAAAGACAGCTGGGAGCCAGAAATCTTTCTGATTGAGAGGTGGTCAAATACTTATTTCCCTCATTAAAATGCAAATGAATTTTGTTAATTTTTGGCATGCGTTTTTCTGGATTTTTTTGTTGTTATTCTGTCTCTCACTGTTCAAATAAACCTACCATTAAAATTATAGACTGAGCAAACGTACAAAATCAGCAGGGGATCAAATACTTTTTTCCCTCACTGTACATACATATATATATTTTTTTTAAATATATTTGGAGTAACCTATAACCTATATACTTATTATACTTACTTACTATGGACACAGTATGCTTCACATTAGTTATGTTGTTTTTAGTTGTCATTAGTCCCATCCTTCAGCTCCATTCAACATCTCCCATCTATCTCTTAACACCATCCATATTGGATTTCTATTTGCCATATCTTTTTCAACTGTACTGTGATGTTTCACAAAAGTTCTGAACCCTATTGTCATTGTTTCTACAGACTGTAAATTGAAAATAAACATTTTTGCTAAAATTATTATTATATTATTGATTGATTGACTATGACTTTTCAGATCACCCAGTAGTGCTAACTGCAGGGTTAGCTCCAGGTACGTAAATATTGCAATCCTTCAGCCATTCCTGGACCTGTGACCAAAAACAAGCTACAAATGGACAGTACCAAAACAAATGATCTAATGATTCTGTCTCTTTGCAGCAAAATCTGCAGAGCTGGGAAGATTGTATCCCCCATATGAATAACATTCTATTGGTAGCAATAATTTTGTATAATAATTTAAATTGTACAATTCTATGTTTTGAATCCTGCGTCGTTTTGCGTATCAGTTCATAAACAATTTGCCATGGAATCGGTATGTCAAAAATCTCTTCTCAACTATTTTGCAATCTATATGGGACGGCTGTCAATCCTTTGGTCCTTAAATTAAACTGGTATACTTTTTTATTTATCACAATTTTCTTTAACCAATTTTGGTAATTAATGCAGGGCCGACAGACAAGTTCCTTACTTTTTCCCCCTTCCACTTTCCTCTTCCATTTTTGCGGTAATGCTGCAATTATTTGGTTGTAATTATGGGTAGAGCAGACATTTCCATATGTTTTTGTTAGCTGCATGTGCGACATAACTTCACCAGTCCTACCTATAATATAATTTACGAAGATTATACCTTTTTTAAACATTTTTTCAAAATATAATGGTTTTTTATCAATAAGTATATTTGAGTTTAACCACAATATTTGTTGCATTATTTGTTCTGTCGTTTCTGGAGGATTAAATTGAAATTGCAACCAACTTTATATGGCTTGTTTTAGAAATAGTGTTCAAACAGTTCAAATAACTGAAGGTGAGAGGTTGTATTCTGAATAAAGGGAAAAAGCCATTCTTGAACATGGGGTGAGACAATTTGCTAGAGAACCAGTACAGATTTAAGTATAACTTATGTATGACTGAAGCTTTTAGTGATAGGTCTAAAGCTTTAATATTTAATCATTTCTGTCCTCCGAATTCATATTCATTATATAAATAGGCCCGTTTCATTTTGTCTGGCTTGCCGTTCCAAATAAAATGGAATATGTTTTTCTCATATAATTTTAAAAACTGTTCGCTAGGCGTAGGCAAGACCATAAGCAAATAGGTAAACTGGGATAATACTAAAGAGTTAATCAGGTATTTACCTTTCCATGGTAGCAAGATCTTATCTATTTTTGCTAACTTTCTATAAAAATGTATTGGAGTGAGATCATTTATTTCATTTGGGATATGTATTCCGAGTATATCCACATCACCATCAGACCATTTTATTGGTAAACTACACGGTAATGTAATATTTTTATTTGTTAGTGATCCAATACGTAATATAGTATATTTTTCATAATTTGGTTGTAATCCAGAGAGGTTAGAAAATGTATCTAGATCCTCTATGAGGCTGTGGAGGGATTCAAGTTGTGGATTTAAAAGAAAACATGAATCATCCGCGTACAATGACACCTTTGTTTTTAAGCCCTGGATTTCTAATCCCTTTATATTATTGTTGGATCTGATTTTAAAAGCTAACATTTCAATGGCCATAATAAATAGATATACCGATAGTGGACAACCTTGTTTTACTCCTCTTGACAGTTTAAAACTTTTGGAGAAATAGCCATTATTTACTATTTTACACCTAGGGTTTCTATACATGATTTTAACCCATTTATAAGAGATTCTCCAAAATTGAAATGTTCCAGGCATTTATATATAAACTCCAGTCATACTTTATCAAATGCCTTTTCAAAGTCAGCTATGAATAGCAGGCCTGGTTTCCCATATTTTTCATAGTGTTCTATTGTTTCCTGTACTTGCCTTATATTATCTCCAATGTATCAGCCATGTAAAAAACCTGTCTGATTAGAATGAATAATATCCGACAATAACTTTTTAATTCTATGCGCTATACATTTTGCTAGAATTTTTGCATCACAACACTGAAGTGTAAGGGGCCTCCAATTTTTTTAATGGACTGGATCTTTATATTTCCCACTTGTATCCTGTTTCAGTAATAATGAGATCTTATTCTTGGGTGTCTGATGATCTACCATTTACATAGGAGTGGTTAAAACATGCTAATAACGGTCCTCTGAGTATATCAAAAAAGGTTTGGTATACCTCAAATGGTATGCCATCCAACCCTGGCGTTTTCCCGGACTTAAAGTCTTTAATTGCATCCAGAAGTTCCTCCTCTGTAATTTCACCTTCACATGAGTCTTTCTGTATGGCTGTTAATTTTACATTATCAATAGAAAAAAAATCCCTATAAATAGCTTCAGTTAGAGGAGATGGAGAGACTGAAACGAAAACATGTGCTTAAAGTTCTTTGCTTCCTCCTTCAAAATATAATTTGGTGAATCATGGGTGACTCCATCATTTGTAACCAGTTTCAGTCAATTATTTTTGGTAGCATTTCTATGTTGAAGATAAAAAAATATTTTGGTGCATTTATCCCCATATTCCATCCAGTTTGCTTTATGTTTTGTAATATATTACACTTGATCTTTCTTGAATAAGTTTCTCAATTTTTTTTTGTTTTTCCTCTAATTTATTCTGAGCCTCTATGTTACAGTTTTTATTGCTATCTATCTGTTCTGTTAGACCTTCTATTTCCTTTGTTAGTATAGACTCTTTTGACCTAAATTGCTTTTGTTTTCGAGATGAGTACTGAATTGCATGGCCTCTAAAGGCACATTTAAAGGTGTCCCATACAATAAGGGGATTTGCTGTACCTACAGTGGGGAAAAAAAGTATTTAGTCAGCCACCAATTGTGCATGTTCTCCCACTTAAAAAGATGAGAGAGGCCTGTAATTTTCATCATAGGTACACGTCAACTATGACAGACAAAATGAGGGAAAAAAAATCCAGAAAATCACATTGTAGGATTTTTAATGAATTTATTTGCAAATTATGGTGGAAAAAAAGTATTTGGTCAATAACAAAAGTTTCTCAATACTTTGTTATATACCCTTTGCTGGCAATGACACAGGTCAAACATTTTTTGTAAGTCTTCACAAGGTTTTCACACACTGTTGCTGGTATTTTGGCCCATTCCTCCATGCAGATCTCCTCTAGAGCAGTGATGTTTTGGGGCTGTCGCTGGGCAACACGGACTTTCAACTCCCTCCAAAGATTTTCTATGGGGTTGAGATCTGGAGACTGGCTAGGCCACTCCAGGACCTTGAAATGCTTCTTACGAAGCCACTCCTTCGTTGCCCGGGCGGTGTGTTTGGGATCATTGTCATGCTGAAAGACCCAGCCACGTTTCATCTTCAATGCCCTTGCTGATGGAAGGAGGTTTTCACTCAAAATCTCACGATACATGGCCCCATTCATTCTTTCCTTTACACGGATCAGTCGTCCTGGTCCCTTTGCAGAAAAACAGCCCCAAAGCATGATGTTTCCACCCCCATGCTTCACAGTAGGTATGGTGTTCTTTGGATGCAACTCAGCATTCTTTGTCCTCCAAACACGACGAGTTGAGTTTTTACCAAAAAGTTCTATTTTGGTTTCATCTGACCATATGACATTCTCCCAATCCTCTTCTGGATCATCCAAATGCACTCTAGCAAACTTCAGACGGGCCTGGACATGTACTGGCTTAAGCAGGGGGACACGTCTGGCACTGCAGGATTTGAGTCCCTGGCGGCGTAGTGTGTTACTGATGGTAGGCTTTGTTACTTTGGTCCCAGCTCTCTGCAGGTCATTCACTAGGTCCCCCCGTGTGGTTCTGGGATTTTTGCTCACCGTTCTTGTGATCATTTTGACCCCACGGTGTGAGATCTTGCGTGGAGCCCCAGATCGAGGGAGATTATCAGTGGTCTTGTATGTCTTCCATTTCCTAATAATTGCTCCCACAGTTGATTTCTTCAAACCAAGCTGCTTACCTATTGCAGATTCAGTCTTCCCAGCCTGGTGCAGATCTACAATTTAGTTTCTGGTGTCCTTTGACAGCTCTTTGGTCTTGGCCATAGTGGAGTTTGGAGTGTGACTGTTTGAGGTTGTGGACAGGTGACTTTTATACTGATAACAAGTTCAAACAGGTGCCATTAATACAGGTAACGAGTGGAGGACAGAGGAGCCCCTTAAAGAAGAAGTTACAGGTCTGTGAGAGCCAGAAATCTTGCTTGTTTGTAGGTGACCAAATACTTATTTTCCACCATAATTTGCAAATAAATTCATAAAAAATCCTACAATGTGATTTTCTGGATTTTTTTTCCTCAATTTGTCTGTCATAGTTGACGTGTACCTATGATGAAAATTACAGGCCTCTCTCATCTTTTTAAGTGGGAGAACTTGCACAATTGGTGGCTGACTAAATACTTTTTTCCCCCACTGTATGTTATGTCGGAAAAATTCAGTTATAAAAACAAGTTATCATCCAATAGGCTTTGATTACATTTCCAATATCCTCGCCCACGTGGAAATTCAGTAAGAGTAATGTATATGCCAATTATATGATGGTCCGACCGCATTCAGTCCCCTATCAACACTTTTTAAACTTTTGGTGCCAAGGAGAATGACATAAGAAAGAAGTCAAGGCGACTAGCTTGATTGGGTCTCCGCCATGTATATCTCACTAGGTCAGGATATTTAAGCCTCCATATATCCACTAGTTCTAATGTATCCATGACATTCATGATTTCCTTAAGATTGTGAGGGTGAAAGTTTGTAGTGTGATTTCCTTTACGGTCCATTGAGCTATTTAAAACAGTATTATAATCTCCCACCATAATAATAAAGTATTGTATTGCTTGCTGGGTTGATAATTTATTATATATATTGTCAAAGAAGCGTGGATCATCATTATTTGGTCCGTAAAGGTTAATGAGCCATATCTGTTTATGGTCCAATAACATATTTAAAATAATCCATCTACCTTGCGGATCTGTTTGGACAATTTGCACATTCGGATCAAAATTACTGTTAATTAATATCATCACCCCTTTTGAGTTTCTTTGCCCATAGGAGAAGTATATTTCGCCCCCTTTTTTCCACACAACTTCATCTAGAATTGTTGAATGAGTTTCCTGTAAACAATAGATATTATATTCCTTCTCTTTGAGCCATGTAAATATTGTTCTTCTTTTGTTATTATCTGCTAAGCCATTACAATTATAACTGGCTATACTTATTTCACCACTTACCATAATGAGATACAAGTTTCAAATCTATTTATCATAATATATGTTTGTACATACTGGCCCTGTGTAGCTCAGTTGGTAGGGCATGGCGCTTGCAACGCCAGGGTTGTGGGTTCGTTTCCCACGGGGGGGGGCAGTATGAAAATGTATGCACTCACTAACTGTAAGTCGCTCTGGATAAGAGCGTCTGCTAAATGACTAAAATGTAAAATATTTACATTTACCAATAAAAAGTACCATAGTGATTGAGTGTCCATATAGCTGTACCATGATATTTGCATTGCTACTAAGTAACCCTCCAATTGTTCTCCACTATTCCCCCCGCTAAAGCCCCTCCCCATCCCAAGTTGGGTTGTCATCACAGTGATCAGCATACCACCCCCATCCCCCTGGATCCCTAGGCCCCCCGAGAGGCCAGGACCCATCCTTCGAAAACAGCACACAGTGCCACCCACAAAACAGAAGCAGGACAACCACCAAACCAAAAGCATTTCCAATGCTCTCACATCAATTTGTTTTATATATACAGTGGGGAAAAAAAGTATTTAGTCAGCCACCAATTGTGCAAGTTCTCCCACTTAAAAAGATGAGAGAGGCCTGTAATTTTTATCATAGGTACACGTCAACTATGACAGACAAAATGAGGAAAAAAAATCCAGAAAATCACATTGTAGGATTTTTTATGAATTTATTTGCAAATTATGGTGGAAAATAAGTATTTGGTCAATAACAAAAGTTTCTCAATACTTTGTTATATACCCTTTGTTGGCAATGACACAGGTCAAACGTTTTCTGTAAGTCTTCACAAGGTTGTCACACACTGTTGCTGGTATTTTGGCCCATTCCTCCATGCAGATCTCCTCTAGAGCAGTGATGTTTTGGGGCTGTCGCTGGGCAACACAGACTTTCAACTCCCTCCAAATATTTTCTATGGGGTTGAGATCTGGAGACTGGCTAGGCCACTCCAGGACCTTGAAATGCTTCGTACGAAGCCACTCCTTCGTTGCCCGGGCGGTGTGTTTGGGATCATTGTCATGCTGAAAGACCCAGCCACGTTTCATCTTCAATGCCCTTGCTGACGGAAGGAGGTTTTCACTCAAAATCTCACGATACATGGCCCCATTCATTCTTTCCTTTACACGGATCAGTCGTCCTGGTCCCTTTGCAGAAAAACAGCCCCAAAGCATGATGTTTCCACCCCCATGCTTCACAGTAGGTATGGTGTTCTTTGGATGCAACTCAGCATTCTTTGTCCTCCAAACACGACGAGTTGAGTTTTTACCAAAAAGTTATATTTTGGTTTCATATGACATTCTCCCAATCCTCTTCTGGATCATCCAAATGCACTCTAGCAAACTTCAGACGGGCCTGGACATGTACTGGCTTAAGCAGGGGGACACGTCTTGCACTGCAGGATTTGAGTCCCTGGCGGCGTAGTGTGTTACTGATGGTAGGCTTTGTTACTTTGGTCCCAGCTCTCTGCAGGTCATTCACTAGGTCCCCCCGTGTGGTTCTGGGATTTTTGCTCACCGTTCTTGTGATCATTTTGACCCCACGGGGTGAGATCTTGCGTGGAGCCCCAGATCGAGGGAGATTATCAGTGGTCTTGTATGTCTTCCATTTCCTAATAATTGCTCCCACAGTTGATTTCTTCAAACCAAGCTGCTTACCTATTGCAGATTCAGTCTTCCCAGCCTGGTGCAGGTCTACAATTTTGTTTCTGGTGTCCTTTGACAGCTCTTTGGTCTTCGCCATAGTGGAGTTTGGAGTGTGACTGTTTGAGGTTGTGAACAGGTGTCTTTTATACTGATAACAAGTTCAAACAGGTGCCATTAATACAGGTAACAAGTGGAGGACAGAGGAGCCTCTTAAAGAAGAAGTTACAGGTCTGTGAGAGCCAGAAATCTTGCTTGTTTGTAGGTGACCAAATACTTATTTTCCACCATAATTTGCAAATAAATTCATAAAAAATCCTACAATGTGATTTTCTGGAAAAAAAATTCTCAATTTGTCTGTCATAGTTGACGTGTACATATGATGAAAATTACAGGCCTCTCTCATCTTTTTAAGTGGGAGAACTTGCACAATTGGTGGCTGACTAAATACTTTTTTTCCCCACTGTATATATATATATATATATATAGCTATTAAAAATATGTATCTATTCAAATATCTTGCATATCTTAATTTCCAGCATTATCCATAAATATGCGTAATAATGTCGGCAGGATTGTTACCTACAATGGGGAAAAAAAGTATTTAGTCAGCCACCAATTGTGCAAGTTCTCCCACTTAAAAAGATGAGAGAGGCCTGTAATTTTCATCATAGGTACACGTCAACTATGACAAACAAATTGAGGAAAGAAAATCCAGAAAATCACATTGTAGGATTTTTTATGAATTTATTTGCAAATTATGGTGGAAAATAAGTATTTGGTCACCTACAAACAAGCAAGATTTCTGGCTCTCACAGACCTGTAACTTCTTCTTTAAGGGGCTCCTCTGTCCTCCACTCGTTACCTGTATTAATGGCACCTGTTTGAACTTATCAGTATAAAAGACACCTGTCCACAACCTCAAACAGTCACACTCCAAACTCCACTATGGCCAAGACCAAAGAGCTGTCAAAGGACACCAGAAACAAAATTGTAGACCTGCACCAGGCTGGGAAGACTGAATCTGCAATAGATTAGCAGCTTGGTTTGAAGAAATCAACTGTGGGAGCAATTATTAGGAAATGGAAGACATACAAGACCACTGATAATCTCCCTCGATCTGGGGCTCCACGCAAGATCTCACACCGTGGGGTCAAAATGATCACAAGAACGGTGAGCAAAAATCCCAGAACCACACGGGGGGACCTAGTGAATGACCTGCAGAGAGCTGGGACCAAAGTAACAAAGCCTACCATCAGTAACACACTACGCCGCCAGGGACTCAAATCCTGCAGTGCCAGACGTGTCCCCCTGCTTAAGCCAGTACATGTCCAGGCCCGTCTGAAGTTTGCTAGAGTGCATTTGGATGATCCAGAAGAGGATTGGGAGAATGTCATATGGTCAGATGAAACCAAAATAGAACTTTTTGGTAAAAACTCAACTCGTCGTGTTTGGAGGACAAAGAATGCTGAGTTGCATCCAAAGAACACCATACCTACTGTGAAGCATGGGGGTGGAAACATCATGCTTTGGGGCTGTTTTTCTGCAAAGGGACCAGGACGACTGATCCGTGTAAAGGAAAGCATGAATGGGGCCATGTATCGTGAGATTTTGAGTGAAAACCTCCTTCCATCAGCAAGGGCATTGAAGATGAAACGTGGCTGGGTCTTTCAGCATGACAATGATCCCAAACACACCGCCCGGGCAACGAAGGAGTGGCTTCGTAAGAAGCATTTCAAGGTCCTGGAGTGGCCTAGCCAGTCTCCAGATCTCAACCCCATAGAAAATCTTTGGAGGGAGTTGAAAGTCCGTGTTGCCCAGCGACAGCCCCAAAACATCACTGCTCTAGAGGAGATCTGCATGGAGGAATGGGCCAAAATACCAGCAACAGTGTGTGAAAACCTTGTGAAGACTTACAGAAAACATTTGACCTGTGTCATTGCCAACAAAGGGTATATAACAAAGTATTGAGAAACTGTGGGATTTTCTGGATTTATTTTTCTCATTTTGTCTGTCATCGTTGACGTGTACCTATGATGAAATTTACAGGCCTCTCTCATCTTTTTAAGTGGGAGAACATGCACAATTGGTGGCTGGCTAAATACTTTTTTTCCCCACTGTACACACACACACACACACACACACACACACACACACACTCTTACACACTCAACCCCTTTCCTCCACAATCATCCATAAGCTCAGATGCTCAACGGTTGTTACATCCCAGAGCCCAACTCAAGAAAGGACCTGATTTACAAATGCATATACAGTTACAGCTGTTTGAGAAAGCATGCAAGATTGAGCAAACATTGACAGAAATTTGAGATTTGATTAACCTATGTCAAGTCCTAGGTGATGGAGATCAGATCCACACTCTTCCCCTGAAACACAAAAACTCTGGTCCCCCGTTGTAACCATTTTCCCAGGCATCTCCTTTGTCCTTTGTAGGACCAACCCTGCCAGGCAGGCTCAGAGTCTTGAGTGGGCGGTGCTGCTCTAGTAGGTATCTTTTTGAGTGGGCGGTGCTGCTCGCATTTATCTTTTTGTTTTGGCTTTCTTCTCTCGGATCTGAACAGTTCTCTCGGTTCCGAACCGGCAAGGGTTTGTTTTTCCACGGCCCTTTTCGGAACGGGTTTCTGTTTTTTGAGAATTAATTTATGCGGGTGGGAACGCCACGGATCCAATTGTTCTCCACTATTTGGACCCGTGAAGACCTCTACATTAAAGAAAAATAGAGTGTAGTTCAATACAGTACAGTATAGGACAGTCCTGTACTATACTTAAGCAATAAGGCCCGAGGGAGTGTGGTATATTTTTACATTTGAGTCATTTAGCAGACGCTCTTATCCAGAGCGACTTACAGTTAGTGAGTGCATACATTTAAAAAAATTCATACTGGCCCCCCGTGGGAATCAAACCCACAACCCTGGCGTTGCAAGCGCCATGCTCTACCAACTGAGCTACACGGGCCAATATGGCCAATATACCACGGCTAAGGGCTGTTCTTCAACGCGGAGTGCCTGGAGTGCCTGGATATAGCCCTTAGCCGTGGTATATTGGCCATATACCACAAACCCCCAAGGTGCCTTATTGTTATTATAAACTGCTTACTAACGTAATTAGAGCAGTAGAAAATAAATGTTTTGTCATACCTGTGGTATACGGTCTGATATACCACGGCTGTCAGCCAATCAGTATTCAGGGCTCGAACCGACCAGTTTATAATGTAGATTAGAATAGGTACCTTTGTGTACCTATTTAGGATACATCACCATGAAGAGAATGACATTCATATCCATAATTATGCATTTCTATGTGGTATAGATCAGGGACCCATGATGAAATTCAGTTCTGTTACCGGGTGTAAATCCACTTCACTTTCTGTAGTTCAATAACCAAATGAGATTTTTTCAAACTCAAGGTGTCAGGTCATACCTGACACCCCATTCTTTCTGCAGACATCTTTGAATCTTAATTCGGAACAGATATTTAAGAGTTTTGGGAAAACGTGGTCACATAAAAAACTGAGATTTTACCAAAATTCTGTTACCAAACTTTGCATCTGTGCCGTTCTTCCAATAAATGTGTTTTTGTAAAATGTTCAGTGTAAATTGTTCAAAGTAATTATTGTGCATAGAGTTGAAATCAATGTTTGTTTTGCTATTCAAGGACTTGCGATGCTCAAGGTTGTTTCTCATGGATGATTTTGCTTCTGTAGGGAGTAGGGACTATGTTTGTAGAGAGGAATGTAAAGGGGAACATGGGGCTCCTAGAGAATATGTTGAGAGGGATATGGACTTGGTACATTGCTGCCTCTTTTCTATGAGGGAGAAAACTCTGAGAGATTTAAACCTAATTAATTTAGGTCTCGACTAAGGTAATACTACTTGGAGCAATAAGTAATTGAACAAAAATAAAAAATACATCCATATTCAATCCTGACTATGATTGCCTTAGAGGAAAGTAAATTGGTTTCCATCTAAATGCAAATGTCTACCTCTCTGTGTATTTGGCGCAATGAAACCCTGCATAAATATGCACGTATGGAATAAGCCGTTTTCTGGCCATATAATAGCTAAGCTTTAGATATGAATTATGTTTGACTTCTGGCAGTAACTGTGTGTGTACGTGTGTTATCATATGGTGTTGGTGTACCATCATACGCTATAGTATGAACTGCTCTATTTGTTCAGAGTGTAACTCTCAGTCCCGTGTAGGCCTACCTGTGAATTTGCATATTTAAGCAAACATTAGTTGAATGACTTGAAATCCCCTCATCAGCAGCTGCTAATGGCCTAGCGCTGCAGTATGATTAACACAGCAGTTTATGTACCATTTATGAAAAAATAACAAACATTACATCACCCTCCCAGACTCATCAATATGTCTGCTCCTCCTAGTAGAATCTAGATCTTGAATAAGAGTTGGGGGCATCAATGATTACTTTAGATTGACTGCAACTCCACCCTGTGTACTGTAGTAATTGTGCAGGAGAAGATTAAAATTAGAGTGTGTAAAAGAGGGGATTTGTTTGCCGGAGGAGGCGATTTGTTTCTTGCAATTTATTGGTGTATAATGTAATATGGGTGTGGTGATTCTACTCATTACTCTGGGTTCCACACAGAGATGCTCACAGTCTACGGTTGTAATTAAACGTGTCTGGGAGAAAATGGGAAAATAAACTCTCCACAATAGGCTATCTGCAGAGAGGGAGGGGGAGAGAGAAGCTTGGTGCAGTTAGATATCTCTGCTCCATCAGATAAAGTTTTTATCTCAGAATTACCCATCAATGCCATCCTTCGCCGAAACCGTGAAGAGTTGAAAAACTCATTAAACATCAATTGATAGTAAACAAGATAAGGGAGTGGTGAGACTGAGTGTTGTAATTGATGTTTAGGGTTTTTGGTCAATATATGCATTATTTCTTAGGCCTATAGAACATATTTAATATACAGTTGAAGTCGGAAGTTTACATACACCTTAGTCAAATATATTAAACTCAGTTTTTCACAATTCCTGACATTTAATCCTAGTAAAAATTCCCTGTCTTAGGTCAGTTAGGATCACCACTTTATTTTAAGAATGTGAAATGTCAGAATAATAGTAGAGAGAATGATTTATTTCAGGTTTTATTTATTTCATCACATTCCCAGTGGGTCAGAAGTTTACATACACTCAATTAGTATTTGGTAGCATTGCCTTTAAATTGTTTAACTTGGGTCAAACGTTTCGGGTAGCCTTCCACAAGCTCCCCACAATAAGTTGGGTGAATTTTGGCCCAGTCAGGTTTGTAGGCCTCCTTGCTTGCACACGCTTTTTCAGTTCTGCCCACAAATTTTCTATAGGGTTGAGGTCAGGGCTTTGTGATGGCCACTCCAATACCTTGACTTTGTTGTCCTTAAGCCATTTTGCCACAACTTTGGAAGTATGCTTGGGGTCATTGTCCATTTGGAAGACCCATTTGCGACCAAGCTTTAACTTCCTGACTGATGTCTTGAGATGTTGCTTCAATATATCCACATAATTTTCCTTCCTCATGATGCCATCTATTTTGTGAAGTGCACCAGTCCTTCCTGCAGCAAAGCACCCCCACAGCATGATGCTGCCACCCCCGTGCTTCACGGTTGGGATGGTGTTCTTCGGCTTGCAAGCAACCCCCTTTTTCCTCCAAACATAACGATGGTCATTATGGCCAAACAGTTCTATTTTTGTTTCATCAGACCAGAGGACATTTCTCCAAAAAGTACAATCTTTGTCCCCATGTGCAGTTGCAAACCGTAGTCTGGCTTTTTTATGGCGGTTTTGGAGCAGTGGCTTCTTCCTTGCTGAGCGGCCTTTCAGGTTATGTCGATATAGGACTTGTTTTACTGTGGATATAGATACTTTTGTACCTGTTTCCTCCAGCATCTTCACAAGGTCCTTTGCTGTTGTTCTGGGATTGATTTGCAATTTTCAAACCAAAGTACGTTCATCTCTAGGAGACAGAACGCGTCTCCTTCCTGAGCGGTATGACGGCTGCGTGGTTATACTTGCGTACTATTGTTTGTACAGATGAACATGGTACCTTCAGTCATTTGGAAATTGCTCCCAAGGATGAACCAGACTTGTGGAGGTCTACAAATTTTTTTCTGAGGTCTTGGCTGATTTCTTTTGATTTTTCTATGATGTCAAGCAAAGAGGCATTGAGTTTGAAGGTAGGCCTTGAAATATATCCACAGGTACACCTCCAATTGACTCAAATGATGTCAATTAGCCTATCAGAAGCTTCTAAAGCCATGACATAATTTTCTGGAATTTTCCAAGCTGTTTAAAGGCACAGTCAACTTAGTGTATGTAAACTTCTGACCCACTGGAATTGTGATACAGTGAATTATAAGTGAAATAATCTGTCTGTAAACAATTGTTGGAAAAATTACTCGTGTCATGCACAAAGTAGATATCCTAACCGACTTGCCAAAACTATAGTTTGTTAACAAGAAATTTGTGGAGTGGTTGAAAAACAAGTTTTAATGACTCCAACCTAAGTGTATGTAAACTTACGACTTCAACTGTACATGTTGTGTCATTAGCAGAGTAGTAAAGTATTTTTTACTTGCTCTGGTCAGTGGGTGCGCTCGCCCGAGATGCCGGCAGGGCGAAGTTCTGGCCAAAAGGTATTTTCCAAGGGCGGGAAGGACCAAGCCCCATCCGAAGCCCGGGCAGTCATGGAAGCGAGCACACCCATAACCACCAGGGCCAGCACACACACCGTTCACAGCGTGAAACCACAACACTAAACATAAATAACTAAACGAAAAACATACAGTCACATCCCCACACTCACCCCTGATTGGAGGACCTCAAACATTTATACTGTGCATGTGTGTATGTATTTATTCCAACACTCATTCATTCCAACCTTCAGACAGCCGCAGATCAACCCATCTTTCCCAGTAAATCATAATTCTACCATTTCCTCTTGCAAGACATCCCTCCATTATACCATGGTGTCTCACTAGGGACTTGTACCTCCCCATCTGCAACATTCCTGTAGAAATTGCCCCAAAAATAAACATTTGACCCAATAGCACAATGATATTTCCTATTGACTATCTGTGATCGAGGATTTTGGCAGCGCGAGTACAACATATCGACTGTTGTACTCGCGCTGCCAAAATCCTCAACCATTGCTATTCGAACTTCCGGGATGGTTATAAGGCCCTCCCCCGCCCTCCTTTCGGCAAATCTGACCACGACTCCATTTTGCTCCACCCTTCCTATAGGCAGAAACTCAAACAGGAAATACCCGTGCTAAGGACAAGTCAACGCTGGTCTGACCAATAGGAATCCACGCTTCAAGATTGTTTTGATCACGCGGACTGGGATATGTTCCAGGTAGCTTCCCAAAATAATTTAGACGAATACACTGAAACGGTGACTGAGTTTATCAGGAAGTGTATAGGGGATGTTGTGCCCACTGTGACTATTAAAACCTACCCTAACCAGAAACTGTGGATAGATGGCAGCATTCGTGCCAATCTGAAAGCACGAACCACTGCATTTCAACCATGGCAAGGTGACTGGGAATATGGCAGAATACAAACAGTGTAGCTACTCACTCCGCAAGGCAATTAAACTGGCAAAACATCAGTATAGAGACAAAGTGGAGTCGCAATTCAACGGCTCAGACACAAGACGTTTGTGGCAGGGTCTACAGACAATCACGAACTACAAAAGGAAAACCAGCCACGTCGCCGACACCGACGTCTCGCTTCCAGACAAGCTAAACACCTTCTTCGCCCGCTTTGTGGATAACACAGTGCCACTGTGGCCTCTCCTTCCCATTGCCGACGTGATTAAGACATTTAAGCATGTTAACCCCCGCAAGGCTGCCGGCCCAGACGGCATCCCTAGCCACGTCCTCAAAGCATGCGCAGACCAGCTGGCTGGTGTGTTTATGGACATATTCAATATCTCCCTTTCCCAGTCTGCTGTTCCCACATGCTTCAAGATGGCCACCATTGTTCCTGTACCCAAGAAAGCAAAGATAACTGAACTAAATGACTATCGCCCTGTAGCACTCACCTCTGTCATCATGAAGTGCTTTGAGAGACTAGTCAAGGATCATATCACCTCTACCTTACCTGTCACCCTAGACCCACTTCAATTTGCTTACCGCCCCAATAGATCCACAGACGATGCAATCGCCATCACACTGCACACTGCCCTATCCCATCTGGACAAGAGGAATACCTATGTAAGAATTCTGTTAATTGACTAC
Source organism: Coregonus lavaretus (assembly GCF_964263955.1). Taxonomy (NCBI): domain Eukaryota; kingdom Metazoa; phylum Chordata; class Actinopteri; order Salmoniformes; family Salmonidae; genus Coregonus; species Coregonus lavaretus. Next base: position 23,286,742 of record NC_140018.1, read on the forward strand.
AGCTCAGCATTCAACACCATAGTACCCTCCAAGCTAATCATCAAGCTTGAGGCCCTGGGTCTGAACCCCACCCTGTGCAACTGGGTCCTGGACTTCCTGACGGGCCGCCCCCAGGTGGTGAAGGTAGGAAACAACATCTCCACTTCGCTGATCCTCAACACTGGGGCCCCACAAGGGTGCGTGCTCAGCCCCCTCCTGTACTCACTGTTCACACATGACTCCGTGGCCAAGCACGCCTCCAACTCAATCATCAAGTTTGCAGACGACACAACAGTACTAGGCTTGATTACTGGCCCCGTGTAGATCAGTTGGTAGAGCATGGCGCTTGCAATGCCAGGGTTGTGGGTTCGTTTCCCATGGGGGGCCAGTATGAAAATGTATGCACTCACTAACTGTAAGTCACTCTGGATAAAAGCGTCTGCTAAATGACTAAACATTTTAAAATTTAAAAATGTTACCAACAATGATGAGACCGCCTACAGGGAGGAGGTGAGGGCTCTGGGAGTGTGGTGCAAGGAAAATAACCTCTCACTCAACGTCAACAAAACAAAGGAGATGATCGTGGACTTCAGGAAACAGCAGAGGGTGCACCCCTCTATCCACATCGACGTGACCGTAGTGGAGAAGGTGGAAAGCTTCAAGTTCCTTGGCGTACACATCACCGACAAACTGAAATGGTCCACCCATGCAGACAGTGTAGTGAAGAAGGCACAACAGAGCCTCTTCAACTTCAGGAGGCTGAAGAAATTTGTCTTGGCACCTAAAACCCTCACAAACTTTTACAGATGCACAATTGAGAGCATCCTGTCGGGCTGTATCACCACCTGGTACGGCAACTGCACGGCCCACAACCGCAGGGCTCTCCAGAGGGTGGTGCGGTCTGCCGAACGCATTATCGGGGGCAAACTACCCGCCCTCCAAGACACATACAGCACCCTGTGTCACAGGAAGGCCAAAAAGATCATCAAGGACATCAACCACCCGAGCCACTGCTTGTTCACCCCGCTATCATCCAGAAGGCGAGGTCAGTACAGGTGCATCATAGCTGGGACCGAGAGAATGAAAAACACCTTCTATCGCAAGGCCATCAGACTGTTAAATAGCCATCACTAGCACATTAGAGGCTGCTGCTGCCTATTGAAATCACTGGCCACTTTAAGAAATTGAACACTAGTCACTTTAATAATGTTTATAGTCACTTTAATAATGTTTACATATCTTGCACTACTCATCTCATATGTATATACTGAATTCTATTCTATAATATTCTACTGTATCTTAGTCCATGCCGCTCTGTCATTGTCATTGCTTGTCCATATATGCATATTTTCTTAAATTCCATTCCTTACTAGTGTTGTGTGTATTAGGTATATGTTGTGAAATTGTTAGATATTACTTGTTAGATATTACTGCACTGTTGGAGCTAGAAGCACAAGCATTTCACTACACACCCTATAACATCTGCTAAACACGTGTATGTGACAAATACAATTTGATTTGATTTGATTTTGGTCCTTCAAATCCCCCAACAATACAGTTTGCAGGTCCAACCGCACCCTGATATTATGACATAACAACCATTCCTGGACCTGACTCCAAAAACAAGCCACCGATGGACAGTACCAAAAGAGATGCTCTATTGATTCTGAGTCTGCACTGGTATGACTGTTCAATGCCCCAAATACTGAGCATTCTTTTTGTAGCTAGAATTGCATATAATAGCTTAAATTGAAAATAACTAATTGCTGCGATGAATTGGTTATAATTTTGTATTATGCATACATCTCCATATACTGTGATTAATTGCTTGTGTGACATAATTCTACCGTCGTTGTTTATAATGTGATTCATAAACATGATACCTTCTTTCTCTCCAAGAAAGTTGGTTTATCCACTATCAGTACATTGGAGTTTAGCCATATTATTTGCTGTAATATACACTATATATACAAACGTATGTGGTCACCCCTTCAAATTAGTGGATTTGGCTGTTTCAGCCACACCCGTTGCGGACAGGGGTATAAAATTGAGCACACAGCCATGCAATCTCCATATTCAAACATTTTCAGTAAAGTGGCCTTACTGAAGAGCTCACTGACTTTCAACGTGGCACCGTCATAGGATGCTACCTTTCCAACAAGTCAGTTTGTCAAATTTCTGCCCTGCTAGAGCTGCCCAGGTCAACTGTAAGTGCTGTTATTGTGAAGTGGAAACATCTAGGAGCAACAACTGCTCACAGAACGGGACCGGCGAGTGCTGAAGCGCGCAGCGGGTAAAAATAATCTGTCCTTAGTTGCAACACTCACTACCGAGTTTCAAACTGTCTCTGGAAGTAACGTCAGCACAATAACTGTTCGTAGAGAGCTTCATGAAATGGGTTTCCATTGCCGAGCAGCCCCACACAAGCCTAAGATCACCATGCGCAATGCCAAGAGTTGGCTGGAGTGGTGTAAAGCTCACCGCCATTGGACTCTGGAGCAGTGGAAATGAATCACGCTTCACCATCTGGCAGTCCGATGGACAAATCTGGGTTTAGCGGATGCCAGGAGAACGCTACCTGCCATAATGCATAGTGCCAACTGTAAAGTTTGGTGGATGAGGAATAATGGTCTTGGGCTGTTTTTCATGGTTTGGGCTAGGCCCCTTAGTTCCAGTGAAGGGAAATCTTAACACTACAGCATACAATGACATTCTAGATGATTCTGTGCTTCCAACTTTGTGGCAACAGTTTGGGGAAGGCCCTTTCCTGTTTCAGCATGACAATGCCCCGTGCACAAAGCGAGGTCCATACAGAAGTGGTTTGTTGAGAGAACCCTGACCTCAACCCCATCGAACACCATACTCGCCCAACAACAGTGCCCGACCTCACTAATGCTCTTGGGGCTGAATGGAAGCAAGTCCCTGCAGCAATGTTCCAACATCTAGGGGAACGCCTTCCCAGAAGAGTGGAGGCTGTTATAGCAACAAAGGAGAGACCAACTCCATATTAATGCCCATGATTTTGGAATGAGATGTTCGATGAGCAGGTGTCCACATACTTTTGGTCATGTAGTGTATGTTCTGCCTCTTCTGGAGGATAACATTGGAATTGTAGCCAACTCTGTATAGCTTCATTTAAAAATGAAGATACTTTAAACAGGGTTCCATTGTCAATCCACCGGAAATTAATAGTTTTAATCTGTATGACATCAAAGAGCTCCCTTTTAACCATTGGATGTGCCTATCTTAGTAGCCTACTTGTCAAGGCGTCAGTGTAATGCGGTAGGACGAAGTCAGGCGCTAATCAAAAAACATACTTTACTCGTAGGTAACTTAATGAACATACCTCCACGCAGGGAGGAACAAACCCGCTCACATACGACAACCAAAACATGAACAAACACACACAACACACAGTGTGAGCCAGAGGGTTAAATAGGGATTAATATATATAATTACATGATGGGAAACAGGTGAGACCAATACAGACAAAACCAGTAGAACATAGAAACATGGATCGGTAGCAGCTAGTACTCCGGTGACGACGAACGCCAAAGCCTGCCCGAGCAAGGAGGAGGAACAGCTTCGGCTGAATCCGTGACACTACTGGAAAACCAGTTTGGATTTAGATACAGTTTCGGTATAGTAGAAGCTTTAAGAGAGAGGTTTAATGCTTTGATATTTAATAGTTTTAGCCCTCCGAACATATATTATTATAAATATTCCCGTTTAACTTTACTTGCTTTTCCATTCCAGTGGTCCCATGTAGCTCAGTTGATAGAGCATGGCGCTTGCAATTTTTTGCTCACGTAACTTGAAATAATATTATCCTCGAGTTGGTAGAGCCATGAATAGATATGTAAACTGCGATATCACTAGATAATTTAATCAGGGTAATTTTACCATAGATGGACAGATGTTTCCCTTTCTATGGTTTCAAGATCCTATCTATTTTGCAAAGTTTTCTTTCAAAATTGATAGTTGCAAGATCATTAAACTTTTCCAGGATGTGTACACCAAGCACACCAACTGCACCAACCGTCCATTTAATTGGGAGACCACATAGCAATTTAAAGTTTGTGTCTTTTGATATAGTACACTTCATACACTGAACAAAAATATAAACATGCAACAATTTCAAAGATATTACTGAGTTACAGTTCATATAAGGAAATCAGTCAATTGAAATACATTCATTAGGCCCTAATCTATGGATTTCACATGACTGGGAATACAGATATGCATCTGTTGGTCACAGATACCTTAAATAAAAAGGTAGGGGCGTGGATCAGAAAACCAGTCAGTATCTGGTAACCTCCCGAGTGGCGCAGTGGTCTAAGGCACTGCATCGCAGTGCTAGCTGTGCCACTAGAGATCCTGGTTCGAATCCAGGCTCTGTCGTAGCCGGCCACGACCGGGAGACCCATGGGGCGGCGCACAATTGGCCCAGCGTCGTCCAGGGTAGGGGAGGGAATGGCCGGCAGGGATGTAGCTCAGTTGGTAGAGCATGGCGTTTGCAACGCCAGGGTTGTGGGTTCGATTCCCACGGGGGGCCAGTATGAAAAATAAAAAATTAATAATGTATGCACTCACTAACTGTAAGTCGCTCTGGATAAGAGCGTCTGCTAAATGACTAAAATGTAAAATGTAATGTAAATGGTGTGACCACCATTTGCCTCATGCAGCACGACACATCTCCTTCGCATAGAGTTGATCAGGCTGTTGATTGTGGCCTGTGGAATGTTGTCCCACTCCTCTTCTATGGCTGTGCGAAGTTGCTGGATATTGGCGGGAACTGGAACACGCTGTCGTACACGTCGATCCAGAGCATCCCAAACATGCTCAATGGGTGACATGTCTGAGTATGCAGGCCATGGAAGAACTGGAACATTTTCAGCTTCCAGAAATTGTGTACAGATCCTTGCGACATGGGGCCGTGCATTATCATGCTGAAACATGAGGTGATGGCGGCGGATAAATTCCACGACAATAGGCCTCAGGATCTCGTCACTCTATCTCTGTGCATTCAAATTGCCATCGATAAAATGCCATTGTGTACGTTGTCCGTAGTTTATGCCTGCCCATACCATAACCCCACCGCCACCATACACACTGTCTACCATCTGCGCGGTACAGTTGAAACCGGGATTCATTCGTGAAGAGCACACTTCTCCAGCGTGCCAGTGGCCATCGAAGGTGAGTATTTGCCCACTGAAGTTGCATATGACGCCGAACTGCAGTCAGGTCAAAAACATGGTGAGGACGACGAGCACGCAGATGAGCTTCCCTGAAACGGTTTCTGACAGTTTGTGCAGAAATTATTCGGTTCTGCAAATCCACAGTTTCATCAGCTGTCTGGGTGGCTGGTCTCAGACCATCCCACAGGTGAAGAAGCCGGGTGTGGAGATCCTGGGATTGTGAGGCCGGTTTGACGTACTGCCAAATTCTCTAAAATGACATTGGAGAGGCAGCTTATGGTAGAGATATTAACATTACATTCTCTGTCAACAGCTCTGGTGGACATTCCTGCAGTCAGCATGCCAATTGCACGTTACATCAAAACTTGAGACATCTGTGGCATTGTGTTGTGTGACAAAACTGCACATTTTAGAGTGGCCTTTTATTGTCCCCAGCACAAGGTGCACCTGTGTAATGATCATGCTGTTTAATCAGCTTCTTGATATGCCACACCTGTCAGGTGGATGGATTATTTTAGCAAAGGAGAAATGCTCACTAATAGGGATGTAAATACATTTTTGCACAACATTTTAGAGAAATACACTTTTTGTGCATATGGAACATTTCGGGGATCTTTTATTTCAGCTCATGAAACATGGGTTTTTATTTTTGTTCAGGATAGTTGGGTTTTAATCCAGATAAACTGGAGAAATTATCCAAGTCTTCAATAAGACCGTTCAGGGTTGAAGATTGTGGACTTGAGAACTTGAATCATCAGCATACATTGATACCTTTGTTTCTAACCAATTAATTTCTAACACCTTAATTTTATTATTGGATCAGATTTTTATAGCTAACAATTCAATGGCCATAACAAGTAAGTATGGTGATAGAGGGCAACCTTGTTTTATACCTCTTGACAATTAAACATTTTCAGAGGAAGATCATTATATATAATTTTGCATATAGGAGGTGTGTTATACATACTTTTATCCATCTCATAAGAGATTTTCCAAGGTTGAAATAATCCAGACACTTATAAATACATTTTAGCCGTACTTTATCTTAGGCTTTCTCAAGATCTGCTATAAAGATTATGCCTGGTTTCCCTGCATTCTCGTAGTTTTCAATTATTTATAATAATTGTCTAATGTTATCTCCAATATATCTTCCTTTTTAGAATGCTGTCTGATCATGATGGAGAATGTCCAGTAAAATATTTTTAATTCTATGAGCAATAAATTTTTTGGGGAGACTGGGTCCCCCCGGCTCCATCTTCCGTATGAGAGAAATCAGCCCCTCTTTTTGTGTCAGACAGTTTATCATTTGTATACAGTTGAAGTCGGAAGTTTACATACACTTAGGTTGGAGTCATTAAAACTTGTTTTTCAACCACTCCACAAATTTCTTGTCGGTGAGGACATCTACTTTGTGCATGACACAAGTAATTTTTCCAACAATTGTTTACAGACAGATTATTTCACATATAATTCACTGTATCACAATTCCAGTGGGTCAGAAGTTTATTAATAACTTGTCTGTGCCACTGAAAGCTTTGCATAGTAATTCCCTCCAGCTGAAAGATCAGTCCAGGCTCCAGGGGTAACAGTGGATCTAATTGGTTTCCCTGAGCTTGCCATGCATCTGTCTGGTTTACCTCTTCATGTTTGTGCTTGTGTCATATTATTGTGTAACTCGTTTCAAATGCTGGCCTTTGACCTTATCCTCTATATGGACACACACACACTTCCTATTATTTCCCAGGCATTCCTAATGAGATTTTAGATGAACTGAGCGTAAACAGAACGAATATGAATGTCTCTTGACTTGCTCGAGTGTATGCCTGTTTGTTGGTCCTTTACTACAGCTCTGTACTGAATATGCAGATACCCATGCGCGTTCTCCCCTGTCGCTGTGCCTCTGTATAGGTGTAGAGGGAGCATTGAATGGGGCTGATTTGGTATGTGCTTTCTCTGGGGGGGAGAGGGTTGTGTGTGTGTTTTAGACTTGATTGACAGCTTTTTCTTCCAGCTGAGGCAGAACTGACAGCACCCACTATTGTATTTTACTACAGACACAATCAAAGAGACAGATTCCACAGGTGGCTTGAGAGGTTGGGTGTGTTCAGGACTGGGCCAAAAAAAGTGCTCCTTAGGGAATAGGGTTTTATAGCAAAAAGTAGAGCACCATATGGGAATAAAGGAGGATGTCATTGACCAGAAATAGGGCACTTTATGGAGAATGGGGTGTCATTTGAGACACATCCTCTGTACAGCACTGTACAGTAAGCCCAGTGAGGAAGCTCAGTGTCCTTAACCACATGTTGATGAACGAGAGGAGCCAAGGCCAAGTATCACAATGGCTGATGGAGGGTGTTTGTAAATCCTGTCCTAATATAAATCAGACTGGAAGCCCTTGACGTGTCTCACACTGCTAGAGCGACTGGAGGATAATGAGTTCAGAAGGTGACAACTCTGTGGGAGTCAGTGGGATGCAGAGATAGGTCTGTGGGTGATGGGGACACCTGTTGATCTGCTGTTGTAGCTAGGGACAGGAGTTTTACATGACCATGTGACCTTCTGTTCTCTGGCCATACAGTGCTGCGAATGTATTGTACTGTAGTACACTAGCTGTGTTCCAATGCCCTTTCCGGTCAGTGGTTTAGTATCTGTGCTGTAATACCAGTGTGTAGTAAGAATGTCTTCTTCCCTGCCTCTCCTCTCCAGGGAACTTCTAGTAACGCTGGCTCTGGGCCAGGTCCTGTCTCTGCTCATCTGTGGCATCGGGCTGACCAGCAAGTACCTGGCTGATGACTACCACGCCAACACGCCCGTGTTCCAGAGCTTTCTCAACTACATCCTACTGTTCCTGGTCTACACCACCACGCTCGCCGTCAGGCAAGGTACGACAATGGACACACATGCACTCACTCACGCACTCACACACACATGCACGCAACTGGACACAACAGGCATCAGTTGCTCAGGTCACACCTGAGTGCAAATAGAGACTAAAACAGGATTAGTTTGAATCCTACTAGGTGAATATTATATCGTGTACTCATCACTTTCTCAACGAGATGGGAAAGGTAAAAGCCCCTGTCCTCTCGTTGAATCTAATCAAGCTATATTGCATAATGTAATACATTTGCTGTGCTTTATGGCATTGGAGCTGGAGATGAATGGAATAGGACCTGTATAAACTAGAGACAGTTTGCAGCTGGGATTGTATAAAAACATCTTTGTTCTTAATGTTATGTTTGAAGAAAGAAAACATGGAGGAGCTCTTGTTCTCTACTGACCTTCTGGGTGACCTCTCGGAGTACTTACAGGGAACATTTCAAAACAAGCAGCAGGTTGCTGTGTGAAAAATGATCCCTGTGTGTGTTGTGTAAGAGTGTATGGTGTGTGTGTGTGTCTGTGGAGCACACTGAAAGGCCGTCTGAGTGGAACACCTGCGGGGGGTGTCAGTGCTACCTTACTCGCTAACTTACTCTCAGCATAGCATGTTGTCACAATGTTTATCCTAACTGTAGATTGTAGACTCCAGATGAAGAACAGTGAGCTGATTTGGTTTTAGACAACAGACTGCACAGAGGAAGAGGCATCCTATGGAGAAGTTAAACATACTCTGATTTGGAGTTGAATTGACTATCGTAGCACTGAAGGAGAGGTCTGCGTGGGACTGATTTATTCATCCCTCTCCCACCCGCACCCGCAGCTTTTCATACCGCACCCACCCACACCTGCTGGCTTTCTGTCCAACTCCCACCAGCTACCGCAAGAACTGGCCCCAAACCCAACCGCAGTCCCCAAATGCTATTTTAGGCGTATGTGACGCAGCTCACTTGCCAGCCATGGTCCCAGCAATATACACTACCAGTCAAAAGTTTGGACACACCTACTCATTCAAGGGGTTTTCTTTATTCACCTGGAATGCATTTCAATTAACAGGTGTGCCGTCTTAAAAGTTAATTTGTGGAATTTATTTCCTTCTTAATGCGTTTGAGCCAATCAGTTGTGTTGTGACAAGGTGGGGGGGGGGGGTATAAAGAAGATAGCCCTATTTGGTAAAAGACCAAGTCCATATTATGGCAAGAACAGCTCAAATAAGCAAAGAGAAACGACACTCCATCATTAGTTTAAGACATGAAGGTCAGTCAATACGGAACATTTCAAGAACTTAATCGCAAAAACCATCAAGCGCTATGATGAAACTGGCTCTCATGAGGACCGCCACAGGAATGGAAGACCCAGAGTTACCTCTGCTGCAGAGGATAAGTTCATTAGAGTTACCAGTTACCTGGGCTTAGTGGGACTATCATTTGTTTTTCAACAGGACAATGACCCAACACACCACCAGGCTGTGTAAGGGCTATTTACCAAGAAGGAGAGTGATGGAGTGCTGCATCAGATGACCTGGCCTCCACAATCCCCCGACCTCAACCAAATTGAGATGGTTTGGGATGAGTCGGACCGCAGAGTGAAGGAAAAGCAGCCAACAAGTGCTCAGCATATGTGGGAACTCCTTCAAGACTGTTGGAAAAGCATTCCAGTTGAAGCTGGTTGAGTGAATGCCAAGAGTGTGCAAAGCTGTCATCATAGCAAAGGGTGGCTATTTGAAGAATCTCAAATATATAATATATTTTGATTTGTTTAACACTTTTTTGGTTACTACATGATTCCATATGTGTTATTTCATAGATTTGATGTCTTCACTATTATTCTACAATGTAGAAAATAGTAAAAATAAAGAAAAACCCTTGAATGAGTAGGTGTTCTAAAACTTTTGACCGGTAGTGTATATATACTGAGGGAAAAAAGTATTTGATCCCCTGCTGATTTTGTACGTTTGCCCACTGACAAAGACATGATCAGTCTATAATTTTAATGGTAGGTTTATTTGAACAGTGAGAGACAGAATAACAACAAAATAATCCAGAAAAACGCATGTCAAAAATGTTATAAATTGATTTGCATTTTAATGAGGGAAGGAGGTTCTCACCCAAGATTTGACGGTACATGGCCCCGTCCATCGTCCCTTTGATGCGGTGAAGTTGTCCTGTCCCCTTTGCAGAAAAACACCCCCAAAGCATAATGTTTCCACCTCCATGTTTGACGGTGGGGATGGTGTTCTTGGGGTCATAGGCAGCATTCCTCCTCCTCCAAACACAGCGAGTTGAGTTGATGCCAAAGAGCTTGATTTTGGCCTCATCTGACCACAACACTTTCACCCAGTTCTCCTCTGAATCATTCAGATGTTCATTGGCAAACTTCAGACGGCCCTATATATGTGCTTTCTTCAGCAGGGGGACCTTGCGGGCGCTGCAGGATTTCAGTCCTTCACGGCGTAGTGTGTTACCAATTGTTTTCTTGGTGACTATGGTCCCAGCTGCCTTGAGATCATTGACAAGATCCTCCCGTGTAGTTCTGGGCTGATTCCTCACTGTTCTCATGATCATTGCAACTCCACGAGGTGAGATCTTGCATGGAGCCCCAGGCCGAGGGAGATTGACAGTTCTTTTGTGTTTCTTCCATTTGCGAATAATCGCACCAACTGTTGTCACCTTCTCACCAAGCTGCTTGGCGATGGTCTTGTAGCCCATTCCAGCCTTGTGTAGGTCTACAATCTTGTCCCTGACATCCTTGGAGAGCTCTTTGGTCTTGGCCATGGTGGAGAGTTTGGAATCTGATTGATTGATTGCTTCTGTGGACAGGTGTCTTTTATACAGGTAACAAACTGAGATTAGGAGCACTCCCTTTAAGACTGTGCTCCTAATCTCAGCTCGTTACCTGTATAAAAGACACCTGGGAGCCAGAAATCTTTCTGATTGAGAGGGGGTCAAATACTTATTTCCCTCATTAAAATGCAAATCAATTTCTAACATTTTTGTTGTTGTTATACTGTCTCTCACTGTTCAAATAAACCTACCATTAAAATTATAGACTGATCATTTATTTGTCAGTGGGCAAACGTACAAAATCAGCAGGGGATCAAATACCTTTTTCCCTCACTGTATGTGATTGGATGTGTAGACAATATGGACAGTATATGGATAGAATATGTAGTATATCTGAAGAATATGTATGGCAATAGTTAAATAGGATAGGCCTTGACTAGAATACATATACATATGAAGTGGGTAAAACAGAATGTAAACATAATTTAAAGTGGCCAGTGCTCCATTATTAAAGTGACCAGTGTTCCATGACTATGTACATAGGGCACCAGCCTCAAAGGTGCATGGTAGAGTAACCGGGTGGTTGCCGTCTAGTGACAGTGACTAAAGTTCAGGGCAGGGTACTGGGCGGGGGCCAGCTAGTGGTGACTATTTAACAGTCTGATGGCCTTGAGATAGAAGCTGTTTTTCAGTCTCTTGGTCCCAGCTTTGATGCACCTGTACTGACCTCGCCTTCTGGATGGTAGCGGGGTGAACAGGCCGTGGCTCGGGTGGCTGAGGTCCTTGATGATCTTCTTGGCCTTCCTGTAACACAGGGTGCTGTATATGTCCTGGAGGGCAGGCAGTGTGCCCCCTGTGATTTGTTGGGCAGACCGCACCACCCTCTGGAGAGCCCTGCGGTTGCGGACGGTGCAGTTGCCGTACCAGGCTGTGATACAGCCCGACAGGATGCTCTCAATGGTGCATCGGTAAAGGTTTGTGAGGGTCTTATGAGCCAAGCCAAATTTCTTCATCCTCCTGAGGTTGAAGAGGCGCTGTTGCGCCTTCTTCACTACACTGTCAGTGTGGATGGACTATCTCAGATTGTCAGTGATGTGTACGCCGAGGAACTTGAAGCTTTTCATCTTCTACACTGCGGCCCCGTCGATGTGGATAGGGGCGTGCTCCCTCAGCTGTCTCCTGAAGTCCACGATCAGCTCCTTCATTTTGTTGACATTGAGTGAGATTTTCCTGGCACCACTCCGCCAGGGCCCTCACCTCCTCCCTGTTGGCTGTCTCGCCGTTGTTGATAATCAGGCCTACCACTGTGTGTCATCTGCAAACTTCATGATTGAGTTGGAGACATGTGTGACCACACAGTCATGGGTGAACAGGGAGTACAGGAGTGGGCTGAGTACGCACCTTTGTGGGGCTCCTGTGTTGAGGATCAGCGTAGTGGAGGTGTTGTTGCCTACCTTCACCACCTTTGGGGGCGGCCCATCAGGAAGTCCAGGACCCAGTTGCACAGGGTGGGGTTCAGACCCAGGGCCCCGAGCTTAATGATGAGCTTGGAGGGTACTATGATGTTGAAGGCTGAGCTGTAGTCAATAAACAGCATTCTTACATAGGTATTCCTCTTGTCCAGATGGGATTGGGCAGTGTGCAGTGCGATGGCGATTGCGTCATGCGTGGATCTATTGGGGTGGTAAGCAAATTGCAGTGGGTCTAGGGTGTCGGGTAAGGTGGAGGTGATATGATCCTAAACTAGCCTCTCAAAGCACTTCATAATGAAAGAAGTGAATGTTACGGGGCGATAGTTATTTAGTTCAGTTACCTTCACTTTCTTGGGTACAGGAACAATGGTGGACATCTTGAAGCAAGCGGGGACAACAGACTGGGATATGGAGCGATTGAATATGTCTGTAAACACTCCAGCCAGCTGGTCTGCGCATGCTCTGAGGACTCTGGCTAGGGATGCCGTCTGGGCCGGCAACCTTGCGAGGGTTAACACACTTAAATGTCTTACTCACGTCGGCCACGGAGAACCAGAGCTCACAGTCCACGGGAGCGGTGGTGGCCCACGTCGGTGGCACTGTGTTTCCCTCGAAGTGAGTGAAGAAGGTGTTTAGCTTGTCCGGGGCAAGACGTCTGTGTCCGCGACGTGGCTGTTTTTCCCTTTATAATCCGTGATTGTCTGGAGTCCCTGCCACATATGTCTTGTGTCTGAGCCGTTGAATTGCGACTCCACTTTGTCTCTGTACTTACGTTTTGCCTGTTTGATTGCCTTACGGAGGGTATAACTGGACTCTTTGTACTCAACCATATTCCCAGTCACCTTGACGTGGTTAAATGCGCTGGTTCTGTTTTGCGTGAATGCTAGGATCTATCCACGTTTTTGATTTGGATAGGTTTTAATGGTCACAGTGGGAACAACATCCCCTATACATTTCCTGATGAACTCAGTCACCGTGTCAATGTATACGTTGATGTTATTCTGAGGCAACCTGGAACATATCCCAGTCCGGGTTATCAAAATAATCTTGAAGCATGGATTCCGATTGGTCAGACCAGCGTTGAACAGTCCTTACCACCGGTACTTCCTGTTTGAGTTTCTGTCTATAGGAAGGGAGGAGCAGGATGGAGGCGTGATCTGATTTGCCGAAGGGCGGGAGGGGGAGGGCATTGTAGCCGTCTCGGAAGGGGAGAGTAGCAATGGTCGAGAGTGTTGATCGAGAGTGCGATGTGTTAATAAAACTTTGGTAGCATTTTCCTCAGATTTGCTTTATTGAAGTCCCCAGCTACACTTAATGCGGCCTCAGGATATGCGGTTTCCAGTTTGCACAAAGTCCGGTGTAGTTCTTTGAGAGCCGTACGTGGTATTGGCTTGAGGGGGAATATGCACGGCTGTGACCATGACCGAAGAGAATTCTCTCGGAAGGAAATGCGGTCGGCATTTGATTGTGAGGTATGATTCCGTGAAACAGAGTATGTTACAGTCCCTGATGTTTCTCTGGAAGGAGGTCCTCGCCCTGAGCTCGTCTATTTTATTGTCCAGGGACTGAACATTAGCGAATAATATACTCGGAAGCGATGGGTGGTATGCATGCCTCCTGAGTCGGACCAAAAGTCCACTCTCAATACCTCTTCTCCGCTGGCGGCGTCTTGGAGCAGTCTCTGGGATAAGTGGAATTGCCTTGGGGGGTACGAACAAAGGATCCAATTCAGGAAAGTCGTATTTCTCTCTCTAATATCCAAAAATCATTTTCGGCTGTATGTAATAATGCAAAGGACGTTCTGACCTATGAGAAATAACACCAAAAAAACGAAATACTGCAAAGTTGCTTAGGAGCCATGAACAGGGGGACCATGTCAGTTGGCTCCATCTTGCTATCATGCTATGATCTCGCATGCCCAACTAGGAGAGGAGAGGTTAACTTAACTTGAAGCAGAGAATTCTGAGAGTGTGAATAATGTGACAAAGATGTGTTTTTAATACAACAGGTAGGCTGACGCATACCAAGCAGAAAGACGACCGTTTCCAAATAATTTGCAGAAGAACCAAAATATTTGAATCCCAAAGTGATGATCTCTGTCGGGACCCGCAGCCCTCTACACTGAAGTGTTTTTTGTCATCATTGCAGTTTCATGCTGTGTAGGAAGTTTTATTCTTATCCCATGAACATTACTTTGATGTATCCTCAGTATGGTAAAAGGTATCAGCTTTAGTGTTAAAGTTGTCATCATTAGCCTCAGTTTTCTGTTGACATTTATGATTCAGAGTGACATGGATGTTGAGGTAGAGGTGCGTGGAGGGTGAGATATGAGAATCAATGCTGCATGGGAAAACCTGCCACAAGCAGATAGTGAAACCTTTGCCAGGCCTCACCTCACTCACACACCATCTTTCTACACACCTTCTCTCCTAGGCTTCCTTGCTTGGATTTGCAACTCACACATCCTAGAATAGAACAAACATGTAAGGGTCTCAGAGAGAGACAAATGTAGTTTTGTTATCTAATAGTAGAGCTGAATAGCAGTAGCATTACATATATATTCCTCTCTGAATATTCCTCTCTGAATTATCTCTGTGTTGGCTTCAATCACTCTGTTCATGTAGGTCTGTTACAGCCAGAATCACTGAAGGCTGAATATTCTGGGTTATGCTAGCTTGGCACTTTGAAGGATCTGCTCTGTCTCTGGTGATTCGTTCTTGACAAGAAGCAGATGCAATGCACTGGAAACATACAGGTGTCATTAAAAATTTATAGCAATGGTAGCTGTTGTTCAAACAATTTGTGAGTATTCTCTTTGCGTGACCAGCATACATGCAGGTGTCATTCGTATTATATACTGAACAAAAATATAAACGCAGTATGTAAAGTGTTGGTCCCATGTTTCATGAGCTGATTAAACAGCATGATCATTACACAGGTGCACCTTGTACTGGGGACAATAAAAGGCCACTCTAAAAAGTTTTGTCACACAACACAATGCCACAGATGTCTAAAGTTTTGAGGGAGCGTGCAATTGGCATGCTGACTGCAGGAATGTCCACCAGAGCTGTTGCCAGAGACTTGAATGTTCATTTCTCAACCATAAGCCGCCTCCAACGTCGTTTTAGAGAATTTGGCAGTACATCCAACTGACCTCACAACCGCAGACCATGTGTAACCATGCCAGCCCAGGACCTCCACATCAGGCTTCTAGTTGATGAAACTGAAAATTATTTCTGTCTGTAATAAAGGCCTTTTGTGGGAAAAAACTCATTCTGATTGGCTGGGCCTGGCTCCTATGCCCTTCCAGGCCCACCCATGGCTCCGCCCCTGCCCAGTCATGTGAAATCCATAGATTAGGGCCTAATGAATTTATTTAAATTGACTGATTTCCTTATATGAACTGAAACTCAGTAAAATCGTTGAAATTGTTGCATGTTGCGTTTATATATTTGTTCAGTATAGTATAGTAATACTTGATCCCAAATATACCTGGGTCAGGATTGGCTATGTTGAGGGGTTAGACTAGAGCATGACCCATGTTTTGATTAGACAAAACTGTCATCCTCTCAAATTAGAATGTAGGCTGTTAACAGACAAGCAAACTCATTATTTCAAAGCAAGCTGTACTCTGTTAGACAGTGTGGCTACTTGTCCAAGAGGCTCCTGGCCAAATTGGTCCCATTCTGTGTTGTGTAAGGCAGGGCCTGGCTGTAGTGGAGAGCATGACCATGCACAGAATGAATAGTGATAATTGAGTGCCTTACTGGAAGGAACTACAACAGGAGCAGCTGCCCACCCCGGCTCTGCAGCCAACAGCCCAACAGTTCTGTTGTCCCATTCACTTGTAGCTAAAGTTGGAATGGAGTACAGTAACAGATCAACAGCTATGAATAAATTCATAACCCTCTCATAACCAACTATACACTGAGTGTACAAAACATTAAGAACACCTTCCTATTGAGTTCCTAACAAGTGACATCAATAAGGTATCATAGCGTTCACCTGGATTCACCTGGTCAGTCTATGTCATGGAAAAAGTTCATAATGTTTTGTACACTCAGTGTATTTTTTTATCAAGCCACCAGTTTATTCTGAGCTGCACTGAAAACCAAAACACCAACAACAAACATATAGACTACCCAACAGTGCTTAAAGGTCCAATGAAGCTGTTTTTATCTCAATATCAAATAATTTCTGGGTAATACTTAAGTACCTTACTGTGAATGTTTTCAATTAAAATGGTCAAAAAGAAACAAAAATAGCTTCTTAGCAATTTCTCAAGCAAGAATTTTGAGTGGGGAGGGTGAAAACGGAAAACTAGCAGTTATTGACAGAGAGGTTTGGAACTCTCTTTCTTATTGGTCGATTAACTAATTTACTGCCTGGTGATGTCAGACATCACCAGGCAGGCCAAAACTCCATCCCACCAAAACCGGCAGAAATTTCAGGCGGTCTTTTCAAACAGCTCTTACACTAAAAGGGCATTATCATCATTTTAACAATTTCACAGTATTATTCCAACCTCATAGTGTGAAAATATATATAAAACACAGAAAAATCACGTTTTTGACTGCACTGGGCCTTTAAAGTACAACCACATTAGTTACTTTGACCTTGAAGTGCTTTCACCACACCGTCCCACTGGTTTGTTTGGGATTAGCAGAATTCACTATCCACTAGTCCACAGATTTCCTCCTAGCCTTGGGCTCTGAACACCACCTACTGTAAGTGTAAGCAGCAGCACTTCTACTCTGTTGTTCCTGACTGAAATGAATTAGGGCTCAGTTCCTCTCCCTCCTTCTCCTTCCTCTCTGCTCCCCATTGGGCTTCCTGACCCGCTCGTCCCCACTCAAATTCGATTTATACTGTGGCCCAGATGAATTGGGGTCAGCAGGAGGAGAAGAGCAGGAGAGGGCCGAGCTGGCACTCCCCCAAGGCGTCTCTCTCTCGCTCTTCCTCTCTCTCGCTCTCTCTCTTCATCTCTCTCTCTTTTTCTCTCTCTCCCTCTCTCTCTATCCCCTCCTCTCTCTCTCCTCCCCCACTCTCTCTCTCTTTCTCCTCCCTCTCTCAGAAGTGCATGACTTATCACAGGAAGAGAGGCGAGGTGATTATTCACATTAATACGCTGAGACGATTATTAATTACATTGGGTTCATGCTGATGGCTGATAGCAGGGCTTTTCTCAGGCTGCACCATCAGTGGTGGCTGCCTCTCCCTATTAAACCACATTCATATTACAGCAATTACCAAGCACTGAGACCCACTGATATTAAATACACACAGACAGAGCTAGTTTTAATGTGCCAAAGAATGCGTTTAGCATTTTTATTAACTTGAGTAACTGACGACGATCTAGATGATACGTTTTTGAAATGTCATCCAATGTCAAATCGATTTTAAAATGAGATATTTTACTGTTGTAGAGATATGTTTTGTGCCCACTGTTAATGAAAACAGAACAGGTCTTGGCGTGGCACAGTAGGTGACAGAATGATCTAATATCTGAGGGATCCATCCCTCCACTGCCTCCATGTGTGCTAATGTGACTCATACAGACACCCAAAACAGCAAATGCCACCTTGTGTCAGAATCTCTCATCTGCCACCATAGGGACCAACATGCCTGGCAGGCCCTCTCTTCTCTGACACAACAACAGCGCCCAAGCTTATGGCCCAGCAGGCTCAGCCATTGTTTTTCAGGATTAACAGATTAATGGGAATGGCTGCCAGCATTCTTCTTTACCAATCTGTCAGAGCGGAGAGCGGGACTGGCTTTTGCCAGGTGGAGCCCGTCCAAGAGAAATGACTGAATAGCCATAACGGTTAAAATCTCTGAAAAGCTCAGAACAGTTGCAGGGTGGAGAACCTGTGGGTGAGTTTAGGATGTGGGGAGAAATGTGCAGAAACACTTTCTATTTTTGTTGCACTAACTGTCTCGTCCATCTGTGCTGAACTGGTGCTCAGAAGAAAACTGCCAGGAAACCATAAGTAAAGAGATGTATTTGTCATGAAGGCTAAAAAGCTGGGAAAGCCTCCACTATTGGTCTCTACTAGAGAAATGCAGACAGAGAATAAATGCCAAGGCCGTAATGGATTCACACCATGTGACCATAATATACCACAGTATACTGCATATGGTGACTGACAAGGTGATAGTGACACTGTAGTTATCTGTGGTGTAGGCCTATACTATAACACCTATCCAGTTGCCAAATCTTCATAGACAGAGGGACTATAATAACATTCTCTTCAGAAATAGGCTTAACACAGCAGCATTCTCTCAGTGTACCGTAATAAGTGTTAGCCCTCAAGGAAAACAGCCCTGACATTGCAGGCTGAATGATGCAATGTTCTTGCAATGACTTAATGCACTT
Source organism: Coregonus lavaretus (assembly GCF_964263955.1). Lineage (NCBI taxonomy): Eukaryota > Metazoa > Chordata > Actinopteri > Salmoniformes > Salmonidae > Coregonus > Coregonus lavaretus. The sequence continues at coordinate 23,305,427 of NC_140018.1, forward strand.
ACAGTATATTACAATGTAGCAATACCCACAGCCTACCTCTGTTTTTTTCATCAATATTTTAACTTCTCTATGGGATGTTCAATCAATAATCTCTTTATCTCCCTGGACAGTCGACTCAGGTTTTTGTCATTCATTTTATCAGGCATTTTATATTTCAGTGCTTTTAGTTGTATTGAATTGGACTGAATAGAAATGTGTGGGTGAATGCTCCAGTTATCTCTTCAGTGTGGTGTGCGAGTGTGTGTCCATAAGATATTGTGTGTGTGTGTATGTGTATGTGTGTCTCTCAGTCAGTCAATTTGTGTACCCTAGTCAGTGTGTATGTGTCTGAGGTGCGCCTCTGCCTCTGTGTGTTTTGGGGAGAGTTTGGTGGAGTTATCTTGAGTCAGTACTCTTCATTACCTCCCGTGGTATCTTCCTTCAGGAGCCTGCAGGTACTTGGTCAGGTCAATGCCTGTGTCCACCCAGTAGGTGATTGCCTCTGAGAGCTAGCTCTTATATAGCTTTTTAGGAGGGAGGTTCTGCCCATCCCAGCCTATTGACAGCAGAGGAGACCCACTAAGCAACGGGGTCTTGCTGCAGGGACAATCACAGCAGAATATGCACCGCTGATTGTGCTTTTGTTCCCATAAGCACATAATCAATAATGTAATAACGTATGTCTATATCAGGATTGGGGGTAGAAGGAGGAGAGAGGAGGTACTAAGAAGCCTACGCTTGCTTATCTAACCGCACACTTTGCCCTACTAAGAGTGTTTTAATAATTTTATTATAGAGTTTAAAAAGACTTGATTAAGAATGAGGCCTATGTAGAAAGGTTCATCCATATTCATAGCAGTGACGACCTGTCATTCAGGGCGTTTTGAGCCCCACCTGTTTAGCAAAAAAATTTATAATATATACACTACCGGTCAAAAGTTTTAGAACACCTACTCATTCAAGGGTTTTTCTTTATTTTTACTATTTTCTACATTGTAGAATAATAGTGAAGACATCAAAATTATGAAATAACACATATGGAATCATATAGTAACCAAGAAAGTGTTAAATAAATCAATATATAGTTTATATTTGAGATTCTTCAAATAGCCACCCTTTGCCTTGATGACAGCTTTGCACATTCTTGGCATTCTCTCAACCAGCTTCATGATGTAGTCACCTGGAATGCATTTCAATTAACAGGTGTGCCTTCTTAAAAGTTAATTTGTGGAATTTCTTTCCTTCTTAATGCGTTTGAGACAATCAGTTGTGTTGTGACAAGGTAGGGGTATACAAGGTAGGGCTATTTGAAGAATCTCAAATATGAAATATATTTGGATTTGTTTAACACTTTTTTGGTTACTACTTGATTCCATATGTGTTATTTCATAATTTTGATGTCTTCACTATTATTCTACAATGTAGAAAATAGTAAAAATAAAGAAAAACCCTTGAATGAGTAGGTGTTCTAAAACCTTTGACCGGTAGTGTATATATATTTTTTTTGGTTGTTGTTGTCACAACTTCCTCCGAAGCTGCCTCCTCTCCTTGTTCGGGCAGGCTTTGGCGTTCGTCGTCACCGGCCTTCTAGCCACTGCCGCTCCTCTTTTCATCATTCCGTTTGTTTTGTCTTGTTTTTCCCAAACACCTGGTTCATATCCCCTCATCAGTCTCTGTATAAGTATTCCCTCTGCTCCCCTTGTCTTTGTGTGTTATTGTTTCCATGTGGAGGTGTCGCTAGCTCGGTTGAGCATTATGTACGTTTGTTGCTGGGATATTCACCCGTGTGTTTTTGTTTTCCCAGTATGCATTGAAGGCACACTGTATTTGGTTTACGCATTGCTGCTAACTGCTGTATTGGACGAATAAACCATATTCTGTGATTCACACCTCCTGCGCCAGACTCCGTCCTAATCACCCGCTACAGAATAACACACCCAACAGAATGGAGTCAGCAGGAGCAGGGAATCTTCCTGGAGTCTTTGAGTGGGTCCGGGAGCATTCCAATATGTTAGCCAGCTTGGGCGAAGCGATGGATCGGGTTCTCCAGGCCGTCCAGCGCCTGGAGAGGAGAGGACCCGATCCTGCGGAACCAGCTGAGCGACCGGATCCAGCCACCCACATACCAGCACCCAGTGGTATTCAGCTGTCTCGACCGAACGAATACGACGGGACAGCTGCCCGCTGCCAGGGTTTCCTCCTGCAGCTGGACCTCTATTTCAACACCATCAGCCCTGCTCCATCAGATCGGGAGAAGGTGTCCGCCCTCGTCAACACCCCCATACTCCCGGCCTCCTGCATTGTGGCACCGGTGGTGTGGGCAGTGGATGCGGACATAGAGCGGGCGTTACGCACAGAGCCATCTCCACCTCAGTGCCCAGCCGGGCTTCGGTACGTGCCGTCTAGTGTCCGTGATCGTCTTATCTATTGGGCACACACCTCTGGTCACCCAGGCATCGGCCGTACAGTGCGCTGCCTGACCAGGAAGTACTGGTGGCCTACCTTGGCTAAGGACGTGAGGGTGTATGTCTCCTCCTGCTCGGTGTGCACCCAGAGTAAGGCACCTAGGCACCTTCCAGCGGGTAAGTTACATCCCTTACCAGTTCCACAACGGCCATGGTCCCACTTATCGATCGATTTCCTACCTGATCTTCCCTTCTCAGGGTAACACCACCATCCTGGTCGTTGTGGACCACTTCTCTAAAGCCTGCCGCCTCCTTCCTCTGCCCGTTCTCCCCACGGCCCTGCAAACTGCGGAAGCCCTGTTTACTCACGTCTTCAGGCACTACGGGGTGCCAGAGGACATAGTGTCTGACCGGGGTCCCCAGATTACGTCTAGGGTCTGGAAGGCGTTCATGGAACGTCTGGGGGTCTCAGTCAGCCTTACCTCTGGGTTTCACCCCGAATGTAATGGGCAAGTGGAACGGGTGAATCAGGATGTGGGTACGTTCCTGCGGTCCTACTGCCAGGACCGGCCGGGGGAGTGGTCGGTGTTCTTGCCATGGGCCGAATATGCCCAGAACTCTCTCCGCCACTCCTCCACTAACCTGTCACCATTTCAATGTGTTTTAGGGTATCAGCCGGTCCTGGCACTGTGGCATCAGAGCCAGACTGAAGCTCCTGCGGTGGACGACTGATTTCGGCGCGCGGAGGAGACGTGGAACGCCGCCCACGTCTACCTCCAGCACGCCTTGCGTCGCCAGAAGGCCAACACTGACCGCCACCGCAGTGAGGCCCCGGTCTTTGAACCGGGTGATCGGGTCTGGCTCTCGACCCGGAACCTGCCCCTCCGCCTGCCCTGCCGGAAGCTGAGCCCGCGGTTTGTGGGGCCGTTCAAAGTCCTGAGGAGAGTAAACGAGGTTACGTATAGGTTGCTGCTCCCTCCTGATTACCGTATTAACCCCTCGTTTCACGTGTCTCTCCTCAGGCCGGTGGTGGCTGGTCCGCTCCAGGAGTCTGAGGTGTGGGAGGTCTCTCCACCCCCTCTGGACATCGAGGGGGCCCCGGCTTACTCCGTCCATTCCATCTTGGATTCTAGGAGTTGGGTGGGGGGCCTTCAGTACCTTGTGGAGTGAAGGATGTCCTCAATCCCTCCCTGTTGCGGGATTTCCACCGTCGCCATCCGGATCGCCCTGCTCCGTGTCCTCCTGGCCGTCCCCGAGGCCGGTGCCAGCATTCTGCTGGAGCTGCGGGTCAAGGGGAGGGGGGGGGGGTACTGTCATGACTTCCTCCGAAGCTGTAGAAGTATTCCCTCTGCTCCCCATGTTTTTGTGTGTTGTTGTTTCCATGTGGAGGTGTCGCTAGCTCGGTTTAGCATTATGTACTGTTGTTGCCGGGATATTCACCCATGTGTTTTTGTTTTCCCAGTACGCATTGAAAGCGCACTGCATTTGGTTTACGCATTGCTGCTAACTGCTGTATTGGACGACTAAACCATATTCTGTGATTCACACCTCCTGCGCCTGACTCCGTCCGACTCACCCGCTACAGTTGTTGCCTGTTTTGCATGTTATTTTGGCATTAATACATGTCACATATCAGTTTGCAAACAATGTAAAACAATTGTTATTGAATTAATAAAGCCAAATACAAACATGGTCTCTTTTTTGCTTTCTTGAGTAAGGCATCTCCAAAATGCAGGTGTTTCAGCCTAGCTCAGTGCTTTCTGTGGTAGAGGGGCAGCCAGCGGAAAATACAGAGCGTAGGGGTTGGTAATCCTCTCTAGTGGCGCAGTGATTGGCTCAGTGTTCTGTCACTCATGGGGACACTACGTCACCGCAAAATCTACAGGGAGAGCTAGAAAGTTCAATCCACCTTGGGTGCTGCCATATATTTACATTAGAAGTGCACATCCAAGAAGGCTCAAGGTCAATGGCCATAGATAAAATGACGTCAAATGACGTTATATCTACCTTAGCTTTGATTGGACTGATCAAGTCAACATCATACTTTCAAAATCTTAGCTAGCAAGCTAGACAAGCAGTCATCATGAATCACGTCGACAATCTACTGGCAAATCCTATTCAATCCATGTCATATGATGAGAAATTATAGATAAAACGTATCAGTGCTCATCGGCAAGCACAGCACAACGGTGAGTCCAAAAATGTATTGTATGCTGCTTCATAAATGATGTAATATGCCAGGGAGATATGTAAACTGTAGCTAAGAAAGTAATACTAAGTGTATGTTGTGTAGTAAGCTGTTAGTAGCCCATGTGCCTCACCCCAATAATTTGGTCCCTTTCCCCCTCATAACTTAGCCTACTGTTCTGACTTGGTAACCTATAGCCTGTTTTAGAGAAATGTAATCATCAAATATTGTAAGAGCTTTCATTGTCTGCTTATATGCCCCCTTTATTTACCCTACGGTTCTGACTTGGTGTACAGGGAGAATACTGTAAGAACGGCCCATGTTCTGAATTCTGTCGCTGTACATTTCGAAAGTGCTGAACAAATAGTTATATTGACTACGTCCGTCCTAGCTCGCTCATTAATGTCTTAATCTAAATTACGGATTGCCCTTTATCCGCTCATCGTCCCCTTGTGCCATAGTCAGTAGAAACCACATTTGTTTAAGCAAGTCACCCATACCAGCTATGTTTTTTAAAAGGCAGTAAATAAGGCTGAATGAACTGATTTGCTGCCAGACAAGGCTCCGCTGATAGCCAGGTGTAGTGGTGGTAAGGATTCACTCCATGGTGCTGAAAAGAAAGCTCTGCTGTTGGGACAGCTTTATGTAGGCCCTAACAGTTTGTGGGCACCGTTTGTCACCGTTATAGTGCAATTAATGTATTGTTTAGTGTTGTGTTGTGTTGTGTAATGGCTTTGCTGGCATGCATCAAAATTTTATTTTTTTGCCCCACCAAGATTTACATGCTAAAATCACCACTGTTCCATTGTGAGATATCCACTCAGCCCCTAAGCCAATGAAATCTATCATTCCATTGAGTCTGGATGGATTGGTATTGAATGAACGGTGTGATGGTATTGTCTGGTAGTAGGTGTTATAAAACATCAGCATACATAGAGCATGTTGATTATGTAGAATACAATGGCTATAGAGGGCTGTGTGTTTTGTACCTCTCTCAGTCTCTCCATCTTTCTGAGTACTCCTCTGAATGGCCTCAGTATGCCCTCTCGGAGTCCCACAAGGTGTTATTTCACCCTAGGTGGGTGTGCTACCACTCAACGGGCGGGGTGTCATAATCTTGTCATATTTTGTTAGCTTGCCGATACCTCTTTTTAGCGTTCACTTTCCTTTAGTGTCTCGCACACTGTGTGACTGTGTGTTGTAACTGAGGTAGTCCAGGTGAAGTGGGCCTTCTCAAGGGCACTGTGTGTGTGTGTGTGTGTGTGTGTGTGTGTGTGTGTGTGTGTGTGTGTGTGTTTGTGTGTGTCAGGGTTGGGCTCAATTTAGAATTGAATTGAGAATGCCTTATCAATTCCAATTCAATTCTTGAATTTGAATTGAAGTAGTAAACAGGACACAGAATTGCAATTCAAATTTGAATGAAAGGAAATATAATTGAATTCAGTTAAATTCAATGAAATTCAAATACCTCTTCTATATTATGTGTATTCTACCTATTATACACTGAACAGAAATATAAACGCAATATGCAACAATTTCTAAGATTTACTGAGTTACAGTTCATATAAGGAAATCAGTCAATAGAAATAAATAAATTAGGCCCTAATCCATAGATTTCATATGACTGGGAATACAGATATGCATCTGTTGGTCACAGATACAGTGGGGAGAACAAGTATTTGATACACTGCAGGTTTTCCTACTTACAAAGCATGTAGAGGTCTGTCATTTTTTTATCATAGGTACACTTCAACTGTGAGAGACGGAATCTAAAACAAAAATCCAGAAAATCACATTGTATGATTTTTAAGTAATTAATTTGCTTTTTATTGCATGACATAAGTATTTGATCACCTACCAACCAGTAAGAATTCCGGCTCTCACAGACCTGTTAGTTTTTCTTTAAGAAGCCCTCCTGTTCTCCACTCATTACCTGTATTAACTGCACCTGTTTGAACTCGTTACCTGTATAAAAGAAACCTGTCCACACACTCAATCAAACAGACTCCAACCTCTCCACAATGGCCAAGACCAGAGAGCTGTGTAAGGACATCAGGGATAAAATTGTAGACCTGCACAAGGCTGGGATGGGCTACAGGACAATAGGCAAGCAGCTTGGTGAGAAGGCAACAACTGTTGGCGCAATTATTAGAAAATGGAAGAAGTTCAAGATGACGGTCAATCACCCTCGGTCTGGGGCTCCATGCAAGATCTCACCTCGTGGGGCATCAATGATCATAAGGGAGGTGAGGGATCAGCCCAGAACTACACGGCAGGACCTGGTCAATGACCTGAAGAGAGCTGGGACCACAGTCTCAAAGAAAACCATTAGTAACACACTACGCCATCATGGATTAAAATCCTGCAGCGCACGCAAGGTCCCCCTGCTCAAGCCAGCGCATGTCCAGGCCCGTCTGAAGTTTGCCAATGACCATCTGGATGATCCAGAGGAGGAATGGGAGAAGGTCATGTGGTGTGATGAGACAAAAATAGAGCTTTTTGGTCTAAACTCCACTCGCCGTGTTTGGAGGAAGAAGAAGGATGAGTACAACCCCAAGAACACCATCCCAACCGTGAAGCATGGAGGTGGAAACATCATTCTTTGGAGATGCTTTTCTGCAAAGGGGACAGGACGACTTCACCGTATTGAGGGGAGGATGGAAGGGGCCATGTATCGCGAGATCTTGGCCAACAACCTCCTTCCCTCAGTAAGAGCATTGAAGATGGGTCGTGGCTGTGTCTTCCAGCATGACAACGACCTGAAACACACAGCCAGGGCAACTGGAGTGGCTCCGTAAGAAGCATCTCAAGGTCCTGGAGTGGCCTAGCCAGTCTCCAGACCTGAACTCAATAGAAAATCTTTGGAGGGAGCTGAAAGTCTGTATTGCCCAGCGACAGCCCCGAAACCTGAAGGATCTGGAGAAGGTCTGTATGGAGGAGTGGGCCAAAATCCCTGCTGCAGTGTGTGCAAACCTGGTCAAGACCTACAGGAAACGTATGATCTCTGTAATTGCAAACAAAGGTTTCTGTACCAAATATTAAGTTCTGCTTTTCTGATGTATCAAATACTTATGTCATGCAATAAAATGCAAATTAATTACTTAAAAATCATACAATGTTATTTTCTGGATTTTTGTTTTAGATTCCGTCTCTCACAGTTGAAGTGTACTTATGATAAAAAATTACAGACCTCTACATGCTTTGTAAGTAGGAAAACCTGCAAAATCGGCAGTGTATCAACTACTTGTTCTCCCCACTATACCTTTTTAAAAAAGGTAGGGGCGTGGATTCAGAAAACCAGTCAGTATCTGGTGTGACCACCATTTGACTCATGCTACGCAACACATCTCCTTCACATAGAGTTGATCAGGCTGTTGATTGTGTCTGTGGAATGTTGTCCCACTCCTCTTCAATGGCTGCGAGAAGTTGCTGGATATTGGCGGGAACTGGAAAACGCTGTCATACACGTCCATACAGAGCATCCCAAACATGCTCAATGGGTGACATGTCTGGTGAGTATGCAGGCCATGGAAGAACTGGGACATTTTCAGCTTCCAGGAATTGTGTACAGATCCTTGTGACATGGGTCCGTGCATTATCATGCTGGAACATGAGATGATGGCGTCGGATGAATGGCACGACAATGGGCCTCAGGATCTCGTCACGGTATCTCTGTAGCTTATGCCTGCCCATACCATAACCCCACTGCCACCATGGGGCACTCTGTTCACAACGTTGACATCAGCATACCACTCACCCACACGACGCATACAAGCTGTCTGCCATCTGCCCGGTACAGTTGAGACCATCGAAGGTGAGCATTTGCCCACTGAAGTCGGTTACGACGCCGAACTGCAGTCAGGTCAAGATCCTGGTGAAGAAGAGGAGCACGCAGATGAGCTTCCCTGAGAGTTTCTGACAGTTGTGCAAACCCATAGTTTTTGTTGTGCAAACCCACAGTTTTAGTTGTGCAAACCCACAGTTTCATCAACTGTCCGGGTGGCTGGTCTCAGGCAGTCCCACAGGGGAAGAAGCTGGATGTGGAGGTCCTGGGCTGGCATGGTTGTGAGGCCGGTTTGACGTACTGCCAAATTCTCTAAAACGACATTGGAGAGGCAGCATATGGTAGAGAAATGAACATTAAATTCTCTGGCAACAGCTCTGGTGGACATTCCTGCACTCAGCATGCCAATTGCACGCTACCTCAAAACTTGAGACATCTGTGGCATTGTGTTGTGTGACAAAACTCCACATTTTAGAGTGGCCTTTTATTGTCCCCCTGCACAAGGCGCACCTGTGTAATGATCATGCTGTTTAATCAGCTTCTTGATATGCCACATCTGTCAGGTGGATGGATTATCTTGTCAAAGCAGGATTGCTTACTAACAGGGATGTAAACAAATGTGTGCACAAAATTTGAGAGAAATACGCTTTTTGTGCGTATGGAACATTTCTGGGATCTTTTATTTCAGCTCATACAACTTTACATGTTGCGTTAAATTTTTGTTCAGTGTACATACTGTATATAAAACATCAAACATGTTGTTATATACAGTCGTGGTCAAAGGTTTTGTGAATGACACAAATATTTTATTTTCACAAAGTCTGCTGCCTCAGTTTTTATGATGGCAATTTGTATATACTCCAGAATGTTATGAAGAGTGATCAGATGAATTGCAATTAATTGCAAAGTCCCTCTTTGCCATGAAAATGAACTTAATCCCCCAAAAATATTTCCACTGCATTTCAGCCCTGCCACAAAAGGACCAGCTGACATCATGTCAGTGATTCTCTTGTTAACACAGGTGAGAGTGTTGACGAGGACAAGGCTGGAGATCACTCTGTCATGCTGATTGAGTTAGAATAACAGACTGGAAGCTTTAAAAGGAGGGTGGTGCTTGAAATCATTATTCTTCCTCTGTTAACCATGGTTACCTGCAAGGAAACATGTGCCGTCAGCATTGCTTTGCACAAAAAGGGCTTCACAGGCAAGGATATTTCTGCTAGTAAGATTGCACCTAAATCAACCATTTATCGGATCATCAAGAACTTCAAGGAGAGAGGTTCAATTGTTGTGAAGAAGGCTTCAGGGCGCCCAAGAAAGTCCAGCAAGCACCAGGACCGTCTCCTAAAGTTGATTCAGCTGTGGGATCGGGGCACCACCAGTGCAGAGCTTGCTCAGGAATGGTAGCAGGCAGGTATGAGTGCATCTGCAGGCACAGTGAGGCGAAGACTTTTGGAGGATGGCCTGGTGTCAAGAAGGGCAGCGAGGAAACCACTTCTCTCCAGGAAAAACATCAGGGACAGACTGATATTCGGCAAAAGGTACAGGGATTGGACTGCTGAGGACTGGGGTAAAGTCCTTTTCTCTGATGAATCCCCTTTCCGATTGTTTGGGGCATCCGGAAAAAAGCTTGTCCGGAGAAGACAATGTGAGCACTACCATCAGTCCTGTGACATGCCAACAGTAAAGCATCCTGAGACCATTCATGTGTGGGGTTGCTTCTCAGCCAAGGGAGTGGGTTCACTCACAATTTTGCCTAAGAACACAGCCATGAATAAAGAATGGTACCAACACATCCTCCGAGAGCAACTTCTCCCAACCATCCAAGAACAGTTTGCTGACGAACAATGCCTTTTCCAGCATGATGGAGCACCTTGCCATTTTTTAAAAATTTTATTTCACCTTTATTTAACCAGGTAAGCCAGTTGAGAACAGGTTCTCATTTACAACTGCGACCTGGCCAAGATAAAGCAAAGTAGTGCAATAAAAACAACACAGAGTTACATATGGGGTAAAAAAACATAAAGTCAGAAATACAACAGAAAATATATATACAGTGTGTGCAAATGTAGCAAGTTATGGAGGTAAGGCAATAAATAGGCTATAGTGCAGAATAATTACAATAGTATTAACACTGGAATGCTAGATGTGCAAGAGATGATGTGCAAATAGAGATACTGGGGTGCAAAAGAGCAAAATAGATAACAATATAGGGATGAGGTAGTTGGGTGGGCTAATTTCAGATGGGCTGTGTACAGGTGCAGTGATCGGTAAGGTGCTCTGACAACTGATGCTTAAAGTTATTGAGGGAGATAAGAGTCTCCAGCTTCAGAGATTTTTGCAATTCGTTCCAGTCATTGGCAGCAGAGAACTGGAAGGAATGGCGGCCAAAGGAGGTGTTGGCTTTGGGAATGACCAGTGAGATATACCTGCTGGAGCGCAGACTACGGGTGGGTGCTGCTATGGTGACCAATGAGCTTAGATAAGGCGGGGATTTGCCTAGCAGTGATTTATAGATGGCCTGGAGCCAGTGGGTTTGACGACGAACATGTAGTGAGGACCAGCCAACAAGAGCGTACAGGTCACAGTGGTGGGTAGTGTATGGGGCTTTGGAGACAAAACGGATGGCACTGTGATAGACTACATCCAATTTGCTGAGTAGAGTGTTGGAGGCTATTTTGTAAATGACATCGCCGAAGTCAAGGATCGGTAGGATAGTCAGTTTTACGAGGGCATGTTTGGCAGCATGAGTGAAGGAGGCTTTGTTGCGAAATAGGAAGCCGATTCTAGATTTAACTTTGGATTGGAGATTCTTTATGTGAGTCTGGAAGTTGAGTTTACAGTCTAACCAGACACCTAGATATTTGTAGTTGTCCACATACTCTAGGTCAGACCCGTCGAGAGTGGTGATTCTAGTCGGATGGGCGGGTGCTAGCAGCGTTCGATTGAAAAGCATGCATTTAGTTTTACTAGTGTTTAAGAGCAGTTGAAGGCTACTGAAGGATTGTTGTATGGCATTGAAGCTCGTTTGGAGGTTTGTTAACACAGTGTCCAATGAAGGGCCAGATGTATACAAAATGCCATAAGGCAAAAGTGATAACTAAGTGGCTCGGGGAACAAAACATCTAAATTCTGGGTCCATGGCCAGGAAACTCCCCAGACCTTAATCCCATTGAGAATTTGTGGTCAATCCTCAAGAGGCGGGTGGACAAATAAAACCCCACAAATTCTGACAAACTCCAAGCATTGATTATGCAAGAATGGGCCGCCATCAGTCAGGATGTGGCCCAGAAGTTAATTGACAGCATGCCAGGGCGGATTGCAGAAGTCTTGAAAAAGAAGGGTCAACACCGCAAATATTGACTCTTTGCATAAACTTAATGTAATTGTCAATAAAAGCCTTTGCACTTATGGAATGCTTGTAATTATACTTCGTATACCATAGTAACATCTGACAAAAATATCTAAAAACACTGAAGCAGCAAACTTTGTGAAGACCAATACTTGTGTCATTCCCAAAACTTTTGACCACGACTGTACATGCATACAAACTCTTATATTTCATGAATCACTGACATTTTGTTCAATATAGGGGGAACATTTCTCAGAATGCATTAGTTTTACACTCAAGTTGACCCTTTGGCTTTGGTGGAAATATAATTGGCTATTCTTAGCACTATGGTTAAACGAGTATATGAACGTTGTTTCCAGAGAAAAGTGATATATTCTTTGGTATCTGGAAGTGTGATCTTTCCGATTCAATTTAACTCTCATATACTACAACTTTTTTATTTTATTTTTATTTTATTTCACCTTTATTTAACCAGGTAAGCCAGTTGAGAACAAGTTGTCATTTACAACTGCGACCTGGCCAAGATAAAGCAAAGCAGTGCGATAAAAACAACAACACAGAGTTACATATGGGGTAAACAAAACATAAAGTCAAAAATACAACAGGAAATATATATACAGTGTGTGCGAATGTAGTAAGTTATGGAGGTAACAAGATAACTAATAATGTAAGCATACTGTGTCCATAATAAGTATATAGGTTGTATGTTGGGAGCTTTTGGGAAAGAGCACAGTTAGAAAGATATGGCATATAGAAGCAAACCGGATGGACATCATGAAAATGATCGGAGAGGTTGAGAGTAGAAGAAGTTCAGGAGCAAAAACAAATATAATAGAATTATTGTAAAATTGACTGTGTCCATAAGGTGTAGATAGTAAGTATAGGCTGGAAGTAGAGGCCTGGGCATTGTTGTTCACTAATTTACCCGAAGTAGGGAAAGGATGGCGGGGTTGAAAAGTAATAAAGGGGAGTATATATATAAAAAACATGGGGGATTGGAAATGATGCAGACAATTACATTGATTGAAGTTACAATCTATCTGCAATATTAAGCTGATCTACCCCCAGGAAAAAAAACAAAAAGTATATACAGTGGGGAGAACAAGTATTTGATACACTGCCGATTTTGCAGGTTTTCCTACTTACAAAGCATGTAGAGGTCTGTAATTTTTATCATAGGTACACTTCAACTGTGAGAGACGGAATCTAAAACAAAAATCCAGTAAATCACATTGTATGATTTTTAAGTAATTAATTTGCATTTTATTGCATGACATAAGTATTTGATCACCTACCAACCAGTAAGAATTCCGGCTCTCACAGACCTGTTAGTTTTTCTTTAAGAATCCCTCCTGTTCTCCACTCATTACCTGTATTAACTGCACCTGTTTGAACTCGTTACCTGTATAAAAGACACCTGTCCACACACTCAATCAAAAAGACTCCAACCTCTCCACAATGGCCAAGACCAGAGAGCTGTGTAAGGACATCAGGGTTAAAATTGTAGACCTGCACAAGGCTGGGATGGGCTACAGGACAATAGGCAAGCAGCTTGGTGAAAAGGCAACAACTGTTGGCGCAATTATTAGAAAATGGAAGAAGTTCAAGATGACGGTCAATCACCCTCAGTCTGGGGCTCCATGCAAGATCTCACCTTGTGGGGCATCAATGATCATGAGGAAGGTGAGGGATCAGCCCAGAACTACACGGCAGGACCTGGTGAATGACCTGAAGAGAGCTGGGACCACAGTCTCAAAGAAAACCATTAGTAACACACTACGCCGTCATGGATTAAAATCCTGCAGCGCACGCAAGGTCCCCCTGCTCAAGCCAGCGCATGTCCAGGCCCGTCTGAAGTTTGCCAATGACCATCTGGATGATCCAGAGGAGGAATGGGAGAAGGTCATGTGGTGTGATGAGACAAAAATAGAGCTTTTTGGTCTAAACTCCACTCGCCGTGTTTGGAGGAAGAAGAAGGATGAGTACAACCCCAAGAACACCATCCCAACCGTGAAGCATGGAGGTGGAAACATCATTCTTTGGGGATGCTTTTCTGCAAAGGGGACAGGACGACTGCACTGTATTGAGGGGAGGATGGATGGGGCCATGTATCGCGAGATCTTGGCCAACAACCTCCTTACCTCAGTAAGAGCATTGAAGATGGGTCGTGGCTGGGTCTTCCAGCAAGACAACGACCCGAAACACACAGCCAGGGCAACACTAAGTGGCTCCGTAAGAAGCATCTCAAGGTCCTGGAGTGGCCTAGCCAGTCTCCAGACCTTGGAGGGAGCTGAAAGTCCGTATTGCCCAGCGACAGCCCCGAAACCTGAAGGATCTGGAGAAGGTCTGTATGGAGGAGTGGGCCAAAATCCCTGCTGCAGTGTGTGCAAACCTGGTCAAGACCTACAGGAAACGTATGATCTCTGTAATTGCAAACAAAGGTTTCTGTACCAAATATTAAGTTCTGCTTTTCTGATGTATCAAATACTTATGTCATGCAATAAAATGCAAATTAATTACTTAAAAACCATACAATGTGATTTTCTGGATTTTTGTTTTAGATTCCGTCTCTCACAGTTGAAATGTACCTATGATAAAAATTACAGACCTCTACATGCTTTGTAAGTAGGAAAACCTGCAAAATCGGCAGTGTATCAAATACTTGTTCTCCCCACTGTATATATATATATATATATATATATATATATATATATATATATATATATATAGTGAGGGAGATAAGAGTCTCCAGCTTCAGAGATTTTTGCAGTTCGTTCCAGTCATTGGTAGCAGAGAACTGGAAGGAATGGCGGCCAAAGGAGGTGTTGGCTTTGGGGATGACCAGTGAGATATACCTGCTGGAGCGCATACTACGGGTGGGTGTTGCTATGGTGACCAATGAACTAAGATAAACCGGGAATTTGCCTAGAAGTAATTTATAGATGACCTGGAGCCAGTGGGTTTGGTGACGAATATGTAGTGAGGGCCAGCCAACAAGAGCGTACAGGTCACAATGGTGGGTAATATATGGGGCTTTGGTGACAAAACGGATGGCACTGTGATAGACTACATCCAATTTGCTGAGTAGAGTATTGGAGGCTATTTTGTAAATGACATCGCCGAAGTCAAGGATCGGTAGGATAATCAGTTTTACGAGGGCATGTTTGGCAGCATGAGTGAAGGAGGCTTTGTTGCGAAATAGGAAGCCGATTCTAGATCTAACTTTTGATTGGAGATGCTTAATGTGAGTCTGGAAGGAGAGTTTACAGTCTAACCAGACACCTATGTATTTGTAGTTGTCCACATACTCTAGGTCAGACCCGCCGAGAGTAGTGATTCTAGTCGGGTGGGCGGGTGCAAGCAGCGTTCGGTTGAAAAGCATGCATCTAGTTTTACTAGTGTTTAAGAGCAGTTGGAGGCTACGAAAGGAGTGTTGTATGGTGTTGAAGCTCGTTTGGAGTTTTGTTAACACAGTGTCCAATGAAGGGCCAGATGTATACAAAATGGTGTCGTCCGCATAGAGGTGGATCCGAGCGTCACCAGCAACAAGAGCGACATCATTGATATACACAGAGAATAGAGTCGGCCCAAGAATTGAACCCTGTGGCACCCCCATAGAGACTGCCAGAGGTCCAGACAACAGGCCCTCCGATTTGACACATTCAACTCTATCTGAGAAGTAGTTGGTGAACCAGGCGAGGCAGTCATTTGAGAAACCAAGGCTATTTAGTCTGCCAATAAGAATGAAGTGATTGACAGAGTCGAAAGCCTTGGCCAGGTCGATGAAGACGGCTGCACAGTACTGTCTTTTATCGATCGCGGTTATAATATCGTTTAGGACCTTGAGCGTGGATGAGGTGCACCCATGACCAGCTCGAAAACCGGATTGCATAGCGGAGAAGGTACGGTGGGATTCGAAATGGTCGGTGATCTGTTTGTTAACTTGGGTCTGTAACAGTTTAGATCTAGAGTGTCACCCCCTTTGAAGAGGGGGATGACCGCGACAGCTTTCCAATCTCTGGGGATCTCAGACGTTACGAAAGAGAGGTTGAACAGGCTAGTAATAGGGGTTGCGACAATTTCGGCGGCTAATTTTAGAAAGAAAGGGTCCAGATTGTCTAGCCCAGCTGATTTGTAGGGGTCCAGATTTTTCAGCTCTTTCAGAACATCAGCTGTCTGAATTTGTGTGAAGGAGAAGCAGGGGGGGCATGGGCAAGTTGCAGCGGAGGGTGCAGAGCTGGTGGCCGGGGTAGTGGTAGCCAGGTGGAAAGCATGGCCAGCCATAGCAAAATGCTTGTTGAAATTCTCGATTATTGTAGATTTATCGGTGGTGACAGTGTTTCCTAGCCTCAGTGCAGTGGGCAGTTGGGAGGAGGTTCTCTTATTTTCCATGGACTTTACAGTGTCCTAAAACCTTTTGGAGTTAATGCTACATGATGCAAATTTCTGTTTGAAAAAGCTAGCCTTTGCTTTCCTAACTGATTGTGTATATTGGTTCCTGACTTCCCTGAAAAGTTGCATATCGTGGGGGCTGTTCGATGCTAATGCAGTACGCCACAGGATGTTTTTGTGCTGGTCAAGGGCAGTCAAGTCTGTGGAGAACCAGGGGCTATATCTGTTCTTAGTTCTGCATTTTTTGAATGGGACATGCTTATTTAAGATTGAGAGGAAAGCACTTTTAAAGAACAACCAGGCATCCTCTACTGATGGAATGAGGTCAATATCCATCCAGGATACCCGGGCCAGGTCATTTAGAAAAGCCTGCTCGCTAAAGTGTTTTAGGGAGCGTTTGACAGTGATGAGGGGTGGTCGTTTGACCGCGGACCCATTACGGACGCAGACAATAAGGCAGTGATCGCTGAGATCCTGGTTGAAGACAGCAGAGTATTTAGAGGGTAAATTTGTCAGGATAATATCTATGAGGGTGCCCATGTTTACAGATTTAGGGTTGTACCTGGTAGGTTCGTTGATAATTTGTGAGAGATTGAGGGCATCTAGTTTAGATTGTAGGTTGGCCGGGGTGTTAAGCATATCCCAGTTTAGGTCACCAAGCAGTACGAACTCAGTTCACATATGGTGTCCAGGGCACAGCTCGGGGCTGAGGGGGGTCGGTAGCAAGTGGCAACAGTGAGAGACTTATTTCTGGAAAGGTGGATTTTTAGAAGTAGAAGCTCAAACTGTTTGGGCACAGACCTGGATAGTACGATAGAGCTCTGCAGGCTATCTCTACAGTAGATTGCAACCGTACCTGGCAAGTGTCTTCACTGACATTTTCAACATGTCCCTGACTGAGTCTGTAATACCAACATGTTTCAAGCAGACCACCATAGTCCCCGTGCCCAAGAACTCTAAGATAACCTGCCTAAATGACTACCGACCCGTAGCACTGACGTCTGTAGCCATGAAGTGCTTTGAAAGACTGGTCATGGCTCACATCAACAGCATAATCCCAGAAACCCTAGACCCACTCCAATTTGCATACCGCCCCAACAGATCCACAGATGATGCAATCTCTATCGCACTCCACACTGCCCTTTCCCACCTGGACAAGAGGAACACCTACGTGAGAATGCTATTCATTGACTACAGCTCAGCATTCAACACCATAGTGCCCTCTAAGCTCATCACTAAGCTAAGGATCCTGGGACTAAACACCTCCCTCTGCAACTGGATCCTGGACTTCCTGACGGGCCGCCCCCAGGTGGTAAGGGTAGGTAACAACACATCTGCCACACTGATCCTCAACACGGGGGCCCCTCAGGGGTGCGTGCTCAGTCCCCTCCTGTACTCTCTGTTCACCCATGACTGCATGGCCAGGCACGACTCCAACACCATCATTAAGTTTGCCGACGACACAACAGTGGTAGGCCTGATCACCGACAACGATGAGACAGCCTATAGGGAGGAGGTCAGAGATCTGGCCGTGTGGTGCCAGGACAACAACCTCTCCCTCAACGTGACCAAGACAAAGGAGATGATTGTGGACTACAGGAAAAAAAAGAGGACTGAGCACGCCCCCATTCTCATCGACGGGGCTGTAGTGGAACAGGTTGAGAGCTTCAAGTTCCTTGGTGTCCACATCACCAACGAACTATCATGGTCCAAACACACCAAGACAGTCGTGAAGAGGGCACGACAAAGCCTATTCCCCCTCAGGAGACTAAAAAGATTTGGCATGGGTCCTCAGATCCTCAAAAAATTCTACAGCTGCACCATCGAGAGCATCCTGACTGGTTGCATCACCGCCTGGTATGGCAACTGCTTGGCCTATGACCGCAAGGCACTACAGAGGGTAGTGCGTACGGCCCAGTACATCACTGGGGCAAAGCTCCCTGCCATCCAGGACCTCTATACCAGGCGGTGTCAGAGGAAGGCCCTCAAAATTGTCAAAGACTCCAGTCACCCTAGTCATAGACTGTTCTCTCTGCTACCGCACGGCAAGCGGTACCGGAGTGCCAAGTCTAGGTCCAAAAGACTTCTCAACAGCTTCTACCCCCAAGCCATAAGACTCCTGAACAGCTAATCATGGCTACCCGGACTATTTGCACTGCCCCCCCACCCCATCCTTTTTACGCTGCAGCTACTCTGTTAAGTATTTATGCATAGTCACTTTAACTCTACCCACATGTACATATTACCTCAACTACCTCAACTAGCCGGTGCCCCCGCACATTGACTATGCAACGGTACCCCCCTGTATACAGTGGGGAGAACAAGTATTTGATACACTGCCGATTTTGCAGGTTTTCCTACTTACAAAGCATGTAGAGGTCTGTAATCTTTATCATAGGTACACTTCAACTGTGAGAGACGGAATCTAAAACAAAAATCCAAACAATCACATTGTATGATTTTTAAGTAATTAATTTGCATTTTATTGCATGACATAAGTATTTGATACATCAGAAAAGCAGAACTTAATATTTGGTACAGAAACCTTTGTTTGCAATTACAGAGATCATACGTTTCCTGTAGGTCTTGACCAGGTTTGCACACACTGCAGCAGGGATTTTGGCCCACTCCTCCATACAGACCTTCTCCAGATCATTCAGGTTTCGGGGCTGTCGCTGGGCAATACGGACTTTCAGCTCCCTCCAAAGATTTTCTATTGGGTTCAGGTCTGGAGACTGGCTAGGCCACTCCAGGACCTTGAGATGCTTCTTACGGAGCCACTCCTTAGTTGCCCTGGCTGTGTGTTTCGGGTCGTTGTCATGCTGGAAGACTCAGCCACGACCCATCTTCAATGTTCTTACTGAGGGAAGGAGGTTGTTGGCCAAGATCTCGCGATACATGGCCCCATCCATCCTCCCCTCAATACGGTGGAGTCGTCCTGTCCCCTTTGCAGAAAAGCATCCCCAAAGAATGATGTTTCCACCTCCATGCTTCGACGGTTGGGATGGTGTTCTTGGGGTTGTACTCATCCTTCTTCTTCCTCCAAACACGGCAAGTGGAGTTTAGACCAAAAAGCTCTATTTTTGTCTCATCAGACCACATGACCTTCTCCCATTCCTCCTCTGGATCATCCAGATGGTCATTGGCAAACTTCAGACGGGCCTGGACATGCGCTGGCTTGAGCAGGGGGACCTTGCGTGCGCTGCAGGATTTTAATCCATGACGGCGTAGTGTGTTACTAATGGTTTTCTTTGAGACTGTGGTCCCAGCTCTCTTCAGGTCATTGACCAGGTCCTGCCGTGTAGTTCTGGGCTGATCCCTCACCTTCCTCATGATCATTGAGGTGAGATCTTGCATGGAGCCCCAGACTGAGGGTGATTGACCGTCATCTTGAACTTCTTCCATTTTCTAATAATTGTGCCAACAGTTGTTGCCTTCTCACCAAGCTGCTTGCCTATTGTCCTGTAGCCCATCCCAGCCTTGCGCAGGTCTACAATTTTATCCCTGATGTCCTTACACAGCTCTCTGGTCTTTGCCATTGTGGAGAGGTTGGAGTCTGTTTGATTGAGTGTGTGGACAGGTGTCTTTTATACAGGTAACGAGTTCAAACAGGTGCAGTTAATACAGGTAATGAGTGGAGAACAGGAGGGCTTCTTAAAGAAAAACTAACAGGTCTGTGAGAGCCGGAATTCTTACTGGTTGGTAGGTGATCAAATACTTATGTCATGCAATAAAATGCAAATTAATTACTAAAAAATCATACAATGTGATTTTCTGAATTTTTGTTTTAAATTCTGTCTCTCACAGTTGAAGTGTACCTATGATAAAAATTACAGACCTCTACATGCTTTGTAAGTAGGAAAACCTGTAAAATCGGCAGTGTATCAAATACTTGTTCTCCCCACTGTATATAGCCTCCCTACTGTCACTTTATTTTATTGTATATATAGCCTCCCTACTGTCACTTTATTTTACTTCTGCTCTTTATTTCTCAACATTTTTTAGTTGTTGTTTTATTCTTACTTTTTTGTTTAAAATAAATGCACTGTTGGTTAAGGGCTGTAAGTAAGCATTTCACTGTAATGTCTAAACCTGTTGTATTCGGCGCATGTGACCAATAAAATTTGATTTGATTTGATTTGATTTTACCCCATTGGCAGTTCTTTCGAGACGGAAAATATTGTAGTTGGGGATGGACATTTCTGAATTTTTGGTGACACTGCTAGAACATCAGGGTTGGCGGAGTGTGCTAATGCAGTGAATAACTCAAACTTAGGGAGGAGGCTTCGGATGTTAACGTGCAAGAAATCAAGGCTTTTACGGTTACAGAAGTCAACAAATGATAACGCCTGGGGAGTAGGAGTGATACTGGGGGTTACAGGGCCTGGGTTAACCTCTACATCACCAGAGGAACAGAGGAGGAGTAGAATAAGGATACGGCTAAAGGCTTTAAGTACTGGTCTTCTAGTGTGTTGGGTACAGAGAAAAAAAGGGGCAGATTTCCGGGCGTTGTAGAATAGATTCAGGGCATTATGTACAGACAAGGATATGGAAGGATATGAGTACAGTGGAGGTAAACCTAAGCATTGGGTAACGATGAAAGAGATAGCATCACTGGAGGCACCGATTGAGTCGGTCTCCGCGTGTATGGGGGGTGGGACAAAGGAGCTATCTAAGGAAGGTTGAGCTGGGCTGGGGGATCTACAGTGAAATAGTACAATAAGAAATAACCGAAACAGCAATAAGCAAGGCATATTGACATGGGAGAGAGGCATAAAGCAATCACAGGTGTTATTCGAGAGAACTAAGACAACAGCTGGTAATGGCGACAAAGTTTGGGCTGAGGCTAAACATAAACAGGATGCGGTACCGTATAAAGGAACAGTCCAGCAGGCATCAGCTGTATAGCTGAGTTATTATAAGGTCCGGTGAACAGCAATAGGAGAGTTCGGAGGTAGTTCGAGGGCTTCTACCGAACTGGCGAGCAAGAGGCCACGGCTTGCGTGTGCTAGCGGGCCGGGGCTAGCAGATGGATCTTCGTGGTCGACGTCGTAACGGGAAGCCTGTTGAAACCACATCAGACGATTTCGTCGGCAGACCAGTCGTGTTGGAACGGCAGGGCTCCGTGTCAACACTAGGAGGTCCCGTCTGGTTGACAGAGAGGTAGATAGCCGGGAGATGGGCCTGGCTCGAGGCTAGCTCAGGGCTGATTATCCAACAACTACATCCATTTGGTTGCAGCTAGCTAGTTGCGATAATCCGGTATTAAAGGTCCAGTGATTCAGTGATTCCGGCAGAAAAACCGATATGTTCTGGGTCGATAACGCGCTGTGCAGACAGTGCAGACTGGCCGATAATAGTCCAGACTAGAGCTGGCTGGTAGGTAGTGCAGGCCACGGACAATGGTGAAAAACCGCTAACGGTGGCTAATAGCAAGTAGCTAGTTAGCTGGCTACTCCCGTCCGGTAGACAGAGAGTTAGATAGCCGGGATACAGGCCTGGCTCGAGGCTAGCTCGAGGCTAACTGGTGCTTGCTTCGGGGGCAGCGGTGATTAGCCAACAGCAACATCCATCCGGTTGCGGCTAGCTAGTTGCGATCCGGTGTTAATGTCCAGTGATTCAGTTATTCCGGCAGAAAATCTGATGTTCTGGGTGAAAACCGCTAACAGTGGCTAATAGCAAGTAGCTAGTTAGCTGGCTAGCTAGTTTCAACTGGAGATTCTAGATAAAAGGTAAGTCAATAATAGAATCAGTTAAGAACAAATTCTTATTTACAATGACGGCCTACAGTGGAATTCCTTTGAATTACACTGATTTAACCTAAAATTCAAATTCTACATCCTGTGGGGTGTGGCCAATTTAATTTGAATTTCAACTCATGAGTTGAATATTTACATGTACGTCATTTAGCAGACGCTCTTATCCAGAGCGACTTACAGTTAGTGAGTGCATACATTTTTCGTACTGGCCCCCCGTGGGAATCGAACCCACAACCCTGCCGTTGCAAGCGCTATGCTCTACCAACTGAGCTACACGGAATAGGAGTGAATTCCAAAATTCTGCATTGAGCCCAACCCTGGCGTGTGTGAGAGAGCCTTCACCCTCTCTCCCTCCCTCTTACAGCCTCTTGCCCCTCCATCCTTCACTGAGCTTCTGATCTCTGTCTGTTAGACTAGACTAGAGACAACAAGCATCACATCAGACACAATGCAAACAGAAGGCCAGGTGATTGGGCTCCAATGATCTGTGTGACTTAGTGATGGGCTCTCTTGTGGTTATCTGTGTGTAAACAATGATAGAGCGTATTTGCACACCTCGGCGAATAACGGTGCGTTGATTAAAAGGGACTTCCAGTGTTTGAAACGACGGCGTGGGCGGCCCAATCTCCCTCCTCTGTTTGAGACAGTCAGCGTTCCACCGGGGAAACCTTCTTCACGACGATAACTCACACTATAACACTAAGCAGTAAGACGCCTCTCTAACCTTGGCTGATGTTGAAGTTGACAAGTAAGCAAGGTGTGATTTTAACGTTGATTTTCAACAATGATTAACCTTTTTTATTTTTTTATTTTAGCTAGGTACTAGAAGTTCCCTCTAAGTACCCTTGGCAGAGGCACAGGGGGAGGAGAGAAAAGTCCTGAGTCCAAATTAGAGCAGATTTAGAAGCATCCCAATTAGTGTCTGAGGGAGAGAGATAGGCCTGTCTGGTAGATGAGCACTGATAAAGCACCTAGGATCAATCATTAGCCTGCACACTGAGTCCCCAGACACCGCCATTGGCCACGGAGCTTGATGAGGTGGGCTGGAATGGACACAGTGTCTGTCTCCTTTGTCTACTGCTGTTGCTGTTACTGTTCCCTGGCACAACTCTGTCATCTGCCATGTGCTGCTGGGCTTTCTGTTCCAGAAATAGCTGGCCACATGTATGCAAAATCAGCATTGTACTGTATGCAAAATGGATTTCATATGCAGATCATATGCATATAATGTCTTCAGCAGGTCTGGGATCTGTTGTATGTGACAGGAATGTATCCTTTGCCAGAGGAGACAACCCTATATTGAAAGGTGGTTGTCTGTGCTGCAGCCTAGTGTGATTAGCTTGTTAGCCCTTATCAGTTCTCTTAACAAGCTCCGTAGTGACACCTCTCTGCTCCGTCTCAGGCCCCTGGTCATCTAGTAAATGTCACTATAATGACACACGCATTAACATTTACAGGTGCAGCAGGCCAAAAGAGATAATTGGGGACTGTAACCTGCAATGAAAAAGATAGATGTCAAGGATTCTAAAAATGAAATTTTGGTTGTAGAGTAAGTGAATGTTTTGGATCATTTAGGTGCATTTATTTTATGCACATATTTCATATCTCATTGTGCAGTCTTGTAAATGTGCAATGATTTCAGTATAAAGACCTCAGTGTTTAGAATTGTTTGGACAATGAGGTTGCTAAGGAACCATTACCATCCAATGGTCTTGTTATTCCTGATCCAGTTATAGGACTAGTAGTGCTTTAATTGGTAGAGTAATTGAAATGCAGAGCTCTGAAGGATCTATTCCTATAGTAGCATTGTTTAATTGTTTTTACATGGCCAATCAGTGTGTGTACCCAGAGGAGTGCCAGGGGACCTGTGCTAGCTAGCTAGCTTCATTTTCACTGTCACTACCCAGACAGGTTAATGTTCTCTTATTCCGGCCTTATTAAAAGCTGCTGCCTGCTACATATCCTGATCCCATACTCATCACGTCTCCTCTGCATCTCTAACCAGGTCTGGAGAGTTTTTATGATTTCCTCTGAAACATTTAAATTGCTTTTCGGTGTCTGAAATGAAGGAAATGGCAGTGGAATACTGACCCAACGAGCAAATAAAGTGTGTGAGGGCCAGGCAAGCTGTGATAATACCATGCTTAGAGACACTTGGCTCTAATAAGAGGTGTTTGATTGCTTTTTTAATGGATTTTTCCTCCTGTTGATTATGTTTTCGGCCGGCTGCGGGGAGGACAAGCTTTTTCATGATGCTGCTGCTTGAGTGAATCTGAGCTCAACATGTGAACTTGGATCCTTACTGTAGATATGTGAGGTACAGTAACAGTAATGCTTTAGAATATATGTAGATTGTTTATCTTTATAGCTTTGTCGTAGAGAGGAATGGTAAAAGATAAACCTATTCCTCACTGACTTTACACTGTCTAGGTATAAGGAGATTGATAGAGAAAGACCATACAATGACATGCCTGTTTAACCTAACAGATAACCTGCTCTTGGAGATGGACGCTTAGACACAGACATATAGCTAAGTAAATACAACTGTATCTTTAGGAAATATTTACCTTTCTCTGTGAACAGTGGCAGGCTAGCTGGCTGGCTGGCTGGCTGGCTGGCTGGCTGGCTGGCAGGCAGGCTGGGTGGGTAATGTTTGCTGTGCTGTGTGACCCGTACCCAGTGTTTTTTTTTTTTTAGCTAGAACACGTCCCAGTGGAAATCAGTGAATATGGTTGTTAGCTAGTAGAGCACAGAACCATCAGAGTCTGGGAAAGGAAACGGCTCCCCATCAATGCACTGCACTCTGCACTCCTGTGGACCATAGGAAGAGTAGCTGCTGCTAATGGGGATCCTAATAAAATACTTAATACTAAACTTCCTCCAGTCAAGAAATGGAAGCCATTTTGAACAATTTCCCTACAAATGTTTCTGTTCGTCCTACACTTGTGTTCACTCTAGGCAGCTGCATAACTGGTGGCGTATTTTTGTGTGCTTAGAAAGACTGTCAATATGCAAATGCAGGGTAATTAGACAATTTCCTTCAGTGCATCTGTTACATGTTTTTGTAATTATTCAAGTATGGGAATTATTTCAATTTGTTTTACAAAGACAGAGAGTTAGCTTAGATGTATCATTGTTCTAAAGGTATCAGTGTACAACACTATAGCTGCCGTAGTAATAACCCCACCAACCTGTGTTTGACAGTTTGATGTTTTTGAGGCTGAAAATAATTACCTTTTGAACGCCTCCCACGCGCTCCTCTTGAAATGTTGTTGGGCTGAAAGTCTGCACGCACTTCTTTGTTGTCTCCAATTATTCCTCCTCTCCTGCCTTACTTTCTTTCTCTCTCTACCCACACTCTGATCCTAGAGAGCTTTCTTTCGCCAATTATGGTCATAAAGAAAGGCGGCCATTTTAGAACACTCTCATGTTGGGCTTGTTGTGCTAAGAGATTACTGCACATAATGCTAGCTGTATAGAAACTGGGTTTAATTGAAAACAAATAACTAGCTAGCCGGTGACTGCATTGTTCTCTTGAGATTGCAGAAACGTTTTTTCCTCCCATGATCCTCTGGGAAAGGCTGACTTCTCTCATGTGTGGTTTTGTTTATCTGTTTGTTTTGTCATGTTAATTGCTTCCCTCTTTGTATCTGTCTTCTAATTAATTTGAAATGTTAGCCACACACTGAAGCTGAAAGGGAAATCTTATATACGGTAGTTTCATTATGTTAAGGCTTATAAGGAGCTTATACGCACTTATCCCTAGACAATGACAATTATATCCACCCACAACATCTCATGAGCACAGTTATATTTCCTGTGGGAACAGACGTTTTTAGAACTAACTCTCTTATTTTCTTCACAGGTGAGGAGAATTTACTGGCAATACTGAAAAGGCGATGGTGGAAGTACATGATTCTGGGATTGATAGACATCGAGGCTAACTACCTGGTTATCAAAGCCTACCAATACACCACACTAACCAGCGTACAGGTGAGTCTGTTTTCATTTATCACGTGACCCATAGGTGTGCGTGTATGTGCGCAGGGGTGCATGGGTGCATGTGTAGGTACAAGCCTGTCCCTAGACGTTCCCTTGACTGGCCACTGAACAGGCATAAGACAGTAATACAGCAGTGACCTTTGTTGAGTCTACATAATAAGATGGCTAATTAAAGGTACACTGGCTGACTCTCATCCCATGTGTCAGTTCATCTTCATTCAAATGTGCTTAGTGCCAAAGGAGCCTTACTCAGATCCACTCAGATCCTCTCCATTTCCTCTAGTCTCACCTGAATCTGGCATTTTCCTCCACTCCTCCAGAGCCCAGGTAGGACTCAGGATCAATTCCAGGGGCCCCGTGGCTGCAGAGATTTGGGGAAACAGATGGTGTGGAGTGTGTCGGTATCCCCTCTCTAGTAATAAATCAGGCCCCTAAACTCTCTCCTCTCAGTGTAGTCAGTTAGGGCTGAACAGGAACAGACGGTACCATTAACACTCCACTAGCTAACCAGGACACTTCTAGTTCCTCCAACATACAGGCCTCTCACACTCAGAGAGAATTAGAGAGGAGAAATTAGATCAGTGCCAACTGCAAAGTTGTGATAAACAAAGTTGTGATAATGGGTATAGATAGCACTTGTGGTGTACATGCTGTACTGCAACCATATTAGTTGAGTAGTTTGACAGTAGTCTATACAGCTTGTTGCAGTGTCATTTTCATTCGTCAAGTGTATGATAGCCTGAGAATATGAGGTATCAGCAACAAATAGATCAATTCCCTCTTCAGATCATAGTGGAGATTTGTTGTTTTCCATTTGCAAGTAGGGAGGGAACCATGTAAATGTGCCTACTGTCGGCTCGTGGGCCTCTGCCTCTACTCAGCCAGACAGAAAACAGATGGAGTGTCAGGGTATATATCCGTCAGATAACGCTCAGCTCACATCATCCCCCGGCCGCCACTCGAGACTGTTCCGCCTCACCGTTATTTCAGGAAGTGGAATCGATGACCGGCACGGCACCGCTGTCTCACGGCAGAGAGAGATAATCCATGGCCTGGGCCTGAGTCCTGCTCTGGGCTGAAGCAGGGGGAGTGGGAGTGTCAGGGCCAGTGGGGTGGAGGGCTGACTGTTCTGTTGAAATAAAGTAGGGGAAGTGTAAAAGGTACCAGAATCCCCTCATTCCCCTGTGGTTTGGCCCTGTGACAGACAGACAGACAGACAGACCCCATTCCCCTGTGGTCTGGCCCTGTGACTGACAGCCAGACCTCATTCCCCTGTGGTCTGGCCCTGTGACTGACAGACAGACCTCGTTTCCCTGTGGTCTGGCCCTGTGACTGACAGACAGACAGACCTCATTCCCCTGTCGTCTGGCCCTGTGACAGACAGACAGACCTCATTCCCATTCCCCTGTGGTCTGGCCCTGTGACAGACAGACAGACATACCTCATTCCCCTGTGGTCTGGCCCTGTGACAGACAGACATACCTCATTCCCCTGTGGTCTGGCCCTGTGACAGAAATACAGACAGACAGACAGACCTCATTCCCCTGTGGTCTGGCCCTGTGACAGACAGACAGACAGACCTCATTCCCCTGTGGTCTGGCCCTGTGACAGACAGACAGACAGACAGACAGACAGACAGACAGACAGACAGACAGGCTGGATGACGCAGTGACGAGTTGATCAGTACCTCCATGCCCTGCTGACCCAGAGTCAGCCCAACGCAATGATGTGACAAGTACACAAGTGGCCTGCAGCTACTGTTTACACAGCGATGGATCTATCCACATGGTGTGACTGTCACTGAGTGACTAGGTCGGGCGGTGACGAGAGTGATAGGGTGACTCTCTTCCACATTGCTGAGACAGAGATATTTGAGAGTAGCATTGTACAGCAGCAGCTCTCTCTCCAAAGTAAACCCAGCCTGAGCATATGGCGAGGTGATTAAACATTCAGAGGAAGGGGTGCTCATGGAATCACAGTAAATATTGACTCAGTAAACAGCTATAACTCAAACTGGGACTCCTCAGTAATTTTTGAAAATAAATTGATATTTCTCGAGGTCTGCTGTGCAAGTTTGTATGATATTTAGAGAGCAGCTCAGGTCAAGTGAACTCAAATGAAGTAAGTTTGGTTGTTAGTTGGAGACTTGATCAATGGACTCTCTCACTCTAAGGCCAAGTCATATTCTCCTCTTGTTCCTCTGTGCAGGGGATGTTGCTATTTAGTTGAATTGGCTTTCACTGACTGATTCCTTTGGGAGGGTGGAGGAGAGAAATAGGCATACCAATTCTCAACAGTTTTATGTAAACTATAACAAGGTTAGACAATGCCTCATCAATATTAATATGCAGGCATGAAGAGAACTGGGCATAAGATTTGTTTTACATTTTAGCAGACGCTCTTATCCAGTTAGTGAGCGCATACATTTATTTTAAATTTTTCATACTGGCCCCCCATGGGAATCGAACCCACAACCCTGGCGTTGCAAGCGCCATGCTCTACCAACTGAGCTACACAGGGCTCAATTGGTGTTATAAAATACTTTCCAATTAAGGGGAAATTATTAGTTGTTATGAATGGTCATGGTGTCTGGCTGGGCACATCCGGGGAAAGCTCCTCTTCATCAACACGTTACAACAGGCAGCTACAGATGTAGGATCTTTATTTGAGCCAGTTTGCTACAGCAGGAAAAGAATCCTGCAGCAACAGGAAATGTGAATTATTATGTGGGCAAATCAAGTATGACATTTCCAAGTGGAAATTAAAAAGCCTTTTTAAACCTCAAATACACTACGTTTGCATTTCCTGCTAGCCAGAAGAGTGATCAAATTAAGATCCTACATCTGAATGGACATTATCTCAATTGCTACATTTTACATTTTAGTCATTTAGCAAAGTTGTGATAATGGGTATAGATAGCACTTGTGGGTGTGCTACTCACAGTCCTCCATTTCAAGATATGCAGGTAGCCAGCCGCGATCCTGGGGACAAACCACTGTAAAACGAAGGAATTAGTTGAAGATTTATTCGGCAGAGTTAAGCAGAGTCTTATTAGGACTGAATAAATCGAATAATTCTTTCTCCTCACTTGGCTAAACCTCATAGGACCTGTGATAATTGTATTGGTTTCATTAGTTTGCTGGTATGTCAGGTCTATTATTTTTCCAGTAATTCACTGTAAATGTTGTCAGGTTAATGCCAGAGCTGTTCCCCAGATAGCACTGAGAGAACAGGTGAGAGTGAACACAGAACTCAACCTCAATCACTCACTCACTTTCAGGGTTCTCTCATGGTTATCGTTACTCCACACTGTTTATTTATTTATCTTGCTCCACTTCCCTCTTTCTCTCTCTCTTGTTCTCTCTCTCTCTCTTGCTCCTTTTCCTCTCTTCCTTCTCCCCTCTCTTTCATTATTTTTCTCTCTCCTGCTCTCTGTGATTTTCCCTCTCGTTCCCTCCCTCCTCTTTCTCTCTCTCCACTCTCTCTCGCTCAAGGGCACACTACACTACAGTAACAGACAGGTTTATATAACCAAGCGGTGAAAAAGCCTTCCATTAGGCAGAAACACACTGGCCTGATGAGAGAGGAGAGAGTGAGACATACTGGGCTGTCGTTTACACATCGATAAAACCACACATTATTATGCCATGGTTGTCTTTGGTGTCAGAACATTCATTGCATACATCGATGTTGTGAGCTGCCAGGAGAGCCACTGTGAACAGGAATGGGGGGCCATTTTGCTGTCCTGCAGTTAGCCCCTCATTCTCCTGTGCACTACCTTTCCCAGAGGGTGAGCCCATAGTGCTACCACTAAGTGCCAGAGAGGCTTCCCGGAATGGAGGCCTGATGGTCCCCTAGGCGATCATAAACCTTCCTCTCCTCCCTCCCGCATGGCCCCTTCTCCTCCCTGACACGCCACCCTCCATCACCCCTAATTCGCCATCTTCATTCTCTCTCATCACCATTAGTGTTGGACTGTCCTCTGACCTCGTCCTCTATAGTACCGTGTGTCCCCGCTGTCCTATGTGTCACCCCAGGACTGTGGTGGGTGCTGTGATACCATCTCTGGTATCTAGGTGTGTCTTTTGTCTATGTGGTGTACAGTATCTTAGAACTCCATTTCAACTATTTTCTCTGTGTGTCTCTATGAACTAGAGTTCAGTGTGTCCGTTCTAACCCTGTATCTCTCCGCTCTGTCTGTCAGCTCTTAGACTGTTTCACCATCCCTGTGGTGCTGCTGCTGTCCTGGTTCTTCCTGCTGGTGAGGTACAAGGCCGTGCACTTTGTGGGCGTCGGGGTGTGTCTGCTGGGCATTGGCTTAATGGTGGGGACAGACGTCCTGGTGGGAAGACAACAGGGCCTAGGTAACACACACACACACAAACACACACACACACACACACACACAGAATACCCTTACTTCCCCATGGGTCATTAACACAGTGTTATTGAATTATCTGAATTCCTACATTAATTGAGCTTTTACAAAGACTCAAATGTGTACAGCTCTGACTCATTGAAGAGCTTTAGCTTTAAACATATTTTAATTGCTATTGTGGAGTCTGCTGTGTCCTTCACACAAACACCCTCATCTCCTCCAACACACAGACAGTGTTCTCACTGTGCAGTTCACCATCACGGTCTCATTGTGTTCACACCTCACAGTACCTTCAGTAATAACCGAGTCAGATCCCCGGTGTTAGTCCCTGGTGTGGTTTGCCTTACACATCCATGGACAGCCTCCCCCTCTCACTATTGCATTAAGTACCCCTTGATTTCCCCAGCTCAACAAGATTTAGATAGATATATTGCATTTTGGTTCAATATGAATAATAAATGTTACGATCCAAATCATATTACGTGTTCTGGATCCGAAGAGTTTAGAGTTTTGTTGAAAACACACGGCTGTAGTTGTGTTTCTGTCTCATGATTGACAGAATAGTTACATTATAGTGAGATTATTTTAAAATCTTCAAGCATGTGCTAAGCATCTGTAAGATCTTTGTTTGATTGGGTACAGTTTATACATACCTTACTGAAACCCATTGCAGCATACAGTATGCACTAAGCATGTAGGAATAAAGGAACAATGCAATTGTTTGGTGTCAGGTTCCAATCAATAATGCCTATTTGTCTTACCAGCTACACAATAATGTTGCTTAAAATAGTGAAAATAGTTATTTTAAACACAGTAAAGTGAACAGTAAGAAGATTAATTAATCAATGAAACTCTTTCTTCTGTTAAAATGTAAAAATCCTAAATTTACTCAATATATTAACTCAAGCCCAGTTGCTTTCTGTACCTCTTAAACACCAAATGTCTTTCACTGCCTCATTGTCATATATATTTTTTCTCATAGGATAGCCACTTAGTCTGATATTACTGGTGAGGGTTTCATAGGATAATCTATTTGTCATGGATAACTAATGGCTCTTTCATACAGTAAGTCGCTCTGGATAAGAGCGTCTGCTAAATGACGTAAATTTAAATGTAAATGTATGACAGGATATTGGAACATTGTGCTCTTCTAATCCCCCCCCCCCCCTCCCCCCTCCCTCTCTCTCTCTCTCTCTCTCTCTCTCTCTCTCTCTCTCTCTCTCTCTCTCTCTCTCTCTCTCTCACTCTCTATAGGGGACCATAAGCTCCTGGGGGACCTGCTGGTGCTGGGAGGGGCCACGCTGTACGGCATCTCTAATGTGTGTGAGGAGTTCATCGTTAAGAACATGAGTAGGGTGGAGTTCCTGGGTATGATGGGACTGTTTGGCTCCTTCTTCAGCGGCATTCAACTGTGAGTGTTTGTGTGTGTGTCAGACCTGGGTTAAAATGTATATTGGAAATGATTTCAAATACTTAAGCTGTGCTTCATTGAGCTTGTCTGGCTAAATAGAACCAATAGAATAGTCCCATAATGGCACACCCAGCCAATCAGGCACTCCAGGCAGGCTAAAGCAAATAATATTTGAACTCAGGTCTGGTGTGTCCAGCCTCATCTATACTATACTGAAGACAGTATCCCTTTCTACCAACACCACAAGAGCAGCCAGTTGGAACTGAGAACTGTGATGCTACATTATGTTTGCTCCAACACACTAACATATACAGCACATTAGCCAGCTGGAAACCTAAAGTGAACCTCGTTTATACGTTATGTGGCATTTGCCAGCTGATACAGCCATTGGTGCCAGCTAATTACAGTATATCTCAAAAGACATGCCCCATATTTAACATTTACACCCACCAGCATGCTCTATAGTATTCAGCCTTTCTCTCTCCAGATCAGATGATGGCTTCGCTAGCAGCCCCATGCAGTCATATTATCTACTTTTCTTTCTACAGCGCTTCTAGTGCCATTAAGAAGGACATTGGCAAATTACAGTTGGCCCAGAACAGAGCAGCATGGCTAGCCCTTAAATGTACATGGAAGGCTAATATCAGTAACATGCATGTCAATCTCTCCTGGCTCAAACTAGAGGAGAGATTGACTGCATCACTACTTGTCTTTGTGAGAGGTATTGACATGTTGAAAGCACAAAACTGTCTGTTCAAACAGCTAACACTTAGCTCAGACACCCATACATACCCCACAAGACATGCCACCAGGGGTCTCTTCACAGTCCCTAAGTCCAAAACAGACTCTGGGAAACGCACAGTACTACATAGGGCCATGACTACATGGAACTCTCTTCCAAACCAAGTAACTCAAGCGAGCTGTAAAATCAGATAAAAAACAAACAGCTAAAACATACATACACTCTAATACACAAACTCTACCCAGACAACATAATAAATACTGTACTGAAGAAAAATATAAACGCAACGTGAAGTATTGGTCCTATGTTTCATGAACTGAAATAAAAGATCCCAGAAATGTTCTGTACGCGCAAAAAGCTTATTTCTCTAAAATTTTGTGCACAAATGTGTTTGCATCCCTGTTAGTGAGCATTTCTCCTTTGCCAAGATTGAAGCCATTGAAGAGGAGTGGGACAACGTTCCACAGGCCACAAGCCTGATTAACTCCATGCGAAGGAGATGTCGCGCTGCAATGGTGGTCACACCAGATACTCACCTGTTTTCTGATCCACGCCCTTACCTTTCTTTAAAGGTGTCTGTGACCAACAGATGCATATCTGTATTCCCAGTCATGTGAAATTCATAGATTAGGGCCTAATGAATTTATTTCAATTGACTGATTTCCTAATATAAACTGTAACTCAATAAAATCTTTGAAATTGTTGCATGTTGCGTTTATATTTTTGTTCAGTTTGACTACTTTTTAATGAGCTCATTCTGAGGCTTAAAGAGGAATGATAAAATACCCTAGTTATGAGACATCGCCTGTCTTCCCTCCACGTATTTATCCACTTGTTATATGTATGAAATTATCCCGACCGGGGAAGACAGTGGGAGCGTGGGGACCTGTCTCTGTTTCTGTCTCTCGCTGATGTTAATTTTAAACACGGGAGCACCAGACGAGACCGTAACCTTGGTAACACGTCAGCACCGCCTTGTCAATGATGCTTTTCACAGAGATGTCACAGAGTGAGACCTGGGTGGATTGTTTTCCATTCCTCTTGTCTGGAACGGAGGGGGGGTGATGGAGGGAAAATGGTCTACCATGTTGTTTCTATTGTTAGTGCCCCTCTGGAGTCAGAGGATTCCGTCAATAGAATTCCCAGGATCTATTCTGTAGGGTCAGAGAGTTAAACCCCCCCTCGCTCTGCTTGGATTGATTTGTCACTGACTCATCAGAACCACAGGTGCTCAGCTGTCAAAACCGAGCTTTTCTGTCAAGAGACTTGCTTATGATCCTCCTGTCTTACTTTCCTCCCTCCAACAGTCACTCTGTTGTATTCCCTATCTCACAAAGCTCACCTCTGGCTGACGGGAATCGTTTTTTTCTTTCTGTTCCAGGGCCATCATGGAACACAAGGAGCTGTTAAGGGTGCCCTGGGACTGGCAGATAGGTAAGCTACTGTTACTGGGATTTACATGCTGCTCTCTCTCACACCGTTGGTTAGCAGCCCGTGTTTGTGTGTGTGTGGGGGGGGGGGGATTGGCAGGAAGGCAGCGGGTGATACAGGGATGATTAAACAATGGCAGAGTGGGAATTGATTGCCCTGTCTAGCAGAGATGCCCTCCCACACCTCCTCCTCCCCTCCCCTGCTGTGTCAGATCCTGCTCACACAATCAGTTAGGCTGTAAGGGGTGTCACTGGAAGATCACTCTGCAAATGAAGTAGGGGGGGCGAGGAGATGGGGCCCTGAGCTAAGATGGATGGGCCGTCGCTGTATAGTCAAAATGTACATGCCGGCTAAGGGATGGTGTCAACTTTTACGAACATTTTGTTGTGCCGCATGAATTACAGGTAGGAGATGAAGGTGTCCTCTAACTGATATATGGATGCACTTTATTTGCTTAAAACAAGGACGGTTCACTTAATATTTCATTTGCAACAAACAAGCCAGAGAGGGTGCTACATTACAGTATGTAGTAGCCCATTAAGGTGACTGATTTTCAATTAACTGGTCACTGAATATTTCAAATACGATAAACGATCAAGACAGCATGATATATTGTCTCCTGAGTGGCGCAGTGGTCTAAGGCACTGCATCGCAGTGCTAACTGTGCCACTAGAGATCCTGGTTCGAATCCAGGCTCTGTCGCAGCCGGCCGCAACCGGGAGACTCATGGGCGGCGCACAATTGGCCCAGCGTCGTCCAGGGTAGGGGAGGGAATGGCCGGCAGGGATGTAGCTCAGTTGATAGAGCATGGCGTTTGCAACGCCAGGGTTGTGGGTTCGATTCCCACGGGGGGCCAGTATAAAAAAAATATGTATTCACTAACTGTAAGTCGCTCTGGATAAGAGTGTCTGCTAAATGACTAAAATGTAAATATATAGTAGCCCATGAAGATGCCCGATTTTCATTTACACTGATACAGGAGCCCAATTTGTGACGTGCAATTCGCCGCTCTCCAAAGCCAAAGCAAGTGACTAGGTCCTTAATCCACTTGGATTTACCCACTTTATTTTGATTGAGCAAGCGAGGAACGTGTGGTGCCAATAGCGGGGTTTGGGTAGCGTCCCAGGAGATTCTGGCTTGTCACAGGCATTAGCCAGTCTGCGGTGGCTTGAGGGGCACGCCATTATCTGTCACTGCCATGGCGAGCAACACAGCGGGCGCCAGAAGGAGGGATCTCCTCAGCCAAGATTGCTTTGCCCTAGAAAAATAATGAGGACTTGGTCATGTAAAATGTAGGATTGTGAGCGTCCTCCAAAGACTTAGTGGGATCAATTGTTGTTTCTTCCATCCTCAAGCTTACCACAGTTGTGGTTTTTTTCTACTCTTAATAACCAGTTATTGATCATAGGAAAGCCAAAAACAAAGGCAGAAAATAGTTCAAAGATGCTCTTCGGGTGGTAGTCATTAACTCTCATACAAATATACAGTAGTTCATCCTTCCTAATAACAGGGATTTGAATATTCATGGCATTCAGATGTGTTTCTAAAAGCAGAGTCTCATACTACTACACCATTAAAACTTAGCCCAGAGATACACTTCAACTTAGTTAAGGAAAGCAGGTGCCGGCCATATTGCTCTCTGGTATGCTGCCAGACAAAGTAAACAAGGCATTTGAATAACTCATGAGGCCTTCTGTTCAGCTATTCCACCAACTACCAACAGCGCCTGGAGAAAACCATGTGAGCCTGTGAGGAAGTCAAGTCAAATCAAACTTACAGGGTTAGGAAGTCTCTGTGTTTGGCCTTACAGAAAATGGCATATATCTTTTTGAGTGGATCGGAATAAAAATAATGCTGAATACAGTGAGAATTCCTGGTCTTCAATGGAGACCTTTGTTTTGGTAAAAATAGTCTTATCCTGTTACATGCAGTAGCTTGGGACGGTCATGAATTCATGCACTAAACCAGAGCATGCAGATTAGGACTAGTAATCTTCACTGCATTTAAACAGTGTTTAAATGTATCCAATGCCCACCTGATCAGTAGTCAGCTGTCCTTCAGTACTTTCTCTCTACAGATAAACAAGTGGATATTTTTGTTGTCTCTCCTGAGGACAAATCTCCTGATATGTAATGACTCTATGACAATGAAAAGCGATTGAATAGGATCCTGATTTATTTTAGTGGAATGAGGTAGTTGGAAATGACATTTGCAGCAAAGGCCTGAGAGCAGAATCTGACAGATAAATGCTATTTACGTTTAGTTTTGAGACAAATTACCGTTGCCTGTCTGTGTTGTCATTTCATCTGAGGCAGTAAAAGTTGTCTTTCAAAAAGCCGATCCTGAAACTAGATGAGAATGTAATTATATTTCAACACTAAATCCTATTACCGTGTTTCTGCAGGACAAAAGATTATCAGAATGTCCTTCGTCCGCTATATGACCACCTTCTCTCTGATATGTCGGTCATTGTGTCGACATCTTCTGTCTCAGATGCCCACTTCTTCCTTAATGTCTGTCGTTTCACTGTTATTGACCTTCACAGTGACCTGACATATATATTTAACGGTATTCTCCTTCCCCTTTAAAAAAGTATATATGTTTTTGGTGAAAGATTGGTAAATGAGGAAATGCTGACATGACTAAATTCCCATTTATATCAGTTTGTAATCTTGGTTAAAACAGCAGTAAAATCTTGCGTAATTTGGTCAGCTGCGTGATTAACTTCTGTGTCTATACGTGTTAGGAAATGAGAGTTCCGGCAAAAACAAAGTCTCCACCCTCGCAAAAGGAAACTCTTAGCCAAACCCCCCAAAACTGAACAAATGCTGCTCGTTACCGCGCGCAGCCCATTCAATCCCGACAGATTATTCGGTCTACAAGCAGAATCTGCCCACGAGAGATTAATCCGTTTGGTATGCAGGAAGAATGTCACAGGATCCAATAAAATGTTAGATAATTGGACAAATCACTGCACGGGTAATATGGAAATGGGGAAGATGAATGGGGACGATGAGCCCCTCTCTACTCTGTCATAAAGGTCCTTCTGTCCTTGCATGATCACAAGGAGAAAACACTTCTATGCAACCCTTGATAGACAGACAGGTGAATGATATCTAGCTGGCTAGTTGGTATTCTAGAGAGCACTGTGCAGTTAATTATTATAGTCCAGTCTCTGTCCCTGCGGCTCTGTCACTCATCATGTTCTGTGTGTCTGTGTGTGTGTGGCCTTCCCCAGGGTTGCTCTACATCGGCTTCAGTGCCTGCATGTTTGGCCTGTACAGCTTCATGCCCGTGGTTATCAAAAGGAGCAGCGCCGCGTCGGTCAACCTCTCTCTGCTGACCGCTGACCTCTATAGTCTGTTCTGTGGCCTCTTACTGTTCCAGTACAAGGTGAGTGCTACACACACGCGCACACACACACCTTTTCCACAAGCCTCCAGCATCCATTCTCCTGTGCAGATAATCATCTCTTACTGCTGCAGCTCTGATAAAATGAGATTTAGGTGAAGCAGAGTTTACTGTGAGAGAATGTTAAGTAAGCCTTCTCTCTTTTAATTGTGTGGTAGAACAAATAGAAATGATTTGCCCTCAAAGTATTTCATCTATCATAATTATTCAGATTGTAAGGGATTGTGCATCGCTATTATCTTAGACAATCCTATTCCACATATTGCCTTCGGTTTTTCGCCAATCGTTTGGACATTTTCTTGGTTTGCTTTTTCTCTCCGTGCTGTGAGCTAGTGATCGATCACAGCTTTCACGCTGCACTGAAAGGCTATTCAGTTCATCAGAGAGGACCAGCGTGTATTTCTGCAGAGCATCGATGTCATTTGGGAAGATGAAAAGGAGGACGATGAGAGTCAGTGAGGGCAGCGTGCCAGGGTGGTTGGGCTACAATGTGGGCCTTCATCTTCCTACGTCCCGTCCGGCTGGGTGGGCTGATCGCCATCATTACTGTTAAAGCAGCTAGACCACCAAAACACTGGCCATTCGTCACGCCTTACAATAAATAAAGCCCTCTAATCGCTTTCCCAGATCTGACTCATGTAGTGCTGATTACTGCCCACTGCTAAAGTGAGAGAGAAAGAAAGAGAGATTAAAATGGGTGGCTTTATGCCGTGTAATCTTGTCTCTGCACTCTCTCTTCCACCCCAGCAAACCTTTGCTGTGTTAACTCTAAAAGTGGCTAATATTTCCCTCTCTTTATGTTACCTTTAAAATGCAGCTTTTTCAAAGTCAACCATGGCCTATAAAAGCATCAACAATGGCTGGCAGATTGCACTGTATTGTACGGTGACTACTGTATATACAGTACATGTAAGTACTGTATGTAACCTGGAAGTGAGTCAGATACCACTCTGAATAGAGTGCTTTCACTTTATCAAAGAACACCCACCACTGGTTTTATTTTTACTGTGCTTCTTGGGTTGGCAGGCCCCTTAATAAATACAGTACAATGTCTGCGACAGCCTCTTTCAGCCCAGAAATGCCATTAAGTCCTGAGGTCTGTGTCAATGTCTCCAGCCTACCCTGTGATTGGAGAGCGTGAAGTGGAGCGAAGGGTCTAGCTAGTAGCTACCACACTCCCAGCAGCTCAAGGCTGTTCCTTCCATCTCTCTAACCGTTGTAATAAGGTCCTTGAGCTGTCACTAAGGGGCATCGTTTCCTCACCGCAATCACTTTGCCCCAATCACAGTCAAGAGATGCTGTCTGTTGATAAGGTGGCCCACACTCACTCACTTGAGTACGAGCAGGGTAGCTTCTGATAAGAACTGATCCTTGCATCAGCAGTCTGGAGGTGGTGAGCCAAGAGTGAGTCGACCTTGCAGTATTGTAATACAGGCACAATAAAATCACAGGCCAGAGAGAGGCTTTTTTGTTTTTGCAATTTATTGGGAAATTGTAATAAAACGGGTATTTGGGGTATTGTTGTATAGGTCACAAATCCAAGAGGATAACGTTAGAGCATTCAATGGAACGTTTTGTGGTGTACTTCACTAAATCATTCACCCCAATCATTTTAATTGTACAACTGGAGCATAAAGCTCTAGTATATTCTGTTGTCAGTCCATTTGTATTAGCTTGCCCCCATGCCAGATTCTCTGGGGTATTACCGACGTTGAGAGTAATTCATTATATTCTTGTCCT
Source organism: Coregonus lavaretus (assembly GCF_964263955.1). NCBI lineage: Eukaryota > Metazoa > Chordata > Actinopteri > Salmoniformes > Salmonidae > Coregonus > Coregonus lavaretus. The sequence goes on from NC_140018.1 coordinate 23,344,401, forward strand.
TGTTTGGGGGAAAACAACTTCATTGTGCCGTGCTCAGAAAGGCTAGAGAGATTATTACCAAATGGTACGAGCGGTAGCAGAATTCAGGAAGTATCCATTGCGGTCTGTCCATGAAATTAACCTTTCCTAATATGATCTCAACCTTGTCTCATTTGTTATGTTGGGCCAGCAGCAGCCAGTGCAATGGAGAGCGGATAAGGATATGCAGTCCACAGGCCACTTGGACTTTACCTTTGTGGCTACATGCAGAGAAAGAGAACAGATAAACAGTATTTTTGTGTTTCTCTCTCTCTGTCTCTCTCTCTCTCTCTCTCTCTCTCTCTCTCTGTCTCTCTCTCTCTCTCTCTCTCTCTCTCTCTCCCTCCATGCTTCCTCAAGGTGGTCCTGCATTGACAAATAGCCACGTCTACTGCAGACCACCACCCCAATCAGCCCAGCGCTGATCCCTCTCTATAATGCATGTTCCCCTACCCACTGTGTGGAATATGAATGACTTCTTCTGCACCTGTAATCCATTGGAGGCCATTGCAGGCAGTCAGTGTGGGAAGAAAGAGAGAAGTGAACTCAATATTGTCATGGCCCCTAGATGCATTTCTACAGCGTCTCTGCTGCTTTGAAGGCAAGAGCTATTACTGACCAGACTCAGAGAGAAGCAATCCACAAAGAACCAGAAAGGGATTGAGTTATACTTTGGATAATATGTCTGTCTTTTCTGCACTGAAACAGTAAGGTAGCAAAGTCATTCAAATTGCCAGTCTTAGTAAAGAAGAAAGGATTCCATTCAATACCTGAGACATATCTGTCCTTTGGAGTTTCTACTATAGGACAATGCTACTGTATCTGACTGAATCATTCAAAGATTAATCATAGCAGTTTCTTTTTATTTATTTATTCTCTCATTTTGGTAGTCGTCTGATGCCCTTATTGCAGCTACAGTCAACGTTAAGTCAACATTAAATCTTGTTCAAATCAAATTGCCTAGGAACAACACAAGCATCCATGTTCCTCGCCAGAACAAATTGCTTTTGAACTCCTAAGGGGAGCCGTAGGGACTTGTGTGCTATTTATTGACAGTGGAGGATGAATGAATATTAATAGCATTATACTGTAGAGCATCAGGAGGGTAGTGGAGAATGTAAAGGTCTCTAATTAGTTTCAGTATTGATGGAATATTCTGAATTAAGGTCTGACACAATGCCTTGGCTGTGATAGATAGACACTGGTATTTTGGCTAAAACCTTTGCAGCATTTAGCTGAGCCAATTTAAATGAAAATGCCCTATCCTTCTCTCTTAAGATATTAGCAACAACAATACTATATGTAATTGTTGGTTTATTAGTGTTGTACTGTAAATCGACTGCTGGGAAAGGTGTGGGAACAGGGAAGTTGAGGCAGCGTTTATTGATTTGGCTTTGGACTTTGTCTCAGCCCCCTGACCACTTTGACCACAACTGTAATCTTTGCCTCCAACCAGACTAGTATGAGGAATGAATGCATCGGTGTGATGGAATGCTTGTGTCAGAGGTTCACAATACAATATGTTCTTTATGGTACAATACAATTCTCAGGAGAGCATGCTGTCCAATGTTGAAATGATAGTGGTATCCGGAATTACTTTTAGAAAATATATGTTTGTCCTTGGGTTGAAATCATCAATCATGAAGATGTCCTAATACTGAGCATGCAGTGCTAATGGTTTGGTTTAATTGTGCTCTGAGCAGCAGGAGCATAAAACCAAGATCCTTTACCTCTATCCTCAGACAGTCATATTTGATTCATATTCTCTAAATGGCTCTTGTCCTCACAGTATAACTAACTGTGATGCATTCAAATGAGCTGTGGCTGATGTAATGACATGCTATCTCTACCTGCTGTGACCACAGTAGGAGAAAACCATGGCCTGATGGGAATCTAATCTCTAAACTCTCATGCAAATCACAAGTCATAATCCCAGAACAGAGCAACAAGGGAAAGGTAGAGGCTAAGGGCAACCAACAATAACACACAATCTGCTTAAAGGAAAATAGCTATATTTTAATTCTCCCCAAATGATTTACTACATTAGATGAGGAACAGTGGTGGTGAAAGTCTTTGTCCTTTTGTACTCGCTTCTGAGACGGCTGAGTTTCTATTACGGTTTACAGGGCTGTAGCTGTGGCTCCAGTTGATACATGTAAATTAGCGTATGTGGAGATGTCACCATGCTAAGTAGAATGTATTCCTCTCAGTTTTCCAGTTATGGCTTTCTCCTCTCATATATTCTCCCTCCCTGCAAAAGCACTGTCTCCATGTTTGTTACTCCACATGTTAATAAAAGTCTTGACAGAGCCATCTACCTAATTTGTTTCCCATGGTCTACATTGATATTGTTCTCAGGAGTGTTTACTTTAGCAAATGCTAAATTGAAACCCTGCAGGTGAGCTATAGCTGCGCTGCAATAGGGGGATGTGTGTGTGCCTCCAGAGAGAGAGAATACCTGGTTGTCAGGGTAATGATTCATATTTCAGTGGCACGAAATGGGAAGGATTATTTATGTCCGGTATTTGTGATGAATCCCTCTCTGCCTGCTCCTGTGACAGTGACGTACATGTGACGTTCATGTGTCGTGTCATGTATTTGGTGTTGTTTCTGTAAATGTATGGTCAAAATGAAGTACATTCACATTTACATTTACGCAATGCCCTCGTTTAGGTGTAGGGACTGATCAGAGCCTGAAGGTACGGAGGTGCCGTTCCCCTCACAGCTCCGTAGGCAAGCACCATGGTCTTGTAGCAGATGCGAGCTTCAACTGGAAGCCAGTGGAGTGTGCGGAGGAGCGGGGTGACGTGAGAGAACTTGGGAAGGTTGAACACCAGACGGGCTGCGGCATTCTGGATGAGTTGTAGGGGTTTAATGGCACAGGCAGGGAGCCCAGCCAACAGCGAGTTGCAGTAATCCAGACGGGAGATGACAAGTGCCTGGATTAGGACCTGTGCCGCTTCCTGTGTAAGGCAGGGTCGTACTCTCCGAATGTTGTAGAGCATGAACCTACAGGATCGGGTCACCGCCTTGATGTTAGCGGAGAACGACAGGGTGTTGTCCAGGGTCACGCCAAGGCTCTTCACACTCTGGGAGGAGGACACAACGGAGTTGTCAACCGTGATGGCGAGATCATGGAACGGGCAGTCCTTCCCCGGGAGGAAGAGCAGCTCCGTCTTGCCAAGGTTCAGCTTGAGGTGGTGATCCGTCATCCATACTGATATGTCTGCCAGACATGCAGAGATGTGATTCGCCACCTGGTTATCAGAAGGGGGAAAGGAGAAGATTAGTTGTGTGTCGTCTGCGTAGCAGTGATAGGAGAGACCATGTGAGGATATGACAGAGCCAAGTGACTTGGTGTATAGCGAGAATAGGAGAGGGCCTAGAACTGAGCCCTGGGGGACACCAGTGGTGAGAGCACGTGGTGCGGAGACAGCTTCTCGCCACGCCACTTGGTAGGAGCGACTGGTCAGGTAGGACGCAATCCAAGAGTGAGCCGCGCCGGAGATGCTCAGCTCGGAGAGGGTGGAGAGGAGGATCTGATTGTTCACAGTATCAAAGGCAGCAGACAGGTCTAGAAGGACAAGAGCAGAGGAGAGAGAGTTAGCTTTAGCAGTGCGGAGAGCCTCCGTGACACAGAGAAGAGCAGTCTCAGTTGAATGACCAGTCTTGAAACCTGACTGGTTTCGATCAAGAAGGTCATTCTGAGAGAGATAGCAAGAGAGTTGGCTAAAGACGGCACGCTCAATAGTTTTGGAGAGAAAAGAAAGAAGGGATACTGGTCTGTAGTTGTTGACATCAGAGGGATCGAGTGTTGGTTTTTTGAGAAGGGGTGCAACTCTCGCTCTCTTGAAGACGGAAGGGACATAGCCAGCGGTCAAGGATGAACACCCAAATATAACTCTCCCAACTTCCACCTCAGAAACTATAATTGTTGTAAACTACAGCGGTTCAATGTTTTCTAGGAATAGACTAACTTAGTTTATTCAGCTAGCTAACTTGGTACAATATTCTTCCGTGAAAACCGTCCAGGGCATCTAGTCATAAGACGCCACAGCCAGCTAGCATGCCGGACTCCAACAACACGGTTTAGCACCAATACTCCGCCACAACAAACCACCAGTGTGTCAACACGCCAAGAAGATCGTTCGTGTCCGTGTCTAACGTTGTGGGTTAGTCCCGACAGCTTGAGCGAGTCCGTCGTCAACTTATTCAGCCAGTTAGTTAGCTAGAATAGTTAGCATACTAGCTAGCCATTGCTTTCAGACAAAGAAGAAACCCCTCCTTTCACGGCACGAACACATAGAGAGAGCCAAGCTAACGTTAACTAGTCACCCATGTCCCGAATTCCTTGAACGACTCTGGCTACCAATATGTAAAAACTAAACACAAATGTAGGTTATGACTTACCCCTAGCAGCTACTGTTAGCTAGCCAGGTGCAAAGCTAGCCACTGAATTGACTCAGCCAGTTTGCGTCTGTTCGCTAGGTCATTCCAGCTATTGTTTACTAGTAGCTATCCAGGTAGCAACAAGCTAGCTAAATTTCAAGCACAATAGCCACTTACTACCTAACGTTAACGGTTCAGACAATGAGGTTAGAAAACAGCTGAATGGTAGGCATTATTGTATGTAATTATTATAGGCAGCCAGCTGGCGTAATTACAGGCACTCACAGGCGTGAAACAACTATACCGTTGCTAATAGTTGCCAGTAGCTACCCGCCAGCTAGTCCAGGTAGTGGGTTAGCTAGCTAGCTTCGTGCTTCACCGGGCTCAGTCGAATACAATACTAACCTACAATAATTACATACAACAACCCACGATAACTACCTACAATACCTAACTACAATCTAAATACATAGTTTAAGCTTTACTCGACAAAGCCCAAACTATGTATTAAGCCAAGCTTACCCGACGACCTCACCCGACAACCTCCTCCTCTCCTAAGTATTCTTTATATCTACTCTATTTTGTGTATGGCTGTTATTGTTCCGAGACAGTATTCTATTAATTGTATGGTATTCATCTGTTTTGTTCCTTGGTTGTGTATCTTTTCTAGTTTGTTATTTTTTTCTGGTTTCTAGAGGATTGCTACATATTGCTGCAGCATAAGGCACATCTAGACACTATCTCAGGCCAAAGGCAACAGAGCGGCTAGATAAAAGCATTGGCTTTACTCATTAATCCACATTCCTCAAAAGCTTGTGACACATGGTAATGGTGGTGTCTGTCTGTCTGTCTGTCTGTATGTCTGTGTGTGTGCTTCTCTCTTCAGCACTCTATGCTTCTCTCCCTCTCTCTTTATCACTCAACCTGGTGCGAAAAGTGCAAATCAATCCCAGAACAACAGCAAAGGACCTTGTGAAGATGCTGGAGGAAACAGGTACAAAAGTATCTATATCCACAGTAAAATGAGTCCTATATCGACATAACCTGAAAGGCCGCTCAGCAAGGAAGAAGCCACTGCTCCAAAATCGCCATAAAAAAGCCAGACTACGGTTTGCAACTGCACATGGGGACAAAGATCGTACTTTTTGGAGAAATGTCCTCTTTCTGATGAAACAAAAATAGAACTGTTTGGCCATAATGACCATCGTTATGTTTGGAGGAAAAGGGGGGGCTTGCAAGCCGAAGAACACCATCCCAACCGTGAAGCACGGGGGTGGCAGCATCATGCTGTGGGGGTGCTTTGCTGCAGGAGGGACTGGTGCACTTCACAAAATAGATGGTATCATGAGGAAGGAAAATGATGTGGATATATTGAAGCAACATCTCAAGACATCAGTCAGGAAGTTAAAGCTTGGTCGCAAATGGGTCTTCCAAATGGACAATGACCCCAAGCATACTTCCAAAGTTGTGGCAAAATGGCTTAAGGACAACAAAGTCAAGGTATTGGAGTGGCCATCACAAAGCCCTGACCTCAATCCTATAGAAAATCTGTGGGCAGAACTGAAAAAGCATGTGCGAGCAAGGAGGCCTACAAACCTGACTCAGATACACAAGCTCTGTCCGGAGGAATGGGCCAACATTCACCCAATTTATTGTGGGAAGCTTGTGGAAGGTTACCTGAAACATTTGACCCAAGTTAAACAATTTAAAGGCAATGCTACCAAATACTAATTGAGTGTATGTAAACTTCTGACCCACTGGGAATGTGATGAAAGAAATAAAAGCTGGAATAAATCATTCTCTCTACTATTATTCTGACATTTCACATTCTTAAAATAAAGTGGTGATCCTAACTGCCTTAAGACAGGGAATTTTTACTAGGATTAAATGTCAGGAATTGTGAAAAACTGAGTTTAAATGTATTTGGCTAAGGTGTATGTAAACATCCAACTTCAACTGTAGATAGTCACAGGGGCACAGTCTCTGGGGGCGTCCAGCTGTGGCTCAGCCCACCGGTAAGGGGAGCATTCCCTTCCTGCTCCCCACCACAACATAACTGAGGGCTGCCAGCTCCAACACCCAGGGGCCCGAATAATTGTGTAGAGTGCCTTCGGAAAGTATTCAGACCCCTTGACTATTTCCACATTTTGTTACGTTACAGCCTTATTACACAATACCACATAATGACAAAGCAAAAAACTGTTTTTAGAAATTTTTGCAAACGTATAAAAAAAACACCTGAAATATCACATTTACATACATGTAAGTATTCAGACCCTTTACTCAGTACTTTGTTGAAGCACCTTTGGCAGCGATTACAGCCTCGAGTCTTCTTGGGTATGACGCTACAAGCTTGGCACACCTGTATTTGGGGAGTTTCTCCTATTCTTCTCTGCAGATCCTCTCAAGTTCTGTCAGTTTGGATGGGAAGCGTCGCTGCACAGTTATTTTCAGGTCTCTCCAGAGATATTCGATCGGGTTCAAGTCCGGGCTCTGGCTGGGCCACTCAAGGACATTCAGAGACTTGTCCTGAAGCCACTCCTGCATTGTCTTGGCTGTGTGCTTAGGGTTGTTGTCCTGTTGGAAGGTGAACCAGGTTTTCATCGAGGATCTCTCTGTACTTTGCTACGTTCATCGTTCCCTCGATCCTGACTAGTCTCCCAGTCCCTGCCGCTTAAAAACATCCCCACAGCATGATGCTGCCACCACCATGCTTCACCGTAGGGATGGTGCCAGGTTTCCTCCAGACGTGACGCTTGGCATTCAGGCCAAATAATTCAATCTTGGTTTCATCAGACCAGCGAATCTTGTTTCTCATGGTCTGAGAGTCCTTTAGGTGCCTTTTGGCAAACTCCAAGCAGGCTGTCATGTGCCTTTTACTGAGGAGTGGCTTCTGTTTGGCCACTCTACCATAAAGGCCTGATTGTTGGAGTGCTGCAGAGATGGTTGTCCTTCTGGAAGGTTCTCCCATCTCAACAGAGGAACTCTGGTGCTCTGTCAGAGTGACCATCGGGTTCTTGGTCACCTCCCTGACCAAGGCCCTTCTCCCCCGATTGTTCAGTTTGGCCGGGCAGCCAGCTCTAGGAAGAAACATGGCGGTTCCAAATTTCTTCCATTTAAGAATGATGGAGGCCACTGTGTTCTTGGGGACCTTCAATGCTACAGAAATGTTTTGGTACCCTTCCCCAGATCTGTGCCTCGACACAATCCTGTCTCGGAGCTCTACGGACAATTCCTTCGACCTCACGGCTTGGTTTTTGCTCTGACTTGCACTGCCAACTGTGGGACCTTATATAGACAGATGTGTGCCTTTCCAAATCATGTCCAATCAATTGAATTTACCACAGGTGGACTCCAATCAAATTGTAGAAACATCTCAAGGATGATCAATGGAAACAGGATGCACCTGAGCTCAATTTCGAGTCTCATAGCATAGGGTCTGTTTTTTATTTTTAATACATTTGCAAACCTGTTTTCACTTTGTCATTATGGGGTATTGTGTGTAGATTGATGAGATGTATTTTTTTTTTAAATCCATTTTAGAATAAGGCTGTAACGTAACAAAATGTGGAGAAAGTCAAGGGGTCTGAATATTTCCGAATGCACTGTATGGTGTGGTTATCGTGTTAACCCAGGGAAGGGGCTGCCGCCCACTGCACGCTGCCCAGAGAGGGGGACCAACATGGGCACTATGAACGCCCAGACTCTGGAGACTGACACGGTGCTTCGGCAGCCCTGAGAGGAAAGGAATCTACCATATCTCTGTTCCGTATCTATGCAGCGGTCTGAATGTAAATCTTAAACAGATGTTTAATAATACATAATATCTGTGTTTGTTTTGAGATCAGAAGACTGATAGTGATAACAAGGCTGTTATGACCAGAGGGACTGGGGATGTTATTTCTGCTACTCCCATGAGGCCCAGCCTCTTAGCATATTTAAGAAGGCCCCATATTCAGCCCCTGGGGCCGAACATAAAACTGAGCCCAAATTGCATCAAATTATCCCAGAGGCATTGCATTGTAAACTAGTGTCTTACTTTTTGATGTTAGCAGGTTCCTCTTATGATTTTCAAAGAATGTTTACAGTGAGGAAGTTTTAGATGTATAATGTTGCATCCTGCTAATGTTCATTATTGCACTGCAGCAGGTTTAGCTGTTTTTAAGCCATGAGACAATTGAGACACAGATTGTGTATGTGTGCCATTGAGAGGGTGAATGGGCAAGACAATAGATTTAAGTGCCTTTGAACAGGGTATGGTAGTATGTGCCAGCCGCACCGGTGTGTGTCAAGAACTGCAAACACTGCAGGGTTTTTCACGCTCAACAGTTTCCCGTGTGTATCAAGAATGGTCCACCACCCAAAGGACATCCAGCCAACTTGACACAACTGTGGGAAGCATTGGAGTCAACATGGGCCAACATCCCTGTGGAACGCTTTTGACACCTTATAGAGTCCATGCCCCTACGAATTGAGGCTGTTCTGAAAGCAAAAGGGGGGGGGGTGCAACTCAATATTAGCAAGGTGTTCCTAATGTTTGGGATACATTTTACATTTTAGTCATTTAGCAGACGCTCTTATCCAGAGCGACTTACAGTTAGCGAGTGCATACATTTTTCATACTGGCCCCCCGTGGGAAACGAACCCACAACCCTGGCGTTGCAAGCGCCATGCTCTACCAACTGAGCTACACGGGGCCCTATAGTGTATTTGTAGTTGTAATATTATTGATGGATAAATTGCATAAAGCTCCATTGACATGCAGACTGTGTAATGTAACGTTCTCATTGGAGCTTCTGGCCTTTACATTTTTAGATGCACCGTGTGCATTTGTCCTATTTTAGTATTCACTGTGTACTGCTGTGTCAACACAACTGACTGGTTTGTACTTGAGTGTCACTTTCTGTCACTCACAACTTCTAATTAGGGTCAGTAGCCATGTACAGTGAGGGAAAAAAGTATTTGATCCCCTGCTGATTTTGTACGTTTGCCCACTGACAAAGACATGATCAGTCTATAATTTTAATGGTAGGTTTATTTGAACAGTGAGAGACAGAATAACAAAAAAAAAATCCAGAAAAATAAATTGATTTGCATTTTAATGAGGGAAATAAGGATTTGACCCCTCTGCAAAATATGACTTAGTACTTGGAGGCAAAACCCTTGTTGGCAATCACAGAGGTCAGACGTTTCTTGTAGTTGGCCACCAGGTTTGCACACATCTCAGGAGGGATTTTGTCCCACTCCTCTTTGCAGATCTTCTCCAAGTCATTCAGGTTTCGAGCCTGACGTTTGGCAACTCGAACCTTCAGCTCCCTCCACATATTTTCTATGGGATTAAGGTCTGGAGACTGGCTAGGCCACTCCAGGACCTTAATGTGCTTCTTCTTGAGCCACTCCTTTGTTGCCTTGGCCGTGAGTTTTGGGTCATTGTCATGCTGGAATACCCATTCACGACCCATTTTCAATGTCGTGGCTGAGGGAAGGAGGTTCTCACCCAAGATTTGACGGTACATTGCGCGGTCCATCGTCCCTTTGATGCGGTGAAGTTGTCCTCTCCCCTTAGCAGAAAAACACCCCCAAAGCATAATGTTTCCACCTCCATGTTTGACGGTGGGGATGGTGTTCTTGGGGTCATAGGCAGCATTCCTCCTCCTCCAAACACGGCGAGTTGAGTTGATGCCAAAGAGCTCAATTTTGGTCTCATCTGACCACAACACTTTCACCCAGTTCTCCCCTGAATCATTCAGATGTTCATTGGCAAACTTCAGACGTGCATGTATATGTGGTTTCTTGAGCAGGGGGACCTTGCGGGCGCTGCAGGATTTCAGTCCTTCACGGCGTAGTGTGTTACCAATTGTTTTCTTGGTGACTATGGTCCCAGCTGCCTTGAGATCATTGACAAGATCCTCCCGTGTAGTTCTGGGCTGATTCCTCACCGTTCTCATGATCATTGCAACTCCACAAGGTCTTGCATGGAGCCCCAGGCCGAGGGAGATTGACAGTTCTTTTGTGTTTCTTCCATTTGCAAATAATCGCACCAACTGTTGTCACCTTCTCACCAAGCTGCTTGGCGACGGTCTTGTAGCCCATTCCAGCCTTGTGTAGGTCTACAATCTTGTCCCTGACATCCTTGGAGAGCTCTTTGGTCTTGGCCATGGTGGAGAGTTTGGAATCTGATTGATTGATTGCTTCTGTGGACAGGTGTCTTTTATACAGGTAACAAACTGAGATTAGGAGCACTCCCTTTAAGAGTGTGCTCCTAATCTCAGCTCGTTAACTGTATAAAAGACACCTGGGAGCCAGAAATCTTTCTGATTGAGAGGAGTTAAAATACTTATTTCCCTCATTAAAATGCAAATCAATTTATAACATTTTTGACATGCGTTTTTCTGGATTTTTTTGTTGTTATTCTGTCTCTCACTATTCAAATAAACTTACCATTAAAATTATAGACTGATCATTTTTTTGTCAGTGGGCAAACGTACAAAATCAGCAGGGGATCAAATACTTTTTTCCCTCACTATAGGTGTTCCTTTTGTCCAGGTGGGAAAGGGCAGTGTGGAGTGCAATAGAGACTGCATCATCTGTGGATCTGTTGGGGCGGTATGCAAATTGGAGTGGGTCTAGGGTTTCTGGAATAATGGTGTTGATGTGAGCCATGACCAGCCTTTCAAAGCACTACATGGCTACAGACGTGAGTGCTACGGGTCGGTAGTCATTTAGGCAGGTTATCTTAGTGTTCTTGGGCACAGGGACTATGGTGGTCTGCTTGAAACATGTTGGTATTACAGACTCAGTCAGGAACATGTTGAAAATGTCAGTGAAGACACTTGCCAATTAGTCAGCGCATGTTCGGAGTACACGTCCTGGTAATCCGTCTGCCCCTACGGCCTTGTGAATGTTGACCTGCCTAAAAGTCTTACTCACATCGGCTACGGAGAGCGTGATCACATAGTCATCCGGAACAGCTGATGCTCTCATGCATGCTTCAGTGTTGCTTGCCACGAAACGAGCACAGAAGTGATTTAGCTCGTCTGGTAGGCTCGTGTCACTGGGCAGCTCGCGGCTGTGCTTCCCTTTGTAGTCTGTAATAGTTTGCAAGCCCTGCCATATCCGATGAGCTTCGGAGCCGGTGTAGTACAATTCAATCTTAGTCCTGTATTGACTCTTTGCCAGTTTGATGGTTCGTCGGAGGGCATAGCGGGATTTCTTATAAGCGTCCAGGTTAGAGTCCTGCTCCTTGAAAGCGACAGCTCTACCCTTTAGCTCAGTGTGGATGTTGCCTGTAATCCATGGCTTCTGGTTGGGTATGTATGTACGGTCACTGTGGGGACGATGTCATCGATGCACTTATTGATGAAGCCAGTGACTGATGTGGTGTACTCCTCAATGCCATCGGTAGAATCCCTGAACATATTCCAGTCTGTGCTAGCAAAACAGTCCTGTAGCTTAGCATCTGCGTCATCTGACCACTTCCTTATTAACCTAGTCAATGATCATGAGAACGGTGAGGAATCAGTCCAGAACTACACGGGATGATCTTGTCAATGATCTCAAGGCATCTGGGACCATAGTCACCAAGAAAACAATTGGTAACACACTACGCCGTGAAGAACTGAAATCCTGCAGCGCCCGCAAGGTCCCCCTGCTCAAAAAAGCACATATAAATTCCCGTCTGAAGTTTGCCAATAAACATCTGAATGATTCAGAGGAGAACTGGGTGCAAGTGTTGTGGTCAGATGAGACCAAAATTGAGCTCTTTGGCATCAACTCAACTCGCCGTGTTTGGAGGAGGAGGAATGCTGCCTATGAACCCAAGAACACCATCCCCACCGTCAAACATGGAGGTGGAAACATTATGCTTTGGGGGTGTTTTTCTGCTAAGGGGACAGGACAACTTCACCGCATCAAAGGGACGATGGACGGGCCATGTACTGTCAAATCTTGGGTGAGAACCTCCTTCCCTCAGCCAGGGCATTGAAAATGGGTCGTGGATGGGTATTCCAGCATGACAATGACCCAAAACACACGGCCAAGGCAACAAAGGAGTGGCTCAAGAAGAAGCACATTAAGGTCCTGGAGTGGCCTAGCCAGTCTCCAGACCTTAATCCCATAGAAAATCTGTGGAGGGAGCTGAAGGTTCGAGTTGCCAAACGTCAGCCTCGAAACCTTAATGACTTGGAGAAGATCTGCAAAGAGGAGTGGGACAAAATCCCTCCTGAGATGTGTGCAAACCTGGTGGCCAACTACAAGAAACGTCTGACCTCTGTAATTGCCAACAAGGGTTTTGCCACCAAGTACTAAGTCATGTTTTGCAGAGGGGTCAAATACTTATTTCCCTCATTAAAATGCAAATCAATTTATAACATTTTTGTCATGCGTTTTTCTGGATTTTTTTGTTATTATTCTGTCTCTCACTGTTCAAATAAACCTACCATTATAATTATAGACTGATCATTTCTTTGTCAGTGGGCAAACGTACAAAATCAGCAGGGGATGAAATACTTTTTTCCCTCACTGTACATGAGAAGGCTATTCATTGACTACAGCTCAGCGTTCAACTGCCCTCAAAGCTCATCACTAAGCTAAGGACCCTGGGACTAAACACCTCCCTCTGCAACTGGATCCTGGACTTCCTGACGGGCCGCCCCCAGGTGGTAAGGGTAGGTAACAACACATCTGCCACGCTGATCCTCAACACGGGGGCCCCTCAAGGGTGCATGCTCAGTCCCCTCCTGTACTCCCTGTTCAGCCATGAATGCATGGCCAGGCACGACTCCAACACCATCATTAGGTTCTCCGACGACACAACAGTGGTAGGCCTGATCACCGACAATGATGAGACAGCCTATAGGGAGGAGGTCAGAGACCTGGCCGTGTGGTGCCAGGATAACAACCTCTCCCTCAACGTGATCAAGACAAAGGAGATGATTGTGGACTACAGGAAAAAAAAGAGGACTGAGCACGCCCCCATTCTTATCGACGGGGCTGTAGTGGAACAGGTTGAGAGCTTCAAGTTCATTGGTGTCCACATCACCAACAAATTATCATGATCCAAACACACCAAGACAGTCGTGAAGAGGGCACGACAAAGCTTCAGGAGACTGAAAAGATTTGGCATGGGTCCTCAGATCCTCAAAGTTCTACAGCTGCACTATCGAGAACTCGGCCTTCAACTGCAAGGCACTACAGAGGGTAGTGCATACGGCCCAGTACATCACTGGGGCCAAGCTTCCTGCCATCCAGGACCTCTACACCAGGCGGTGTCAGAGGAAGGCCCTAAAAATTGTCAAAGACTCCAGCTACCCTAGTCATAGACTGTTCTATCTGCTACCGCACGGCAAGCGGTAAGTCTAGGTCCAAAAGGCTTCTTAACAGCTTCTACCCCCAAGCCATAAGACTCCTGAACAGCTAATCATAGCCACCCGGACTATTTGCATTGTCCCCCCCCCACCCCACCCCTAACCCTCTATTACGCTGCTGCTACTCTGTTTATTATCTATGCATAGTCACTTTAACTCTACCCACATGTACATATTACCTCAATTACCTCGACTAACCAGTGTCCCCACACATTGACACTGTACCGGTACCCCCTGTATATAGCCTCCCTACTGTTATTTTATTTTACCTCTGCTCGTTAATTGTATATATATATCTTTTTTTACTTATCTATTTTTGACTTAACACTTTTTTTTCTTAAAACTGCATTGTTGGTTAAGGGCTTGTAAGTAAGCATTTCACTGTAAGGCCTACACCTGTTGTATTCGGTGCATATGGAAAATACAATTTGATTTGATTTGAGATGGTATTACCACCCTGTCTTTTGGGATTCTATTTTTGGATTGTCACGTGACAGGTTCCCGTCTAGGATGTGATGCCAGTGTGACTCTTAATAGATGTTCACTAAGAATAGAAATAGACGAGTGTACAGTTCTGCTCATTACCTCATCCTCTGCAAAGTGCATTTCATTATTTTCCTAATTCTTAACTTGAGTTTCTAGACATACTGTAGTTATCACTGTACAATCTCAGTGCTCCAATTATACTGAACAAAAATATAAACGCAACATGCAACAATTTCAAAGATTTTACTGAGTTACAGTTCATATAAGGAAATCAGTCAATTGAAATAAATTAATTAGGCCCTAATCTATGGATTTCACATGACTGAGAATACAGATATGCACCTGTTGGTCACCGATACCTTAAAAAAAAGGTAGGGACATGGATCAGAAAACCTGTCAGTATCTGGTGTGACCATCATTTGCCTCATGTAGCGTGACACATCTCCTTCGCATAGAGTTGATCAGGCTGTTGATTGTGGCCTGTGGAATGTTGTCCCACTCCTCTTCAATGGATGTACAAAGTTGCTGGATATTGGCGGGAACTGGAACACGCTATCCAGAGTATCCCAAACAGGCTCAATGTCTGGTGAGTATGCAGGCCATGGAAGAACTGGGACATTTTCAGCTTCCAGGAATGGTGTACAGATCCTTGCGACATGGGGCCTTGCATTATCATGCTGAAAATTAGGTGATGGCGGCGGATGAATGGCACGACAATGGGCCTCAGGACCTCGTCACGGTATCTCTGTGCATTGAAATGGCCATAGATAAAATGCAATTGTGTTCGTTGTCCGTAGCTTCTGCCTGCTCATACCATAACCCCACCGCTACCATGGGGCACTCTGTTCATAACGTTGACATCAGCAAACCGCTCGCCCACACGACACCATACACGTGGTCTGCGGTTGTGAGGCCGGTTGGATGTACTGCCAAATTCTCTAAAACGACGTTGGAGGCAGCTTATGGTAGAGAAATTAACATTCAATTCTCTGGCAACAGCTCAGGTGGACATTCCTTTTTTATTAATTTTTTTTACCCCCCAATTGGTAGTTACAGTCTTGTCCCATCGCTGCAACTCCCTTACGGACTCGGGAGAGGCGAAGGTCAAGAGCCAAAACACAACCCCGCCAAGCCGCACTGCTCGCTTAACCCGGAAGCCAGCCACACCAATGTGTCGGAGGAAACACCATACAGCTGGTAACCGAAGTCAGCGTGCATGCGCCCGGCCAGCCACAAGGAGTCGCTAAAGCGCGGTGGGACAAGGACATACCGGCCGGCCAAACCCTCACGATGCTGGGCCAATTGTGCGCCGCCTCATGGGTCTCCCGGTCGCGGCCGGCTGTGACACAGCCTGGGATAGAACCAGGGTCTGTAGTGACACCTCTAGCACTGCGATGCTGCGCCACTCGGGAGGCCCGTGGTGGACATTCCTGTTGTCAGCCTGCCAATTGCACGCTCCCTCAAAACTTGAGACATCTATGGCATTGTGTTGTGTGACAAAACTGCACACAGGTGCACCTGTGTAATCATCATGCTATTTAATCAGCTTCTTGATATGCTCACCTGACAGGTGGATGGATTATCTTGGCAAAGGAGAATTGCTCACTAACAGGGATGAAAACAAATTTTGTGCATATGAATCATTTCTGGGAACTTTTATTTCAGCTCATGAAACATGGGACCAACACTTTACATGTTGCGTTTATATTTTTGTTCAGTGTACATCTTGGGGGAATATGTGCCTTTGCTTTTGTACCATGATATCTGTCATTAGAATTGTGCCATGAGCAGCCCTCAAGGCAGCCTGTTGGAAACTCAGAACACTACTATTACAACGCCCTCAATGTGTTTCATCTCATCAGAAAGAGATTATTGAGGTTTGTTTGTTGGGGGCAGCAGGTAGCCTAGCGGTTAGAGCGTTGGGCCAGTAACTGAAAGGTCGCTAGTTCGAATCTCCAAGCCTACAAGGTGAAAAATCTGTTGGTGCCCTTGAGCAAGTCACGTAACACTAATTGCTCTAGGGTTGCCGATGGTGTCTCAGGGTGAGTTGGATATGTAAAAACACATTTCCATTTCTCAGTTGACTGTATGTGTCTGCTCCAGTTTTCAGGACTCTACCTGCTGTCCTGACTGAGTGTGTTTGTATGTCTGCTCCAGTTTTCAGGGCTCTACCTGTTGTCCTGACTGAGTGTGTTTGTATGTGTCTGCTCCAGTTTTCAGGGCTCTACCTGTTGTCCTGACTGAGTGTGTTTGTATGTGTCTGCTCCAGTTTTCAGGGCTCTACCTCCTGTCCTGACTAAGTGTGTTTTATGTGTCTGCTCCAGTTTTCCTGTCCTGACTGAGTGTGTTTGTATGTGTCTGCTCCAGTTTTCAGGGCTCTACCTCCTATCCTGACTAAGTGTGTTTGTATGTGTCTGCTCCAGTTTTCAGGGCTCTACCTCCTGTCCTTCGTCATCATCGTATTGGGTCTGGTCCTCTACACCTCTTCCTCTACCTACGTGGCCCAGGACCCGCGCATCTACAAGCAGTTCCGCAACGCCGGCCACCCCATTACGGACACGCCCACTCTGGGGCCCCTGGAACCCTCGGTGACCTATACTAGCCTGAGGCAGGAGATAGAGGAGGAGCCTCGCATCAGGGTGGCCTGAGGGGGTGGAGCCTAATGAGCCACTGCCCCGCCTCCCAGATTCTGTACAGAGAGAATGATAATGATCACTGAATGATAAAGATATAATCGAAAACATGTAGCAAACAAGCAAAAGTACACTGTGATCACAAACTGTGAATAGATAGCAGTGACTATTTCAGATTTTGAGGATTTGTTTCATGTATAGAAATATACCCCATCACGTTCCCTCTTACTGTACATTTGACATGTTTAAAAAGGTTTTGTGTTAAAGACTTGTGTAAATGGTGACTGTTTCTTTTTTACATCAGCACAAATCTTTATTGGATTTTAAGATTTGAGCTGTGGGTCTAGCTCTCCCATTTACTTTATTCCAGTGTTGTATTGTTCCCTTAGAGATAAGCTCAAGTAATACACAGACTTACCATGAGTCAGCGCCTTACTATGTATTACTGTTGTGTGTTAGAGCTGCACATTATAAATGGCCCCTTCCCTGTAAGCCCAGAATTGTCTGTGGACATTGGATACTCATGTGGCCCCTCAATTTATATTAATAAACTATTTAGAACACTGTGGATTGCTCGGGAGACTCATGGGCGGCGCACAATTGGCCCAGCGTCGTCCAGGGTAGGGGAGGGAATGGCCGGCAGGGATATAGCTCAGTTGATAGAGCATGGCGTTTGCAACGCCAGGGTTGTGGGTTCGATTCCCACGGGGGGCCAGTATAAAAAAAATATGTATTCACTAACTGTAAGTCGCTCTGGATAAGAGCGTCTGCTAAATGACTAAAATGTAAATGTAATGTAAATGTTCTCTGCATTACATTTAGTCTGCCCTTACAACTACTTACTAACCCACAGATATATCCAACTTTCCATGTTGGAGACATTATCTCCTGAGGCCAATGGGTATAAAGACAAATATATCAGGGTTCCTAATGAAGTGATTATTGTACATTTGTTTCATTGTTCATAAGTACACTGAACTCTAGTTGATAGAAGAAGAAAAAAAATTGATGATTACAATGCACTTGTCATTCCAGAATTGTGATGTTCTGTTTTATTGATTGCCCAGCTGTTGGATTGTATTTTAAGTGTTGCTTTTTATTCCCTGCTGGATTTCATCCAAAGTACATTAATGAAATGATTTGGAACATATTTCTTTCAAAGTAATATTATCCTCTGTTTTTTGTATTCTATTTGATGTTGGTGTATTGGAGCTCTTGCTGTCAGAAATGTTGCTTAAAATAAAGTATCTTTGTCTGGAACGCAGAGAATGGGTTCTAAGAAATATCACAACACTCAAAACATGGTGAAGATTTGTAGAAAATAAACACACAGAAACATGAGCACTATTTGCAACTGAAGATTGGTGAGAGAATGGTTGTGCAGATGCACATATTATCACTTGGTCAGATAACCACATCCACAATTCATTACTGAGTGCAGGTCCACACCTACAACACTAAAAGAGCAGGTCATGTTGAAACAGTTACTTGTTCATTTTCATTATATTCTGGAACGTGTAACGTTCATTTTGCCAGACTCAGCAAATGTACTTTGGTCATTGGGGACCAGATTGCAATATCTTATTTCATAGGTTTTTTTCTAAACGTTATATGATATGGTAAAGTGGGTCTGCACATATAGTATGCAGCAGGATGTTATACCAAAATATATATCAACCTATATATCAGAGGGAACACATGCATCTCTTACTAAGCATACCGCATTGCATTTCAAATACAAGTCACAACCTTAACATTGCCAAAAGTTTAAAGGAAAGGTTGCTGTCTTGTGTAAGGCCTATATGTGCTATCAATATTCTTTAGATGTGTTGGTACTTAGGCTGTAATTTGTTTAAATCACCTAGATTAATTAAAATAGTAGCATACTGATTATATATTGTACCCAATGGGTAGGCCTAAACCTTCAACTGAAACTTAAGTCCTCATAGAGCAGTGGCATATGATGTAAACAGAGAAAGATCTGCAGTTAAATTACCATTTTGATATTTGCATGTTCTAAATGGATTGGCTGTGGTAATGTCTATTAACTGTAAATTGTTTTCAAATAAAATACTTTGTCAAACAGGTATTGAGAGAATTATGTGATTTATACAAGCTTCATCCTGATGATGATGATCACCACGTAATTTGTTGAAAATTGTTTTAACTAACAGAGCCTAATGGTACAGCCTGAACAGCTGCCCTTGATTTAGACCGGCCCGGGTCAGTTAGGATTTTTGGAATAGCCTATTCATCTTTTGGTACACTATATATACAAAAGTATGTGGACACCCCTTCAAATTAGTGTATTCGGCTATTTCAGCCACACCCGTTGCTGACAGGTGTATAAAATCGAGCACACAGCAATGCAATCTCCATAGACAAACATTGGCAGGAGAATGGCCTTACTGAAGAGCTCAGTGACTTTCAACGTGGCACTGTCATAGGATGCCACCTTTCCAACAAGTCAGATCGTCAAATTTCTGCCCTGCTAGAGCTTCCCCGGTCAACTATAAGTGCTGTTATTGTGAAGTGGAAACGTCTAGGGGCAACAACAGCTCAGCCACGAAGTGGTAGGCCACACAAGCTCACAGAACGGGACCGCCGAGTGCTGAAGCGTGTAGCACGTAAAAATGGTTTGTCGAGATCGGTGTGGAAGAACTGGCCTGCACAGAGCCCTGACCTCAACCCCATCGAACACCTTTGGGATTAATTGGAACACCGACTGCGAGCCTGGCCTAATCGCCCAACATCAGTGCCTGACCTCACCAATGCTCTTGTGGCTGAATGGAAGCAAGTCCCCACAGCAATGTTCCAACATCTAGTGGAAAGCCTTCCCAGAAGAGTGAAGACTGTTATAGCAGCAAAGGGGGGACCAACTCCATATTAATGCCCATGATTTTGAAATTAGATGTTCGAGCAGGTGTCCACATACTTTTGATCATGTAGTGTAGCTCATGGCATGCCGGGCAAACTCAATCAAGCGTTCCTCGTGCCCAGGTGTGACATTCCCAGGTTACTTCCCCTTTGACTGCAACAATGGTACGTTCTTCAATGTTAAATCCGTCTCAAGAATGGCTGACTATGGCAGGTGGCAAACATGGCACTGCACGACGGGAGTTGAGAGAATGAGTTGCAGGGACAGTGCTCTCTTTTATCCACGACCTCGTTTGAGGTCAAAGAAGAAAGCAGGCAATGGGAGTACACACTTGAAAGCTCAAACACGGGGATACTAGACTTGAGTGACGAAGTCTTTATTCTCAACTTATGGCAGCTGGATCCCACGTCTCTCTTGAGGGTTGGGAGCACCTGCCGAACCTTGTTTTGAGTTTGTTCCTGCAACTCACTCTGGACAAGACACTTACAGGTAATGTAAAACATATGTTTTTTTATTAGTAGTTTTAGACTTTTTTTTTGATGGACCTGAGATTTGCTGATCCTTTTTTGTGAATGAATAAAGTTCACGTTCATCACTTGTAGGCTTCTCCTCTCTACACAGATGTCGTTTGGAGTCCCGTTTGCCACCGCCAACTGCTCCATCACAGCCAAGAGTGCCTTCTGTTTGATCTTCATGTGGAGAACTCTCTTCAGAAATCTGTACTGTAACCGGTCACTCTAGGAGAAGCTGTTTGCAGAGATTCCCACCACACAAGTACTGGACCCAGTGGCTGGTTCTGGAGGAGAATGTTCCTCTGCCCTCAGTGAGGCTGCCCTGCGCTGACATAGAGAGCTTATGGGGAATTGAGAAGGATGTGTTGGCAGGTCCAGTCCAAGGTGAGTTCATTTCTTTTTGGAAGTTGTAAAGTTATATTTAAATTGGCAGTTTGGCTCCGAAGAGATGCCACCCCTTGTGTTAAAGAGCCACTGAACACACCGATTGGCACATGTTTTTTTGTTGCTCATTAGAAAAACAAGATTTTAGTCTTGGAGGTGTTTCCTCTTTGGTTAATGTTTGTCCCCCATGAGATACTGTAGATGTGGAAGCCTAGTTCACTTCCTCAAAATCACCAGAATGAATCTAACTTAAGAAATCTGTAATAAATTTAACATTTTTGCCAAGTATATTTTAGTTGCACAATTTTACATCTAAGGTGTTTGGTGCAGTATTTCTCAAGTTAAAAAAATGTGCGATGAGTTGTCTTATGTAAACAAAATCGGGCTGCTGGGCATGTCTGTCTCGCTGTTTATGCTATTGGATAGAGAACAATCATCGCAGCTGTTCACCCATGTTGGGCCGGCGCACAATTGGCCCAGCGTCGTCCAGGGTAGGGGAGGGAATGGCCGGCAAGGATGTAGCTCAATTGGTAGAGCATGGCGTTTGCAACGCCAGGGTTGTGGGTTCGATTCCCACGGGGGGCCAGTATGAAAAAATAATAATGTATGCACTCACTAACTGTAAGTCGCTCTGGATAAGAGCGTCTGCTAAATGACTAAAAAAAATAAAAAAAAGTTTTAAAAAATGTTAGTGGGCAAAATGTACATCCTCAAATGCAAGAGTACACATTTTGCCATGGGGCAGAGAGAAAATTTAGCATTTTTAAAGCTGAAATACAGGTGTGTTGACTGTGATAAAAGGCACTGGATTATGAGATATCTTGTTTGCTAAATGAACAAATGAAATAGGCAGTGGCATGGTACATATAGCCATTGAAGGACAGTGACATACAGTGCATTCGGAAAGTATTCAGACCCCTTGACTTATTTCCATATTTTGTTACGTTACAGCCTTATTCTAAAATTGATTAAATAAAACATTTCCCTCATCGATCTACATACAATATCCCATAATGACAAAGTGAAAACAGGTTTTTAGAAATTTTTCAAAAACAGATATACCTTAATTACATAAGTATTTAGACCCTTTGTTATGAGACTCGAAATTGAGCTCAGGTGCGTCCTGTTTCCATTGATCATCTTTGAGATGTTTCTACAACTTGATTGGAGTCCACCTGTGGTCAATTTAATTGATTGGACATGATTTGGAAAGGCACACACCTGTCTATATAAGGTCCCACAGTTGACAGTGCATGTCAGAGCAAAAACCAAGCCATGAGGACGAAGGAATTGTCCGTAGAGCTCCGGGACAGGATTGTGTCAAGGCACAGATCTGGGGAAGGGTACCAAAACATTTCTGCAGCATTGAAGATCCCCAAGAACACAGTGGCCTTCATCATTCTTAAATGGAAGAAGTTTGGAACCACCAAGACTCTTCCTAGAGCTGGCCGCCCGGCCAAACTGAGCAATCGGGGGAAAAGGACCTTGGTCAGGGATGTGACCAAGAAATCAATAGTCACTCTGACAGAGCTCTAGAGTTCCTCTGTGGAGATGGGAGAACCTTCCAGAAGGACAACCATCTCTGCAGCACTCCACCAATCAGGCCTTTATGGTAGAGTGGCCAGACGGAAGCCACTCCTCAGTAAAAGGCACATGACAGTCAGGATCTAGGGAAAGATGAACGGTGCAAAGTACAGAGAGATCCTTGATGAAAACCTGCTCCAGAGCACTCCGGACCTCAGACTGGGACGAAGGTTCACCTTCCAACAGGACAACGACACTAAGCACACAGCCAAGACAACGCAGCAGTGGCTTCAGGACAAGTCTCTGAATGTCCTTGAGTGGCCCAGCCGGAGCCTGGACTTGAACCCAATTGAACATCTCTGGAGAGACCTGAAAATAGCTGTGCAGCGACGCTCCCCATCCAACCTGACAGAGCTTGAGAGGATCTGCACAGAAGAATGGGAGAAACTCCCCAAATACAGGTGTGCCAAGCTTGTAGTGTCATACCCAAGAAGACTCAAGGCTGTAATCGCTGCCAAAGGTGCTTCAACAAAGTACTGAGTAAAGGGTCTGAATACTTATGTAAATGTGATGTTTCATTTTATTTTATACATTTGCAAACATTTCTAAAAACCTGTTTTTGCTTTGTCATTATGGGGTATTGGGTGTAGATTGATGAGGGGAAATAAAAAAAAAAATCAATTTTAGAATAAGGCTGTAACGTAACAAAATGTGGAAAAAGTCAAGTGGTCTGAATACTTTCCGAATGCACTGTATGTGGTTTTCAGTTAGTTATTTTTGGCAACCCATCCTGTGAGAGTGAATGTTAATCTGTTCTGTTATATTTAATCTAATCTGACTAAACCAGTGCACTGCTTGCTACGAATTCTATCTGATGGTGTTTGCATGTTTAGGTAAAAAGTATAATGTCCTGTTTGGAACACTGACAAGTAAAAGCAATCTGATTGGCTGGGCTTGCCTCCCTAGAGGCCTACGCCCCTGCTGCCACACATATTGTCCTGAATGAAAGTTTGGCAGGTAGTGGAAGAATGTTTGTCACTTGAATATTGCAACCGTGTTTTGTTCTTCTTTGGTAGACAAAGATGATGATGACGAGGGCAACATGCTGAAGTTTGAATGGAAGAAGCTGTATGCCTCTTGAGCATCCTGGAAGTATTGCCAATGTTTTCCAGCATGTTCTCAAGCAACTACATGCGATGCATGCATACTAACAAAGTTTTGCAGGTGTTCACATGGTTTTGGGCATGTGCCAGGTGCTAGAAATGTCAACAGCAGTACCGGTGCTCTAAAAACATTCAGGTAAATTATACTTTCCTGTGGATATTTTCTCTCTAATTTTGACATACTGACGGACCAACTGCAGACAACCGGTAGAGTAATTTCAAATGTAATTTTATTCAACATTCTGGCTTGGACTGTGAATTGGTATCAGTCTGATTTATTAGGCAAGGTCATATGGGGCATACCATTTTTTTTTTTTTTTACTTTTGCTGGGATCAATTTTAGGACTAGTCTGCTCTCCACAGCCAGTTATGAATTATAATTAGTCTCTTCACTGTGAACGCAATGGGATTCAAAGGTGGTAATGTCCTTTATTGCCTGCTATGAGCTGGATGCCGTATTTGTTATACAGATGGACTTTTTGGCAGTGCAGATGAAGGCTCTTGACTGTTGTGCTGTGGCAATGGCCAAGTTATGTGTGAATACTGGCCAGAAACATGGCTGTTCCCAATGGATAAAGAAAACACCTGTAAGCAATGACTTTATTTAATCCTCAAAGCAGAGCCCTCATCTGACTCATCATACCCAATCTTTCGAATGCTGTACTGGGAAGCACGACATTGGCATTTTACTCTGGAAAACCTTTGAGCTGTATCCCCTTGCAGGATTCTGGTTTATTACAGACAGTCTGTCTATGATTGAAGCCATCGAGGTAAAAAAGGTTATCCAATTTTTTGCACTGCTGAGTTGCTTCAAAGTGTTTTTATCGGCTGGTGATATGGGGAGCGGAAACTTAGACACAAATAGTTTCAGTTTCCGAGCTGTCTCCCTCCGGATTATGAGTCATGTTATACCCTCTGAACTGGAGCACTAGTCCTACCCTTTATACACCATCTGAAATCAACTGCATAGGCCTACAGGCAGGGCAATGTTTATGGCAGCTAATGGCCTATAGGCCTCCCTTATTCATATACTGTATGTTCCATTTCATTATCCCAAAATACATTTTACAAACTTCTGAAAGTGGCAGACATGAATCGATCTGTGTTCATTTAAAAATGAGTCCTGTTTTCCCCGTATATTTTGGACTCCACTAGATTTAGATGGGGACTGTTGTGGCGTTATCCATGTATTGGAGCATCAATGCAATTTCACCCTTGACATGCAGTGCATCCACTTGTGCTAAAGGTTTCTACCCTGAAGCCTTTCTCCCTGCCTCTACCAGACCACTGCGAGCTGGAGACCAGGTTCAGTCAGTACACCCAGTATCGGTTCCTGTGGCTCTTTACCTACTGGCTGTTCTGCCAGCCGTCATCCTTCGACAGGCAGCTCAGGGCCATCTACCTACAGTGATGGAAGCACAGTAAGAGGACGGTGGCATCCTGGGGAGGCACACTGTGTGACGTCCGCTACCTGGCCTCGCTCCACCACCGACTACTGGAAGGGCAAGCTGGCCCGGGGTGACGGGACTGTGGGTGAGTAACGCTTTGAGATGTTGCGCCCACCCTATACTTTTATTCTACTTTGTGTTAATGTTATGCACAGTCATGGCACTCTGATTCAATTGACTGCGCTGAGTGTATCAAACCTTGTGCTTACTCTGGATTTGTTTTAGAATGGTGCCCACTCTTGGGTGCTCATAAATACACTTCACTCATTATGGTTATATTAATTTTCTATGCCACAAGAATAATATCATACCACCTTGACTAATGACTGTTAATGGTAGCATTTCTTTATACATTATTAATTGGATGCAGTGAGTAGGGAAATTAATAAGCCTCTCCCTCGACAATGAGGCTCTTCTATGGAGCATTACCCTGTGTTCAGCTCTGCTGTCTGTTGTACTATAAGAGGTTTTGAACAAAGGCCACTGGCTTTCATGCCAAGTGTCTATTCTCCTTCCTCCCAGGAATTCAGACGGTGGAGAACTATTTCTCCATGTGCAAATCAATGGTGGCCTTAATTTTAAGTGCATTCCCGCTGATACAGATACTGTGCCTATCGGCATTTTGTCTGGTGGTAATGGGGCTACCTTGGCAAACATGCCAGTGGTCATACCTTCCTGTGTGGTGTCCCATATACAACAGGAGTTCCCTGATCCTGGTGCAGAATACACAGGGTTTGTCCCTCCCCATATTAACTGATACCACTCAATTCAATAATAAAAAAAGACTAAATAAAAGTTGTCTAGTAAAAATGTGATGCCAAGTCTATGTTCATTCAGAGACATCGGTATCAAGCCCGTCTGTCAGTCTGGACTTTGACGACCGTTGGTGAGCAGGCAAGAGTTGAGGCTGGAGGTTAGGTCTTTGCCAGAGCCCCAGTGATGGCTATAGCAGCATAGATCAGCTCCTTGCCCCTCTTCAAAGATACTACACAGACACTCAGACAGACACTCAGACAGACAGACAGACACTCAGACAGACAGACAGACAGGCAGAACACTGATTTACATTATCATTGGTGGTTATGATTAGCCTGGGGGAACCAACCTGATCGCTGCGTTCACCTTTGTTATCATAAATGTGCAGTGAAATAGAATGGTGAACACAGCGATCAGGTTGGTTCTGCCAGACTAGGTTATGCCCTTGACATTATATGAATCCAAGAAGTAGAAAATAAGCAACAAATGTCAGTTTACATCAATTGTTTCACAATTGGGTTTTCAAATGTATCAAAGTAATGAAGTGGTTTACCTTCTGTATTTCTACAAATGATGAGCCTGTGAAAGCTGTTGCCGCTGGCCGGATACTTGCCAACATTCATAGGAATGCACACAGCGAGGGCATGTCTGCATGATGCTGATGAGGGCCCCCTTGCTGGTCTTCTCTATGCTTCATGTTCTGCTCAAACTGGACATCTCTTGAACAACTGCAGCAGGCAATCTTATGAGGTGGTGTTGACTGGGAGGGCCTGTGACAGGGTGATTTATAATAGACAGCTAAGTGGTAAATTGCATTTTGGGTCTAAAGAAAGGACGACACTAATGCACTTCACAACCAAAATGACTCTACTAGTTGTATCTGCTTGGCTGGGGAATTGGCCTATTATTTTATCAAGCTGGGTATTGTATTTTTGAATACAACTTTTCACATAACACACTATCTGTTGTTGATGAAGGCAGTAACTCTGGTCACTATCAGAGGCCTTATGACGATGTGTCCTTTTCATAGGAGTTGAGGGAGGTGGTGTCACAAGGGTACTTGTGTCGCATGACACACTTTCATTCTGAGGTCTTGCCTGACAAGCTGTGAAAATGGTAAGTGAACAGTGAATGAAATGATTTTGAGGTTGCTAAACCATTGCAATCACATTGCTGGACGTATTATGATACCCACCTTTGCTGCTTCTGTTAGGTCCCAGCATCCGTTCATGACCAGGGGATCAGACTGGCACCCAACTGTCCACTTTGTCTAACAGAAAAACAGGTTAAACGATTGTCATCATCCCTCAATTA
The DNA here is from genome assembly GCF_964263955.1 of Coregonus lavaretus. Lineage (NCBI taxonomy): Eukaryota > Metazoa > Chordata > Actinopteri > Salmoniformes > Salmonidae > Coregonus > Coregonus lavaretus. The sequence goes on from NC_140018.1 coordinate 23,371,271, forward strand.
TAAACATTGCTTGAGATCTCGTTTGGAAGCTAATTCTATGCTTTACAGATTGGATTAGATTCAGGCCAGTGACGCTGTTACACTATGCAACCAACTGTGACATGTTTTGCTATGGTCCTGGGTTGGTTTGAGTTTGCTGCTGCTAGTTAGTACACTGTGACTGTTTCGTCTAGATTACAATTACTAACTTGGAGTGGAATGGAAATAATTGCTATATTATGTTGTCAAATTTACTTTCGATGTTGCCATTGCTGTTACTAGCAAAGTTTGTCAAATAGCTAGCAATGCTAATGTTAGCTAGCTAAAATACGGTGGTCCCCTCTATCGTAGTTAGCTGGCTAAGGTTATAGCTACTGTATCTAAAGTCAATCTGGCCACATCACAATCATGACAAAAGGTTTTCCTACAAATGATTTACCTTTTTAAATGTTATCGTGTTTCTAAGCCAAATCCGAGTTTTATTGAGGTAGGCTAACGCTAGGTAGGGTGGCTAACGCTAGCAAGGTGGATGACGTTAGCTAGGCTAGGGGTTAAGGTTAGGGTTAGCTAACACGCAAAGTAGCTAAAAAGTATTAAGTTGCTAAAATGCTAAAGTTGTCCGTGATGAGATTTCAAACACGCAACATTTGGGTTGCTAGACGTTCGCAATATACGCCCACCCATCCACCCCGACCAACCCCTTACTTTCGTTGTGGCCTTAAGTAACCAAATGTAGCATATCATACTAATTTTAGTGTCCCAAATTAAAATGTACTATATCAAATCAAATCAAATAATATGTTATTGGTCACATACACATGTTTAGCAGGTGTTATTGCGGGTGTAGCGAAATGCTTGTGCTTCTAGCTCCAACCGTGCAGTAATATCTAACAAGTAATATCTAACAATTTCACAACAAATACCCAATACACACAAATCTAAGTAAGGAATTAATTAAGAACATATAGATATATGAACAAGCGATGTCAGAGCTGCATGGACTAAGATACCGTAGAATAGTATAGAATACAGTATATACATATGAGATGAGTAATGCAAGATATGTAAACATGATTAAAGTGCTAGTGTTCCATTTCTTAAAGTGGCCAGTGATTTATAGTCTAAGTCTATAGGCAGCAGCCTCTAATGTGCTAGTGATGGCTGTTTAACAGTCTGATGGCCTTTTCAGTCTCTCGGTCCCAGCTTTGATGCAACTGTACTGACCTCGCCTTCTGGATGATAGTGGGGTGAACAGATATTTATTCCTATCTGCGCGATGAACTGAGAATCCCTCTGGCTGGACCGTTTCCGTGAAACAAAGTATGTTACAGGCCCTGATGTCTCTCTGGAAAGAAATCCTTGCCCTGAGCTCATCAACTTTGTTATCCAAAGACTGAACATTAGCGAGTAATATACTCGTAAGCGGTGGGTGGTGTACGCGCCTCCTAAGTCGAACCAGCAGGCCGCATCAAGTGCCTCTCCTCTGCCGGCGATGTTTGGGTCGGCCTCTGGAATCAGTTCAATTGCTCTTGGGAGAGCGAACAAAGGATCTGCTTCGGGGAAGTCGTATTCCTGGTCATAATGCTGGTAGTTCTGGTGAATTACCGCCGCTCTAATATCCAATAGTTTTTCCCGGCTGTATGTAATGACACAAAATATTTCCTGAGCGAATAAAGTTTAAAAAAATAAAAATAAAAATACACAAAGTTTCCTAAGAGCCAGTCGCGAGGCCGCCATCTCCGTCGGCACCATCTTACTAGTCTATGAGACCAGGCTGGTGTATCCTGCTGGAAGCATGCATTGCATGGTCAATCCAAATAGGGCTTTTCAGTCTCAAACGGCTGTGATCCTTTGAACACGTTGGTTGGGGGTGATGAAACAACAGAGCCCCATTTAATGAAGGGAAGCGAAGTCGGCGGACATGTGATTTGCACATGGAGCTTGGCAAAAGGGGGCTAATTGTAATCCAAACCCAACCTTCATTTACTCGTTGTGACGCACTGAGGTTTCAAACTCAGTTTTAGACTAGACTGACTTTGACCAAATTTTTCCTATTTACACTTTGTAGTCAATTTTGACGCTAGAATAAATGTTTCTGACTCGGTGGCACAGGTCGTTTTCAAAGGTATTAGTTGGTTTTTAGGGGCAGTCACTCTTTAAATGACTACATTTCAGGCAAAATGAGTGGAGTGTAATGTGCAGTGTACCTACCTAAATGACAGCACAATTATGTTTTTGTCAACACTTGACTTGTATTGGAAAAAATATGAGAGATGCCTGACTTTTCAACATTATGGAGGACAATGATCATTTCCTTTGCCAAACTGCTTGTATACAAATGAATTTCTGGCATCGATTCAGTGGTGTCTTTAGTATTCCATCAGTGTGCATCTTCTTCCATTAAGCATCTCCAGATCATTAGCTCTGTGCTGGTGATTTCACAGGTCACAGCTTGAGCAGGCTGCAGGAAGCGCATAGTCCCATGTAATGGACTGCTAAATGGATTATAGACGTATCAATGCATGTCCCACTCAATTACACTCCATGTGTGAATACAGGGTAGCTGCAGCCTTGTACTCTATAGCAATAGCCAGAAATACAATCAAGGACAGTGTTACCAAGAAAATTGATAAAATCATATTGGCTTTTGGCACATTAGTGGTTTGTATAAGAAATTATGGATGGAATTGTTTTTCTCAGCTAGTTTACTTGATGTATAGAATTGGAAAAGCACTTGTTAACTTTGGCATGAGGAATTAGCTTGGATGACAATAGTATATAGGCTGCTGTAGTGTTTGATGTTCCTAAATTCTACTGTATGATTGTCTGATGGATTAGTGATTGACTGAGTGCAGGTGTACGAGGACACCCTGCAGGGCGTGTACCTGCTGCAGGAGACCCTTGTGGAGCACAAGTGGTTCTGGCAGGTAGCCAAGGTCCAGATTGCCCGAGTGTGCACCCTAAAGAGACTGCCATCAACTGGAAGATAATCGAGACACTGCCCTACTACAAGTATGTGATTATTACACTGAACAAAAATATAAATGCAACATGCAACAATTTGAAAGATTTTACTGAGTTACAGTTGATTTAAGGAAATCCGTCAATTGAAATAAAGTTGCTGGATATTGGCGGGAACTGGAACACGCTGTCGTACAAGTCCATCCAGAGCATCCCAAACATGCTCAATGGGTGACATGTCTGAGTAGGCAGGCCATGGAAGAACTGGGACATTTTCAGCTTCCAGTAATTGTGTACAGATCCTTGCAACATGGGGCCGTGCATTATCATGCTGAAACATGAGGTGATGGCGGCGGATGAATTGCACGACAATGGGCCTCAGGATCTCGTCACGGTATCTCTGTGCATTCAAATTGCCATAGATAAAATGCAATTCTGTTCGTTGTCCGTAGCTTATGCCTGCCCATACCATAACCCCACCTCCACCATGGAGCACTGTTCACAACGTTGTCATCAGCAATCCACTCTGCCATCTGCTCGTCACAGTTGAAACAGGGATTCATCCGTGAAGAGCACACTTCTCCAGCGTGCCAGTGGCATTTGAAGGTGAGCATTTGCCTACAGAAGTCAGTTACGACGCCAAACTGCAGTCAGGTCAAGACCCTGGTGAGGTCGATGAGCACACAGATGAGCTTCCCTGAGACGGTTTCTGACAGTTTGTGCAGAAATTCACAGTTTCATCAGCTGTCCGGGTGGCTGGTCTCAGACAATCCCGCAGGTGAAGAAGCTGGATGTGGAGGTCCTAGACTGGCGTTGTTACACGTTGCCTGTGGTTGTGAGGCCGGTTGGAAGTACTGCCAAATTCTCTAAAATGATGGAGGCGGCTTATGGTAGAGAAATTATCATTAAATTCTCTGACAACAGCTCTGGTGGACAGCTTGCCAATTGCACGCTCCCTCAAAACTTGAGATCTGTGACATTGTGTTATGTGCACATTTGAGTGGCCTTTTATTGTCCCCAGCACAAGGTGCACCTGTGTAATGACCATGCTGTTTAATCAGCTTCTTGATATGCCACACCTGTCAGGTGGATGGATTATCTTGGCAAAGGAGAAATGCTCACCAACAGGGATGTAAACAAATTTGTGCACAACATTTTAGAAAAATAAGCTTCTTGTGCGTATGGAACATTTCTGGGATCTTTTATTTCAGCTCATGAAACATGGCACCAACACTTTACATGTTGCGTTTATATTTTTGTTCCATATACAGTGAGGGAAAAAAGTATTTGATCCCCTGCTGATTTTGTACGTTTGCCCACGGACAAAGACATGATCAGTCTATAATTTTAATGATAGGTTTATTTGAACAGTGAGAGACAGAATAACAACAAAAAAATCCAGAAAAACGCATGTCAAAAATGTTATAAATTGATTTGCATTTTAATGAGGGAAACAAGTAATAAATAAGGTTGGAATAATACTGTGAAAATGATAAAGCCCTTTTAGTGTGTTAGAAAAGAACACCTGAAATTTCTGCCTGTTTTGGTGGGATGGAGTTTTGGCCTGTCTAGTGACGTCACCAGGCGGTAAATTGGTGAATGGACCCTTATGCGTTTCAGATCATATTGAGTGGGAATATGGAACTATACTGTCAGTTGGTTAAAAACTTGTTAGATATGCTTTGAAGCCTGTGGAGAGAGCAGTGTGTATCGGCGCACCGCTGGTAGCTTCAAAGACATTGCCTGCAGAGCAGCACCCAGCGCTATCCACTGTCAGTCGATGATATGTTTGAACTTCAAGACTGCTCATCCCCTCAACCTATACAGAGGAGTTCAACAGAAGCACATAACTCAAACTCAGAGCCTGAATCTTTTACCCCAGAATTGAATGACATTTTTCCAGGCTCATTGTGTTTTTCCCCTGCCTTCTTAAAGTGCAGTTCAAACCACAACAAACCGGTCACCCCGCCAGATTCGGCAAACAGCTGAGGGCTGGGGATGGAGAAATTTAACCATAGCTCTACAGAGCTATGAATGCAAGGACAATCCATGAGATCAAAATTATAGTTTAAACCATGTTTTGTAATTATACAGTGTTTGTAAACAATGTAATTTAAACAAAGGTGTAAAACAAGCTTATTTTGGGTTCTGATGGGGTTAGACAGTTGAACTAAATTCTTGAGACATTTAATTAATTTAAAAGTCCAAACATGGATGTTGCAAACACAGATTGCTCCTTTTTTTGTATCAGGAACATGACTATTTTGGAATTCATAAAACATTTTTGTCATGCATTTTCTGTCATTCATTCATATTAGCCAGATGGCCATTAGAAATGTCAGAAGTTTAACTTTCTGGTCATCCCCCAGGCAGTACATAGTGTCAGGCAATGCAGTGTACCTAGGGCGCATGCAGGGCTTCCTCCAAAGGAAGAGGCTGGTCCATCACTGGATCTTCCTGGAGCAGAACTCCTGGGTCAGACGGGTGCTGCCTGACAACCTTTACCCTCTGCTGGAGTTTGACACCAAGATCTCCCAAGGTACAGTAGAACCTCTGTTCTCCAGTATGTACCCACCCTATCAGCTACAGGTTCTCTTAAGATTTTCCTTCTATTGATTTCTTCAATGTTGTCCTTTCTCATTTAGGTTCTTACTAGTTTTACTTGTAGTGCTAATGCACTACCATGATACCATGATGATATTGATCGTAGTCAATATTTAACAGGGGAAAATCCCCTCCTCCATGCAGCCAGGGTGGGAGGTATTGAGTATATAAGTGGTTTGACATAATTTACCCTGAGCTGTGCTACAGCCATCCATCACTGGCCCCAGCCATGACAGGTTGTCAACATGCTGTACATTTTTTACATTTGGATTTAGTACCTGGGCCTGCCCATGGCTGACTGACCCATGGTCATAGATGGACACAACCAAAGGGGCCATTTGTCTTGTTTACAAGCCTCAAATTATGGCTTTGCAGGTCTGTGTTCCTTCTGCTGCAACTGTAGTGCTTTCAATACACATACAGCTTAATTAAATAGTACCCGCAAAACACCAGTCTCAACGTCAACAGTGAAGAGGCGACTCTGGGATGCTGACCTAAGCAGAGTTGCAAAGAAAAAGCCATATCTCAGACTGGCCAATAAAAATAAAAGATTAAGATGGGCAAAAGAACACAGACACTATACTTTTTCTTTGCAACTCTGCCTAGAAGGTCAGCATCCCGGAGTTGCCTCTTCACTGTTGACGTTGAGACTGGTGTTTTGCGGGTACTATTTAATGAAGCTGCCAGTTGAGGACCTGTGAGGCGTCTGTTTCTCAAACTAGACACTCTTATGTATTTGTCCTCTTGCTCAGTTGTGCACCGGGGCCTCCCACTCCTCTTTCTATTCTGGTTAGAGCCAGTTTGCGCTGTTCTGTGAAGGGAGTAGTACACAACGTTGTACAAGATCTTCAGTTTCTTGGCAATTTCTCGCATGGAATAGCCTTCATTTCTCAGAACAAGAATAGACTGACGAGTTTCAGAATAAAGTTATTTGTTTCTAGACATTTTGAGCCTGTAATCGAACCCACAATTGCTGATGCTCCAGATACTCAACTAGTCTCAAGAAGGCCAGTTTTATTGCTTCTTTAATCACCACAACAGTTTTCAGCTGTGCTAACATAATTGCAAAAGGGTTTTCTAATGATCAATTAGCCTTTTAAAAGGATAAACTGTACTGATGATTGCTGATAATGACCCTCTGCACGCCTATGTAGATATTCCATAAAAAATCAGCCATTTCCAGCTACAATAGCCATTTACAACATTAACACTTTCTACACTGTATTTCTGATCAATTTGATCTTATTTTATTGGACAAAAAAATGGCTTTTCTTTCAAAAACAAGGACATTTCTAACTTTTGAACGGTAGTGTATATTTTATGGAAAATAGATGTATGTTTCTGAACAAAGCATCATGCTGCCTTGTTGACAACATGACTGAGCGAGGCAGAATACTGTTCGATTCGAGCAGGGCGCGCCTCCCTCACTTTGCACCGGCTTCACCCAGTCACGTGACGGGCCATAGACCGGTGCAAAATCCGGTCCATCTTAATCGAATCCCCTCATTGTCTGATGTGCTTCACGGTTGTGGTGTGGTCTGTACTCCATGCCAGCCCAGCTGAGCAGGGTGATCTGGCTGTACCTCCACTCTGGACAGAAGCTCTACCTAGAGGTAGTGTGCTCAGGCCAGTCTGGGTCACTACTGCAGACTCTCCCCTGGTCCTGGGCTCCCCATGCAGCTCCATCTCCACTAGCTGGCTAACACTGACTGACTGACCCCCAGACCACTCTGGAGATGTTTTAGAGATGGCTGTACACAGTTCCTCTCCTTTTTTTTTATTTAACCTAGATCCGGTGTCCACTGAGCTTTTTAGATCACAGATATTTTTCTTGTATTTTATGTCCCCTCAGATTTTAGCTAGAGCTGCTAAGGTGCAATTGATCACTTTTTTAAAAATGTATTATTTTAACTTTGTAATCATGACGAATTTCTAAATGGGCAATAGTGCTTTTTTAAAATCAATATCAATCATTATTCTGATTTCACACGTTGGCCTATGAAATGTAGGCTATTGATTGATTCATGTACTTTGTAGAAACCTAGATTGTAGAGTCCTATGCTGTCGTGTCAATTTATGCCTCATACATCAGCTGATGGGCAATTATGGGAAGCTGAGGGTTGGGATGTGGAACTGGAGACAAGTGGGAGTGGAGTTGCTGGGCGGGGGATAGAATGACGGTCAAAGATAAAAGTAAAAATTAAGTTTTATGAAACAAAACAAAAAAGTAAGTTTGAATGACACTGAGGGGCAATGCTGTTACATCCCATGTCTGTTTGCCTGAGGCTGATGCCGTGCAGGTGCTTGTACGTGTGTACACATGCATAGACACACGCTCGCATTCAAACGCACACGTGCGCACACACACACACACGTAAATAGTGCCACACATGCACTCAAATGTATTCAGTTGGTCTTGCTGTTTTAATTTTTTTGGGTTCGGGGGTGGGGAATAGAGGGTGAGGTTTCATTTATTTTTGAAGGGGGTGGGTCTCGGATGGTTGAGGGGCTGCTCTTGGGAACTGTGGGGGGATCTTGGAGGGTTGGTGGCCTGGCGGTTGGGAGCTTGGGCCGGTGGCCGATAGGTCGCTGGTTCAGGTCCCCGTTTTGACTTGGTGGGAGATCTATTGACGTGCCCTCGGGCATTGCGTTGACCCTGGTTGTGTCTGTGGGCCGCTCTGGGTGAGAGTGTTAGATGACTGAATGTAATGTAAATGTTGATCGGCTTCACTGCAGGTAGATTGTATGTTTTAACATTCAAGATAACAAAAAATATATAAATAATTATGGTTTAGCCAACAGATGGAGTGAACTACATCTACATCGACGGGGCTGTAGTGGAACAGGTTGAGAGCTTCAAGTTCCTTGGTGTCCACATCACCAACAAACTATCATGGTCCAAACACACCAAGACAGTCGTGAAGAGGGCACGACAAAGCCTATTCCCCCTCAGGAGACTGAAAAGATTTGGCATGGGTCCTCAAAAATTATACAGCTGCACCATCGAGAGCATCCTGACTGGTTGCATCACCGCCTGGTATGGCAACTGCTCGGCCTCCGACCGCAAGGCACTACAGAGGGTAGTGCGTACAGCCCAGTACATCACTGGGGCCAAGCTTCCTGCCATCAAGGACCTCTATTCCAGGCGGTGCCAGAGGAAGGCCCTCAAAATTGTCAAAGACTCCAGCCACCCTAGTCATAGACTGTTCTCTCTGCTACCGCACGGCAAGCGGTACCGGAGTGCCAAGTCTAGGTCCAAAAGACTTCTCAACAGCTTCTACCCCCAAGCCATAAGACTCCTGAACAGCTAATCATGGCTTCCCGAACTATTTGCACTGCCCCCCCCACCCCCACCCCATCTTTTTACGCTGCTGCTACTCTGTTAATTATTTATGCATAGTCACTTTAACTCTACCCACATGTACATATTACCTCAACTACCTCAACTAGCCGGTGCCCCCGCACCGGTACCACCCTGTATATATAGCCTCCCTACTGTTACTTTTTTTCTCAACACTTTTTGGTTGTTTTATTTTTATTTTTTTATAAAAAAATAAATGCATTGTTGGTTAAGGGCTGTAAGTAAGCATTTCACTGTAATGTATACACCTGTTGTATTCGGCGCACGTGGCCAATACAATTTGATTTGAACTACTTTTACGTTTTTGAATTTATCTGTCATTCCCCTCAAGCGGTGGTAGTAAATAGATTTCAAATGCTAACAATTCTTGGCCAATTAACAACAAAGGCTAGAAATGTGTGAAAGTTCTGGGTCACTGTATAACCAATAAAACACAACTCATTGACTAGAACTGTGATTTGTTTCAGGTTCTGAATCATCCGATTATTATAACTGTGGCCTAGAGAGAACACATACAAACAGTTATAGAAAAATATTGTATTTGCAATCTGTACAAATAACATATCACTGCCTTCAAAAATGGAAAAATACTTGTTAATACATTTAGGAACATTGTATATAAATAGACCTTTGGCATTCATAAAATCTAGCTGCAAAATTAAAAGCTTAAAACATTTATAAACCACAGAAATAATCCTACGTACAATAAAGCCAACCAGTGGCTCATAGTCCACAGTGCACAGAGAGATAGCCATGACAACCACACCTTTCCCTTTAGATTAGTCTACAACACCAGTCTCACCATAGACTTATACCGTCACAATGGATGCCATACATACAGTGCCTCACCGTTCTGTGCATCCGAGTACATTCTTCTTCAGGTTTCACAAGCGCCTGCTATGGTCTTTATTTACCTGAGTGGATATGTATGCATTGTTTGTGGCTATTGCTTAGCAACATCTTTGTCAACATACAGACAGTACAATGTAAGATGGTAATCATACATTGTAAGTGAGTCAGATAGTCCTATTTACATTGGAAACATACATGCAGAATAGTTACATGTCTCCAGACACTATTCATGTCAATAGGGAGGAACATACAGGAGCTCTTATCTGCTGCATAGATTTGTAAAGGCACAGAAGAACAATATCTCATATCTGCTGCTGATAACTGAATGTGAGGCGCTGGCTGGTGCATGGGACATTGCATAGTATTTTACAGTTTCCGTGTATCACTTAGGGCTAGATTAAATCCGTATCGTGGAATATCCGCAGTATAGTGCGACTGAAATGTAAAAGTAATTTCCGATTGAGCGTATGCAGCGTTTACCGTGAATGCAGTTTCCTCCAATGCAGGAACATTGGAACATCCAACGCCGTACGGATTGAATCGAGTGCTTAGTCAAAACCTTTGAATCGAGCCGTTAGATGCGGAACTATCTGTATCGCTGAAGTTCAGCGTTAGTGAGACTGCATTCACGGTAAACGCTGCATATGTCGGCTCAATCGGAGGTGACCTTTATCTTTTGATCGCGGAATCTCTAACGCTTCAGCGATAGATTGAATCGAGCCCTTAGTCAAAACCTCTGTTCCCTATCTTATAGCCTGCCAAAACATTTCTTACATAGCTCATACTGTACAAGTTTCCTTTTTAAGATTGGTAATACAACAGTAGAATAGGATACCCTACCCATGCAAATTGTTCTTCGCACACAACACAATGACTTAAGTCCACATTAAAACATGTCACTTCGAAACATGCTATATATGTATATATTTACCTCTGAAAATGGATATTGCCATTTTTAACAACTTATCACCAGGCTGAATTACAGTATCTGTAAATCGTTTTTAAAATAACATGTATAATAACATTCATCACCTTGTAGCAAACAGTTATGTGTTGGTTGTCATGAGCGCCTCTCTAAAATTAACTTTCCATTTAATTAGAGATCAAGCAAGAGGAGTATTCCTATGAAAAAATGGTGGGAACGACAGCAAACAATCAATGAAGTAAAACAGGAGAATGTGAACCAACGATCACATCATGAATCCATTAGACTAAAGAGTCACCTCTACTGTGTGGAAGAGGTTGGAGGAATAGAGTGATCAGTAACCTTGATGTTTAACGTGCTCTTATATTGACTGAATGGATGGATACAACTGAGTAGCTGAGTCAAGTCCCAGTGGGTAATGTTATGAAGGCCTAAACTGTAGAAGTGCCTTATCAATTTTGCCCTTGGTGGTTTTGCATTTGTTCTACTGTCTCAATCAAATAGGTGTCTATGGAACTCATGGGAGACGGCCCTGACCTTACCATGGAGATTCCTAACTTCGAAAAACAATTCCTGAATTTCATTTGGTTAGAAAGATACCTGAATATTACTTGATGGGTTAATATATTGCTTAAGATGTTCAACAACAATACATCAACAGCCAATAATATAAGTGAAGGTATTATTGCCATGCTATCATTTCCCTTTCAACATATCTATCCTAATAACCAGTCTGGGTTATCCACATCACTGAAATCACACAGGCCCACACAGAAGAAACACCCATATTAACAAGGAACCGGAAACACTACAATGGCGCGGATATGTTGTGAAAGGAAGAAGTGCCACTATGCAGTGTCGACCTGCGACTGTGGGCAGCAGCTGACAGAGAGAGAGAAGTTTGGGGACGATGTCTTTGGATAACACACGTTGTGGAGATGATGTGTGAGAGGAGAGCCATTGGTTGCCATTGGAGACAACTTAGGAAGGGGACAGCTGATTGGTGGAGAAGCTGTCACACAGAGGCACTTGACAGAGCAGCAGTGAGAGTAATGTTCCTACTGGCTGGTGATTGTGTGGGAGGGGCCAAATACACACCAACACACACATACACTCACACACTCATACTCCCTTCTGTGCATCTGTGAGGGTAGGGGTCTCCAGGTTGAAATAAACAAGTCTATGTGCATGAAGCAATGTACATGATCATGTAGGAATTATTTCTATTACACAGGAAGCACAATCGACATTTGAAAAATCAAAACATCCTATTTAAGAAGACTGTTCCTTGTAAACTTGATTCACAGCTTGGTCCTACGTTCAGAAAGCTGGAGATAAGATACCTCCATCACATAGAACTGGATAAAAACCTCACGGCCGCTTGACACTGTACCTAGTTTATTATTCCCTTTTTAACACTATTCTTCCTGGTTTTCCTCCAATCAGGATTCTTCCTGTCCTCACTGGCTGTGAAACAGTAGCCCTGGGGAGAGGGAGAAGGAAGTGGGCACGCTGACGCTGTGTGATGACAAGAGAAGAGGGGCGTCAGAGCCCCTCATGGCGGGTGTGTCATTATCATTGTCATTGCGTCACACAGTTGTCGCCCATGTCCTGTGCGTAGCGGTCGGAGATGACGGTTCGCAGGTCGTCGATGTCTTTCCTCAGCTGGCCCACCTCCAGCAGCTTGGCCCGCAAGTTGTCCTCCACCAGGGAGTTGTCATTCTCCTCCCCTGACATGCTCATCGCTATGGGGGGTCGGAGAGAGAAATACACTGTCAGAGACCAGAGACCACATCAATGAGGCAATACTGAAATCTATCTGATGGGCTTTAATTCACATCTGTGTGTGACTAAATGATTGTGACAGACGGTACATTATGAGATAGTTAGTGTATGAGTATATTTTGCCAGGTGTGTGTATGTGCTAGGGATGGGAATTTGAAATATTTTCACTATTAGAATAATATCGTGATTTTTTTTCGGCTATCCGGATGGTCTAAATACATGTTTTGTGAAACTTTTTTCTTGTGCAGCAGAGCGGCTAAAGGTGCAGGAGCTTATGTGTGTTGGGAGGGAGAGAGAGAGTGAGAGAGAGCGAGAAAGTAGCCATACTCACACTAGTTAGACACACTTGTTGCTACCATAGGTTATTTATCATACCATATGTGCCTGTCTTGACTGCATCAAATCGATGCAAAGAAGCTACAGTAGCTACGCTAGCCAGCTAAGTTAGCCAACTAGCTAGCTAGCAGGGCTAATTGAGGCTATTTTGCTGCGATTCCCCTCCTTTTCTACAACAATTTCATTCATTTATACAACAACCCACCCGTTGGTTGCTCTTTGTAGTCTGCTCCTTTTCATTAATTCCGTAATTATAATTCGATTTTGCATTGATTAGAAATATCCCACTTCATCTGCTAGGCTACATATGGAGCCTCTGACTGTAGTCACTTTGCTTTCCCGACAATAACAACAAGCTACACGCAGTGAAACGTGTGCAGGTTACCAGTTTGTCTTTTTTATGGGGCGCACGTCATAAAAACTACATTCAAAAGTTTGATGTTTTATTAAATTAAGAATGTCAAATTTCATGGTATATACAGTACTTGTATGTAGCTATGTCACATGGATAAGTTTATTTAATTCTGACAAAGCCTTTTCAATGTTCAAATAGGACTATAAATATATATACACTACCGTTCAAAAGTTTGGGGTCACTTAGAAATGTCCTTGTTTTCCAAGAAAACATACATGAAATTAGATTGAATCGGAAATATAGCAAAATGAATAGGAAATGTAGTCATTGACAAGGTTAGAAATAATTATTTTTAATTTAAATAATAATTGTGTCCTTCAAACTTTCCTTTGTCAAAGAATCCTCAATTTTTAGCAATTACAGCCTTGCAGACCTTTGGCATTCTAGTTGTCAATTTGTTGAGGTAATCTGAAGAGATTTCACCCCATGCTTCATGAAGCACCTCCCACAAGTTGGATTGGCTTGATGGGCACTTCTTACGTACCATACGGTCAAGCTGCTCCCACAACAGCTCAATAGGGTTGAGATCCGGTGACTGTGCTGGCCACTCCAGTATAGACAGAATATCAGCTGACTGCTTCTTCCCTAAATAGTTATTGCATAGTTTGGAGCTGTGCTTTGGGTCATTGTCCTGTTGTAGGAGGAAATTGGCTCCAATCAAGCGCCGTCCACAGGGTATGGCATGGCATTGCAAAATGGAGTGATAGCCTTCCTTCTTCAAGATCCCTTTTACCCTGTACAAATCTCCCACCACCAAAGCACCCCCAGACCATCACATTGCCTCCACCATGCTTGACAGATGGCATCAAGCACTCCTCCAGCATCTTTTCATTTGGTCTGAGTCTCACAAATGTTCTTCTTTGTGATCCGAACACCTAAAACTTCGATTTGTCTGTCCATAACACTTTTTTCCAATCTTCCTCTGTCCAGTGTCTGTGTTATTTTGCCCATCTTAATCTTTTCTTTTTATTGGCCAGTCTGAGATATGGCTTTTTCTTTGCAACTCTGCCTAGAAGGTCAGCATCCCGGAGTCATCCGTTCACCCACACCGACTCCAGACCAAAGGACAAATTTCCACCGGTCTAATGTCCATTGCTTGTGTTTCTTGGCCCAAGCAAGTCTCTTCTTCTTATTGGTGTCCTTTAGTAGTGGTTTCTTTGCAGCAATTTGACCATGAAGGCCTGATTCACACAGTCTCCTCTGAACAGTTGATGTTGAGATGTGTCTGTGTCTTGAACTCTGTGAAGCATTTATTTGGGCTGCAATTTCTGAGGCTGGTAACTCTAATGAATGTATCCTCTGCAGCAGAGGTAGCTCTGGGTCTTCCATTCCTGTGGCAGTCCCCATGAGAGCCAGTTTCATCATAGCGCTTGATGGTTTTTGCGACTGCACTTAAAGAAACTTTCAAAGTTCTTGAAATGTTCCGTATTGACTGACCTTCAAGTCTTAAAGTAATGATGGACTGTCGTTTCTCTTTGCTTATTTGAGCTATTCTTGCCATAATATGGACTTGCTCTTTTACCAAATAGGGCTCAGAAGGAAAGAAATTCCACAAATTAACTTTTAACAAGTCACACCTGTTAATTGAAATGCATTCCAGGTGACTACCTCATGAAGCTGGTTGAGACAATGCCAAGAGTGTGCAAAGCTGTCATCAAAGCAAAGGGTGGCTACTTTGAAGAATCTCAAATATAAAATATTTTGATTTGTTTAACACTTTTTTGGTTACTACATGATTCCATATGTGTTATTTAATAGTTTTGAGGTCTTCACTATTATTCTACAATGTAGAAAATAGTAAAAATAAAGAAAAACCCTTGAATGATAGGTGTTCTAAAACTTTTGACCGGTAGTGTATATATATTTTAAAGGAATACTCTCAAATAATCGAATTCTAACGTCCGTTGGGATATTCAATTAATCGATTAACCGTGCCCATCCCTTTGTGTGTGTGTGTGTGTGTGTGTGTGTGTGTGTGTGTGTGTGTGTGTGTGTGTGTGTCTCTGTGTGTGATGTTGAGATATGGTGAGGCTGAGAGGGAAAGTGACAGCTCTTTGATCTAGTCCAGAGTGAAAGGAGTGAATGTATTAAGAGGAACTTCTCGCTGTGAGCTGACAGCCTTGACATATACTATATATACAAAAGTATGTAGACACCCCTTCAAATTAGTGGATTCGGCTATTTCAGCCACATCCGTTGCTGACAGGTGTATAAAATCGAGCACACAGCCATGCAATCTCCATTGACAAACATTGGCAGTAGAATGGCCTTACTGAAGAGCTCAGTGACTTTCAACGTGGCAGATAACTAGAAAGTTAAACTTAGGGGTTGTGTTAATTATGCTATTGTGTTTTCACTCGGATGGGAATTCACAAACGGCCATTCTATCAGCAGACAGTGCTCTGACTGATGTGGAGCTACTTTTCTCCGGTAGTATTTGGTGTAGCCTAATTTGCTAGATTAACTTTAAGCAAAACATTAGGAAATGTAGCTGGCTACATTCTTTCTATGATAAACATTAGAAATATGTTTTTGCAAAAAATACCTTGCTTTTTCATTGTAAGCTCATTTACTTGTGTGGCTGCCAGCCAAATAGCATTGCACTTTTGTTGTCATCTGATGACAATTAAGCTTTTTCCTGCCAAATGTGTTTCACTAATGTATTTTCTGTGAAGGAAAACAATAGTTGCATGCCACTGAACCTATTGAAGAAAAAAAACACTGTTGACTTTCAATAGAAAACGTGACCCCTGTCAATACACAGCTGGACTCACCTGCTTCCGCTTTCTCCTGTTGTGCTATTTACAAACATACACATGACTGGCTCAACTGTTCTGGGGAACTACGGTAAGCTTCATAATGTAAAATAATGTAACAGGGGAAATGAATAATGTTGCTTTATCTCCTAACGTATTGCACAAGTTGACTGCAGTTATTTACTTAAAAAGTAGCTACAAATAGGTCGATTTAGAGAAAAACTTCAAAGAAATTGAAACAACATCCCGTGGCTATTTCCATATACCCCAGTATACCGTACGGTATACCGCCCAAGCCTATTTTGGATAAGGCAGTAGTTTGTGGGTGGAGGTGTGTGTATGCAGAGAGGTTTAAGTTTAAGAGGTTTGAACTAGACAGATACACTTACATTTGATGCCCAGTAGCAGTGCCAGGTTGGGCTCCTTGCCCTGTGTCATCTGGGTGAGGATACTACAGAGGGCCTTGAGGTCCAGCAGACACAGGGACATCTCCTTAAGTAGGGGCCCCACCTCGGGCCCTTGGCCCACGCAGCCCTGACGCACCGCCACGCCCTCCTCCACCTGCCTTTGGTTCTGTAGGAATACACACACACATTGGAACACACACACTTAAAACACACACACACAGTGGAACACACACACTTAGCTTAGAGATCCACACTGGGTTTATTATTAAACGCTGACACTAATGCAGCAGAGCTCTGGAGTGTTCAGTAAATTCATGTAAAACACATTGAATCCCCCCAATATTAAATAGGATTTTGCGCCAGTTCAAAGTAGATAAAGTGTTACTGGCTAAATTCTTTGTTGTGCTTAAAAGCTTTGTTGTTATTCTCTGTTGTCACTGCCACATTGCATTAATAACTACACATTGTAAATAGCTAGAGAAGGGAGTTTAGTCGCACACAATAGAAACACAAGCATTTTGCTGCACCTGCAATAACATCTGCTAAAAATGTGTATGTGACCAATACGATTTGGTCACATGACAGCCGCGCTATTATTTCTAAACAGAAATTGATTTGTCCATTAGGGCTCCAGAGAGTGTATTTTTGGATGAAAACTGTGAACTTGAGAGAGAACTGCTGAAGAGGTGACAACTGCCACTGGCAGGCAGTGTCTAAAGCTGAGTGTGTCTGTGTGTGTGTGTACACTCCTTTGTAACCTGTGAGGATCGTCAACACTTGAACAACCTCTCATTGGCTCTGCTTTGAAACGGAATAGTTCAAATATACATATTTGTATGTTGAGAATGGCGCCTGAAGAGATAGCTGCCGTTTTACGGGCTCCTAACTAATTGTGCTATTGTGTGTGTTTTTTCGCGTTATTTCTAACTTATTTTGTACATAATATTTCTGCCACTGTCTCTTATGACCGAAAAGAGCTAGTGGATATCAGGAGAGCGATTATTCACCTCGTACTGGACGAAGATTTTTTCTTTAACGAGTCGGACGCGAAGGATATACTTCAGACACCTGACAAGGCCCAAATCCCCGTCATTCGCATGAAGAAGAGACGGAGATAAGGATCCAACAGCGAATGGGTAATCCGCCTCTACCATCAGTCCTATTAGCCAATGTACAATCATTGGATAATAAAATGGATGAGCTCCGATCAAGACTATCCTACCAACGGGACATTAAAAACTGTAATATCTTATGTTTCACTGAGTCGTGGCTGAACGAAGACATGGATAACATACAGCTGGCGGGGTTTTCAGTGCATTGGCAAGATAGAACAGCTGCCGCCGGTAAGACAAGGGGTATGGAGGACTAAAAGTGCCACAATTAAATAAATAAATACACCATTAAATAATTACTTAAATGTGTCATTAATTAATTAAAATTAGAATTAAATACATAAATGTGTAATTAAATGTATCATTAATTAATTCAAATACCGATTCATTTTATGTAAAATACATATATAATTATTTCACTATTTACATTTACATTTCATGGTCCTGCGTTGGAGTGATTCATGAATTACTTAAAACTGTCAAACTGACCCATCAAAAGTTGGTAGGCGGAACCTAACGCCTGATTGGTTACCCTCTGCATCAAGCCAAGACAAATCAATTCCGGATAATGGATTGATGCAGAGCTACTGAACACATTCCAATACACTGGGTGGCGCTATTCACCTCTACGTTGGTTTAGTTACACGGTTAAACAGTACTTTCATTGCAACGGCTAAAAATCAAGAAGACTCGGTCCTGCTAGCCCCAATGTTGAGACGCTGTGTGAGGTGCAGGACAAAATGTCTAAAAGTTGCCCGGAGCTGCTGAGAGAAGCAGCGAATTTGATTGAGGAAGCTCTGAGCAGAAGTCCAACGGCTCCCGCGGCACCGGTGACTCCGGCAGCTCAGTCATAGCAGATACCGGCCGCTCAATCACGTACACCTGTCCAAGGTAAGCTAAGTAATTTCATGTTAGCCAGGTGTGCTACTATTTAATGATTCGGGACACACGTGTAGGTTAAATTAGATCGACTCGAACATGTATTTGCATGCGGTATTATGATGCTTCGTGCGTGACACGTTTATTGTTAATGGGGGGGGGGAAGCATAAACCTAGCTAGTTCGCTAATCGGCTAAATGGTGTTAGCTGGCTTGAGCATCCCAAGATAGAAGTAGAGGCTGTTTTAGCTGACTGGTGACCATTGAGCTGTTACGTTTTTCTGTGTTGCAGCGGAGGTAGCAAGGCTCTTTGCGCCATATAACATTGGAGCCAGAAGGAATATGACGAGATGACCAGCACAAGTCCAAGTTAGCCGAAGAAGCTACACACACACTGTCTGTTGTTTGGCTGACCACAATGCGGATAAAACTCCAAGCGTACTGTTTAAAGCTGAACTTCTTACTTCAGGACTTGGAGAGCAAAAAGTAACATTTTCAGGTCAGTGCCAAACTAGGCATTTACCAAAAGTAAAAAAAAGTTTGTACTGTCTGTGGCTTGTTGAAATTATTTGCATTTCTTTTTATAGTGACTCAAACTTAATTGGTGTTCATAGTGTCAATAATAGTTATCACAGGCTTATTTGCTTAATTTAAGGTGAGGTGAGTTATGATTTTGTTTTGTTTTTTTCTCCAGGGAATGACCACGATCCCATGGTTATAACAAATAAACTGATGGAAGTGTTTCCGAAGCTCCAACAAGGGGGAGGCTTTGAATTTCTAAAACTTGTAGGATCTACTCGCAGTCGAAATCTTGCGTTGCTTCAGTGTCCCAGCACTGGATACACCCTTGCCTATCTGAAAGATCCATCGACGATGATTGGACAGGCTACAATCAACATACGTCCACTTCAACAGGATCTACCCTTAGATTGTGTACATACATTTACAGAGACTTAGTTTAATACATAATCAAAACAAAGATTACTGGTGACTTTTAATCATTAATTAAAAGCCATTTGTTGTTGTTGTTAGGAGAGCTCACGTCCTGCCTCTGGTCCAGTCATCCCCTGCATCACTTGTCAGAAGGAAGTTCCCTTTTCAGAGATGAAGCTGCACAGATTGAGCTGCAATGGGTATGTACTTCTTAAAGCAATGCAAGGGTAGCATAATTTATTTTCTTTGGGAATATGTCTCTCTTATTGTTGTGCACACAAATAAGCGAGTATGACCATCATTTCAATTGTGTTAACTTCAAGGACACCCATGCAGGAATCAGAAAGAGAACAAGAGGGAGGCCAAAGTGAAGAAAATGATAGTGAGACAGCCCTAGTCAGTGACAGTGTTCCAGTGAGGCCTGAAACATCAGCTGAGAGTGCAGTAGTACCGGCAGTGATTGTCAACGAGGAGTTGGATCGCAAAGAAACAGACAGTGGTTTGTGTCATCACAATAGTGTTGCTATAAGATTGTGTGTAACTGAAAAGTTAATAGAAAGATAACACCTGTAGGATATAATTAGATAAGATAATACAGTTACAGACAATTAATAACATGCAACTGGGTTTTTCTATTTTTCTAATATTTAGTTGTAGTTGTTTAGTAGTGCTGTTTTTATGTCAACTCAGCGTTGTGACAGGTTCTGAAGATGTTGGGTCTCACGTTTTGTCAGTGAAATGAACAGAATTTTCCTCCTGTTCTGTAGAGTGAGAGGATATCTGTATATGCAGGTAACATGCCAACTCACAATATGTCTCTCTGTAATAGATAACTTTATTGTTGTTGTTTGTTTAGAATGGAAGCTTATTAAAGAACCCACTCAAGCTGCCAAAGTTTTCAAAGAGAATCTGCTAAGGGAACATGCAACTGGGAAACCACTTAGAATGAAGATGGATGTAAGGGACTCTGAAGAGGACAGGGAACGGGAGCTTCTCTTATTCTATAAACAGCAGCAAGAATGGGCATGTCCACTTCATTGTACTCTGGTTGGTAAGTAATATAACATTTATAATATAAATACATCAGTACAGTTTATACCACTCAAGTAGCTTATATGTAATTGTTAAATGGGAGAATGGAATGCACAAAATTATATAATTGATAAAAATGTTATATGTATGTATGTGAATATTGTGCACAATATACTCTTGTTATCTGGAATAATCAATATTAAGGATGCTATTCTAGAATTACAGCCAATATAAGTTTTTCTCCCTTTCTTGTTAAATGTTACCAAATCCAGTTACCTGTATTAGGCCGCCACTTTTTTTCCAGTGTTATTATCAGTATTTTATTTCAGGTGATGTTGCTATCGGAGAGGGAGTGATGCGGTACTTTATGACAACAATCATATCCAAACTCCAGTTTGGATTCAGTCTAGATCTTGGTAAGTATCTTACTAATTTTTTGAAGGTTAATCCATCTATAAATTGCAGAAATGTCTGTCTGTAGCGCATGTCTCTCAGTTAGTCTGATGGATTTCAAACTTGACAGGTGTCTTGCTCTGGTCACGAGTAAGTGCAGTGCCAAGTTTGACGACGTTTGGATAAACGCAAAAGATAGCGTTACATATATAGGTAAAAGAAGCACACATTGGCTTTTGCCGCTCTTGCTGCTTGCCATTCTCACACTGCATGCAACGCTGACTGAGCACCTGTTTGTGTCGTGACTCACTCTACACCGCCTCTCTCTATGCGCGCGCACACACACACACGCGTACACGTACGTTCTGGTGGTTGATGAACGCGGATATGTGCTGTTTAGCGGAGGGCCGGTGGGCAATGTTTTGTGTCAGGTAAGTCTGTAGTAGGGTATACAGGGGAATTGAATTTGAAGTGGTTTGGGGTCCTTCTGTAAGTCATTTTGGAGTAGGCTACAATTTGGTTTAAGTGAATTCTACAAGCAGCAATACCACAGGCCAAGTAATCGCCACTAGTATGATGTAATCTATCTATCTATCTATCTATCTATCTATCTATCTATCTATCTATCTATCATACATTTTTATTTAATGTATTTAAGAGGTTAATTGTTGTGACTTTATTCCCTGCTCTCTTGGTACTTTACAGGAGGAATGGGCCAAACACTGCTATTTGAGGGTGAACCTGACCATCTTGTTCCAGCAGCATCAGAGGCACTTATTGAAAGCAACCTCTTCCGGGTTGCAGGAAGGATGTTGGGCCACACCTTTCTGCATGATGGTCCCCATGTCACAGGACTAAGTCCTGCTGTAATTCATGTACTGTTCAATGGGGACCCTGAAATGGCTACCGTTGTTACAGAAGACTGCCCTGATCTGCACATCAGGAGCATCATAGAACTGGTATGTAACCTAAAAGAAACTTTGCCATGTAAAAAATATTGCTTGGGCAGATATAATAACTTGTATGGTCTTAATTCTAGCTTGAACATGAAGATCTTACACCGGAACAGAAGGACACAGTTTCAGATCTTTCCATGTCTTGGGATCTTCCGGCAGTCACCAAAACAAATCGGAGATGGCTACATAACAAACTTCTACTCCATGCAGTGAGTTCCTGCTGGTTAAGTGACAGAATTCATCGCTGTACTTGTTGAAATTATAGAATGTGTTGTGAACCCTGGCTTGTTATGTTAACACGAGAGTTTAAGTACTAGAGTTTTAATGGATTTTTATAAAGCACTTTATTGTGTTTATTAACATTTTTCCTACTGTGCCAACTTTTGTCAAATTTGGGTTAAGGATTTGGGCTGTAATATGGGTCGGTCTGTCTCTTAGGTCGTTGGGAGGACCATGCGCCAAATTAAACAGTTGAGAAAGGGACTGAAAGATGTGATGGTATGGCCCCTGCTGACATCTAGGCCGGATGTTGTACCACTTCTTTTCCCCAAAATGGCTGAAATGCAGTTCACACCCCAGGTAAGTCAGTAATTTAGTTATATTTGTGACTTAACTTGATGAATTTACGTGTATTTTCAATGACTGAGATGGATATTTTTCAATTTTCTAAGATTTTGATCTGCATAGTCCTTCACCAAAATAAGTTCTCCCTTTTTTTAAATTACAATTTTTGTTTTCTTTAAGATGCTCCTAGAAAAAATCACATGGCCAGTTGAGGACAGTGATGATGAAGACTTTGACTTAGACACCACCTGCCGCATCACTGGCTTTCTAAGGATGTTCATTGAAACAGGTATAAACCTTATTTTCTCTCTTTACAAATGCTTCTATGTCTCATGGATAGATATGATCAATTACAGTTGAACTAAATGTCTTTAATCCATTTTATGACTTTTAGCTTCATCAGGTACCCTGGCCCAGCTGCTGACATTCTGGGTTGGCTGGGAGATGCTTCCTCCTGAACTGAGAGTGGAGATTTCTGGGGGAACCCTTCCTACGTCCTCCACATGCTTTGAAACCCTAAAGCTGCCAGCTCATTTCAAACTCTACATGGACTTTGAGAAAGCACTTGTCGCTGCCATAAAAAGTACTGGATTTGGGCTTGTTTAAGTTTTTTCAGACGTCAATTAGGGCTGGGCAATATTTTAATATTATATCTATCGTGATATAAGACTAGATATCGTCTTAAGGTGCTTTTCCATTACCAGTACCTACTTGACTCGCCTCGACTCGCTGTGCGTCCGTTTCCCATTGCAGATTTTAGGACGAGGCGAGTAGGTACCATGTAATGGAAAAGCACCATTAGATTTTGAAGAAGTGTAATATCGTTACATGGTAAGTTTAGTCTTTTCCTGGTTTCAAAGGCTGCATTACAGTAAAGTGATGTCATTTTCTGAACTTACCAGACTGTTCTAGCTGTTCTATTATTTGCCTTTTACCACTTAGTCATTATATCCACAATATGATAGTTATTTATCCGAAATCTAAATGTGGAAGATATTTTGTGAATGCACCAATTGTCAACCTTACAATATCGTTGCAATATCGACATCAAGGTGTTAGGTCAAAAATGTGATATTTGATTTTCTCCATATTGCCCAGCCCTAATGTCAATGCATACACAGTTCAGATGAATTGACACAAGTTCAGTGTCTTTGAAAACATTAACACACTGCAGTAGTTGACTTTTTTTTCTTCCATTTACTAAAATCAAACTGTTCTGCACCTTCAGTGCTAACAGTACAGCATTCATGTTAGTCATTCTGTGGACCATAATGAGACAGGAAGCTTCAAAGAAACAGCTTTTTTTCCTTTCTTTTAAAAGGAAAGTAAACTTTCAGTTTTTCCTTGCTTGTTCTAACACAACAAATAAAAACATGGGTTGGACATCAGTCTAAGATTCTTGATAACACTTCCACAGTCTCTACATATAGTCTAAGTGCATCAGTAACAGAAACTCCTGGAGCTGGCAAAATTGCAACCTCTTCATCTGAGAGCTCACGGGCCAGCTGAACCTCGGGGACTGACACAGTGCCTCGATGAAGGCAGTGAGGTCCGTTCCAATCGATCCCATATTCTTCAGGAACCTGAATGGATGACAAGCATAATCAGTCTTGTACTTAAAACTAGTTTGACATGTCCTTACACAAGATTGTTATTTTTGGTCACCAAGGCAGTGAGAAATGAAATGTTACTTATTCAGTTTTTTAAAATAATACAGCTTTGCATAGTATGCACTGTAGAAACTACAGCTCACAGGTTGATGTCTTTCCATAAGCGGGCTTCCTTCACCTTTCAAAGGGGCAGAGCTCCAAATTAAAAATACATTTAAATAATGCCCATATTATTATCTACTCACTTGGAACATGCACACCTCTTGCATTCAGGTGACCACGCATTAGCTTGTAGCCGGTGTTTGGATGACTTCTGTGAATTTCACTTACAATACGGTCTAACTCCTCATCATTCACAGCTGAATAGAGATCTGTCTTTCTGTACAAACAAGAAAAACACAACATCAAGTAATGTTACCTTAAACGTCATATTCTTTCCGAGTGTATGAGAGCAGCAATTCATAAACAGAAAACTCATGAATTTAGTGTAAATACCTTAAACTGTATTGTTGCATGCGCCTCCTGATGGTCCTCTTTGACACACCGAACATCGCTGCAAATTTGAACTGCGGGAACTCCACAAAGAAGTTAATGCTCCAGAACTGCACTCGGTATGTCAAACGCCAAACGCCCCGGTCCCTGTGTGTGTTGGGCCTGAAGTGCCCTGGTACCAGAGAAGCGGTGGACAACTTCTTCTAGATTTGCAATCACTCTGTGGTCGATATCTTCGTCGGAAAGTGCGGAAATGACTCCAACAACTTCAATAAGTTCCTCTGCTTTACTAGCTACATGCTCTGGGTCAGCAGGTCCTGCTTCTACATCCTCTGCTAAGTTTAAAATGTCTCTAACCAACTCCCTGGAAAGTTCACGGAGATCCTCCATTGTTTCTATCCAGGTTGGCCTACTCTACTTCAGACCAAAGCAATGGATCAGACTAGATTCGCGTTAGCCCCGCCCACTGACTTTGATGGGTCAGTTTGACAGTTTTAAGTAATTCATGAATCACTGCAATGCAGGATCATGAAATGTAAATGTAAATAGTGAAATAATTATATATGTATTTTACATAAAATGAATCGGTATTTGAATTAATTAATGATACATTTAATTACACATTTATGTATTTAATTCTAATTTTAATTAATTAATGACACATTTAAGTAATTATTTAATGGTGTATTTATTTATTTAATTGTGGCACTTTTAGTCCTCCATAAAGGGGTGGCGGTCTGTGTATATTTGTAAATAACAGGTGGTGCACAAAATCTAACATTAAGGAAGTCTCTAGGTTTTGCTCGCCTGAGGTAGAGAATCTCTTGATAAGCTGTAGGCCACACTATTTACCAAGAGAGTTTTCATCTATATTTTTCATAGCTGTCTATTTACCACCACAAACCGATGCTGGCACTAAGATCGCACTCAATGAGCTGTATAAGGCCATAAGCAAACAAGAAAATGCTCATCCAGAGGCGGCGCTCCTAGTGGCCGGGGACTTTAATGCAGGGAAACTTAAATCCATTTTACCTAATTTCTACCAGCATGTTCCATGTGCAACCAGAGGGAAAAAAACTCTAGACCACCTTTACGCCACACACAGAGACGCGTACAAAGCTCTCCCTCAATTTGGCAAATCTGACCATAATTCTATCCTCCTGATTCCTGCTTACAAGCAAAAACTAAAGCAGGAAGTACCAGTGACTCGCTCAATGCGGAAGTGGTCAGATGACGCAGATGCTAAGCTACAGGACTGTTTTGCTAGCTCAGACTGGAATATGTTCCCGAGATTCTTCCGATAGCATTGAGGAGTACACCACATCAGTCACTGGCTTCATCAATAAGTGCATCGATGACGTCGTCCCCACAGTGACTGTACGTATGTACCCCAACCAGAAGCCTTGGATTACAGGCAACATCCGCACTGAGCTAAAGGGTAGAGCTGGCGCTTTCAAGGAGCGGGACTCTAACCTGGACGTTTATAAGAAATCCCGCTATGCCCTCCGACGAACCATCAAGGGCTAAGATTGAATCGTACTACACCGGCTCTGACGCTCGTCGGATGTGGCAGGGCATGCAAACTATTACGGACTACAAAGGGAAGCACAGCCGCGAGCTGCCCAGTGACACAAGCCTACCAGACGAGCTAAATTACTTCTACGCTCGCTTCGAGGAAAGCAACACTGAAGCATGCATGAGAGCATCAGCTGTTCCGGACGACTGTGTGATCACGCTCTCCGTAACCGATGTGAGTAAGACTTTTAAACAGGTCAACATTCACAAGGCCGCAGGGCCAGACGGATTACCAGGACGTGTACTCCGAGCATGCGCTGACCAACTGGCAAGTGTCTTCACTGACATTTTCAACCAGTCCCTGACTGAGTCTGTAATACCAACATGTTTCAAGCAGACCACCATATTCCCTGTGCACAAGAGCAATAAGGTAACATGCCTAAATGACTACCGACCCGTAGCACTCACGTCTGTAGCCATGAAGTGCTTTGAAAGGCTGGTCATGGCTCACATCAACACCATTATCCCAGAAACCCTAGACCCACTCCAATTTGTACACCGCCCCAACAGATCCACAGATGATGCAATCTCTATTGCACTCCACACTGCCTTTCCCACCTGGACGAAAGGAACACCTACGTGAGAATGCTATTCATTGACTACAGCTCAGCGTTCAACACCATAGTGCCCTCAAAGCTCATCACTAAGCTAAGGACCCTGGGACTAAACACCATCTGCAACTGGATCCTGGACTTCCTGACGGGCCACCCCCAGGCGGTAAGGGTAGGTAACAACACATCTGCCACACTGATCCTCAACATGGGGGCCCCTCAGGGGTGCGTGCTCAGTCCCCTCCTGTACTCCCTGTTCACCCATGACTGCATGACCAAGCATGACTCCAACACCATCAACACCACACTGTGGTCCTCTGTAGCTCAGCTGGTAGAGCACGGCGCTTGTAACGCCAAGGTAGTGGGTTCGATCCCGGGGACCACCCATACACAAAATAAATTATGCACGCATGACTGTAAGTCGCTTTGGATAAAAGCGTCTGCTAAATGGCATATTATTATTATTATTAAGTTTGCCGACGACACAACAGTTGTAGGCCTGATCACAGACAACGATGAGACAGCCTATAGGGAGGAGGTCAGCGACCTGGCCATGTGGTGCCAGGATAACAACCTCTCCCTCAACGTGATCAAGACAAAGGAGATGATTGTGGACTACAGGAAAAGGAGGACTGAGCACGCCCCCATTCTCATCGACGGGGCTGCAGTGGAGCAGGTTGAGAGATTCAAGTTCCTTGGTGTCCACATCACCAACAAACTATCATGGTCCAAACACACCAAGACAGTCGTGAAGAGGGCATGACAAAGCTTATTGCCCCTCAGGAGACTGAAGAGATTTGGCATGGGTCTTCAGATCCTCCACAAGTTCTACAGCTGCACCATCGAGAGCATCCTGACTGGTTGCATCACCGCCTGGTATGGCAACTGCTCGGCCTCCGACCGCAAGGCACTACAGAGGGTAGTGCGTAAGGCCCAGTACATCACTGGGGCCAAGCTTCCTGCCATCAAGGACCTCTATACCAGGCGGTGTCAGAGGAAGGCCCTAAAAATTGCCAAAGACTCCAGCCAACCTAGTAATAGACTGTTCTCTCTGCTACCGCACGGCAAGCGGTACCAGAGTGCCAAGTCTAGGTCCAAAAGGGTTCTCATCAGCTTCTACACCCAAGCAATAAGACTCCTGAACAGCTAATCAAATGGCTACCCAGACTATTTGCATTGCCCCCACCCCCTTTTTTACGCTGCTGCTACTGTTTATTATCTATGCATAGTCACTTTACCTCTACCTACATGTACATATTACCTCAATTACCTTGACTAACCTGTGGCCCCACACATTGACTCTGTACCGGTACCCCCTGTATATAGCCTCACTACTGTTATTTTATTGTCGCTCTTTAATTATTTGTTTTTTTTATTCTTTTTTACTTCTTTTTTTTAAATTCAGTTTATTTTAGTAAATACTTTCTTAACACTTATTTTTCTTAAAACTGCATTGTTGGTTAAGGGCTTGTAAGTAAGCATTTCACTGTAAGGTCTACACCTGTTGTATTCGGCGCATGTGACAAATAAAATTTGATTCGATTTCAAATGAGTCTCTCCAAATGTCTCACAGAATACCATGTAGGAGTTTGGAATAATAATCACCATAATTATCACTCAACAGGATAATGAGGTATCATAGGAACACAAACACCCACAGAGGGGGCAGAAAGGTAATAGTAGTTGTTGCAGGTGCAAAGTCATTTTAGGACAGATTACCCAAGATCCTGCTCTTCCAAGATGGAGGCCGTTTCACCACAAAAAACTCTCTTTCATCTCAGTTTCACACCCAAAGGCGCCTACCACTTGTTGATGTCTGGAGTCAAATCTCCCTCCTCCCTTTTCATTCTTTCTACACGGTGCTGGGGACATAGAGTGTGCAGCTTAAGACCCAGCCTCCAGCCTCCAACATTCACCAGCCGCACAGAGCAGTGGAGAGCGCAGTGGAATTAAAACCACCCATACTAGACACACCACATAGACTCATCTCATCTCCTCATATCTCACCGTCCCGTGCCGACAGCTCTTCAGATAGGAACTGTCTGGGAGGAGTCACACTGCAGAGCCAGGCAACACTCCTCCATCCCCTCACCCTCCATCCTCCACTCCCTCCCTCCTTCTCTCCAAACCAGCGACCTCCCTTTGTGGGAGCCAGGCCGGGGAATCTTCCAGCTGATAATTGCCTCTTGTGTCCCTGTCACTGGGATAATGTATGGTGCTGCGACGTCAGCCACGTGTGTGCTCTCTACCCTGCCTCTCCCCTCTGTAAAGGAGACACACACACGTTCCCACCCTCTTCTGCCTGCCCGGCTTTCACATGCTTGAATTCAGACCTTTTAGCGCCGGGCTCGTCCTCACCTGGTGGTGAAGAATGACACAATTAATTGGGTGCGTGTGGTAGTGGTGGGAGCTGGAGGGGCCATATTGGGTTATTCATGACTTGGCTGCTATGAAAAGATTAGAGGACAAAAAGGGTCACTAGAGGAACATAATGGGGGTGAATGGACCTCTCCATCACTAGCTAAACCCAGGACAGAGCTACTGTCAGGATGAGAGAGAGAGAGAGAGAGAGAGAGAGAGAGAGAGAGAGAGAGAGAGAGAGAGAGAGAGAGAGAGAGAGAGAGAGAGAGAGAGAGAGAGAGAGAGAGAGAGAGAGAGAGAGAGAGAGAGAGAGAGAGAGACTCTTACCACAGTGCTTGAGGAGGTAAAGGCCACCATGAGGAGAGAGCTAGTGCAGGTAAAGGAGGAGATGGCAAAGGAGTTGTCTGTCATCAAGAGTGTGCTGCAGCATAGAGAACAGACTGTAGAGACCCCTAGAGAGAAGCTGCAGCCCCTCACCACCCCTAACACCCCCACTGACCCATCCTCACCCCTCCCATACCAACCACCCTTTACCCACACCCCCAGTCAACAAGGAGGCTCACATGGGGACACCTACTACAGAGAGAAGCTCTCTGGCCCCCCCTGACACACCCCCACACACCTCTCCTTGTACACAGGCCCTGTGTACCCCAGCCCCAGACCGTAAACCCACTAGTCTGGTAAAACCCACTGAGGTGGCCATCCTCATTGACTCAAATGGGAAATTCATCCAAGAGGATAAACTCTTCCCCCACCACAAGGTGTCCAAAATATGGTGCCCAAAAACGCAGGATGCACTCCACATCCTGTCCCAGCCTGACTTTGGCACACCAGGTCACATTATTATTCACACCAGCACCAACAACCTGTGAGAGGAACAGGAGAGAGTAGGCTGCCTGGTCAACAGTGTAGCAGAGAGGGTTCCCCAACTCCCACATCACCATCTCCACTCTGCTGCCCCGCAAAGACTTTAATCCCAGTACCATTCAGAAAGTCAACGCTGACATCACCAGAGGGTGTGGCCTACTCCCAAATGTGCACGTTGCTCACCACCCAACAATCACCCCAGAGCATCTGCACGACCACTCCCACCTGAGGAAGCAGACAGTAGGGATGTTTGCCAAGTCTCTAAAGGACGTTGCACTTGGTAGACAAACACCCCATGCCGCACTGGACAGGGGACCACCCAGAGACCCCTACCAGACCACTGCACCACCAAGGAGCCCCAGGCCCCCTCAACGCCCCACCAGACCCAGCGCACCTCACAGGCCCCACCCACCACCAGAGCATCACCACTTCTATCGGTTTAGCCAGACTGGACCGGGCCGAGCCTACTACCCAGCACCAGACCACCACCTCTACCAGACCAGAGAGGAAACCCCCTCGGCAAAGACCTGGCTCCCCTCCACTCCACAGGGCCCAACAGCAGGACCAGCACAGCTATGCGGAGGTCCTCAGAGGACAGGAGAACCCTGTAGGATTGAGTGAGATTAAACAGCTCCTCCAATACATCTGCACTAAACTGCACTAAACGTGCGCACACATGCACCTATTGTACTAAAAGTTTACTTGTTCAATGAATAGGAATATATATATACAGTTGAAGTCGGAAGTTTACATACACCTTAGCCAAATACATTTAAACTCAGTTTTTCACAATTCCTGACATTTAATCCTAGTAAAAATTCCCTGTTTTAGGTCAGTTAGGATCACCACTTTATTTTAAGAATGTGAAATGTCAGTATAATAGTAGAGAGAATGATTTATTTCAGCTTTTATTTCTTTCATCACATTCCCAGTGGGTCAGAAGTTTACATACACTCAATTAGTATTTGGTAGCATTGCCTTTAAAATGTTTAACTTGGGTCAAACATTTCGGATAGCCTTCCACAAGCTTCCCACAATAAAGTTGGGTGAATTTTGGCCCATTCCTCCTGACAGAGCTGGTGTAACTGAGTCAGGTTTGTAGGCCTCCTTGCTTGCACACGCTTTTTCAGTTCTGCCCACAAATTTTCTATAGGATTGAGGTCAGGGCTTTGTGATGGCCACTCCAATACCTTGACTTTGTTGTCCTTAAGCCATTTTGCCACAACTTTGGAAGTATGCTTGGGGTCATTGTCCATTTGAAGACCCATTTGCGACCAAGCTTTAACTTCCTGGCTGATGTCTTGAGATGTTGCTTCAATATATCCACATAATTTTCCTTCCTCATGATGCCATCTATTTTGTGAAGTGCACCAGTCCCTCCTGCAGCAAAGCACCCCCACAGCATGATGCTGCCACCCCCGTGCTTCACGGTTGGGATGGTGTTCTTCGGCTTGCAAGCTACCCCCTTTTTCCTCCAAACATAACGATGGTCATTATGGCCAAACAGTTCTATTTTTGTTTCATCAGACCAGAGGATATTTCTCCAAAAAGTACGATCTTTGTCCCCATGTGCAGTTGCAAACCGTAGTCTGGCTTTTTTATGGCGGTTTTGGAGCAGTGGCTTCTTCCTTCCTGAGCGGTCTTTCAGGTTATGTCGATATAGGACTCGTTTTACTGTGGATATAGATACTTTTGTACCTGTTTCCTCCAGCATCTTCACAAGGTCCTTTGCTGTTGTTCTGGGATTGATTTGCACTTTTCGCACCAAAATACGTTCATCTCTAGGAGACAGTACGCGTCTCCTTCCTAAGCGGTATGACGGTTGCGTGGTCCCATGGTGTTTATACTTGCGTACTATTGTTTGTACAGATGAACGTGGTACCTTCAGGCATTTGGAAATTGCTCCCAATGATGAACCAGACTTGTGGAGGTCTACAATTCTTTTTCTGAGGTCTTGGCTGATTTCTTTTGATTTTCCCATGATGTCAAGCAAAGAGGCACTGAGTTTGAAGGTAGGCCTTGAAATAGATCCACAGGTACACCTCCAATTGACTCAAATTATGTCAATTTGCCTATCAGAAGCTTCTAAAGCCATGACATCATTTTCTAGAATTTTCCAAGCTGTTTAAAGGCACAGTCAACTTAGTGTATGTAAACTTCTGACCCACTGGAATTATGATACAGTGAATTATAAGTGAAATAATCTGTCTGTAAACAATTGTTGGAAAAATTACTTGTGTCAGGCACAAAGTAGATGTCCTAACCAACTTCCCAAAACTATAGTTTGTTAACAAGAAATTTGTGGAGTGGTTGAAAAACGAGTTTTAATGTCTCCAACCTAAGTGTATGTAAACTTCTGACTTCAACTGTACATAACAGAACAAATGTTTGCTGTTGTCCTGTTTATCTCACTCTTAACTAGTTAGTAGTTACTGTATTTTTGACTGTGCTGTTATTTCTTTTTGCAACATGAAATCACTATCAGTTACCATGTGGAGCATTCAGGGCCTAAACTCATCAACCTTTGGGCTGAAGAGTTTAGCACTGGAGTAAAAAAAAAATCTTAAAGATGTTGACGTCATCATTCTGCAGGAGACATGGTGTAAGGCAGACATTGTCACTCACTGTCCCACAGGCTAAAGATAGGTAAATGTGCCATCACAGAAACACAGCTCTGTTAATAGAGGCAGAGACTCTGGAGGATTGATAATTTGGTACAAATCCGAACTACAAAATCTAATTGATCACCTCAAAATTGGTAAATATCACATTTGGTTAAAACTGAAAAAAGAACTTGTACTGACAGAAAAATATGTGTTCCTTTGCACAATATATATCCCCCCCTCAGAATCCCATTATTACTCAGAGGAGATATTCCCCAGCCTTGAGGAAGAGACGTGCCATTTCCAGGCCCAGGTAAATGTGCTCATCTGTGGGGACACAAATGCGCGCACAGGAACACTACCTGATCTAACGACCACACGAGGGGACAGCTTTATTACAGGCCATTCTGTTTCTAACTGTCTTTATCTCCCCCATTGAAACAACAGTGAAAGCACCATCAACAAAAACGGAAGGGATCTGTTGCAGCTCTGTCGAAGCCTGGGTTTGTACTTTGTCAATGGTAGGTTACGGGGGGACTCTTTGGGGAGATTCACCTATTGCTCACCTCTTGGCCACAACACAGTAGACTATATGATTACAGACATTGACCCGTTCTCTCTCAGCTCATTCACCATCAAGCCACTAACACCTCTGTCTGATCATAGCCAAATTACATTGTTCCTCAAAAGAACAGACATGGAAACAACCACACATTCACAGCCCAGTAAGCTGTACAACATCAGAAATTCATACAGATGGGCCCAAAACAGCACAGAAGAATACCAGAAAGCAACCAGTAGCCAAAATATCCAAACACTCTTAGATACCTTTCTGGATATCACATTCACTCACAGTAAAGAAGGCATCTAGCAGTAAAAAACATAAACTATATATTCAGGCAAACGGCAAAAGAAGCACAACTGAAATTTATTAAAAAAAAAAAAAAAAAAAAGACCACACATGACAACTGGTTTGATGCAGATTGTAAAATTATAAGGAAAAAACTTAGAACACTATCAAACCAAAAGCACAGAGACCCAAATAATGGTGAATTACGCCTTCATTACTGTGAGACTTTAAAACTCTATAAACGTCCACTCAGAACCAAAAAGCACAGTACAACAGCAAGCAGCTCACACTAATTGATGAGTCCATCAACACAAACAACTTCTGGCAAAATTTGAAAAAACGAGGAATCAAAATGAGGAATTAGCGATACAAAATGGTGACATATGGACAACCCATTTTAAAACACTCTACAACACCGTTCAAATTGACACAAACGCAGAACAATGCCAAATTCATGAGAAGTTGAATGGATTACAAAAAGCTATAAAGGATAATCAAAATCCATTTGACTCCCCAATTACTGACCAGGAGCTCTATAAGAAACTTCAGGCCCTCAAATTAAAAAGTAGTATTATAAATGTAAGAGTTCTAAACTTCCTTAATAAGCACAATGTCTTGAGTAAAAGCCTAATTGGATTTATACCAAAACATCGCACGACCGATCATATTTACACCCTACAGTCGTGGGTCAAACGTTTTGAGAATGACACAAGTATTGGTCTTCACAAAGTTTGCAGCTTCAGTGTTTTTAGATATTTTTGTCAGATGTTACTATGGTATACTGAAGTATAATTACAAGCATTCCATAAGTGTCAAAGGCTTTTATTGACAATTACATTAAGTTTATGCAAAGAGTAAATATTTGCAGTGTTGACCTTTCTTTTTCAAGACCTCTTTAATCCGCCCTGGCATGCTGTCAATTAACTTCTGGGCCACATCCTGACTGATGGCAGCCCATTCTTGCATAATCAATGCTTGGAGTTTGTCAGAATTTGTGGGTTTTTGTTTGTCCACCCGCCTCTTGAGGATTGACCACAAGTTCACATTGGGATTAAAGTCTGGGGAGTTTCCTGGCCATGGACCCAAAATGTAGATGTTTTGTTCCCCGAGCCACTTAGTTATCACTTTTGCCTTATGGAAAGGTGCTCCATCATGCTGGAAAAGGCATTGTTCGTCACCAAACTGTTCTTGGATGGTTGGGAGAAGTTGCTCTCGGAGGATATGTTGGTACCATTCTTTATTCATGGCTGTGTTCTTAGGCAAAATTGTGAGTGAGCCCACTCCCTTGGCTGAGAAGCAACCCCACACATGAATGGTATCAGGATGCTTTACTGTTGGCATGACACAGGACTGATGGTAGTGCTCACCTTGTCTTCTCCGGACAAGCTTTTTTCCGGATGCCCCAAACAATCAGAAAGGGGATTCATCAGAGAAAATGACTTTACCCAAGTCCTCAGCAGTCCAATCCCTGTGCCTTTTGCAGAATATCAGTCTGTCCCTGATGTTTTTCCTGGAGAGAAGTGGCTTCCTCGCTGCACTTCTTGACACCAGGCCATCCTCCAAAAGTCTTCGCTTCACTGTGCGTGCAGATGCACTCACACCTGCTTGCTGCCATTCCTGAGCAAGCTCTGCACTGGTGGTGCCCCGATTCCGCAGCTGAATCAACTTTAGGAGACGGTCCTGGCGCTTGCCGGACTTTCTTGAGCGCCCTGAAGCCTTCTTCACAACAATTGTATGAAAATGTATGCACTCACTAACTGTAAGTCGCTCTGGATAAGAGCGTCCGCTAAATAACTAAAATGTAAAAATGTAATTGAACCTCTCTCCTTGAAGTTCTTGATGATCCGATAAATGGTTGATTTAGGTGCAATCTTACTAGCAGCAATATCCTTGCCTGTGAAGCCCTTTTTGTGCAAAGCAATGATGACGGCACGTGTTTCCTTGCAGGTAACCATGGTTAACAGAGGAAGAACAATGATTTCAAGCACCACCCTCCTTTTAAAGCATCCAGTCTGTTATTCTAACTCAATCAGCATGACAGAGTGATCTCCAGCCTTGTCCTCGTCAACGCTCTCACCTGTGTTAACGAGAGAATCACTGACATGATGTCAGCTGGTCCTTTTGTGGCAGGGCTGAAATGCAGTGGAAATGTTTTTTGGGGATTAAGTTCATTTTCATGGCAAAGAGGGACTTTGCAATTAATTGCAATTCATCTGATCACTCTTCATAACATTCTGGAGTATATGCAAATTGCCATCATAAAAACTGAGGCAGCAGACTTTATGAAAATTAATATTTGTGTAATTCTCAAAACTTTTGACCACGACTGTACACACCCTGATAGATAAACATGTCCACCAAAATAATACCAAAATGTACGCTTGCTTTATCGACTTCCAAAAAGCATTTGATTCTATTTGGCATACAGGACTGTTCTACAAAGTTATTGAAAGTGGTGTAGGGGGTAAAACATATTACATAATTAAACCAATGTATACTGGCAATACGTGCAGCATCAAAATCCCCAACCCCTGGTGTTAGTCTCCACAATTCAGAGGTTAAATGCCTGCTCTTCGCAGATGACCTATGCCTGCTGTCACCCACAGCACATGGCCTACAACAGAGCCTGGACCTGCTACAGCAGTACTGCCAGACCTGGGCCCTGGCAGTAAACTCCAAAAAGAATAAAACAATGATTTTCCAGAGAAGATCCAGATCTCAGGGAATTAGACCAAAGTTCTCAGTTGGTACAAAATATATAGAGTACTGCACACACTACAATTACTTAGGTTTAAAAATAAGCTCAACTGGACACCTTAATGATGCAGTGAATGAACAGAGAAAGCACGCAGGGCATTCTACACCATTAAAAAACAAATTAAAATTGAAATACCTATTAAAATGTGGCTAAAACTAATTGAATGTGTCATTGAACCAATTGCACTTTATGGCAGCGAGATGTGGGGTCCACTTGCAAAACAAGATTTCACCAAATGGGACAAACACCCCATTGAAACCCTGCATGCAGAGTTCTCCTAAGATTCTCCTACATGTCCAGAGGAAACCTACAAACAATGCATGCATGGCAGAATTAGGCCAATATCCACTAATAATAAAAACTCAAAAAATAGCAATTAAGTTTTGGAAACATCTAAAATACAGTGACCCCCTCTCATATCATTACCAAGCCCTGCAATGCAAAGAGCTGAGCAAAGAAAAGAGTCCCCTCATCCAGCTGGTCCTGGGGCTGAGTTCACAAACCTGTTCTACTAACACACTGAAGCCTCAGGACCAGAACACCCAATCAATCAGAATAAACCAAATTACAACACAGTCAAAACAAAACTACATTGCTTATTGGGAAACACAAGCACAAGCACAAAGTAAAATGCAGTGCTATCTGGCCCTAAATCAACAGTACACCGTGGCTAACTATCTGACCATGGTTACTGATCAAAACCTTTAGAAAAACCTTGACAAAGTACAGGCTCAGTGAGCACAGCCTTGTCATTGAGAAGGGTAGACACAGCAAAACCTGGCTCCCTGTAGAGGAAAGGCTGTGCAACCACTGCACCACAGCAGAACCTGAGACAGAGCTGCATTTCCTGACAAAATGTCAAAAATATAAAACAATTAGTGTAATTTCCCCAAATTTGAAACCGTTTTTCAAGGTTTCAAAGACCTCTCTGATGAGAATAGGCTACCCGTCCTGTTGGGGGAGGGTGCAGAGAGCTGTGGGTTGGCAGCGCACTACATTTCTGCCTGCCATTAGATGAGGGACAGTGTCTGATGTCCTGTTGACAATATATATTATTATTATTATTTTAATTATGTTAATAGTGTAAATATCCAAAGTAAGCTTTGGCAATATGTACATTGTTACGTCATGCCAATAAAGCAAATTGAATTGAGAGAGAGAGAGAGAGAGAGACTCCAATCGAGAGAGACGCCAATCTAGCCTTGGTTCTAACGTGTCCTTTGTCCTGATCTTGTCCTCATTCTAATTGTGCCCACATTTTTAGACAGTAGACGATTAAAAGACGCATTGTGAACTGATTTTGATCAGATTTTATAAGTGTAAATGGGCAAGATCAAGACAAGATCAGGACGAAGGACGCATGTTAGCGGCAGGTATACAGTGCCTTCGGAAAGTATTCAGACCCCTTGACTTTTTCCAAATGTTCCTATGTTACAGTCTTATTCTAAAACGGATTACATCCCCCCCTCCCCCCCTCATCATTCTACACGCAATACCCCATAATGACAAAGCAAAAACAGGTTTTTAGAAATGTCTTCTAATTTATAAAAAATAAAAAACTGAAATATCACATTTACATAAGTATTGAGACCCTTTACTCAGTACTTTGTTGAAGCACCTTTGGCAGCGATTACAGCATTGATTCTTGGGTATGACACTGCAAGCTTGGCACACCTGTATTTGGGGAGTTTCTCCCATTCTTCTCTTCAGATCCTCTCAAGCTCTGTCAGGTTGGATGGGGAGCGTCGCTGCACAGTTATTTTCAGGTCTCTCCAGAGATGTTCAATCGGGTTCAAGTCCGGGCTCTGGCTGGGCCACTCAAGTACATTCAGAGACTTGTTCCGAAGCCACCCCTGCGTTGTCTTGGCTGTGTGCTTAGGGTCGTTGTCCTGTTGGAAGGTGAACCTTCGCCCCCGTCTGAGGATCTGAGCGCTCTGGAGCAGGTTTTCATCAAGGATCTCTGTACTTTGCTCCGTTCAGCTTCGATCCTGACTAGTCTCCCAGTCCCTGCCGCTGAAAAACATCCCCACAGCATGATGCTGCCACCACCATGCTTCACCGTAGGGATGGTGCCAGGTTTCCTCCAGACGTGATGCTTGCCATTCAGGCCAAAGAGTTCAATCTTGGTTTCATCAGACCAGAGATTTTATTTTATTTTATTTGTTTCTCATGGTCTGAGAGTCTTTAGGTGCCTTTTGGCAAACTCCAAGCAGGCTGTCATGTACCTTTTACTGAGGAGTGGCTTCTGTCTGGCCACTCTACCATAAAGGCCTGATTGGTGGACTGCTGCAGAGAGGATCTCCCATCTCCACAGAGGAACTCTAGAGCTCTGTCAGCGTGACCATCGGGTTCTTGGTCACCTCCCTGACTAAGGCCCTTCTCCCCGATTGCTCCGTTTGGCCGGGCGGCCAGCTCTAGGAAGAGTCTTGGTCGTTCTAAACTTCTTCCATTTAAGAAAGATGGAGGCCACTGTGTTCTTGGGGACCTTAAATGCTGCAGAAATGTTTTGGTAGCCTTCCCCTTATCTGTGCCTTGACACAATACAGTCTCGGAGGTCTACGGACAATTCCTTTGACCTTATGGCTTGGTTTTTGCTCTGACATGCACTGTCAATTGTGGGACCTTATATAGACAGGTGTGTGCCTTTCCAAATCATGTCCAATCAATTGAATTTACCACAGGTGGACTCCAATCAAGTTGTAGAAACATCTCAAGGATGATCAGTGGAAACAGGATGCACCTGAGCTTAATTTCGGATCTCAAAGGGTCTGAATACTCATGTAAATAAGGTATTTCTGTTTTTTTTTAAACTGTTTTCGCTTTGTCATTATGGGGTATTGTGTATAGATTGCTGAGGATTATTATTTTTTAAAATCCATTTTAGAATAAGGCTGTAACGTAACAAAATATGGAAAAAGTCAAGGGGTCTGAATACTTTCCGAAGGCACTGTAAACGGGGCTAAAGAAATGTCCGCTCATTGTTTGTTGCTCCCAAGAATAATTCTACTTTGCGATGTGTACACATTTGTAGTTAGTGTTTTTGGAGAGGTTGCGTGGGGCTCATCAGTGAGGGGCTGGTTACCTGGTGGAGGGTGTGGGAGAAAGCAACCAGGTCCTCGTCCTTCTCCTGCAGCTGTTGCTGGAGCTCTTGGGAGAGACATCGCTCCTTCTGTAGACTCTGCTCTACAGCCTGCAACAGAATAACAACACAGCCATCACATGAAACGCCCACTATGCTGTATGATGACAGAGATGACTGATCCTCATCCACTTCTTAAACATTATCATCATCCCCATCATCACCATCATCACCACTCACAGACACACAACATGACAACTACTATCCTACAATAGCACCTGATTGAAGCATACTGTTGACCCAAATAAAGTCTAATAGTAGGGCTTACCGTCAGCTCAAGAGTGAGTTTTTCAATCTGGTTCTTCTGATTGTCTATCAGCTGAAAAAGAGCAGATAGGAATCGTAAACATCTGGTAGCTGTCAGACTCATCACTCTGAATGACCCTGTGTGTGTGTGTGTGTGTGTGTGTGTCTGCATCTCACATTGCTGGTGGTGGCTTGCTGTTCCTGTAGCCGTGCGTTCTCTACCTCCAGCTGCTTCAGGTCCAGCATGGGGAGACGGACCCCGTCCTCAAGACACTGTTCCACCTTCTCCTGCAGGCTGGGGGAACCAGAGAGAGACACAACGTTAGGGCACCGTCTGTCATCAACACAACTAACCAGCTCTGTTTTAACACACTGTTCCAACTAAAAACAGGAGTTGCAGAGGAATATTGCTATTGTATCTCAATTCCTTGATCATACCTCTGCACAGCAGCCACCAGTTCCTTCTCCCTCTTGCACTGGGTCTCAATCAGGTCCTCTTTCTCCTGCAGCACGGTGCGGCCCTCCTCCAGGTGTTTCTCTAGACGAGCCACTGTGTCCTGCAGGCCCTGGGCCTTCCCCTGACCCTCCTCCAGCTAATAGACACACACAGCACATGAACAGAACATTAGGACTGTACACACACAAACAGGCAAACACAACTAGATAAGACTCACCGAACCATACACACCAGTTTAGCGCACACAAACCACACTTTGAAATTTACATTGCCGTAATTGTTTGGTTCTTATTGACCTCAAGTGGTAAAATGGTGTCTTACGTGATTACTATTACCAAATTGAATCTCATTATTGTCTTGAAGAAAATGACATAAAGCAGGTTGACGATGATTTA
The DNA here is from genome assembly GCF_964263955.1 of Coregonus lavaretus. NCBI lineage: Eukaryota > Metazoa > Chordata > Actinopteri > Salmoniformes > Salmonidae > Coregonus > Coregonus lavaretus. Next base: position 23,411,424 of record NC_140018.1, read on the forward strand.
ATAATCATTACAGTTCAGATAGACAGGGCAAACACAATAGAAGACATATTATCTTATGGTTGATCAGAGGTTACTAACAGACACGATGAACTCCCCTGACTCCTCCTCCTTCCCCTCTAGCACTCCCATTAATGCAGCCTGAAATGGCTGATCTAATCAGGTCTAATGGGATTAGAGAGCTGTAATGAAGAGGCGCCTCCGCTCCATTACCAGGTGTTAGCTTAGCACTGAGACGCTAGCTAGCAGAGAGGCTAGCAGGGGCTCACTATCTGGCCATGCTAGAGGGGGCAGACATAAGGAGCTTTCTGACCAGTGACCACAAATCCAATTTCAACCAGTAACATTAACGTTTAACCCTCACCTAAAACTTGCCTTTAACCTAAATCTTAACCCTAAAACTAAATCAAGATCATACAGGCTAGCTCATGTACTTTCTCATCATTTTTTGTTGTATTTTCTAACATGGCCATCAAATGACTAAGAAGCTGAGGTGATCCTGTGGCTGGATAGGGTCTGTACCTGTTGGGCCTGTGTCTGGACCTCGTCCAGGGAGGGCAGGTCAGCCAGGTACTTCTCCAGGGTCTCTATCCTCTGCTGCTTCTCCTGGTTCTGCTCACTCTCCCGCTGACACTTCTTCTTCAGGCTGTTGATGTAGCGGTCACGCGTCTTCATCTGGAGGGCAGGACAGAGGGTTGATTACATTCATTAGGGTTAGGGTTGTGGCTAGGTTAAGGGTTCCAGGGGTGTAGACATCAAGCTAGAGTTAGGGTTGTGGCTGAGGCTGGGGTTAGGGTTGATCTATCTGTGTAATGTGCCCATTGCCCACCTTCTCCTCCAGCTTCTTGATGTCCTCTGTGTATTTCTGGGTGTTCTGTTTGAGGAACTCATTGAGGTGGATGACCTCCAGCTCTGCAGCGGCTAGCTTACGGCCCAGCTCCCCATTGTCACAGCACAGAGGGCTCACCCTATCTGGGACCTGCAGCTGGGGCTGGGGGTGGGGCTGGAGCTGGAGCTGGGGGTGGGGGTGGAGCTGCAGATGGAGCTGGGGGTGTGACTGAGTCACCGGACTGTCATATGGAGACTCCTGGAAAAGAGAGGAGGAGAGAGTTGTCAGTCTTTTAAAGAGTTCCAGATATGTCAACAAATGTCAAAGCTTCAGACAAAGCTTAGAAATATTAACACTTAGCCAGTTGTGTATAACAGTATACTAGGTCAGATAATTGAGTTGTTACTGGATAGGTGAGGCTTTATTACCTTAGCTTTGAGTAGATAGGGGTCGTCACAGCGCCCCTTCTGGCTCTGGAGGACCTGTTGCGCTTTCAGCTCGTTCTCCCTGATCCGAGCATGGAGCTGTAGGATCTGCTGCTTTTGTCTGGAAAACACACATCAGACATAGAATGTCAGCAATACACCACAATATAGCAGAAGCAGCTATACTGATATCCAGGTAATACTTACATGTAAAAACATGAGGTACACATTCAAATATGCAATAGTCACACACAGTGCCACCTCTCTCCATTATGAATATTAAGCAGGCTGGCAGTAATATAGAAAAACACAGCCAACAGGCCAATCAATGTGGAGCATGTAGGACGATATATAATAATACTATATAATAACATCTGTCTTAATGCCACTAGTGTGTATAGCATATAGCATAAACATCTAGCCCAGGGTACTTTTGAGTCAGCGTTGTGGACAGGTGGTAATATACACTGAGTATACCAAACATTAGGAACACCTGGATTCACCTGGTCAGTCTATGTCATGGAAAGAGCAGGTGTTCTTAATGTTTTGTATACTCACTGTACAGCGCTCTCCTCTAGGCTCCTAAAATTAAGGTAGTGTGACTCAGTGTAAATCACTTGTCTAATATTTCTCTCTTGTGAAGGGCTGGGCCAGCTGGCTACATGCTATCCTGATGAGGCAAGCATAATTCCTCCCCTAAACCCCGCCCTGAAAAAATGTTATATTTATAATAATCTCCTAATACCTGTGTGTAGCTCTTTGCTTTGACATTTTCTGCCTTTCAGCAAAATAAAAGGGGAGTGTTGATAAATGTTACTGGATCGAGATAGGAATACTAAATGCTTGGTGTGTAGGTTGCTTTCGACTGCCACCTGGTGGTGAAAGTAGCTTGTTTTCGCATTCATTCCAGTCACAACTGATGGAGATATTCAATAACAAGGCACACAATTGAGAAAGCCCTCGCTTTAACACCTTGACCAGCCTGCTGCTATCCCAACTCATGGATAGTTACATATCGGTAGGAAAGTGTTCGTCCTATATCTAACGCACACAGCATGCTGTCTTATTCACAATAACACCAGTTGACCAGGATTTCCAGTGTGCTAGCCTGGGCTGGCTTGCACACTGACCTCTCCAGTTCAAAGCGGGTCCAGCCTTTAATGTCATACCAGTCTATGTGTCGATGTGGCAGGGTAGTGTCTGTGTGCTGTGTCTCGGCCTGTATTTTCTGCAGTAATCTCAGGATGAGTGTGTGGGTGGGTGACCCTGTACTGTCCACTAACCTCCCCTGGCACTGCCCAGCTTGTCCTGTCAGCACCAGCCTGCCACTCTGAAAGGGGACACCTCGGACGCGTGTGGCCGCATGCCGCCACACTGACATCTGCTCAAGGTCATTGAAAAAGTGTGTATGTATGTGTGTGTACATGCCTCGAGCGATGCTGCCCCATCATATCAGAGACTGCAGTGCTCTAACTTTCCACTGGGCAATGACAACCTGAAGGGACACTCACGGAATGTTTTTCCTTCCAATGTGATGAACAGAGCCAGACAGTGCTGCAATATAATGAGGTACATACTGTGTACATTTGCTGCTCAGAAGCCTTGGTCCAACACAATAATGCTAAGATTCGGGTGTGTTTCTCCTAGAATTGTTTTGGTGTTTTTCTCCAGCCTAAATGAATTCCCCTGCTTGTCCCAATGACTCACTACTGCACCTCTCCTGGTTTAAATTTCCCTGTCCTCTGCTGTGTATTTCTGACCTGTCAATCTCCAGCTCTCTCTGTCGCAGAAGGCCCTCTTTGATCTTCACCAGCGTGTTCACAGGAAGGGAGGCTCCGCCCAGCATCTGCACAGGAAACACACACATCGGTCAGCACATTTACAATAACATCTACTAAACAAGCAGATCCACATCGTTGTCATCCTTGTCGTCATCTTCATCATCTTCGTTAAAATCAAACTAAAGGTTTAACTAAGAGACACCCAAGAGATTCAACTAGCCTAATGCCATTTTGCATTTATAACCTAACTGTAGTCCCTATACAAAGACATGAGCCACAGCTTATCTGCAACTTTCCAACTTCAAAGCCCAATGTACACCTCCAAACACTGGGCCTTCACACATTCCAACAGTATATCCTTTAAAGCTCTCCTCTCTACAGTGTGGGGAGGGTGTCATGGACGGGCCGTTTGGGCGGGCGTCTCTTCAACATTGCATCAGTGAGTGACTAATCTCCTATAGCATAACAAGGTCTATGTGCCAGATGGCTGGGCTGCTGCAGGGCCCCTGGTGAGGAGCTAACACAGGGATCACGCTATTCCGACAAGGTCCCATTATAGGATCAGGTATGTTCTCACTACCTCCTACTACAGAGGCACAGGACAGAGAGAGCCAGGTCATGTTCAGTAGGCACGAAATATAAAATAATTAGAATCGGAAAGAACGAAATGGGTGTTCTTATTGGACAAATTCAGTTACTGAACGCGTCGTCACTTACTATTATAATCTCGTCTCCATAAGATGATTGAAGGTATGGAGGCTGCAACATCTAAGTCTTTATTTCTATAGCTCAAAAGATATGGTAAAACCCTGAAACCATATCTGAAACCCTGGAGAATCCCATAGGTATTCTAAAATGGTGGACTGGACATTGTGTCTACAACACTCAAGGCTCTATCTGACAACTGTGGTGATCTGGCAGTCACCATTGACTTCAGGCTTAGTCATGAGTGGTATGGTGGTGCTATGGCGCTATGTGCACAAACAATACACACCAATAATATGGATCCTGGACACAAGAGCCATAACCACATACTGCTCTTTACTTATCAGATGTGTGTAACCCCTCGGTAATCATCTCTTAAAGTATTTTCCAGTTGAGTTGCCCTGCCTGCCGCCAGGTTAAAAATACCTATCCTATTAATGCCCTAGATATCAGCTTCACAGCTCTTCTCTCTGTCTCTCTAGCCCTGGTAAAAAATGCTGCTGAGGACCCCCTCCTGTGAGGCTTTGTCCCTCCCAACCCCCTCCCCCCACATACCCTGATAGGAACCAGGTGCTCAGCAGGGTAGGAAGACATCACAGGAGGTTGGTGGCAGCTTAATTGGGGAGGACGGGCTCGTGGTAATGGCTGGAGCGGAATCAGTGTAATGGCATCAAATACATCAAACACATGGTTTGATACCATTCCATTCGCTCCGTTCCAGCCATTATTATGAGCTGTCCTCCCCTCAGCAGCCTCCACTGGCAGACATCCATCCGTCCCTGACTCCAGATCCACTTCACATAGCTTAGTCTATTTTTAACAAACCATTGTGTGATGGTGGCCACAGCAGCGGGCAGAAGCAAGCAGAGACGTGTCCAGTGTATCCTGGTAAGACAAGCTAGTACACATGGGCTCTCAGCAGACAGGAGATATTACAAAAGGGCCCCAATAAAAGGTAGGGACACTGCTGTAGTGACAAAAAACAAGCTGGGGGGAAACACAGGGAGTTTCCACAACACTGAGCAGCTGTGTGAGGAGACAAGCCAGGATAGGCCAGGGTAAGACAGGACAGGGTAAGACAGGATAGGCCAGTGGGGCCCACAGGGACTGGCCTGAATTCTGTCTGGGTCCCACTGCTTGCTTTGGCCCACTCATCACAACATAGACAACACAGACACACATGCTTTTTAGCTCTGACAATATCACCACACATGATTGTTTACGGGTTTTGCTGCAGAGGAAACGGGAGGAAAGTTCTAACTCTCTCTAAATATAACCTAAATAGCGATCATGACAAACTGGCCTCCCGCGACCGGGAGATTCATGGGCGGCGCACAATTGGCCCAGCGTCGTCCAGGGTAGGGGAGGGAATGGCCGGCAGGGATGTAGCTCAGTTGATAGAGCATGGCGTTTGCAACGCCAGGGTTGTGGGTTCGTTTCCCACGGGGGGCCAGTATAAAAAAAAGATGTATTCACTAACTGTAAGTCGCTCTGGATAAGAGCGTCTGCTAAATGACTAAAATGTAAATGTAAATGTAATGTCCCTGTGTAGAGGAAACTCAGTGTGTCTCTGGGGAGAGCAGAGCACCAAACCACCACTACAGCCTTCAGGGAGCAGGAACAACCCCCAGCAAGCGGAAGTCATTATGAAAAAAGTATGAAAATGTATGCACTCACTACTGTAAGTCGCTCTGGATAAGAGCGTCTGCTAAATGACTCAAATATAAAATGTACGTCCAAACAGACCACGGTCTAAATTAGGACTGGTGGTTTCTGTCCTGTCCTCTCTCTCTCTCAGTGACATCGCAGTGAGAGAGAGAGGACACAAGGGAATGAACTGGGGCTCCATCCAGCATAGGGAAAGTCCCCACTATGTAGACTCTCCATCATCCTTAAAGGGTCACTAGTCACTAAGGCACTGATTTAAAAAACTCTAAACAGCCCTCTTTTCTCCATTGACATTTCATTCTTTGATTATCTCAGCTAACAGGAAGAAACCCACTGGAGAGTGGCTCTATTGTTACTAGGGTGACATTGATGGATGATGGTCGAGTTTGTACATTAGTTTGTACTAAAAATGAAATGGCATTGCATGCTGGTTGCCACTTTCTCTGGGAATCAGTGGTGAAAGAGAGGCTGTTCACTTACTTGCTTGCCAAGTTTATAGAAAGAGAAAGACAGAGAGAGCAAGCAAGAGAGAGTAGGTTAAAGAGAGAGTGGGTGGGTGGGGTGCAGTAAGTATGTCGCCATGCATTCGGAGGCTCTTGGGCTGGGGGTGGGGCTGGGGAGGGAGGGAGGGATTTACTTTAACATTAGGGATGAATGGCTGGTCTGGGGCATAGCTGTCCCCACCAGCTGATAGCACAGCCCAACACAAAACAACACCCACCGCCATATGACTGAGATCATGTCACTGCATGCCTGCTAACCCCACACACACTTTTTTTTATTTTTTTTTATACTGCATTGGTTTGATACCATACACCAGCCATAGAGGAAGCCTACTCCCACCACCAAGCCCTAGACCCAGTATCAGGCTACCTCACATTGTCACTGGTCCTAGAGCAGGAGCATACTGTATATCTCTGGTTGTCTGGCAACAGGTTAATCAGTGTTCCATCTAATGACCATATTGTTGCTTTCCTCCTCCACACAGTCATTTCAACCAATTACAGTTGAAATGCAGTAACAGCAACAGCTGCTCCCAGACAGACCGAGACCCAGACCCAGACCCATTCATTACACTGTGCAACTGCCTGCTGAACGCTTGAAATGCCAAACGACAAGACAGTTTCATTTAGATGCCTGGGGAGCTGGGTTTATTCATCTGTACCACACAGTGAGATGGAAACATGCAAACACACACAAACACACACACAGGCACGCACACACCAAACTAACGAACCAGAAACCGAATAATATTTTATAATGTGTCCCACATAGGCCAGTGAATTTATAGTTCAAAGCATTCTTACTGGGAGGTGATCTTTAATCCTGTCAAATGACTATCTTCCTGGCAGAGCTTATTACTTAAACTGTCCAGTGTTTCCAGATTTTTATAAAATATGACCTATAATTGCTTACAATATGAGTGAAATAGTTTCCCTTTAAATAGTTTTTAATTAAGTATGTTAAAAAGCAGCTTTTCTGTGTTGGAATGGTGTGGGCGTACCCCCAACAACAGAATGGTGTGGGCGTATACCAGTCGTTCAAAATATTAACGTGAGTAGACCTCTGATTTGCCAGCTCATCTTCCTCTAAGCCGCTGATTGGCCAGCTCATCCTCCTCAGGAGTATGACACCATACTCTATGAGGAAATAGCAAGTATTTTTGAAACGGTCTGTTTGAGATACAAGTTTGAGGTGGGGTGTTTTTCTTCAATTTTATGCTTTGACAAATACGAGTATAGAATGAGTCAGCTGCAAACTGTAAATCTGTTAGGCCTACTGGTCAACGGTGCTATTGGCTAGTTAGCATAGTGAGGCTTGAGTTACATGTAACATGGCACGGCTATGACCCAGGTTAGCTCTATAGTGGACTTGCTAGCTTGTTAGCACCTACATCTCACTAGCTAGATTTACAAACTATCTCACTAGCTTTCTCATACTTCTACTAGGCCTACATATTAGGTACTGTAGTCCTGGATTTAGCCCAACAATCTTTAATTGCATCCATTTAAATTGAATAGAAACGGCCTAGCCTGTTTCACCAAGTCTCTCTTGGACCATCTCCAGTCGAGGACAGCATTTGGCTTTGGGGCAGGTTTCAGCTGCATCAATATGTTACCAATTAAAATGAACCCATGGCACATTGGGAACAACACAACTTCCCTGACTTCTTGTGGAGATGGCTGACTAAATGACACCTGGGAGCCAAGCAGGCTAATAACTGTAGCTCTCTCTGTCCATCTCTCTGCTGGAGAGGAGGAGGTCTAGGAGGGCCCTGGAGACCTGACATGCAGGCAAGCTGACTCATTATACTGTAGTATGGTGGGTCAATATGGAGGAGAGAGACGAGCCATACTCTCTCGCTTTCTCGCTCCTCTCACCTTCTTTCTCTCGCTCTCTTTTTACCTCTTTCTTAGTCTCTCTCTGTCTCTCTCTCTCTCTCTCTCACCCCCCCTCTCTATCCCCTGGCTACTGCTGTGGCAAGGCGAGGCTAGCGTCACTCTGTCACATAGCACAGCTAATCTGCTGCCAATTCCTAGAACGTTATCGCCCTTGCCGCCCTCTTCCCAGGGCCCTCCAGTGCAGACACCCCAGCTTTCAGCACTCTCCCAGCCTTGCACACTGACACACACCTCCCCTTCCACCTCTCCTACCCTAGCAGGGATACATTGGGACTGCCTTGATATGAGCATAGAGAATGCATTAGGCTATACCTGTACATTCAAAGCTAACGCCACAATGTAATGTTGTTACAATGGTCAAGCATAACAGACCGACGTGGCCTTAAAGGCTCAAAATGGTGCCTGCTGGACTGTGTGTGGACTATATCATGTGACCATCAGAGAAAAGGCAATTTACCGTTAATCCCTGTCATTAATTTCTGTTAATACATGAATTAATTACAGTTCTTCATCGTTCTCATTCTTGGAGTGGAAACGTTGTTTGCAGAGTTCACAACCTGCTACACTTGTGAGAAACAAGGTTTGGTTTATTTCATACCATAATCTACGTGCTCCATGTGTCTGGTTTCTCTGTCCTGTTAATGTTTGTTGATTGTCTTAATTTCCAAATGCCTGAAGGTACCACGTTCATCTGTACAAACAATAGTACGCAAGTATAAACACCATGGGACCACGCAGCCGTCATACCGCTCAGGAAGAAGTCTCCTAGAGATGAACGTACTTTGGTGCGAAAAGTGCAAATCAATCCCAGAACAACAGCAAAGGACCTTGTGAAGATGCTGGAGGAAATAAGTACAAAAGTATCTATATCCACAGTAAAACGAGTCCTATATCGACATAACCTGAAAGGCCGCTCAGCAAGGAAGAAGCCACTGCTCCAAAACCGGCATAAAAAAGCCAGACTACGGTTTGCAACTGCACATGGGGACAAAGATCGTACTTTTTGTAGGAATGTCCTCTGGTCTGATGAAACAGAAATAGAACTGTTTGGCCATAATGACCATCATTATGTTTGGAGGAAAAATGGGGTACCTTGCAAGCCGAAGAACACCATCCCAACCGTGTAGCACGGGGTGGCAGCATCATGCTGTGGGGGTGCTTTGCTGCAGGAGGGACTGGTGCACTCCACAAAAAGATGGCATCATGAGGAAGGAAAATTATGTGGATATATTGAAGCAACATCTCAAGACATCAGTCAGGAAGTTAAAGCTTGGTCGCAAATGGGTCTTCCAAATGGACAATGACCCCAAGCATACTTCCAAAGTTGTGGCAAAATGACTTAAGGACAACAAAGTCAAGGTATTGGAGTGGCCATCACAAAGCCCTGACCTCAATCCTATAGAACATTTGTGGGCAGAACTGAAAAAGTGTGTGCGAGCAAGGAGGCCTACAAACCTGACTCCGTTACACCAGCTCTGTCAGGAAGAATGAGACAAAATTCACCCAACTTATTGTGGGAAGCTTGTGGAATGCTACCCAAAACGTTTGACCCAAGTTAAACAGTTTAAAGGCAATGCTACCAAATACTAATTGAGTGTATGTAAACTTCTGACCCACTGGGAATGTGATTAAATAAATAAAAGCTGAAATAAATCATTTTCTCTAGTATTATTCTGACATTTCACATTCTTAAAATAAAGTGGTGATCCTAACAGACCTAAGACAGGGACTTTTTACTAGGACTAAATGTCAGGAATTGTGAAAAACTGAGTTTAAATGTATTTGGCTAAGGTGTATGTAAACTTCCAACTTCAACTGTATCTTTATTTTGACGTTAATGTTGCGTCAATACGAAAATGTGACCGATCCTCTCCAACCTGGCATTTCTTAATTTGTTGATTAATATTTATAAGTAGGTAATAACCTGAATAATAATAATGAAATGCCGTGATAATAACGAAGTGTAATGGCTTGTTTCATATAGGTTATGTCGGTGACCGTGTACATTGGCCTGGCCAATTGCCGTAACCTCAAATTCAAGACCATCACAGCCCTAGCGAATGCGTATGAGAGCACACACACACACACACACACACACACACACACACACACACACACACACACACACACACACACACACACACACACACACACACACACACACACACACACACACACACACACACACACAGAGCCTGGAGGAACAATAGAGGCAGGGAGGAGTCAGTGAGTCAGTGTTGACAGATGCTTTGCTCCTAGGCCCCGATTCCAACCCGTTATTCCCTTTTTATGCACTTTTCTCTCTTTGCATATTCTGACCTTAAACTTAAGCATGAGAATAGCATGCTATTCAACCGCTATTCATTCGGGGTGGAGATCTAAGGAATGAAGGTGTGGCAGAGGTGTGTCTACAGATAAGCCGTGTTCTGACATTGACTTAATTCCCTCATAATTCCACCACCTTTACGTGTGAGGAAACCATGAATAAGGTTGAGCGAACCTGCCGGTTCCAAGTGGAAAAAGCATCTACTTTCTTTTTTTCTGATAGAAATAACAGCATTCTCCATGCACTGTAATTTATACAGTACCAGTCAAAAGTTTGGACACACCTACACATTCAAGGGTTTTTCTTTATTTTTACTATTTTCTACATTGTAGAATAATAGTGAAGACATCAAAACTATGAAATAATACATATGGAATCATCAAGTAACCAAAAAAAGTGTTAAATAAATCAAAATATATTTTAGATTTTAGATTCTTCAGAGTAGCCACCCGTTGCTTCACCTGGAATGCTTTTCCAACAGTCTTGAAGGAGTTCCCACATATGCTGAGCACTTGTTGGCTGCTTTTCCTTCACTCTGCGGTCCAACTCATCCCAAACCATCTCAATTGGGTTGAGGTTGGGTGATTGTGGAGGCCAGGTCATCTGATGCAGCACTCCATCACTCTCCTTCTTGGTCAAATAGCCCTTACACAGCCTGGAGGTGTGTTGGGTCATTATCCTGTTGAAAAAATGATAGTCCCACTAAGCGCAAACAGATGGGATGGCGTATCACTGCAGAATACTGTGGTAGCCATGCTGGTTAAGTGTGCCTTGAATTCTAAATAAATCACAGACAGTGTCACCAGCAAAGCACCATCACACCTCCTCCTCCATGCTTCACGGTGGGAACCACACATACGGAGAAGATCCGTTCACGTATTCTACGTCTCACAAAGAAACGGCGGTTGTAACAACAAATCTCAAATTTGGACTCATCAGACCAAAGGACAGATTTCCACCGGTCTAATGTCCATTGCTCGTGTTTCTTGACCCAAGCAAGTCTCTTGTTCTTATTGGTGTCCTTTAGTAGTGGTTTCTTTGCAGCAATTTGACCATGAAGGCCTGATTCACACAGTCTCCTCTGAACGCAGTCTCCTCTGAATAGTTGATGTTGAGATGTGTCTGTTCCTTCAACTCTGTGAAGCATTTATTTGGGCTGCAATTTCTGAGGCTGGTAACACTAATCAACGTATCCTCTGCAGCAGAGGTAACTCTGGGTCTTCCTTTCCTGTGGCGGTCCTCATGAGAGCCAGTTTCATCATAGCGCTTGATAGTTTTTGCGACTGCCCTTGAAGAAACTTTAAAAGTTCTTGACATTTTCCAGATTGACTGACCTTCATGTCTTAAATTAATGATGGACTGTCGTCTCTCTTTGCTTATTTGAGCGGTTCTTGCGATAATATGGACTTGGTCTTTTACCAAATAGGTCTATCTTCTGTATACCACCTCTACCTTGTCACAACACAACTGATTGTCTCAAACGCATTAAATTCCACAAATTAACTTTTAACAAGGCACACCTGTTAATTGAAATGCATTCCAGGTGACTACCTCATGAAGCTGGTTGAGAGAATGCCAAGAGCAATCTCAAATATAAACTTTATTTTGATTTGTTTAACACTTTTTTGGTTACTACATGATTCCATATGTATTATTTCATAGTTTTGATGTCTTCACTATTATTCTACAATGTAGAAAATAGTAAAAATAAAGAAAAACCCTTGAATGAGTAGGTGTGTCCAAACTTTTGACTGGTACTGTAAATGGATAAGAGTTATTAATAAGAGCTATGTAAATGAGTAATCCGTTTGGAAAAGGAGATTGTAAATACACATAGCAATTGTTTTAGATAATTTTTCCTCATGATCCCAGGAGATGTCAAACCAGCCATATGGAAGCAAACTCAAAATCATATCAACATGACATGTATTGTGGCTCCTTTCCACAGTGAAATAGGCTATAAATAGCTGGCCTGTTATTCAGAATTTTAATTGTGTGGATGAAATTTGGACACCCAAGCTATAGGCTTTTGTAGGGCTGAACCTGCCAAGTTGATATATACACTTTAGAAACTGGCTTTTCTCCATTTTATTTGACAATTTGTATCATGTTACATATTAGGCACTAATCGGGAGCCACGGTCAGTAATACATTTATAACTGTCACTTTTGTGTTCGTTTTCTTCAATTTGTACCTTACATTTTGCATCATTCCATTCCGTTTCCCTTTCTTTCCTCTGTCACGTCGATGTAAGTTGTTCCTGAGGGTCGCTAGCATCAGTGGATCATATTAGGCTAACGTTGTGCAATAATTTGGGACATTTTACGATGACTGGACCGTTGTCATACAGTTCCATGATTAGTGAGAATTAGGATAGGTTTATAGCACTATTGTTCAAGCCCTATTGTAGACTTTTTCCACCTTCCAATATTTCATTTAAACTTGAATATGACAACTTTCAGGATGAATCAAACCACTTTATGTTTTATTCATCAATATATTTTATGTATAAAGGCTCTCCAAACCTGTTTTTTTAAAATGATTGACACATTCTTAACCCTAAAATGTGCCAAAATAATCTACAAGATCAGAGTATTTTTTAATCTACCAGTTGGTGCTGAAATGGAGACGAAGATGTATAGATGGCATTCTTTTATTGATCCCTATTTTCTGAACCCGTTCTCTCGATGTATTCTAGTCTGTCGACAAAATTCTAATTAAAAGGTACATCGCATTTAAAGGGAAGGCTTAAGAGAAATGTACTGAAAACCCTATAGAATGAAAACTCCACGAGAAAATCTGTTGGCCAACAAGTGGGAGGGTTTTCAGTGGTTGAAATACATTTATTCAGCGAGCGCAAGGGACCCACCTCTGCAAAGCCTGTTACGCACCTTCATAAGGTAAGTCTGAATACCAATTACTGAGAAGTGTGTAAGAAAGGCGTCATTTCCTAAGTCGGAATCGGGCCCTTAAAGCATAGAGCATGGCCTTCACACACAGCCAGAGGGCACGCCAGCTGCAGCTCACTGTGGCCCTTAGTACCTGCCTCTCTATGTGTACGCATACACATGGCTGCTATATGCACTAAACACAGGTTGCCAACTAACCCAAAGCCCACAGAAGGTCACAGTTCACGAGAGACTCATGCTGTGCTTAGACTAGCTAAATAACATCAACAGCTTCCATTATAGACCTATGTGGCTGGCTAGAGCTGTCACCTTCGTGTTCGTTTTCTTCAATTTGTAGCGTACATTTTGCATCATTTCCCCCACATCGCCCTTCCTCCTCCTTCAAAGCAACAGCCATTTAACAAATGCACTATTCTGAGCTTGTTTTGATAGTCAAGACCCAGCTCAAAGCTCCTTTTAAGGAAGAGAGGAGTGCCAAAAAGGCAGGATTTGATCCTGTTTTGGGGCTGAAAACTCTGCAGTAAAGTGTTCAGATCCAGAGCCCCTGGAGAGATTGATGACCACTGTGCTTCCTCTGATACAGTCAGGGACACAGAGAGGACTGACTACATGAAACGGCAATAGACAGTCCTCCAAACAAACAGAGTCTATGCGGGTTATGAATCACACACACACACACACACACACACACACTGGAGCTGTAGCTATCCAAACCTGTTTGAATGGAAGCCAGAAAAGCTGATAGAGAACCAATTCTCAATAAGAAACAAGCAATGTTGCTGATGATTTTTCCTCAGGAGACTTTCCAAGAACACCCGATTTATTCATTCTCTCCTGAGAGAGAAAAAAACACAACAACCACAACATTGTGCTTTTCAGTTGTGGCTGCGCATGACTTTCATGACTGATAATCAGCCTGTGTTTGCCATTTCAGAATGACCAAGTATGACCTGATAGTGAAGACACACAGTTCAAACTCCTCAGGGGTTTCAGATGGTTTAGGTCCTCCAGCAGCAAGCCTCCCCAAGACAGAGTGAAAGAGAGACCCAGTTCAACATCAGAACGAGTGGTACTAGCCTTTATACAGTATGCCAGGTGAGAGAGGGGAGGCCACTTGCCCGCTCTGCCCATCCATGCACTCCTCTTCCAAAATGGAAGGATAAACAGACCACATAGCAGTGATGCCACTCCCCCAGGCAGCTACATCCCTCTCTCCCTTCCCTTCCCTCTCTCCCCTTCTCTATTCTCTACTCTCCGCCCATCTGCTTTTCCTCCCATAAACTAGGTGACATAGTGTAGAGTGCTGCCAGAGAAACTCCTCGCCTACTGCTGGACCCACAGCCTTTCTCCCAGCCTCCTCACCAGACTGGCTGTGACCTCCAGATCAACATCTACCATCCATCTATCCACCCCACTGGAGCAGGTAAGTTCACAGCCCTGACGAGAATGACAACTTAAGTGCTGTAAAGAATGCAATATTGTAATATTGTTCCAGCTATACATGGGCTACGATGATATCTACATTACCTTGAAACTAATAACAATGCATTTCTGCGGGGCTCCAAAAAATTCCATAAATATAATTTATTCACAAGGTCAAGCACTAATAGAAGTTCAAATAGATAGACTCACAAAATACTGAAGAAATTATATTTATCTCTCAAGCAATGATTGATCTTGCAATACGCAATAGTGTTGTTATGAAGGCTATATCCTGAGACAATGGTATCCCCATGTTTAGGATGGAGCAGTACTAAACTTAACTGTCCTGCTGTCTAAACAAACACACACACACACACACACACACACACACACACACAGGCCAGCCGTGACCTATCCATAACACACACATTTGCATCTGCCAAAGGCCTGGAATTTGCATTGATTGAAATGAGCAGACAGGACACAAAGGGAGTCTGTAGACAGGGAAAGGTTACTGCCAACCAACCAACCACACACTGGAGGAGAGAACTGGAAATCACATGGCTTTATCATGAAAATGGCCCATTCTAGCTTGCCTCTCAGTGCAGTGAACCTACCGGTAATAATTTCTCATACTCATTGTAATCCTATATTTCAATACCAGGTGGAAGAGGCTGATATGAAGAGGCATTTTGTTTGAATAGAACAGACATTTTGTGGTTGTCAATTGACCATTGATTGTTCACACTGCTATGTGTACTGTAATTGGGACGGTATAACATTTCACTGTTGCCTGCGGCGGGCACTAATTATGCCCTCTCCTGGGCCACACAACCACAGCAATGCCCACAGTTCCCTGTGCATTGCTGTGTGATGCCATCATGGAAAGTTCAGCGCTGGGGGCCAAGCCGATTGAAAGCTTTCCTCCCTCTCCCTCTCCCTCCAGATGACTTATTATCACAGGAACTACGCCAAGAGAGCAGAAAAAAACAAAAACGAACATTATTGGCCTGCAAACGCTTCTGCCAGGTTTCAGAAGGATTTCCTTCTTAGGTTCGATTCGATTTCATGTTCTGCTTTGTTTTTCACCCACTGGCTCCATCACTCCATGTGGACATTTTCATGAAGAGGAATGGTGGGTTTGGGTTTAAAATCCAAACAACATCCCTGTAGTGTTTCAATAACAGCCTCCATTAGTTTGGCATTTCATCCTGCTGTGTCCTTGGCCTCCCCTTCAGAAGGCCCTTGTAAGGGTGGGTGGGTGAACCCAGGGGGCAGTGAATGAGTAGATGGTGACATGTTTAGTAGCGCCAGGGGAGAGGCTATTATTAATGAACTTATCATGCCCCTTTGTCCTGACATGAGGAGGACAACTCCTGACCACTCCAGAGCTGGAGACTTGGGGGCATCTGGTGTTGACATGCCGCTTGATTGCCACTCATCGCTGAAGGCATGGTGCGTTACGCAAACCCATGTCATGTGACCAGGGTGAGGGAGGTATGTTTGTGCCAGGCTGGGCTACAACATCATTCACTAGTAACCCCTCTTACCCAGAACCCTCCAGTGCCTCTTAGGTTGGGGGCTCTGGCACCCCAATGGTGGAACAAGCTCCCCCACGACGCCAGGACAGCGGAGTCACTGACCACCTTCCGGAGACACTTGAAACCCTACCTCTTTAAGGAATACCTGGAATAGTATAAAGTAATCCTTCTTCCTCCCACTCCCCCACAAAAAATAAATTTTAAAAAAGGTGGTTGTCCCACTGGCTATCATAAGTTGAATGCACCTATTTGTAAGTCGCTCTGGATAAGAGCGTCTGCTAAATGATGTAAATGTAAATGTAAGTGGTCACTAGCGATCTTCTTAGAACACCAGGATATAGCCTAGCATTCCTCTCAACCACAATGGCACGTAAACAACACGACTCAAAAAACATGTATAAGGAGAATGTTCTCTTAGCAGAGATGTATAGATCTACAGAGCTAGTGATCACAGCGATTAGCCAGATGCTACAGTGGACAGAGGAAAGGCCCTTAAATCATTACAGATTTATTAATCAGGACTTTGGAGAGATTCCTCCGATTCTACATCCTGACCCATTAAATCCACACACTCTCCTGCTCTCTACCCCTGCTTTGCAAGCGCAGTTCCCCTCCCTCCTCACTGGTGGTGTCCACGAGGTCAGGTCAGAGGTATGTTTAAGAGGGGTTTAGGTTTGGCTAGTGTTGAAATGGACTCCACCTCTGTGAGATAGCCAAAGGTCGGCCCTAAGAATACCCGCTGGCACATAGCTGGAGCCGGGCAGATAACTGCTGTCAGCAGGTCTTCAGCGGGCCTGGCCGCCTCCTCGCCTTGCCTCTCCCTCCCCTCTACTCTGGAGCAGGCCAGGGGTAGTCTGACTCAGAGAGGCAGGGAACCAGCAGGGACCAGGGGCAGAGCTGGGAAAGTGACCCACACCTTTCCTGGGCATGCCTGTCACTGAGGAGCCCCTGAGGGGAGAGAGGATTCTGGAAGAAGAGATAAGGCCTGTGTGGATGGACTAGAGAGAAGTAGGGCTGCTCTGACGATCACAATCCAGTGTGTATATTCTCGACACAAAATGGAGGACAGCTTTATCCACAGTAATCTCTCCAACAGCACCCTCACAGTCACTGAGATTAGAGGTGGTTTGAATGGCTTCATCTCCAGTTAGAAGTGTTCTGTGTTCTGCGTTCTGATAAGGCGTGTGATCGCCAGCAGTTTTTCCTTCCATATTCTGCACTGCCAGAGGGAATGTGGTGAAGCCGGATAGGACATACCATTTACAGCTCCTACTCACTTCCATCTTGGAGTTGTCAAAGACCCAGCAGAGAAGTGGGATATTCATTTATATGATGTCTAAAGCTGGTACAGTACATTGAAACACACATTCCACATAAAATCATCCACCTAAAGCATCACATCCTTCAAGAACCCTGACAATATTCAAGTATTAAAATATACCAAAATATACAAAGACACATAAAAAAAAACAAGTAAAATACACCATGAATACCAAACTGCCAACATCCAGGTTACACAAATCTCTTCAAACCTAGCTCCCGACTCGCAACTTAGAAACCCCATAGAGAGAAAAGTACAAAACCGTTTTCCTTTTTAGAAAACATTTTGCGCTGCATCCTTCACAGAATAAGCCCAGATAAGATTGGCCAAATCCAGTCAGCCATTTATAGAGAGGAATGAATTATGGGAGACGACTGGAGGTTGGAGTCCATTTTATTATCATTGTATTATCCTCCCTTCCCTGTTGTCTGCCCTTGAGAGGAGGGCAGAGCAGTAGAAACATGCAAGACTAGAGAGCAGACTCAGTGGGGATAGGAGATCTGTGATTGATTATTAGGCCTTCGGTTATGGGGCCCCAAGTGAGTGACGTTTGATTATATATATGAAAAAATAATGTTGAAAATGTTCTTCTGACTCCATTAACAGTATGTTTCTGCCTGTGTTTTCTGCATGCTCACTGACTCCACCTTATCTGCTCCTCCCTCCCCCCAGCTCAGCTCCTCCAGACCCCTGGGCACCGGGACAACTCCTGTCACCTCCCTCTGTCACCTCCCTCCGTCACCGACCCACCCCACCACCTTTCTCTATCCTCAGCACCACCCCTCTGTCCACCTGTCCTAGAGCGCGCTCTCACCCCTCACTGCCTAGCACCCAGCCCCACAGAGCCCACCCAAGCCCCTGCCAGCCCCAGCATGGATAAGGTGCAGCACACGATGCGCTCGGCCATCCGCAGGGCCTCCATGGCGGTGGACGTGCCCCCCCAGGCCAGGCAGAACATGCAGGAGCTCTTTGTCAACTTCAGCCTCATCCTCATCTGCCTGCTGCTCATCTACATCATCGTGTTGTTGATGTGAGGGCCTCAGGGGACCGGGAGGGGCCAGGTGTCACATTACAGCCCAACAGGGCCATGCACTCTTCAAGAGGGCCAGACAATGGAAGGGGAGAGGAGTGGAGGGGAGGGGATTGGGTGGAAAACATGGATATTATCTTAATATTTTGTAAAGTGGTTTTGAATTTGCAGGAATTTGTGTAGGATAAGATCCGATATACTGTTTTGTAGAGTCTATTCAATTCTGCATGATTTATTTTAATGACATATACAATCAGACACTATAACACTGTGAAGTTGCAGTGTGAGAGTTGCAGTACAATATTGTTGTTCCCAGATGCAGTACACACTCCCCTACATATTTATTTGGCAGTGAAGCTAAAGTTAGAGACATAGATATCATACCCCACCAAAAAAATACTAATGAGAGGTTAGCATGTTTTGGGGGCATGATCTTTGTGCATCTGTAACTTTCTCACTCATCATTATTCACATTCATTCATGATTATCCGTAATCATGGTTGTATCCACATTAATGTAGAAGTGTTCAGAAACATATTCTATTCTTATTTACGATAGAAGGGACTCCAAAATGACACAATAGATGATTTACCATTCATTGAGCACAACATAATCCGAAACACAACTAAAACAAACTGCAAATGCATCCAACAAGTTTGTAGAGTCACAAGCTTGATGTAGTCATTGCGTGCTAGGAATATGGGACCAAATACTCAACTTTGGACTAAATTTAATACACTATCTTCAGAGTAGGGGTGTTAACCCCGGTGTCCTGGCTAAATTCCCAATCTGGCCCTCATACCATCATGGCCACTTAATCATCCCCAGTTTACAATTGTCTCATTCATTCCCCCTCCTCTCTCCTGTAACTATTCCCCAGGTCTTTGCTGTAAAATGACAATACTTATGACACCTTCAAATGGGGCACTAGATACATAAAGTGCATTCATTTCTAAACGGTAAACAGATATGTATGAAAATACACTCAAATAAAAGGTGACATTCTGTACTGTCGCCTCATAAAACATTTGATCTCAAATCCAAACTGCTGGAGTATAGAGCCAAATTAAACATTTGCGCTTCACTGTCCAAACAAATATGTAGGGGAGTGTATGTCAAAATTGTGTCACACATGTCACCCTCCTGTAGGTCTGTCATCCCTCACGGTGACTTTTAACCTACAGCTCCCTTCTGCCACCTGGCTTCACTGAGCTAGTCACACACTGACACACTACTGAGCACTGCTGAAATAAACTTACTGACAATGTTAACCCAAGGGAATCTGACTTGTATATGTGTGTATGTGTGTGTGTGATCATATGTGTGTCTGTGTAAGCAAACCAGTCTCTCACTGGGACCCTGTGTTCCCTCTCAGACCTGTGTAGCTGAACCAACAACCACCACAGCACAGCCACAGCGAGGGCTAAGCAGGGGGATGTCATCTGCATCCATCCACCCACCATCACTAGCCTTCCCGAGGAACCTTCCAGAAGACCCCCCTGAATGAAGCGCTTTGCCCAGAATTTTATCACTCTGCCTGGGGTATCTGCAGCCTGAACCCATCCTCTCCATGTTGAGTGTCATCATGGATCTAGTCAACAACCGCGGCCTCAACCTGATGCTCAACTTCCTGCTCATCGTCATCGTGCTGCTCCTCATGCTTGTCCTGGTCAAGCTCATGTAGCCTCTGACCTCTGACATATGACCTCATGGCTTAGTTAGGTTGAGCAATTCCACAGGGTCTGATGGGAGTCCCTCTGATTTGATCATATAAATACACCATGGCTTCAACTAATTACTATTCAACAGTTGTTCATCCACAGCATCAAATCACTGAATAGAGGCTGTAAACCTGTTGGATTAGAACCCAAGATCTTGAGCTTTTGGAGAGAATGAAAGTCTGGGATTCCATGAGATCGTAACATGAGATGGCAAGATTCTAAATATGAATTGACAGGAGGATGAAGCTCCATCCACTGATGGTATAGAATGTAAAAAAATGGAATCTCCAAACTGCACCACATTTAATTCTGCCCAGTGATTTTTTGTATTTTTAGTATGCCATTTAGCAGACAGCCACTTTTATCCAAAGCGACTTACAGTCATGTGTGCATACATTTTTACGTATGGGTGGTCCCGGGGATCAAACCCACTACCCTGGCGTTACAAGCGCCATGCTCTACCAATTGAGCTACAGAGGACCACACTCACAGTCACCGCCTATTCAAAGCTATTAAGACCGAAGCACAGAACACGGATGATGCACCTGACAAATAACATGAAACTGAGAATAATTAAAGCTGCAATATGTAACTTTTTGGGTGACCCTACACAATTCACATTGAAATGTGCGTTATAGATCTGTCATTCTGATTGAAAGCAAGTCTAATCTGTTCTATGTGCTCAATTTTTTATGCTTCCCGTTTTTAAGTTTTGTTTTTGTGTCTTACTTTCTTTTTCAGCTTCAAGTGGCTGAAAATATAATATTTTCGGTTATGTAAAATATATTTCACAGTGGTTTAGATGGTACAATGATTCTCTAAACTATACTTGCTTGTTTTGCCACATAAACTGAAATTAGGCAAACTATTTGAATTTTAGCAACCAGGAAATGGCGGAGCGATTTCGGCATATTTCATCTTTAAAGGCCCAGTGCAGTCAAAAACTAGATTTTCCTATGTTTATATATATATCTCCACACTATGAGGTTGGAATAATACTGTGATACTGTGAAAATGATGATAATGCCCTTTTAGTGTAAGAGCTGTTTGAAAGGTTTGCCTGAAGTTTCTGCCTGTTTTGGTGGGTGGGAGTTTTGGCCTTCCATGGTGACATCACCATGCGGTAAATTAAATAATAGACCAATGAGAAAGTTCATTACCCAAACCTTTCTGTTCCAAACCTTTCTGACAATAACAGCTCATTTTCAGTTTTCCCTTCCCCACTCAGACCACTCCCAGACAGTCCTAGCAAAATACTTGCTTGAGAAATTGCCCTTTGCTAAGAAGCAATTTTTGTTTATTTTTTACCATTTTAAATCAAAACAATCACAAGTAAGGTTGTTACCCAGAAAATATTTGATATTGAGATAAAAACAGCTGCATATGACCTTTAAAGTTATCAGTCCTTTGTGGTGCGATATAATCTCTTTATGCTTCAATCACAGAGTAACTGTTGAGTTAGGCCTAAGTCTAGGGGCCTTCCCTTTGGAGACAGTTTGCTTTGAATCTTTTTGTGTCCAGTTGGTTTAGAACACAGTATGAGTTTTAGCATATTCACATTGGATAGTAGATAAGTACAACACTCAAAAATTGGCATGTAGTGTAAACTGTTCAGTGAGATATATAATATTGTTATTGCAATATCCTAACATAAGTGTGTGCTGTAAATGTTTTGTGTCCAGTAGTAGGAGTTGATTCATTTCTTTTGGCAGAGTAAGACATAAATACAGAGTAAATGCACCAAACACCTCCAGCTAAACACAGAGAAGCTCTCTGCAGTCTGAAGATGAAACATGCATGACTACTGCAGAACGGTTGTCTATCTGCAGGCACTGGCTCCACTGTTCACTTTCTTATGTCACACTGCATTTTGTAAAGAATGTTTTAAAATAAAGATAAACTACACAAACCATAAAGAGTTTGTCTGTCTTCATTGAAAAGATTAACTACTTTATATTAGCCTTCATGGAAATGCTGGAATGGATGTGCATCTTGTATCGGTGCTATCCGGAATCCACCTCTACCACTCCAGTATCCCTGCACATTGTAAATATGATATTGGAACTGACCCTGTGTATAGATAGCTTACTTACTTTCTCGTGTTCTTCTATTTTCTTATTTTTACTTTGCGTGTATTTTTGTTCTACCTTATGTTATTTTTAGTACTACATTGATATTGATTACTGCATTGTTGGGTTTAGAGCTTGCAAGAAAGGCATTTTACTGTACTTGTGGACATGACATTAAAACTTGAAACTTGATCCTTGGGACGTCCCTACCCCATTGAAGTTTAAATAAAAAATGGTTAAGGTAAGGGTTAGGTAAGAGTTACGGTTAGGGTAAGGGTTAAGGTTAGGATTTAGGGTAGGGACTATCTATTGGTCTTTAGGAGAAACGACAATGCTTCAGAAGCCCACCAGAGGGCGATATGCCCTCATATTTAGTCCTATATGAAGCGGTGCACAATTTGGAGGGAAATCTTCACCAGCTTTTAGTACAGACTCCAGTCAATATTGTGCTGAAAATCTGGCAGGTTAACACCCATAACAACTAACACCCATCAGTTTACTTGACAGAGTTTCCTTGACCTGACTAGCTGTCTAACAGAAACTGTAGCCTACTTCCCCATCCTCTCCTCTCACCTGGTTGAGCTCAGCCTCCTGCCGTAGCCTCTCCCTCTGCTGCTGCTCCTGTTGCCAGGCCGATAGGCCCCCACACAGCTCTGGCCCGGGGCCGGGGGGCCTGTACTCCATCTGCTCACTCAGCCACATCTGGGTCCTCACTGCTGGCTGGATGGGGGACCCCCCTACTGTCTGGTGGCCCAGCGGTAGGACCCTCTGGCTGGGTACCGTCAGCCCAACGCCAGGGTGCTTGGTCTCCGGTAAGGCACTGTAGGTCAGGTCTAAGGTGTTGGGTTTGAGTGGGGACGAGCAGGCAGAGTGAGAGTCTATCTTCGTACTCAGGGGGTACTTGTACCTGGCCTCGGCTCCTGGGGAGTGCAAGAGGGATAGGTAGGGGTCGGTAGGGCCCAGAGGGTCCTGCCTGTATCCGTAGAGCACCCCTCTGTCTAGGGAGCCATGGGGGTCAGAGCGGTACGCCGCCCGGCCCCCGGGGATGGTCTTCTCCTGGGCACTGAGGCGGGTGAGGGAGGACCAGCGGCGGACGGGCCGGGGGTCCTTCATGTCCAGGGGGCTGTCGAGGGGTGAGGGCAGCTGGCAGGAGGACCAGGGGCTGACCCCAGGGGAGGGCACCGTGCTGAGCTTGGAGCCGGAGGAGGGCGAGGGCATGATGTGGGCCGTGGGGATGGCACCCTGGGAGCGCAGTGGCTGGAAGGACAAGGTGGTGCTGGAGCTGGAGTGGTCTGGAGGACAGGAGAGAGGGAACGACAAATAGACTTTAGAGGAGGAGAATAGAGGAACAGTGTGTGGGCGGACTCTTTCAACTATCTTACTTATTCAAACTACATACATTTCTATAATACATGACCACAACTTTATTGGAAGTTTCTTGCCTGACAACTGTAGAATTTAGTAACAAAGGAAGAAGGGGTGCTAAAATGTGATTCTGAACACAGTTCTGTACAGTGTGCTCCAATAACCATTTCATACATATTACTGGGCATTATTATTTCTGAAATTGTGTTCCTTGTTCATAGAAGGCTGCAGTAGGTCTGTCTGGAGGGCTCAGATGTTTGGGAGGGGTGTTACTGTGTTACTATATGGTTGGAGGCTCTGCCCAAAGTGTCAGCCCTGGGCTCATCTGCCATGTTCCTCATGAATAACCCATGAGCTGTGTGTGTGTGTGAGAGTGCGTCTCTGTGTGTGTTATACGACATACTAGGGACACTGCTGCCTCAGGGGCATCACGCAGGGTGAGCAATGAATGACACAGCTCATAGAACACACACATGTGGCCAGTCACACACACACACACACAAAGAAGCACAGTGGAAACAAAGGATTGTGTCTATGGCTGAGCCATTCTAAACAAACATGACTTACTACCAAAGCAAAACACAGATAATTAGCTCCCCAGTGCAGGTCTGAAAGTGAATGATAGAATACTATCTTAAAGTCCCACACTGTACCAAACCTTATGATACTGCTTCTGTAGACCTCAGCACTAAGGCCAGTAGTTAGCCATGAGTATACAGACAGGAGTGGACTCTGACTCAGAACCAATTATAAGTTCAGCCCATTACATCAGCACATTATAGGAATGATGCAACAACCAGTGGCCCATATCCAACTTTCATCATTTACAGAAATAGACTAATATTAAGACATCAAAGCCTCCACCAGGGCTTCCGTGCATCTCATTAAAACTAGAGGACTCTGCAATGCAGCAGAGCAGGGATTTACTCCTCCAGACTTATTGTCAGTAGCCTGGCTGTTGTGTTGGAGGAACAGGGAGGGGAGGGGAGAGTAAGCCACAGGGAGAAAGGAGGCTGGAGCTTGGGCAGAGTGGAAGGAGGACAATAGCCTGGGCTGGCCAACTCTTTTGTCATCCGTTGTAATGCGGTACACTGTTGGCATGGTAACTAACACCACAGAGGAGTTGGCTGAACTAAAACATGCAGTGACAGTGATCTTCCACCAGGCAAGAGAGAGGAGGACAGAGGACCATTCTGAGAGTGACAGGGCAGTCCTCCAACATCCCACAGTCCTCTAGTACAGGCAGCACAGAACTGCTCCTGGACCTAAGTAACCCTGCGTAACGTTCCCTTCAACTGAATCTCAACGATAGATGACCAGAAAAACTGATGCCAAAGAATCTCAGCCAAAATAAGAGCATTGCAGGCCAAAGGGCTCTGACTGCCCTGTACCCTGACAGTGACAGTGACACTTTGAAGGAGGAGTCAGCCAATCAGAGAAGTGACAGAGCAGTCATTCTGTCAGCCCTCCTCACGTCACATTAGTCATTAGGGCAATTCACACATCAGCGCAACCCCGCCATGCACTGCTCCCAAGACCAACGACCGGAATGTTCTCAACTAGGGCAGGGGGGACGCATTAAATGATTCACTGTGATTTTATCCTTGGTTGAGTAATAAGTTCAATCAACTTAAAAGATTGTCAGCAATATTTTGAAAGCAATGTTAGTTCAGAATGGAGGTCAATTTCACTAGTTTGCACATTGTACTGAAGTAGCCTACTTTGAATGACTAGGTAGTGAGACAAAGACCCTGTTGTCATGCCACCATACCACCCAGATTCCGTTGGCCCCTGTGGTTTATCAGTTCGCGCTCACCTTGAGCCCCGGGAAACCATTAGAGGTCGGGCCATTCATAAAGACAGCGGCACGCGGCTAGTTGACCTTCTGACAAAGTGCTCCTTTGTTAACACTTGTGTGTGTCAGGGCAAATGACAGAGCAGCTGGAGGGGCTGGGGGTTGAGGAGTGGTGGTGGAGGTGGGGCTAGAGCAAGTCATTTAGGCTCTGAGACAGCACATTCCACACAGGACCGGCTGCCACTCTAAACCTAGTCTCACACACCAGACACTTCCTCCCCTAGCTGGCTGTGTGCAATAACCTGTTCTAGGATGAGGTTACTCTAAACCAGGGCCCGGTTGCATAAAACATCTTAAGTGTTTCCCTTAAGGAATAACTTCCCTTACCTTAGGGAATTGTTTAAGGGCGTTGCATAGAGCCCCTCAAATATTTCCATAGGTAAGGGCATACTTAAAGGGTTTTACAGGGGTTTGAAGGTTTAGTGCTATGAAAAAGTATTTGCCCCCTTTCTAATTTTCTCTATTTTTGCATATTTGTGACACTGAATGTTATCAGATCTTCAACCAAAACCTAATATTAGATAAAGGGAACATAAGTGAACAAATAACACAACAATTACATATTTATTTCATAAACAAAGTTATGCAACACCCAATTCCCCTGTGTGAAAAAGTAATTACCCCCTTACACTCAATAACTGGTTGTGCCACCTTTAGCTGCAATGATTTCCAACCAAATGCTTCCTTGCAGCTAAAGGTGGCACAACCAGTTATTGAGTGTAAGGGGGTAATTACTTTTTCACACAGGGGAATTGGGTGTTGCATAACTTTGTTTATGAAATAAATATGTAATTGTTGTGTTATTTGTTCACTTATGTTCCCTTTATCTAATATTAGGTTTTGATTGAAGATCTGATAACATTCAGTATCACAAATATGCAAAAGTAGAGAAAATTAGAAAGGGGGCAAATACTTTTTCATAGCACTGTATGTATGGCAGAAAGAGTATCTGGTTAGCATGGAGACGACCTGATTCACTGACTAAACATCTCGTCAAAGAGATCGCTTTAATTTTGTGAGATAGCAATCAAGACAGGATAACCAAATTGCAGATAATAAATCACCTTTCTTGTAGTTACTTTTATCTCAACTTGTTTATATTACTTTCTAGTACGTCAAGTTAGCTTACAGAGTACTTATAGCTAACTAGCCAGCTAGCTTTGTAGTCATGGATTGTGCACCTTCCATTGTTTAGCTAAGTACAGTAGCTAGCTGGTTGATGTTTTCCTTTTGTAACCAGAGCAGAAGAAAGCAACATTCAACTCCACAAATGCTATTTACATTGATATCCATACTAAATTAAGCAGTTAAGGGACCTCATGGGCACCCTTAACTTTTTCACTTAATTTAAGGGGGAAATTCACCTTAAAATGTTTTGTGCAACTGACTTAAAGTTAAGGAAACTTTAAGGAAAAGATAAGGGGGGAATTAACTTAAGGTGTTTTATGCAACCGGGCCCAGACCCACTAACCAGCCTTCTGCTGTCTCTATACACGCTGAGGCGGACACAGGTAGTCTGGAAGGCTTTTAGAAGACGTAAACCAGTATGGAAGGGTTTAAGTAGACATAAAACAGTCTGGAAGGGGTTAAGTAGACATAAACCAGTCTGGAAGGGGTTAAGTAGACATAAAACAGTCTGGAAGGGGTTAAGTAGACATAAAACAGTCTGGAAGGGGTTAAGTAGACATAAAACAGTCTGGAAGGGGTTAAGTAGACATAAAACAGTCTGGAAGGGGTTAAGTAGACATAAAACAGTCTGGAAGGGGTTAAGTAGACATAAAACAGTCTGGAAGGGGTTTTAAGTAGACATAAAACAGTCTGGAAGGGGTTAAGTAGACATAAAACAGTCTGGATAGCGCTAAGTGAAGAAGATAGACCCTGGCTGGCTACTGTTGGAGACTAGGGCTCAGACCTGCTCAACTGGACACAATGCGCTAGCTGCTAGCTTCTCTTTTCCTGCAGACCAGCTGGAGCTCAGGAAGCATGCTACACTGAGCGCTAACAACTTGGAAAGGCATTCAGCTGCACACTGTGACTGACTGAGCCTGGGCTTCCAATGGCTACTGAAGTGAACTCAGCCTTAACCACTCTGGATGCCAGCACTACAGTACAGCACACTAAGCACTGAGAGGTAGGAAACAGCATGGAGGGTTAGTGGAGGAGGGAAAGTCAATGTGGGAAATACAGAGGGCAGTGTATTAACACTGACAACCATCTCTGACAGCCTGATGATGCTAGCATGATGATGATTATGGTAACTGATATAATAGTGGGCTACCAGGGAGCAACCATAAAGAGGCCACACCACAGAATGGTGACAAGTGGTGACAGGAGTGGTGGCAGGGAGGATATGTTCAGGACAAATGGAGGAGAAATGAAGGAGAACATCTGGCTTTTAAAAAGATTTAGGTGTGGCATTATAATTCTAAGCGATGCCAATAAGCTTGTTATTGGAGCAAAAAGCAAGAAAAAGCGTTCTGAAAGCCGATACAGAGCTCTGAGGTCCAGCAGGCTTGAATTAAAACTCAATTAACAGGGCTCTACAGAGCAACCATTTTACTCGCATATGCAGCTAAATATTTTGCTGCGCGACCTTTCATTTTAATTTAGGAACACCAGTGCGCCTAGAAAAATTAAGGATTCTAGCTTTATTACCTCAAATATGTTTCATTGTGCTCCTAATTTTTTTTGTTTGCCAAAATTTTTCAACTTAGGCACACAAATGCTCCTTGTAAAAAAATTCAAAATAGAGAGCTGATTAAATATCTAGGCCTTATTAAATCAAATCAAGGAAATTCAAATCAAATCAGATTGTATCGTCACATGCTTCGTAAACAACAGGTGTAGACTAACAATGAAATGCTTACTTGCGGGCCATTCCCAGCAATGCAGAGAGAAAGAAAATAGAGAAATAATAAAAAAGTAATAACACGTAATAATACAAAATTATAATAAATACACAATGAGTAACGATAACTTTGCTAAATACGGGGGCGCTAGAGAGCGTGCTATGGAGTAGACGTGCATTGCTAGAGCTCCGCTCAATTTTGAAACAAATTAATATTTATCTTAACCTCTCACAACCTATAACTTCAAACAAATATGACAAAGGGAAAAGGCAACAAAAAAGGGGGCGCTAAACAAGATAATTGGAATGAGATAGACAACGAACCAATTTCAACGTCGCCGACCCACGAGGAGCTAGCTGAAGAGGCTAGCTTCCAAGAGTTCCCCACAGATCCTACTCAAAGTGACATACTGGCTGCCATAAACGCACTAAGCAAGAAGGTGGACACAAGGTTGGCTGATATCTCAAAGAGTATTGGGACTTTGGCCGAAACTGTGAAGGCAACTAAGGGAAGGGTGCACGAGGTTGAGCAGACGACAATCGATCACGAGACCAGGCTACAGGACATAGAGAAACAGTGCGCAACGCTCAAAAATGACAACAAAACCCTGAAGGCCCGACTGGAAATGCTCGAGTCGCATTCAAGACGCCAGAACATCCGAATATGTGGGATCCAGGAGGACACGGAGAAAGGGAAACCCACTGAATTTGTCTCGGAGCTGATACCGGCATTGCTGGGGAGTGAACACTTCAAAACGGCCATCCTGATCGACCGCGCACACAGAGCACAGGCAACGAAGCCGGTCAAGGGCGGGCCACCAAGGCCATTCATTGTAAGGCTGCACTATCCCCACACCAGGGATCTCATCCTCAAGCTGGCTAGTCAAAAGTTCCCCCTTAACTACAACGGAGCCAGGGTGTCTTTCTACCCAGATCTTACCTTGGAGGTGAGGAACCAACGGAAAGAGTATGATGAGGTACGCAACAAATGCAGGGCGGCCAACATCCGATATGGATTCCTCTTCCCAGCCCGGTTTAAGGTGACAGTCGAGGGATCAACACGTACGTTTGACAACGCAAAAGAGGCAGATCTGTTCTTGACAAGCAAGCTCCCCGGCTGAGGATACAGAACGGCTGTGCCAGCAGGCTAAATGGCCAAATACAGGCCAGGAATGTGTGTGAATTGAATTTCCGGCCTATGTCTTTTCGATCAGAAGATCAGAAATTGGGACTTATAGGATAGGTGAGATGTTGTGGCTAATATAGCATTGTTTGGCATGTCATGTTTTAGCGCCACTCACCCCCTAACATGAGAGTTAAGTTAAGTGTTATTTAATATTAGTTTATATGCGGAGCATCTATAGACGACGAGTTAGTTCAAGCTTTATGTCTAGACACCCTAACGTTTGTGTGTTAGCCAAGGAGTGCTTCGTTTGGGGAAGTCACTCAGTAAAGGGACGGGAGGGGGGTTGGGGTCTGTGTTTTATGTTCACGTTTATTAGTACAGGTGGCATGACAAGCTCCCGCACGGCGGGACGTTTTTCTTCTGGGTTTTGTATGACAGCAGCAATTTGCTTTAAAATAAGAAATGCCACATAGTGACCGAGCACAGAGTAGACCAGGTGGAATAAAGATAGTCAGCTGGAACTGTAATGGATTAGGGCATGTCGTGAAACGAGCTAAGGTTTTTTCTCATCTTAAATCACTGGGTGCTGACATAGTGCTTCTTCAAGAAACTCATATTAAACGCTCCGCGCAGGCCAAGCTACGAGTCGGCTGGATCGGTCAGATATACCAGTCTAACTTTGATGCAAAAGCGAGAGGGGTAGCAATCCTGATAAGGAAAAACATTCCTTTTGTTTACTCAACCTCGATTTCAGATCCTAATGGTCGGTATATTATTGTGGCTGGTACACTGAATTCAAAACCAATAACCTTGGTCAATTTATATGGACCCAACTTCGATGATCCAGTATTTTTTCAAAGGGTATTTAAGGCCATACCAAATATCTCGGATACAAGTGTTATTGTTGGAGGTGACTTTAACTGTACGTTAGACCCTCTTTTAGATAAACAGCTATCAAGGTCACTTCAACAATCAAATGCCAGTGTCTGTCTAAATACATTGATGACAAACCTTAACATTGTCGATATTTGGAGACTGACGCACCCAACAGACAGGGATTATTCTTTCTTCTCATCAGTTCATAAATCATATTCCAGAATTGACTATTTTTTGTTGGACTCCAAACTAATCTCAGCAGCTGAGTCGGTTACCTATCACCCCATTCTAATTACGGACCACTCTCCTCTGTCCATGGTGCTGAAACTCGACAATATGTCGACAGGTCGGCGACCGTGGCGCTTAGACGCATACCTGTTGAAAGATGAGGCTTTCTGTCAGTATTTGGAGGAGCAGATTGCCTTTTTCCTCAGTACTAACGACACGGGGGATGTTGACGACTCCACCCTTTGGGAATCTCTAAAGGCTGTGATTAGAGGTTACATTATTTCTTATACATCAGAGAGGAAGAAACGTGCCAATACTAGGCTGAGAGAAATTGAAAGAGAGTTAGGGGAACAGGAGAACGTTTTTAGGACAAATTCCTCGTATACAGTCCTTGAGAAGATCACAAAGTTAAAGTATGAATACAATACCATCCTTTCGAAACGGGTGGGCTCTTTACTTGCTAGAACGCAACAAAGTTATTTTGAACTGGGGGACAAACCACATAAATTATTAGCAAGACAGCTAAGGCATGTACAAGCATCTAGAGCTATTCACAAAATAAAAGACAAGAAGGGTAAAATAGTAACAGATCCGCAGGACATTAATAAATGCTTTGCACAGTTTTACTCAGAGCTATACCAATCAAAATGCGATGCTACTGATCCACAAACTATGGAACGCTTTCTCGCTGATTGTGAACTTCCTAAACTAGACAGGGGGGCAGCTGCCGCACTCGATGCAGGGA
The DNA here is from genome assembly GCF_964263955.1 of Coregonus lavaretus. Taxonomy (NCBI): domain Eukaryota; kingdom Metazoa; phylum Chordata; class Actinopteri; order Salmoniformes; family Salmonidae; genus Coregonus; species Coregonus lavaretus. The sequence goes on from NC_140018.1 coordinate 23,442,613, forward strand.
TAACCTTAGATGAAATTAACACAGCGATAGCACAATTTCCAAACAGCAAGGCCCCTGGGCCCGATGGATATGTAATAGAATTCTATAAGAAGTACTGCGCTAGTCTATCTCCACTTATGCTGCGAATGTTTCAACAATCCAAAGAAAATACCAAACTCCCGCAAACACTGTATGAGGCTACAATAGCCCTGATCTTGAAAAAAGATAGAGATTCCATGGAGATGTCGTCGTATCGCCCCGTGTCGTTACTCCCCATAGAAAACAAGGTGTTGACAAAGATATTGGCAAACCGATTGAAAAAATATATTTCCGACATCATACACCCTGACCAGACAGGTTTTATCCCGGGCCGACATATATACTACAATTTGAGACGCCTTTTCAACGTAATGTATCATGATCATAAAGTTGAGGCAGTGGTAATAGCTCTTGATGCAGAGAAGGCGTTTGATCAGATTGAGTGGAAGTATATGATGTCGGTTCTGGAGCATTTCGGATTTGGAAAGGAATTTATTAATTGGATAAGAATTATTTATGCACACCCAATGGCGTCCGTGGTGACCAATCAGGAAATGTCGCAGTCATTCCGCCTGTTCAAGGGGTGCCGACAGGGGTGCCCTATTTCGCCTGCTCTCTTCGCTATAGCCATGGAACCCCTTGCTACGCGCATTCGGGCATGTGCCGATATAGCTTCTGTTAAAATAAAAGACACACAGCACAAAATTTCCCTATATGCAGACGATGTTCTTTTGTTTTTGTCCAAGCCTAAAACGTCTATTCCACCATTACTTAACTTGATAAACACATTCGGCTCCTTCTCTGGCTACAAGATAAACTGGCAAAAAAGTGAGATGATGCCAATATCACGGCCTGTGGATATGCAATTTCTGCAATCTACCCCGCTTAGAACAGTGAGAGACAAGTTCACAAGCCTTGGCATTGTAGTGACAAGAGACCTTGACCAGCTATTGAAAGTGAATTGGGACATGAAAATATATCAGCTTAAACAAAATATCGATTTCTGGAAAACTCTGCCTATTTCCTTGGTTGGTCGTATAAACGCTATTAAAATGGTTGTCCTACCCAGGTTTCTTTACCTCTTCCAATGTCTACCCAATTTCATACCACAAAGCTATTTTAAGAAACTGGATTCAATAGTAACTCCATTTTTATGGGATAACAAGGCAGCCAGAATTGCAAAGAAGCATTTATGCAAGTACAAGATAGAGGGGGGCTTTGGCCTTCCTCACTTCAAACTGTATTATTGGGCTGCTAATCTGAACATTGTGTCTTTCTGGAGGGAAAGTTTACCTGAGATGAGACGGAAGGATATGCCTTCATGGCTTTTGATTGAGCAGGCCTCCTGTCAACGTTCCTCACTCCCTGCACTTGTTAATAGCCCATCATATGTGAAAAAAGCCACTTATGACTCCAATCCAGTCATTTGTCATACTCTTAGGATCTGGAAACAGATTAGGGATTTTCTTAACATACCCACTGTGTACATAGACAGCCCGATTAGCCGGAATCATGCTTTCCACCCTGCAATGGATGATGTGGTGTTTTCACAGTGGAGGGAGAAGGGGCTCACAACAATTGGTAATCTATACATAGATGGTCAGTTAGCTTCATTTCAACAACTACAGGCAAAGTTCAACATGCCAACAACACATTTTTTCAGATACCTCCAAATCAGGAATTTCTTAAGGACACACATCCCACAGTATGGCATGAAGCCAAATAGTCCTACATTAGATAGCTTGATCCTTGTCAAACCCCATTCAAAAGGGTCGGTCTCCAGACTGTATGATGTGCTACAGGCCCACATAGAGGTATCCACAGACACCATTAAAAGGGCTTGGGAACAAGAACTTGGTTCAGAAATCTCAAATGAGGACTGGATAGAAGCTCTCAGGAATATAAACCACAGTTCAGTGAATGCCAGACACAACCTTGTACAGTTTAAGGTGATACACAGGTTACACTACTCAAAAGTAAAACTGCATAAAATATTCCCGGACACCTCACCACTGTGTGAGAGGTGCAAGCAGGAGGAGGGGACGTTGTCCCACTTATTCTGGACATGCCCTAAATTACAGGCTTACTGGGCTCTCATTTTTGATTACTTATCTAAGGCCTTTGATAGAGTTCTAGCCCCAGACCCATTGATCGCTCTGTTTGGTACAGTTGATGGGAATAACCAGGAGGGGAAAGCTGTCTCTCTTTGTACTCTATTAGCCAAAAGGCTCATATTGCAATTTTGGAAAGTGGAGACTGTACCTACCTTTGAAATGTGGTTACGGGATTTAGGGAATGTAATCCATATGGAAAAGATTCGATACAACACCTCCAATAGAAGTCCATTGTTTTACAAAATATGGCAGCCGATACTGGATAAATGGTCTAGTCCCGCTTCATAACTGGGCTGACGATCTGCTGCTACTCTGTGCTGTACTCCACTCAATATTTATTTTTGGCTGAACTACACTGCTTGTAATGACTATATGCTGTCTTCTTATACACGTACCACCTAATAGGATTTTGTTTTATTTTGTGTATGTGTGAGTTAACTTTTGTTTTGTCCTCTAAACTGGCCATCCCATCCAACAGTACAATGAATGTCATTGTTTGTATTGCTGTCTCTTTTACTTTATTTTTATTGGAAAATAATAAACATATTATAAAAAAAAAAAAAAAAAAAAAAAAAAAAAAAAAAAAACTTTGCTAAATACACGGGGTACCAGTACCGAGTCGATGTGCAGGGGTACGAGGTAATTGAGGTAGATATGTAGATATAACTAGGAATAAAGTGATAATAAACAGCAGCAGCAGCATAAGTAATGAGTCAAAAAAGTTAGTTCAACTCTCCCGAGTGGCGCAGCGGTCTAAGGCGCTACATCGCAGTGCTAGCAGGCGTCACTACAGACCCGGGTTCGATCCCAGGCTGTGTTGCAGCCTGCCGCGACTGGGAGACACATGAGGCGGCGCACAATTGGTCCAGCGTCGTCCGGGTTAGGGGAGGGTTTGTCTGGCCGGGATGTCCTTGTCCCATCGCGCTCTAGCGACTCCTTGTGGCAGGCTGGGCGCATGCACGCTGACTGGTCGCCAGCTGTACGGTGTTTCCTCTGACACATTGGTGCGGCTGGCTTCTGGGTTAAGCAAGCAGTGTGTCAAGAAGCAGTGCGGCTTGGCGGGGTCGTGTTTCGGAGGACGCATGGCTCTCGACCTTCGCCTCTCCCGAGTCCGTACGGGAGTTGCAGCAATGGGACAAGACTGTAACTACCAATTGGATATCATGAAAATGGGGAGAAAAAGGGGTAAAAAGTACACAAATAAAAAAAAATAAAAAAAGTGAGTGCAAAAAGGGTCAATGCAGATAGTCCGGGTAGCTATTTGGTTAACTAAATTTAGGCGGCAGGTAGCTTAGTGGTTAAGAGCGTTGTGCCAGTAACCGAAAGGTTGCTGGTTCTAATCCCCGAGCCGACTAGGTGAAAAATCTGTCGATGTGCCCTTGAGCAAGGCACTTAACCCTAGTTGCTCCTGTAAGTCGCTCTGGATAAAAGCGTCTGCTAAATGACAAAAATAAATAAAAATAAAATAATATTTAACTAACTATTTAGCAGTCTTATGGCTTGGGGGTAGAAGCTGTTCAGGGTCCTGTTGGTTCCAGACTTGGTGCAGAGAGAACAGTCTATGACTTGGGTGGCTGTAGTCTTTGACCATTTTTAGGGCCTTCCTCTGACACCACCTGGTACAGAGGCGTACTGGGCCGTACGCACTACCCTCTGTAGTGCCTTGCGGTCGGATGCCAAGCAGTTGCCATATCAAGCAGTGATGCAGCCAGTCAAAATGCTCTCAATGGTGCAGCTCTATAACTTGTTGAGGATCTGAGGGCCCTCACAAGCCTCCTGAGGGGGAAGAGGCGTTGCCATGCCCTCTACACAACTGTGTTGGTGTGTGTGGACCATGATAGATCCTTAGTGATGTGGACAATGAGGAACAGGAAGCTCTTGACCCACTCCACTACAGCCCCTCGATGTGAATCGGTGCATGCTCGACCCGCCGTTTCCTGTAGTACAAGATCAGCTTCTTTGTCTTGCTGACGTTGAGGGAGAGGTTGTTGTGCTGGCACCGCACTACCAGGTTTCTGACTTCCACCCTATAGGCTGTCTCATCGTTGTCGGTGATCAGGCCTACCACCGTCGTGTTGTCAGCTAACTTAACGATGGTGTTGGAGTCGTGTGCGGCCATGCAGTCGTGGGTGAAGGGGACTAAGCACGAACCCCTGAGGGGCTCCCGTGTTGAGGGTCAGTGTGGCGGATGTGTTGTTGCCTACCCTCACCATCTGGGGTCGGCCCGTCTGGAAGTCCAGGATCCAGTTGCAGAGGGAGGTGTTCAGTCCCAGAGTCCTTAGCTTAGTGATGAGCTTGGAGGGCACTATGGTTTTGAACGCTGAGCTGTAGTCAATGAACAGCACTCTCACATATGTGCTCTGTTTGTCTAGGTGGGAGAGGGCAGTGTGGAGTACATTTACATTACATTTTACATTTACGTCATTTAGCAGACGCTCTTATCCAGAGCGACTTACAGTTAGTGAATACATATTTTTATATACTGGCCCCCTGTGGGAATCGAACCCACAACCCTGGCGTTGCAAACACCATGCTCTATCAACTGAGCTACATCCCTGCCGGCCATTCCCTCCCCTACCCTGGACGACGCTGGGCCAATTGTGCGCCGCCCATGAGTCTCCCGGTCGCGGCCGGCTGCGACAGAGCCTGGATTTGAACCAGGATCTCTAGTGGCACAGTTAGCACTGCGATGCAGTGCCTTAGACCACTGCGCCACTCAGGAGTACAATAGAGATTGGGCCATCTGTGGATCTGTTGGGGCGGTATGAGAGTTGGAGTGGGTCAAGGGTGTCTGGGATGATGGTATTGATGTGAGCCATTAAGAGTGATTTCAGATGTTATTGTATGAAATCAAAGAGGGGCGAGAGCCTAAAACACACACACATACACACATTTTAACAACTGTTATTCATGACACAATAAAAAAAGGAATGTTTGGAGGGCGAGGTCTGTGTTTTCCACCCTTATATAGTCAGGGAGGTCATTCCAGACAGGGGGTTTAATGCACCCAGAATAAACTCATCTGGTTCTGATTTGCATTGCGGCAGTAGAGAAAAACAGGGCTACATAGAGAGAGAGAGAGAGAGAGAGAGAGAGAGAGAGAGAGAGAGAGAGAGAGAGAGAGAGAGAGAGAGAGAGAAGCAGAGAAAGGGAGAAAGAGAGAGACAGTTTGAGAGAGAGCGCAAGTGAGAGACAGAAAGACAGCGAGACAGCGAGAGATGGGGAACTAGGCCTGCGGAAGCCTGGGGCTGGTAGTACTCAGCCCTCCCCTCCCACAGCTCACAGAGCTGGGGAGAGCCTCCTTACAGTGTTCCTGCATCTAACAATGAAAATCACAGTGTCGCAGACACCCTACACACAGCCTTCTTTCCCCAGAGCAGGATGGATGGATGGCTGTGCATGGCTCTTTTGTGTTCCAGGCCAAATTACGGCCAGTAACAGTCAGCTGTAGAATGTAGAGCTAGATAGAGATACACTACAGTACATTACCAAAAGTATGTGGACACATGCTTGTTGAACATCTCCTTCTAAAATCATGGGCATTAATATGGAGTTGGTGCCATTTGCTGCTATAACAGCCTCCACTCTTCTGGGAAGGCTTTCCACTAGATGTTGGAACATTGCTGCGGGGACTTGCTTCCATTCAGCCACAAAAGCACTGATGTTGGGCGATTAGGCCTGGCTCGCAGTCGGCGTTCCAATTAATCCCAAAGGTGTTCAATGGGGTTGAGGTCAGGGCTCTGTGAAGGCCAGTCAAGTTCTTCCACACCGATCACGACAAACCATTTCTGTATGGACCTCGCTTTGTGCACGGGGGCATTGTAATGCTGAAACAGCAAAGGGCCTTCCTCAAACTGTTGCCACAAAGTTGGAAGCACAGAATCATCTAGAATGTCATTGTATGCTGTAGCGTTAAGAATTCCCTTCACTGGAACTAAGGGGCCTAGCCCGAACCATGAAAAACAGCCCCAGACCATTATTCCTCCTCCACCAAACTTTACAGTTGGCACTATGCATTGGGGCAGGTAGCGTTCTCCTGGCATCCGCCAAACCCAGATTAGTCCGTCAGACTGCCAGATGGTGAAGCATGATTCCACTGCTCCAGAGTCCAATGGCGGCGAGCTTTACAACACTCCAGCCGACGCTTGGCATTGCGCATGGTGATCTTAGGCTTTTGTGCGGCTTCTCGGCCATGGAAACCCATTTCATGAAGCTCCAGACGAACAGTTATTGTGCTGATGTTGCTTCCAGAGGCAGTTTGGAACTCGGTAGTGAGTGTTGCAAACAAGGACAGACGATTTTTACGCGATACGCGCTTCAGCACTTATCGGTCCCGTTCTGTGAGCTTGTATGGCCTACCACTTCGCGGCTGAGCCAATGTTGCTCCTAGACATTTCCACTTCACAATAACAGCACTTACAGTTGACCGGGGCAGCTCTAGCAGGGCAGAAATTTGACAAACTGACTTGTTGGAAAGGTGGCATCCTATGTCGGAGCCACGTTGAAAGTCACTGAGCTCTTCAGTAAGGCAATTCTACTGCCAATGTTTGTCTCTGGAGATTGCATGGCTGTTTGCTCGATTTTATACACCTGTCAGCAACGGGTGTGGCTGAAATAGCCGAATCCACTAATTTGAAAGGTTTGTCCACATACTTTTGTATATATAGTGTAGATAGAGATAGATAGCTACAGTAAATGAGGAGTACTCCCTCCTCCGCTCAGTCCCTCCACCTTGGCACAACCACTCATAAATCACACTCCTTTCTCTTCCCCCCTCTCTCATCCCCCCATCCTCCCTGTCACTGAGGAGAATTCCCCCTCCTTCTCCTTACCATACATTCACCTCGCTGCTAAAGCACAAATCACCTCCTCTCATCCATCTCTGTCTCTCTCTACCTCCCCCCTCCATCTGTCCTACAGCAGGGTATTATTCTCAATGCTAAGCGAAGTAGCAGCTTGTGGTGTTCCCATCACAGACTACAAATAGGCTGATTCATTGAAACAATGAACGCAATGCAGTTAGCATAGCATAGCTAGCCTCTGCCTCTCTGTTTGTACAGTCTGTAGCCTCCCTCAGTTAGCCAGTTAGCCCCCTCTGGCCCTCTGTACCCCTGACCCAGCTAGCCTGTCCTCTCTGTGCAGGCAGGCAGAAAGGTGCAGTGCAGTGTGAAATGCCACATACACTTCATACCCTGTTGGCTCTCGAGCCCCAGCCACACATCCCACTGCCTCACAAACACACACACACCCACGACACACACACACACCCACGACACACCCACACACACACACACACACACACACACACACACACACACACACACACACACACACACACACACACACACACACACACACACACACACACACACACACACACACACACACACACACACACACACACACACACACACACACACACCATTCCCACTGCCTCACAAACACCAGCTAAACACACACACCCCTGCCTCTCTTGCCCCAGCAGGGTCACAGCGAGCCACCCACCAGGGTCAGTGGCCTTTCTCAGCAACCCCTTCTCACTGCTGTCCGATAGACTGGGGGCAGCAACTCTCCCACACTGTGACCTAGACAACACAACATAACACTGACTCAGAGGGGCAGGGGGCTGCACAGTGGGGTATGGGCCTGCAGTGCAAGATGGCTCCACAAGTCATCCCAAGCATTCTGCCTGCCAAATATAATGTACACCTTCCACAGTTCAACAGATAGGAAAATATGTATTCTGTGTTTATTTTCGAGAGGTCCTGGAGAATACATCAACTGTATTTAAATAAACGGTATTCACCTGAACCCCAGTTACATAACAGGACAAGATAAAAGTGTCCAGGGCCAGCAGGATGTGCTGCAATACCCAAAAGAGGATACAAGTCGATCAGGGTGATCTCTGTTAGCCTGAACAGAAACAGAACAGGGCTGGATTTGGACTGGATGGATTACGTGGTCACAGCGTTCCTCTAGGCCAAACAGTATCTGGTCCAAGTTACACTGAGAGGAGGAGATGAGCTCCGTCTTATATCACAGGCCAGAATCTTGAACAGCATCCAAGCAGCCCAACTTGACCCAATGACTCACATCATGAAGTTATCCTAGATGAGTACAGGACACTGAGTCCAGGTGAAGAAAATAGCAAGTCTCAGATCAACAACATGTAGCCTGATAGAACTGTTGGGAGGTGGTGGTGGTAGTGATGAGGGATTGTGAAAGAGAAGGTTGCGTCATCATCATCATTGTAAATAGAACCCTGCTGCAGCCTCGTGTTGTGTTCCACCAGCCAGGCCCTGTTGAGCAATCACACACGTGTCTATTAGCCAATCAACAGCTCTGTGGTGTGGCCTCACTTAGTATGTGTGGTGTGGAAGAGAGAATGTGTGTGTCTGAGAGAAAATGTGTTCACTCCGTGGCCTTGTGAGCACGTGTTTAAGAATATGTGGATGAGTATACAATAACGTGTGTGTGAAGGATGGTATGTGTTGTAGGTGTGAGACAATGTGCGCGGATATGGGTAAGAGTGTATGTGTCAGACACATTTCTAACATGTGTTTCTCCCCTTTATAGACTTTCTCCCTGAAGCGTGTGTAGGATGTAGCCTGCTAGCTTTTCCGCCACATTAGCACGTATTTAGCCACAGCTATCTGGTTTCACGGCACCGGGCTGTTACCGCGGCGCTGGCGCCAAGGAGACAGGTCACCGGGGAAGAACACCCGAGTCAGGAGCTCTGGACGTTCCATTCTCGTAAACCAAGGGCCCGGCCAGAGGCCAAAAAGGAGGCTCCTATAAAAACACAGCCGCTTTTACAGATGGGGTCCGACAGGGGCCAGAGTACGGGGAATGGGAGGGGGGTGAGGGTGGGGGAGGGACGGGACTGCTTTATTGTCCTGTTGCTTGGCTAACTGCAGAGAGGGAGATATAAATGGGATGTTTTGATTCAGGTTTAATTCGGGATGGGTAAACATCCTATTGTCCAGCCACTCAGGGATGTGATGTAAGGAACTGGAAGGACCCCTGCCTGGGTAGAAGGTAGCCTCTGTCCTGCCTGTCACAAACAAAGGAAGAATCAGATGACTGAACAGTCTGATGGTAGGCTTAGGAATAGGATGTCATCAGTCACACACACCATGTATCATCATCTGACTCAGGTATGGGGTGTGTAGGATTTGTTCTTACCCACAGCAGCACTATGGGCAGCTCACTGTTCCAATACCTTTCGATTGTACTGATCCTAACATGTTTTCATGTCCGTCAATATCATCATTCATCAGACTTTTGACATTTGTTTACAGACCAACTCACATGACGTCAATCAATCTGCAATGACGACCATGCGGTTTATAACTCACCATCATAAATGTAATTCAAAGCACATCAATCTAATCTATTTATGTAGTGAGGTGGAATCCAAATGGGAAAGCAGTAACGTTGGCTTCCTGTCAGCCGGCGCTCCTCGTGTCATGACATGCCTGTCCTGCTAGCTGTCATCTGCGCAGCAGTGGAACTCTCTCTCCACTGGTGGCCTCCCGAGTGGCGCAGTGGTCTAAGGCAATGCATCGCAGTGCTAGCTGTGCCACTAGAGATTCTGGTTCAAATCCAGGATCGGTCGTAGCCGGCCGCGACCGAGAGACCCATGGGGCGGCGCATAATTGGCCCTGCGTCGTCCAGGGTAGGGGAGGGAATGGCCGGCAGGGATGTAGCTCAGTTGGTTCAATTCCCACGGGGGGCCAGTATGAAAAATAAAATAATGTATGCACTCACTAACTGTAAGTCGCTCTGGATAAGAGCGTCTGCTAAAAGACTAAAATGTAAATGGTGTTGCATCACCATCACCACAGATAGCAATTGGCTAGCTAGCCCTCCCAACTTGCTCCTGTCCTGGACTCAATAGCATGCTTCAGGGAAGAGATGTGCTGATGTAACCAGAGAGAGAGCTAGGACACGGTGTACAGACAGAGATGGAGGCAAGGGCACCAGCTGAAATATGAGGCGGCACATAGGACAGGAGAGGAGAGAAGAGAGGGCAGGCAGGCAGGGTGTGCTATCTGAGCTGAGCACTGCCCAAAAAGGAGCACAGTTTAGTGGCCATAAACAGAGATGTGAGCTAAGGTTAGCAGTCATTATGGCATTATGGCTGTTGTCCCTCTACCGGTTATGCATTCAGCCCGTCAACAATAACAAGCTCTAGGCTAATTCTTAGTGAATAGTAGAGAGCAGCGGTGTCCGATCCGGTCAGGGTTGCATAACACCTTCAGTGGCTGAGCAGCAGCTTTGATGCTGTGTGTTTGTGTATGCCCAGTTTGGTTACAGTCTTATGTAATAGTTATCCAATCCAAAGTTCATGTAAGAGTCCTCAAACCCAAACCTCAGTGATAGAGTGTAAACAAGTGTGTGCAGTATAATTCTGCACAGTATGTAGTATGCCTATGTGTAGATGTGTCAATAATCCCACCGAGGCCAGCGCTGTGTGTGTGTGTGTGTGTGCACGAGGACACGAGGGGACAGATGGTCCTATGGCCCAGTGTGTGTGTTCATATATCCTTCTCTAATCTCCCAGCCATTAGGGTTAATGGAGCCCTGTTGAAGGAGGGACACAGTCAGAAAGACAGGCCAGCTGGATGTATGAATATAGACCACCTCCCTCTCTCCATCCATCCCTCTCTCTCCCTCTCTCACACTCTTTCTCTCTGTCCCTCAGCAGCCTAACCGACCTGAAGCAGAAACAAAGGGCTCAGCAGTCAGCATAGTCTCAGTGAGAACGCTTGGCTTGCCTCACCCATTATACAGTGTCTGTAGCAGACTAGATAAAACAAGCCTGAACAGGACACGAAAGGAGCGGAGGCTGGTTGGGTCTGGGGAGATGTGCAGAGCCATCAGGCCTGTCAGAGCTGAGAGACTTCAAAAAGAGAGAGGAGACGTATGACTGGGCTCAGCTCTCCAATAACACTGGCTGACGACAGAGGATGGCTTCAGATGAGTCTGCAGATGGTCAACGCCCAGTCTACACTGAGACCAGGGGAATTACTGTCGTATAACCGTAAAGTTCCCTAAACATGTCCTCAATCAACACCTAAAACACTCGGTTTGTTCCCTGTCATTCCTCGACGCACAGAGACGATCCATCGATTACCTCACTTCAGTCACAGTCACCTCAATCATATGACCACTGAGTTCCCTCCTCCTTCCTGCAGCTATCCACATCCTTCCATCAGCAGCTCACAGGAACGCAACCCCAGCAGCACGTTGCATGTCATCAATATGCATTACACTGGTGTATCAGTGCACATGGCTCTGTAGCCTAACTACAGCCTAGCTGCTGTATCCTTCCCTTAGCTCATTAAAGACACATTTTAATTAGAGCTCTGCCTTTAACACTAGGGGGCAAGTATTCCTGGTGTATACCGTAGAGCCTGGGTAGGGACTGTAATACCCTGTTAGCTATACTGTAGTAAACATGCCTCTGTAATGAAGCAGGGCCGCTCTCATTTCCTCTCCTCTCATCCCTTCTTCTTTCTTTCATTAAGTCCAGGGTGTCTCAGTTCATCTGTATGTGATAGGGATAGACCTCAGCTTTAGAGAGAGAGAGAGAGAGGTATGATATGAGATAAGGACCTGTAATGCTTCCTGCCCCAGGGGCCCTGCAGGCTATATGAACATACTCAGGAAGAGAGGGATCGATTGGCCATTTGTATTTTATGTAGCACGTGACAAGAGGGGGGGGAAAGGGGAGAAGGGCTAAGTGGAGGTTTTTACGACAGGAAAGATGGTGAGAGGTGAATCTATTGCATTTGTGTTTACTGTGTCTGTGGGTATTCTTGAGGGTAGGAACAGAGAATGGGAAGACAAGAGAGGGGAAGAGGGAGGTAGCCGGGAGGGAGAGAGGTGTGTGTGTGTGTGTGTGTGTGTGTGTGTGTGTGTGTGTGTGTGTGTGTGTGTGTGTGTGTATGCCAGCTCCACCTCCTGCCCTGTGGGCTCTGAGACTGACAGGTAGAGCAGGGTCGTGACTTCATGTCCCACAGAAAGACACTGAAGCTGGGGCAGATTGATGAATGAAAGGCCCCTCCATCATACACTGGGTGTTAAAAGTGCACCTACCACAACGGCCCTATCAAAGCCATAATAGCTAACATCTGATGTCAATTATTGTTAGCCTAGAGCAAAGGGAAGTGTGACACCAGAAATGACGCATCACTAGGCTAAACCCTACAATCTCAGAGCAAGGCTGTTAGAAGAATGTTCATGAAAAACCTTGAGAAAGCTCAAAATAACAACCTTCTGGGTTTTAGAAGAGAGGAGATTAGTGGAGTGACCTCATTCAGCACCTCCATTCATTTTCAGAAGGATATTTTTTCTTCTTCTCCTGAGGTCTTTAGTTCTGTTGAATTACACCAGTTCTAGATGATTTCAAACTGAGAAGCCGTTCATTCACAGACTGAAACCGGCAAAGCTTTTAATCTCTGTGTCATTTGAGACGTGAAAACTTTCAAGGCCATTACTGTTCATTAAAATAATATTCAGGATTTCTGAAATGCTTAGAGAAGCCACATGGAGAACATAAATCTTAGAAAGTGAAACAAGTTGCTTGCATCTCATGAGGCTGAAAAACGAATCTTGTAATATCATTTTTGGCCCATTCCACTAACCACCAGTCCAAACCAAATACCATCACCATCTTTTACCACTTCACCTCCAGGTGGGTGCTGGGATTTGTAGTCTAATAAAGTGTTGTGCCTCTCTCTAAGAGACGTCACTGAAAAAGACCCTAGTTATGAAGATGCCTATACGAAACCCCCAAGAACTTGGTCTTCCTATTGTCAGACGTTGAGGACACAGAATGCTGTGAGTGTCCTGCTGCGATAGATACTTCTTCCTATGCTTCCATCCTCCTCAAAGGGGTGTAATCTAACATGGTGAAAAGCAGGCTGTGTATTTAGAGAACAGACCTAGGACACGCACTCCTTCCTGGTCTTTCATCCTGTCTGTCAGAGAATTGCCTTTCCAGGCAGATCCTCGCTGGGGGGGGGGGGCACATAATTAAGCTGGCATGGAGACTGGCATGGACACTTCCTGTGTGTGTCATCTCAGTTACATCCAGTTACATTCAGTTATCCTTCTCCTCCAGGTACATCTACGTAACATGGATTTAAAGAGGAATATGAAGTGTGTGTAATCCAGTGAGAGGTGCTAACCTAGTTGTGTCTCTACTCCTCATTAGTGGATTTGCACACACTACAGTTTCCCAGGGCAGGATTTGCCTCCAAACTCTTCAAAATGCTTTAAATCTCAGATCGGTTCAGGATGAAAGATTATCCTATTAGAAATGCATGGATGGTTTCTTTATCTACAGGAGTGGCGAATCTACTCTTTTCTTGAATGTTGGGAAAATATCCACAGAAACAATGAAGCCTACCTCAGCAACATTACTTTGAAACATTGTGTCACTGTGGAATTCCCTCATTGTTTTCAGTTAGAGAAACCATTCAGGGAAAATGACTGGAAAATTGACTTGAAAAGCATCCAGGGAATAAAGAGATGAAGAGCTGTTTTTAAACTGCCAGAGAAGAGCCAAGGGCTGCCAGAGAGAGAGAAAAGGGAAAGTTTGGTTTCCTTGGGAACTCTGACGGAGGCGGGAGAAACTGGTGAAACATCAATCAAGCCTTCGTCTAGAAGAAAGCCATTGTGCGCTGTGTTTAGAGTCATCCCCTTCGCACTGAGCGGAAAACAAACCAGACTCATAATACAGACAAATGCACGCACCTACACACATACACACCACACACACTTTCCCTCACTCGTCGACCTCATTCCACTTCCCCTCCACCCATGCTAGCCTGTATCAGGGCCTTGACGATGGACAGTGTGTGTACCAGACACGGATTGACAGTCAGTCAGACAGGCCGGGTTTTGTCTTTTCATTGCCCTTATATTAACTCTGGGGGGGTCCCACTAATTACAAAGGGCAGCGATGAAGGCTGCAGGAGGCCCCATATACACACATGGCTCAACTCCAAGTCTAATGACGAGCCTAATCCATACATGAACTGGACCTCTTCCTGTCTTCACACCGCCATGCCCCCCTAAACTACAGAACAGATTCAGAACAGTTGGGGGCCATCCGGTTTATTTAATAAATCCTACTAATATCCCATGAGATTATGTACAAAGAACCATTTTACAACATCCACTAAATGAGGTGTTAATCAAGTTGGGGTTACGTTCCTTGAAAGGGTCCAGGATCGGTGTAAGAGGATTTGGTTTTTATTAAAGGTTTATTAATGGGAAACAGAAATGTGGTAACAGCACTGTGTAAATAACAGAATGCTAACATGCATTGTGGACTAGCTAAATGGTGTATCCAGGTTAGCATGCAAGCTAGTACAGTAGCTTATTATCATTCATTTCATTGTTTGAACTGAGTTTCAGTTCCTTAAGGTGGTTCATTATGTATCCTCTTCCTTCAGCCGCATATTTAGTCTGTAGAATACGTGTTGATGCCAGCAGTGAAGGAATAGGAGCCAACAGACGCCTACAGCATACGACTACAAATTCAAATGTCAAACTGTGCTCACTCACTCACTGAGCCTGAAAGACAAAGAAAGACACAAACTATACTAAACTGCACAGAACTACCTTAACACCAGGTTTGTTTCATTCCCTCCACAGTGGTACCATAACAGCAGGAAAAGCAGCAGGGAGACCATTCCCTTTGTGAATGCAAATGTCAAAATCAACACCCGGTCACATGTGGTGCATAAAAAAACCTGTCACCACTGCCAAAGGCATCTCTGTGAAGACGAGGGAAGATGGAGCTGGGTTCAGCTCAACTGACACAGTACAGCAGATAAGGATAAGACACACACACACAGGCACTGATCCCTGGTCCCAGTGGAGAAACTAACTAGCTCTGATTCATCCGTATCTAAGTCAGCGGCTCAGAGAGCGAGAGGGAGCTACAGAGAGGAAGAGGCTGGGGAGAGCCAGGGGAACAAAGGAACACTGCTTATTTTTATGACACTATTAAAGCTAACTGCGCTAGCTAGCTACTGTGTGTTAGCGCACTGCCAAAGGATCAGATAATATGCTGGCTAACTAATTGCAGCATTACCGCAAAAATGGAAGACGCAAGTGGAAGGGGGAAAAAGTAAGAAACTTGTCTGTCGGCCCTGCATTAAAGACCAAAATTGGTTAAAGAAAATTGTGATAAATAAAAATGTATACCAGTTTCACTTAAGGACCAAAAAATTGACAGCTGTGCCATATAGATTGCAAAATAGTTGGGAAGAGATTTTCGATGTACTGATTCCATGGCACTGATACGCAAAACGACACCGGATTCAAAACTTTGAATTTTTAAATTTGAATTATTATACAACATTCTTGCAACCAATATAATGTTTTATATATGGGAGATACAACCATCCCAGCTCTGCAGATTTTTCTGCGAAGAGTCAGCATCATTAGATCATTTGTTTTGGTACTGTCCATACGTAGCTTGTTTTTAGTCGCAGGTCTATGAATGGCTAAAGAATTGCAACATTTATCTGGAGCTAACTCTGCAAATAGCACTGCTGGGTGATTTGAAAAGTCATAGTCAATCGATCAATAATATAATACTACTTTTAGCAAAAATATGTATCTTTAATTTACAATCTGTAGAAACTATGAGAATAGAAAGGTTCAGAACGTTTGTGAAACATCACAGCACAGTTGAAAAATATATGGCAAATATAAATAAAAAATGGATGGTGTTAAGAGATGGATGGGAGGGGTTGAATGGAGCTGAAGGGTGAGACTAAAAACAACAAGATAACTAATGTAAACTATACTGTGTCCGTAAACTGTATATAGGTTCAGAACTTTTGTGAAACAGCACAGTTAAAAATATATGGAAAATAGCAATCAAACTGGATGGTCTTCAGAGATAGATGGGAGGGGTTGAGGGTAGCTGAAGGATGGTATTAAAAACAAACAAAAGATAACTATTGCAAAATACATAGTGTCTGTAAAATGTATATAGTATGTATAAGCTGTAAGTAGAAGCCTACGTGTTGTTGTCCATTAGTTTACTCCAATTAGGGGAGGGGAGGTAGGGTTAGGGGAAAATAAAAAATAAAAAATATATATGCTGGCTACAGTGGCTAGCAGTTAGCGTTAGCATACAGCCCTGTACCTCACAGCGGGATGTGATGGAAAATGTTTGTGCTTTTCTAATAACCCATTTCTGTGTTCTATGTTTGTGCTTTTCTAATAACCCATTTCTGTGTTCATGCAAGTGACTGATTGAACGAATCCTCACTATCAGTATCTGCAATTTGGCAGAACGCCCAGACCCTTGTTTTGAGAATGAAAGATATCTCAGTTTCAAGGTCTCAGCTTAGAGAGAAGAAGCTTCGTGAGGTATTGGTCGGTCACATGAATGAAGCAAACGTTAATTATGAATTCATTATGAATGATGAATTAGCTAAATCATGCAAATATAACTTGTCTGTATATAAGAGAACTAACGGGACTGCCCCGGTGGAGCTCCTGATCGACATGTGTACTTGGTGCATTGAGTTGGTTGGAACCTCTCCAGCGTGCTGATAATAAAGAATGATTCATTTAAGATTGACTTCAAGTGTTCCTGTGTAGAATTTCCACGACAGGGATTAGCATATGAAAGCTAGCATATTGGACAAACAAATACCCTTCTGCTTATGCATGAGTGGACAGGGATTAAAGGCTCATGCAAATATGTAGGATCTCTGTAGGCCTAATTCTGCTATTAGGCCTAACCTTTATCAAATAGGCTACATGTGAGTGGATCCAATTACAGTAACCATTCGGTGAACACAAAACAAAACAAGAATCTTGATAACATTGCTGACATTTTGGACCGGACTCTCCAAGTGGGTAGATTTCCATTTTCAAGACTTTGCTTAGACTAAAGACCCATCTGACATATTACCCAGTGGGAAATGTCATATTCAGGTATATAATAGCTAACCTTGCTAACTTCAGTGAAGGACGGTCTTTGCCAAGTCTTTGTGTGGCCTGCCCTAACCCATCATTAGTAAGATGAGAGGGGAGCAGCTGGTCTAGCGGTCGTGTTAGGGACTAGAGGGGTGACGGGGCAGGGCACTGGGGGCCTTGCCCAAACAATACCCCTCCCCCTTCCTTCAATCACAGCCTAACACAATTACCCCCCTCACAGTCAAACACTAATGAGATGAGCCCCAACTGGCCGAGCATGCTTGGGATGGTGCAAAGCTACACCAAATCTCATTTCAGAGTAGCCTCTCTACTTAGGTCTCTTCTGGGAGGTGGAAACTAGGTTCGGATGAGCAGGAGATTTAGACACTTACTCCAAAATGGCAGAACCAACCTCCTAGAAACAAGGATTCTAGACAGCAAATCTACATGGATGGCTGAGCTGCCTAAATTCATTAGACACCATAAAAAGCACAGAGGGGAGCAGTTGTTGGCCCTTTTTAACTGGGAACAATGGTTCCCGAATTCCCTCCAAAATGTGAGCCTATCCCGGGCCTACCTTTCAAACAACTGGAATTGGTCATACAAGGGCTTGCAAAAGTGGGGGACTATGAAGAATCAAACATAGACATGTTGAGCTATAGACCTGACACTCACTATTGATACACAGGGTTGAGTGTTAAGTGTAAATCCTTTGTGATGGAGTGAGTGCTGAGGTGCCCTTCATCGATACGCATGGGTGTTCTCTAGTATTAATAGCACACTCAGGGGAATGCTAAGCATCCTTCCTGCATGTCTTGGGCCACCTCCGTGTTTATTCCTGGCCCATATGTCACTGTGCTCAGCTCAGGTTGCCTCTCTCAACTGCCCATCATCTCCATGGTAACCTAACACCCCGGTGATGGCCTGGGCTCGACCTGCATTACGTAAAGCACCCCATGGATCTGGATGTCTCCACAGGGCCAAAATAAGAACCTGAGAGCCCTGTCCATGTCACGTCACAAACAACTGCTGATCTGATATCAGGAGAACCTTCACTTGGTCTTGACTAAGATATTGGCTAGCAGCATTCTACCCTGCATCCCACTGCTGGCTTGCCTCTGACGCTAAGCAGGGTTGGTTCTGGTCAGTCTCCCTGGATGGGAGACCAGATGCTGCTGGAAGTTGTGTTGGAGGGCCAGTAAGAGTCACTCTTTCTTCTGGCCCCCCCAAAAATATCCCAATGCCCCAGGGCAGTGATTGGGAACATTGCCCTGTGTCTTTCAGATGGTACGTTAAATGTGTGTCTTGACTCTCTGTGGTCACCAAAGAGCCCATGGCACTTATCCTGGCTAAATACCCTATCTAACCATCATGCCCAGCTTCCAATTGGCTCTTTCATCCCCTGTAACTATTCCCCAGGTTGTTGCTGTAAATGAGAATGTGTTCTCTGTCAACTTACCTGGTAAAATAAAGAATTTCAACTTACATGGAGTAGTTAACCCTGGCAGAACATTATGTCAGCTATTGGAAAGAGTCTTCAACAGGAAATAGACTGTTGACATGAACCACCGATATGTTCTCCTCTGCAACACAACCCCCCAATAAAAAGCTTTACAGCCAACCATCTGATGGGCCTGTTTACCCAGAACCACTGTGGTGAATCCAAAGGCACCCCTGAGGTAATTATGAGGAGGCTTGCTGCTGTCCTGGCCATGTATAATTAGAGAGGAGGGTCATGGGGCGGCCTGGTTCCAAACTGGAGGAATTTCCTACACCTTGTTCTAGGTCGGCAGCGGCTGAGAGCTAATTTAGAAACGGGGGGATTCTTTAGAAAGGCTCCTTGGTTCTCCAGAGGTCTGGGAAACTGTGTCGTTTGTTACAGGTTGGTTGACTCAGAAAGCCGGATGTATCAAATTCTTTGCTCAATGCTATTTCCTCTCAAAGATATATTTGACTGAAGAGGGAAGACGGTAAGACGCTTCAACCTATTTTTCCGGGTTGGATCGTTTTGTGGAAAACCAGGTCCCCCAGAGAGTTGGAGAAAGGGTTATCCGACACCCAATCGGATACAGAGATTTCATCTAGGGACAGGAAGAAGTAACCATAGGCGATAGATGTTCACTTACAAATGCAGCTCTCAAGAACATGATGACCTCACACAATCAGGAAAAACATTTCCCCCCCTCAACAGACATCTACCCTGCCCCCACCCCAATGGACATTTTTCATGCTGAATAGCCACCACTACTACTTCACTGTACACTGCTTCTACATGTGCGACCCTGTGATTGTGACTAAATAAAAATCTAATCTACCCAAATGTGAACACATTCCATCTCTGCACTTATACTGGGAGGCCGGGGCCAAAGCCCTTAATCATGGATGTAAATATCCAAGCCTGCCAGTGCTAAGACTAGAAGTCTAGAACACCCCAAAAATGTATTCTGAACTTGGCAGCGCTCAGATAAGCACACGGATGTGCAACCCTGAAACAGAACTAGCCTACAGCTGACTTCCCGGACCAAATCAGATGGCTCAAAGCGGGCTGCCGTAGACAGACAGCCTAGCGCTCTGGCTGGGATGGATGACTTATATTTACATCAATATTAATTCTGAGCCTGGACCCTTTCCGCTGAGCCTCTGGTATGGCTACTACACCCATTGGTCTTTGGCATCGGTGTCTGCACAGCCATTGGTCTTTGGCATCGGTGTCTGCACAGCCATTGGTCTTTGGCATCGGTGTCTGCACAGCCATTGGTCTTTGGCATCGGTGTCTGCACAGCCATTGGTCTTTGGCATCGGTGTCTGCACAGCCATTGGTCTTTGGCATCGGTGTCTGCACAGCCATTGGTCTTTGGCATCGGTGTCTGCAAAGCCATTGGTCTTTGGCATCGGTGTCTGCACAGCCATTGGTCTTTGGCATCAGTATCTGTCCATCAGAGGCCACTCGTGTTGGGATATGGGACAGAAACCAGGGAAAAAGCAGAGTGACCTGGATGCAGCCATGTCCCCAGGTGAAGCCAAGCCCATCCACTGTAGCCTACCTCCTAATGAACTGGAATGAACTGGAATAATTATGAAACTGACTTCAGGAGAATAGCTATCAAAGGCAAACAATTGAAACACACACAGAAAAACAGGTGTGTTATATACAGTGCCTTGCAAAAGTATTCATCCCCCTTGGTGTTTTTCCTATTTTGTTGCATTACAACCTGTAATTTAAATGGATTTTATTTGGATTTCATGTAATGGACATACACAAAATAGTCCAAATTGGTGAAGTGAAACTAAAAAAATAACTTGATTCTAAAAAATTAATAACGGAAAAGTGGTGCGTGCATATGTATTCACCCCCTTTGCTATGAAGCCCCTAAATAAGATCTGGTGCAAGCAATTACCTTCAGAAGTCACATAATTAGTTAAATACAGTCCACCTGTGTGCAATCTAAGTGTCATATGATCTGTCACATGATCTCAGTATATATACACCTGTTCTGAAAGGCCCCAGAGTCTGCAACACCACTAAGCAAGGGGCACCACCAAGCAAGCGGCACCATGAAGACCAAGGAGCTCTCCAAACAGGTCAGGGACAAAGTTGTGGAGAAGTACAGATCAAGGTTGGGTTCTAAAAAAATATCAGAAACTTTGAACATCCCACGGAGCACCGTTAAATCCATTATTATAAAATTTAAAGAATATGGCACCACTACAAACCTGCCAAGAGAAGGCCACCCACCAAAACTCACGGACCCGGCAAGGACGGCATTAATCAGAGAGGCAACAAAGAGACCAAAGATAACCCTGAAGGAGCAGCATAGCTCCACAGCGGAGATTGGAGTATCTGTCCATAGGACCACTTTAAGCTGTACACTCCACACAGCTGGGCTTTACGGAAGAGTGGCCAGAAAAAAGCCATTGCTTAAAGAAAACAAAAAGCAAACACGTTTGGTGTTCGCCAAAAGGCATGTGGGAGACTCCCCAAACATATGGAAGAAGGTACTCTGGTCAGATGAGACAAAAATTGAGCTTCTTGGCCATCAAGGAAAACACTATGTCTGGCGCAAACCCAACACCTCTCATCACCCCAAGAACACCATACCCACAGTTTTTTTTTCACAATAAAAAATATTGTGTAAGTCAAATTATACAAACCCCCCAAAAATCAATTTTAATTCCAGGTTGTAAGGCAACAAAATAGGAAAATGCCAAGGGGGGTGAATACTTTCGCAAGCCACTGTAAGCGTGCTTTGCAATGTTGATGTTGTTTAAGGATATGTAAGGGGGATTGAAATAGAGCCGTTTGTCTCAGTAGACGTCAGACAGAGAGACAGAAAGAGAGAGCGGGCTGAGGGATACAGGAGATAGTAATCTCTTGATAGAGGGTACTGAAAGGGTATACTGTCAGTAAGTTTGGATTGAATTTGTGTAAAACCAGATTGTCCCCTCATATGGGGAGGAAAATGGAGGGCAAAAAGATGACAAGCCAACTGTAGACTTGATGCAGCGATTATGCAGTGGCTCCCGGAATAGAATCCTCCCTTCATGTGGATTACAGCCACAGTCTGCACAGAATAAGTCCTCCAGAAACCAAGGGTTTGGAGTAAAAACACCAGCGCTGCATAAATACCACCCTTGAAACCACAGCTATACATCGAGATTAGAACAAGAGGATTCGTTGTATCATTGCTTGAACTGTATGGAGAGGAAGATTTCCTATAAACTCAAATGTCAACGCAATGATGTGAGGTGGAAATGTGTACAATACAATTTTTTATTTATTATAAAAAAATGTATTTAACCTTTATTTAACTAGGCAAGTCAGTTAAGAACAAATTCTTATATACAATGACGGCCTACACCAGATAAACCCGGACGACACTGGGCCAATTGTGCGCCGCCCTATGGGACTCCCAATCACGGCCGGTTGTGATACAGCCTGGATTCGAACCAGGGGGTCTGTAGTGACGCCTCAAGCACAGTCCAATGCAGGAGATCCTGCAAACGAGGGGTTTAAATAGCTTAAAGGTATCTCTCAAAACGTTGAGTCCAATGTCCAAACAAAACAAATAGGAAAAACAGAGAATTCGATCACCCCTTAATCACTAGACCTTTGTTTCATTTAATTACAGGGTCCAGTGGATTAGCGATCTGATTTTGCAACATTAATCTAACCTTATTTTTTCATATCTGTGCTTGTCTGATTAGCCTTGCTACGGTATCAGAAGATATAGTCATGCTATAGGGTGATCACAGTAGTGTCCTCCTAATGCGGTAGTTATAGAAGGGCTCCTGATCTATCCACTCAGACATTACAGCCATTGTCATGGCAGAGCTGCCCTACTTCAGAGTCCAGCTCTCTCTCTCGGCCTGTATTCATTAATATCTCCAGTGGTTATGGCATTCAGTTAGGGGGTTCACGAGAATATACAAAGGAAACTATTCACTATTTGTGGTTTAAAATAGGCAGAGCCTTTACAGGTCATCCTGGGTCAGTGAAAGGTAAGTCGATGTTATCCCACATTCTCCTAACACACCAGCCAGCCTGGAAGAATGAAATAGTAGCAGCAGGGATGAAAAAGCGAGAGGAGAACTGAGTCTGACCTTGTTTCTGGACCTCCGCAGTGCCTGATACGCTGCACTGAAGATAAGTAGCTCAATTAAAAGCAGAGCTGCTGCGATCAATGGGAGTCTGCCAGGCCCTGTGCTCATCAGCCGGACGGTGGGGGGGGGGGGCTCAGTATGAGTTAGTTCCCCACAGCACACACACACACAGGTAGGCAGGCGCATCAGAACAGCTTCAGATCCAGCCAGGCTCCAGGGGGTGACAGACAGTGTGCCCTAGCCCGGCCCAGTGCCTCTGGCTGGGAGGGTGGATGGGGGAGGGCAGGGTGCCGACTGCTGGGTGCTGAAAGGTAGGCCAGGACAATGGAACTCCAGCTGGGTGTTTCCACAGGTGAGGACAAACAGAACGTTGGCGAAGGGCTCTATTCCATCATCGCCAAGGGTACCAATTAGGAACTGTTGACTGCTTGTGTCATAATTAACTAGAAGGGTTCCCACGGTAACAGCACTTCCTTTGGGTGTGTGCTGTCTGTGTACATTTGAGTTGCTAGGGGGGCTACTGGAACAGAGTTCTCTAAATCGAAGGCTCTGCTAATGGGAGAGTCACTCTTCTATTCACTTTTATACACATCTCTCACAAGGCAGTGACATTCACGAGCATCTGAAGCTCTCTGTTTGTGTACGCTCCAAAATACATCTGAAAACAATCTGCAAGTCCTAACGAAATGCTAAATTATTCTGTGCGTTTAAATTATCCTAACAAAGCAAGGCCTTGAGAAGATCTCTGCAGCACAGCCCACAAAATGTCTCAGTGACCTGAATGTAGAGTCTTTGTTTGGGTAGCCCTGAGGCAGACTGTGGCTGGCCAGCTGTTAATGTTTATCGTGGCTATGGGAGCTGGGTGGCCAGTCCAGAGAGCCCCAGTCCAGACACAGCTCCCCAGGGATGGTAGAGGGTAGAGGGGGTTGGGCTGGGTCCTGACATCTGGACCTGTGGAGGTTACGAGAGTGGAGCTAACCGCAGTACAGCCAGGGGCGTGCCGACAGCATCCTCTGATCTGGCAAAGCCACAACACCACACAAGGCAGGCATACACCCCATCAGGAGATAAAGTGAGCAGCTTTAAAGTTTGGCTACTAGAAATTAGTAGGCCTAGTCCTAGAGCAGACTTGTTTATAGGCAAAAGTTTGCCACAGACTTCTTGTATGTTCATGTTGGACTGGTAGGAGAAGGATGTAGTTGTGCAGGGAGTAGGGCCTACTCAATCCAAATGTAAGAGTTCTAGTCATTGGAAAGAAAACATATTTTCCAACGTAGGTAGAAACTAGGAGAGAAACAGGGATATCCAAGAAAGTGTGTCCCGATCCACAAAAATAGGGTGGATTTGGAGTCTCCACTAAATCTCAGTTTAATTCCTTCCAGTCCAGTGATCCAGCCAGTTAAGCCACACTACTGCCAAAAGGACATTACTTTAGTTTCCATTTGTGTCATCATTACTTTCCTTTAGAAAGTCAAACCACCTTATCCGGAACAACAGTGTGGAGAGAGTTGGAATAGAGTCCGTAGCTTCAGAACTATTAATTTATATAACAGCAGAATCTTAGCTAGAAGATGAAGTGAAACTTAAATGGGTCATACAAGAGAGATTATATCTCTCTCTTCTGTTGCTAATAATGATCTTATTGTGCTGTATGTGAGTGTTATGGAGGAGTGAACCTCC
Source organism: Coregonus lavaretus (assembly GCF_964263955.1). Taxonomy (NCBI): domain Eukaryota; kingdom Metazoa; phylum Chordata; class Actinopteri; order Salmoniformes; family Salmonidae; genus Coregonus; species Coregonus lavaretus. The sequence continues at coordinate 23,466,987 of NC_140018.1, forward strand.
TATGTATGAGAGTCCTTACCTTCCACACTGTCGGAGCAGGATGTGCCAATGCCCGTGTCACCGCTGTCAGAGGCACCGCTGTGGCGTCTCCCACGGTTACTGTTACCTGGGGCAGAGGAGGTTCCCTGCCATGACGACTCACACCCCGGGACCCATCCAGGAGGGCTGGTGTTGGAACCTAAAAAACAAGACCCCAGTCAGGGAAGAAGCATTTGTTAGAAACACTGTTTACTACACTGTACTAGTTTGTTTCAGTCCCAACAAAGGTCAAACTAACTTTAAAGTTTAACAATCCTGTGTTTGCATAATATAATAAATAACTTAGCCTACCACCAATTGTAGCTTAACAGCTAGGCATAACGCTAACATTAAGCCAATAAATGTTTTCTTGGTGGGTTACCTTTTCTCTAACAGATAAGAGGATTGGGATTGTTTGATCATTATTAGAGTCAGCAAACAGAATCTGCACAGCTAGAGACCCTAATTACAGCTGCTTGCTTAGCTCTACTGGCATATGTTTTGGTTGGAGACGGACTGACAACATTTCTGTTGCTCTACACCCCCTTCCCCCCTTAGTAAACACACAACTGCTAACTAATTGGCAAAAAACAGACTCAACAATCCCTGAATTCTGAAGTCTGGTTGTGTGCTATAACTAGGTTAGATCTACTTTTCTCTAAAATTCAGTCAATGTGATTTACGTTACACAGTCAGATATAGAGATAGTAGTACTGAGGGGGTAGTGTTGACAGTTGACTGATACAGTGGTAATGCACATATTGACTAGGAAACACTCAGTTCCTGTGGGGAGATAAACCCAGTGGTACAACATGACACAGTGTCGCTGAAATCTACCAAGCAGGGATGTGGCCTATATGCTCAGGTCAAAAAAGACCACACAGTTTAGATTTAAACTAGCCCAAAGGCCGGCAGATGGTGATATTGAGTCGCTTCATCTTACCGTCCGAAGGCATTGTATGCAGCCGGCTATACACTCGTATCCCCCGTGGACCGCTTCGTACATAAAACATTCTCCATTCAGGCAGCAAAGGCATCGATTTCCTGCTTTGATTTAACAGCGAGAAGGCGAAAAAAACTGTCGAAATATGTGTACTTTCTTTATGAAACATCATGTTCCACCACCATGCTAGAGTGGTTAATGCTACTTCCTGATGTTGCGCCCCACATTCAGCCAGGGGTAAACAACAGACTGCTGAAACCAATGATGTATAAATCATTGGCTGCAACCTGATTGGCAGAACACAATACGCAACATCCGGGACTAGCATTCCTAGGTATAAGCCACTCAAGCATGGTGGTGGAAAAAGGTGTTTCATAAAGAAAGTATGCATATTTTCCCTGTTTTTTCTGCCTTCTTACCATTATATTGAGTTAAGGAGGAAATTGACGCCTTTGCAGCCTGAATGGAGAATGTTTTATGTACGAACCTGTCCACGGGGATACGAGTGTATAGCCGGCTGCATATAATACCTTTGGACGGTAAGATGAAACGACTCAATATCGCCATCTGCCTGCCTTTGGACTAGATTTAAACCAAATGATGTTCCAATTCGAAATACTGGAGTTTTCCCAACATTTCAGGGGAAGCTTCAGATGAAAAACACAGATAGGACTGTCTAGTATCAAACAAAAACAAGGGATCGTAGATAAGTAAACCTATGTTTGAGATAATAACTAAGAAAAAGGGCAGAGGGCTTTATACTGCTTGTGCTGAATGAGCTAACATATGAGATACAGAAGCCAGACCAGAGGTGCCCATGGTACTGATTTTCTGTCTGCTCAGACCTCTAATCCAATTGTTTCCCTTGATTTAGTGAGACACAAAACACAAAATAACTTTTGCCTGCAATATTCAGTTCTTACTGATAGTGTGCTAGACCCTAGTCTACTGCTAAACTACACCAATCCATAACTGAGCAAGCCCATTATAAAAACACAGTCCTCTCTAGTGAAAACAAACCCTCTCTCCCAGGCACATGGAAATGAAAGCAGAGCCTACACTGAAATACTTCCTGAGTAATTTCAGATGACAGGAGGGATTTTCGGTTTCAGATTCCTAGGGTTCATCCAGGCACTTGCCCTTATCACATTGAGTAACAGTTGTGTGTGTATGGGTAATGACTGAGGTCAGGTTAGACAAGGTGAGGTTCAGGTGAGTCCTAAACACACTGTAGTGCATCCCAACAGTCCATGTCTGTCTCCACACACTGCAGGGGCTATGTGTCCTCTCCATCTGCTAACTCTATTCTGAGTGTGTAAACCGTTTAGACAGAAGTCATTAAGGCTGTCCTATTTTGTGCCAGGAAGCAGGAGGCTGAGGAGGGTGCAGCTCAGATGTGCTCTGTGACATTGCTCCACATGGAGAGGTGACTGTCCTCCTGCTCTGCTGTGACCATCTCAAAGGCACCTGCTGAGGCACACTCCTGTTACAATGCAGTGTAGATGGCAGAATACTTGTGTTTGTCGATAAGACTTTATATCAAATTGCTCTTATACCTACGTAGTAACAATATATTACTTTAGTAAGAACATTGTTACTTATGTAGCCTATAGTTGGCCAATTGCGTTGCACTTGGGCTGAGTCGTTTTTTTTGTTATTACACAAGAATAAGAATATTACATAGTTGTGTAAGAGGCATGGATAATTATCCAATCTACCGCAACCACATACCAGAATCCTATCTCTCTTTACACACTTTCCTTAACTCTCCCTCTCTTTCTACCAGGAATCTGCACATCAATTATTATAGGCATCAGCAGCAGAGGGATGTTGAACTAGACCGGCTACATGATCACTCTCCCATTTTTGACGTGTCTTAAATCTCGAGGGCTCCATCCAGACAGCCCCTTAGATCATCATGCCCAAGGCCTCCACTCCACTCCTGCTCCCAGCCTGCCTGCCTGTCTGCCTGCATATGTGGCACATCACAAATACCTGTGATTTCTAGCATAGTTCTGAAAGCTGAAATCTCCCTGTGGATGTAACACTTGGTGAGGGTGAACCTACAGTGAGCATGGGTCAGATTGAGGTGATTGAGCTGTTGGATTCCAGTGGTCCACTCTCTCTAATCGCTGCCCAGATATATTAGCCTACATTCAGAGGCAAACATAACAGTCCACACAGGCCAGTGGTAAACAGAAGCCATTCCACAGTTGCCTACATTCTCAATCTACCTGTCCTGAAACTGAGCCTGGTGAAACCACTCATATAAACTGGGAGTCCTTAAATAAAGAGGTTAATAAAATAATGATACGATATATATGTATTTTATAGCCAACATATTGTGACACTATGGAGAACAAGTTGGTAGTGTAAATTCCTCAACTGTTTTACAGAGTAGTGCGCCTTGGCTCTTTAGAATGTAGCACTTGGGTTATGCAAAAATATATACATTATTTACATCACAAAAGCACGGGGGACCCGCCAAGCCCCATTATGACACTGCAGTGGCTATGCTCATCTGATTCAGCAGTTTGCTGGGAGCCGAAGAACATTATGCTTAGGGAACATATCAAGTTTGTTGTTTCGATGTAGGCTAAATCAAAATGTGATGATCTATTTGTAGGGCTGGTACTATATCTGTTGGCCCGCTTTAGAGGATCTAGCTAGTAGGCTAGCTAGATAATTAACTATCAATCTGGCCATAGCCACAGTAATTGACAGGGTAGACAGCTAGCTGTCACTGACTCACTGGACAGGAAGACAAAGGACGCGCGGGGGTACGTCCGTCATAATATAATTCTAGCGACACAATGGAGCTACATACATCACAATGTTACAATGTAGCTTGGCTAGACATCTTTCGAATGTAGAGTACAGAATCAAACATCGTAAACTATCAGGGCGAGCAGTTCGCTAAATGCCACTCCGGACTCTCTGCAACCTGCATTATTTTGTCATTAACAATTGATAGTCATCTATTCAAGCATTTCTGTTACAATGTCTCATCATCAAAGACGCTTCATCATTATCCAGAAGCACCAGATGCCCCGGGAGAGCTAACGTTACTGCTAGCGAGCTAGCTAGCTGCTAACGCCACGAACCCGCAGAAACCCTTTTTTATTAGCTTAGCATCAGCTAGCTAGACTCTAGTGAAGGTTCACCGTTATACGAGCCTGATCAAGCATCTCGTGTCTTCAGACATTATTGCCATAAAAATATCAACACAGTGATGTTATTCTTGAATGAAATATAAATAATAAGATCTTACCCGTTTTAAAGGTATCAAATCCATCCTCAAATTCGTTTCTGCCCCACATTGTGACTGATTTTATGCGCCTGATCGCAGTGAAACTCCGAGAATAGCTCCAACAAGAAAAAAGCTAACGTGATCTCACAAAAGATGGAAGATTCCTCAAGAGCTTGTCATGATTACATTGCGGGAAAGGACAGTCATTAAAACTGAAACTAAACGGCTTCCTATTATAACACGTCTTCTGTCCAAAACGAGCTCCATAAATCTGCAATCTTGGTAAGGTTGACTGAAGAACTACTGTCGACTTGCTGGCAAGAGCAATGCATACGAGGATGTGATCTCACTGAATGCGTGCTACAGCTCCTCTTCCGAAAGCCTCAGTCTCCTCCCCCTCTACTCAGTGCCAAGGCCACTGCAGCTCCGCTAGGCTTGAGTTTTCCTTGGCGACTCCAAACATAGCCAACCGGGCATCACACAGTATTATAAAATACTGATAATCGTTTCCCTGTGTGGCTTTTGGGCTTTTGGTTTTAAGCTGCTGTATGCAGTCAAAGGCAAAGCCCCACTGTCTGCAGTCTTTTGATGGAGAGCCTATTTTACATGTGAACAGCGCATCATGCGTAAATTGTGACGTTTCTGGCGCGCTGTCACTTTTTTTTTTAAATCATTTTTTTATCCAGGTAAGGCCATGTTGAAAGGCAATTAAACAACAAATTAATATATCTAAGGGAAATATACGTGTTACTGTCGTGTAATTAATTCATACATAATAACACCAACTTTCTACCCCAAGACAGCACTTCCATTAATAGGTAAACAAGGCAAGGTTACCCTAAAAGAAAACAATCAGTGAATCCTCTCCAGCTAAGGTCATATCAGATGGCAACTTCTCACAGCAATAAAAAAATGTTTTACAGAGATGTGTGGAAGACACTTGATCACAGCTGTTAGACAACAACACAGCAGTCAGTCAAGACAGGAAGATGAGCTATTGAGTTGCCTCGTGGGGCAACCAGTGGGGCCAGTTAGTGACATTCCTCATATAAGCCTACCTACTACACATTCCTACAGGGTCACATTCCTACTAATTACCATTTTCTACTCTCATCCTGACATGATAAAGGGCATTTGGTGACCTTCCGTTAAGCACTTGAACTGAAAACTGAACATGAACATAATGCGTTTGTATTTTGCAGGCAGTAAAAATCACTTTATACCTAGTCCTATCACTTCTGCTTTGCTCTCTTTATTCCTTATCACTTAGTTATGTGCTTCACTGTCCAGCTATGTTCCTCTATTGTGAAAATAATATATACAAAAATAATTAAAGATGCACTTTACAGAAATCGCTCTGCCATTTCCTGGTTGCAAAAATGTGAATAGTTCGCTTAATTTCAGTTTGTGTGACAAAACATAAAAGTATAGTGTAGAGAATCATTGTATCATCTAAACTACTGTGAAATATATTATCCATAACCAAAAATATTGTATTTTCAGCTGTTTGAAGCTGGTGTACAAAATTAAAAGTAAAAGATGCAAAAATGAAACTTAAGAAAGGGAAGCATAGAAATAGCGCTCAGAGTACAGAGCTACCGCTTCAATGAGAATTACTACCGCTTTCAATGAGAATTACAGATCTATAAGTCACATTTCTATGTGAATTTGGTTAGTAGCCCAAAAAGTTACATATTGCAGCTTTAACCTAAATCCATACCAAACCCGTTATCATGAGATTGTATATTTTTACAACATTTTTCCTTGGGAAAAACAGACTACCATAATAATGTGGCAATAAGCAACATTTCAGCAAACACAACTTCAAAACACATCCTCCTAAGTTCATATAGATACTTCCCTTTAAGTTTGAACAGAGGAGCTTCCTTAGCAACCTACCATGGAGCCAACAAATTGACAAATTGTGACAAATAAATAAGTAATTGTTCATTACACAGTAAGATCACAATATGACAGAGATCATTCCCTGGCCATCAACAGGTTTAAACCTAGTGAAGAATATTTGGAAGGAACACACGGATGACAAAAACATCAGAAATATCACAGAAAAAAAGTATGTAATATTTCAATGTGAGCTGCATTTTTGCATCACTACCAGACTGTCAAATTGGCCAGCTATGACACCGGAGGACCGATCTAAATCAGTTCCAACACTACAATGACATTAACTGTCTGCAGTCATTCAGCATGAGACCGTTTCAGGCCGAGGGGAACAGCCCCCTTGCATAATTATTTATGTACAGTATTGTCCCGGTTCAATTACCCATACCCTCTCAATTAAACAAATTACATTATTTCTGTGCCTGCATACAAATGCAATTATCTCAATAGACAAGCTAAACAAAGCTGGCAAAAGACATGGGACACATGGGAAAGTGTGTGTTCTGAATCACTAAATGTGTGTTTTTTTTAAGTGTCATGTAATTGAAGAATTATTACCACAAAATGAGAGCACATGATGATTGCACACTCCTCCTGCCTGCTTTTGAGCAAGTTAATGCATAAAAATATGGCAAGTATGATGTCAATGTAACAATGTTCCCGATGTAAGGCAAAGATACAGTGTTTTGTTAATGAATTTCATCCCCCAAGGTTTGCAGTGTTGGCAAATTCAGCTCTGACCTAATAGCAAAAACATTAAGGATCAAGCCCAAATCATACAACAATATAAACATTAGAAATTCAGTCTAAATCCATTATAATGATATAAGGAAATGAGAAGTATGAAAACAGACCACAAAATTTACAGGTACAAGAAGTTCTAGATGGCAAACACAAAACTGGATATCCCAACAGGTCTGAACATGACATGCATCACTACAGTGTATTACATAATCATCAATTTCCTCGTTCACAGTCACATAATTGACAAGGTAGTACTTTGGCAGCACTCCAAGAAGGGGTCACAATGTACAGTGCCTTCAGAAAGTATTCATACCCCTTGACCACAGGAGGTTGGTGGCACCTTAATTGGGGAGGACTGGCTTGTGGTAATGGCTGGAGCGGAATAGGTGGAATGGTATTAAATAAATTAAACTCATGGTTTCCATGTGTTTGTGTAGCGGGTGATTTAGGACGGAGTCAGGCGCAGGAGAGCAAATCACGGAATAAATGGTTTATTCGATAAACAGTGGTACGCAGCAATGTGTAATACACACCAGTGCGGTAAAACGGCGCACTGGGGAAAACAAGGCACACGGGTGAATATCCCAGCCATACACAATATAATCTAGCTCCACCGAGCTATATTATCCTCTACAATAAACAATCACACACAAAGACAAGGGGGCAGAGGGAACACTTATACAGGTACTGATGATGGGATATGAACCAGGTGTGTGTAATAAACAAGACAAAACAAATGGAATGATGAGATGAGGAGCGGCAGTGGCTAGAAGGCCGGTGACGACGAACGCCAAAGCCTGCCCGAACAAGGAGAGGAGGCAGCTTCGGAGGAAGTCGTGACAGTTTGATACCATTACATTCACTCCGTTCCAGCCATTATTATAATCCATCCTCCCTCCTTATTCCAGATTTTGTGGCGTTACAGCCTGAATATTTACACATGTTAAGTTTGCTGAAAATAAACGCAGTTGACAGTGAGAGGACGTTTCTTTTTTTGCTGAGTTTACATGGAACCCATTGGGAACAGCCAAAGAACCCTTTTGGATTTGATTTGTCAATCACTACTTCTAATAAGTATTCTACTGTCATAGATAGTACAGTGATGATAACCATGACCTCTGATGAATTTGGTAACTGTTTGGGTCAAGCCTGAACAAGAACACCTGTGTATTAGAGCTAAGTTGTGCATGTATCTCTAGACACAGAGTAGACATGTTGTTCTGTATGGAACCCTGGCACTGCAGGACACCACAGACCGTCTCAACGACAACAGTAGCTCTTTCAGCCAAACAGCACGGCCCACTCCCTCCCTCTCTGAGTCTGAACAGTAGACTACACTTCAGCACAGAACAAAGAACACTTCACATTTACCAAACAATCCTTGGGCTGTTATCAGTGCACATTTATGTCATTAAACTTGCGTCTTTGGTTATTTTCAGATGTACCTTTTATGAGCAGCAAAAATAACTTGAGTAAACGTTCAATAAGCTAAGGTGACCAGATTTAGGAAATTAACATTTTAGCAATAGTCCTTTCAAATACTTTTATTAATTATAACACAGAAATTGATTACCCGTCAGGGACATTTTCGGGGACAGCTCTAGCTGGGGTCAGGCCACCAAAACCAGGGACTGTCCACAGAAATCGGGGAAGTCTGGTCACCCTACAATAAGAAGTGGCTTGTAACTAGGCCTATTACAAAACCACATCTGGTTTGTGTCTGAGCCAGAGAGAATTCCAATACAACTAGCTAATAATGGAATGCATTACTACAAGATTGTTTAAAGAAAGCCTAATTCTCCAAAGCAAAGAACACACATGTTTTGGTATCAAAGCAAAAGTCTGGCACCCAGCCCTTATTAGAGAGTAATGAACACAGTCACTACCCAGCACACAAACGCAACATTTCCTCTCAGAGGACTCTGAATATCTCAGTGTTCCACTGACGACAGCAGTGACCTGCTCTTTTGCTGTTGTTTTTCCCTCCACCACCTCAGATGAGGTGGATTACATGTATAATTTCCAGATCATTGTAGTAATATGAATCAAGAGGGACTTTGGGCAAACGGAGCAGTGTCAGAATCAGTGTTTCTGTGCATGTTATCAGCTTGCTGCAGACTGCTCCCTGCCCCCACTTCCTGTCTCTCAGCCAGGAAACCAATGACTGGGCATGGACACACTACTACAGCCAACCTGCACACGGAGCCCACTGTCATAGCACACAGCAGAAAACCCTGTCCAGACCATGTGTTACACTAACATACCAGTGCACTAGCATGACCACTACATGTTTATTGAACATTAGCTGTTCCCATACCACAACTTTTACACATTTCTGCCAGAAATAGTTTATCTGAATAGTACAACGGATGGCAAAGGAGGTGGTACGGTGCTAATAGAACATGGGAATATATCAACAACATCAACATGGGCTGTAGAATGGAATGCCAGATACAAAAATGTAAAGTCAAATTCTGTTTAATCCAAAGACATCTATGTTGGTTAGATCCTAATAGAAGACAGGTGTCCTCTTTACAGATTCACATCTGTTTAAATTGCACAACCATATTTCAATGTATTTCTTTTGAGGACTTTGCTTTGTGAGTAAGTATACACCGACATTAACAAAAAAATTGAAAAGGGACACAATTTAGAAAATCTACTTACACACGTTCTTCTTCATGAGCACTTCGGCACACAATGCAGAAGCAGAGTGAGGAAGTGGTAAATGGTTCAGAATACGTTGACATGAAACTCAACACAGGAACTTGATTAGCCAACCTTCACCAAACACAGCAAAAAAAAGTCACATTTTGAATACGAGCTGTGCAATGAGCAATGTCTATGACCCGTACCTCACTTTGTGATTTCGGCCTAGTTTTCAGTAAGAAGTCATCAGATCAAAGGAGTCAAAAAATCTTTAACCTTTCTACACATTCAAGGTACAAGCTTTATGGCTGAACAATCGAAGCCTGCTTCCTTCCAGACAGCTAGTAAATATGCCTCTATGTTCACAATTAGACTGGCTGACTGGGATGTCTAAGTGCACTTCTAAAACCATGAATTTAGGTTATTTATTAATTAGCCTCTTGATTGGGTGTTTTGTCTAACAATCTGTGTATATCCATATACAGTGGGGAGAACAAGTATTTGATACACTGCTGATTTTGCAGGTTTTCCTACTTACAAAGCATGTAGAGGTCTGTCATTTTTATCATAGGTACACTTCAACTGTGAGAGACGGAATCTAAAACAAAAATCCAGAAAATCACATTGTATGATATTTCAGTAATTAATTTGCATTTTATTGCATGACATAAGTATTTGATACATCAGAAAAGCAGAACTTAATATTTGGTACAGAAACCTTTGTTTGCAATTACAGATATCATATGTTTCCTGTAGGTCTTGACCAGGTTTGCACACACTGCAGCAGGGATTTTGGCCCACTCCTCCATACAGACCTTCTCCAGATCCTTCAGGTTTCGGGGCTGTCGCTGGGCAATACGGACTTTCAGCTCCCTCCAAATATGTTCTATTGGGTTCAGGTCTGGAGACTGGCTAGGTCACTCCAGGACCTTGAGATGCTTCTTACGGAGCCACTCCTTAGTTGCCCTGGCTGTGTGTTTCGGGTCGTTGTCATGCTGGAAGACCCAGCCACGACCCATCTTCAATGCTCTTACTGAGGGAAGGAGGTTGTTGGCCAAGATCTCGCGATACATGGCCCCATCCATCCTCCCCTCAATACGGTGCAGTCGTCCTGTCCCCTTTGCAGAAAAGCATCCCCAAAGAATGATGTTTCCACCTCCATGCTTCACGGTTGGGATGGTATTCTTGGAGTTGTACTCATCCTTCTTCTTCCTCCAAACACAGCGAGTGGAGTTTAGACCAAAAAGCTCTATTTTTGTCTCATCAGACCACATGACCTTCTCCCATTCCTCCTCTGGATCATCCAGATGGTCATTGGCAAACTTCAGATGGGCCTGGACATGCGCTGGCTTGAGCAGGGGGACCTTGCGTGCGCTGCAGGATTTTAATCCATGACGGCGTAGTGTGTTACTAATGGTTTTCTTTGAGACTGTGGTCCCAGCTCTCTTCAGGTCATTGACCAGGTCCTGCCGTGTAGTTCTGGGCTGATCCCTCACCTTCCTCATGATCATTGATGCCCCACGAGGTGAGATCTTGCATGGAGCCCCAGACCGAGGGTGATTGACCGTCATCTTGAACTTCTTCCATTTTTTTATAATTGCGCCAACAGTTGTTGCCTTCTCACCAAGCTGCTTGCCTATTGTTCTGTAGCCCATCCCAGCCTTGTGCAGGTCTACAATTTTATCCCTGATGTCCTTACACAGCTCTCTGGTCTTGGCCATTGTGGAGAGGTTGGAGTCTGTTTGATTGAGTGTGTGGACAGGTGTCTTTTATACAGGTAACGAGTTCAAACAGGTGCAGTTAATACAGGTAATGAGTGGAGAACAGGAGGGCTTCTTAAAGAAAAACTAACAGGTCTGTGAGAGCTGGAATTCTTACTGGTTGGTAGGTGATCAAATACTTATGTCATGCAATAAAATGCAAATTAATTACTTAAAAATCATACAATGTGATTTTCTGGATTTTTGTTTTAGATTCCGTCTCTCACAGTTGAAGTGTACATATGATAAAAAATTATGCTTTGTAAGTAGGAAAACCTGCAAAATCGGCAGTGTATCAAATACTTGTTCTCCCCACTGTAGATCAATAATATTAGTCTAAGTCTACATTTTAGACTGTGTCTGGACAGCCAGACTAGACCCATGGTCTCTATTCCAAGGTCTCTACAATATCCCCCGGTCAATTCATTATTATGGTCATTCCAGAAGCTTTCAGCTCCACCTTTAAGTTAAAACAGAAGTCAACTAAACTTCTGCAATGGATCTCTCCAGCTCTTACGTACCTCTCTCTCCTCTTTCTCCAAGAATAGATAAGAACATATAGATGCTGTTTTGGGAAGTTGGAGCTGTCGTTCAGTGTGAAATTCAAAGGAAGCTGAAAGCTGGTACCTAGAAGAGTCTTTCCACACAGTAAGGGTTCCTTAGTCGGCAGTTATTTGTGCAGTGTTAGTGTCCGCCTTGTCAGTGCAACAGTGTGGGTGTATTGCCCAACTTTTTACATGATACAGGGCATTAACAATGGTCTCATACACAGTTGAATCCATCTCAGCCAAAGAGTACTTGCAGTCTTATCAATATTATCCTTATGTGTAAGACTGAATCCAAACCATGACCGTATTGAGTTTCAAAAATATTGAATGCAAAATGTTGTCAAACTCAGAGACAGCGTGAGTTTAGCTGGGGTGCTAGCTTGGAAGCGTTATCAGTCACGTTAGCCTGCATGAGTTCATCCCTCAGGCCTACAGCTCTTCTGTCAGGAGTTATCATTGTCAGCCTTCTCCCCTCAGCTCCCCTCTCTGTTCCTGCAGCACCCTTGCAAAAACAAGCCTGTTAAATATCTCCAGTGTGTTTATGTAACTGTGTACAGCCTGCCAGAGGCACGCAGGCCAGCCTTTCACTGCTGCTCATTCCTATGCAACCCACAGATCTAGTACCACAAGTTTTAGAGGCACGTTGGAGTACATTAGGAATCTGAAATGGTTTTTAGCAGCTAGTGATTATCTGTAATCTGTTCCAGATGCCCTGGGGGAATGGAAGAGGAATCTAGCAAGCCAGTTTGTCACGGATTCTGCCGAGGCTGCTCCTCCTCCTTGCTCGGGCAGGCTTCGGCGTTCGTCGTCCCCGGAGTACTAGCTACTGCTGTTCGATGTTATCGGTGTTTGTTTAGTTTTGTCTGTATTGTTTACACCTGTTCGTCATTATGTTAATTGTTTCCCTTATAATTACCCCTGTCTCTCATCTGTACTTTGTGTGTGATTGTTTTCCCCTTCACGGTTGTCTATTTTGTGAGCGGGTTATTTCCTCCCTGCGTGGAGTTATTTTCTGTGTCCTTTTGGATCCTTTTCATATTAAAAGTACGTATCCGAGAGTTCTGTGTCCTGCGCCTGACTTCGTTTACCGCATCTCACAGACAGTCGTGACAGAATCACACACCTTACCATGGAGTCAGCAGGAGCGACGGCACCGACTGGATCACTCGAGGAGCGCGTCCTACAACAGGCAGCGATGCTCCAAAATCTTGGTGCCGCTATGGATAACGTTATGAACACTTTGGGACGATGGGAGAGAGGAGGTTTGCCCACACCTCCTCCAACGATACCAGCACCATCGGCTACTCCTATCGTCTCACATCCGGAGTCCAGTGGGATTCGGCTCTCGCTCCCGAGGGCTTATGATGGCACCGCAACCGGGTGTCAGGGTTTCCTGCTCCAGGTGGAACTTTACCTGGCAACCATTCACCCGGCACCCTCGGGATACGAGAGCGTGTCCGCCCTCATCTCCTGTCTGTCCGGCAAGGCACTGGAGTGGGCCAACGCCGAGTGGGGAGGGATAGACGCCGCTACTATGACCTATGCAGAGTTCACCCGCCGCTTCAGGGCAGTGTTCGATCATCCCCCGGAGGGGAAGGCGGCGGGTGAGCGTCTATTCCACCTCAGACAGGGGAGGAGGAGCGCGCAGGAATTCGCACTGGACTTCCGGACTCTGGCTGCCAATTCGGGATGGAATGAGAGGGCCCTCATCGACCACTACAGATGCAGCCTGAGGGAGGACGTTCGTCGAGAGCTGGCCTGCAGGGACACCAACCTAAGCTTCGATCAGCTGGTGGACATGTCGATTCGCTTGGATACCCTGTTGGCTACCCGCGGACGTCCAGAGCTGGGGCCGTCCATTCCATCCCCCAGCACCTCCGAGCTGAGCCCTATGGAGCTCGGGGGTGCTGGTAGTAGGGAGGCCAGGAAGGAGGCTGTCCCCTGCACCAACTGTGGCCGCCGAGGACACACGGCGGTTCGGTGCTGGGGAGGGTCTCCTCGGATTCGAGGCAGCAGGCAGCGCACTGATGAGTCATTCCCGGTGAGTAAGGTCCCAACTCACCCAGAGCTCTCTGCTGTTCATATGTGTATCCAAGTGATGTTTCCAGAAGTTTCTTCTTACTCCCAGCATAAGGCGCTAGTCGATTCAGGCGCAGCTGGGAATTTTATCGATCGCCATTTCTCATATAAGTTAGGGATCCCTATATTACCAGTCGATGTGCCCTTCCCTATCCATGCCCTAGATAGCCGGCCTTTGGGGTCGGGATTGATTAGGGAGGTCACAGCGCCACTGAAGATGAAAACGCAGAAGGGTCATGAGGAGACTATACAGTTGTATTTAATTGACTCTCCTGCGTTTCCAGTGGTGTTGGGACTTCCCTGGTTAATATCCATGACCCCAACATTTCATGGCAACAGAGGGCTCTCAAGGGATGTTTCCGTAGGATCAACGACGGTGGAGAGTCCGAACCAAATGCCCACAATGCACATTCCTCCTGAGTATGCCGATTTGGCAAGCGCCTTCTGTAAGAAGAAGGCGACTCAATTACCACCTCATCGACAGGGGGATTGTGCGATAGACCTCCAGGTTGGCGCGGCGCTCCCTTGCAGCCATGTGTATCCTCTGTCTCAGGAGGAGATGGCTGCTATGGAGACATACGTCGCCGAATACTTGAGACAGGGATACATACGGCCTTCCACTTCTCCTGCGTCCTCAAGTTTCTTTTTTGTGAAGAAGAAGGATGGGGGTTTACGCCCGTGTATTGATTACCGTGGTCTCAATCAGATCACTATTAAATACAGCTATCCTCTCCCTCTGATTGCTAGTATGACGGAGTCATTACACGGGCGCGCTTCTTCACAAAATTGGATCTCAGGAGCGCTAACAACCTGGTGCACTTTCGGGAGGGAGATGAGTGGAAAACAGCCTTCAGTACCACCTTGGGTCACTATGAGTACCTCGTCATGCCATACGGTCTAATGAATGCTCCTTCAGTCTTCCAATCATTTGTAGACGAGATTTTCCGGGATTTGCATGGACAGGGGGTAGTGGTGTATATTGATGACATTCTGATATACTCTGCTACACGTACCGAGCATGTGTCCCTTGTACGTCGGGTGCTGGGTAGACTGTTGGAGCATGATCTGTATGTGAAGGCAGAGAAATGTCTGTTTTTCCAGGAGTCCATCTCCTTCCTGGGACACCGGTTGTCTGCGTCAGGGGTGGAGATGGAGATTGACCACGTTTCAGCCGTGCGTAATTGGCAGACTCCAACTACAGTAAAGGAGGTGCAGCGGTTTTTGGGTTTTGCCAATTACTACCGGAGGTTTATCCAGGGTTTTGGACAGGTAGCGGCTCCCATTACCTCCCTGCAAAGGGGGGGCCCGGTGCGTTTGCAGTGGTCGGCTGAGGCGGACAGGGCGTTTAGTTATTTGAAGGACCTGTTCACCTCAGCTCCGGTGCTGGCACATCCGGATCCCTCTTTGGCGTTCCAAGTCGAGGTGGATGCGTCCGAGGCGGGGATCGGTGCTATACTGTCTCAGCGATCGGGCACGCCTCCAAAACTCCGCCCCTGTGCTTTCTATTCTAAGAAGCTCAGTCCGGCGGAGCGCAATTATGACGTGGGGGACAGGGAGCTGCTAGCTGTGGTCCAGGCCCTGAAGGTGTGGAGACATTGGCTTGAGGGGGCTAACCACCCTTTTCTCATTCTGACTGACCATCGTAACCTGGAGTACATCCGGGCAGCGAAGAGACTGAACCCTCGTCAGGCTAGGTGGGCCATGTTTCTGGCCCGGTTTGTCTTTAAGATCACGTATATCCCCGGGTCACAGAACGTTAAGGCAGACGCCCTGTCCCGACGATATGACACAGAGGAGAGGTCCATTGAGCCCACTCCCATACTACCGGAGTCTTGTCTCGTGGCACCGGTGGTGTGGGAGGTCGACACGGAAATCGAGCGGGCGTTACGTACCGACCCTTCTCCCCCAGAGTGTCCAGAGGGACGGAGGTACAGTGGGGAAAAAAAGTATTTAGTCAGCCACCAATTGTGCAAGTTCTCCCACTTAAAAAGATGAGAGAGGCCTGTAATTTTCATCATAGGTACACGTCAACTATGACAGACAAAATGAGAAGAAAAAAATCCAGAAAATCACATGGTAGGATTTTTAATGAATTTATTTGCAAATTATGGTGGAAAATAAGTATTTGGTCAATAACAAAAGTTTCTCAATACTTTGTTATATACCCTTTGTTGGCAATGACACAGGTCAAACGTTTTCTGTAAGTCTTCACAAGGTTTTCACACACTGTTGCTGGTATTTTGGCCCATTCCTCCATGCAGATCTCCTCTAGAGCAGTGATGTTTTGGGGCTGTCGCTGGGCAACACAGACTTTCAACTCCCTCCAAAGATTTTATATGGGGTTGAGATCTGGAGACTGGCTAGGCCACTCCAGGATCTTGAAATGCTTCTTACGAAGCCACTCCTTCGTTGCCCGGGCGGTGTTTTTGGGATCATTGTCATGCTGAAAGACCCAGCCACGTTTAATCTTCAATGCCCTTGCTGATGGAAGGAGGTTTTCACTCAAAATCTCACGATACATGGCCCCATTCATTCTTTCCTTTACCCGGATCAGTCGTCCTGGTCCCTTTGCAGAAAAACAGCCCCAAAGCATGATGTTTCCACCCCATGCTTCACAGTAGGTATGGTGTTCTTTGGATGCAACTCAGCATTCTTTGTCCTCCACACACGACGAGTTGAGTTTTTACCAAAAAGTTATATTTTGGTTTCATCTGACCATATGACATTCTCCCAATCCTCTTCTGGATCATCCAAATGCACTGTAGCAAACTTCAGACGGGCCTGGACGTGTACTGGCTTAAGCAGGGGGACACGTCTGGCACTGCAGGATTTGAGTCCCTGGCGGCGTAGTGTGTTACTGATGGTAGGCTTTGTTACTTTGGTCCCAGCTCTCTGCAGGTCATTCACTAGGTCCCCCCGTGTGGTTCTGGGATTTTTGCTCACCGTTCTTGTGATCATTTTGACCCCACAGGGTGAGATCTTGCGTGGAGCCCCAGATCGAGGGAGATTATCAGTGGTCTTGTATATCTTCCATTTCCTAATAATTGCTCCCACAGTTGATTTCTTCAAACCAAGCTGCTTACCTATTGCAGATTCAGTCTTCCCAGCCTGGTGCAGGTCTACAATTTTGTTTCTGGTGTCCTTTGACAGCTCTTTGGTCTTGGCCATAGTGGAGTTTGGAGTGTGACTGTTTGAGGTTGTGGACAGGTGTCTTTTATACTGATAACAAGTTCAAACAGGTGCCATTAATACAGGTAACGAGTGGAGGACAGAGGAGCCTCTTAAAGAAGAAGTTACATGTCTGTGAGAGCCAGAAATCTTGCTTGTTTGTAGGTGACCAAATACTTATTTTCCACCATAATTTGCAAATAAATTCATAAAAAATCCTACAATGTGATTTTCTGGATTTCTTTTTCTCATTTTGTCTGTCATAGTTGACGTGTACCTATGATTAAAATTACAGGCCTCTCTCATCTTTTTAAGTGGGAGAACTTGCACAATTGGTGGCTGACTAAATACTTTTTTTCCCCACTGTACGTGCCGCTCGAGGTCCGTGACCGACTGATTTATTGGGCTCACACGTCACCCTCCTCTGGTCATCCTGGTATTGGTCGGATGGTGCACTGTCTTAGCGGGAAGTACTGGTGGCCCACCTTAGCTAAGGACGTGAGAGTTTACGTTTCTTCCTGCTCGGTGTGCGCCCAGTGTAAGGCGCCTAGACACCTGCCCAGGGGGAAGTTACAACCTCTCCCCGTTCCACAACGGCCGTGGTCTCACCTGTCGGTGGATTTCGTCACGGACCTTCACCCCTACCAGGGGAATACCACGATCTTGGTCGTTGTGGATCGGTTTTCTAAGGCCTGCCGTCTCATCCCTATGCCAGGTCTTCCTACAGCCCTACAAACGGCCGAAGCCCTGTTTACTCACGTTTACCGGCACTACGGGGTGCCTGAGGATATAGTGTCTGATCGGGGTCCCCAGTTCACCTCTAGAGTGTGGAGGGCGTTTATGGAACGTTTGGGGGTCTCGATCAGCCTTACCTCGGTTTTTCACCCTGAGAGTAATGGGCATGTGGAGAGAGTAAACCAAGATGTGGGTAGGTTTCTGAGGTCCTATTGCCAGGACCGGCAGGAGGAGTGGTCGGGGTATATTCCCTGGGCAGAGATAGCCCAAAACTCAATACGCCACTCCTCCACTAATCTCACTCCTTTCCAGTGTGTGTTGGGCTATCAGCCGGTTCTGGCACCCTGGCATCAGAGCCAGATCGAGGCTCCTGCGGTGGATGAATGGTTTCGGCGCTCGGAGGAGACATGGAACGCTGCGCACGTCCATCTGCAGCGGGCCATCAAACGGCAAAAGGCGAGCGCTGATCGCCACCGCAGTGAGGGTCCGATTTATGCACCGGGAGATCGGGTCTGGCTCTCGACCAGAAACCTGCCCCTTCACCTGCCCTGCCGGAAGCTGGGCCGGCGGTTTGTGGGGCCATTTAAAGTCCTGAGGAGATTGAACGAGGTATGTTATAGGTTACAGCTGCCTGTTAATTATTGCATTAACCCCTCGTTCCATGTGTCTCTCCTCAGGCCGGTGGTAGCTGGTCCACTCCAGGAGAATGAGGTACGAGAGGCCCCTCCGCCCCCACTAGACATTGAAGGGGCTCCGGCATACTCAGTCCGTTCCATCGTGGATTCGAGGCGTCGGATGGGGGGTCTGCAGTATCTCGTGGAGTGGGAGGGGTACGGTCCGGAGGAACGGTGCTGGGTCCCTAGGAGGGACATCCTAGATCCCTCCCTGTTGACAGAGTTCCACCGGAGTCACCCAACTCGCCCTGCTCCGCGTCCTCCTGGCCGTCCCCGAGGCCGGGGTCGGCGCACGGCTGGAGCCGTGCGTCAAGGGGGGGTACTGTCACGGATTCTGCCGAGGCTGCTCCTCCTCCTTGCTCGGGCAGGCTTCGGCGTTCGTCGTCCCCGGAGTACTAGCTACTGCCGTTCGATGTTATCGGTGTTTGTTTAGTTTTGTCTGTATTGTTTACACCTGTTCGTCATTATGTTAATTGTTTCCCTTATAATTACCCCTGTCTCTCATCTGTACTTTGTGTGTGATTGTTTTCCCCTTCACGGTTGTCTATTTTGTGAGCGGGTTATTTCCTCCCTGCGTGGAGTTATTTTCTGTGTCCTTTTGGATCCTTTTCGTATTAAAAGTACGTATCCGAGAGTTCTGTGTCCTGTGCCTGACTTCGTTTACCGCATCTCACAGACAGTCGTGACACAGTTAGAACAGGTTAGGAGCTGTTCAAAGATGCATTCTTATAGGAATGAAAGGAAGCCGATATCAGTCATGATTATGATACAGTATGGTCCTAAAATATTAGATAAAGACAATTTCCCCAAGCAGTTGAGAAGTTCTAAAACAAAAGGTGGACCAGGCTTACCCTAAAAGATGATCCTCCAAATTCAAAGACAAACCCTGAGGAATAACACCAATCTCACCCACAAAGAATAAACTGAGGACAAACGCAAAACAGTCTGTTGAATTGAACAAAGACCACTACATATGAGAGTACCAACACGTGCATTTGGCACAAAGCAACTCCGTCAGCTGTTCAGACTGCCAAAACCTGCTGAGAGGAACTAACACTGTGGCTAATAAGTCCCACATTAGCACTATGTACACTATGGAGTTATGTAAATGATGCAATAGATTATCCATTGCAATAAAGAATACAATCCATCTTTCACCTCTTCTAATTTGAATAGGTATAGCTAATTGTATTGTAAAAGTAAGTATTATATGTCAAACTGCAAATTCTCAAAGTACAGCTCTTAAAAACCATGAATATTATGAGCACTTCACATGACATATTATACCTGTGCCAAGAGTATTCTGACAAGAACATTCAATCCTTTGAACTGAGATTAGAAGAACCTCAGACACACATCTTAGAGGACAAATGAGAAATACAATGCTCCTCAAAATCAGAGTAAAACTGCTGGAAAACCAGACAAGGCTGACATCATGTAGTGATTGGGTGAGGTATGTGCTAGTATTGAGACAGAAAGGCGGATGGCTAATCAATGTCTCTTCATTATTGATGAGGCTGCTGCTTCATCTGCAGGAAGTTAGGATCCATTAACTCCTCATCTTACCTCCTGTTGTCACCCACCTCTGACCTTCCTCCATTAACATCACCATCACACTGCCTCACTGGGGACTGTCTGGCCGACATTGAGCAGTCTGACCTACACCAACTAGAACAAAAGAGATGCTTCAGTAAGTTGGGTCGATATGACTGTAATGTCTGTGTCACATCTCCTCCCGTTGCTCCCCTCCGGTGCTCTGATTCGCCGGTCTACTGAGCCACCGGTCTGAGCGCACCACCTCAGCAACACCGGAATGGAAACCCAACGCACCTTAATCACCTCCAGTGCACCTCCACCTCATCATCTCATCACTACCCCTATTTAGCCCTGGACTGTTCTGTAGGATGTTGTGTGTGATTGTTTTGCTTCGTGTCATGTACTCTATCTATCCTGCCTTCGTCTCTCATTGTTGCACCTGTCGTTTGGGATGTGGACGAAGACAGCCGCCTGGCGGCTCAGGAGGACCCGGCGCCTGCCAACGCCCCTCCTGGGCGCGTGTATGTACCCACCAGTGTCCGGGACCGCCTGCTGATCTGGGCGCACACCACCCATACAGCAGGGCACTCTGGTATTACGCGCACCCTGCATTCTCTAGCACAAAAGTACTGGTGGCCCACCTTGGCTTCTGATGTGTCCCACTATGTCAACTCCTGTTCCATATGTGCCCAAATGAAGACAACTCGGAACGCCCCGGCAGGCAAACTAGTTCCTCTCCCAGTGCCTCAGCGACCTTGCTCACACCTGTCCATAGACTTTGTCACCGACCTTCCACGTTCTGACGGCTTCACCACAGTCATGGTGGTCGTAGATCGGTTCTCCAAATCATGCTGTCTTTTGCCACTAACTGGTCTTCCTTCTGCTCTCCAGGTCACTGAGGTCCTGTTTCAACAGGTCTTCCGGCATTATGGACTGCCGGAGGACATTGTCTCGGACCGTGGCCCCCAATTCACCTCCCAAGTGTGGAAGGCTTTCCTGGAGAAGATCGGGGCCACGGCCAGCCTCACTTCCGGGTATAGGCCTCAGTCGAATGGGCAGGTGAGGCGCATGAACCAGGAGCTGGGGAGGTTTCTTCGTTGCCACTGTCAGGACCGGCAGGGTGAGTGGGCGAGGTTTCTTCCCTGGGCAGAATATGCCCAGAACTCCCTCGTTCACTCCTCCACAGGGCTCACTCCCTTCCAGTGTGTCCTGGGGTACCAGCTGGCCCTGGCCCCTTGGACACCCAGGGCCGGACAGGTCTGGGACGCCGCCCATGTCCATCTCCAGAGAGCCATTTGTCGGCAGAAGGACCAAGCCGACCGCCACCGTAGTGAGGCCCCTGTATTCCAGCCTGGGGATCGTGTCTGGCTGTCCACAAAAAAACCTCCCTCTCCGCCTACCCTGCAAGAAACTGACACCCTAATCACCTCCAGCGCACCTGCACCTCATCTCATCACTACCCCTATTTAGCCCTGGACTGTTCTGTAGGATGTTGTGTGTATTTGTTTTGCTTCATGTCATGTACTCGATCTTTGTTCATTCTCTTTTTCATTGTTTGAGTAAACCTTGACCTTGTTAATTCCTGCGTCTGCGTCCTGCGTCTTCGTATCCTCAGTACTGGTCACAGTCTGCAGTGCATCTCCATACGTGAAGGGCTCAGGTTCGTACAGCCTCTTTGGTTTGTAGTTCCTAGGTAGATTTGGTTTATTTGTTTCCATCTTCTTAAATGTTACTTATGAGAAGTGATGGATTGATACTATTAGTGTCCTTGCCTGAACCCAGCCAACACATCTTCCAGACTTCCTCTGATCCCATTAGCTTTTTCTGAGAACCTTTCATGAAGCTTCCCTATGGAATGCCATCCACGTAGTCATGACAACAGCCATCCTCCCTTTGGTGCTCTGCTTTCTGGACAAAAATGATGCAGAAAAATTAATCCATGCATTTGTTACTTCTAGATTAGACTACTGCAATGCTCTATTTTCCGGCTACCCGGATAAAGCACTAAATAAACTTCAGTTAGTGCTAAATACGGCTGCTAGAATCCTGACTAGAACCAAGAAATTTGATCATATTACTCCAGTGCTAGCTTCCCTACACTGGCTTCCTGTTAAGGCAAGGGCTGATTTCAAGGTTTTACTGTTAACCTATAAAGCGTTACATGGGCTTGCTCCTACCTATCTTTCCGAGTTGGTCCTGCCGTACATACCAATACGTACGCTACGGTCACAAGACGCAGGCCTCCTAATTGTCCCTAGAATTTCTAAGCAAACAGCGGGAGGCAGGGCTTTCTCCTATAGATCTCCATTTTTATGGAACAGTCTGCCTACCCATGTGAGAGACGCAGACTCGGTCTCAACCTTTAAGTCTTTACTGAAGACTTATCTCTTCAGTAGGTCATATGATTGAGTGTAGTCTGGCCCAGGAGTGTGAAGGTGAACGGAAAGGCTGGAGCAACGAACAGCCCTTGCTGTCTCTGCCAGGCCGGTTCCCCTCTCCACTGGGGTTCTCTGCCTCTAACCCTGTTGCAGGGGCTGAGTCACTGGCCTGCTGGTGCTCTTTCATGCCGTCCCTGGGAGGGGTGCGTCACTTGAGTGGGTTGAGTTACTGACGTGATCTTCCTGTCTGGGTTGGCGCCCCCCCCCCCCCCTTGGTTTGTGCTGTGGTGGAGACCTCTGTGGGCTATACTCGGCCTTGTCTCAGGATTGTAAGTTGGTGGTTGGGGATATCCCTCTAGTGGTGCGGGGGCTGTGCTTTGGCGGAGTGGGTGGGGTTATATCCTTCCTGTTTGGCCCTGTCCGGGGGTTTCTTCGGATGGGGCCACAGTGTCTCCGGACCGCTCCTGTCTCAGCCTCCAGTATTTATGCTGCAGTAGTTTATGTGTCGGGGGGCTGGGGTTAGTTGGTTATACCTGGAGTACTTCTCCTGTCTTATCCAGTGTCCTGTGTGAATTTAAGTATGCTCTCTCTAATTCTCTCGTTCTCTCTTTCTCTCTGAGAACCTGAGCCCTAGGACCATACGTCAGGACTACCGGGCATGATGACACCCTGCTGCCCCCAGTCCGCCTGGCCTTGCTGCTATTCCAGTTTCAACTGTTCTGCCTGCGGCTACGAAACCCCTACCTGTCCCAGACCTGCTGTTTTCAACTCTAAATGATCGGCTATGAAAAGCCAACTGAGAGACCTGAGCCCTAGGACCATACGTCGGGACTACCGGCCGTGGTGACTCCTTGCTATCCCCAGTCCGCCTGGCCTTGCTGCTATTCCAGTTTAAACTGTTCTGCCTGCGGTTATGGAACCCCTACCTGTCCCAGACCTGCTGTTTTAAACTCTAATGATCGGCTATGAAAAGCCAACTGAGATTTATTCCTGATTATTATTTGACCATGCTTGTCACTTATGAACATTTTTGAACATCTTGGCATGGTTCTGTTATAATCTCCACCCGGCACAGCCAGAAGAGGACTGGCCACCCCTCATAGCCTGGTTCCTCTCTAGGTTTCTTCCTAGGTTTTGCCTTTCTAGGGAGTTTTTCCTAGCCACCGTGCTTCTACACCTGCATTACTAGCTGTTTGGGGTTTTAGGCTGGGTTTCTGTACAGCACTTCGAGATATTAGCTGATGTAAGAAGGGCTATATAAAATAAAATTGATTGATTGAAGTGGTTTAGAAGATGAAACCATTACATACCACATCATAATCATAATAGACAGCTTTAGGAAAATGTAGGGCCCAGTCAGTTATCACCCATATTGACTTGTGCCTTCTTTTTATGACTTTGAATGAACATAACTTCTGCCTACAGCAATATTGCAAATTTTTATGGAGGGTGTGATCTTGCCCATTCCATGATGAAAATGTGCCATTTGCAGCCTCATGTGAACAAATTAGTCATATTTAAGTTTTACTACCTCATATAACAGCATTATTTCAGCTATTGTGACACAAGACCATAGGCTTTGTAAAAGATAGGTTTCATTTAGAGAATAAACATATTCACAAGATTGTATCTATGGCATAGTTCCTGATCAATAGCCAGCAGCACGACATCAAGTCAATAATGAATCTCATTATCAAACACTGATCTGCATATTTATATACATTTGTGAAAATACAACACACACACATGCATGTTCACACGGTGAGAAGTCACAAATAATATTATGTACACCACACTGTTTCAAACACATCGTGTCACTGTTACATTTTTGCTTTTTTCCCTGACTCCTCGTCCCAGTCCACATCCAGATCATCATAATCGAAGATGGAGGAGCTGAACATAGAGAAGCCTGAGAAAGGACCTTTAGAGCCCAGCTCAAAACACTTCCTCTTTTTAGGGTTGCCAGCAGAATCTCCAGCAGGGGTCTGGACTTTACTGTTAACTGTCTGTAAGTCTTTGCCTCCACTAACCCTTGCCACTCCCTTGTCTTATCCTCTGTAGTGGCTTTAGCTTGCGTCCCTATCCTATCCTTTGCTGTATGCTGGTGATAGCTTGTGTCCTTGTGTCCTGGTGCCCTGCTTTACGCTCTATGGAGGAGGTTACCTGAGCCCCTGACGTAGGAGTTGTTTTTGGGGTTTTAACTTCCTGGTCCTTTGTGGTTGTGAAGGAGAACCTGGAGAGTTTGGCCAGGGTAGAAGCCGCCACAGTGGGCTTTGGGTGGTCTGGCTGTAGTGGGGGTGGTGGTGGCTCTGTGCGGGTTGTTGATGTAGTTCTGTTCTTACCTAGAGCCTAACCGCTCGGTCTACTCAGCAGCTGCTGGCGTTTCTGCTCTGCCCCATGATCCCCCCCCCACCACCACCTCCCTCTGCCCTGGGACCACTAACCTCAGGTCACATGGCACCTCAGTGGGAAAGTCATTCTCCTCAGACTGAACCCTCAGCCTCAGCTTCTTGGCTGCACTGCTGCCCTCTGCTGGCCTGTCTTTGTAAAACTGTTTATCACCCTTTTCCTTTTCTGTTCTCTCTTTCTCTGTCGTGAAGAAGCTGTGTTATGATTGTCTCTGTTCTGTGGGTTTGCCTTGCTATGTGTACCTCTATTCTCTGTGTGAACGTCTGAGCTGTCAGGATAAGGGCAGAGAGGTTTAAATGTGAACCCTGTGCACTTAAGAGTGCAGTTCTTCTCCCCGTGCCCCCACAGTATCAGAGGTGTCCTGGTCTCCAGACGGAAGGTTATAAGGGACATTGTTCTTCTTTGAGTTGCGTTTCTTCCCTGCTCGAGGTGTGCTGTGGGAGGGCAGGGAGTCTGTGGAGAAGGCCTGCTCTACATGGTCTATGAGGTATCTGCTGGTGCTGCCTCCTCCCACAGCTTCCTCTCACTGCAGGGGAACATTAGTCATCTCTCTGAGCCATTTGTCTCGCAGCTTCTCAGACACCTTTTTTCTGTTCTACTTTAGGGGAGCATGGCCCATTATTCTGCAGCCTGAAGAAAGCACAATGACTCACTGTATATGAGAGGGAAGTCTTACTCCTTCACAGAGAATTGTATTCAGTATTTTCACTGGGCTAGGGTTTAGAGATAATATGTTGGTGGGGGAGATGTTATAAAAGGGATTTATACTGAACAAAAATATAAACGCAACATGTAAAGTGTTTCATGACCTGAAATAAAAGATCCCAGAAATGTTCCATACGCACAAAAAACTTCTTTCTCTCAGATTTTGTGCACAAATTTGTTTACATCCCTGTTAGTGAGCATTTCTCCTTTGCCAAGATAATCCATCCACCTGACAGGTGTGGCATATCAAGAATCTGATTAAACAGCATAAAAGGCCACTCTAGAATGTACAGTTTTGTCACACAACACAATGCCACAGATGTCTCATGTTTTGAGAGTGCAATTGGCATGCTGAGTGCAGGAATGTTCACCAAAGCTGTTGCCAGAGAATTTTATGTTCATTTTTCTACCATACATTTTTGAGATTTTGGCAGTACTTCCAACCGGCCTCACAACGGCAGACCAGGTGTAACTATGCCAGCCCAGGACCTCAACATCTGGCTTCTTCACCTGCAGGATTGTCTGAGACCAGCCACCCGGACAGCTGATGAAACTGTGGATTTTCACAAGCAAAGAATTTCTGCACAAACTGTCAGAAACTGTCCCAGGGAAGCTCATCTGCGTGCTCGTCATCCTCACCAGGGTCTTGACCTGACTGCAGTTCGGCGCCGTAACCGACTTCAGTGGGCAAATGCTCACCTTCGATGGCCACTGGCATGCTGAAGAAGTGTGATCTTCACGGATTAATCCCGGTTTCAACTGTACCGGGCAGGTAGCAGGCAGTGTGTATGGCGTTGTGTGGGTGAGCGGTTTGCTGATGTAAACGTTGTGAACAGAGTGCCCCATGGAGGCAGTGGGGTTATGGTATGGGCAGGCATAAGCTACAGACAACGAACACAATTGTATTTTAGCGATGGCAATTTGAATGCACAGAGATACCGTGACGAGATCCTGAGGCCCATTGTCGTACCATTCATTCGCTGCCATCACCTCATGTTTCAGCATGATAATGCATGGCCCCATGTTCCAAGGATCTGTACACAATTCATGGAAGCTGAAAATGTCCCAATTAATCCATGGCCTGCAGATTAAACAGATATGTCACCCATTTAGCATTTTTGGGATGCTCTGGATCGAAGTGTACGACAGCGTGTTCCAGTTCCCGCTAATATCCAGCAACTGTGCACAGCCATTGAAGAGGAGTGGGACAACATTCCACAGGCCACAATCAACAGCCTGATCAACTCTATGCGAAGGAGATGTGTCGCGCTGCATGAGGCAAATGGTGGTCACACCAGATACTGACTGGTTTTCTGATCCACGCCCCTACCTTTATTTAAGGTATCAGTGACCAACAGATACATATCTGTATTCCCAGTCATGTGAAATCCATAGATTAGGGCCTAATTAATTTATTTCAATTGACTGATTTCCTTATATGAACTGTAACTCAGTAAAATCCTTGAAATTGTTACATGTTGCCTTTATATTTTTGTTCAGTGTAGTTTGGAAGGAGTATGTGTGTGGGCTTAGCCTGGGCATTTCATTCTCTTGACAGGTTGCACTCTCTACAAACACAGTATCAGCATTCTGATGGTGTTCAACACGATACCTTCCGGAATGTATTAAAACAAGAGTTTCTCATTTTTCTGGTTCTGCATAGGTTCATACACCACAAAACTTTGTCCTTTGAGTTTTCACAACTATGACTTGTGCTCATAGTCTCACCTTGAGAGCCTGTCCATCTCCTTGTTGAGGATGTGTGGCAGCTGGAGTCCCTCCAGAACAATCTGACACTGTGTCTGGTACTGCTGACTGGGGTTGTCAGGAAACTACATGTGCAGCGCATTTACATCTCCCAGGAGAGCGCCCCCCTAAGGCACACACCCACACAACAATTCTCCCTGACACTTCCATTTCCATTTCATGTGATGCATGTCATGAAGTGTATTAAGTCATGTTGGGCTAAAGACATTACCATATACATTCAATGTAATTGTAAAATGTAACGTCATATAAAGTAAGGTTTCCTACCTGCATAGTGCACTCCGTGACAGAGACCACGACAACAGCATCCTCCACAGTGACAGTGTCTCGAAACATCAACCTGGCATGTGCTGCAAGGACCAAGAGAAACTTAATAAGCTGCTTGATCACATATCAACAACTATAGCATAAAACATTCACATAATAAATATGATCATAAATATGAATTATTACCGTTTCAGTAAATACTAAACACCTTAGTAAATCAACTAAACCTAATGGAGTGCAGAAGGAAAGGAATTTTATTATATTTGGGATGTAAGATGTCCCACCCTCTGCGAGGCGGCTGAGACTCTCCAGCATGTGGTTGGTGGTGCGGGCTGCGTTCCTTCTGTTGCTATGCTTCTGCAGCTGGTAGTAGCGGGACAGAATGGAGTTGACCTCCTCAGACACCCGCGGCTGCAGCCCCTTGATCAGGCAGAAATAGGCCTTCATCTTCTCCATGCTCCACAGAGACTCCTCTGACTGGCTGACATGATCAGTCTATAATTTTAATGGTAGGTTTATTTGAACAGTGAGAGACAGAATAACAACAACAAAAATCCAGAAAAACGCATGTCAAAAATGTTATAAATTGATTTGCATTTCAATGAGGGAAATAAGTATTTGACCCCTCTGCAAAACATGACTTAGTACTTGGTGGCAAAACCCTTGTTGGCAATCACAGAGGTCAGACGTTTCTTGTAGTTGGCCACCAGATTTGCACACATCTCAGGAGGGATTTTGTCCCACTCCTCTTTGCAGATCTTCTCCAAGTCATTAAGGTTTCGAGGCTGACGTTTGGCAACTCGAACCTTCAGCTCCCTCCACAGATTTTCTATGGGATTAAGGTCTGGAGACTGGCTAGGCCACTCCAGGACCTTAATGTGCTTCTTCTTGAGCCACTCCTTTGTTGCCTTGGCTGTGTGTTTTGGGTCATTGTCATGCTGGAATACCCATCCACGACCCATTTTCAATGACCTGGCTGAGGGAAGGAGGTTCTCACCCAAGATTTGACGGTACATGGCCCTGTCCATCGTCCCTTTGATGCGGTGAAGTTGTCCTCTCCCCTTAGCAGAAAAACACCCCCAAAGCATAATGTTTCCACCTCCATGTTTGACGGTGGGGATGGTGTTCTTGGGGTCATAGGCAGCATTCCTCCTCCTCCAAACACGGCGAGTTGAGTTGATTCCAAAGAGCTCGATTTTGGTCTCATCTGACCACAACACTTTCACCCAGTTCTCCTCTGAATCATTCAGATGTTCATTGGCAAACTTCAGACAGGCCTGTATATGTGCTTTCTTGAGCAGGGGGACCTTGCGGGCGCTGCAGGATTTCAGTCCTTCACTCCGTAGGTTGTTACCAATTGTTTTCTTGGTGACTATGGTCCCAGCTGCCTTGAAATCTTTGACAAGATCCTCCCGTGTAGTTCTGGGCTGATTCCTCACCGTTCTCATGATCATTGCAACTCCACGAGGTGAGATCTTGCATGGAGCCCCAGGCCGAGGGAGATTGACAGTTCTTTTGTGTTTCTTCCATTTGCGAATAATCGCACCAACTGTTGTCACCTTCTCACCAAGCTGCTTGGCGATGGTCTTGTAGCCCATTCCAGCTTTGTGTAGGTCTACAATCTTGTCTCTGACATCCTTGGAGAGCTCTTTGGTCTTAGCCATGGTGGAGAGTTTGGAATCTGATTGATTGATTGCTTCTGTGGACAGGTGTCTTTTATACAGGTAACAAGCTGAGATTAGGAGCACTCCCTTTAAGAGTGTGCTCCTAATCTCAGCTCGTTACCTGTATAAAAGACACCTGGGAGCCAGAAATCTTTCTGACTGAGAGGGGGTCAAATACTTATTTCCCTCATTAAAATGCAAATCAATTTATAACATTTTTGACATGCGTTTTTCTGGATTTTTTTGTCGTTATTATGTCTCTCATTGTTCAAATAAACCTACCATTAAAATTATAGACTGATCATGTCTTTGTCAGTGGGCAAACGTACAAAATCAGCAGGGGATCAAATACTTTTTTCCCTGTTCTCTACTTCAACTGATCGATCCATGTCATTAATTGGCCAGAGAGGCCACCACCTGGTTTTCCAGGTCTGAATCAGTCTCTATTATCCAGTAGGACCAGGACCAGGACCAGGACCAGGTCAAAACGGCTGAGCAGGGGGCTGGCAAGGGCCACGTTGACCGACACAGGCACGTTGGGGTCATACTAACCCTTAGGGTTGGTGGCAGCCAAGATGGTTGTCCTGGTGTTCAGTTTACACACCATGCTGGGCAGGATAGAGGGAAATAGACCACACAAAGTCAATGAAGGTGCATTATGTGTGTCATTATGTCATTATCTTTTTACTGACATTATCATGTTCGATATGTCTTACTCTCAACCCACAACAGAAGTAAAGACCAACTTCGAGTGCAAGATACACTACAGCAAGAGGCTTTATAGAACCGCTCTCTGGAATTATATTATGACTATATACATATAAAAACTGTATTTTCTTTACAATGCCTTTGCCCCACTGATGGTCTGCTGCTCCATGGCTTTGTGGAGACTGGTGCGGTCGTGCTCTTTGATGCTGTTGAACTTATCAATACAACACAGGCCCCCGTCAGACAGCACCAGAGCTCCTGCCTCTAGATGCCACTCCCCAGAGTCCTTCACAGCTGCCACACAACACACACTACATTTTTTACTACTATAAGTGGTTATTTCATGGATTCTTCTAAGCAAAGTGCACTGTATCAGATGCACCAGCAGAGGGCAGACAGACCTTTGGTAGTGGAGCAGATACCAGCAGTGAGGACTGAGTGGGGAGTGATTTTAGCAGCGTACTTCAGAAACGTCCCACCAGCAGAAGATGAGACTCACTTAAACAAGGACGAAATTACAGATCTAGAATCAGACACCGTTATTTACAGTATATAAGATATGTGAGAAAAATTGGCCCACGTTTAGAACAAGGATCGATACCTCTTAACTTTGTTCCAGAAGGATCTATTCTTTGCA
Organism: Coregonus lavaretus; assembly: GCF_964263955.1. NCBI lineage: Eukaryota > Metazoa > Chordata > Actinopteri > Salmoniformes > Salmonidae > Coregonus > Coregonus lavaretus. The sequence continues at coordinate 23,497,528 of NC_140018.1, forward strand.
CCCCACCGGCTAACACCATGGCAACAGCTAATTTAACTACGTACATTCCAAACACCTGTGGGCACAGACTCATGAGATTCTGGTTCCTGCCTTCGGAGAGAAAATGGAAAAAGAACACCAATCAAATTCCATAAGCACTTAATCTCCATCTCATCTCATAGTATTTATCAAGTAATAATGACTATTAAATAAATTGAAAAGTAGTATCTAAATCTATATGGCAACAGTTTTAATGGAAGTTAGTTAGGTTCGTTTTTATATACCAGCTATAGGGTCATGTTTGCAATTATCCCAGAACTAGTCAAACTCCTTCTGCATTTCTGCATGTCCTCTTGGACCAGAGCTGCCACGGTCTGCTTATTGTTCAGTTCAAGAAACTTGGCTTTCAACACCAGATCCAGTTCACAACGTGCGCCCTCGTACAGGTGCTTCCGTCGCTGAGAAACTACTCCATGCACTGCGACATCATCTCCTTACTTCTTTTGATCACAATAGTGAGATAATAGAAACTCAGCCCAACATTCATTGTGATGTCACTAATCCCTTTAAAAACATTCCTATTCATCTACTGTGACTTCATCTTGGGTGAAAGCCAATCATACAGTATTGTGATGTTATCATACACAAAATGACACCACAATGTAACATCCAAACATCATACAGTATTATGACATCATTGGTCACACATCACACTGTGGAATTCCAATACTCAGTGATGTCACAATCTACCTAGCAACATAATGATGTCACCTCTGCAAAATAAATATTTTTTTTTTTTTATCCCATAATATGACAATATCCTTTATGTAACAATTCCCACTGTGATGTCATTTCCAATATAAACTTCAACTGTAATATTACATCATAGTAACAACCCACTGGGCACACTGGTTGAATCAAATTACATTGAACCAACGTGGAATAGACGTTGAATTGACATCTGTTCCCAGTGGGAAGTGATGTCATAGTGACCAGTGTTACCTGATTTACAGCTGTCTACCAGATCATCCTCCAGAATGACCACCATGGAGCGAGAAATACTGCCCACAGACAGCCTCTGAGCCTGGGCACACAAATCAGCAGGGAAAGAGGGGCTGCAGTCTGATCAAATATAGGCTTACAATTTGTGCTTGCAGATGTAGAACTGCTCAAAGTTACCCTGCAGGGAGAACACGTGACGGCATTTAGAGCACAGTCCCTCTCGTACTCCAGGACCTTGACCACACTGGTGCGGATGACCGTGCCTGTGACGGACAGGAAGTGACCCATGTCTCGAGACTTAGGGATGTTCTCCCCGGTGAGCTCTGGACACACAGGAAGACCTGAGGCTTGATGACACATTCAGCAGAGAAGGTTAAGGTCATGGACATCAAATAGACCAAGGAGCACTGGACTAGACTTTAAAATCAGAATTGCTAACACAACTGCACCAACATTCTTGGAAATGAAAAGCTCAGCATGACTTGTCATGCTCAATATATACCACCAGATGGGGATCTCTACCCACTCTTGTATTGAGGAGAGTGCATGCATCTTGCAAGAGTCAAATAAAACACACTACATAGAAAAATGTTAAAATGCTTGGCCTAAACATCAGCACAAGTTGTTGCCTTACTGTACATCTGTTAAGTAGCCTACAGTATTGATTTTCATTGGATAAAAGTACCTAGCCCTCTTTTATTTTAATAGCTAGCTTAAAAGCACCCGCATAAAAGGTTCGGTTTGCTCCTAGCAGAACTTGGCTAGGCGAAGCGAATGTCTGTGCCTCGCATAGTCCCTTAAAAGACCTTTGCTTAAAAATAAAAATATTACTGTTTGTCCCTATTGAGACGCTGTAGCAACAACATAGCCAGTCTATTCTAAAAATAGACTGAATTAATCTAAAATAAATCAAGAAATCTGTCATTAATTTTGACGTTTTTGCCAAGGAGGTCTTAGTCACGGAATTTTACATCTAACTAAGATGTTTGGTGCAGTATTTCTCAAGTGAAAAAATGTGCATGAAAAGTAGTCGTCTCTCATTGAATGACAACAAACATTTCATAGAAGAATCCTGTCCATATGTCCTACTCCTACTAGGAGTTAGTACCGTTGACCAATCATCAACAAAGGGGCGTAGACTTCGGCTACTGAACTTCGACTAATATATGAGTGAACTGTTTTGACTGGGAAGCATGCGACAGGCTTTAGGCCTAAGCAGTGACCACTGCGAGTCCACACGAGACTTGTGAAGTCTATTTTCCTGATATATCTGTTGACCTGCAGACACTGTCAGTGTAATCACGCTCTCCGTAGCCGATGTGAGTAAGACCTTTAAACAGGTCAACATTCACAAGGCCGCAGGGCCAGACGGATTACCAGGACACGTACTCAGAGCATACGCTGACCAACTGGCAAATGTCTTCACTGACATTTTCAACCTCTCCCTGACCAAGTCTGTAATACCTACAAGTTTCAAGCAGACCACCATAGTCCCTGTGCCCAAGAACGCCAAGGTAACCTGCATAAATGACTACCGCCCGTGGCAGTCACGTCTGTAGCCATGAAGTGCTTTGAAAAGCTGGTCATGGCTCACATCAACACCATCATCCCAGAAACCCTAGACCCACTACAACTCGCATACTGCCCCAACAGATCCACAGATGATGCAATCTCTATTGCACTCCACACTGCCCTTTCCCACCTCTGTAGCTCAATTAGTAGAGCATGGCGCTTGTAACGCCAGGGTAATGGGTTCGATCCCCGGGACCACCCATACCTAAAAATGTATGCACACGTGACTGTAAGTCGCTTTGGATAAAAGCGTCTGCTAAATGGCATATTATATTATTATTATATTATACGTGAGAATGCTGTTCGTTGACTACAGCTCAGCCTTCAACACCATAGTGCCCTCAAAGCTCATCACTAAGCTAAGGACCCTGGGACTAAACACCTCCCTCTGCAACTGGATCCTGGACTTCCTGATGGGCCGCCTCCAGGTGGTAAGGGTAATTAACAACACATCTGCTACACCTCAACACGGGGGCCCCTCAGGGGTGAGTGCATAGTCCCCACCTGTATTCCCTGTTCACCCATGACTGCATGGCCATGCATGACTCCAAAACCATCATTAAGTTTGCTGACGACACAATGGTGGTAGGCCTGATCACCAACAACGATGAGACAGCTTATAGGGAGGAGGTCAGAGACCTGGCAGTGTGGTGCCAGGACAACAACCTTTCCCTCAACGTGAGCAAGACAAAGGAACTGATTCACATCGACAGGGCTGTAGTGGAGCGATTTGAGAGTTTCAAGTTCCTTGGTGTCCACATCACCAACAAACTATCATGGTCCAAACACACCAAGACAGTCGTGAAGAGGGCACGACAACGCCTATTATAATAATAAGCCATTTAGCAGACGCTTTTATCCAAAGCGACTTACAGTCATGCGTGCATACATTTTTTCGTGTATGGGTGGTCCCAGGGATCGAACCCACTACCTTGGCGTTACAAGCGCCGTGCTCTACCAGCTGAGCTACAGAGGACTACTATTCCCCCTCAGGAGACTGAAAAGATTTGGCATGGGTCCCCAGATCCTCAAAAAGTTATACAGCTGCACATTCGAGAGCATCCTGACTGGTTGCATCACCGCTTGGTATGGCAACAGCTCGGCATCCGACCGCAAGGCACTACAGAGGGTGTTGCGTACGGCCCAGTACATTACTGGGGCCAAGCTTCCTGCCATCAAGGACCTCTATACAAGGCAGTGTCAGAGGAAAGCCCTAAAAATGGTCAAATACTCCAGCCACCCAAGTCATAGACTGTTCTCTCTGCTACCACATGACAAGCAGTACCGGAGCGCCAAGTCTAGGTCCAAAAGGCTCCTTAACAGCTTATCACCCCAAACCATAAGACTGCTAAACAGTTAATCAAATGGCTACCCGGACTATTTGCATTGACCCACTTTTTTACGATGCTGCTACTCTCTGTTTATTATCTATGCATAGTCACTTTACCCCTACCCACATGTACATATTACCTCAATTACCTTGACTAACCTGTACCCCTGCACATTGACTCGGTACCGGTACACCCTGTATATAGCCTCATTACTGTTATTTTATTGTGTTACTTTTTTTTTTTTAATTTAGTTTATTTTACTTTTCTTTTTTTATGCAAATATTTGCTTATTCACCTAAAAAAATGGTTGGTTAAGGGCTTGTAAGCAATGTTCCCCCTAAGATGCGCTCGTGCGCGGGCACGCAGCTCCCAGGGACTGCCACGCAGAACAAATATCAGCCCGCACAGAGAAGCACGAGATTAAACTTTCTAGAGTTTTCCACGTTGGGGCGGCAGGTAGCTTAGTGGGTAAGAGCGTTGTGCCAGTAACCGAAAGGTCGCTGGTTCTAATCCCCGAGCCGACTAGGTGAAAAATCTGTCGATGTGCCCTTAAGCAAGGCACTTAACCCTAATTGCTCCTGTAAGTCGCTCTGGATAAGAGCGTCTGCTAAATGACTAAAATGTAAATGTTAGTTAACACTATCAACGTTTCCCTTTACTGTGGAAATTGTGATTGAATCAACACAATATTAGCCACTTTCAATGCAACATACCGAAACCAAAACGAACTATGCAAGAGATTTTTTTGTAGGCAGAACGCATCGGAGTAGGATTCTATTGCATTGACAGGCACGACTCAGGCCCGTACTCTACACAGACCGGTGCGCCATAACCAATCAGAGCTGCAGTAGCCTATATGCAAATAGACCATTGCCATATATGGATCTGTGCCATTCACTTTGAACTGGACTGTTTTTACAGCATGAGCGGTCGTGATTAGATGCGCTTGTTTTGAGATCAAAGCGAGAGCTACATGTTGCAACGTGTAGCGACGTGTGCACATTTGTACATTTGTTCATATCCTTTGCTAGTTAGTGAGTTATCAGCCCAGTTATATATCATTTGTAGTCAGCAATGGGGGAGTGATTGCTTCCTACAAGAGCACAAAATGTGTACATTTCTAGACATCTTTGAAAAGTGAGTCAGGTAAAGAGCTTTTTTTTGTCTTAAAGGGGCAGTGTTGTATTTTGAGATAGGCTTGAATAAGCTAAGTAGCCAATAGGCAGAGGGTAGCATAACTTGTCTGATTCTGTGTAATAATGGTATGTGAATAATTATGCATTTTATTTTGTAAAGTTGTTTCTTGTATCAAACAAACAACAACATTTTCAGTCACAAGTGGACTAACAGGTTAATGTCAAGCCCTGCATGTCTCATGGAATGTAGGCCTACATTGAACATCACACATTGGCTGCTACTGTAGGCTGAACGATAGAACAGCTATTTCCATGTCAAAATGTTATGAGATGCATTTTCTCCACTCTGGTGGCCTACATTATGATCAAATAGCAACAGTAGCCTACTTGACCACTGTTAAAACTAACTTAAAGCAGGTACAGCCTCAGTGTTCACAGTAAACACGCACCGGAAGTTGCACAGAATTTTCACAATGTTCAAGTTTGTGCTCAGCAGACCAGAAATTTGCTCAGTGATGAAAAAGATTAGAGGGAACATTGCTTGTGAGTAAGCATTTCACGGTAAGGTCTACACCTGTTGTATTCGGTGCATGTGGCAAATACAATTTGATTTGATTTTGATTTGATTTAATAGGTGACACTGCTCTTCTTTCATCCCACGCACTGACAGAATATAAAATGAAAATAGGGCTTTATGATGGATCCAATGCAATATTCCAGTCCAACAAATGCTATCATGGACTCATAGAACATATAATCTCTCTCCATCTGGCATCTCAAATGGCATTTACCTTTTCCGTCCACATCTTCAGTGCTTTTATGTGAAGCACTTTCCATGTTCTCAATGAGATTAGACAACTCAGATTTAAGATGCAGCCCACATACAGCGGTCCTCTCCACAGAGAGACATACTTTGTATTTCGAGCCAGCAACATGTTGAAAACATGTAGGCAACAAAACAGCCCAGCATACCCTGAGGAGCAATATATTGGTCTGACCTTAAACATTGCCTTGTAGCAGTAACATTCCCCACCAGAACACACATGGCTATATCACCAAGAGCCCTTTGAAGCGCATCCTCTGGCTAATTATAACACTGCTCTCTGTAGTGGTGAGACCTCAAACCGCAGTGCACAATGGCTAAAGTAATTAGGTGTGTAGGTTGCGCTAGTCTGACAGACACAAGAAACGATATAAACCTGTACTTCTTTTGGGTTCGAAACGGTTCAGAACTTTATTTTGCTGGTCGGAACAGTGGAACGGAACAAAAAAATGGTGGTTCTGTTCAGAACGAAACAATTGGAAAATAATTTAGGTTCCAACCCGTTTATAATTAAATGACAATATTTTAGATTAACAATAATTCTACTACACAAATTTCTGATATATCACATGCCATCAGTGGCGACCTGCCATTTCTTGCCTGTTTTGCATGTTATTTTGGCATTAATACGTGTCACATATCAGTTTGCAAACAATGTTAAAAAATATATATAATTGAGTTAATAAAGCCGCATACAAACATGGTCTCTTTTTTGCTTTCTTGAGTAAGGCAGCTCCAAAATGCTGGTGTTTCAGCCTAGCTCAGTGCTTTCGGTGGTGGAGGGCAGCCAGTGGAAAATACGGAGCGTAGGGGTTGGTAATGTCCTCTAGTTGCGCCGTGATTAGCTCAGTGTTCTGTCACTCATGGGGACACAACGTCACCGCAAAATCTACGGGGAGAGCTCGAAAATTCAAGCCCCTAGGGTGCTGCCGTAGAGTTACATTAGAAGTGCCCATCCAAGAAGGTCATTGGCCACAGATAAAATTACCTCAAATCATGTTATATGTACCGTAGCTTTGATTGGACTGATCATGTCAACATCATACTTCCAAAATCTTAGCTTGCAAGCAAGCAGTCATCATCATGAATCAAGTCGACAATCTACCGGCAAATCCTTTTCAATCCTTGTCATATTAAGAAAAATTATAGATAAAACGAATCGGTGCTCATCGGCCATAAACATTACACAACAAGTTGGAAATCGCAAATTCAACAATGAGTGGTTTGAAAGGAATCAGTGGCTAACTGCAAGCATTGTAAAGCAATCACTAGCCTGCTATATAATGGAGTGGGTGTGTGGTCCAAGTCTGGGTTTAAGGGTCTCTTTTCCAAGCTTAAAAGGATAAACATTCAACATTGGCCATGCTGTCAATCCAGCATAACTTCTTCTGCATTCGAAACAACTGGAAACTCGGAACTGGGAAATCTCAGACTTCAGTGAGTTCAAGACAACTGGGAACGCAGAACAAAATGAGCTCCGACTGGGAAAATACGTTTTGAACGGTCATCCAATTCGAAATTCCAAGACGGGAACTCTGGCCTCTTTCTAGAGCTCCGACCTAAAGATTACTGACGTCATAATTCAACGTTATTTTTTCAGAGTTCCCAGTTGTCTTGAAAGCGCCATAAATCCAGAGAATGCTAGACTTTAATGACAACATTTGCCACAAAGGACCTCTGCGCCACCTTGTTTGCCACCTGTTCAAGTGAACACAGCACAACAAGGTGAGTCCAAAAAGGTATTGTATGCTGCTGCATAGATGATGTAATATGCCAGGGAGATATGTATACTGTAGCTAAGAAAGCAATACTAAGTGTATGTTGTGTAGTAAGCTGTTAGTAGCCCATGTGGCTTACCCTAATAATTTGCTCCCTTTTCCCCTAATAACTTAGCCTACTGTTCTGACTTGGTGGTGCACATTTAACCTATAGTCTGTTTTAGAGAAATGTCATCATCGAATATTGTAAGAGCTTTCATTGTCTGCTTATATGCCCCCTTTATTTATCCTACGGATCTGACTTGGTGTACAGGGAGAATACTGTAAGAACGGCCCATGTTCTGAATTCTGTCGCTGTACATTTCAAAAGTGCTGAATAAATAGTTAAATTGACTACGTTCGTCCTCGCTCGCTCATTACTGTCTTAATCGAAATTACGGATTGTCTTTTATCCGTTCGTTGTCCCCTTATGCCATAGTTTGTACATCTCAATTGTGAGTAGAAACCACATTTGTTTAAGCAAGTCAGCCATATCAGCTATGTTTTTTTTAAAGGCAGTAAATGAGGCTGAATGAACTGTTTCGCTGCAGACAAGGCTCCTCTGATAGCCAGATGTAGCAGTGGTAAGGTGTTGGGACTGCTGTTGGGACTCTGCTGTTGGGACAGCTTTATGTAGGCCCTAACAGTTTGTGGGCACCGTTTGTCACCGTTATAGTCAAATGAATGTATTGTTTAGTGTTGTGTTGTGGCTTTGCTGGCATGCATCAAAACTATTTTGTTTTTTGTTTGCCCCACCAAGATGTACATGCTAAAATCGCCCCTGCATGCCATACTTGTATTTTCCTGCAAGGGAAATCAGTATTATGCATCTACGACAATTCATTCCAATTAGACTGGTTTGGAATTTGCACTGACCAATATGGCTGCCATTTTCACCCCATTCTGGAACTTTGAGGGTCTATAATATTGCCCCTCTAGTAATTTAATAGGATTTCTATGGTAAGGGCCTCTTACCTGTGATTTGGGTATGCAGGTGGTGTTTGACCTTGTGCCAGCCTTGCTGTGTAGAGTTCACTGACACCATCTTGGTGGCTCTGTGAAGGGCGTTGTCGAAGATGTTGATGACCCCTCGCTGGGGTAGGCGTTGAAGTAGTCTCCCACCTCCATTGTTGGCTTCGAATAGCATCATCGTGTTGATGACCACTGGGTAGTGGGCATCTTCATCAAGCTCCAGAAGCTGCAGAATGTCAGTCCTGTGGTGCTCTGTCACATACGCCTCAAACACCTGCCCTATCAGAGCTACCAGCTCAGGTCTATCAACATCATGGATCTACAGGGGTGAAATAGTAGATACCATAGACCTCCAGTCATTGCACTAATGCTAGTTAGCACTGGCTCGCGAAACTACCTCTTAACTTCCTTCATACTGGATTCAGAGAGATACAAATGGTATCCATGAGTTCATCTGACTCTGGGGAAGTAGATAAAGGGCTTCATTTCCAAGGTGTACCGTGCAGAAATCACTCCGCCATTTCCTGGTTGCTAAAGTTGTAATAGTTTGCCTAATTTTAGTTTATGTGACAAAACAAGCAAGTATAGTGTAGAGAATTATTGTACCATCTAAACCGCTGTGAAATCTATTTTCCATAACCAAAAATATTGTATTTTCAGCTGTTTGAAGCTGGTCCCCCGCTGGTTTACAAAACCGAAAGTAAAAAATGCAAAAACGAAACTTAAGCACAGGAAGCATAGAAACAGCGCACATAGAACATATCTACTGCTTCTAAGACTTGCTTTCAATGAGAATGACAGATATATAACTCCCATTTCTATGTGGATTTGGTCAGGTCGCCCAAAAAGTTACATATTGCAGCTTTAAGATGCTTTTGGGAAACCGGGCCCAGATCTACTGGTTGTTTAGCTAGGAATAGCTAACATTAGCTTACAGGAATAAACACGTTTGACAACAGCTACACATGATTCCAAAATCCAAATGCAACTTTAAACAAGCCTCTCATGAGGACTGCCACAGGAAAGGAAGACCCAGAGTTACCTCTGCTGCAGAGGATACGTTCATTAGAGTTACCAGCCTCAGAAATTGTAGTAACAGACACGTCTCAACAGAGGAGACTGTGTGAATCAGGCCTTCGTGGTCTAATTGCTGCAAAGAAACCACTACTAAAGGACACCAATAAGAAGAAGAGACTTGCTTGGGCCTAGAAACACGAGCAATGGACATTAGACCGGTGGAAATCTGCCCTTTGGTCTGATGAGTCCAAATGTGAGATTTTTGGTTCCAACCGCCGTGTCTTTGTGAGATGCAGAGTAGGTGAATGTATGATCTCCGCATGTGTGGTTCCCACCGTGAAGCATGGAGGAGGAGGTGTGATGGTGCTTTGCTGGTGACACTGTCTGTGATTTATTTAGATTTCAAAGCACACTGAACCAGCATGGCTACCACAGCATTCTGCAGCGATACGCCATCCCATCTGGTTTGCGCATAGTGGAACTATCATTTGTTTTTCAACAGGACAATGACCCAAAATACCCCTCCAGGCTGTGTATGGCTATTTGACCAAGAAGGAGAGTGATGGAGTGCTGCATCAGATGACCTGGCTTCCACAATCACCTGACCTCAACCCAATTGAGATGGTTTGGGATGAGTTGGACCGCAGAGTGAAGGAAAAGCAGCCAACAAGTGCTCAGCATATGTGGGAACTCCTTCAAGACTGTTGGAAAAGCATTCCTCTTGAAGCTGGTTGAGAGAATGCCAAGAGTGTGCAAAGCTGTCATCAAGGCAAAGGGTGGCTACTTTGAAGAATCTAAACTATAAAATATATTTTGATTTGTTTAACACTGTTTTGGTTACTACATAATTCCATATGTGTTATTTCATAGTTTTGATGTCTTCACTATTATGCTACAATGTAGAAAATAGTAAAAATAAAGAAAAACCCTTGAATGAGTAGGTGTGTCCAATCTTTTGACTGGTACTGTATATATATATATACAGTGGGGAAAAAAACTATTTAGTCAGCCACCAATTGTGCAAGTTCTCCCACTTAAAAAGATGAGAGAGGCCTGTAATTTTCATCATAGGTACACGTCAACTATGACAGACAAATCGAGATTTTTTTTCTCCAGAAAATCACATTGTAGGATTTTTAATGAATTTATTTGCAAATTATGGTGGAAAATAAGTATTTGGTCACCTACAAACAAGCAAGATTTCTGGCTCTCACAGACCTGTAACTTCTTCTTTAAGGGGCTCCTCTGTCCTCCACTCGTTACCTGTATTAATGGCACCTGTTTGAACTTGTTATCAGTATAAAAGACACCTGTCCACAACCTCAAACAGTCACACTCCAAACTCCACTATGGCCAAGACCAAAGAGCTGTCAAAGGACACCAGAAACAAAATTGTAGATCTGCACCAGGCTGGGAAGACTGAATCTGCAATAGGTAAGCAGCTTGGTTTGAAGAAATCAACTGTGGGAGCAATTATTAGGAAATGGAAGACATACAAGACCACTGATAATCTCCCTCGATCTGGGGCTCCACGCAAGATCTCACACCGTGGGGTCAAAATGATCACAAGAACGGTGAGCAAAAATCCCAGAACCACACGGGGGGACCAAGTGAATGACCTGCAGAGAGCTGGGACCAAAGTAACAAAGCCTACCATCAGTAACACACTACGCCGCCAGGGACTCAAATCCTGCAGTGCCAGATGTGTCCCCCTGCTTAAGCCAGTACATGTCCAGGCCCGTCTGAAGTTTGCTAGAGTGCATTTGGATGATCCAGAAGAGGATTGGGAGAATGTCATATGGTCAGATGAAACCAAAATAGAACTTTTTGGTAAAAACTCAACTCGTCGTGTTTGGAGGACAAAGAATGCTGAGTTGCATCCAAAGAACACCATACCTACTGTGAAGCATGGGGGTGGAAACATCATGCTTTGGGGCTGTTTTTCTGCAAAGGGACCAGGACGACTGATCCGTGTAAAGGAAAGAATGAATGGGGCCATGTATCGTGAGATTTGGAGTGAAAACCTCCTTCCATCAGCAAGGGCATTGAAGATGAAACGTGGCTGGGTCTTTCAGCATGACAATGATCCCAAACACACCGCCCGGGCAACGAAGGAGTGGCTTCGTAAGAAGCATTTCAAGGTCCTGGAGTGGCCTAGCCAGTCTCCAGATCTCAACCCCATAGAAAATCTTTGGAGGGAGTTGAAAGTCCGTGTTGCCCAGCGACAGCCCCAAAACATCACTGCTCTAGAGGAGATCTGCATGGAGGAATGGGCCAAAATACCAGCAACAGTGTGTGAAAACCTTGTGAAGACTTACAGAAAACGTTTGACCTGTGTCATTGCCAACAAAGGGTATATAACAAAGTATTGAGAAACTTTTGTTATTGACCAAATACTTATTTTCCACCATAATTTGCAAATAAATTCATTAAAAATCCTACAATGTGATTTTCTGGATTTCTTTTCTCAATTTGTCTGTCATAGTTGACGTGTACCTATGATGAAAATTACAGGACTCTCTCATCTTTTTAAGTGGGAGAACTTGCACAATTGGTGGCTGACTAAATACTTTTTTTCCCCACTGTATATATATATATATATATATTTTTTTTTTTGCTAACCCTAACCTAATTCTCCGAACCTGCTACATAATTATCCTAACCTGCTGCGTAAGGTCTTTTAACCTGCTACGAAAAGTCAAATCTGACATTAATTTGACAAAAGCTGGATCCCTTCTAGCCATGACCTTTGAGAACTTTGGAACTTCCCCCTGGATTCACACACTCAGTACTCCCACAGGGGTGTTTAAAACTATAACACGGAAGAAACATCACAGCACTGTCTTAAAATACTCACTATTAATAAAATGCTGCATTTAAATACACAATAATTCAATAGAAAACATGTGCTTTTTTTTATGAAGGTCAAAATAATCTGAAATGGCTTTTATGGAAGGAACCCCTTATATTTTCTGACTTGTTAGTGTCTCGGTCAATCCAAAAATAAAAGCAGTGCGCAGCCACAAGGCTACCACATGGCACAACAGGACCAGAGAAATTCACCTGAACCAGACCTGAACACAGACACAGTAATACCTGTACATACTTTGACCTTAAACAGTGTAAAACACCATTTCAAAAACATAATGGAGTGCATTCAAACACTCCATACAACTTATAATTAAATATTTTCTGCTGAAGTTGGGATTCTATGGCACAGTACTTTATGGTACAAATCCTTCATAAATTGAAAGGCCCCAAAACAAAGACAGCACACATATCTTGATTAAATGTCACAATAATTATTTATTAGTTAAGCATACATAGTATAATATAAATATAAAATATGCAATTTATTTTTAAAATTGGTGAGACATCATTATATCTGTGTTGAGACAACCATACAAACAGTTTAATTCTACCAAAATTGCTTATGCGGCTGTAACAAACTCTCGTTATGGTGCCATTCTAAAATAAGGTACAGAGAGAGGACAATTTACTGTAGCAGCATATGCATCACTCTTTAGAAACTGCAGAAAATAAAACGTCAAACATACTCATCGGCACTGTACAAACAAGGAACCCGTTCACGGTGAAGTAATCAACAGAATGAAATGGAGTGGGAGATCATTAAATAATGTTAATTTTTTTTGTATTTTTCATTTCCTATGATTGACATGCTCTCGAGTTGCAAAAGTCAGAAAGTGAAGTACTGGGCGAACCACTCCTGGCGCTGGGGGTCGGGGGATCCTACGGGTGACTCTTCTGTCTCAGGAGGGCTACACAGGGGGCACACACCACAACAGCAGCACACAGTTATACAATACAGGACATTATCGACTAAGGAATCCTTATTGTACATCTTGGGGTTGAGAGTCATTTTATTTGATTTAAGTCTCTGGGTTTTATGCCTATGTGATGTGTTTGTGAATGTTCCTTAGTATAGTCAGTATAGTCATTCATCCAGTTCAGAGGATAATGGGATTTTGTTGCGGCAGTATAGATTTTATGATCTGCTCTTAAGTGTAAATGTTTCCTAGAAAACAAGAACATTTCCGTTGCACTAATCAGCCTTTAACCGAGTTAAGTGTGCTCATTTTTAAGAGAGCCCGTGGCTGTATTAACTCAACCTTTTCTGTTGTACATGATCATCCAGCCATTAAGTTTTGTTAGATTGAATTATAAGACCATGCAGTTGTTAATCTTTGACTCAGGTCCTTGGGGGAGGATGCTGTCTTGGTTATACAAATATGTGAATGCATCTATTCAAAATCCTATATACTACTACTCTGTCGTTTCTGAAAAGTCAATCCAATTATAACCCCAAGGAAAAAATGTGAGAATAAAAATGTATTGAAAGACCATAACCTTGCCTATTGTGGTTTGTTCTAAGTCTACCTAAGATATAGCATATTCAACCTAATGCATTTCACTGGCTTGCTGGCTTGACCATAGCACTGGCATTGAAAATTCACAATAAACACCAACAAACATCACTGTATTCTAACATTGCAGCTATATTCCACATAAAATAACCTTTGCTCTTTGCCTATAGAGCTAGATATATCTCTGGCTGTCTGTCTGGCTGGCTGGCTGTCTGTCTGTCTGGCTATCTATCTGGATGACTTGCTGACTGACTGACAGGCTGCCTGGTGTCTAGGGCCCTCCCTCAGCCTCATGTGTTGAGGGATCGTTAATCCGTTGATGGGCACCAGATGACTATCTATGAAAGGCTTGACATCCGACTGTCTGGAGAGCCAAAAAGGAGGAGTGGGAGGAGAACTCTCATTGAAATGTCAGAACAGAACATACTGTAATAACGTGAAGCACTCTCCTCTCAACAACTAGTGTACAAGGAGTTCAAGATGAAAAGATCTCAGTGATTTATGACTCATACCTTTATATTGCAGTTCATATTTGACAAACACAAAGGCAAGGAAATTGCAGTCTGGGATCTGATAAAGAACTATGTAACTTTAGATACTTTTGAGTTTTAATTTCCTACTATGGTTATTTCCACAGTTGTCATGTCAAATAACATCCTCTAAACTTAAAGGTCTTATTATTATCATGACTAGATGATACAAATGAATAAACACAGTCTGTACTGCACCAACTGTACTACCCTGACTGAGCTGAAAATGTCTGACGTTTTTAATTAAAGACAGGTGGCTTCTTCATCCTGTGCAGAGCTTGAACTGTTTGTCTCTGAGAACTATCCAAAAATATCTCCTCTGTGATCATTCTCTCCTCAGTCTCATTAGCTTCCATTGCAGCAAACCCAATTTAATGCTCAACTGAGCATGCATATTGGTCTGTTCATCACCAATTTCAGATCCAGAGAACACCTGGGCTGAGATGGACAGGGCTGACTTCAACAACATCAAAAGCTAGAAGCAGAGAAATGGCATAAGCACGCATACTAGTGTTTTCCATCGGGAAAACTCAAGTATGTATGCACATGTGTTGTGCTACACATTTGCTGGTGAGCTGAATTAAGAAGTTATATTGATCTAGGTATCTTCTCCAAGTACTAAAGCATTTGTATTCTGGTATAGACCTCGTGAATCGAAATAGTGCAGCA
This sequence comes from Coregonus lavaretus, assembly GCF_964263955.1. NCBI lineage: Eukaryota > Metazoa > Chordata > Actinopteri > Salmoniformes > Salmonidae > Coregonus > Coregonus lavaretus. Next base: position 23,512,701 of record NC_140018.1, read on the forward strand.
TTTCAGGAGCACTGCACGCAAAGCGATAGAAGCAGCCTTTGAATAATCTGTAATACAAATGTAATACATGGCCCCAATGTGTCATAATTTGCATCTGCAGTTCAGTTAATATGTGTGGTATATGCTTCAGTTGGTATGTGGTATGCGGTGGTGCATCTGTTGCTAAGTGGAAACAGGGTCACCTTGACAGGGGCTGAGACAGACAGGCCGTGTGTGTGATGCAGTGATGGGAGAGTCCCATGACAATGGAGGGCAGCCCCGCACAAATCCGCCACTCCGACTCATCTGCAACTTATTTACAAACAGAGCAGCATGCAGCAAATGCAAAACAAACACCCAAAGCTCAAAGGCACAGTGCACACGGGTACAGATAGATAACAAGTGCAGCAATTGGCAGAAACCTAGGCACCGGATGAGTGCAGGCATCATAAGCTAGTACAACACATGCACAAGAGAGTACCACATTAACACGTGTGCTTAATACACACAAAGAATTATAGCTGGAAGCACAACAATGAGCAAAGCAATGCCAAGGCACGAGAGAGAGAGGGGTTCATTGATGAGAGGGAGAGTGTTGTTGTTATCGGAGGCTTCCAACAGTTAGACGTTCACACATCCCCACACAGAACTGTACATGGCAAGAAAATATCATCACCAATCTATATTACACAAGCATATTTTCCTCATGTAAAATCAAACAATTTCACATCAAAGTGGACAACAAAGTGCAGTAAGAGCAGCATGCCTGGAGGCCGATGAGGATGAGGGGGTTTAACAGAACAACAACATCACCAATGAGTTGTAGGCCTATAACTTCCAGAACAAACGGAACAATTAACACAACACAGAGACACAGAGAGACGCAACTCCTAGCGTGCACACTTTAGTTAGCATGTTAAGAGTGATGGTTGGGAGTAGTGGTACACATGCTCCTTTTGCATTCCAATGCCATTTTCAAAGCTCATGTATTTACTATACTTTATAACAGTATAGTAAAGTGTTGATACATTTCCAGCAGTGTATGTAGGTTCAGCTGGAATATATTTTGTTGTGTGTTTGAAAAGAAACCCTCATGTGAAGTCACTGACTTCCTGGTATAAAGTAAAGATGAGTTGACATAGAAGTGTTTGGGGGGAGGGGGTAACGGGGGAGCTCTGCCTCTCTCCGAAAGCCAATTCTCAAGGGGATGCAATCAAAGCCTTGCAGAAACTGCAGGCAAAGACAAAAACTATCATGTCCTTCAAATAGAATAGCAATCAAGAGGGAATCCTTGGATGAACCCTCAGCCTGTTGGCAACAGGCAACTTAATCTATTATTCAAGGTAATTAAAGTTCCAGACTGGAGTGTTATTTTTTTTGTTGTAATTTCTAATTTAACGCTCTTTTGTTTATCAGAGCGAGGTCTGAGAGAGAGGGGGGAAGAACATCAACATCCGCCAGTGAGGGTCACATTGAGAAGTTTCTTTCAAAGACTGAAGCCCAACATAAAGGGATATGGCAGCTGACTTTGGAAAGGTTTGTATGAAAGCTGCCTATCTGCAGCTGTATGGGCCAAGGGTCAGGGCAAGCCTCTGTCTGTCTGTGTGTCAGTGTGCTTGAACCCTGGGCCTGCCCATAGTGCGGACGGAGGCGTCAGCGGCGAGGGAGGGGCGGCGCTCACCTCATGAATTTCTTGGGCTCTGTCGGAGGGGTCGGTGGGGGCAGAGGTTTGCTAGTGTTGAGCTCAAGGTGGTGAATGGGGGAGTTGGGGATAGGCTCTAGGCGGTTGGGCTGGGGTTGCCCGCTCCCCGTCCCTGTTCCCGCCGCCTCCAGAGCCCTGAGGTTTGGAGAGCTGCTGAATCTGTTTGCTGATTTGTCATTCTTTCTCTTTTGCTACACAGAAGGACAAAAACAAAAACAAATGGAAAGGGAGAGCTAGTCCAATGGAGAAAAGACTGCTGTATATATATAGATTTATATATTTCTCATTCTCTTCGAGGATTTATGTGGATGGAGGCTTTCTGAAGGTCAAGCTCGCACCACTCAGCTAGTGAAGCAACAGTCGCTCTCAGCTATAATATGTAAATTAAGATGAGCAAAAGGGAATGCATCAAAGGAAGAGGCTACAGAAAGTTTACACTAACAAAGAATGGCTTGGAAAGCAAAGGAGAACTGGATGTCTGAACAGGGAGATAACACACACACACACTGACTAACACACACACAATCCCACACACACACACACATAAATGTACAAACACACATAATATGTAACACTGAACCAAAATATCGGAAGTTATAGAACTTGAAATGGAGTCAACAGTTACATATTGACCATGCAGAGTGATCCATTCAACTGGGAGACAGGGGATTGCTGTGTTTACATTGGAATGGGACACAACTTCTCCACTAAGGGATGGAATGGTTCCAATGGAAATCAAGGCTAAATATATGTGGAGAGGCAACTTAAAATCTCCACTTCAATCATTCTCTACAATGATGTACAGGCTACTGGTTTAGGCTTGTAATGATAGTGATGGTTCCCTAATGGTTTCAAATGATCACCGGTAGCTTTTGGTCTTCACAAAGTGTCAAAGATTAGTTCAGATTAGCTATATGGCTCTAATCAACTGATTGTCAGTGTTAATCCAGAGGTGTGTTAGCCTTGTGTCTGAGGTGTGTTAGTCTGCAGATGTCAGCTCACCTTGATGAGGGGATTTATTACACCCACGTTGGGACTGGTGTTGAACACTTTGTTGAAGTTGGTCTCTCTGTTCACCAACTCCAGCTGGTAGAACTTTTTGTCGTCCTGCATGTCCACAGAGAGATGCCAGTTAGGTCATGGTTCTCTGGGTTAGTGATGGAGCATCTCGCTGATTGTTTATGACATACCTCACATACTCTAATGTCTACAATGGGCTTAGCAGTACAGTATGATAGAACTTGCAAAAGTCAGAGGGTTTCTATCCACTCTCTCTAGTGCCACAGACACTTAGTCATAGATACAGTATACTGAATAACCTGCCAGAATGCATTGTTGGGACTCAAGGGCTGTAACATACCTCTCTGAGTCTACTGCTGCTGTATGAGAACTCTTAGGCATGCAAGGTTAGAGCACTCCATAGTCTGGGCTACTATTGTTCAGAGGTAGACTGGCATGCAGGCTCCATGTCTAGGATTGTTGGGTAAAACGACACAAGGGCATCCTGTAGGCCATCTTGTACTGTGTACATACACTTACCACCAGCTTCTTGACGAGAGACTCCCTCTCAGTCACCATGTCCTTTAGCTCAGCGATCACCTGCAGATCCTCAGGCCGGCTCTCCCTGTTCCGGAACTTATCCTCCGTGCCTTCCAGCCTGGGGAGAGGAGGGGGCCATTAGGGCTCAGATGTCTCACAGTTTCCTCACAGCCCAGTGTGGAAACAAAGTTTACTTGAGAGAAAGTTAAGTTATTGATCTGTTTGTTTGTGTAACTTGATAATAAAAGTGCCTTGGATCAGCTTGGGGATATGAGCATTAATAAATGCAGACACTGAGGGAGCATGTTTTAAAAGCTTCCCTTCCCTTACCTACAGCTCAATAGTAAAGCATTAGCTTTTACCTCTCCTACGTTTAATCTCATAATCAAAAAGGCTATTAGTGCTGGTGTATTACTATGATCAAAAAGTGCAGTACATGTTTTTCCTGAATTCCACTAACGTCTCAACACATAACAAGCGCCCTTTAGAAGAGTTCTTATCAGTGTTCAAAGCCATCTGCCTCTCCACAGTTTTGTGCTGCCTCTAACTTGAGATTTATGACTTTAATATGCCAAGATATTATTTGTACTCTAAACAAGCATCCATCATGTCCAGTTTGGCTTGACGTCCTCCTCAGCACTACAGATGTGGAATGACAAGTGATACCAAACTCGCCATCAAACGCCGACGCAAGACAGGGACAGGCACACGCTTGAATTAGAGGGAGAGCATATTGGATATCATGATAATCGCTTCTTCTACGCTGCTATGCATCAGCGATCTGTTCATTTCTTGCTTCATTGACAGAAACAGTATCTACTACACATTACTTCGGTGTCACATTTCACTATAGACTCATCTGCATCCAGTGGTGTAAAGTACTTAAGTAAATATACTTTAAAGTACTACTTAAGTAGTTTTTTGGGGTATCTGTACTTTACTATTTATATTTTGGACAACTTTTACTTTTACTTCACTACATTTCTAAAGAAAATAAGGTATTTTTTATTCCATACATTTTCCCTGAGACCCAAAAGTACTCGTTACATTTTGAATGCTTAGCAGGACAGAAAAATTGTCCAATTCACACACTTATCAAGAGAACATACCTGGTCATCCCTATTGCCTCTGGTCTGACAGACTCACTAAACACAAATGCTTAGTTTGTAAAGATGTCTGAGTGTTGGAGTGTGCCCCTGGCTATCCATAAATAAAAAAACAAGAAAACGGTGCCGTCTGGTTTGCTTAATATAGTGAATTTGAAATGATTTATACTTTTACTTTCAATACTTAAGTATATTTTAGCAATTACATTTACTTTTGATACTTAAGTATATTTAAAACCAATTACTTTTAGACTTTAACTCAAGTAGTATTTTACTGGGTGACTTTCACTTTTACTTTAGTAATTTTCTATTAAGGTATCTTTACTTTTACTCAAGTATGACAATTGGGTACTCTTTCCACCACTGTCTGCATCCCTACACATACTCCAAACACAAACCGTGTGAAATAAGCATGTTGCTGCAGTGCAGCCTGGGAAGCTGGTGCTGGCTTGCTTTCAATAAATATATCATCATCACACTCCACTCAACTCTCCAGCGACATCACTCAAAACAGATGTGACAACAACCAATCAGACAACAAACTTGTGTTGGTTCCCAGGGGCTTAACCAATAGGAGATGTAATGAGATCAAATATTAATAAAGCTTAAATGGCGTAATAATTTAGTGGTGGCCAGGGACTGGCTTTGGGGGAATGAAGCTGCCATGGTGATTAATTGGGGAGGGGACAGTGGCTGTCGTTAAAATAGATTTGTCCTGTGCTTAATTAGTAGGCAGTAAATTGGCCACCTCAAGGGAAGGCCCTGGAAATGTCAACTAGTCAGCAAATTGAGAATGACAGTGGCTCGGACCAGCAGCTAATTGTTGGTTTTAGAAAGGTTAGCAACAAAACAATCTGTGTAGGGCCAATGTGACCTATTTTTACAGGATTGTAATGGATTCTGTTTGTCAGTCAAATTCATGGAGGAACATGTGCACAAATAATGATGTATGCTTCACTAGCATTTCATTTTGATGTTGTGAAAGGAGTGATTGAGCCATGAGAACAATTGGTGGGGAACATCACAGATGAGCTATTTATAACAGAGGCTTTCTCTGCAGTAGCTGGCTTTCTGTCTAGATCGTGCTCTCATTCAAGTGAAACCAAATTAGGTCACTCCTGACAGCAAAATCCAGTCCTAGGGCCCTCGCTGAGGCATGTACATCTGTTCCTCCCTCTCCTTCTCTCCCTTTCCCTCTCCCATATCCCAAAGATATTTCCAATAGAGACCTACAAATCATTATTGTGTGCTTTAGCTGCCTTTTATTCCTATTTCATTTCCATAATCATTACAGTACATCTCCATTGATCTATTCAGAGTAGTCGGCAGGGGAGTTTTCTATGTCTATGTTCGTATTTTCTGGTGTGTGTGTGTACTGTGTGTGTACTGTGTGTGTATTGTGGTGTCTTGAAAGCTAGGGCAGCTGCACACCCAGCTGGAGGTTTATCCCCAGTAGGACACCGCTACATGGACATTGTGGGTGTGATGGGATATTGAAGACACAGTCACCTCCATGTATCTGTACTACTGGGAGGGTAAGGAAAGAGGAAAGGACCTTCCCAATGGGTAATATTCACCTCCGGAGGTCATGTGCAGACCCCCTCTCGAATCCATCCTTCCCTCTCATCCTTCCTTCCATTCATCCCTGTATCTGTCTGGGGCACTCACCTTTTCACCCTCTGTTGCTCTGCCAGGGACTGTGGTCTTTCATCATCTGCCAGGGCTTTATATAATCTCTCTCTCTCTCTCTCTCTCTCTCTCTCTCTCTCTCTCTCTCTCTCTCTCTCTCTCTCTCTCTCTCTCTCTCTCTCTCTCTCTCTCTCTCTCTCTCTCTCTCTCTCTCTCTCTCTCTCTCTCTCTCTCTCTCTCTCTCTCTCTCTCTCTCTCTCTCTCTCTCTCTCACATACCACCACCTGCACACACATACAGTGCTATATCAACTACATACTGAATGTACTATACGTACAGGACTTGCAGAGCAGAGATCTTGTCTTTGAGGAGCTCCTGGGCCTTGTTGAAGTCACACAGCATGTTCTGAGTCTCTCTGTTGTGCATGGCGTTCATCTCAGCCATCTCCCGCTCGTGTTTCTTACACAGGTCCTGTTCATGAGCCCTGATGAGAAGAGACCAGACCATTAAAGCCCATTTAGATCACACGTCTTTAAACGCCTCTCCAGCTCTGAGGCCCCGGTCCAGAGGTATTACAGTATCTTAACTCGGCACAATTATCACAGACACATTCCTTTTGATCCTGCTGGAGCCATTCAAATTGTGTTCATCTTTGACTTTCTTTCGTTTCCTGACATACTCGTCCTTTCCTTTCCAAGAAAGACATACATCATTTTTAGCAGGGGGCTCTGGAGGAGAGGTATGGCTGTTTCGCCATTTGTGGAAAAAACACAGGACATTTCACCAGCTCATTGAAATTCCCTGCATAGTAGCGGTGACTCTCTCCCTATGTAAGCTATATGGCAGTGCTGCTCACTCCGAGGTCCTGCAGTCAGAGAGAGAGAGAGAGACAGAGAGAGACCACGAGGAGTGCAGAGGAATATGTTTGCCTCTCCCTGAGTAACACCCTCAGGGACACACATCATTTCCAATGTATTTATTTATTCTGTTATTTTTATCTCAGGAAACGAGGATTTGCCAGCGTGTTACATAATTGGAAGTGAAACGTGCTCCATGATGGGCTTGGAATCCTGCCAGCGCTGGGTGTCGTTGACGTCACACATGCATGCACACACGCGTGGATGCACGCACAAACACGTGTGCGCTAATGCACACACATGCGCACTCAAACACTAGCCCCATGTGCTTAGTTATCTCAAGCTCTAGAAAAGCGTCAGCCTCCATTTTTTATTCATCACCAAACAGGCCTTTCATTCTAATGAGAGTTCCTGCCGTTCATTCCATCCAGGCCTTAGCCCACATTATGAATTAATATAAGAGTGAATTATTAATTATCATCCTGTGGGAAAAGCATGATGATAGATTATATTTAGGCCCTGCCCCAAATAACCCTTTCATATTTCCTTATCAATTTATTTGACCATTAAACTAGAGGAAAATAACAAATGTCAAAAGGGACCAAGTCATCAAAGGGAATAATAGAGCACAAAATATAAACCAGGACTTCCAGCAGGGAGAGGCAAATTGGCCTCCTCACTTTCTGCCAGTATCCTTCCACTTTAATCTAACTTGAAAACGATGCAAGCACTGCCAATGGCTACTGACAGTCACATCTAAACAAGAGGAAGTCACACAACTGAACTTCTCGTGTTGTGATTCACCAGTCATCTGAATGAACTAAACATGCTAAAAACCTTAATTGTGACCATATTAAAACTAGGTACAGGCATTCACCTGCAGGGATAGCATACAGAGATTCAATAGATTCACCTACAGTGCCCTCATAAAGTATCCACACCCCTTGTTACAGCCTCATTTTGAAATGGATTACATTGAGATTTTGTGTCACAAGCCTACACACAATACCCCAAAATCTCAAGTGGAATTATGTTTTTAGAACTTTTTACAAATTAATTAAAAATGAAAAGCTGAAATGTCTTGAGTCAATTAGTATTCAAATCCTTTGTTATGGCAAGCCTAAATAAGTTCCACAAAAAATATGTACCCCACACATACAATTATCTGTAAGGTCCCTCAGTCGAGCTGTGAATTTCAAACACAGATTCAACCACAAAGACAAGGGAGGTTGTCCAATGACTCGCAAAGAAGGGCCCCTATTGGTAGATGGGTAGAAAAAAAAGCAGACATTGAATATTTTCATGCATGGTGGTGGCTGCATCATGTTATGGGTACGGTTGTCATCGGCAAGGACTAGGGAGTTTTTTAGGATAAAAAGCACAGGCAAAATCCAAGAGGAAAACCTGATTCAGTCTGCTTTCCAACAGACACAGGGAGACAAATTCACCTTTCACCAGGACAATAACCTAAAAGACAAATATACACTGGAGTTGCTTACCAAGACAAAATTGAATGTTCCTGAATGGCCTACTGTAGTTACAGTTTTGACTTAAATCGGCTTGGTAATCTATGGCAAAACTTGAAAATGGCTGTCAAGCAATGACCAACAACCAACTTGACAGAACTTGAAGAATTTAAAAAAGAATAATGTGCAGATATTGTACAATCAAGGTATGCAAAGCTCTTAGAGACTTACCCAGAAAGACTCACATCTGTAATCGCTGCCAAAGGTGATTCTAACATGTATTGACTCAGGGGTGTGAATACTTATGTAAATTAGATATTTCTGTATTTCATTTTCAATACATTTGCAAACATTTCTATGTTTCATTAAGTGTAGAAGGCTGAGAAAATAAATATATTTAATCCATTTTGAATTCAGGCTGTAACAGGGGTATGAAAACTTTCTGAAGACATTGTAATTAAGTTTGGCAATGTGCCGGAACAGCTTTACTGTAGATGGCCTGTTATTGTGTCAACCCTCCTTTGTGTCACCCCATAATGCCCTGTGGTGGGGTCACGGCTATCCCCTCCTCCCCTCCTGCCCTCTCTTCCCACCCACCTGATCTGTTGGTTGGCCTCGCTGCGGATCTTCAGCACCTCCTTGCCCTTAAGTTCCAGCTCCTTGGTGAGCGTGTTGATGTTTTCATTCAGTGTGTGTATTTCGTGGTCCAGCTCAGCGATGTGGTTCTTCCTCCTTACCACCTCCTCCTGCAGGTCTGAGATACGGCCCAGCAACTCCCTCTCCTGTGGGGTAATGCGCAGACATACACAGGCACACACACAGAGATACACAGAAACACACAAAAAACACACAAAAAACACACGTTTGAGTTAGCATTTGATCTCATTTGTGTATTATTGCTGTGCTGTTATGCTGTCCCCTTGTATTCCCAAGGGTACTGTGATGCTTTCTGATACCATCTTTACAGTGGCATGATACTACAGCTCAAGTGAGCACACTAACATGCCATGGCCACTAGTGATTAGGCCTGGGAATTCCCAGGGACCTTACGATACAATATTATCACGACACTTAGGTGCCGATATGATCTGTATTGCGATTCTCACGATTCTATATGTATTGCGATTTGATACTGTGATTTTATTGCGATTCAATGTTCCAAACATATTGCTCATCATATGTCTGCTGCAGAGAGACAAGAGAGAGCCATGAGACAACATGTTTTTATGGAAATAAAAGTGCTGAAAACAAATTGGTTCCCTATTTAAAAAGAAGATGGAGAACAAGCTATGAAGGAAAAATACTGGAGTTTTAGTGCAGGCATACAGGCAACAAGCGCAAAAATTATATTGTGATATTGTCAAAATGATATGTCAAGGAAATTGTACTGTCCGGGTTAAATGCAATAGTAGCCTTAGTGAAAGTATTCAGACCCCTTGACTTCTTCCACATTTTGTTACGTTACAGCCTTATTCTAAAATTGATTAATTCGTTTTTTCCCCCTATCAATCTACACACAATACCCCATAATGACAAAGCAAAAACAGGTTTTTAGAATTTAATTTTTAAAAAACATTTACATACATATTCAGACCCTTTATTCAGTACTTTGTTGAAGCACCTTTGGCAGCGGAAGGTGAACCTTTCGTCCCAGTCTGAGGTCCTGAACGCTCTGGAGCAGGTTTTCATCAAGGATCTCTCTGTACTTTGTTCTGTTCATCTTTGCCTCAATCCTGACTAGTCTCCCAGTCCCTGCCATTGAAAAACATCCCCACAGCATGATGCTGCTACCACCATGCTTCACCGTAGGGATGGTGCCAGGTTCCTCCAGACGTGATTCTTGCCATTCTGGCCAAAGAGTTCAATCTTGGTTTCATCAGACCAGAGAATCTTGTTTCTCATGGTCTGAGAGTCTTTAGGTGCCTTTTGGCAAACTCCAAGTGGGTTGTCATGTGCCTTTTACTGAGTAGTGCCTTCCGACTGGCCACTCTACCAAAAAGGCCTGATTTGTGGAGTACTGCAGAGATGGTTGTCCTTCTGGAAGATTCTCCAATATCCACAGAGGAACTCTAGAGCTCTGGCAGAGTGACCATCGGGTTCTTCGTCACCTCCCTGACCAAGGCCCTTCTCCCCCAATTGCTCAGTTTGGCCGGGCGGCCAGCTCTAGGAAGAGTCTTGGTGGTTCCAAACTTCTTCCATTTAAGAATGATGGCCAGTGTGTTCTTGGGGACCTTCAATGCTGCATAAATGTTTTGGTACCCTTCTCCAAATCTGTGCCTCGGCACAATCCTGTCTCGGAGCTCTATGGACAATTCCTTCGACCTCATGGCTTGGTTTTTGCTCTGACATGCACTATCAACTGTGGGACCTTATATAGACAGGTGTGTGCCTTTCCAAATGATGTCCAATCAATTGAATGTACCACAGGGGGACTCAATCAAGTTGTAGAAACATCTCAAGGGTGATCAATGGAAACAGGATGCACCTGAGCTCAATTTCGAGTCTCATAGCAAAGGTTCTGAATACATATGTAAATAAGGTACTTCAATCAAATGTATTTATAAAGCCCTTTTTTACATCAGCAGATGCTTTTTTATTTTTAATACACTTGCAAACATTTCTAAAAACCTGTTTTCGCTTTGTCATTATGGGGTATTGTGTGTAGATTGCTGAGGAAAATGTTTTATTTAATCCATTTTAGAATAAGGCTGTAACGTAACAAAATGTGGAAAAAGTCAAGGGGTCTGAATACTTTCCGAAGGCACTGTAGGTCTATAACCTCTCACATAGCCTAATATGAACTCCTGCAGAATTAAGCATTTCTTGCAGTAAAATTATACACCAAATGTACATTTTGAGCAGGAGTGGAGAAATATGATTAATTTCTTTCAGCATCTTGAGAAAATGAATGCGCGGTTAGCGACCATCTGTAACGGTGCTATCTTTAGTCAGCATCATAAAATCTGTATTTCAACCACATAAAATATGCATCCAAGCCGAACTGAAATCTTATCAAAAACATGTTGGGTCGTTTTAATAGCTTTTAATTTCCTTTTTACATTTTCTTCCCGGTCCCTAACCATCTTTGCTGAGCGAGAGAAGCAGAGATTAAAGAGGAAAGAGAAAAACTTTACCGATGTCAACTAGGTTGAAGCATTCATTCTATCGATTTATGACATTATTCTGGTTATTATTCAACCTAGTTGACATCGGTGAAGTTTGTTTTCTAGGGCAACAAGTAATGACAGAAGAGAAGCTGCATTTATCTAATTATAGACAAGTTGTCTAACAAAAATTTGGGAAATTATAAACAGAAACAGGCCTATATCTAAAAAGGCATGTAAAGAAATTGTTCCGCCATCTCTGACTGTATAGCGCATATTCTATATTTGCGGGTTAGGTTGGATGTGGGCCTCAGATTTTCACTTAGTCAGGGGTTGCGGATGGGTTAATAGCAACAGTAGTGGAAAGAGTACCCAATTGTCATACTTGAGTTAAAGTAAAGATACCTTAACAGAAAATTACTCAAGTAAAAGTGAAAGTCACCCAGTAAAATACTACATGAGTAAAAGTCTAAAAGTATTTGGTTTTAAATATACTTAAGTATCAAAAGTAAATGTAATTGCTAAAACATACTTAAGTAATGAAAGTAAAAGTAAATGTATAAATCATTTCAAATTCTCTATATTACCCAAACGGCACAATTTTTTTATTTTTTTATTTAAGGATAGCCAGGGGCACACTCCAACACTCAGACATCTTTACAAACTAAGCATTTGTGTTTAGTGAGTCTGCCAGATCAGAGGCAATAGGGATGACCAGGGATGTTCTCTTGATAAGTATGTGAATTGGACCATTTTCCTGTCCTGCTAAGCATTCAAAATGTAACGAGTACTTTTGGGTGTCAGGGAAAATGTATGGAATAAAAAATACAATATTTTCTTTAGGAATGTAGTGAAGTAAAAGTTGTCCAAAATATAAATAGTAAAGTAAAGTACAGATACCAAAAAAAACTACTTAAGTACTTTAAAGTATTTTTAATTAAGTACTTTACACCACTGAATAGCAATTGCGGGCGGTTGCGGGTGAACAAACAGCTGACCCGCGCATCACTAATGGACACCACTCTACCTCTCTCTCTCTGCACTAAATGTGTACTTACCTGGACACGTTTGTTGTGAGGTTGTTAATATTGATGCTGCTGATATGTCTGAACTCCTCTCTGCACATTTCTCTAAATATATATTATATGAATAATTATTTACTGCTTGTATTTGTTTATACTAGTCCGAGCTACAACAACGTGTTAGAGGACTGTTATATTGCCTGGAAAAGGTTGTATCCCAGGAAAAGGTAATCATCTGACTATTAGCTCAAACCTGGCTGTTGCTGTCTGGTCCAGTCAGGGTCAATTGTACTGAAAACCTACTGGTAAAACATTCACTAGAATACATGCATTTAGTCAATTGTTCAGTATGTAATAAGGACAACGTTCCAATCTGAATCTAGACTGTGCCTATTATCACTCTCTTTCCCAAAGTTACAGTAACAGTTAACTCTACAGTCTGATATTTGAAATGTATCTCCTTTTGCCCAGGCAGAAATACATATAATGACCTGATTATACTGTTCAGAGAACTATAACTCCAGCCGAGGTGTAGATTAATCATGCTTTGCTTGGCTCAAAGATCATTTTCCCCTTCAGCAACGACACATCTTTTAAAAAGTCCTTCCCTCTATAAAAGAGACTAAGCTAAGAGTTCCCACAGAATACCGTCAAACTCTGGTACTGACTCTTGTGTAATCAGATTACAATCTGCATGTATTAACTTTCAATTCCTGTAAATATAATTTCATGCCAGCTGATTATTGTGATAACAGTATTAAAGTTATTAATGTGTGGGCCACTGCAGGGGGCTGGTTTCAGGGGACTAGCTCACACTCCTCCATAGAAGCTTGTTCACCCGTCCTCTGCCTAACAGAGATTTATTGTGACAATTCTGCTGCCTCCCAATCTCTCCAGTGGATACCGGTTTTGCTTGGAAGCCCACATGATTGACATGTCTCTGCATGGGTGGGTTGTGGATTACACAGGTAGAGGCAGACAGTGCCAGCAGTGGACAGCAGAGTTAAAAGGCTAAACATCAGTGTGGGAGAGGGAGTTTTTGGCTAGGTTCCAATTGGCACTTGACCCTATCTTTGTGTATGCAGTGGCTGGTTAGGCAAGTGTGTGTGTCCATTCGTGTGAAAATGTGTCCATGCAGGTGTGTGTATGTGTGTTGACGGCTGTAAAGTGAGAGAGTGGTGACGGCTCTATTAGCAGCACTGAGACACACAGTGAGGACCCTAGGCTGACCTGCAGAGGTTCAGAGGGCCAGTCCGAATACCACCCTGACTCCTAACACTCTCCGTTACGATGGCACTATAGAATAGCAATATTCATTGTCCATCTAAAGATGGAAACTCTGTTGGAGCTTAGAGCAAATTCTATGGTGGAGCCATTTGAGCAGACACTTTTCTAGGTCAAAGGAAGCTTTAAAGGCTTTGGACAAAATGTCACAGGAACAAAATAGCACTTCAGGATTCAAAGATTCCTCTGAGGGGATGGTGAGAAGTTGGTAGATGGAGTTCCCAACTCCAATAATCACCACATTTGATCTCTGATCTTTGACAAAAAGCTCTTTAGAAATGGATTTAATTTCTGTGGCTGGCTGAAACTTAGTTTGACAGCAGTGTGACTGGAGCTGGGTAGAGACTACAGTACAGTGGTAGAGGTCTGGGAATAGACAGGTCTCAACGAGGAGCTGATTAGAAGACAAGTCTACTGGCCTCAGTCTCGCTCTCTCTGTTTCTCTCTCTTGCTTCCACAGGACTGTCTGTCTCTACAGTTCCAGAGCAGGCTGATCAAAAGGCCAGCCAGAGCACAGCCTCATCATTAGCGGCTGGAAGCCTGGTACAGAGAGAGAGAGAGAGAGAGAGAGGCAGTGAGAGAGAACTGAGTCACTAGAGGGAAGCAGTCAGATCCTGTCTGTGAAGCCGGAGTGATTGGAGGTACTGAGACCCTTACCCCCAACCCTCAACCTCCCTGGGCTACATCACATCACACGGATGGGAGGTATCGAGCTGCTGCCATTAGTCCAAGAATTGCCACGACCCAGAGAGAGGTGAGTCACAAGTACTAGGACCAGATTAAATCTTTCTTCAGCCTCCATAAATGATATGAGATCAAGTATACATGTGGTTTGAATTCATACCCAATTCTGCTACAAAGCAGGAATAACTGCAGTGCCATTGATCCGCCATACAGGTGACACTGAAACGTTATTGAAAAGGAAACTTCTTTACAAATTAGGCCTGGTCATAGTAACTATGAGTCACGACCATTGAGGGGAGAGACTATCCCCATTCCCCACCCCAGCAGGAGCGCACCTCTCTAAACATCCCTATCTGCCCAATAATCTGGGAAAATAGAGGCATTTATCACAGTTTGCAAACAGGCCACGGCGTGTCTCCGCTGTGAAAAATAGGTCCGCTGCGGATGAGGAGCCATTAGCAATGCTTCAATTGTTGGAGATTATTTGAGCATTTACAGGGCTGTGTAGGATTTCATTAAGACTAGGTCTCATAGACAGACATTGTTTTGAGGAATCAGCCTGGGGATATTAACTATCAGATACACAAAACATGAGAGGAAATATGACACAGACCTCTCTATGGTCAAAATGCACACAGGCGCGCACACATGTACGCAGGCAGGCACGAAAGCACACACACCACGCAGAGATAATATGTAGCTACCATGAGCAATGGAGTATAGAAAATAAACATTCTTCAGAGCCGTTTGTCTGTCAGAAGCCGAGCATTCGTCTGTGGGGAAAGCTGATCACTATCCGCAGCAAACGCAATTCTCCACACCGCAAACCAGGCCTGCTAATCTCACAGCTCATTAAACAAGCCGGCACCGTGCATCTCTCAGGGGGCCACAATTATCGATAAGGCAACACAGCGCTCAGCGCGGGCCCCGCCGCCCGCCAAACCATCAACAGCTCAGCACAGGGAGTTATTTCTTAGATACCTCTCTCCGTCTCCCAGAAAGAGGACGAGCAATACTTTGTACCTCTCTTCAGACAGCCCCATCTCTTCACTATCTGCCGGGGCTGCTGGGCTGGAGGCGCTGTTCAAAGGAAAACAACATGCTCTGTGTTATTTTTTAAATTTATTAATTATATAATTTTTTTTGGGGGGGGTGTGGATCAGCTTAACATTGCAGATAGATTGTATCTTCTATCAATGTAATTGTCTGCATCACTTCCAATCCCCCATGTTTTTTATATATATACTCCCCTTTATTACTTTTCAACCCCGCCATCCTTTCCCTACTTGGAGTAAATTAGTGAACAACAATGCCCAGGCCTCTACTTCCGATCTATACTTACTATCTACACCTTATGGACACAGTTAATTTTACAATAATTCTATTATATACATACATACATACATACATACATACATATATATATATATATATATATATTTTTTTTTTTTGCTCCTGAACTTCTTCTACTCTCAACCTCTCCGATCATTTTCATGATGTCCATCCGGTTTGCTTCTATATGCCATATCTTTCTAACTGTGCTCTTTCCCAAAAGCTCCCAACATACAACCTATATACTTATTATGGACACAGTATGCTTACATTATTAGCTATCTTTGTTATTATTTGTTGTTATTTGTTATTAGTCCCATCCTTCAACTCTATTCAATACCTCCCATCTATCTCTTAACACCATCCATGTAGGATTTCTATTTGCCATATATATTTCAACCGTACTGTGATGTTTTACAAAAGTTCTGAACCTTTCTATTCTCATTGCTTCTACAGATTGTGAATTAAAAATAAACATTTTTGCTAAAAGTATTATTATATTATTGATCGATTGACTATGACTTTTCAGATCACCCATTAATGCTATCTGTAAGGTTAACTCCAGGTAAATATTGCAATCCTTTAGCCATTCCTGGACCTGTGTCCAAAAACAAGCTACAAATGGACAGAACCAAAACAAATGATCTAATGATTCTGTCTCTTCACAGCAAAATCTGCAGAGCTGGGAAGATTGTATCCCCCATATAAATAACATTCTATTGGTAGCAAGAATTTTATATAATAATTTAAATTGAAAGATTCAAATTTTTGAATCCGGTGTCGTTTTGCGTGTCAGTTCATAAACACTATGCCATGGGATCGGTACGTCAAAAATCTCTTCCCAACTATTTTGCAATCTATATGGGACGGTGTCACACCCTGGCTCTGGGACTCATTATGTTGAGCCAGGGTGTGTTCATTCTATGTGTTCTGTTTCTATGTTGGGTGTTCTAGTTCGTCATTTTCTATGTTTGACTGAGTGACTCCCAATCAGAGGCAACGAGTGTCAGCTGTTTGCTGGTTGTCTCTGATTGGGAGCCATATTTAACTGTCTGTGTTTCACTTTGGGTTTGTGGGTTTTTGTTCCTTGTCGGTCTTTGTAACCGTGGACTTCACGAGTCGTGTTTTGTTAGTACTTTAATTAAATAAAGTCATGTTTGTTTCACACGCTGCGCCTTGGTCTACTCACTCCTACGACGATCGTGACAGAAAAACCCACCATACCAAGACCAAGCAGCGTGTCCAGGAGCAGGCAGCCTGGACGTGGGAGCAGATCTTGGACGGGCAGGGGTCCTGGACCTGGGAGGAAATCCTGGCCGGGATGGATCGCCGGCCATGGAGTGAGACGGTGGAGGCGCGCCGTAGAGAGGAGCTACGGCGTGATCAGGGTCGTCGTCGGACGGTCGTGAGGCAACCCCAGAAAATGTTTAGGGGGGGGCACACGGCATGGACGACGGGGCTGACGGAGGAGAAAAGGGGGCGGATCCAGAAGGCCACCAGGCCAGGGGTACACCGCCCTGTACGTCCTGTGCGGATGCCTCACACAGAGTGTGTGAGGGTAGGCATTCAGCCAGGACGGGTGGTGGCCGCTATTCACTCCAGGCCTCCTATCCGTCTCCACAGCCCGGTTCGGCCTGTCCCTGCTCCACGCACCAAGCCTACGGTGTGCGTCGCCAGCCCTGTCCGGCCTGTCCCTGCTCCACGCACCAAGCCTACGGTGTGCGTCGCCAGCCCTGTCCGGCCTGTCCCTGCTCCACGCACCAAGCCTACGGTGTGCGTCGACAGCCCAGCCCGGCCTGTTCCTGCCACCCGCACCAAGCCTACGGTGTGCGTCGACAGCCCAGCCCGGCCTGTCCCTGCTCCACGCACCAAGCCTACGGTGTGCGTCGACAGCCCAGCCCGGCCTGTCCCTGCTCCACGCACCAAGCCTCCGGTGTGCGTCGCCAGCCCGACCCGGCCTGTTCCTGCTACTCGCACCAAGCCTACGGTGCGCGTCGCCAGCCCGGTCCGGCCTGTTCCTGCCACCCGCACCAAGTCTACGGTGCGCGTCGCCAGCCCGACCCGGCCTGTTCCTGCCACTCGCACCAAACCTACGGTGCGCGTCGCCAGCCCGGTCCGGCCTGTTCCTGCCACCCGCACCAAGTCTACGGTGCGCGTCGCCAGCCCGACCCGGCCTGTTCCTGCCACTCGCACCAAACCTACGGTGCGCGTCGCCAGCCCGGTCCGGCCTGTTCCTGCCACTCGCACTAAGCCAGGGGTGCGAGAAGTCAGCCTGGTAAGGCCCGTTCCTCCTCCACGCACCAAGCCAGGGGTGCGAGTCGTCAGCCTGGTAAGGCCCATATCTCTTCCACGCACCAAGCCAGGGGTGCGAGTCGTCAGCCTGGTAAGGCCCATTCCTCCTCCACGCACCAGGCCAGGGGTGCGCGTCGTCAGCCTGGTAAGGCCCGTTCCTCCTCCACGCACCAGGCCAGGGGTGCGAGTCGACAGACTGGACCAGGGGCACTATGGGGGGTGTATTGGAGGGTGGTGGTCAAGGCCGGAGCCAGAACCGCCGCCGAGGAGGTATGCCCTCCCAGCCCTCCCCTGTTTTGTTTAGTTCAGGCGCGGTCGCAGTCCGCGCCTTTAGGGGGGGGTACTGTCACACCCTGGCTCTGGGACTCATTATGTTGAGCCAGGGTGTGTTCATTCTATGTGTTCTGTTTCTATGTTGGGTGTTCTAGTTCGTCATTTTCTATGTTTGACTGAGTGACTCCCAATCAGAGGCAACGAGTGTCAGCTGTTTGCTGGTTGTCTCTGATTGGGAGCCATATTTAACTGTCTGTGTTTCACTTTGGGTTTGTGGGTTTTTGTTCCTTGTCGGTCTTTGTAACCGTGGACTTCACGAGTCGTGTTTTGTTAGTACTTTAATTAAATAAAGTCATGTTTGTTTCACACGCTGCGCCTTGGTCTACTCACTCCTACGACGATCGTGACAGACGGCTGTCAATCCTTTGGTCCTTAAGTGAAACTGATATACTCTTTTATTTATCACAGTTTTCCTTAACCAATTATGTTCTTTAATGCAAGGCCGACAGACAAGTTCCTTACTTTCTCCCCCTTCCACTTTCCTCTTCCACTTTTGCGGTAAGGCTGCAATTATTTGGTTGTAATTTTGGGTAGAGCAGACATTTCCATATGTTTTTGTTAGCTGCATGTGCGACATAACTCCACCAGTCCTACCGATGATATAATTTACGAAGATTATACCTTTTCTAAACATTCTGTCAAAAAATAAAGTTTTTTTGTCAATTAGTATATTTGAATTTATCCACAATATTTGTTGCATTATTTGTTCTGTCGTTTCTGGAGGATTAAATTGAAATTGCAACCAACTTTCTATGGCTTGTTTTAGAAATAGTGATATTTGGGAGATTATTTTCTTTTCAAATAACTGCAAATGAGTTGTTGTAATCTGAATAAAGGGAAAAAGGCCTTTCTTGAACATTGGGTGAGACAATCTTACTAATTTGCTTGAGAACTAGTTCGGATTTAAGTATAACTTTTGTATGACTGAAGCTTTTAGTGATAGGTCTAATGCTTTAATATTTAATCATTTCTGTCCTCCGAATTCATATTCATTATATAAATATGCCCTTTTAATTTTGTCTGGCTTGCCGTTCCAAATAAAATTGAATATTTTTTTCTCATATAATTTAAAAAACGGTTCGCTAGGCGTAGGCAAGACCATAAGCAAATAGGTAAACTGGGATAATACTAAAGAGTTAATCAGGGTGATTTTTCCACAAATTGACAGGTATTTTCCTTTCCATGGTAGTAAGATCTTATCTATTTTTGCTAACTTTCTATAAAAATGTATTGAAGTGAGATCATTTATTTCCTTTGGGATATGTATTCCGAGTATATCCACATCACCATCAGACCATTTTATTGGTAAACTACATGGTAATGTAAAAATTGTATTTTTTAATGATCCAATACGTAATATAGTACATTTGTCATAATTTGGTTGTAATCCAGAGAGGTTAGAAAATGTATCTAGATCCTCTATGAGGCTGTGGAGGGATTCTAGTTGTGGATTTAAAAGAAAACATGAATCATCAGCGTACAATGACACCTTTGTTTTTAAGCCCTGTATTTCTAATCCTCTGATATTATTATTGGATCTGATTTTAATAGCTAACATCTCGATGGCCACAATAAATAGATATGCCGATAGTGGACAACCTTGTTTCACTCCTCTTGACAGTTAAAAACTTTCTGAGAAATAGCCATTATTTACTATTTTACACCTAGGGTTACTACACATGATTTTGACCCATTTTATAAGAGATTCTCCAAAATTGAAATGCTCCAGGCATTTATATATAAACCCCAGTCGAACTTTATCAAATGCCTTTTCGAAGTCTGCTGAATGAATAGCAGGCCTGGTTTCCCATATTTTCCATAGTGTTCTATTGTTTCCAATACTTGCCTTTATTAGCTCCAATGTATCTTCCATGTAAAAAAACCTGTCTGATTAGAATGAATAATATCCGACAATACCTTTTTAATTCTATGCGCTATACATTTTGCTAGAATTTTTGCATCACAACACTGAAGTGTAAGGGGCCTCCAATTTTGTAAATGGACTGGATCTTTATATTTTCCACTTGTATCCTGTTTCAGTAATAATGAGATCAGACCTTCTTCTTGAGGGTCAGATAATCTACCATTTACATAGGAGTGGTTAAAACATGCTAATAACGGTCCTCTTAGTATATCAAAAAAGGTTTGGTATACCTCGACTGGTATGCCATCCAACCCTGGAGTTTTCCCAGACTTAAAGTCTTTAATTGCATCCAGAAGTTCCTCCTCTGTAATTTCACCTTCACATGAGTCTTTCTGTGTGGCTGTTAATTTGACATTATCAATAGAAAACAAATCTCTACAATTAGCTTCAGTTAGAGGAGATGGAGGCGACTGAAAGGAAAACATATGCTTAAAGTACTTTGTTTCTTCCTTCAAAATATCATTTGGTGAATTATGGGTGACTCCGTCAATTGTAACCAGTTTCATTAAGTTCTTTTTGGTAGCATTCCTATGTTGAAGATTAAAAAATAATTTTGTGCATTTTTCCCTATATTCCATCCAGTTTGCTTTATTTTAATAATATATTACACTTGATCTTTCTTGAATAAGTTTCTCCATTTCTTTTAGTTTTTCCTCTAATTTATTCTGAGCCTCTATGTTACAGTTTTTATTGCCATCTATCTGTTCTGTTAGACTTTCTATTTCCTTTCTTAGTATAAACTCTTTTGACCTAAATTGCTTTAGTTTTCGAGATGAGTACTGAATTACATGGCCTCTAAAGGCACATTTAAAGGTGTCCCATACAATAAGGGGATTCGCTGTACCTATGTTATGTTGGAAAAAGTCAGTTATAAATTCCTTTGTTCTAATTATAAATAAATTATCATCCAATAGGCTTTGATTAAATGTCCAATATCCTCGCCAACGTGGAAATTCAGTAAGAGTAATGTATATGCCTATTATATGATGGTCCGACCGCATTCTGTCCCCTATCAACACTTTCTTTTTACTTTTGGTGCCAACGAGAATGAGATAAGAAAGAAGTCAAGACGACTAGCTTGATTCAGTCTCTGCCATGTATATCTCACTAGATCAGTATATTTAAGCCTCCATATATCAACTAGTTATAATGTATCCATGACATTCACAATTTCCTTAAGAGCATGTGGGTGATTGTTTGTGGTGTGATTTCCTTTACGGTCCATTGAGCTATTTAAAACAGTATTATAATCCCCCACCATAATAATATTGTCTTGAATTGCTTGCAGGGTTGATAATTTATTATATATATTGTCAAAGAATTGTGGATCATCATTATTTGGTCCGTAAAGGTTAATGAGCCATATATGTTTATGGTCCAATAACATATTTAAAATAATCCATCTACCTTGCGTATCTATTTGGACAATTTGCACATTCGGATCGAAATTACTATTAATTAATATCATCACCCCTTTTGAATTTCTTTGTCCATGGGAGAAGTATATTCCCCCCCCCCCCATTCTTTTTTCCACGCTACTTCATCTCAAATTGTTGAATGAGTTTCCTGTATACAATAGATATTATATTCCTTCTCTTTGAGCCATGTAAATATTGTTCTTCTTTTGTTATTATCAGCTAAGCCATTACAATTATAACTGGCTATACTTATTTTACCATACCCCATAATGAGATACAAGTTTCAAGTCTATTTATCATTATATATGTTTGTAAATTTACCAATAAAAATACCATAATGATTGAGTATCCATATAGCTGTACCGTGATATTTGCATTGCTACGGAGTAACCCTTCAATTGTTCTCCACTAATTCCCCCGCTAAAGCCCCTCCCCATCCCAAGTTGAGCCATCATCCCAGTGAACAGCATCCCACCCACGTCCCTCCGGATCCCTATGGCCCCGAGAGACCAGGACCCATCCATCGAAAACAGCACACAGTGCCACCCACAAAACAGAAGCAGATTAACCGCCAAAAGCATTTCCAATGCTTTCACCTCTATATATATATATATATATATCTACAGTGGGGGAAAAAAGTATTTAGTCAGCCACCAATTGTGCAAGTTCTCCCACTTAAAAAGATGGGAGAAGCCTGTAATTTTCATCATAGGTACACATCAGAGATGTGAGAAAAAAAATCCAGAATGTGAGAAAAAAAATCCAGAAAATCACATTGTAGGATTTTTTATGAATTTATTTGCAAATTATGGTGGAAAAAAAAGTATTTGGTCAATAACAAAAGTTTCTCAATACTTTGTTATATACCCTTTGTTGGCAATGACGCAGGTCAAACGTTTCCTGTAAGTCTTCACAAGGTTTTCACACACTGTTGCTGGTATTTTGGCCCATTCCACCATGCAGATCTCCTCTAGAGCAGTGATGTTTTGGGGCTGTCGCTGGGCAACACAGACTTTCAACTCCCTCCAAAGATTTTCTATGGGGTTGAGATCTGGAGACTGGCTAGGCCACTCCAGGACCTTGAAATGCTTCTTACGAAGCCACTCCTTCGTTGCCCGGGCGGTATGTTTGGGATCATTGTCATGCTGAAAGACCCAGCCACGTTTCATCTTCAATGCCCTTGCTGATGGAAGGAGGTTTTCACTCAAAATCTCACGATACATGGTCCCATTCATTCTTTCCTTTACATGGATCAGTCGTCCTGGTCCCTTTGCAGAAAAACAGCCCCAAAGCATGATGTTTCCACCCCCATGCTTCACAGTAGGTATGGTGTTCTTTGGATGCAACTCAGCATTCTTTGTCCTCCAAACACGACGAGTTTAGTTTTTACCAAAAAGTTATATTTTGGTTTCATCTGACCATATGACATTCTCCCAATCCTCTTCTGGATCATCCAAATGTACTCTAGCAAACTTCAGACGGGCCTGGACATATACTGGCTTAAGCAGGGGGACACGTCTGGCACTGCAGGATTTGAGTCCCTGGCGGCGTAGTGTGTTACTGATGGTAGGCTTTGTTACTTTGGTCCCAGCTCTCTGCAGGTCATTCACTAGGTCCCCCCGTGTGGTTCTGGGATTTTTGCTCACCGTTCTTGTGATCTTTTTGACCCCACAGGGTGAGATCTTGCGTGGAGCCCCAGATCGAGGGAGATTATCAGTGGTCTTGTATGTCTTCCATTTCCTAATAATTGCTCCCACAGTTGATTTCTTCAAACCAAGCTGCTTACCTATTGCAGATTCAGTCTTCCCAGCCTGGTGCAGGTCTACAAATGTGTTTCTGGTGTCCTTTGACAGACAGCTCTTTGGTCTTGGCCATTGTGGAGTTTGGAGTGTGACTGTTTGAGGTTGTGGACAGGTGTCTTTTATACTGATAACAAGTTCAAACAGGTGCCATTAATACAGGTAACGAGTGGAGGACAGAGGAGCCTCTTAAAGAAGAAGTTACAGGTCTGTGAGAGCCAGAAATCTTGCTTGTTTGTAGGTGACCAAATACTTATTTTCCACCATAATTTGCAAATAATGTCACGCCCTGGCTCTGGGGACTCTTAAATGTTGAGCCAGGGTGTGGATTTTTCTATGTTTAGTTTTCTATGTTTTTTGTTCTAGATCGTTTAGATCTATGTTGACCAGGGTGGTTCCCAATCAGAGGCAGCTGTAGCTCGTTGTCTCTGATTGGGGACCATACTTAGGCAGCCTGTTGGCACCAGTTAGTTTGTGGGATCTTGATCCGTTAAGGTTTGGTGTGTGTAACCTCAGGACTTCACGTATCGTATCGTTTAGTTTTGTTGTTTTGTTTGTGTGTTTTGTATCAATAAAGATGTATGCTTATCACGCTGCGCCTTGGTTCCACGAGTCATCAGTCAACGTGCGTGACAGAAGATCCCACCAAAAAAGGACCAAGCAGCGTGTCCAGGAACAGACAGCCTGGACTTGGGAGGAGATCCTGGACGGGAAGGGATCCTGGACTTGGGAAGAGATTCAGGCCGGAATGGATCGCCGTCCTTGGGAGGAGACTGTAGAGGCGCGCTACAGAGAGGAGCAGCGGCATCGCAGAGGGTACCGGCCGAGGAGGAAGCCCGAGAGACAGCCCCAATATTTTTTTTGGGGGGGGGCTATAAGGGTGGTTGGCGGAGCCTAGAGTTAGAGCAGAGCCAACTCCCCGTACTCAGGCTAGGAAGCGTGAGACTGGGCAGGCTCCGTGTTATGCGGAGCCACGTACTGTGCCGCGTGTGTTCCGGCACAGTCCTGTACGTCCGGTGCTAGCACCACGCACGTGTCGTGCTAAGATGGGCATGCAGCCAGGACGGGGTGTGCCGGCTCAACGCTCGTGGCCTCCAGTACGCCTCCTCGGTCCCGTATATCCTGTACCAGTGCCACGTGCTGTAGCACCAGTACGAGTGCACAGCCCTGTACGTCCTGTGCTGATGCCTCACACATATTGTGTGGAAATAGGCATTCAGCCAGGACGGGTTGTGTCAGCTCTCTGCTCCAGACCTCCAGTCCGCCTCCACAGTCCGGCCCGGCCCGTTCCGGCTCCCCGCACCAAGCCAGTGGTGCGTGTTCCCAGTCCAGCCCGGCCTGTTCCTTCTCCCCGCACCAAGACAGTGGTGCGTGTTCCCAGTCCAGCCCGGCCTGTTCCTGCTCCCCGCACCAAGCCAGTGGTGCGTGTTCCCAGCCCGGTCCGGCCTGTTCCTGCTCCCCGCACCAAGCCAGTGGTGCGCGTCCCCAGCCCGGTCTGGCCTGTGCCTGCTCCCCGCACCAAGCCAGTGGTGCGCGTCGCCAGCCCGGTCCGGCCTGTCCCTGCTCCCCGCACCAAGCCTGTGGTGCGCGTCGTCAGGCCGGTCCGGCCCGTTCCTGCTCCCCGCACCAAGCCAGTGGTGCGCGTCGTCAGCCCGGTCCGGCCCGTTCCTGCTCTCCGCGCCAAGCCAGTGGTGCGTGTGTCCAGTCCGGCACGGCCCGTGCCTGTTCCACCGGTCCGGCACCGGTCAGCTGCTCCACTCCGGAGTCAGAGCAATCCGCTCCACCGGGGTCCGGTCCAACTCCAGTCAGCGGATCCACTCCGGAGCCAGAGCAATCCGCTCCACCGGTGTCCAGTCCAGCTCCGGCCAGCGGCTCCAGTCCGGAGCCGGTAAGGTTTGGTCCACCGTCGTCGGGTCCAGCTCCAGTCAGCGGGGCCAGACCAGACCAGGGGCGCAACGGGGAGGTGGAGAAAAGGTGGTGGTCACGCCCGGAGCCGGATCCGCCT
The DNA here is from genome assembly GCF_964263955.1 of Coregonus lavaretus. NCBI lineage: Eukaryota > Metazoa > Chordata > Actinopteri > Salmoniformes > Salmonidae > Coregonus > Coregonus lavaretus. The sequence goes on from NC_140018.1 coordinate 23,538,176, forward strand.
CCGAGGCGGAATGCCCACCCGGCCCCTACCCTCTTGTGTTTGTGGGGGGGGGGTACTGGCTCTGGGGACTCTTAAATGTTGAGCCAGGGTGTGGATTTTTCTATGTTTAGTTTTCTATGTTTTTTGTTCTAGATCGTTTAGATCTATGTTGGCCAGGGTGGTTCCCAATCAGAGGCAGCTGTAGCTCGTTGTCTCTGATTGGGGACCATACTTAGGCAGCCTGTTGGCACCAGTTAGTTTGTGGGATCTTGATCCGTTAAGGTTTGGTGTGTGTAACCTCAGGACTTCACGTATCGTTTCGTTTTGTTGTTTTGTTCGTGTGTTTTGTATCAATAAAGATGTACGCTTATCACGCTGCGCCTTGGTTCCACGAGTCATCAGTCAACGTGCGTGACAAATAAATTCATTAAAAATCCTACAATGTGATTTTCTGGAATTTTTTCTCTCTCAATTTGTCTGTCATTGTTGACGTGTACCTATGATGAAAATTACAGGCCTCTCTCATCTTTTTAAGTGGGAGAACTTGCACAATTGGTGGCTGACTAAATACTTTTTTCCCCCACTGTATATAACTATTTAAAAAAAAATATGCATATCCTATTTTCCATCATTATCAATTAATATGCGTAATAGCGTCGGCAGTTCACGATAATAATGCCCCCCCAACATCCCCATCCCCCCCACAACAGATGCCAGACAAGCAAACACGCACATACTCACATATTCCAACACACTCAACCCCCCCTGAAGGTACATGTTTATTCTAAAGATCAGAGCTTTACCATTTACTGGGTAAATCCACAACACATGTCTATAAAAGACAACAGCAGCCGTACAGTCTGGGAGACATAACTGGCGGCTGTGATTATCATATCTGTATAATTAAGGATGAATCAATGTACGGGTAGTATGGGGCCTAATGCATTTAAATGAGGGTTGGCTCACGCGGGAGAGATAGCTCAGCAGCTGGTAAATCACGCAGTCCTATGGGACATAGAAAGAGAGACAGGGATGTATCATGACATGTCTGAATGCTGAGCTGAACACAGTTTGAAGCCGAGGGAGTGAGGGGGCTTAGGGAAGGTTGTTGCTTGATTGAGACACCACCAGGAACCCTGTTTATGCCATGAGAGATGTCAGAGCTCCTGTGTGTAATGTGGTGCTTGGATATGGCAGCCCTATAAACGGATGAGAAGAACAGACCATGGTTCACTTCACACACACCACTCAGGGGCAAAGACCAGGCAGGGCATTTCATATGCATTTGGGATATGCATTGCTGTCTAATACAAGCGATAATCACACCTCAAAGACCTCAATATATTTCCTGTTTTGTTTTCCAGGCATCCTCACATCATAACAGGAGGTGGATGTCACATTGAAATAGCTTACAGTAAAAAAAAAAATGCTTTGCTGCCAGTGCTATTTTCATCTCTATAGGAAAAACTAAAACAAAACAAAAACCCTGTCATAACCCTGACATAATAGCCTGCTTCTGTTGTGATAGGGGCCTGTCTGCAGTAAGTGGTTTAGATGATTACTGTGTCACGGTGGAAAGCGAAGCCGTTTGCACTGGAGTTCGTTTACCTAGTTTTATTTGGCAGGTAGAACTGTATTTGCCTTGTAACCTTGCTGTAGACTGACTTGCAAAGGAGTAGGTCCTCACAGAAACAGCTGTGTACCTGGGCCTGAACATCTCGCCATGGCGATGACAGAGGACCCAGGGCGTTAAACATAATTCGAGTGATTTATGCACGAGATGAAGAGCACGTTGTCAGAAGATGGGCCGGCTGGGCTGGCTCGTAGTGCAGGTATTATGTGAGGTACATCTACTGCTCTCTAACTGACACATCAGCTGAGCCAAGCCTCTCCTCTGTGCATTACTATCTTTTAACCTGCACATACTGTCAGCTGCGGCATAGCTATTGTTTATGTACAATAGGTCATAGTTTCACTCTTTGTTTCTGATAACATGGCCTGTGTTCGTGATATAAAGCACCCAGTTTTATTGCAGCAAGTGGAGGAATAAGGAGAAAATGGATGTGTTAAGCACTTTAAGCTTTTTTTCTGCTTCATCTTCTAGGCAAAGGCTGTCTTAAGTCAATCTCGCTGCGGGACACAGTGGGCTCTTGCTGTGAGTGTGTGAGTGTGTGTGTGTGCATGTGTGTGCTTTGCGTGCGTGTGGGAGGGAAGGAAAGCTGTTGCTTGTTCTCTCTCTAGAGGCCAGCACCCCAGGTCCCAACACGGTGATGACTCTTGCTCAAGCCATATCCAACAAGCCACACAGCTATTCAGTTGTGTGAATATACAAGCAACAGATGCCAGAGTGAGGAGAAAAGAGGGCTGTTGCCAAGGGAGATCTATATAGTCTATGGCCATTAGTGCTAAAGCATTTCAGTCTGCACAATAAAAGGCACAGAAGGATTATCTAGATTCTAAAGTGTGTGTGGGCATATACTTTTTAAATATCATTATCTATCCTCATGCGTTGAACTAATGTCTAGCCTCATTGTTGAGCCACTATCCAAAATTGCCTGCTGTTATGGAAAATACAATGCTGTTCATGGCCAATATCCAATTATACTGTAATGCAAACTAATGCTGGCCCATCCATATTGTTACCATTATCTCTGTTAGCTAAGTGATATGTGGAATGCCAGTAGGTCCCGGTGAGTCTGACCTGTATCCGGTTGTTCTCCAGTGCATTCTCCAGCTCTAGTTTGGCTGCAGCTTTCTCCTGCTGGTGGGTCTGCCGTAGCTGTTCTATGGCCGAGGCGTGGAGGTGGTTGAGCTCTGAGCGCAGAGAGGCTAGGAACCAGATAGAGAGAGACAGACAGGGTCCTTAGGGAGCTCCCCTGGCTAATTAAAACACATTCATCATACAGTACATCCCTCTACCTCTAACAAGCTATATGATGGAATGTTCCAGCGTTGATCTTGATTCCTACAGGGAGGAGTGTGGGGCTGTTTTTTTAATTAATTTTTTATTTAACCTTTATTTAACCAGGTAAGCCAGTTGAGAACAAGTTCTCATTTACAACTGCGACCTGGCCAAGATAAAGCAAAGCAGTGCGATAAAAACAACAACACAGAGTTACATATGGGGTAAACAAAACATAAAGTCAAAAATACAACAGAAAATATATATACAGTGTGTGCAAATGTAGCAAGTTAGGCCATAGTGCAAAATAATTACAATTTAGTATTAACACTGGAATGATAGATGTGCAAGAGATGATGTGCAAATAGAGATACTGGGGTGCAAATTTGCAAAATAAATAACAATATGGGGATGAGGTAGTTGGGTGGGCTAATTTCAGATGGGCTGTGTACAGGTGCAGTGATCGGTAAGGTGCTCTGACAACTGATGCTTAAAGTTAGTGAGGGAGATAAGAGTCTCCAGCTTCAGAGATGTTTGCAGTTCGTTCCAGTCATTGGCAGCAGAGAACTGGAAGGAATGGCGGCCAAAGGAGGTGTTGGCTTTGGGGATGACCAGTGAGATATACCTGCTGGAGCGCATACTACGGGTGGGTGTTGCTATGGTGACCAATGAGCTAAGATAAGGCGGGGATTTGCCTAGCAGTGATTTATAGATGACCTGGAGCCAGTGGGTTTGGCGACGAATAAGTAGTGAGGACCAGCCAACAAGAGCGTACAGGTCACAGTGGTGGGTAGTATATGGGGTTTTGGTGACAAAACGGATGGCACTGTGATAGACTACATCCAATTTGCTGAGTAGAGTGTTGGAGGCTATTTTGTAAATGACATCGCCGAAGTCAAGGATCGGTAGGATAGTCAGTTTTACGAGGGCATGTTTGGCAGCATGAGTGAAGGAGGAAATAGGAAGCGAAATAGGAAGCCGATTCTAGATTTAACTTTGGATTGGAGATGCTTAATGTGAGTCTGGAAGGAGAGTTTACAGTCTAACCAGACACCTAGGTATTTGTAGTTGTCCACATACTCTAGGTCAGACCCGCCGAGAGTAGTGATTCTAGTCGGGTGGGCGGGTGCCAGCAGCGTTCGATTGAAGAGCATGCATTTAGTTTTACTAGTGTTTAAGAGCAGTTGGAGGCTACAGAAGGAGTGTTGTATGGCATTGAAGCTCGTTTGGAGGTTTGTTAACACAGTGTCCAATGAAGGGCCAGATGTATACAAAATGGTGTCGTCTGCGTAGAGGTGGATCTGAGAGTCACCAGCAGCAAGAGCGACATCATTGATATACACAGAGAAAAGAGACGGCCCGAGAATTGAACCCTGTGGCACCCCCATTGAGACTGCCATAGGTCCAGACAACAGGCCCTCCGATTTGACACATTGAACTCTATCTAAGAAACCAAGGCTATTTAGTCTGCCAATAAGAATGCGGTGGTTGACAGAGTCGAAAGCCTTGGCCAGGTCGATGAAGACGGCTGCACAGTACTGTCTATTATCGATCGCGGTTATAATATCGTTTAGGACCTTGAGCGTGGCTGAGGTGCACCCATGACCAGCTCGGAAACCGGATTGCATAGCGGAGAAGGTACGGTGGTATTCGAAATGGTCGGTGATCTGTTTGTTAACTTGGCTTTCAAAAACTTTCGAAAGGCAGGGAAGGATGGTATAGGTCTGTAACAGTTTGGATCTAGAGCGTCACCTCCTTTGAAGAGGGGGATGACCACGGCAGCTTTCCAATCTCTGGGGATCTCAGACGTTACGAAAGAGAGGTTGAACAGGCTAGTAATAGGGGTTGCTACAATTTTGGCAGCTAATTTTAGAAAGAAAGGGTCCAGATCATCTAGCCCAGATGATTTGTAGGGGTCCAGATTTTGCAGCTCTTTCAGATCATTAGCTGTCTGAATTTGTGTGAAGGAGAAGCGGGGGGGGGGGGGGGGGGCATGGGCAAGTTGCAGCGTAGGGTGCAGAGCTGGTGGCCAGGGTAGTGGTAGCCAGGTGGAAAGCATGGCCAGCCGTAGCAAAATGCTTGTTGAAATTCTCGATTATTGAAGATTTATCGGTGGTGATAGTGTTTCCTAGCCTCAGTGCAGTGGGCAGCTGGTAGGAGGTGCTCTTATTCTCCATGGACTTTACAGTGTCCCAAAACTTTTTGGAGTTAGTGCTACAGGATGCACATTTCTGTTTGAAAAAGCTAGTCTTTGCTTTCCTAACTGCTTGTGTATATTGGTTCCTAACTTCCCTGAAAAGTCGCATATCGCGGGGGCTATTCGAGGCTAATGCAGTACGCCACAGGATGTTTTTGTGCTGGTCAAGGGCAGTCAAGTCTGAGGAGAACCAGGGGCTATATCTGTTCTTATTTCTGAATTTTTTGAATGGGGCATGCTTATTTAAGATTGAGAGGAAAGCACTTTTAAAGAACAATCAGGCATCCTCTACTGACGGAATGAGATCGATATCCATCCAGGATACCTGGGCCAGGTCAATTAGGAAGGCCTGCTCGCTAAAGTGTTTTAGGGAGCGTTTGACAGTGATGAGGGGTGGTCGTTTGACCGCGGACCCGTTACGGACGCAGGCAATAAGGCAGTGATCGCTGAGATCCTGTTTGAAGACAGCGGAGGTGTATTTAGAGGTTAAGTTAGTCAGGATGATATCTATGAGGGTGCCCATGTTTATGGATTTAGGGTTGTACCTGGTAGGTTCCTTGATCATTTGTGTGAGATTGAGGGCATCTAGTTTGGATTCTAGGATGGCCGGGGTGTTAAGCTGCAATGGGTGGTTTAGTTTATGAGGGCTACAAGTGTAGCATTTACCTAGTATGGTCCCCTATTACTACATACAGTATGAACATTCTCTCTGAAGGTCCTTACTCAGTATGTAAAAAAAGTGCACTATCCTTGTCTTACCCAGCATGGCCCTCGTTATTTGGGCACTAACCCGGTGTGTCTCCCTCCCTGCCAGGGCCCTTAACCCAGTGTGAGACCCTGTGACCATTCCCCATCAGGCCCTAACCCAGCATGGCTCTTACCCAGCATGGCCTTGCCCTCGTCCTCCAGCTCGAAGCGTAGTGTCTGCAGCTCCTGCTCTGACTGTTGTTTGAGGGTCTCTATGCTGTGTCTGTGGGCCTCTCTCAGAGACTGGAGCTCTATGTGGTGCTGCTGCCGCAGACGCTGCTCCAGTTCCTACACACAGAGGTCAAAGGTCAGGAGTGACACACAGGTTAGGACAAACAAATGACATATCAATTATTTTCTAGAACCTTTTGGCACGTATAACCGGTTTTCACCTGGTTGATGATGCTGGTTAACCAGTTGAAAAAATAACCATTATGTTCATCCCTAGAAGGGATGGTCTGAAACATATACGAAGAGTTCAGATGGTCAAGAGAAAGAGACACTGATCAGATTGGGAGAATCTGGCAACAGCATCAATTTAACTTAACCAGTATATTGCTGTGGGACTTAGTGTAGTTCAATAACATAAGGACTGGGAGTTACTCAGGCAGTGGCATGGCACCAGGGAGGGTGAAAGGGGAAAACCTTGCATGGAGCCAAAATACATATTATAGACAATATTGCTGATCACGCTGGAATTATATTACAATCAATGAGCACTTAAGCATATCATCAGCAGCTTGATGCGGCTATTGGAAGGCTGCCCTATGTTTTCCAGCAACAGAGGCGAACAGCACACATTACACCACTCTAAACTCAATTGAGAAGATAGAGCCGTTAACATGGCGAGGATACAGTCAAAACCTCATGAAAACACCTCTCATATAACACTCCAATCTCTTGAGAGTAGATAAAGAGAGAGACAGAGAGCAAAAGAGAGAGAGAGAAAGGAGAGAGTTGCGAGAGCAAGAGAGCAAGAGAGAGCGACAGAGACTGAGACAGAGAGAGACTGAGACTGAGACAGAGAGAGACTGAGACAGAGAGAGACTGAGACAGAGAGAGACTGAGACAGAGAGAGACTGAGTGATAACGGCTAAATCTAACTACAAACACAGACTTGTCCAACTGGCAAAGGAAATAGCTGAATGGGAACATCCAATAGTTGTTACACAGAGGACACAACACCAGATTGATAGGGATCAAACAAGATTAAGATTAAGATGGAAATAGAAAGATAACAGTGCATTTCAATCAACATATGACTTGTATAAGACCAAATCAAATAGGCCTTAAAGAGTAGACTTGGGCGATATACCGTTTGTACCATATACCGACGGTATGATTTTCAATACCGTATATTTTTAAAAGATGGTATAATAATAATACCAATAATTATGCATCTGGTTTGCTAACTTGCTAGCTCAGTGGCTAGATGTCAAGGTCAAGCTTCTTGGTTACAGCTGAGACATTCAATCCCCTCCTGGATCAAGATCCCTGTTTGCTTTTTTTTATGTGGAAATAGTGCCTCTTGTGTGCACGTCCAGTAATACCGTATACCCCGGTATGGTACAGAAGCGGTATGATGATTTGAAAATCTGGATACCGCCCAAACCTATTAAAGAGTAAACAGGAATAAATCAGTGGAGGCATGATGTTCTTAGAAATGATTCTGGTTGTTGAATGCTGTACAACAGTTAGTGGTTGAGCCGCAGCAGTGTGAAGGGTGTGTGTGTGTGTGTGTGTGTGTGTGTGTGTGTGTGTGTGTGTGTGTGTGTGTGTGTGTGTGTGTGTGTGTTTGTGTTTGTGTGTGTGTGTGTGTGTGTGTATACAGTACCTTGCAAAATAATTCAGACCCCTTGGATTTGTTCAAATATTTTTGTGTTACAAAGTGGGATTAACATTTATTTAATTGTGATTTTTTCTTCAACAATCTACACTAATACTCTGTAATGTCAAAGTGGAAGAAAAATTTGAACACTTTTTAAGATTATAAAAATGTAATAACTAAAATATAGTCGTTGCATAAGTATTCGGCTCCCTGAGTCAATACATGTTAGAATCACCTTTGGCATCGATTACAGCTGTGTCTTCTTGGGTAAGTCTATAAGAGCTTTGCACACCTGGATTCTGCAATATTTGCCCATTATTATTTTCATAATTCTTCAAGCTCTGTAAAGGTGTTGGGGATCATGGCTAGACAGTAATTTTCAAGTCTTGCCATAGATTTTCAAGCAGATTTAAGTCACCACTGTAACTTGGCCACTCAGGACCATTCACTATCTTCTTGGTAAGCAACTCCAGTCTAGATTTGGCATTGTGTTATAGGTTATTGTCCTGCTGAAAGTCTCTGGTGTAAAGCAGACTGAAGCAGGTTTTCCTCTAGGATTTTGCCTGTACTTAGCTCCATCCCGTTTCTTTTTATCCTAAGAAACTCCCCAGTATTGGCCATCAAGCATACCCATACCATGATGCAGCCACCACCATACTTGAAAATAAGGAGGTACTTACTCAGTGGCTTTTCATTTAGGCCAAAAAGTTTATTCCTTTGGTGTTTTTTGTTGTTGTATTACTTTAGTGTCTTGTTGCATACGTATGCATGTTTTGGAATAGTTTTATTCTGTATATTTGTATTCTTCTTTTCACTCTGTCATTTAGGTCATTATTCTGGAGTCACTACAATGTTGTCGATCCATCCTCAGTTTTCTCCCATCACAGACATTGAACTCTGTAGCTGTTTTAAAATCACCAATGGCCTTATGGTAACATACTTCAGCATTTTTCTCCCTGTCCTCTGTTCAGAAGGACGACTGTATCTTTGATGTGTCTGGGTGGTTTAATACATAATCCACAGCACAATTCTTAAAGAGATATTCAATGTCTGATTTGTTATTGTTACCCATCTACCAATCATTGCCCTTTTTATGAGGCTTTCGGAAAAGCTCACTGGTCTTTGTAGTTGAATCTGTGCTTGTAATTCAATACTTGACAGAGAGGCTTATAGATGTTGTATGTATGGAGGACAGAAGAAGGGTTAGTTATTCAAAAATCATGTCAACCCCTATTATTTCCATGTAATTTATTATGTGATTTGTTAATCAACATTTTTGTCCTAAACTAATTTAGGCTTGCCTAAACTAAGGGGCTGAATATTTATGCAACGTCTATATATTAGTTATGAATCTTTTATTTATTATTATTTTTATTATTTTTCACTTTCACATTTGAGTATTTTGTGTAGATTGTTGACCATAAAATGACAATTAAATCAATTTTAACCCCACTTTGTAAAGAAATCTAAGGGGTCTGTGACACATTTTGTTGTTGTTTTGGCTCTGTACTGAAGTTAAAGTGCAGACTGTCAGCTTTAATTTGAGGCTATTTTCATCCATATCGGGTGAACCGTTTAGAAATTACAACACTTTTTGTACATCATCCCTCCATTTTAGGGGATCAAAAGTATTGGGACAAATTCACTTACACTAACGGTCAAAAGTTTTAGAACACCTACTCATTCAAGGGTTTTTCTTCATTTTTACTATTTTCTACATTGTAGAATAATAGTGAAGACATCAAAACTATGAAATAACACATATGGAATGGTGTAGTAACCAAAAAAGTGTTAAACAAATCAAAATATATATTTTTTATTTGAGATTCTTCAAATAGCCACCCTTTGCCTTGATGACAGCTTTGCACACACTTGGCATTCTCTCAACCAGCTTCATGAGGTAGTCACCTGGAATGCATTTCAATTAACAGATGTGCCTTCTTAAAAGTTAATTTGTGGAATTTCTTTCCTTCTTAATGCGTTTGAGCCAATCAGTTGTGTTGTGACAAGGTAGGGGGGGTATACAGAAGATAGCCCTATTTGGTAAAAGACCAAGTCCATATTATGGCAAGAACAGCTCAAATAAGCAAAGAGAAATTACAATCCATCATTACTTAAGACATGAAGGTCAGTCAATACGGAACATTTCAAGAACTTTGAACGTTTCTTCGCAAAAACCATCAAGCGCCATGATGAAACTGGTTCTCATGAGGACCGCCACAGGAATGGAAGACCCAGAGTTACCTCTGCTGCAGAGGATAAGTTCATTAGAGTTACCAGCCTCAGAAATTGCAGCCCAAATAAAGTAATAGACACATCTCAACATCAACTGTTCAGAGGAGACTGTGTGAATCAGGCCTTCATGGTCGATTTGCTGCAAAGAAACCACTACTAAAGGACACCAATAATAAGAAGAGACTTGCTTGGGCCAACAAACACGAGCAATGGACATTAGACCGGTGGAAATTTCCCACCGTAAAGCATGTAGGAGGAGGTGTTATTGTGTGGGGGTGCTTTGCTGGTGACATTGTCTGTGATTTATTTAGAATTCATGGCACACTTAACCAGCATGGCTACCACAGCATTCTGCAGCGATACGCCATCCCATCTGGTTTGGGCTTAGTGGGACTATCATTTGTTTTTCAACAGGACAATGACCCAACACACCTCCAGGCTGCGTAAGGGCTATTTTATCAAGAAGGAGAGTGATGGAGTGCTGCATCAGATGACCTGGCCACCACAATCCCCCGACCTCAACCAAATTGAGATGGTTTGGGATGAGTCGGACCGCAGAGTGAAGGAAAAGCAGCCAACAAGTCCTCAGCATATGTGGGAACTCCTTCAAGACTGTTGGAAAAGCATCCAGGTGAAGCTGGTTGAGAGAATGCCAAGAGTATGCAAATCTGTCATCAAGGCAAAGGGTGGCTATTTGAAGAATCTCAAATCTCAAATATATATTTATTTGTTTAACACTTTTTGTGTTACTACATGATTCCATATGTGTTATTTCATAGTTTTGATGTCTTCACTATTATTCTACAATGTAGAAAATAGTAAAAATAAAGAAAAACCCTTGAATGAGTAGGTGTTCTAAAACGTTTGACCGGTAGTGTATATGTGTATTAACGTAGTCAAAAGTTTAGTATTTGGTCCCAGATTCCTAGCACACAATGACTACATCAAGCTTGTGACTCCACACAATTGTTGGATGCATTTGCTGTTTGTTTTGGTTGCGTTTCAGATTATTTTGTGCCCAATAGAAATGAATTGCAAATAACGTCATGTGTCATTTTGGAGCCACTTATATTGTAAATAAAATAGAACACTTCTACATTAATGTGGATGCTACCATGATTATGGATAATCCTGAATGAATTATGAATAATGATGAGTGAGACAGTTACAGACACACAAATATCATACCCCCAAGACATGCTAATCTCTCACCATTACAATAACAGGGGAGGCTAGCATGTCTTGGGGGTATGATATGTGTGCGTCTGTAACTTTCTCACTCATCACCAGGCATAATGGGACCCATCTCGTCCAAAAAGTTGACTCAAGTTTGCCAAAAAGCACCTGGATGATCATCAAGACTCTTGGAAGAACGTTCTATGGACAGATGATTCAAAAGTATAACTTTTTGGACGAGATGGTTCCAGTAATGCCTGGCGAAAACCAAACACTGCATTCCACAGTAAGAACATCATACCAAAGGTCAAGCATGGTGGTGGTGGTGTGATGGTTTGGGGATGCTTTGCTGCCTCAGGACCTGGACGACTTGCCTTAATAGAAGGAACCATGAATTCTGCTCTGTATCAGAGAATTCTACAGGAGAATGTCAGACCATCCGTCTGTGAGCTGAAGCTGAAGCGCAGCTGGGTCATGCAGCAAGACAATGATCCAAAACACACAATCAAGTCTACATGAAAATTGCTAAAAAGCAACACATTGGAAGTTTTGGAATGGCCTAGTCAAAGTCCAGACCTAATCCCAATTGAGATGTTGTGGCAGGACTTGAAACGAGCAGTTCATGCTTGAAAACCCACACGTCACTGAGTTAAAGCAGTTCTGCATGGAAGAGTGGGCCAAAATTCCTCCACAGCGGCGTGAGAGACTGATCAACAACTACAGGAAGCATTTGGTTGGAGTCATTGCAGCTAAAGGTGGCACAACCAGTTATTGAGTGTAAGGGGGCAATTACTTTTTCACACAGGGGAATTGGGTGTTGCATAACTTTGTTTATGAAATAAATGAAATAAATATGTAATTGTTGTGTTATTTGTTCACTTATGTTCCCTTTGTCTAATATTAGGTTTTGGTTGAAGATCTGATAACATTCAGTATCACAAATATGCAAAAGTAGAGAAAATTAGAAAGGGGGCAAATACTTTTTCATAGCACTGTAAGTGAATTTGTCCCAATACTTTTGGTCCCCTAAAATGGGCGGACTATGTACAAGAAGTGCTGTAATTTCTAAACGGTTCACCCGAAATGGATGGAAATACCCTCAAATTAAAGCTGACAGTCTGCACTTTAGCATCATAGTCATTCTATCATTTCAAATCCAAAGTATGTAGTGTAGTATCTAGATGTGAACTGTTAGCCGGTGGTCTGTGCATTGTGTTTGTGCTTTAACCAACTCCTCTGTGTGTTTGTTCATGTATAGCTTGACAATGATAAGAGGAGCTGGCTACAGTACACGGTATGGGACCAGGCTAGTTCATTTTCAGGTCCAAAACCCTGGGTCTGTTAAGTCTGTGTGCACACACCGGGTAGTTTGTCAATCTTAACTCCATTACAGTCAGTCAATAATCATGAATTAGCTGTTAGAAACACATGTAGCAGGAGAGAGCCTATATCATTGTGTGCCTATTCATTCAGCTGATACTATGTAAACCGGTGCACGAATGAAAAATAAAAATAAGCTTGAAAGGCGCATAATCTATAGCTTGAGAGAACCACAAGAGACACCGTATTTGACGTGTTCATACCTCGACCTAGGTGATTTGTTGAAATCGCGACACTGTGAAAAAGTAGCTCCTAGATTGGATGTTAAAGTATATGTGGGGAAGATTTGTAAGCATTTTTAATTGGCCTTGTATAACAGTGCCTGTCATGTAAATAGATCATATCAGAGGATATGTGTTCCCCCTGCAGGCAAGGTGAAACTGGATTTGTCCCTAATGCCTCAAACAAGACAATTCAGTTTGCCTTTGTCCTCATAAAACATGTCTAGAACAAACTAAACCCTTAATACATTTACCCCTGCAAAGGTTTATACATTTTAGAACAACTTTGAGTCAACCTAGCCCGTATTCAAGAGCGAACAGCTATTGAGATAAATGTGTTCCTAGGGGTGGTATATTCTTTTATTAGCAGACATGAAAGACTTTTCGGCCCATTCAATCACCGATGACTCATGGGTCTTTTGCTTCTAATCCAATCTGTGGCTGGAGAGGTGAGACAGAATGCTTGGGGACATTGTGTCAGCTTTGCACAACTCTGCATGACCCCTTCAAATAAATTCAATCCGAGGGTTTTTGAATCTCAAAAGAAGCCTCAGAGTAAGGTTGAATGTATTTCAAAATGACCTTGACTGTATAATGGAATGTTAAGTGCAGAAAAACAAATTGCTTCTGTTTTCTTTGGAAGGAAAGGTTCAGTGTTAAGTGAAAAAGTAAATGTCTTTATATTTTTCAGAAGTCTATATTTTCATGTACTGGGTGTGTCTGGATTGATTAATGGGTTCTGATTCATACTTCAACCTTCATTATGAAATGCCCGGACTAGTATTGAGATGTCAGTGTTTTGGGGTATAGTCAGTAAGTCTGTTATATGTAAAGATGGAGAGGGGGGCATATCTGTTGTGCCAAAAAGTGGTACACGCTCTTTGGCTATCAGTGTTTCATTTTTGTGAGGAACAAATGCAGCCTTCTCCAGCTGAGATTGTGCCACAGTGAACCCAGCAGCCCGGGTGCGTTTACTTATTAAACACCAGTGAATAAATGAACGGAACCCATCACCTTGCTGAACTAGACCTTCACAGTTTGCCCATGTATGAGCCTGGCTGGCAGGCTGCCTTTCAAGCATGAACCCATGCAACTAAATGTATGACCCGCGCTGATCGATATAGCCCCCTCTCGCTACACAACTCACTCTCATGTCCTATAAAGAGCTTTAGGAGCAGAAGGGCTGATTTAAAAAGATATGGATCTGAGCAGGAAGCTAATGCTAACACTGGGGCTCCTGGATGAGACTGGTTTATGGATCAGAGTTATTGCTGACAGCAAACTCATCACCATCTGAATTACTATTACACAGATGCCTCGTCAGATTCCTCAGACATTCCCATATTATTACATTACTGCACTACATTACTCATAAGCTGCTGTAAAGATGCCCTGGAACAATATTAGCTGTGTTGCATCGTAATTCCATCAAAAATTATGCTGCTGCTGCTCCGTAGCCTATTCGTTTTAAAGTGAAAGAATTGAAAAGCAGTGTGTGTCCCAAACAGCAATAATGAAATCAGGGTCAGGTCCAAATCACTGATCCGCTCAGAAGTCAACTGCTCCACGTCTCTGGTAATGTTGATGGACTCACTGTTGCAAAAGTCCATCTGGCCACATCACCAGCAATTTCACCAGTAAATCTCCACTGTCTCTCCTCATTCTCTGTACCTGACTGATATCCAGTCTTACTGACACATCAGAGCCTATTCTGGCCCATCATGCCTCAAATATCTAATCTAGTGCTCTAAAGTCACTATTAGGGAGCTTTCACACTGGCAGTGACTCTAACCACTTGTAAGCTGACAGAGCTAGATAAAGGGTAGAGTGTAGGGCAGTACCCTCTGGAGCAGAGTCTCTTTCCAATGTTCATGTCAATGAGAATATACAGTATGTCAGCTAAAAGAGTCAGATGGTATTTCTGAGTTCATTGGCAACACAACTATTCTACTGTGAAATTGTTCTCTGGATGTGAAGGGTCATGGGCAATGACATGATCGACGGTAGACAGAGGGGGATGTGGGTGGTAATCAGATGGGTGTTACAGAGTTCTGTTCTGAGACAGGTTCTAGACAGACAGTTCTAAATGATCACACCTTGAGGTCGTGCTGGCGGGTCTCCTCCAGGTCCTGCATGGCGCAGCAGTGGGCCTCCTGCAGGCTGTGTTCCCTGCGCTGGTACTCCAGCTGCAGCTCCTGGAGCTGCTGGCTCAGGTGCTCCCGCTCCTGGCTGAACTGGGAATGCAGCTGCTGCAGGGAGCTCTGCGACTGAGACAGCTGCATCTCCAGACTCTGCTTCAGCAACGAGATCTGACGAAAGGGAGGAGTTGAAGGGAAAGGGAGAGAGAGGGGGTAGAGAGGAGAACCGATTGGATCAGATTGCACATAGTGTCATTAGCTCCTATTTTACAGGTGTGAGAGACCTGTTTGTCTGTATATTTCATTCACTAACCTAGGCCTACTTCGTTAACAACAAAAACAGATATCAATTTTTCCCACTAGCTAGTTATGACCTGAAGAAACACAACATTAATTTTTTGTTGGAGGGTGCAACAAAAAGTCATTTTTAAACCAATTATACCCTCATAATCCTTATTTCAATAGGGTAGGCCTGCAGCAACTTTGGCTGCTTTATGCTTTGCAAACTTTGGCAGCACCTTACATGTACTGTTGTTTACGTGTGATCAACAGCTCAGTGTGTGATCAACATGAGAGCTCAGTCACGCCACATTAATCAGCCAGGCCTCATTAGGAGTTACAGCCTATTACTACTGGGTATTATTACTGTGAATAATGAGATCGACCGGGCCCAGAGCAGGAGAGGAGGAATGTGTGGGAGGAAAAGATCCATGGTGGTGACACCTCCATAAGTCACCCTGACTCTGCTGCTAGCTGGAAGGAAGCATCTGGAGCTACACCTTTAAGTAGGAGCTCAGAGTCAGAATGCCCTCCTTCCCCCCACATGCATAGATTTTTCCAGCATCTGCGTAATATAAAATGTGGACAACAAACAGTATGGAGTGCACAGAGCATTATCAATGTTATAATGCAGGGAGAGTATTAGTTTGGCACTGGGAGGAAAAATGACACAGTGATACTGTGGACATGTGGCAGACAGACTGCAGTGCTGCTGACACTAAAGTGGGGCCATTGACAGAAGACATTCACACCTCCCATAGAATCAATACCTACACTGCCTTGGAGAGAACAAGAGGCGACACACAGGATCTGGACAGCTGTAATGCTCACTCAGTGGTGTGCCAGACTTATTATCAGATTCATCTGCTGCAAAATGTGTGACTGCTATCAAAATTGCACTAACCGTGAAGAGGGATAAGAGGCTGCTGAATGCCTTCCATTGGGACCTGAGCGCAAACAAACATCGTTCCTAACTCAGAGGAGACTCAGATGTGGTTATTATGGCACAGCAGAGAGAGCAGGAGGTACAGTAAATCACACGCCACTCAGAGAGGCTGTAATTCTGTCTCATCAAAAGAACAGAAATATACACCTTTCACAGAGTCAGGAAGAGGAAAACACTCCAGTGTGAAGCGTACCAAGAGTCAGTTACAGAGCATAAAGATAATATCAATGTTCAGAAGAAGGCAGATTTAGGTAATTAGAGTTTCATGCGTGTTGCCTGGGAACTGGATGACGTTGGTTTACTGCAGTAGCAACCAGTCACAGTGGTTCTACAACAACTTTCTATGCATAGAGACGAGTGAAGAGAGAAACCACACACACGTTGGCACATTCAACACTGCAAGTGTCCCCCACAAGAAACACTCACCTGCGTACAGCACACTGTAGCAAAAGGAAAATGGATGCTGTGAAACCAGCATCGTTAGTGCAAGCCAGGGCAAGTCCACACAACGCCATCATGCTAGCCACTCACACCAGTTGAATATACTGGTATTTGTCTGTAAACACAGTATACTGAGGGGGAAATAAAGAGCGCAAAGTGGAGCAGGTGTGTAAGTGGACTTTAGACTAAAAGCTTAGACACGCCGGTAGGATTGTCAAACGTTTGCCTGCCGACAGTACTTAACACCTCTGAACAGAGTGTCGGCAGTCAATCTATTTTGTGTTCACACAGCAAAGACCTTGGAAGTAGTCAGCCACTCAGCCTTGTTAAAATACTCCAAACCAGAAGGTGGCAGTAGCGTTGTTTGGCAATGCATATCTGTGTTAATGCTATTTGCGTTAATGTTGCTATTTTGTAGAAAGCCCTTGTTGATACTAGCCAAATGGCCACAGCTTGATAACTACCTAGCAAGATGACGTAGAAACTATTTAATTCACTCCCCATAATCCCATTCTGCCAGTGCCAACCCATAGCCAAATGTTTAGCTAGCTAGCTAACTTTAGCATATTCGCTAACTAGGACAACGTAGCTAGCTAGCTAGCTAAGGACACTGCACTAACCCAGGCAGCTGTTTCATGGAAACTAGCTAATCCATTGTGATTTCCTTATAATGTCAATACTAGCTACAGTGGTTAGCTATCTTGGAGGATGTGTTTAGTGTTGTGTGCATTGCGTCTGTGCACTTAGCTAGTTACCATTCCATAGCCTACATTGCATATGAAGTGTGACTGGCTCATCCGTAGATGTACGGAGGAAATGCCCTAATTTGTTCCTTTTTTTGTTGGCTCCCCCACGTGGGAGTCGTGCTCTCTGATTGGCTCAATGTCAAGTTGTTGGCCACTGACGAGCATAGCGATTGTACAAGTAGAATCGGTAGGTTCGTCGCAACCGCGTCGGCACGCAGCAGCTACCGCTTTTGGTCTAGCAAGAGAAGGATCGGCCTCCCACTGTGACAAGTACCTATCGGCAGTCATAGGCAGTAAGATTCTCGGTGTGTTTCATGCTTACATTACTGATTGACTTATGTAAAGCTTCACAGTGCTGAGTGGCGCTTTGGGTGTGAACAAATTACACAGGAACACAGGGAAACATTCAGGAGTCAACAATGTCAAAATAAAGGCAACAAAAATTATAAAAGGGGCAGAGAGGGGAAGGCGGCCAGGTTAGGGTAGCTCTTTATCAGGGAGTGGTTGAGGGATAGCCAAGTTGGTGAGGACAGAGGAGACCCCTTTTTCTCTACATGATTGAAAACAACAGGAAAATATGAGCAGCACTGCCTATTTCAATGTCTGAACAGAGGACAAGACAACGTGAAATATGGTGATATCTCAGTTTAGTCTCTAAAAATATATGAAATTACTTTCTACTGTCAAACCTAATTATTATCTGTGAAATGCCCTGAATGTTAATGCAATTAGCATGTACAAGTGCTTTAAAAGTTTTCGTTTTTAATTAGATTTGATTGGCCCATTCAGTCCCCTTCACAGGGCTACCAGTGCCAGTTTGGGAAGATTTAAAATGTCGTAATTTGAATAGATAAATTCACCATGTTTTATCTTCATACAATTTGTGTGAGTGACAGTGCTAGCTACAGCTGCAGTGGGAGTTACAGCTAAGATAACAGAATAGGCTTCTCAGCAGTCTTTCAATGTCATGGCTTGTATCTGTATGTGTACGGCGAGGCCCTGAGCACTCTCCTCTCACCTATTCATGGACATTTGGAAGTGGATGATTTAATATTGTATGACATACAGTGGCTTGCGAAAGTATTCACCCCCCTTGGCATTTTTCCTATTTTGTTGCCTTACAACCTGGATTTAAAAAATGGATTTTTTGGGGGGTTTGTATAATTTGATTTACACAACATGCCTAGTTCTTTGAAGATGCAAAATAATAAGAAGAAATAAGACATAAAAACAGAAAACTTGAGCGTGCATAACTATTCACCCCCCCCAAAGTCAATACTTTGTAGAGCCACCTTTTGCAGCAATTACAGCTGCAAGTCTCTTGGGGTATGTCTCTATAAGCTTGGCACATCTAGCCACTGGGAGGTTTGCCCATTCTTCAAGGCAAAACTGCTCCAGCTCCTTCAAGTTGGATGGGTTCCGCTGGTGTACAGCAATCTTTAAGTCATACCACAGACATTTCAATGTTTCCCCTTAAACCACTCAAGTGTTGCTTTAGCAGTATGCTTAGGGTCATTGTCCTGCTGGAAGGTGAACCTCCATCCCAGTCTCAAATCTCTGGAAGACTGA
The DNA here is from genome assembly GCF_964263955.1 of Coregonus lavaretus. Lineage (NCBI taxonomy): Eukaryota > Metazoa > Chordata > Actinopteri > Salmoniformes > Salmonidae > Coregonus > Coregonus lavaretus. Next base: position 23,556,960 of record NC_140018.1, read on the forward strand.
AACAGGTTTCCCTCAAGAACTTCCCTGTATTTTGCGCCATCCATCATTCCTTGAATTCTGACTAGTTTCCCAGTCCCTGTCGATCAAAAACATCTCCATAGCATGATGCTGAACCACCATGCTTCACTTTGGGGATGGTGTTCTCGGGGTGATGAGAGGTGTTGGGTTTGCGTCAGACATAGCGTTTTCCTTGATGGCCAAAAAGCTCAATTTTAGTCTGATATAGGCTTCTTACTCTCCATTGATATAGGCTTATTACTCTCCATTTATCCTTGAACCCAGTCATAATGTTGACATGGGGCAGAGTATGCTGTGTATATCACAGTAAAGGTTTTCACAGGTCCACCGAACCCGATTACCCGGGATCCAACTCGTGTTCCAACTGGGTCGGATCCAGAATTCTGTAGTTGACCCTCCGATCCAGGTCGGATCGGATTTGATTGTCACGGGTCTCGGGTATGTGTAATTATAATTATAGACCCGAACACGACTGCTGCAGTAGAGAGAGAGAGAATTGTATGCTGCTGCTCAGGCTTTTCACGAGATTGGCGTGTGTAGCTTGTTGTTGTTGTCGGTGAATCACAAGTCATCAAAGCGGCACTAGCCTCTGGCAAGCAAGTTAGGAGATCAATGGAAGATGGAACTAAAATGATGGAATTAAAAGTTAAACGTGAAGGATAGGCTTTGCGCCCCCTTGGGCTCATGCGGTGGAGGAGATCTTCGTGGGCTATACTCAGCCTTGTCTCAGGGTAGTAAGTTGGTGGTCTGTTGATATCCCTCTAGTGGTGTGGGGGCTGTGCTTTGGCAAAGTGGGTGGGGTTATATCCTGCCTGGTTGGTCCTGTCCGGGGGTATCGTCGGACGGGGCCACAATGTCCCCAGACCCACCCCTGTCTCAGCCTCCAGTATCTATGCTGTAATAGTCTATGTACCGGGGGGCTAGGGTCAGTCTATTATATCTGGTGTAATTATCCTGTCTTATCTGGTGTCCTGTGTGAATTTAAGTATGCTCCCTCTAATTCTCTCTCTCTCCCTCCCCTCCCGGAGGACCTGAGCCCTAGGACCATGCCTCAGGACTACCTGGCCTGATGACTCCTGGCTGCCCCCAGTCCACCTGGTCGTGCTGCAGCTCCAGTTTCAACTGTTCTGCCTGCGGCTATGGAACCCTGACCTGTTTCACCGGACGTGCTACCTTGTCCCAGACCTGCTGTTTCCAAATCGCTCTCTCTACCACACCTGCTGTCTCGACCTCTGAATGCTCGGCTATGAAAAGCCAACTGACATTTACTCCTGAGGTACTGTCCTGTTGCACCCTCTACAACCACTGTGATTATTATTTGACCCTGCTGGTCATCTATGAACGACTGAACATCTTGAAGAACAATCTTGCCTTAATGGCCATGTACTCTTATAATCTTCACCCGGCACAACCAGAAGAGGACTGGCCACCACTCAGAGCCTGGTTCCTCTCTAGGTTTCTTCCTAGTTTCCTGCCTTTCTAGGGAGTTTTTCCTTGCCACCGTGCTTCTACATCTGCATTGCTTGCTGTTTGGGGTTTTAGGCTGGGTTTCTGTATAGCACTTTGTGACATCTGCTGATGTAAAAATGGCTTTATAAATACATTTGATTGATTGATTGATAGGCTACAATGACCAAGAGGCAACTAGTAGGCTGCTACTTAATACTTTGAATAGGGTTGTTGTTGTTGTTGTAATTGTGTAGGACGGGGGAAAGTGCAGCCTATGTAGCCTCAATTAGCCAACCCAGCTAGCTAGCTTAACTAGCTAGCTACTCTTCTTGGTTTGATGCAGTCAAAACAGGTGGTATGTAATCAGATTGGTTGATAAATAACCTAGCTTTGGTAGCTAAAAGTTAGTAACTAGTGCGAATCGGCTTGGTTGCTGCGGTCTCTCTCTCGCTCCTCCTTGTGCCATTCAGCCACATATACACACACTGCCCGGCCCCTCCCCCGCCTGCTGCTAGCTCCTTCATTCCTCTCCCTCCCTCAGTGCGTGCATTAACAGCTTCAGTTAATAACGTAGTGAAAAATGTATATTTTCTGCTGCTTCCCTCACTCGGACCGGATCAGGCCGGGTCTGGACCCGAAAAGACTCTATATGGGGCCAGGTCCGATTGCCCTCTGGTCCATTAGGACCGGGTCTCCATATTTTTAAAATTAATTTATTCGTTTGGGTCCGGGTAGGAAAGCTCCGGGTCCATTTCGGAATGGGTCCAACTTTTTGGACCCGAAAAGACCTCTATATAACAGTACCCAGCTGTAGTGTGGTGCAGCAGGGTGAGGGTGGACTGTCTCTTACCTGCTCCAGTAGGTCCTCCACCTTCCTCTGCCAGCTCTCGCGGGCACTGCCCAGCTCCTGCTCCTTGTTCTGGGCCAGCTGGGTGAGGGCTGCCCGCTTGTCATCCTCATGATCCTCCCTTAGCTCCTCACGCAGCTTCTTACATTCCTGCCTGTGGACACACACACCAAATGCACACAATTACCATTAGATTAAGTATACAGAAGACAATAAAAGATCACCCAGGGGTCAGGGGATCAAAATAATGAAATAAAGCAAACCATTTAAAAATAATTTCATGTAGTAATATATAGTAGTAGCATTAATGTAGTGTACTAGTAATATCTTCTCACTAATTCCAAAACAGTAATGCTGCTGCAAATCATCTAAAGTAGAATCCTGTTTTAGCTAGGGTTAGGATTACATTGACACATTATTATTATTATTAAGTAATGTTTGCAAGAGCACATGCTTGAAAATACCTTCTAGTAAATATTTCATACTGTATGTGGCTGTGTTTAGACCCTTTTACCAACGCCACTTCTCATTGGGACGAGCAATGCGACACAGCCCAACATGAAACATTTGTTAGGAAAATTTGGTGTTGTGTGCATATTTCATAAAAAGAATGCATCTGCACTTCCCTCTAGAGCAGACTGTGCATACAGCCATCATTAGAGAGGAGAGAGATTGGGGCTGGCGCACTATCCGTCTGCTACAGGATGTAGATATTAATGCATGCATCGGTCTGTACACAGCGCAGCCTGGGGCACAGAGGGTCTCTAAGAGGATAACAGTATGTCCTGTAATTGCTGAACATTTCCAGCGAGCTGCTGTCTGTCGGAGCTCCGGGGGTGTTCAGAGTCCACGTCCTTGGGAGCGGAGCAGAGTGTACATCTGTACAATTCCCCACGGCGTCATGCAAATGTCTCCCACCTCACCATCTCAGCGCAATTCAATGCCCACGCGTTTAACGGCACTGCAAAGACCAATTAGCAGGAGTGCGGACTGCATGTTAATCGTTATTTAGCAGAGAATGGCGTCGTTAAACGTGAGGCGCCGACAGTGTTTTTGTTTTCCTACAAGCAGATGAGCATCAGGGTGAGTGCTACGGTTTAGCCCTGTGACACTTCTGTAAGGGACGTGTTGATCAACCTCTCTTCAGAAAAAGACAGACACACAGCTGTCAGGGCCTTTATATTGTAGAGAGCCTCATATTCATATTCATACTCTAGCCCCAAACCCCCAATCTGGCTAATTACCTAGGAGGGCACTCAGCACCTGGTGAATGGAGGAGATGGGAGGGAGGAGGGGGTGAGTGTGGGAGGGAGGATGGAGGAGAGTGTAGGCAGTACGGAGGAGGGAGATTGAAGGACGGAGGAGGAGGGAGAAGGGAGGAAGGAGGGAGGAGAATGAATGAGGATGTAGCGAGAATGGAGGAGGCGTGTGTGTAAATCAGCCGGCCCCATTTAGATCAAAGCTTTCAGTCAACATCAGACAGCAGCAGATATGACAGGCAGTCAGCCACAAATGGACTCCATCAACTTACTGTCTAAACAGCAACATAGTTTCTTTCCCCAACTTCTGGCACACATCGACGGCAGGCATCTCTCACAAAGGTTAAGTCTGAGGTAAATCTCAACTGACAGTGGACGTTCATTATACCCGGTTCTGACATCACTACATTGAAACACTCAGTAAAGGAGCTTCCTCTTATATTCTATCTGTCGGAAATAGTGGATCTTAGATGTCTACCTCTCTCAGTACGAGCCAAGCCAGCTCTGTTCAATTACTCTCGGTCCCCCTGTGTGTGCGTATTCTCCATGTGTGTGTGCTCGCAGTGCAGGTGTGTGCCACGGCGGGCGCCAGATAACACACACACACATCTCTTGCGGTTGAGGCACTTGAAAGGCTGTCAGAGGCACTGCGGTGCAGTGTGGTGGTGCCGTCCAACTGCATTGTTCCGCTTGCTAATGCTGTTCATGTTCAAGCCCACCATTACGTAAGGTAAACAGAGCAGGAAGCTTTAACGTGGGTAGGGGGGCTCTGGTATCTCTGCTACTGCATCTCCCTCCACAACAGTCTAGCTCCCCGTGAGGGGCAGGAGGAGAGATGTTTCTGACTGGCCGTCACAGGAGATGAAAGAGAAGAGCCTAGAACAGAGGAGGGAAATGTGAATATCTCTCCCTCTGCCTTCCTCTCTCTTTCTCTCTCTCTCTTTCTTCTTTCATCCCTCTCTCTCGCTCTCTTTCATTCTGAGTGGCCTGTTGGCTCCAGTTATACACGGTGATAAGAAGAGATGAGGGCAAGACCACAGACAAACTCAATGAACTGGAGAGGTGAAGTTGAGTTGAATAACTGCAGACAGTAACAACAGCAAATAATAATACTATTCAGTGACAGTGCTGTGAAAGGACAAAACAAGGCTCTGTACAGAAACACAGAAGTACAATCAGAACCCCGGGAGGTTGTTATTTGCATTATGCTTAACTTCTATTTGGTTTTAATTACTATTTCACTTAATTAAAACACTAAATGCTGTCAGAACTACAGCGCATGTAAAATTCATAAAATTCACCAAATGCAATGAATAAATTACAATTCATAGAGACAAAATTAAAAGAAGCTGAAGGGGAACGCAATTGTGAAATATGAACATTGAGAGAGGAGGGTAAATGAAACGTAATTACAGTTTTGTACAACTTCATGTGTAGCACGGTAATCAGGAATCCTAATGCTGTATTAAGACATTCATTGACCCCAGCAAGGGAGACAGACACTAATTGGACTCTGTCTGATGAGCTGGGATGAACTTCCTCCTCCTCCCCAGTCTCAAATCTCTGAGCTGCAGTTCTGTTCACACCCTGATTCACATGTCCCTGCTGTAGAGTCATTGAGATTCAAATGGCTCATAATTGTGACAACAAAACCCTTTTCCACTTGAAATTCATAGGCAGTGGCTTGTCAGGGCCTCTTTGTTAATCGGGCTCAAATCCATATCTCATATGAACCTCATTACCATGCCCTCGTTCTCCTTTGAGCCAGACCAGGCACCAGCAGCGGCAGTGAGATGCTCTGTCTGCTCGCTTGGTGAACACCCGCCTTTGCTTCAGCCGAGTAGCCCATTTAGAGGTAAGCGAGGGCAGTGACTGAACAAATGTTGTGGAAAATGAACTCTTTAAAAGAAAAGAGATATAGAAATATTTTGGGGCTTTATTATTTCTCATGGGACCTATCTCCTCCTACTCCTCTTTCATTTGCACACAATGTGTGACCTAGCTAGCTACAGTACATCAAAAGTACAGTATTAAAGTACAGTGTTAACGTATTACTCTGTGTGGATTTGAGCCCTCTGAAGATAACTCCAATGGTCACCGTCCATTTCAGTGGTTATAATCTGTGGTGCAGCACTGGCTCTTTCTAAATGAAGCCGTCCGTTCATAATCCTCAGAGCCAGGGAGAGGAGGACCTCCTGCTGGGCTGGGATCAGGGACCAACCCTGGACTGGTATTATTACTATGGTGCTGGAGCTGGAGTTAATGTATCATGGTGGACCTCGCCTCAATGTGACTGTTTCAGTTACTCTAAGCCGAACTCTTTCGCTCACCCTCTCCATCGCCATCCTTGGCACATCTCATCAAATCCATCCCAGGGCCAAGGCAGACCCAAAAACAAGGACACACACACATACCTTAACGTCTCGGTCCACTTGAGCTCCAGTTCCAGCGCCATCTTGTCCATCTTGAGTTTCTCGTCCTCTTTAGTGGTGATGATTTTAGCCTCATGCTGCTTCTTCTGGGCCTCCATCTCTCCCTGAGAGAGGGAAGGAGAAAGAGAGAGAGACAGGAATAAAAAGAGAGAAAGGGTTCATGATATTAGCCCTCATGATAAACAAGACAATTGAGCATGGGCTCTAAACCTCTATGGACAGGACTCAACATACACTACTACCAAGGAGGCACTTGGCTCCATTGCCATCAATTCTTATTTGTGACAGAGTGCTGCTCCACACTTTACCTGACATTCAGACTAGAGCCTGCTTCATTTTGCAAGGCCAGAGAGATGAGAGAGGGGGGGAAGAGGGAGAGAGAAAGAGAAAGAGGAGCCACAGCAGGTCAAAGGCATGGGAGAGCCAGTCTGAAGAGCAGCCTTTAATGAACTGCCAATGCCATATGGGCTCTTTAAAGATGAGAACAGAATTCAGAATCTGAGTCTGATTAGGTATGCCAATCCAAAGCTGCTGGATAGTCTGCTTGGCATATCAAGAATAGGAATATGGGACAAAGCAGGTGGATGTGATGGATTTTGTATGGGAATAGACTCAAGGCTAGGGGATCAATTCAGTACAGATAAGCTTTAGTACCCCCCCCCCCCCCCCCCATAAATAAACTTGATATACAATCAATAAATCTCCAGTCAGAAGAGTGAATGGGGAAGGGAAATCGTTAGGGTTTGCTGATGGATTCTCCAATGCCTCCCTGATGAGGAGAACCACAAAGGGCCCAGGGTAGAATGTGTGTGTGTGTGTGTGTGTGCATGCCTTTGTGTCTATATGTATGCATTGTTGGTACTCTCACCTGCAGGGCGGTCAGCAGGTTGCTGGTCTCTCTCAGTCTGGCCCTGGTAGCGTCCAGCTCCTCCACTAGTTTGTCCTGGGCCTCCTTCAGGTTGGTGATGTGTCCCACTGCTGTACCCATGCCCTGCTCACCCTCCTTCACCAGCTCCTGCAGGCGCAACACCTACACACAGGACGGACAGATCTATCATACATTTCAGAACTCAGACAAGCTTTAAAAACAGCTGTAAAGGGAAAGCAAAGTGTCACTGGCCACATCATGATGATGATGCGTTTTGCATCATATGATGCAAAATGCATTTTATGATGCAAAATGCATCATCATGATGATGTGGCCGGTGACACTTTTTTTCTTAAAAGTCCAATATCTTGATAACTTGACTGCTGACATGCAAAACACTTTGGGACTATATCAACAGTGGACTAATGAAAAAAATACCAAAATATAGTTTTGGAGTGAAATGTTCCTATTAATTACCTAGTAGTAAAAGACATTCCCTTTTGTAATAAATATGAGTTGGGAATCTGCACCTTAAATGAGCCAAGACATACTGTACACATCAGCAGCCGTTCTCTAGAAGTCTATCATACATCTCAGTACTCAGAGAGGCCTTAAAATCTTTACCAGCTGTAATGACCTAGGAGTAAAATACTTTCCCTTTTGTAATAAATACGAGTTGGGAATCTGCACTTCAAAGGAGCCAAGACATACTCATACATCTTCTATCACGTGCTGTCGATAGCAGCAAACTTGAAAGAATCCCAATTTGTCTGGATGACTACAATAAATGGTCATGACAAAATGAGAAGAGCAAGAGGAGAGATCTGTTAGGTTGGGTGGCTCCTGACTGACCTCCTGATTGGCTTGTTCAAGTTTGGTGGCGAGCTCCTCCCTCAGGCTGTCCAGTTGCTGTCTGAGATGGTTCTCCTGCTCCTCCAATGAGAGCCTCTCCTTCTCAAACTGCTGCTCCATTTCCTGTAGCCAAACCCGAAAGACTCTGTTATAATAATACCAGCACAATAACCATTACAAGGCTTATTAGAGTATTTTTATTAATTAAAATACTTAGTAAATATGGCTTCAATAACTGTGCCTTTAGAGGAAAATCGAAGCCAGTTTATAGGGATTTACTAGTACATGGAAGGACAATGGTTGGTATTATTCATATTAACACAGTAATAAGAGTTTTGTTAGCATCATTGTAAAACAATCTTGTGTAATATTGACTCAGTGTGTTTTTTGTGAGAGAATGGCTTGTATTGGGAGCTGTAATAATTTAGGAGACTGTGTGTGTATGTGTGTGTGTGTGTGTGTGTGTGTGTGTGTGTGTGTGTGTGTGTGTGTGTGTGTGTGTGTGTGTGTGTGTGTGTGTGCTCCAATCCCAAGTGACACATTAATGTTGTAACCCTGGGCAGGTGGTTAACCTTTTACTGCAATGGGCTAAATCAGGGTCACACAGAGTGATTCTTGTTAGTCTTAAACAAATCTACTTTGAAACAAAAGTACACACCTCACAAACACGGTTATTGGCTTTAAAAAAAGAATATATTTTGAGTTTGCATCCCAATATTACACTTTATATACATCACAGAAGACTGAAATATAACAAATCTGTTTGAAATAGAAACACCGATTATTTATACAGTTGAAGTCGGAAGTTTACATACACCTTAGCCAAATACATTTAAACTCAGTTTTTCACAATTCCTGACATTTAATCCTAGTAAAAATTCCCTGTCTTAGGTCAGTTAGGATCACCACTTTATTTTAAGAATGTGAAATGTCAGAATAATAGTAGAGAGAATGATTTATTTCGGATTTTATTTATTTCATCACATTCCCAGTGGGTCAGAAGTTTACATACACTCAATAAGTATTTGGTAGCATTGCCTTTAAATTGTTTAACTTGGGTCAAACGTTTCGGGTAGCCTTCCACAAGCTTCCCACAATAAGTTGGGTGAATTTTGGCCCATTCCTCCTGACAGAGCTGGTGTAATGGAGTCAGGTTTGTAGGCCTCCTTGCTCGCACACGCTTTTTCAGTTCTGCCCACAAATGTTCTATAGGATTGAGGTCAGGGCTTTGTGATGGCCACTACAATACCTTGATTTTGTTGTCCTTAAGCCATTTTGCCACAACTTTGGAAGTATGCTTGGGGTCATTGTCCATTTGGAAGACCCATTTATGACCAAGCTTTAACTTCCTGACTGATGTCTTGAGATGTTGTTTCAATATATCCACATCATTTTCCTTCCTCATGATACCATCTATTTTGTGAAGTGTACCAGTCCCTCCTGCATCAAAGCACCCCCACAGCATGATGCTACCACCCCCGTGCTTCACGGTTGGGATGGTGTTCTTCGGCTTGCAAGCACCCCCTTTTTCCTCCAAACATAACGATGGTCATTATGGCCAAACAGTTCTATTTTTGTTTCATCAGACCATCGTACTCCAAAAAGTACGATCTTTGTCCCCATGTGCAGTTGCAAACCGTAGTCTGGCTTTTTTATGCCGGTTTTGGAGCAGTGGCTTCTTCCTTGCTGAGCGGCCTTTCAGGTTATGTCGATTTAGGACTTGTTTTACTGTGGATATAAATACTTTTGTACCTGTTTCCTCCAGCATCTTCACAAGGTCCTTTGCTGTTGTTCTGGGATTGATTTGCACTTTTCGCACCAAAGTACGTTCATCTCTAGGAGACAGAACGCGTCTCCTTCCTGAGCGGTATGACGGCTGCGTGGTCCCATGGTGTTTATCCTTGCGTACTATTGTTTGTACAGATGAACGTGGTACCTTCAGGCGTTTGGAAATTGCTCCCAAGGATGAACCAGACTTGTGATGGTCTACCATTTCTTTCTGAGGTCTTGGCTGATTTCTTTTGATTTTCCCATGATGTCAAGCAAAGAGGCACTGAGTTTGAAGGTAGGCCTTGAAATACATCCACAGGTACACCTCCAATTGACTCAAATTATGTCAATTAGCCTAACAGAAGCTTCTAAAGCCATGACATCATTTTCTGGAATTTTCCAAGCTGTTTAAAGGCACAGTCAACTTAGTGTATGTGAACATCCAACCCACTGGAATTGTGATACAGTGAATTATAAGTGAAATAATCTGTCTGTAAACAATTGTTGGAAAAATTACTTGTGTCGTGCACAAAGTAGATGTCCTAACCGACTTGCCAAAACTATAGTTTGTTAACAAGAAATTTGTGGAGTGGTTGAAAAACGAGTTTTAATGACTCCAACCTAAGTGTATGTAAACTTCCGACTTCAACTGTATATCTTTTTTAATATAATCTTTATTAATTATGACATTATGAAAAATATTAATAACATTCCACCCATGAGGCAAAAGAGGGCACTTTTAATAATTGACTGCAGGAAAGGCCTAATATCCTGCTGGGAAAATGGATGACATGAGTGAGTTCATTATATATGCAACGTCAGGCCACTCAGAACAAGGATGTCTATAAAGCAAATAAATTATGCAGCGTTCACTGATAAGGGCAATGTCACATTCTGGAACTAAATTTTCGGGGAGAAAATATTTCTCGCTGTGACGGTGAGATATCACGGAGCAAATGCGGCCTTCAGACATTTCTCATATGGGATAGATGTCTAGTCTGCCATTTCACTCCCATTGCAGGATATTGTGGCAGTGGATGACATCCCAGTGACAATGTGATCAGTAGACAGGCCAACTGGAGATGGAAGAAATGCACAGTGGCATTTTTAGCACCAGGCATGGAAATGTAATTACTGCACCAAACGATGATTTGCTTATGAAATTCTCAACAGCTCTGCATCGTTAATGTCAGCGCTGAGCATTCGACTGTGGACATCATTGAAAACACTTCATATAGGCCTACATAATTTACAAAACAGAATACTTGATCACTTTCATGCATACATTATGACTGGTGTAGTACTGGTGTAGACGCCTTGAAGCTAAATCAATGACTGCCAAATAAATAGTCAATGCATTGAGCCGACTAGTGACTCAGACTACTATGTGAACCATGTCCACTCCAATATTAACTTCCTCTGATACAGATGGTGATTGACAATACATTATCATTTCCCTCAGTATCTGCTCTTAAGGAGGCAATCCGCAGTCGAACAATAAAAAATCGTTCTCCCCCCACTGTTTCGGTAAAAAGCTGAGGGGATGGGGCTGGAGAAATGTAACCACTCTCAAATTCATAGACAGAGCTATGGATGCAAGGACTGACTATCCATGATATCAAAATGATAGTTTAACCATGTTTTGAGGCTATACAGAGTTTGTTTACCTTTACCTTGTTTACAAGCTTATATTTTGGGTTCTGATGGGGTACGACAGTTGAACTAAGCTCATGAGGCATTGATAAGTTATATTCTTCCAGAATGATTGGGTACATATCAAGTCCAAAAATTTATGTAGCAACTGCAGATTGCCCCTTTAATGCTTTCCAATGACCAAAAATGGAAAGAATACATATCATACAGAATATGCAATAGACAAGACCCCTAACAGTGCAATCTCAAAAGGCAGTATCTACAGTGCTATGAAAAAGCATTTGCCCCCTTTCTAATTTTCTCTACTTTTGCATATTTGTGATACTGAATGTTATCAGATCTTCAACCAAAACCTAATATTAGATAAAGGGATCATAAGTGAACAAATAACACAACAATTACATATTTATTTCATAAACAAAGTTATGCAACACCCAATTCCCCTGTGTGAAAAAGTAATTGCCCCCTTACACTCAATAACTGGTTGTGCCACCTTTAGCTGCAATGACTCCAACCAAATGCTTCCTGTAGTTGTTGATCAGTCTCTCACGCCGCTGTGGAGGAATTTTGGCCCACTCTTCCATGCAGAACTGCTTTAACTCAGTGACGTGTGGGTTTTCAAGCATGAACTGCTCGTTTCAAGTCCTGCCACAACATCTCAATTGGGATTAGGTCTGGACTTTGACTAGGCCATTCCAAAACTTCCAATTTGTTGCTTTTTAGCCATTTTCATGTAGACTTGATTGTGTGTTTTGGATCATTGTCTTGCTGCATGACCCAGCTGCGCTTCAGCTTCAGCTCACAGGCGGATGGTCTGACATTCTCCTGTAGAATTCTCTGATACAGAGCAGAATTCATGGTTCTTTCTATTAAGGCAAGTCATCCAGGTCCTGAGGCAGCAAAGCATCCCCAAACCATCACACCACCACCACCATGCTTGACCTTTGGTATGATGTTCTTACTGTGGAATGCAGAGTTTGATTTTCGCCAGGCATTACTGGAACCATGTCGTCCAACCAGTCATTGAGTGTAAGGGGCCAATTACTTTTTCACACAGGGGAATTGGGTGTTGCATAACTTTGTTTATGAAATAAATATGTAATTGTTGTGTTATTTGTTCACTTATGTTCCCTTTATCTAATATTAGGTTTTGGTTGAAGATCTGATAACATTCAGTATCACAAATATGCAGAAGTAGAGAAAATTAGAAAGGGGGCAAATACTTTTTCATAGCACTGTATCTGTGTGAGCAGCAAACTTGTCAGCATGGTGCACTAAGTAAGGCTAACTGAATAATGTATAGTTCCACCTTATTCAGAGAGGACTGCTCTGCACACTTTATGCATGTGTGGTTGAAAAGAGTACATCATTTAGAGCTCTCGTCTTCCAAAGCACACACATATGCAAATAGGAGCTTATCTATTTTTCATGATACCATCCCTCCACAACAAGAGTCAAGACATTATGCCTTTAATCTCATTAGCATTTTACCCAATTTTTTCCCACTGGGTGTCAAGGGTAGTGTGTGTGTGTGTGTGTGTGTGGCGGCTTTGAAGAAAGTCTCTGAGTTCACCTTGCGCACAGTTCTTGGATAGTGCATACTCTTCAAAACATCAAAAAGTTTGTGCCACACAAAGTCTACACTGTCAGTCGCCCATGGTAGTTTGACTAGTCACTAGTTCTACCTCAGTGTCCACAGTAAAGGTCCTTCCCACACCTTGGCGACACCAGCCAGGGAGGTGACTCATGACCACGTCTTGGGACCGAAGGATGACAAATTGTCATTCCTTCCTCCTTCTCTTGCTGTGCTGTACGTAGAGGGAAGAGGAGGAAGAGCCTGGGGGAGTTCGCCCAAAATAGGACCTCAGCCGCCGCGACGAGCTGCTCATTGCGACTCTGACTCACCACCGCACAAACATAAGCCCTCTTCTACATGATCTATCTGCTCTCTCTCACCCCGTTCTGCATCTCCATTTGAGTGAGGAGCGGAGAGGATATGATAAGCAGCAGTGTATTCTCTTTCTTTTTCTCTCTGGGCGCTAGTCTAATCAATGACATTAAAGCATTTCTCCGTTCTGTCTCGGAGACCTCCACCTTCGTCCTGACAAAGGGGAGCAACCAACATTTGTCTGCCTGAGATAAGGTTCCTGGAAGCAGCCAGTGAGGTGTCTGTCTTCCTCTGCTATTGGCTTATGCAAATTAGACACCCTGGGAACTCAAATACCATCCTGGTGGAGGAACAAGAGTGGTCGCTACCTCCATTTCCTCCTATTTAAAACAATAAGGCTAAACAGGGAGATCTGAGCTGCCACTGGAAAGTGTGTTGACAATGTAGAATGACCAGGCTGATTTGTGTGCCAGAAACACACGCACACACGCACACACACACGCACACGCACACACTTTCCAATGTGTCTGAGGAGAGCCTCTGTCATCCTTCCTGAGAGGAGTCACCTTCCCTAGCTTCCCTTCCTTCAAGCAGCCATCATGGGCCGGTACAGACAGTCTTGTTTTTTTTAGCTGAAAAGGCTTTTAACTCCAAAAAATGGTGTTAGGTTGACCAGTCCTGATATAAACAAGCCTAATTACAGCGGCTCAACCCAATATCTGTTATACGGACGTTTTTTTAATTACCGTATTTTCCGCACTATAAGGCGCACCGGAGTATAAGCCGCAGCAGCTAAATTGAATGATATTGAATGATGCGTACATATACAGTGGGGGGAAAAAGTATTTAGTCAGCCACCAATTGTGCAAGTTCTCCCACTTAAAAAGATGAGAGAGGCCTGTAATTTTCATCATAGGTACACGTCAACTATGACAGACAAAATGAGAAAAAAAAATCCAGAAAATCACATTGTAGGATTTTTTATGAATTGATTTGCAAATTACGGTGGAAAATAAGTATTTGGTCAATAACAAAAGTTTCTCAATACTTTGTTATATACCCTTTGTTGGCAATGACACAGGTCAAACATTTTCTGTAAGTCTTCACAAGGTTTTCACACACTGTTGCTGGTATTTTGGCCCATTCCTCCATGCAGATCTCCTCTAGAGCAGTGATGTTTTGGGGCTGTCGCTGGGCAACACGGACTTTCAACTCCCTCCAAAGATTTTCTATGGGGTTGAGATCTGGAGACTGGCTAGGAAACTCCAGGACCTTGAAATGCTTCTTACGAAGCCACTCCTTCGTTGCCCGGGCAGTGTGTTTGGGATCATTGTCATGCTGAAAGACCCAGCCACGTTTCATCTTCAATGCCTTTGCTGATGAAAGGAGGTTTTCACTCAATATCTCACGATACATGGCCCCATTCATTCTTTCCTTTACACGGATCAGTCGTCCTGGTCCCTTTGCAGAAAAACAGCCCCAAAGCATGATGTTTCCACCCCCATGCTTCACAGTAGGTATGGTGTTCTTTGGATGCAACTCAGCATTCTTTGTCCTCCAAACACGACGAGTTGAGTTTTTACCAAAAAGTTCTATTTTGGTTTCATCTGACCATATGACATTCTCCCAATCCTCTTCTGGATCATCCAAATGCACTCTAGCAAACTTCAGACGGGCCTGGACATGTACTGGCTTAAGCAGGGGGACACGTCTGGCACTGCAGGATTTGAGTCCCTGGCGGTGTAGTGTGTTACTGATGGTAGGCTTTGTTACTTTGGTCCCAGCTCCCTGCAGGTCATTCACTAGGTCCCCCTGTGTGGTTCTGGGATTTTTGCTCACCGTTCTTGTGATCATTTTGACCCCACAGGGTGAGATCTTGCGTGGAGCCCCAGATCGAGGGAGATTATCAGTGGTCTTGTATGTCTTCCATTTCCTAATAATTGCTCCCACATTTGATTTCTTCAAACCAAGCTGCTTACCTATTGCAGATTCAGTCTTCCCAGCCTGGTGCAGGTCTACAATTTTGTTTCTGGTGTCCTTTGACAGCTCTTTGGTCTTGGCCATAGTGGAGTTTGGAGTGTGACTGTTTGAGGTTGTGGACAGGTGTCTTTTATACTGATAACAAGTTCAAACAGGTGCCATTAATACAGGTAACAAGTGGAGGACAGAGGAGCCTCTTAAAGAAGAAGTTACAGGTCTGTGAGAGCCAGAAATCTTGCTTGTTTGTAGGTGACCAAATACTTATTTTCCACCATAATTTGCAAATAAATTCATTAAAAATCCTACAATGTGATTTTCTGGAAAACATTTTCTCAATTTGTCTGTCATAGTTGACGTGTACCTATGATGAAAATTACAGGCCTCTCTCATCTTTTTAAGTGGGAGAACTTGCACAATTGGTGGCTGACTAAATACTTTTTTTCCCCACTGTATAAGCCGCACTGGACTATAAGCCGCAGGTGTTTTAATGTTTAATTACCATATGTAAGGGTTCGTGCACAGAGGGGATTGTCGGGAAAGAGACAAACTGTCTCGCTCTCGTAATGTCTGTCTGTCTTGCTCTCGTTCTGTCTCTCGTTCTGTCTCTCGTACCACTCTCGGTTCCACTTTTACTTTTGCGCGCTACCTGTCTCACTCTTTTCCGGCCTCCAGCTTTTCCTGCTGGAGCCCGCCGCTTAAAAGGTGGGGGGCGCGGACCGGTCATAGAGCCCATAGAGTTAAAGTTGGTGGACTGTAACCTGTAAAATCCATAGATTTAGGAGGTCTTCTAGTGGCCGTTAGCTGTAAAAATCCATAGATTAGCCGCACCGTTATATAAGCCGCAGGGTCGAAAAATTTGAAAAAAGGCGCGGCTTATAGTCCGAAAATTACGGTACAAAAAGACTCAATAATGCAACCATGTTGGAGGGGTTCAGTTGACTGAAGCCTTTGGCAGCCGCCGAGAAGGATAAAGATGACAGATTGCATTTTGGCTGAGTCAATCGTGCATGTCTTTTTAGTGATTTAATTTAATATGTTATCAAAACAGACAGTTTAGTCATGTCACTGCGGCAGATGTTTTCAAGCAGATAGAACATATTTTCATTATTTAATGGAGTAAGAGCAGGGTTTTCTGTAGTGAGGTGCAGAATCGATGTCGAGGTTGCATGTCAGCAGTCTCCAACACCTCGGCCCAGACTGAAGTGGGTCCTGGAACTGTGTGTGAGTGGTTGGGCTGAGCAACGCACGGCGGTGTGGGGAGATGGGTTTTCATTGTAGTGGTTAATGAGGCGTGGGTGCTAGGCCGGATACAGAGCCACTCCCTGGCCGCCTCCCTGGCCGCCTGCAGGACTGGAGCTGAGGCAGCAGAGCACTGGGCCCTGACACACACAGAGAATATTCTGGACTGAGACACAGACACAGCCTAAGATATAGAGATATAGAGACACCTCCTGGGATACAGAGAACAGCCTGAGATACAAACATAGCTAGGCTTGGGCGATTTACTGCTTATACAGTATACCGGGGGTATGATTTTCAATACGGTATGATTTTCAATATCCCGCGTAGACGTAGCACGCCTCGCAGGGGTGCGTGCTACACCACTGTTTATAAATATAAGTTAAGTATAACTATAAGAAATCTAAGATGTGTCAAATAAATGATATCCAGCTCAGGGCTCCAGCTTTGCATTTGGACTGCTAACTTGCTAGCTAAGTGGCTAGATGTCAAGATCAAGCTTCTTGGTTACAAGATCCCTGTTGCCTAATAAAAACAAACAAACAAAATGTTATAGCGCCCCTTGTGTGCACTTCCGGTAATACCGTAAACCTCAATATGGTACAGAAACAGTATGACGGTATGAAAACCTGGATACCGCCCAACCCTAGACACAACCTGGGACACACAGACACAGCCTGGGATACAGAGACACAGCCTGGGATACAGAGACACAGCCTGGGATACAGAGACACAGCCTGGGATACAGAGACACAGCCTGGGATACAGAGACACAGCCTGGGATACAGAGACACAGCCTGGGATACAGAGACTCAGCCTGGGATACAGAGACACAGCCTGGGATACAGAGACACAGCATGGGATACAGAGACTCAGCCTGGGATATAGAGACACAGCCTGGGATACAGAGACACAGCCTGGGATACAGAGACACAGCCTGGGATACAGAGACACAGCCTGGGATACAGAGACACAGCCTGGGATACAGAGACACAGCCTGGGATACAGAGACACAGGCTGGGATACAGAGACACAGGCTGGGATACAGAGACTCAGCCTGGGATACAGAGACTCAGCATGGGATACAGAGACTCAGCCTGGGATATAGAGACACAGCCTGGGATACAGAGACACAGCCTGGGATACAGAGACACAGCCTGGGATACAGAGACACAGCCTGGGATACAGAGACACAGCCTGGGATACAGAGACACAGGCTGGGATACAGAGACACAGCCTGGGATACAGAGACTCAGCCTGGGATACAGAGACACAGCCTGGGATACAGAGACACAGCATGGGATACAGAGACTCAGCCTGGGATATAGAGACACAGCCTGGGATACAGAGACACATCCTGGGATACAGAGACACAGCCTGGGATACAGAGACACAGCCTGGGATACAGAGACACAGCCTAGGATACAGAGACACAGCCTGGGATACAGAGACACAGCCTGGGATACAGAGACAAAGCCTGGGATACAGAGACTCAGTGGAGGTACAGAGACAGACAGCACTGGGCTCTCATACAGAGATGGATGGAAAGAGAAGAAGACCTAAACATGATTTGAGCAAAACACGGCCCTAAAAGCTGAGGGAGACTTGTGACAAACACACATTACTGCTGTCAGACAGCAAGGAAATAGGACATGTTTTTGATGGGGCTGTTGTCAACCATTATAACCAATCTGTTTTCATGTGATTTCAAACCACTAGCCATCCATAATAACAGCCCTTCTGTTCTGTGTGTATGGCAGGCAGCACTTGAGAATACTGAAAGCTACACCAGCACAGAGCTGTTTTCAACACTTGTGGGATTGCCTTGACAAGTGGCTGCCAAGCTGCAGAACCAAATCAGAGCAGCGAAGCCTGGAATTCATGCATGCAAATTACATGGAGGGGCTTGAAGAAAAGAGAGGCTGTTCTGCCCATGGTGATGATTCTCTTTCGCTGACTCTTTCTCTCTCTTTCTCTCTCCCCCACTCTTTCTCTTTCTCTCCAGTGGTTCCACCAGCAATTTGTGTCTGTGTGATTGATTAACACCTACTTCAAACCAGAGGTGGGACCAAGTCACTATTATTCAAGTCACAAGCAAGTCTTAAGTCACAAGGTCAGAGTTTCAAGTCGAGTCCCAAATAGAACGGGTCAAGTCCAATTCATGCATTTGAAGAACAAGTCAAGTCGAGTCGAGTCACAAGTTTTCAAGTCAAGTCTGAAGTCAAGTAAAAAAAACATCTATGCAACGACTTGTTCAACTACAAATCTTTGTCTATTTATTGAGGCTACCAGACAGCCCTTTTCATTATTTAGTCAACAACACATTTTGATTAGCCTATGTAATTGTAAAAGAGGGACCTTGAAATCAGCAGAAGGCAAGGCAGGTTGATGTGCTCAGAGTGTAGAAGTCTTGGTGATCCAATGGTGAAAGCGCCATATCATACAAAATATACAAGTAGATTTACCAAATATATACGGGCAATAGCCCAAAAGAAATAGCCTCTGTATCAGGCTTAACCTGTCCAATCTGAACAGACACTGGTTGAGGGCAAGACTGTACAGCCTCCCCTTGAGAAACCAAATCGAATGTCTAACAGGAGCTCAATCAGGTAGGCCTGCAGAATATAAGCACTTGGCCCCCAGGACCATACAATTACCCAATTGGCAATTACAACCAATAAACTGGTTCTGCAATGTAAAAGGCAATTTCCACATCCATTGTTACATTGGTACCTTCGTCTTAATCAGACTTAATGATTATTAATTATATTTCAACACCATGCATACATGGAACAACATTTTCGCTTATTCAACGTTCTGACTCCAAGGGAGATGCTGCGGCTACTGTCTCTGGCTGCGTGGACAGTAATCCATGGAGACTCTGTGCCACAAAATGAGTGACAAAACATTACAAAACCTGGCCTGATCATTTCAAGTGTGTACTGCAGTGTACTGCTGTGTATGTTAATCCCATCCCATTGCAGCAGTGTATAGCTGTAGTTTCACCGCAGTGTGTGTGTTGCGTAGGTGCAGTGCTGTGTTACTAGAGGTGTGTGTGTGTGTGTGTGTAACTCACGGCCAGTAGCCGGCTCTTCTCCTTCTCGGCAGTAGTCTGTGTGTTCTCCAGGGTGGTCCAGTGTTTTTTCGACAGCTCCTCCAGCGCCCGGGTCTGTGACTCTTTGAAGTGGGCGGTGTCGTCCTCGTATTTGGTACGCATGTTCAGCATCTCCTTCTCATACACCTGCTTCTCCTCCCGTAGAGTCTGACGGAACAACACACACAGAGACAACACCATGACTGTCAGCCCTATGTGTTTATCTAAGACGCTTGATTCTAGTTTAATTAAAACCAGCTGTGAGCAGAATGCTAAGCTCATTACTGTCTTATTTACATTTCCTTGGTAATTTGAGTGAGCATCTATTTGAGTCAGTAACACACAGGTAACACATGAACGGCTGTTCTGCTTTTCAGTCTCGCTGTCTGTCTGTCGGTGTTTTGTTGTGGAAAAAAGTGACAGCCTAAAGATGCTTCAAATCCCCTCTGACACATTCTCATTCAAAGATGAAGCTCAAGCAGCCAGCCAAAACGAACGGAGAGGGAGGCATGTATTATCAAACAAGGAGAGAGAGAGAGAGAGAGAGAGAGAGAGAGAGAGAGAGAGAGAGAGAGAGAGAGAGAGAGAGAGAGAGAGAGAGAGAGAGAGAGAGAGAGAGAGAGAGAGAGAGCGACACAGAGAGCGACACAGAGAGAGAGAGAGAGACAGAGACAGAGAGAGAGAGACAGAGAGAGAGAGAGACAGAGAGAGAGAGAGACAGAGAGAGAGAGAGAGAGAGAGAGAGAGAGAGACAGACAGACAGACAGACAGACAGACAGACAGACAGACAGACAGAGAGAGAGAGAGAGAGAGAGAGAGAGACAGAGAGAGAGAGAGAGAGAGAGAGAGAGAGAGAGAGAGATAGAGAGACAGAGAGAGAGAGAGAGAGAGAGAGAGAGAGAGAGAGAGAGACAGACAGACAGACAGACAGACAGACAGACAGACAGACAGACAGACAGACAGACAGACAGACAGACAGACAGACAGACAGACAGACAGAGAGAGAGAGAGACAGAGAGAGAGAGACAGAGAGAGAGAGACAGAGAGAGAGAGAGAGAGAGAGAGAGAGAGAGAGAGAGAGAGTGCCAGCAGCCCAGTGGATCACTGCACAAAGTACTCACATCTCCGTTCACAGCAAGTTGTCATAGTAACACCTAACTCAAGGCTATGGTAATGACAAACAGAACAGAGATTTCCTGGGAACTGGAGAGGTGAGAACATCGCTCTCAGTTTTTCAGGCTACAGCATTGCAGTGAATGTGGCTGGGGGGAATTGTCATTAAGACACACCAATGTCAACACAACACTCTCCCTATCTTGAGAGCATATTACATATTCAGAACGGCATATGGTGAAAGATTCAACAGTGCATTTTACCATAATGGAAATGCAGAATGGAAAATAGATCATGCTTGACATTTACGGGGGAACTACAGTTTGTCTTCTGAGCAACTGTTCGTAAATAATGTGACCTTTTTGGATGTTCTTTTTAAAAGGTTGGTCAAATTTGACTGGCTCAGCAGCATAACAATTTGTAGTTTTGTGAGTTCAGAGGCAATGCATATTTGAGGGGTCTGTAACTCCTGAGAGCAAGGGGGGACTTCCCAAGGAGCAAACTAAATGCTTAGTCGTAAAATATTTTTGGGTTGTTGTGTACTCTGACATCAATAATTGAAGTGAAATGCTATTTTCCAACCAGAAAGCATGGCTTTGAGCAAAGTGGTGACTGTATTGGAAGAAACGCCCATGGCTAATAGCTGAGATACAACATAAATAATCATTGACTCAAAATGAAGCGAACTGTGACGCAAAATTGATGTCTATTTATACCAAAACCGTAGTCTTTGCTAAATCAAAGTACTCAGCTAAATGTTAACAAAAGTGCTATTTTTTTGTCCAGTAATTTCTCTTTCCAAGATGTTGAGTTTTGTGAATTAAACACGGAGGAGTGGATTTAGGCACTGCAACAGCTGAGGTACCAGTGAAGCCATGAGCACTTTAACCTAATATTTCCTTATTGGAAGAGCTGGTGCAGAATAACAGTCTGTCCTCAAACAACTCTAGGCTCCAGAGAGGCAGACATATAGTTCCCTCCATCCCACTGAAGGCTCACCTTCTCCAGGGATAGAATCTGTTGCCTCTGCCTGTCATCTAGTGCGTGGGTCTTGTTCTGGAGGGCCCCGCGTTCCTCCTCTAGACGCATCACCTTGTCCTTCAGACGAGATTTCTCAGACTCCAGGTCCCGGATGGCTGCCTCGTGGGTCATCTGAGTGGCCTGCAGGCTGCCAATGTGACCTGTCCAGCCAGACAGTGTTATTATACAACAAAAATATAGACTCAACATGCAACAATTTAAAAGATTTGACTGAGTTACAGTTCATATGAGGAAATCAGTCAACTGAAATAAATTCATTAGGCCTTAATCTATGGATTTCACATGACTGGGAATACAGATATGCATCTGTTGGTCAAAGATACCTTAAACAGTGGGCCTCAGGATCTCGTCATGGTATTTTTGTGCATTCAAATTGCCATCGATAAAATGCAATTGTTTTCGTTGTCCGTAGCTTATGCCTGCCCATACCATAACCCCACTGCTACCATGGGGCACTCTGTTCACAATGTTGACATCAGCAAATCTCTCTCCCACACGACACCATACTGATAAAGAAATGTGTGAGTAAGACATTACTAAAATGTCACACCCTCAATTAAACTAATAATGTATGACTAATTAGTAGACTAGAGCTTAGCGAGTTAATCAAATGTATTTATATCACAGCATCAGAGTATTTGTGTCTTGTAATTAGAAAGCAGAAGTGCAAAACGACTGAAACCAATAACAGGAGACTGGTTCCCAAAACACACAGGGAAAGGGGAGTGAAAAAAGGCTTGCAGGATATTGTGAGACCGGCGATAACTAAAGAATGCAGCCTACCTGAGCAAGGAGTAGACTATGATAAGAACATGTGTGTGCGTGTGTGTGTGTGTGTGTGTGTGTGTGTGTGTGACCTGATGGTCAGGAGAGCAGAGGAAAATCACATGAGCTAAACCCAGGTGTGTGCTTACAAGATGTGTACAGTGGAAAAATACAGCCTGCCTAAAGCGGGGTGGGATTTTTGTATGACGTGTGTGTATAAAAGATGGACTCTGAAATTGTGATAACAGAATTCTCTGGGCAGAATTCTCTGAATAAAGACGACCTGACTATTTCAGACTGGGAGCTCTGTCCGTTTCTTGATCCAAAAGCCTTACAACCTTTTGGGAGACGCACCGAGACACTGAAATAGTTAGTTAATAAATTATCTTAACACATACACATGGTCTGCGGTTGTGAGGCAGGTTGGATGTACTGCCAAGTTCTCTAAAACGACGTTGGAGGCGGCTTATGGTAGAGAAATTAACATTCAATTCTCTGGCTACAGCTCTGGTGGATATTCCTGCAGTCAGCATGCCAATTGCACGCTCACTCAAAACTTGAGTCATCTGTGGCATTGTGTTGTGTGACAAAACTGCACATTTTAGATTGGCTGTTTATTGTCCCCAGCACAAGGGGTACAGGTGTAATGATCATGCTGTTTAATCAGATTCTTGTTATGCCACACCTGTCAGACGGATGGATTATCTTGGCAAAGGAGAAATGCTCACTAACAGGGATGTAAACAAATTTGTGCACACAATTTGCGAGAAAAAAGCTTTTGATGAAACATGGGAGCAACACTTTACATGTTGCGTTTATCTTTTTGTTCAGTGTAGAATGAGGTTACCCGTTGCAGCAGTATTACCATAGAGTTGACCTGTGTCAATGCACTGTTTAAACATTGATATTTCAGTGAGGCAGTACTTCATATGGTTTAAAGTGTGCTTATCCTTCTGGGACAATGTTTGAGTTGGTCCACACAGGCTCTTTGAATCCCAGCCAGGCACTGCCAGATGAAATACTGATGCAAGACATCACTAGTAAGAGTCTACACTAGCGCTCGCCACAGTATAGACCATAAACAGTGCAGCACGCCTTAAACTAGGCATCATTAATTCGAACACGGCTTTCACATCCTTGGGCTTATGAATACCATTAAAGCAGGGATACACCATTTCACCATTAAACAGTTATGTTACAGCAATTCAGATAAGTCTAAGTAGCCGTGAGGCTACTACTCTTTCTCCAACAAATGCAAAGCTAAGAGGATAGTGTTCCCAGCAGCAGCATCTCTGGGTGTGATGCCAAACATGGACCTGCAGATACAGTACTACACAGCTACACAATAGGCACCACGGAAAATTCCACAGACACAAAAGCAAACATGTTGTTTTCTCTCTGTCCTTGTTGTATATCTTGACCATGGCATGAGAGGCATTTTTGAACCACACCAGATGTTGATGGGCTATGTAAGAGTTAGGTGAGGGTGTAGACGAGCTCTATCCCCATCAGGGTACATTCCAGAGCCAGGGGAGTGAAGAGGTCTCAGAGCAGAGCTGGGGCTAGGCTGCAGAGCACACTGGACCTCTGTTGCTGGGATACCGGGAGGTGATCTGTCACAGCACAATCTCCTGTCAACAGGTACGTTAGCTGGAGCTGGAGCTACCTACCTCCAGTGAATGAAAAGAGAGCCGCGTGACAGATAATTGTGAATAGACAGATGGAAGCCTATATAGGTTTGAGCCTGTGCGCCTGTTATTTTCAGAAGGGCATAAAACCAAATATACTTTTTTATTTTCCTGAAAATAACAGATGCAAAATGGTGCAAAGGCTGGTAAATTTGAACCAACATTATTTCATGACTTGCTGAGATACTGTGTACATAGACTTCAATATTGGTGGGAATCATGTAGGACCAAGAGTGGAGTAGGCCAATATTCACTAGTGTTTTTCAGGTAGTGTAGTACTGTGGGTTGTAACAGAGAGAGGATGAAGGAGGAGAGGAGGGTGCATAGTCTGTCTGTAGGAGGAGGAAAAGAAGAGAGGAGGAGGAGGAGGAGGAAGAGGGGAAGAGAAGGAGAGTGTAGAGCGTACCGGTAGGTTAAGAAGGCTAACAGAGAGGAGGTGGGGAGGAGGGTGGCAGGCTAACTCACTGGCTTTGAGGAGGATCTCTGTGGCCTGCTGCTGCACACGATCTCTGGTGGCCTCCAGCTCACACTCTGCTTCCTTCTGTCGGATCTCCACGATCTCGGCATCTTGCGTCACCTCGTCCAGCTGTTTGCTCAAGTCCTGGAGCACAGACACAGAGCACAGGTTAGCCTACACTTCTGAGGCACAGACACACATAGCACAGGGTCAACTCACTGACCTGTGTTCATACACTCTCCCTAAACAAGAAAACAGTATTTATGACTCACTCACTCATACTCTCTAATTATCATTTAACTTTCTCTCTTTCTTTCTCCTTCTCTCTTATCACCATCACTCTC
This sequence comes from Coregonus lavaretus, assembly GCF_964263955.1. NCBI lineage: Eukaryota > Metazoa > Chordata > Actinopteri > Salmoniformes > Salmonidae > Coregonus > Coregonus lavaretus. Next base: position 23,581,717 of record NC_140018.1, read on the forward strand.
TTTTTTAATTCCTGCATTTGCACTCTCTGTAGAGATAACAGCCACTTTCATTCTTAATTGGAAAGCGTTTACAGCATAGTGCATGTTGTCTACTGCTCTCAGGGACTCCTTCCTTATGAAGTAATACATTGGAATGGCCTTGAAATAGTCACTTAGCTTTACATTTCCCATGGGAATAAAGCCCATTTGCAAGTGGAGTTCTAATTAATATCTTGACTCGTTTGGCGGGTTTTAAACCTTTTTCTGATAAATCTGTATGGAGGAGTTGATGTTTTTTAAATTAATAGATTAAGGGACTATATTTCCTCAAGCAAAAATCCATCTCACTAACGGAATATGAATATCTGGGTGTAAACCACAGAAGTCTTGCCCAAAATCTATTTGAAGATAAGATGGAGTATCTTAAGCGGCAAATGTAGACTAATTTTACAGCCCGGCTTTCATTCCCCAAATTGTCTGCCATTCACTAGGCCTAAATTAAGTCTGCATTCTTTGTAGAGGGACACAAAATGTAGCTACAGTAAAATAAACATCTGGAAGTGAGTGAAACAGGGGGTGCATTTTGCATTGTCTAGTATGGTGTGATTTCCCATTCTGACTGGTCCGTAGGGTGTGATTTCCCTGATGAGCAGGTGCAGGTGTATGTGTAATGAGCTGTTCAGGGAGAGAGGACATGCTTTAATCGCCCTCTCAGTTTGTTTTGTTTCTCTTAATGAAAAATCAAATTGCGGCGGCATGGCTGATATCATCGTGTCACACCTGCCTTCCTGATAAGCAGTAGGCACCCATCTCATACTAAACTGACTGGAAGGGCTCCTGGGAGGTATCCATAAAACACAGTCAGATAAATTAGCTAGCTAGGTCTTTGGTTTACTGAAAGGGAATATCTGTAGTAACCAGTGTTATTAAATGACAATTAAATCATACTGGGATTTTCAGGATTAACACTCTGGTAATTGCCAAAATAAAGGAAACACTTGAGTAAATGAGGGATACTAAAAGCAGGTGCTCCCAAAATAAAGGAAACACTTCCTGAATTAATTAAGCAATTAAAAATCCCATCACGCTTAGAGTCATGTATAAAAAGTTGCCCATTATTTTGGCTACCCATGGCTAGAAGACATCTCAGTGACTTTGAAAGATGGGTTTCAAAGGAGCAAAGGTGGTTTAAAGGGTGTGTGTGGCTCAGTCAACAGAGCTCAACTTAACTGAATACATATAGGACATTCTGGAGCGGCGTTCTGGCGGCTTGTGGTGGCCCAACGCCCTATCAAGACACTTTATGTTGGTGTTTCCTTTATTTTGGCAGTTACCTGTATTAAATGCTTTCTGGGCTAAACGAAAGATTACCGTAATAATACAACATCAATGCTAGCTACATATCTTTATTCTATGAAGTTGACATGTGTATCTCTTTAAGACTAATAGCTTTGGGGCCTTTCATTGGGACATTTAAGCCACAGTGGGGTATCTCCACAGCCTCTATTACCTTGATGTTGCTCTCGGCTGCAGTGAGCGAGGCCTGCAACTTGTGGGACTTCTCCCTGTGTTCCCGTGCTTCCTCCTGCACCCTCTGCAGCTCGGAGCGCAGCTTCCCCAGGGTCTTCTGCAATGCTGCCTCCTGCATCTGGAACTCCCTCCGCAGCTCTGCCTCAGTCTTCTTCCAGGCCTGCAGGTTGTCTGCGGTGAGCTGCTGCGTGCGCTTCATGGCCTCCAGCTCGCGCTCGTAGAAGGCCTGGGCCTTGTTGAGCTTGGCCTCGTACTCCTCTACCAGCCTCTTCTTGTCCCCCTTCACCTCCTCCACGCGCTCCGACAGGGACTCCACCTCAGCTTTGTGCAGCTGGCCCAGTTTCTCCTGGTCCTTGCTGTAGTTCTGGTTCTGGCTCTGGTGGCTGCGGAGCAGCTCTGACACCTCCTGCCGATGGTTGGCCTTCAGCTCCTCCAGCGCCAGCTTCTTCTCCTGCTCAAACTGGGCCTGCGCTGTGCCGAAGGAGCGCAGCTTCTCCTCGAACGAGCGTCGCATCTCCTCCACCTCGCGGGACATGGTGACCACACGCTGTGTGTGCTGGGCCTCGGTGCACAGCTGCATGTCCTCCACGCGCTGCCGGTAGGTCTCGAACTCGGTGAGGGCCTGGCGTTTCATGCGCTCATGCAGTTCCATGGACTCCTCCAGCGACTGGATGCGCTGCTTCAGGTCCATCTCGTCGCTGATCTTGCCCTTGTACTGCATGATCTTCTCCCGCGTCTCCGACAGGATCTGCTGCACCTCCTCCTCATGCGCCTCCTTCAGTATCTGGATGGCCGCCTCGTGCTCGTCGTTCTTGGTGTTGAGGGCGTAGATCACCTGTGGAGGCAGGAAGAACATTTGAATGGGAGACAGGATAGAACAAATGCATATCCAATGGCTTTGAACAGGTGCTGGAGATGGAAGTAAATGTCCCTCAGCAAAAACCTGTATGGTGACGTGTTAGCATTCTTCTCAGGTTCAGGAGATAAAAGTAGCCTTAATGTACATCAGCAAGAAAGTTCAAGCTTTGTATGATGATATGTTAGCATTATCCTGAAAATAAAAGGTTTATCATTACATTAACTGTCTGACTGCAGTGTCAAAGCACTTTGACGCATGATTGACAGTTGAGTGAGTGGCTGACCTTTACTCCCAAAAATTACTTCCAATTGAAAGCCCGGATAATCTGACTACAAAGTGATTTTGGGAGAAAATGAGTTTTATATTTACAGTTTAAGAGCCATGAGAAATGTCCCCTAATCTTTCCCCTACTGATACAGGGTGCTGGCTCTGGGCTGCTGCCCTACGGAATAAGGCTATTTGTTTTCTCACCAGATACACACAGTCAATAATTCACCACGTTGAACAGTTGAATACTTTTGATAATCCTTGTTTACTTAGTACAAAAGCCTGTCATCAGAATAAGATAGAGAAGAAACGGAAAATAAAATGCCTTTTTCAGATAATGATATCCATATTTTATTCACCAGGGTGAAAACATGGGATGGACTATGAAGTTCTTAAATGTTGCCAACTTGCCAGTGTTTTTGATATGCTAAAATGCTTATAAAATGTTAACTTTCAAACAGACTTCTTTTGTTATCACTATTCAGATTGTCTGTTACAGCTCTCCATCAAATGAGAGCAAATGCAACACATTGTACCCAACCAGGTAGGACAACATTTTTATCAAAGGTTTATTCAAGAAAAGACAAAACCACCAGGGATTTCTGGTTTCCTATTGTAACCTCCCCTGCAATCCTTCAATCGCATTCTCATTTCTCAAAGGAGATAAGAGGCCTATGCAGCAGGATCTCAGCTCAATACCCATTATAAACCTTAGGCCTAATCATATCCATCCTTTAGATAAAATAATAATGCCCTTGTTGAAAGGCATTCTGTGGGAATGAAAGGACCCCAGCTCGTGAAGTTTCTCACGAGCGATAAAGGGCTGAGTCAGAATTCATTTCCATAATTGTTTTGACAAATGATTACGGGAGAAAGCTAAAAGTTCTCTGCCTATCTGGTGTTAGTGCGGCAATCTAGCCAGCCACATGTGAAAAGAGAGAGAGAGAGAGAGAGAGAGAGAGAGAGAGAGAGAGAGAGAGAGAGAGAGAGAGAGAGAGAGAGAGAGAGAGAGAGAGAGAGAGAGAGAGAGACAGAGACAGAGACAGAGACAGAGAGAGAGAGAGAGAGAGAGAGAGAGAGAGAGAGAGAGAGAGAGAGAGAGAGAGAGAGACAGAGACAGAGACAGAGACAGAGACAGAGACAGAGACAGAGACAGAGACAGAGACAGAGACAGAGAGAGAGAGAGAGAGAGAGAGAGAGAGAGAGCGAGAGAGACAGACACACAGAGAGACACAGAGAGACACAGAGAGAGAGACTGTGTCTGCGGTCCCATGGTCTCAGCGGGTGAGATGGCTTTGGCAGAGAAGCGTGCAGTGGTGTCATCATTCCATAATGGATTCTCCCCTCCATTTGACCTGAGAGGAACCCAGGACTACCTCCCATATAGCCTCCATCCATTCTCTCTCTCTCACGCAGCCTGGCAGGCGCAGCACCGTCAGGCGCAGCACCGTCAGCTCCTGCAGCACGGACCCTACAGCCATGTAGTATAGCCAAGGGCTTGGGAATGAGCTTACTCAGCATTCTTCCAGGATTCTCTTTAAAAAAGAGAGAGAGAGATGAACTGACTTAGGCGTATGTGTTTTGTTTAAAATAGAACGCAAACGAAATGCACTGACAATAGTAAAAAATATTCAAGTCAAAGTTATGTATTGATTGCAGACTCAAAGTATTGCTGCTGCCTGTCATTTTATTTTTCTTTCATCACAAGTCTAGCCGTTTCCCAAAACCCATATCCTCCCTCTTTAAAAGGCTACCCTCTGCTCCCTAACCATTATCTTAGGCTCCATGTGTTATTACCATCATCCATCCCCACCTCCCTAGGTTAGGTCAATGTGTGGTTCTTTTGGATGAGATGTTTACATAGTGACAGTGACTGGGCTAATTAATAAGACAGCACTAAAAAAGCACAGAGCAGTACAAAATGGTTTGTTTTTTTACAATGCATTGTGAATGCTGAATCAGTGATTGCAGATGGATGCATTCATCACTGACGGGAAGAACCCAATATAACACTGGCTGCTTAGTAGTCAGCCTGAAACATGAGCTGAAAGACCCAAGAGTTGGCCTAGACCTACTTACCGCTAGCTACGAATATGTTTGCTAAATGTATCAGTCTTAACATTAAGCTCCAATAACTGCTAAAAGGTGAGCCTTATTCATGTTCCCAGAATGGTTTGAGGATGCTGAAGAGAGAGAAGAAAGGCCCTTAGATCGCAAAAGGCAAAGACATCTCAAGGCAACGCTGGTCTCTGGGTTAAGGTTCCAGAGCAAACTACTCAGTATTGCCCATATCTCAGACTCTGGAATACAGAATTCAGATACACAAAGGAGTATGGATCTGAATTATTGACATAAATTAATGATGACCAGTAATACCAGGTAGCAAGATTTAGATATGGAAGTGAACCGCGGGTGTCAAACTCAAAGCCCCCTGTTTGTGGATGTTAATCTTTGGGCTGAAGCCAGCATGTTTAGCACATAAAGAGGCATCATCTGCCCCAAAAGGGGAGGGCTCAGGTCTGAGAAATCCAATGCTTTTCCTCCTCTCCTGGCACTGGTGATTTAATCACTCCTACTGCCCAGTGCAGGGGTCATTACTAATGTCTGAACATCAGCAAATAAGACGTTCATGATAGCGATTATCACCGCCATTTGCAGAGGAGTGCGGAGGGGTAACATATTGTTCAGTACAATGGGGAGCTCGGTAAACAGGGACAAATTATAAAACGCAACATGTAAAGTGTTGCTCTCATGTTTCATGAGCTGAAATAAAAGATCCCAGAAATGTTCCACACGCACAAAAAGCTTATTTCTCTCAAATTTTGTGCACACATTTTTTTTTACATCCCTGATAGTGAGCATTTCTCCATTGTCAAAATAATCCATCCACCTGACAGGTGTGGGATATCAAGAAGCTGATTAAACAGCATGATCATTACACAGGTGCTCCTTGTGCTGGGGATAATAAAAGGCCACTCTAAAATGTGCAGTTTTGTCACACAACACAATGCCACAAATGTCTCAAATTTGGGCTAGCGTGCAATTGGCAAGCTGACTGTAGGAATGTCCACCAGAGCTGTTGCCAAAGAATTGAATGTTCATTTCTCTACCATAAGCCACCTCCAACGTCGTTTTAGAGATTTTGGCAGTATGGCCAACCGGCCTCACAACCGCAGACCACGTGTAACCACGCCAGCCCAGGACCTCCACATCCGGCTTCTTAACCTGCAGGATGGTCTGAGACGAGCCAGCCGGACAGCTGATGAAACTGTGGGTTTGCACAACCGAATAATTTCTGCACAAACTATCACAATTCCTGGAAGCTGAAAATGTCCCCGTTTTTTCCATGGCCTGCATTCTCACCAGACATGTCACCCATTGAGCATATTTGGGATGCTCTGGATAGACATGTACGACAGCGTGTTCCAGTTCCCGCCAATATCCAGCAACTTCGCACAGCCATAGAAGAACAGTGGGACAACATTCCACAGGCCACAATCAACAGCCTGAGCAAAGCAAAGGAGATGTGTCGCGCTGCATGAGGCAAATGGTGGTCACCCCAGATACTGACTGTTTTTCTGATCCACGCCCCTACCTTTTTTTTAAGGTATCTGTGACCAACAGATGCATATCTGTATTCCCAGTCATGTGAAATCCATAGTTTAGGGCCTAATGCATTTATTTCAATTGACTGTTCAATTTAATTTATTATATGAACTGTAACTCACTAAAATCTTTGAAATTGTTGCATGTTGCGTTTATATTTTTGTTCAGTGTAGCTTTGAGCTGGAGATCAAAATGGGGGACGGTTATGTCTTTTCAGTCTCAAAGTACAGCCCTGCAGAGTGCCTGTCTGCCATCAATGCCTCGGTCATGCCATTGACTGTATCCCACTGTAATAGGCTGCAGTTGAAGCCAACATAAAAGCCAACCTAGCTCATGTGACTTTAGAGAGTGTTTCCAGTTTTGTCAACCTAATTCCTGACTTGTATTCACTATTCAGTATTAGTTGGACTAAGTCACGTACAAATATACCGCATCAACCACCTCAGAGGCTGAATATGCATTAAGTCGAAAGATAGTGCTAATTAGAGTCATTATAGGCACAGTTTCCACTAAACTGCAAGGTGCACCTTAATCCAGGAGGTAATTAAGGCAGATAAGGGGGTAGGACTGGGCCAGCTCTGTAAACTGTGCTTTGTTTCATGCAGAGGGAACACTGACTGGAACTTTGCTATGCTGAGTAGATTCTCCAGCAGTGTGACACCAAAACTTCCCCCACTGCAGCATTTACATGGCCTGATTGTGAAGTTTCTTTTAAAAGTCTGGCTTAGCAGTACATAATATATTATTTTTCCCATGGTTTGGCGTACCTTAAAGGTGCAATAAGCAGAAATCACTCCTCCATTTCCTGGTTGATGAAATTATAATAGTTCGCCTAATTTCAGTTTATGTGACAAAACAAGCAGTGTAGAGAATCATTGTACCATCTAAACCGCTGTGAAATATATTTTCAATAACCAAAAATATTGTTTTTCAGCTGTTTGAACCTGGTGTAAAAAACCGAAAGTAAAAGATGCAAAAACTAAACTTAAGAATAGGGAAGCAAAGAAATACCGCACATAGACTTGCTTTCAATGAGAATGACAGATCTATAACTCAAATTTCTATGTGAATTTGGTCGGGTCACCAAAAAAGCTTCATATTGCAGCTTTAAGCCTCTCATAGACAGAATATTATGGTTTACGTAAATAGGCATTAGTAACTTAACAGTCTTTACACAAGTCATTGTGTGATCTTATCTAAGGCAGGTTTGATTGGTTGTGGCCCTTAAGTAATAGATGGGCGTGTGAAAGGAGGCCTTCACGAGGTGCCTGCCATCTCTATCTAGAAGGGGGGTTGAGTATGAGAGTGGATGTATGTTCATCCTTTATTCTATACTGGTCAGTATCATAATTAGGGCTGTTACGGTGACCATATTACCGCCACACCGGCGGTCACTAGTCATGACTGCAGTCAAATTCCACGTGACCATGTAGTCACGGTAACTAGGCTTCTCCAAAACTGCGTTCTGATGCTTCTTATGGTCATTAGTAGCTTACCAAACATGCTAACTGCTAGTCACTAATGGCCTGGTACTCAGCACTCTATTGTCCCTCTAATCACTCTGACAGCAATGCAAATGTGATAAAAAAATCTAATCAAACCCTTCATGAGAGCCCATGAACTCATGTTGTGCAACATTTTTATGGGCTATGCAATTGCGTGAGAAAACATAGTTTTGATGGCCTCTATTAAAAAGAGGAGGCTCCCATCAGCTTTCTATAGGCTAGGCTTACAATATTTATGTCTCAACTTTCCTAATATTAAGCACATTGCTTCTCTTTACAACAGGAGTACAGCCTGCCTGGCTGGCATGAAAATTAACCACAGGAAAAGCGTCCTACATTCACTATTCAAGTGCATAGATGACATGTTTTTCCCCCCCTGCCCCTGTTCCGACAAGTGCATGATAATGGTCCACTCTAAATCAAAACTAATTTCACACATACAGTGGGGAGAACAAGTATTTGATACACTGTTGATTTTGCAGGTTTTCCTACTTACAAAGCATATAGATGTCTGTAATTTTTATCATAGGTACACTTCAACTGTGAGAGACGGAATATAAAACAAAAATCCAGAAAATCACATTGTATGATTTTAAAGTAATTAATTTGCATTTTATTGCATGACATAAGTATTTGATACATCAGAAAAGCATAACTTAATATTTGGTACAGAAACCTTTGTTTGCAATTACAGAGATCATACGTTTCCTTTAGGTCTTGACCAGGTTTGTACACACTGCAGCAGCGATTTTGGCCCACTCCTCCATACAGACTTTCTCCAGATCATTCAGGTTTCAGGGCTGTCACTGGGCAATACGGACTTTCAGCTCCCTCCAAAGATTTTCTATTGGGTTCAGGTCTGGAGACTAGCTAGGCCACTCCAGGACCTTGAGATGCTTCTTACGGAGCCACTCCTTAGTTGCCCTGGCTGTGTGTTTCGGGTCGTTGTCATGCTGGAAGACCCAGCCACGACCCATCTTCAATGCTCTTATTGAGGGAAGGAGGTTGTTGGCCAAGATCTCGCGATACATGGCCCCATCCATCCTCCCCTCAATACGGTGCAGTCATCCTGTCCCCTTTGCAGAAAAGCATCCCCAAAGAATGATGTTTCCACCTCCATGCTTCACGGTTGGGATGGTGTTCTTGGGGTTGTACTCATCCTTCTTCTTCCTCCAAACACGGCGAGTGGAGTTTAGACCAAAAAGCTCTATTTTTGTCTCATCAGACCACATGACCTTCTCCCATTCCTCCTCTGGATCATCCAGATGGTCATTGGCAAACTTCAGATGGGCCTGGACATGCGCTGGCTTGAGCAGGGGGACCTTGCGTGCGCTGCATGATTTTAATCCATGACTGCGTAGTGTGTTACTAATTGTTTTCTTTGAGACTGTGGTCCCAGCTCTCTTCAGGTCATTGACCAGGTCCTGCCGTGTAGTTCTGGGCTGATCCCTCACCTTCCTCATGATCATTGATGCCCCACGAGGTGAGATCTTGCATGGAGCCCCAGACCGAGGATGATTGACCGTCATCTTGAACTTCTTCCATTTTCTAATAATTGCGCCAACAGTTGTTGCCTTCTCACCAAGCTGCTTGCCTATTGTCCTGTAGCCCATCCCAGCCTTGTGCAGGTCTACAATTTTATCCCTGATGTCCTTACACAGCTCTCTGGTCTTGGCCATTGTGGAGAGGTTGGAGTCTGTTTGATTGAGTGTGTGGACAGGTGTCTTTTATACAGGTAACGAGTACAAACAGGTGCAGTTAATACAGGTAATGAGTGGAGAACAGGAGGGCTTCTTAAAGAAAAACTAACAGGTCTGTGAGAGCCGGAATTCTTACTGGTTGGTAGGTGATCAAATACTTATGTCATGCAATAAAATGCAAATTAATTACTTAAAAATCATACAATGTGATGTTCTAGATTTTTGTTTTAGATTCCGTCTCTCACAGTTGAAGTGTACCTATGATAAAAATTACAGACCTCTACATGCTTTGTAAGTAGGAAAACCTGCAAAATCGGCAGTGTATCAAATACTTGTTCTCCCCACTGTATATTATTTAGCATATGTAAAGATAACATTAAATTAAGAATAGTCTGATGGGTGACAAAATTATCACTTGTGAATTATGTATTATCACTTGTGAATGATGCCCAGCGTGTGTACAATCGCGTGTGAAAACAGAGTTTTGACTGGCCACTATTTATTTAAAAGAGGATCACAGCTTTCTCCTGCTGCTATATTTATTGTTCAATTCTTAAAATTTAGCACATTAATCAGTTTTACATCCGGTGTAGTCTAACTGGCCTACATAGGCGGTGCGTGAGTTTCAAGTTTGGGGAAGATAATTTTCAACATAAAAATTCACCTTTATAATAAAGCATCACATGAATAATCGCATTTGCAGACATGTAAGCCTACTATTGGTAATGTGATGAGTAGATTGGATAGTCATAATTTAGGCCAATAATACTATCACAGTTTACTGTGAAATAGTCCACTTTTTTACTACTGCCTATGTACGCAAACCATAATCTTCTGTCAATGAGAGGCTTAAAGCTGCAATATGTAATTTTCATCACAAAGCATTTTGTTTGTATTACACAAATTCCAATTTGTTGTGGCTAACGTTAGATAGGCTAGCTAGGTGGCTAACGTTAGCTTGGCTAAGGGTTAATGTTAGGGTTAGGGGTTAAGGTTAGGGTTAGGTTTAGGGGTTAACGTTAGGGTTAGTTAACATGCTATTTGTGTAGTTAAAAGGTTAAAATGTTATGGGAAAATGTTAACCAACATGCTAAGTAGTTGCAAAGTAGCAAAAAAGTAGATAATTAGCGAAAATGCTAAAGTTATCAATGATGAAATTCGAACACACAACCTTTGGGTTGCTAGAAATTCACGTCCACCCATCCTCCCCGACCAACCTCCCTCCTATCTGCCTCCTATCGTTTCTATCTTAAGTAACCTACGGTCTTTATCTGTAATTAAAATACACTGTATACAAAATAGTTTATTGCACACTAAAAAATATACTTTTTGTGTGCCTGTCACAAATTTCCAATAAGCAATTTGTGTCTATTTCACCATAATCTGTGATACTGGGTTGCTAATAATATAACAAAATCACTGTTCACAACAACAACAAAAAAACGGTTCAATGCATGGCTGAGCGCATATAGAGTAGAGTAGGCCTAGGCTATATCAGATACATTTCTTCTTTCTTTGCATGTGAAACATTTGCCCTTTATAAACACATTTAATGCAATTCTACTACACTTTATATATGACTGGAGCATAGCTTTCTTTTCAGCAACATGGAGTGAATCCTTACCACCGCTACACCTGGATATCAGCGGAGCCTTGTCTGGCAGCGAAACAGTTCATTCAGCCTCATTTACTGCCTTTTAAAAAACATAGCTGGTATGGGTGACTTGCTTAAACAAATGTGGTTTCTACTGACAACTGAGATGTTCAAACTGTGGCATAAGGGAACGATGAGCGGATAAGAGGCAATCCTTAATTTTGAATTAAGACATTCATGAGCGAGCTAAGACGGACGTAGTCAATATAACTATTTGATCAGCACTTTTGAAATGTACAGCGACAGAATTCAGAACGTGGGCCATTCTTACAGTATTCTCCCTGTACACCAAGTCAGAACCGTAGGATAAATAAAGGGGCATATAAGCAGACAATGAAATCTCTTACAATATTCAACAATGATCTTTCTCTAAGGCTATAGGCTACATGTGCACCACCAAGTCAGAACAGTAGGCTAAGTTATGAGGGGTAACGGGACCAAATTATTAGGGTGAGGCACATGGGCTACTAACAGCTTACTACACAACATACACTTAGTATTACATTCTTAGCTACAATATACATATCTCCCTGGCATATTACATAATTTATGAAGCAGCATACAATACATTTTTGCACTCACCTTGTTATGCTGTAATCACTTGAACAGGAAGGTGGCGCAGCGGTCCTCCTTGTGGGCAAATTTTGTCATCAAAGTCTGGCATTCTCTGGATTTATGGTGCTTTCAAGACAACTGGGAACTCGGAAAAAAACAAGGTTGAATCATGACGTCAGTGATCTTCAGGTCGGAAGCTCTAGAAAGAGGCCCGAGTTGGATGACCTTTCAAAATGTATTTTCCTCAGTCGGAGCTCGTTTTTTTCTGAGTTCCCAGTTGTCTTGAACTCACTGAAGTCTGAGATTTTCCAGTTCAGAGATTCCAGTTGAACACGGCAGAAGTCATGCTGAATTGACAGCGTGTCCAATGTATTCAACCTTTTCTGGCCCATGGTGTTACATATGAATGTTTATCCTTTTAAGCATGTAAAAGAGACCCTTAAACCCAGACTTGGACCACACACCCTCTCCACTGAATAGCAGGCTAGTGATTGCTTTACAACGCTTGCAGTTAGTCACTGATTCCTTAAAAACCACTCATTGTTGTATTTGCGGTTTCCAACTTGTTATGTAATGTTTATGTCCAATGAGCACCGATATGTTTTATCTATAATTTCTCTTCATATGACAAGGATTGAAAAGGATTTGCCAGTAGATTGTCGACTTGATTCATGATGATGACTGCTTGTCTAGCTTGCTAGCTAAGATTTTGAAAGTATGATGTTGACATGATCAGTCCAATCAAAGCTACGGTAGCTATAATGTGATTTGACGTCATTTTATCTTTGGCCAATGACCTTGAGCCTTCTTGGATGGGCACTTCTAATGTAAATCTATGGCAGCACCCTAGGGGCTTGAATCTTCGAGCTCTCCCTGTAGAATTTGCGGTGTCGTAGTGTCCCCATGAGTGACAGAACACTGAGCCAATCATGGTGCAACTAGATAACATTACCAACCTGGCTGCCCCACCACCACAGAAAGCACTGAGCTAGGCTGAAACACCTGCATTTTGGCTTACTTACTCAAGAAAGCAAAAAAGAGACCATGTTTGTACAGTGAGGGAAAAAAGTATTTGATCCCCTGCTGATTTTGTACGTTTGCCCACTGACAAAGACATGATCAGTCTATAATTTTAATGGTAGGTTTATTTGAATAGTGAGAGACAGAATAACAACAACAAAATCCTGAAAAACACATGTCAAAAATGTTTTAAATTGATTTGCATTTTAATGAGGTAAATAAGTATTTGACCCCCTCTCAATCAGAAAGATTTCTGGCTCCCAGGTGTCTTTTATACAGGTAACGAGCTGAGATTAGGAGCACACTCTTAAAGGGAGTGCTCCTAATCTCAGTTTGTTACCTGTATAAAATACACCTGTCCACAGAAGCAATCAATCAATCAGATTCCAAACTCTCCACCACGGCCAAGACCAAAGAGCTCTCCAAGGATGTCAGGGACAAGATTGTAGACCTACACAAGGCTGGAATGGGCTACAAGACCATCGGCAAGCAGCTTGGTGAGAAGGTGACAACAGTTGGTGCGATTATTCACAAATGGAAGAAACACAAAATAACTGTCAATCTCCCTCGGCCTGGGGCTCCATGCAAATCTCACCCCGTGGAGTTGCAATGATCATGAGAACGGTGAGGAATCAGCCCAGAACTACACGGGAGGATCTTGTCAATGATCTCAAGGCAGCTGGGACCATAGTCACCAAGAAAACAATTGGTAACACACTACGCCGTGAAGGACTGAAATCCTGCAGCGCCCGCAAGGTCCCCCTGCTCAAGAAAGCACATTTACAGGCACGTCTGAAGTTTGCCAATGAACATCTGAATGATTCAGAGGAGAACTGGGTGAAAGTGTTGTGGTCAGATGAGACCAGCATGACAATTTAAGGGTTTTTCTTTGTTTTTACTATTTTCTACACTGTAGAATAATAGTGAAGACATCAAAACTATGAAATAAAACATATGGAATCATGTAGTACCAAAAAAGTGTTAAACATAGGCGGCAGGTAGCTTAGTGGTTAAGAGCGTTGTGCCAGTAACCGAAAGGTCGCTGGTTCTAATCCCCGAGCCGACTAGGTGAAAAATCTGTCGATGTGCCCTTGAGCAAGGCACTTAACCCTAATTGCTCATGTAAGTCGCTCTGGATAAGAGCGTCTGCTAAATGACTAAAATGTAATGTAAATGTAAACAAATCAAAATATATGTTATATTTGAGATTCTTCAAATAGCCACCATTTGCCTTGAGTGTGCAAAGCTGTCTCAAATATGTTGATTTGTTGAACACTTTTTTGGATTACTACATGATTCCATATGTGTTATTTCATAGTTTTGATGTCTTCACTATTATTCTACAATGTAGAAAATAGTAAAAATAAAGAAAAACCCTGGAATGAGTAGGTGTGTCCAAACTTTTGACTGGTACTGTATGTATATATATATATATATATATATAACATTTAAAAGTATGAAAATGTATGCACTCACTACTGTAAGTCGCTTTGGATAAGAGTGTCTGCTAAATGACTAAAACGTAAAATGTAAACAAGGCCAACTCAGAGTATGCTATTCTGTTCTTCTGAAATAGACTACATTTTCTTCATATCATGTTTCTTTAGACCTGTCTAAAATAAATCATGAATTTATTGTGATGGTGTAGACCAGGGGTGTCAAATGTCCGGCCCGCGGGCCGGATCAGGCCCGCAAACGGGTTTAATCCGGCCCGCGAGATGATTTTGTAAAGTATAAAAATTAGCTGCAATTTTTCAATAAAAGAAACTGCTGTTCCAATTGTGTCCACTGGATGGCGCAATAGCAATTGTGTTAAGCAAGCAAACTGTTTATACCGGGGCAGAGCAAATAGGTCAAGCAAGTGCAGCCAGTCCGGATGAGCTAATTTGTTTTGCCCGCAATATTTATTACGGCTTCTACTTTTAACATTATGTGCTTTGGCACCCTCATTGCCCCAATATGTCTCTGTCAAAAAAGAGAAAAGTGGACGCAGAGTGCAGAGTGTTCCAAGAAAAATGGTCATCCTTCTATTTATTCACGGAATTGAATGGGAAAGCTGTATGTTTGGTGTGTTCACAGCATGTTGCAGTGCTGAAAGAATATAACCTTCGTCGCCACTATGTGAGTCTTCATGCCGACAAATATGACAACTTTCAAGGACAGCGGAGAAGAGAGAAGGTGAATGAACTGTTGGTGGGTCTGAAGAAACAGCAGTCTGTGTTTACTCACAGCCGAGACATCAGTGACGCTGCAGTGAAAGCTAGCTACCTCATTGCTAATGAAATCGCAGTGGCTTCAAAACCATTTAGTGAGGGTGAATTTGTAAAAACATGCATGATGAAGGCAGCAGAGATTGTGTGCCCTGAAAAGCACCAGGCTTTTGCAAATATCAGCCTGACAAGAAACACAGTTGCAGACAGGATTTCCGATCTTTCAGTGGATTTGGACAGCCAGTTGAAGCAAAAAGTAAAGTCATTTATTGCGTTTTCGGTTGCAATTGATGAAAGCACGGACATTACAGATGTTGCACAACTGGCCATTTTCATCCGCGGAGTTGATGACACATTGACCGTCACCGAGGAGTTCGTGGAGTTCGTGCCGATGACAGATACAACGACAGCAGCTGATATTTTCACTGCACTCGTCGGCGCGCTGGACAGGGTCGGAGTGGACTGGTCCCGCGCTGTCAGCCTGGCTACAGATGGTGCGCCCTCAATTATCGGGAAAAAAGCAGGCGTTGTGACAAAGTTCAGAGAGAAAGTGCAATCTGCAAATGGAGGACGTGATTTTTGGACTTTTCACTGTATTTTGCACCAGGAGGCTTTGTGTTGCAAGTCATTAAAGATGGATAACGTCATGAAGGTGGTCATCCAAACTGTTCATTTCATCCGATCCAGAAGCCTGAATCACCGTCAGTTTGACAGCCTTCTCAGAGAGAAAGACCACATCTATGGCCTGCCATACCACACTGAGGTAAGATGGTTAAGCCGAGGTGCTGTGCTGAGGCGTTTCTTTGATTTACGAGAAGAAATTGAACAGTTCATGGAAGAAAAGGGCAAATCAGTGTTAGAATTTAATTCCGCAGAATGGATGCAGGACCTTGCATTTATGGTGGATGTTACAGAGCACCTGAATAACTTGAACAAACAGCTGCAAGGGCGCAACAAAGTTGCCACGCAGTATTATGACAGCATACGTTCTTTCAAGTTGAAGCTGTCATTGTGGGAGACGCAACTCGCCGGTGGTGATGCAGCTCACTTCCCCTGTCTGAAAAATGTGTGCGCGACCCAACATGTGGCAGACATGAAGCGGTTCACAGATAAAATAACGGGACTGTTAAGGGAGTTTGAGCAACGCTTTCAGATTTTTGGTGAACTGGAGAAAGACTTCAAAGTTTTTTGTTCGCCATTCACCGTGAATCCCTCGGATTTGAAGGGCAAATTTGCTGCAGCTGGCTTGGACACATTTTATCAGAATCTCTTGCCAGGTTACCCCAACTTGACAGCCCTCGCTGCAAAACTGTTGTGCATGTTTGGAACCACATATCTTTGTGAGCAAGTTCTCTGTAATGAGCATAAATAAAACAAAGCTGCGCTCAAGGCTCACGCACAAGCACTTGAATCACATCCTGAAGTTGGCTGCCACTCAGGATGTGACGCCTGATATTGATGCGCTGGTGAAAGCTACAAGTTGCCAGGTATCAGGAGTAAAATAAACTATGCAACCCCACTTAAAGTGCTGCATGAGACACCCTGATATAGTTCTGTGATCTGTGATATACTTCTGTGAATCACTGAGGCATTGTGTGTTTGTGTGTTGTTTGTCCTCAGAATTTCAAATAACTTGAGGTGTTTTATGATTAATAGTGATGTTGTGCTTTTGGACACACTGTCCTCAGGCTCCAGCTTTATGTTTATATGTTTTTATGTTGATGTGCTATTGTTTTTAATTGATTTTATTTTATTTGTATATTTAACCTATTCTTGACTCTGTGGTTCTTGCACTTGTTTGGGGAACAGGATTTCATTATTTGTATCTACATTTCTGCCTGAGAAATGACACCCTGATATAGTTCTGTGATCTGTGAAACAGTTCTGTGAATCACTGAGGCATTGTGTGTTTGTGTGTTCTTTTTCTTTAGAATTTTCAAATAAACTTGAGGTGTTTTATGATTAATAGTGATGTTGTGCTTGTACTATTTTGGACACACTGTCCTCAGGCTCCAGCTTTATGTTTTATGTTGATAGTATTAAAACAAAGAAAACAATCTGAAGTTGTTATTTTTAAGTTATATATACCATGATTTTACCGGTCCGGCCCACTTGGGAATAGATTTTCCTCCATGTGGCCCCTGAGCTAAAATGAGTTTGACACCCCTGGTGTAGACTATATTAAATGGATTTATTCTACTTTTTAAAATGTAGGCCTAGATATTCCAAAGGTCTGCATCAGTGGCTTGTAGGCTATGCGTGGAAGCCAGGAGATGCTAAATGTGTTTATGTTAATTAAAGGTCAATTACTGTGAGACCGGCAGTTATTTGCTTGACAATCACCAGCTTACAACATTTTATGACCGCCATAGCACTAATCATAATCTATATTTTATCAACGTACAGTTATACATACTTTCATAATTTCACCATGATCCGTTATTCTTAAGTATTTGTATGAATGGGAAATGTAATGTCATCATGTTGTGCTATCATTTGTTCTCTCTTTGTTCCCTCTCTCTCCTCCCTCTATCCCTGAATACAGTTGACCAGTGAGAATGGTATATAGTGGAGTGCTATGGGGTGGGGCTTCTAGTCTCCTGGGTTCTGGGCCTGGGAGAACATGAGTGAAGGTGTCTCCGCGAGGAGGTCTTCTTATTGCCACCCGTATCATGTTTTAGTTATTTTCATCCTGAGGGCCATGTATCTCTAATAAATATGCCTCAACTTTAGCATCAGACAATGTGGTCCTGCGATTCCTTTCATAGATACAGTCCAGGTTTCATAGATACATGTAATGTACCATATGGTCTTCTTCTAATAGAAACTAGAGACACTCACTGATGTTGTTGTGTTGGTGTTCCTCTCTCTGTTCTGTTGCATAACTGTATTGGTGCCTTCTTAATTATTGGGATGGATGGGTTTTTCACACCTTCATTAAAGTGATGAATGTTTCACACGGCTCTATGTAATCTGCAATATTCATTTACTTAGTCTAGCCTAATCACGATGCACTGCACTGTAGGCCGAGACTAGTGTGGACTTCCCTATCAGTCTTGCATGGAGATGTAGCCTTATTAATATTACATAACAACACATTTTAATTACAGCTGGGACACATGGTGAAGTTCACAGGAAGTGATGTGCTCCACTTCCCTTCAGACAGGAAGTGCATATGTTAATAGATGGTGGAGTGGTTACCTGTAGTGTGTGGGCACAAAACAAATGAGTCATGCACCAATTTCTCTCTGATTCATCTAACTATCTTGAAAGCCTTTCTGAATGAGATCTAAATCCAAAGCACTGCAATCTCCTCCTTCAGAAATGTAATGGTTAATTAAGATCATTAAATCACATTCCTCTCCTTTCAATATTGTAAAATAGGCTCCCTTCAAACAGCATTGCCCGTTGTCCCTGAACCACATCTTCCTTAGATACTAAAGGACCCATGTAGAGCTGTGGCGGTCATGACATTTTGTCAGCCGGTGATTGTCCAGCAAATAACTGCCGGTCTCACTGTAATTGACCGTTAATTAACATAAACACATTTAGCATCTCCTGGCTTCCACGCATAGCCTACAAGCCACTGATGCAGACACTTGTTCATTTAGCAGACAAGATTTGCTTAGAATTCCGTGGCATTATTTTATATTATTTTATAGTATGAAAAATACAATTGAACATAGCTGAATAAAATAGAAAATGATATTTTCTCCAAACGATTTGGGGGAGTGCGCACATGCGGCTATTCTGTGTTGAGCGGTAAACAAAGAAACAGGTACTCCTATATGCTTAATTTAGAGTTATTTATGTAACTTTAGTTGTGATACAAACGTTGGGCTATATGTTTAGATTTTTAATACATGCTAAGGCTGCATGATACAACTCTAATGATGATTTGAAAAAAGTTGCATGAAAGGCATGAGCTCTGCTTAGTTTTTTGCGCAGGCTGTACACACTTCATCAGTCTCTCATTCACAATTTGACAAGCACTTGATAATGTGCAAATAGAGTGATAGGCTAATATTGTCACCCATCAGACTATTCTTAATTTAATTGTTTTTACATATACTAAATAATATATGTGTTAAATTTGTTTTGATTTAGAATGGACCATTATCATGCACCGGTCTTGAAACAGGGGCAGGGGAAAAATACATGTCATCTATGCACTTCAATAGCGAATGGAGGATGCTATTCCGGTGGTTAATTTTCATGCCATCCTGTTGTAAAGAGAAGCAATGTGCTTAATATTAGGAAAGTTCAGAAATAAATATAGTAGGCCTAGCCTCTGTTTTCTCACGCAATTGCATAGCCTATAGAAATGTTACGCAACATGAGCTCATGGGCTCTCATGAAGTGTTTGATTAGATTTTCAATTTGCATTGATGTCAGAGTGATTAGAGGGACAATAGAGTGCTGAGTACCAGGCAGTTAGCAAGTTTGGTAGGCTTCTATTATGCCCATCAGCAGGATTAGAGCTTGGAGAAGCCTAATTACCGTTTGGTTACATGGAATTTGACTGCCAGCATGACTCGTGGTTCCCCTCTTCCTGTCTGCTGCTGGAAGGCACGGTTTCCAGGCCCCTGATGTCACCCAACATGGGCAGCACCCTCTGTAGGTTATCAAAAAGTATCTGGGAAGTAACAGTATAACCAACATCTGTATGAGAATGGGTCTAGGGCTGGGGCCTACTACGTCTTGCCAGCCACTCAACATTTTCTTCTTCAAAGAATTGTTAGAGCGTTTCAATTCAGATAATTTGGCATCCAAGTAGACACACAGACAGTATTGGTAAAAATATCAGTGTGTATGACTTGCTTTGTTCTGCAGCTGTTTGCCAAAGAACTTGATGAGAACATTGACTGTGGCACTGCTGGAGCAGCTGCATGTCAGTATGAAGGCTCATGTGATCATGTCTCCACACATGACTGGATGACACCTCAAACAATGCAAGAGGGCAACATGGTTTAAAGATCTGGAAGTAATGGTATTTTGTAGACTCTTTTTTGAGAGGCACAAAAAGTGATGGCATTTCCCTGTGGGGTTTCGGAGCATCCTTTTCAGAGAGCATCGCAGGCAGCTGCTATGGTTTATTTGTTGTGTGATCCATCGCCCTAGGGGAATACAGGCTGATCAGCATGGGAAGAAGAAGCACT
Source organism: Coregonus lavaretus (assembly GCF_964263955.1). NCBI lineage: Eukaryota > Metazoa > Chordata > Actinopteri > Salmoniformes > Salmonidae > Coregonus > Coregonus lavaretus. Next base: position 23,601,761 of record NC_140018.1, read on the forward strand.
TCTGTTACTTTAGCCTCCTTTCTCCCCGTTATCCCAGGAACTAGCTAGAGACAGGAGACAGGGCTGAGGGAGTGGAGTACTGGAGGACTTTAATTGGCCTTGCACTCAGTGCTCCATCAGTACAGCAACTAAAGTTTCTAAAGCACCGCCTTGGAAGTGGTAGTTGTAAGAGAGTGCTGAGGTGTGAAGCTTGCAGACAGACTCGCAGGGAAAAAGAGAGAACACTATTTAATAGGCTACATCTCATGGAAAAGGCCAAATGCTCAGACGGAGGTCAATGCCGATAGCTGAAAAGGTTATCAGTGCGCCATTTGGCCCACCTCAAAAACTAACATTTGGCTCACAAGTTCTGCTACTGCCCTGTGAGTGGAATCTAAACACAGAGAGACAAATCTCCATGCAGGCAGGATATGATCTAAAAAAAATCCCATACACACATGCATGCAGCCCCAGGTCAGAGAGAGGAATAATCCACTATATAGAGATATAAATGGGATGTTTAAGGTTAGGGGATATATGTCACGGCATGTGCATTTATGGAATGAGAGCAGAGGCATCATATCTGACAGCCAATGAGCTTAAACTGAACTGGACTGTTGTGGAGATGAGAAAGGTATTACTGATATAATTTCCACACGCTTCCCAGTCTGACACACTCAAACCCGATTCCTGTAGTCACTCAATCCTCACCTCCTCCTTCACAATAATTTAATGTTCTTGCTCAGTGTTTCATGTTTACTTCAGTAGAGCTGAACATGTTACATGATGTTCCTTGCTCAAGGCAATATGGAATCAGATTGATTGCCGGCTGTCCGGGATGTAAGTGCTTCTCCACCCCTCAGCTCCTGGAGTTGGCCTCAGTAGGCCTCTCTGTGGGGGGAAGGCTGAAACAGGGAGGGATGTAAGTCAAACTACCAGAGATGCCACGGTGTCTGTGACCCCGATATGACAGTCTGTCTGGCCACATTATGCCAGCTCTGTGAAGGGTCTCCTTGGGCCAGAGACACTGGTGAATGGAGACCAGCTGGCCACTCGGTCAGACGGTCTGTCATCTCCATGACATCTGTCTGTCTGTCTGTCTGTCTGTCTGTCTGTCTGTCTGTCTGTCTGTCTGTCTGTCCTCACCATCTCCCTAGACCAGCAGGGCTGGGTAGTGGGCAAAGAGACATCAGCTCTACCCACACAGCCATGGGCTCATTTAGAGTCTGGACAGGCTGTTTGCTGGCTGGAGAATAGCCCATGTGATAGTCAGTGAGGGGGGATCAATCCCTGTAAGCCTGCAGCCTGGCATCATGGTAACCACTGCCTTGATCTCAGACCTGTCAACAGGGCTTGTCACATTGTGGATGTATAACTCCACTGGAGGAGTGTGAGCCAGGAGAAAGCTCAGTTGTTGAATGCTCACAGTGCCGTGGTGTGTTGGAGTTCTATTGATTGAAGAGAGGATGCCGGGTAGTGTTTTTTTATTGTCATGTGCACTAGTACAGTGAAATACCTTTCTTGCTTGCTCTTTCCCAACAATGAAGTAGTACAACACAAGTACTACCTGTCAAGTAGAACAAAAACACACAAGAAATAGAAATACGAAGAACACAAGAAAGTAAGTAAGCTATATACAGGGTCAGTTCCAGGTCCAGTGCCAATACCATATTTACAATGTGCAGGGACACTGGAGTGGTAGGGTTAGATATGTATAGGGGCAAGGTGACTAGGCATCAGGATATATGATAAACCGAGTAGCAGCAGTGTGTATGATGATGATTGTATGTGAGTGTGTGTGCGTGTGTGTAGAGTCAGTATGAATGTGTGTGCGTGTTATGTGTGTGTGAGCAAATTAAGTGTGTATGTGTGTGTGTTGGAGTGTGAGTGTGTGTGGGTGAGTGTGTAGAATGTGCATAAAATGAGTGTGAATGTGCATAGAGACTGCAAAAACGTAGACTCCCACCGGAAGCGCACTTGCCGAGACCGACAGCATCCGGGGCCGCTCCCGCAACGCAGTCCTCCGCGTCCGGACATGGCTCGGGCGCCAGAGGCCCAAATAAAATAGAAGGGTCAATGCAGATAGTCTGTGTAGCCATTTTATTAGCTATTTAGCAGTGTTATGGCTTGGGTTGTTCCCTACAATAAGTGGTTCTGATCTCACACTATGCACATTCTTTAGTGCACTTACAGAGGCATAAAAGTTCAGAATTCAAATAAAAATGTAAATGTCCCACTTGAGTGCATAGTTGCGGAATTTGAGCACAGCGCTAAGTGGCCCTATTTAGTCATTTGTATGTTTGTAATTTTTTTTTAAATGGTTGCAATCTGAAGAGAGCACTCGTAATTTACTATAACATGAGATAATCACCACATATTTGCAATACATTTGAATGGATAGGCAATAGATTATGGATACTACCCTGATATTGAACCCTTGGCCAAGAAGATGAAGAAAAGAAATAAGAAAACTGGGGTCTGTTATAGGGAGGAACTGCAGTCAAAACTAGGGCTGTTGCAGTGACCATATTATCAGCACACCGGCAGTCATGACCCATGACCGCAGTAAAATTCTATGTGACCGTTGAGTCACGGTAATCTCCACGGTAATCTTAAGCACTCTGGACAGACGTTAGTAGTACCCAACTCATTAACGATCATCAGGTCGCTAATGGCCTGGTACTCAAGGCTCTATTATCCCTCTAACCACTCTGAAATCAATGCAAATGCAATCGAAAATCACATCAAACACATCATCAAAACAGTACGTGCTGATCCACATGATGACGCAATCTCAATTGCACTCCAAACTGCCCTTTCCCAACTGGACAAAAGGAATACCTACGTGAGAATGCTGTTCATTGACTACAGCTCAGCATTCAACACCATAGTGCCCACAAAGCTCATCACTAAGCTAAGGACCCTGGGACTAAACACCTCCCTCTGCAACTAGATCCTGGACTTCCTGACGGCCGCCCCCTAGGTGGTAAGGGTAAGCAAACAACACATCTGACATGCTGATCCTCAACACGGGGGCTCCTCAGGTGTGCGTGCTTAGTCCCCTCCTGTACTCCCTGTTCACCCACGACTGCGTAGCCAAGCAAGACTCCAACACCATCATTAAGTTTGCTGACGACACAACGGTGGTAGGCCTGATCACCGACAATGATGAGACAGCCTATAGGCAGGAGGTCTGAGACCTGGCAGTGTGATGCCAGGACAACAACCTCTCCCTCAACGTAAACAAGACAAAGGAGATGATCGTGGACTACAGGAAAATGAGGGCCGAACACGGCCCCATTCACATCGACCAGGCTGTAGTGGAGCGGGTCGAGAGTTTCAAGTTCCTTGTTGTCCACATCACCAACAAACTATCATGGTCCGAACACACCAAGAAAGTCGTGAAGAGGGCACAACAACACCTTTTCCCCCTCAGGAGACTGAAAAGATTTGGCATGGGTCCCCAGATCCTCAAAAAGTTCTACAGCTGTACCATCGAGAGCGTCCTGACCGGTTGCATCACCGACTGGTATGGCAACTGCTCGGCAGCCGACCGTAAACCGCTACAGAGGGTAGTGCATACAGCCCAGTACATCACTGGGGCCAAGCTTCCTGCCAACCTACAGTTGAAGTCGGAAGTTTACATACACCTTAGCCAAATACATTTAAACAGTTTTTCACAATTCCTGACATTTAATCCTAGTAAAAATTCCCTGTATTAGGTCAGTTAGGAGCACCACATTATTTTAAGAATGTGAAATGTCAGAATAATACTAGAGAGAATGATTTATTTAATATTTTATTTATTTCTTCACATCCCAGTAGGTCAGAAGTTTACATGCACTCAATTAGTATTTGGTAGCATTGCTTTTAAAATGTTTAACTTGGGTCAAACATGTCGGGGTAGACTTCCACAAGCTTCCCACAATAAGTTGGGTGAATTTTGGCCCATTACTCCTGACAGAGCTGGTGTAACTGAGTCAGGTTTGTAGGCCTCCTTGCTCGCACAAGCTTTTTCAGTTCTGCCCACAAATTTTCTATAGGATTGAGGTCAGGGCTTTGTGATGGCCACTCAAATACCTTGACTTTGCTGTCCTTAAGTCATTTTGCCACAAATTTGGAAGTATGCTTGGGGTCATTGTCCATTTGCGACCAAGCTTTAACTTCCTGACTGATGTCTTTAGATGTTGCTTCAATATATCCACATCATTATCCTTCCTCATGATGCAGTCCCTCCTGCAGCAAAAGCACCCCCACAGCATGATGCTGCCACCCCCGTGCTTCACGGTTGGGATGGTGTTCTTCGGCTTACAAGCAACCCCCTTTTTCCTCCAAACATAACAATGGTCATTATGGCTAAACAGTTCTTTTTTGTTTCATCAGACCAGAGGACATTTCTCCAAAAAGTCAGATCTTTGTCCACATGTGCAGTTGCAAACTGTAGTCTGGCTTTTTTATGGCGGTTTTGGAGCAGTGGCTTCTTCCTTGCTGAGCGGCCTTTCAGGTTATGTCGATTTAGGACTCGTTTTACTGTGGATATAGATACTTTTGTACCTGTTTCCTCCAACATCTTCACAAGGTCCTTTGCTGTTGTTCTGGGATTGATTTGCACTTTTCGCACCAAAGTATGTTCATCTCTAGGAGACAGAACGCGTCTCCTTCCTGAGCGGTATGACAGCTGCGTGGTCCCATGGTGTTTATACTTGCGTACTATTATTTGTACAGATGAACGTGGAACCTTCAGGCGTTTGGAAATTGCTCCCAAGGATGAACCAGACTTGTGGAGGTCTACAATGTCAAGCAAAGAGGCACTGAGTTTGAAGGTAGGCCTTGAAATACATCCACAGGTACACATCCAATTGACTCAAATTATGTCAATTAGCCTATCAGAAGCTTCTAAAGCCATGACATCATTTTCTGGAATTTTCCAAGCTGTTTAAAGGCACAGTCAACTTAGTGTATGTAAACTTCTGACCCACTGGAATTGTGATACAGTGAATTATAAGTGAAATAATCTGTCTGTAAACAATTGTTGGAAAGATTACTTGTGTCATGCACAAAGTAGATGTCCTAACTGACTTGCCAAAACTATAGCTTGTTAACAAGAAATTTGTGGAGTGGTTGAAAAACACGTTTTAATGACCCCAACCTAAGTGTATGTAAACTTCCGACTTCAACTGTATATACTAGGCGGTGTCAGTGGAAGGCTCAAAGAATTGTCAAAGACTCCAGTCACCCAAGTCATAGACCGTTCTCTCTGCTACCGCACGGCAAGCGGTACCGGAGCGCTGTTTTTACACTGCTGCTACTCCCTGTTTATTATTTATGCATAGTCACTTTACCCCTACCTACATGTACAGTGAGGGAAAAAGTATTTGATCCCCTGCTGATTTTGTACATTTGCCCACTGACAAAGAAATGATCAGTCTATAATTTTAATGGTAGGTTTATTTGAACAGTGAGAGACAGAATAACAACAACAAAAAATCCAGAAAAACGCATGTCAAAAATGTTATAAATTGATTTGCATTTTAATAAGGGAAATAAGTATTTGACCCCCTCTCAATCAGAAAGATTTCTGGCTCCCATGTGTCTTTTATACAGGTAACGAGCTGAGATTAGGAGCACACTCTTAAAGGGAGTGCTCCTAATCTCAGTTTGTTACCTGTATAAAAGACACCTATCCACAGAAGCAATCAATCAATCAGATTCCAAACTCTCCACCATTGCCAAGACCAAAGAGCTCTCCAATGATGTCAGGGACAAGATTGTAGACCTACACAAGGCTGGAATGGGCTACAAGACCATCGCCAAGCAGCTTGGTGAGAAGGTGATGCGATTATTCGCAAATGGAAGAAACACAAAATAACTGTCAATCTCCCTCGGCCTGGAGCTCCATGCAAGATCTCACCTTGTGGAGATGCAATGATCATGAGAATGGTGAGGAATCAGCCCAGAACTACACGGGAGGATCTTGTCAATGATCTCAAGGCAGCTGGGACCATAGTCACCAAGAAAACAATTGGTAACACACTACGCCGTGAAGGACTGAAATCCTGCAGCACCCGCAAGGTCCCCCTGCTCAAGAAAGCACATATACAGGCCCGTCTGAAGTTTGCCAATGAACATCTGAATGATTCAGTGGAGAACTGGGTGAAAGTGTTGTAGTCAGATGAGACCAAAATCGAGCTCTTTGGCATCAACTCAATTCGCCGTGTTTGGAGGAGGAGGAATGCTGCCTATGACCCCAAGAACACCATCCCCACCGTCAAACATGGAGGTGGAAACATTATGCTTTGGGGGTGTTTTTCTGCTAAGGGGACAGGACAACTTCACTGCATCAAAGGGACGATGGACGGGGCCATGTACCGTCAAATCTTCGGTGAGAACCTCCTTCCCTCAGCCAGGTCATTGAAAATGGGTCGTGGATGGGTATTCCAGCATGACAATGACCCAAAACACACAGCCAAGGCAACAAAGAAGTGGCTCAAGAAGAAGCACATTAAGGTCCTGGAGTGGCTTAGCCAGTCTCCAGACCTTAATCCCATAGAAAATCTGTGAAGGGAGCTGAAGGTTCGAGTTGCCAAACGTCAGTCTCGAAACCTTAATGACTTGGAGAAGATCTGCAAAGAGGAGTGGAACAAAATCCCTCCTGAGATGTGTGCAAACCTGGTGGCCAACTACAAGAAACATCTGACCTCTGTGATTGCCAACAAGGGTTTTGCCACCAAGTACTAAGTAATGTTTTGCAGAGGAGTCAAATATTTATTTCCCTCATTAAAATGCTAATCAATTTATAAATTTTTTTACATGCGTTTTTCTGGATTTTGTTGTTGTTATTCTGTCTCTCACTGTTCAAATAAACCTACCATTAAAAGTATAGACTGATCATGTCTTTGTCAGTGGGCAAACGTACAAGATCAAATACTTTTTTCCCTCACTGTACAAATTACCTCGACTAACCTGTACCCCCGCACATTGGCTCGGTACCGGTACCCCCTGTATATAACCTCATTATTGTAATTGTATTGTGTTATGCAAGCCCTGCCACATCTGATGAGCGTCAGAGCCGGTGTAGTACGATTCAATCTTAGTCCTGTATTGACTCTTTGCTTGTTTGATGGTTCGTCGGAGGGCATAGCGGGATTTCCTATAAGCGTCCGGGTTAGAGTCCCGCTCCTTGAAAGCGGCAGCTCTACCCTTTAGCTCAGTGTGGATGTTGCCTGTAATCCATGGCTTCTGGGTGGGGTATGTACGTACAGTCACTGTGGGGATGACGTCATCGATGCACTTATTGATGAAGCCAGTGACTGTTGTGGTGTACTCCTCAATGCCATCGGAAGAATCCTGGAACATATTCCAGTCTGTGCTAGCAAAACAGTCCTGTAGCTTAGCATCTGCGTCATCTGACCACTTCCTTATTAACCGAGTCACTGGTGCGTCCTCCTTTAGTTTTTGCTTATACGCAGGAATCAGGAGGATAGAATTATGGTCAGATTTGTCAAATGGAGGGCGAGGGAGAGCTTTGTACGCGTCTCTGTGTGTGGAGTAAAGGTGGTCTAGATTTTTTTTCCTCTGGTTGCACATTTAACATGCTGGTAGAAATTAGGTAGAACAGATTTAAGTTTCCCTGCATTAAAGTCCCCGGCCACTAGGAGAGCTGCCTCTTGATGAGCGTTTTCCTGTTTGCTTATGGACTTATACAGCTCATTGAGTGCAATCTTAGTGCCAGCATCGGTTTGTGGTGGTAAATAGACAGCTACGAAAAATATAGAAGAAAACTCTCTTGGTAAATCGTGTGGTCTATAGCTTATCATGAGATACTCTACCTCAGGCGAGCAAAACCTCGAGACTTCCTTAGTATTAGATTTTATGCACCAGCTGTTGTTTACAAATATACACAGACTGCCACCCCTTGTCTTACCGGAGTCAGACATTCTATCCTCCCGATGTAGCGTATATCCTGCAAGCTGTATGTTATCCATGTCGTCGTTCAGCCACGACTCGGTGAAACATAAGATATTACAGTTTTTGTAATATGGCTGTAATTATGTTGCAGCTTCAGCAACACGGACAGCGCGATAAACACTGTTACAGCGCAGCAAGTCTGAGCCCACCCAGCACAATCAAATCAATTGCGATCGGATTCCCTCTAGTCATCTGTGTGTCATAATTATTTCATCAAACAGTGCGTTTGAACCAATCGATTGGTCGAAAGAACAGATGATTCTCGGTCGACCAAGATTTTCTTTAGTCTGGGACAGCCCTACTATAAACACGTTTAGCATCTCCAGGCCTTCACGCATACAAGCCACATACGAGCCGCTGATGCGAGCCTTTGGAACGTCTACATTTTATCTACAAGTCTAATAAATCAATTGAATATACACCATCACAATAAATCCATTATTTAGTTTAGGCAGGTCTAAAGAAACATTATTATATGAAGAAAATGTATTTCAGAAGAACAGAATATGAGTTGGCCTACTGTATGTTATCTGGCTATGCACCATGTCATAGGCTGTAGGCTTGTTCATTTAGCAGTCCCATGCCATTATTTTATATTCTATGATTTTATAGTAAGAAGAATATAATTGAACTTAGCTGAATAAAATAGAAAGGATATCTTTCCCATTCCGGAGCGAGAGTGCGCATATGAAGTGGCTATGTTGAGCCCAAAAGTGATCATTTGAGTTATTTGGCAACTTCAGTTGTGAATGATACAAACCTTAGAATGCCTTAGAAATCAAAAGATATATTCCGTATTTTGCATGACAATAACCAGCTGACAAAATGTAATGACCACCAAAGCCCTAGTCAGAACCCATCCTGACATTGACACTGACAGGACAGACAAGTCACAGACAATGGCTGTATAAATGGTCCACAGCACCACTGTTCCCTTTCTAGACTCTCTGGGCTTTACTTTTCTCCTCTGGACAAAATACACTTATCAGCAATCTGCAGCTTTCTGACCACGATTTTCAGTTTTCAGCTAGGCGACTTTGCAGAAGGAACAAAATGAAGTAAATGAGTCCGTCAATAGCACCAGGCTTTATCAGCCCAGAGAAAGACACATTCTATGAAGCAGCCTAATCCATGCACTCTCACCTTTACCTGTGACGAATGGGAAGGAATTGGACAAAATAATGTGTATTTAAGAGAGTGTGCTGTAATTTCAACTCAATGCCCAGCTACTACCTGCTGTTAACTCAAATCAGCCTCTAGAAAGGTAGTCGCAAACAGTCACCGCTTCCAGGATACGGGCCAAGTTAATTAAATATCAGCTCTATCCTTGAGCAGCATGGAAAATCAAACGGACACAGGAATTTGACGAGAATTTTGGAGAAAAGAAGCAGCAATTCCTACTGTTTAAACTCTCTGCTATTCATTATGGGCTTCTACTGAAGTGTCTTTGGCTGGAAAGACATGGGGATGGTGGATGCTTCTTCCTCCTCAGAGTCCACTGGTCTCAAACCTACCTGTGTCACAGCTGCACAGTCTTTCCCACTGCTCATTGATTAAATTCCATCCTGATTACATCAAAGCCCTCACATACTCTTCATTCCCCCATTCCTAACCCACTCACTAGTAGGCTACCCAGAGAGACATCTGTGTTACACAATTCCATAAAGAAGTATTCACTGAGGGATTCCTATTACCTCACTAACTGGCTTTACTTCTGGATACATTCTGCTAAGCACCACCTGATCTATCTACTCAAATAGGGATAATGTAAAAAGCCATTTGAGTTTACCACACAGTAAAAATCACTCTACAGCAATGTTTCTATGCATTCACATGCCTATAAACGGTTCAGTCAGTGGGGTCATGAATGTAAACCTGGCAATGAACTATGCTCAATGCACTTAATAACAAGCTGAACACGTGGTTGAACTAGGTGGGCAGCGGAAAACACTTCCACCCTGAACTTCACTGAATGTGTCTTTCAGAGAAAAAGCTGAATAGAGTAAAGCTCTAGGCTACACCTGAATAGAGCCTTTCTCTACCTGGTTATATAACTGGGTCTGATCAATAGACCTATCTAGATTTACTGGGACTGCAAAGCTTCATTCAGCCTATTGTACAGCTGAGCCTGTTAGCTCCAGTATTGATTAAAGAAGACTTCACTGTGCCTTTCAGCAGATAAATACTTTCCAGTGAAACGGCAGCGAGCGAAGACATATTATTGACCAATAAGAAAGAATACACAAGTAAAGTAAAACGAGCAGAAGATAAACAAATAAAATAAAATTGTATTTGTCACATGCGCCGAATACAACAGGTGTAGACCTTACAGTGAAATGCTTACTTACAAGCCCTTAACCAACAATGCAGTTTTAAGAAAAATAAGTGTTAAGTAAAAAATAGACAATTACATTTTTTAAAATGACAAACAATTAAAGAGCAGCAGTAAAATAACAGTAGGGAGGCTATATACAGGGGTACCGGTAGAGAGTCAATGTGCGGGGGCACCGGTTAGTTGAGGTAATTGAGGTAATATGTACATGAAGGTAGAGTTAAAGTGATGATGTATAGATAATAAACAGAGAATAGCAGCAGCGTAAAAGAGGGGGGGGGGGGACAACGCAAATAGTCCGGGTAGCCATTTGATTAGCTGTTCAGGGTCTATACCAATATTTTAAGTCCAAATCATAGCCTCTTATTTGACAGTGTCCTTGAGAACTTTGTACAGTACATCTGAACTTTGCACAAAGTAATCCTCATGAGGAAAGGAGGTGGCAGAGGTAGATGAGACACAGAGTTTTAGAAAACATTTGCTCTGGTGCCGCCCCTTGCCCAAACCAATCTGAGATGCAAGGATCGTAAAGGTCAGCCTCACTGAGGAGTTACAGGTGTGCCTCCAGACCTTTCAGAGCTCCACTGTCTCCTGTTTACCTACGCCTGGCTGGACCACCAAGGTATCTGAGGCTAAAATAGTATCTCTATACCGTGTTGCATTATCCTGACAGTTCAAACTTCACAGGATCCTCCAACAAAATCATGCTTTGTAGTGCAAAATGGGTTAAGTGGATTCAACGATGGCATGATATCACCACGTTGCTTCACTTGACAGTTAGACAGTTTAAAGACGTTATGACGTGAAACATGCAGAGCTGGAACATTTATTTGCTCCTCTCACTTTGCAAACATGCAATGGTTTTGAATCTAACATCATCGTAATCAACTAACACCCAGAGATAAAAATTCAGAAGTGATGCCACTGTCAAGTCACTGGCTGTGTAGGAATACCCATACTTGCATCCTAAATAGTAGGCTGTTTGAGTATGCAAAAACAGAACGTTTTATAGTTTGTGAATTTTCGAAAATCGAGTATGCTTTAAATGCATACACAGCCACAATGCATTGGAATAGGGGGGCTGTGAATTTTGATAGCTAGATCTCTTTAAGTAAGCAACAAAACAACATGGAAGATGGCGAATAGCAAAGCTTCTGTGATGGTGTTCAAATGGAAGTAGCTAGTTTTTGTTCTCCTTAAAATGATCACGACTATTTCATTGCAACATTATCTTTGAAAACAGGTCTGCAGCATGCTGCCTGCCAGGCCTTAAGCTAGCTACGTGCTTTAGTTTAGAAGGACTAGAAGTTATAACTGTTCGAACATTAACGTTAGCTACAGGGTTACTTGCTTGCTGTTGAGCGGCAACTTCATATTTAACATTAACTTAGTTAGCTAGCTAGCATACTTGTTGTAAATACCAGGGCTTTTGTTCAAACTAAGCATTTAATTCAGTGGCGAACACAGTAGGAGAAATGCCACAAAAAAAGGTTTTGAGTAAGTCATGTGGACATAGTTAGTTCTCTTGCCACTGCACTATGCTAGCTATAGCTAACGTTCCTATCTTCCACAGCGGTGCTGGTCCCAACACTTCTCTTTTCTTCTAGTTCTCCTGACTTGTCACTTCGGTTTATCTGTGTTGAACTGATTGTAATGTTCATGCTATGCAATATTAGTTTGAACATAACCTGTTATGGTGAAAGTAACGGGAAGCTGCACTCATTATTGTTTCACCTTGGCACTGCAATTTGATAAAGTATGTGGCAGTCTAGCTATCTACAGAAAGTTCACACAACTCTACTTAGCCCATGTTTTGGTTAATGTTGTACTTCATCTTGTGTTTTTTCAGGATCTATGTGAAGGACTGTGAGCTGGAGGGGCAGCTGTCACCTGCATGGGTGAAAATGAAGTAGGAGAGGGCTACTCTGGGAACCAGCCTGAGTCATGTAGCCACTGGACTTCTCCTTTACAATGTATGGCACCCACTTGGGTGATGCCTCAGCAGCTCTGGGCACCAGAAAGCTCACCACACACAGTTCAGAGTAGTAGCCAGTCGTCCTCATTAAGAGCCCTCTGCCTCAGGACTGCATTCCTCTACTGCATCTCTCATTCCTCTCAAGCTTCAGGTGACTCTTCAATTGATACATGTGTAGGCCTATGGTCAGGGACGGCCTGTTCAATAGGGCGATATGGGCGACGCACTGCCAAACGGGAAAAGGAAGGGATTTTTTTTCTAATCAATTATATCACGGCAACAGTAGTTATCAGTGTTGTAATCTATACGTCTGATCTGCCACAGTGCCACACTGCCACTAAATGTCGAATCAGGCTAAAGTCGTGCTTCAAATGGCTCCACCCCCTTTTGGGGCGATTTCAGTCAGATTGAAAATCGCCCAGAACTTCTGTCATAGACTCCCATGTAAAATCTATTTTTTTCAAATTTCAGAGCCTTCAATACAATCTCAATGGGTGTCTGTGGGCTTGCACTTACGCGCTTTCGTCACATGAACGTAACTAAGAAAAGAGAGGGTAGCAGCGTCAATCAATTCACTACTACTATCAACATGGCTAGGCTTCAGTGCAACTCGGTTGTGTCTTTGAAAGAATTTCCTTTTTGTCGGCGAACAAATGAAGATAAATTGGCAACGAAACAATTAGGACCTCCCAGACCAAATTTAATAATTCAACAGGTTTCTACTAAAGGGGGGAAGTCCTACACCCGAGGATTTTCCAAAAATTGGTATGAACGAAAAACCTGGCTAGCAGGCTGCGATGTAGCTAATGCAGTTTTCTGCTACCCCTGCTTACTCATTCACCCTGAAGGCGGCACGGCAGACAGCACCGCTTGGACAGCGACTGGTGTAACCGACATGCACCATCTTTCAGAAAAGATTAAGAAACATGAGCTGTCAAAGACCCACATGGATAGCTGTTTGAGAATTTCTGCTTTGGGGAGAGTGAATATTGCCACTCAACTGGATGAGGGATACAGGCTAGCTGTCCGCCGCCACAACGATGAGGTTAGCAAGAACCGCCATATCCTCAGCCGGCTAATCCAGTGTGTGAAGTTTTGCGGCGTGTTTGAGTTAGCTTTGCGAGGCAAAGATGAAACTGAGGGCTCCACCAACCCTGGTATTTTTCTTGGACTTGTCAACTTTGTGGCACAATTAGATGAGGTGTTTGATGACCATCTTAAAAATGCTAAAGTTTTCAAGGGCACATCAAAGACCATTCAAAACGAGCTACTGGAGTGTATGCTAGCGGTCACGAGGGAACATATTGTGGAGGAGGTGAAGTCTGCGAACTTCGTAGCTATCCAAGCTGACGAGACCACGGACGTTTCTACACAGACACAGTTGGTGCTTGTGCTGAGGTACATAGATAGCAAGCACAAAGTGCAGGAGCGATTTTTTGAGTTCCTTCCCATCTCGGAATCAACCTCAGTCTCAATCGCCAGTGTACTTTTGGAGAGACTGAACGGTCTTTTTGCCGATGACGAGAAAGTCAAACTCATTGCGCAAGCTTACGATGGAGCCAGTGTGATGAGGGGAGAGAAGGCTGGTGTGCAGAAAAAGGTGCGTGAGCATTTCAAGAATGCCCATTACGTGCATTGCTATGCGCATCAGCTGAATTTGATCATGCAGCAAGCTACTTCTCGCATCAAAAAAGTGAACATTTTCTTTTCCGATCTGAGCGGGATTACAACTTTTTTTTCCCGGTCACCCAAACGCACCAGCATTCTTGACCAGACTGTTGCACGAAGACTGCCCAGACCTTCATCCACACGGTGGAACTTCAACAGCAGAGTCGTGAACACTGTCTACGAGAATCGAGACGACCTAATAGAATGTTTTGAAGCCATCCGGACGGGTTCATTGGGTTCATTTGACCAGGGCACAGTGAGAGAGGCATCTGGCTACGTGAGGATGCTGCATGATGAAGATTTTATTTTTTTCCTGCGGCTTTTTCACAAAATCATGCCCCACGTCGACATTCTGTACCAGAAGCTACAGAAGAAGGACATCGATGCTGTCTTTATCAAAAGTGCCCTCGACAGCTTCACAAGCAGTGTGCAGGCCATAAGGTAAGATTAAACAATATCATTCGATCTTTCTCAAAGCAGAGCTTTATTTGAAAATGTATGCATGAAAGGAGACTGCATTTGTGTTTGAAATTACATTATTCTCATTATATATGGCCAGTGGTGTAATCTATTTTATTTTATATACTATGTGTACTGTGCAGTGGTGCTCATAAGTGTATGAACACATTCTAAAGTTGACTAAAAAGAGGAATAAAAAAATAAAAAAATAATCTTTTGGAAATTTATCTTAATGACTTAATTAAAAAAGTTGGAAAATCCAACCTTTATGGACACCAATTTTCTTTTCTTTTTTATTCCTCTTTTTAGTCAACTTTAGCATGGGATCATAAGCTTATGAGCACCACTGTATACTGTGCTGAACATCCAGGCTATGTGAGACACAAAGGCTAACTTAAACACTAAAGACTTTATGCATCCCTGCCCATTTTAAGTGGAACTGAAGTATTTGTACTATACATCATGGATACATTGCATATACCTGTGCATCACATAGCCAACAATACTGTACAAAGCCAACAAACACATTGGTCTGTTTGCCTTCAGGGACTCCTCTCAACAGCAGCTGCAAGAAGCAACAGGAGCCAAAAGACCCAGAACAGCTTTGAGAGAAGAGGAGAAGCAGAGGCTGTCTGAAGAGGTCTGCAACACCATCCTGGATCACATCAAAGAAAGGTTCTCTTTCTCTGGCCACCTTGTGAGTGCTACCTTACTGCAAGCAGACATGTTTGAAAGGTACTGCCATTCATTTCCTGATGAGGCTCTGAATGCCACTGTGAATGCATACCCCATGCTGAGCAAGGCAAAGCTCAAGACAGAACTATCTCTGATCTATGAGAATCCTGAATTCAAGGGAGGCTGTGGTGCACTGGCACTGTACCAGGTTCTCATGAGCTACAACCTCCAGGAGACGTTCTCTGAGACTGTGACTCTGTTGAACATCCTCATAACTACTCCCATGACAACAGCTGAAGCTGAGAGATGTTTCTCAACTTTGACACGAGTTAAGACATTCCTGCGAAATTCAATGGGCCAGGAACGTCTGAATGCACTGGCCATGCTTTCCATGGAGAGGGAACTAGTCCTCAGCATGCCTGATTTCAATGAGAAAGTCATTGAACGCTTTGCTGTATTGAAACAGAGAAGAGAACAGTTTCAGTACAAGTAATGTAGCCTCTCTCTCTCTTTGTCCCTCCCTCCCTGTCTCTTTAACACACACACGCCCAAATCAGTTCACAGTTGATGTTGTTTAAAATAGTTATTTTTCATTTTAAAAAAAGTAAAACAAAAAAAAATATCTGTTCATGTTCATTTTTACAAATCTATACAATTGGCCAGAATATGGTTGTTCATATTTACAAAGCCATACAGATAGCTGTGTTTACCTTTTCTAGAAATTACTTTCAAATTCTGTTTTCAAGCAAAATGTCTATCACTGTTCATTTTCACAAATCTATACAAGAGGGCAGAATATGGAAGTCTATAAAAATGTCTTATTACCAATAACTTGCATCAATGTTTTCAGTAGCCTCTATCAAAAGCTCCTGCTTGCTTGTTGTGAATTATGCTCAGGTGCACATATTTCCAATTCAACCATGAGGCAAAAAATGTGGTAAAAGCTCTTGTTGATCCTGCAATCTGAACAAATACCAAGATGCTGTATTTTCAGCTGATATTTCATTTGTTTATGGAAATGCATATTGTTTATGCAGTGTTGAGGAATGTGAAAGAACACCCTTGATTATTTTTACTGTGATAACTTATTTTGATTTTGTAAGCCAACACTTTTGAGATCAGTCAATAAATGCTTCTGGTATTGACTTATATGCTGCCCCTGTATTCATGTTGTTGCTGGACATATCTTTTTAAAAATGTGTGTAAGTCACCTAAATCATCAGAAAAATTGCCCCCCCTGAGAATTTTTTCAGGAGCCGCCACTGCCTATGGTACACTCAAGTTTACTCCATATACGTTGTTCCAAATGCTAGCTACTTAGCTAACGTTAGCCCAAATTAACAACACGAAAGGTTACTGGGTGGGGATACTGATGATCCTTTCCAGTTCATTTGAAGCCGTAACTGATTGTGCGTTCAAGACAACAGGGAACTCTGGGAAAAAACGTGCTCCAACTCATTTACAAGTCAAAAACTCGGGCATCATCCTAGAGCTCCGACTTCTCTGACCTGAAGATCATCGAAGTCACGATTATTCCCAGTCTGAGCTCGTTTTGTTTCTGAATTCCCAGTTGCCTTGAATGCACCAAAAGTTTCGGCCGTGGCATACTGCATACTTGTTACTAAACAGTACAAGCTAAATAGTACGTAGTATGATTAGTACACAGTATGCCGTTTAAGTAAGTAGTAGGCAAGCCAGATTTCGGCCACTCTGTCACTGTGCTACATTTTGATCTGAGACTATGATCCCTCGCTCAGACCTTCAGTGTCAGCCAACAGATGCTGACATTGGTGTTGTTGACTCAATACTAGATAGACCACCTACGTAGTTCAATACAAACCACAACCTGGTCTCCCGGTTGTTTTGACACAAATAACTTGAGAGTCCCTGTGGGGAGAGACATTCTGGCTCATTCCTCCAATGCATCCCTCTTTTAACTCTCATCTCTCTTCCAACCCACTGAAGTGACGCATGAAGGAAGCTTGAACTCACAATTATGACTAAAGTCTCTAGATACCAGGTTTACCAGCACCTAACCACCCAACACCAGCAGCATCCATCCCACACAGTCCCATTCTTCTCTTCCAACATCAGACATGTGCACCGGATCTTTATGACAAACAACCTTCAATCCACAAAGCTTGCATGCTGTCTGGGAGGCGGGATGTCTCTGAATCCATACAGCACTAATGTGCATTTCCATACAGGATTTACCCCAGTGTTTTACCCAAAAGGCTCAGACTTTTCTGTGTCCATCTACGCGGCCCGGCACCGCTGTTACACTGGTCCATGGCTCCGGCGGACCTGCTCTCACTTAGGGCCAAAAGCCAAGTGAGAGCAGCTTTCATTTACATAATAATGGCTGTGAACTTCTCACAAAGTAACTGTTTTGATTATCCAGAGGTTGTTGATTCTGCTCTTCACAAGTCCTCACTGTCAGCCCTAGCTATGGAAACACAATTTCCCTAGTATAAAACAGCCTAGTTTGGAACCTCAGTGCATCACAATGAATAAATTAAGGTTGGGTTTGGATTACAATTATGTCAACAAATCATGCCCCTTTTGTGAAGCTCCACAGGCAAATTGCCCATCCGCCCACTTCACTTCCTTTCATTGAATGGGGATTAATCGCCCCCAACATGTTCAAAGGATCACGGGCCCTATACAGATTGACCATGCCTCCAAAGCTAAAGTTCTATGGTTTGCATGCCCTGCGAAGGACCCTAGTATACGGTCGGAATAGGTGCTTGGAGTTCGTCGGTCCCCAAGTCTGCACCAGTAACGGTAGCTTGGTGTGCAACGACCGGTGGTGGTGAGTATAACCAGAGATACTGGAATATATTGACCTCTCTGTTATAATTTAGCTAAAATCCAGTACAAGCTTTTGTGCCGAATACATTACTTTGTTACAGGTGTCAAGCTTATGGGCATGTGGCAGCAGTGTGTAGGAGGGAGGTTCCTAGGTGTGAGAAGTGTGCAGAAGGGCATGAGACAAAGGAATGTGTAGCATTGGGTAAAGTAGTGGTATGTGTTAATTGTAGGGGTGCCCATGGGGCTGGGGATCCGAGATGTCCGGTGCGAGAGAGGCGGGTTGAGGTTTCCAGGGTTAGTGTAGTGCAGAAGTTGTCATATGCTGAGGCAGTGAAGAAAGTAGAGGAATATGGGTAAAGGGGGAGGGATCCTGAGAGAAATGGTGTGAGTAGTAGATCTGTACCAGTACAGAGGGATAAACCAACAAGTGATACAGATTGGATTTTTGGCATTTATAGCAATCGTTATCAACTGTACTGCAGGGATGGAACGTAAATCACAGAAAATAGAGGTTGTGGTGGCAGCTGCAGAGAGGTATTTGGTTGTGCGAGACTTGACATCGGAAGAGTTACAGGGTGTGTTAAGTGGTAGTGTCCCATCCCTTCAGACTGTTGGCCTGAAGTAGGTATAAATAGATTTAAATAGTGGAGTATGGTAGTTATTATTATTATTAAAACATTTTGTGAGTGTAGTATTAGATGGTAGGGTATTTGTTGTATTTTTTAAAGCAAAGTATAAGGGAGTTATACTCCAGTTGTCACGCCCTGACCTTGAGAGCCTGGTATTCTCTAGTTAGTTTGGTAAGGGTGTGAATGTTGATAGATCCTATGTTTTCTATTTCTATGTTGGCTGGGTGTGGTTCCCAATCAGAGGCAGCTGTCGATCGTTGTCTCTGATTGGGGATCATACTTAGGCAGCCATTTTGCCTACCTTTAGTTGTGGGATCTTGTTTCTGTTTGTTTGGCTTGTTTGATGTATAGCCTTTAGAACTTCACGTTCAGTTGCTTTGTTATTTTGTCAAGTGTTTATTATTAACATTAAACATGTACGCATACCACACTGCACCTTGGTCCAATCCTTTACACAACGAACGTTACAGAAGATCCCACCACCAACGGACCAAGCAGCGTGGCCAGGAGGAGAAGACACCCTGGACACAGGTGGGGAAGACATTTTGGGAGGAGATATTAGCCGGTTAAAGACCCTGGGCAAAGGAAGAAGCCCAGGCAGAAGAGAATCAACGGCGACGCCGAAGTGCACAACGACGAAGGAGGCCCGAGAGGCAACCCCAAGAAAATGTTTTGGGGGGGCACACGGGGTGGTCGACAAAGCGGCCGGGTGTGGTTCCCAATCAGAGGCAGCTGTCGATCGTTGTCTCTGATTGGGGTTCATACTTAGGCAGCCATTTTGCCTACCTTTAGTTGTGGGATCTTATTTCTGTTTGTTTGGCTTGTTTGATGTATAGCCTTTAGAACTTCACGTTCAGTTGCTTTGTTATTTTGTCAAGTGTTTATTATTAACATTAAACATGTACGCATACCACGCTGCACCTTGGTCCAATCCTTTACACGACGAACGTGACACCAGTCTAGTAGGTGGCGGTAATGCAACATTTATTGGATGCCAACCACCGTTAAACCTCATCGAAGAAGAAGCACTTAGCTAACGACGTTAGACAATGTTATTGCTGGTTACGTTGATAAAGCAAGGCAGGCTAACTAACGTTAGCTAGCGAGGCAGGCTAGCTAACGTTAGCTAGCGAGGCAGGCTAGCTAATGTTAGCTAATAAAGCAGGCTAGCTAATGTTTTAGCTTTTGTTAGCGTAGCTAGCTAACTAAAAACAAAATAATGGATGCAGCTGTGGTGGTAGCTAACTCATGTCAGAGTCTGACTAATACAGTGCACTAGGGGCAACAAACCGTAACGGCGTCACCGGCCTGAATCTAATCTGGAGCTACAGTCAGTCTATGTCTGTAAAGCATATAATTAGGGTTTCCACAAAGTCAAAATTGACTATCGTAAAAATTAATGAAAACAAACATTTGCTTTTTGGCTTAATTTAAGGTTAGGGTTAGGCATAAGGTTATACAGTTGAAGTCTGAAGTTTACATACACCTTAGCCAAATACATTTAAACTCAGTTTTTCACAATTCCTGACATTTGATCCTAGTAAAAATTCCCTGTCTTAGGTCAGTTAGGATCACCACTTTATTTTAAAAATGTGAAATGTCTGAATAATAGCAGAGCGAATGATTTATTTAAGCTTTTATTTATTTCATCACATTCCCAGTGGGTCAGAAGTTTACATACGCTCAATTAGTATTTGGTAGCATTGCCTTTAAATTGTTTAACTTGGGTCAAACGTTTAGGGTGGCCTTCCACAAGCTTCCCACAATAAGTTGGGTGAATTTTGGCCCATTCCTCCTGACAGAGCTGGTGTAACGGAGTCAGGTTTGTAGGCCTCTTTGCTTGCACACGCTTTTTCAGTTCTGCCCACAAATGTTCTATAGGATTGAGGTCAGGGCTTTGTGATGGCCACTCCAATACCTTGACTTTGTTGTCCTTAAGCCATTTTGCCACAACTTTGGAAGTATGCTTGGGGTCATTGTCCATTTGGAAGACCCATTTGCGACCAAGCTTTAACTTCCTGACTGATGTCTTGAGATGTTGCTTCAATATATCCACATAATTTTCCTTCCTCATGATGCCATCTATTTTGTGAAGTGCACCAGTCCCTCCTGCAGCAAAGCACCCCCACAGCATGATGCTGCCACCCCCGTGCTTCACGGTTGGGATGGTGTTCTTCGGCTTGCAAGCAACCCCCTTTTTCCTCCAAACATAACGATGGTCATTATCGCCAAACAGTTCTATTTTTGTTTAATCAGACCAGAGGACATTTCTCCCAAAAGTACGATCTTTGTCCCCATGTGCAGTTGCAAACCGTAGTCTGGCTTTTTTATGGCGGTTTTGGAGTAGTGGCTTCTTCCATGCTGAGCGGCCTTTCAGGTTATGTCGATATAGGACTCGTTTTACTGTGGATATAGATACTTTTGTACATGTTTCCTCCAGCATCTTCACAAGGTCCTTTGCTGTTGTTCTGGGATTGATTTGCACTTTTCGCACCAAAGTACATTCATCTCTAGGAGACAGAACGCGTCTCCTTCCTGAGTGGTATGACAGCTACGTGGTACCATGGTATTTATACTTGCGTACTATTGTTTGTACAGATGAACGTGGTACCTTCAGGCGTTTGGAAATTGATCCCAAGGATGAACCAGACTTGTGGAGGTTTACAATGTTTTTTCTGAGGTCTTGACTGATTTATTTTGATTTTCCCATAATGTCAAGCAAAGAGGCACTGAGTTTGAAGGTAGGCCTTGAAATACATACACAGGTACACCTCCAATTGACTCAAATTATGTCAATTAGCCTATCAGAAGCTTCTAAAGCCATGACATCATATTCTGGAAATTTCCAAGCTGTTTAAAGGCACAGTCAACTTAGTGTATGTAAACGTCTGACCCACTGGAATTGTGATACAGTGAATTATAAGTGAAATAATCTGTCTGTAAACAATTGTTGGAAAAATGACTTGTGTCATGCACAAAGTAGATGTCCTAACCGACTTGCCAAAACTTTAGTTTGTTAACAAGAAATGTGTGGAGTGGTTGAAAAACAAGTTGTAATGACTCCAACTTAAGTGTATGTAAACTTCCGACTTCAACTGTATGTGTGGTTAAGGTTAAGGTTAGGGTTATGTTTAAAATCACATTTTATGAAGATACATTTTAGAAATAGGCGGCCTTTATGAATTTGTAGCTGTGGTAACTAGTGAGGACCTAGAATTAGCTTGACCCGAGTTATTGCCCTGATGACACTTTAACATCAACGGTAATGTGTGTTATGTGAAAAGTTTCATAAAACAATACCCGGTTTGATAAACTAGTAGGTTAATTATCCAGCCAAGCAGATACAAGTAGTAGAGTAATTTTGGTTGTAAAGTGCATTATCAAAAATATTTGTTCTTTCTTTATAACAAAATGCAATTTACCACTTGGCTGTCTATTGTACCACCCTGTCACAGGCCCTCCCAGTCAACACCACCTCATAAGACGAGGAAGTACATTGTTTATGAGGATTGCCTGCTGCAGTTGTTCGAGATGTCCAGTATGCAGCCGAACAGGCAACATAGAGAAGACCAGCAAGGGGACCCTCAGCATCACGCAGACATGCCCTCGCTGTGAGAATTCCTATATATGGAACAGGGAGGACACTTGAATCAGGTTGGTGGCATTTGACCTGGTCAAAGGTCAAAACAGTTTTGAGTTTTGTCCCAATTCCCCTTCATAACCTAGCCTGGTGGAACCAGCCTGATCGCTGCATTTACCATTTTATTTCACTTCACATATCATAATATCTGAAGTGAAATAGAAAGCAGTGAGAATGCATCGATCAGATTGGTTCCACCATGCTAATCATAACCACCATTGATAACGTAATCAGTGCTCTGTGTGTGACCGACCAGTATCTTTGATGAGGGACAAGGAGCTGATCTACGCTACCATGCCCATCAACGGGGCTCTGGCAAAGACATTACCTCCAGCCTCACTTCTTGCCTGCTCACTAATGGTCGTCGATGGAGAGACCAGAATTAAGTAGATTTAGTCTGACCAGTTCAAACTTCAACATAGTATATATTTGTTTGTCAGATATCACCTATCCTAACTGCCATTGGTAATAGAACAGTGACCGTGTATGTGTTCACAGGTGCATCTATTGAGCCAGCACTTGGAGACTTGCAAGATGATGTGATGGAGTACTGACCGACAGACAGGCTTGATACTGACGTCTCTGAATGGAGAGAGACCTGGCACTCAACACATCCACAATGTGGGACTGAAGGTGATTACTAATACAGTACAGCAGAAATGTCCAGTATTTGCAACACCCTTTTCATTCCAAGTGTCACTGATGAAACCATAATTGGTACCTGTTTGTGTGTCAGATATTACCTATCCTAACTGCCAATGGTAATACAACAGTGACTGTGTGTATGTGTTCACAGAAACATGTATGGAGCCAGCACATGGAGGATGTGAAGTCCAAACTGACAGACAGGCTTGATACTGATGTCTCTAAATGGAGAGAGAGGTGGGACATTTTTTACTAGACACAGCTTTTACTTGTCTTTTTTTATTATTGAATTGAATGGTATCAGGGCCCCGTGTAGCTCAGTTGGTAGAGCATGGCGCTTGCAACGCCAGGGTTGTGGGTTTGATTCCCATGGGGTGCCAGTATGACATTTTTTTTTACAAAATGTATGCACTCACTAACTGTAGTCGCTCTGGATAAGAGCGTCTGCTAAATGACTAAAATGTAAATGTCAGTATGGGGAGGGAGAAATCCTGTGTATTCTGCACCAGGATCAGGGAACTGCTGTTGTCCAGTGCCTTCAGAAAGTATTCACACCCCTTGACATTTTCCCACATTTTGTTGTGTTACAGCCTGAATTTCAAATACATTAAATGTAGATTTTTTTGGCATAATGTCAAAGTGGAATCATTTTATTCAAAATGTGTACAAAATAATGAAAACTGAAAAGCTGAAATGCCTTGAGTCAATAAATATTCAACCCCTTCGTTATGGCACGCCTAAATAAGGAGTAAACATTTGCTTAACAAGTCACATAATAAGCATGGATTCACTCTGTGTGAAATAAAAGTGTTTAACATGATTTTTGAATGACTACCTCATCTCTGTACCCCACACATACAATTATCTGTAAGGTCCCTCAGTCGAGCAGTGAATTTCAAACACAGATTCAACCACAAAGACCAGGGAGGTTTTCCAATGCCTCGCAAAGAGCACCTATGGGTAGATGGGTAAAAAAAACTAAAAAAGAACAGACATTAAATATCCCTTTGGGCATGGTAAAGTTATTAATTACACTTTGGAAGGTGCATCAATACACCCAGTCACTACAAAGATACAGGTGTTTTTCCTAACTTGGACAGAAAGTTTTTTCCTAACTTACCCATGAGGCCAATGGTGACTTTAAACACTTACAGAGTTTAATGGCTGGGATTTGAGAAAACTGAGGATTGTAAGTTACTCCACAATATTAACCTAATTGATAGAGTGAAAAGAAGGAAGCCTCTACAGAATAAAAAATATTCCAAAACATGCATCCTGTTTGGAACAAGGCACTAAAGTAATACTGCAAAAAATGTGGTAAAGCAATTCACTTTTTGTCCTGAATACAACATGTTATGCTTGGGGCAAATCCAATTCAACACATTCCTGAGTACCACTCTCCATATTTTCAAGCATAGTGGGGTCTGTATCATGTTATGGGTATGCTTGTAATCGTTAAGGACTGGTGAGTTTTTCAGGATAAAAAAGAAACGGAATAGAGCTAAGCAATGACATTACAGAGTATTTTGTGTAGATCACGTGTCAAACTCATTCTACGAAGGGCAGAGTGTCTGCGGGTTTTCGCTCCACCCTTAATTAGTCACAAATTAGTAAGGAACTCCCTTCACCTAGGTCTTAATTAAAAGGAAAAACCAAAAGCCTGCAGACACTCGGCCCTCCGTGGAATGAGTTTGACACCCCTGGTGTAAACCGTTGACAAAAAATGACAATCAAATCAATTTTAATCCCACTTTGTAACACAACAAAATGTGGAAAAAGTCAAGGGGTGTGAATACTTTCTAGAGCAGGGGTACTCAACTCTTACCCTACGAGGTCCGGAGCCTGCTGGTTTTCTGTTCTACCTGATAATTAATTGCACACACCTGGTGTCCCAGGTCTAAATCAGTCCCTGATTAGAGGGGAACAATGAAAGAATGCAGTGGAACTGGCTTGTGGAACCAGAGTTGAGTTTGAGGGTTCTAGAGGCACTGTATATGAGGTATGACCACTCTGACATGTTTGCCAAGGTAGCCCCATTACCACCAGACAAAATGTCGATAGGCACCGTATCAGTGTCCGCAGGGAATGACAATGAAAGGTGAAAGGACCTCGCTTTGTACATGGGGGCATTGTCATGCTCAACCAGGAAAGGGCCTTCCCCAAACTGTTGCCACAAAGTTGTAAGCATAGAATCGTCTAGAATGTCATTTGTATGCTGTAGCGTTAAGATTTCCCTTCACTGGAAATAAGGGGCCTAGCCCGAACCATAAAAAACAGCCCCAGACCATTATTCCTCCTCCACCAAACTTTACAGTTGAAACTATGCATTGGGGCAGGTAGCGTTCTCCTGGCATCCGCCAAACCCAGATTTGTCCGTCGGCTTGCCAGACGGTGAAGCATGATTAAATCACTCCAGAGAACGCGTTTCCACTGCTCCAGAGTCCAATGACACCACTCCAGCCGACGCATGGCGTTGCGCATGGTGATCTTAGGCTTGTGTGCGGCTGCTCGGTCATGGAAACCCATTTCATGAAGCTCCCGACAAACAGTTATTGTGCTGACGTTGCTTCCAGAGGCAGTTTGGAACTCGGTAGTGAGTGTTGCAAATGAAGACAGATGATTTATACGAGCTACGCGCTTCAGCACACGGCGGTCCAGTTCTGTGAGCTTGTATGGCCTACCACTTCGCAGCTGAACTGTTGTTGCTCCTAGACGTTTCCACTTTACAATATCAGCACTTACAGTTGACCGGGGCAGCTCAAGCAGGGCAGAAATTTGATGAACTGACTTGTTGGAAAGGTGGCATCCTATGACGGTGCCACGTTGAAAGTAACTGAGCGCTTCAGTAAGGCCATTCTACTGCCAATGTTTGTCTATGGAGATTGCATGGCTGTGTGCTTGATTTTATACACCTGTCAGCAACACAGCCCATCTGAAATTAGCCCACCCTACTACCTCAGTCCCATATTGTTATTTATTTAGCTAATTTGCACCCCAGTATCTCTATTTGCACATCATCTCTTGCACATCTATCATTCCAGTGTTAATACTAAATTGTAATTATTTTGCACTATGGCCTATTTATTGCCTTACCTCCATAACTTGCTACATTTGAACACACTGTATATATATTTTCTGTTGTATTTTTGACTTTATGTTTTGTTTTACCCCATATGTAACTCTGTGTTGTTGTTTTTATCGCACTGCTTTGCTTTATCTTGGCCAGGTCGCAGTTGTAAATGAGAACTTGTTCTCAACTGGCTTACCTGGTTAAATAAAGGTGAAATAAATACAAATAACAAACGGGTGTGACTAAAATAGTCGAATCCACTAATTTGAAGGGGTGTCCACATACTTTTGTATATATAGTGTATTAGCAGAACACTGCTTCTGTGGTATTATGTAAAGGGTTGTTTAGTCTACATGGACCGATTACTACATTTGAAAGTTATCAAAACACTTAGTTTAGAATATCTGGTGGCTTCAAAGCCTCTCAATGGCCAATACATAGCATCAGCAATCCAGGGTTTATACATCATTGGTCCTGCTGCACTGTGGCAATTACTCAAACAACTGGCCTAACTGTAATCATGGAGAAGCATTTGAAAAGAGTCTGAACTATTGATGCAGAGCCAGAGAAAATGATGTTCCCCTTTCTGCGGAATCGTTAGCTTCTGTAATTGCGTTGGTTTGGAGCTGTGAAAGGAGCAGACGGAGTGCAGCAGTGGCTGTACTGTCGCTATAGCTACCTTAGCTATATGGAAATCCTTACTCCTCCAGTCAGAGCTCAGATCAGAGAGGCTGAACCTCCTGGTGGGCTAGCCGGCTCCCATATTAATGAGGCCGATAGCTAATTATGTTTTCTCAAGATATAGAAACTATCTGTCAGCCTTTGAAGTGAAGGCAGCATGTTGGGGGGTAAAAATTGATGTTATACAGTGATGACTACACAGGTTTCAGGCTTCAGGCAACAGAGGAGCAAGAAGACTGCTTCATTCCTTCATTACCAGACATCTTTCCTTCAAAGATTCAAAGCAATTTGACTTCTCCAATCAATTACTAATTATTATTTAAAATTCTCAGTGACTGACCAGTATCTTTCAAGAGAACAAACACATGTATGACCACATAAATGATGTAGCCTAAACATCATAGAGGAAAACTAAGACGAGGCTACCATTCAGATGCATTCAGAAGATAGCATAAAAAAAATTCCTTATTATGGCTGGCTGAGTGTGTCAAACTAAACCCTCAGTATGAGACAGATTGCAGGTGCCATTTGTAAACCCAGATAAAACCGATGAGAAGGCATTATTGATTTAGCGTTTAGTCAAGCTCTCCTCGCTGTGCCTCTCAAAGTCAAACGGACCTCGTCTGGATAGGTGGAGGGTGAGGGCGAGTGCATGGTGGTCACACAGCGTTCATCACTCAGCTGTCACTGGAGTGGGGGTGAGTCGCTCAGCTTTCTTTCTGATATGAGGGTTGGAGATCTGAACAGGAGAGCTGGCCAGCAGCCATTCAAAGAGGGACGATTCGGAAAAGGAAATTCACGAATCACTGCTTTGTCAGTTGGGATTGTTCCAGAATGTCTCTCTTTGTTATAGCAGGTGACCTGCACGGACAAATCCATTCCTGGCCAATGACTCCCTGAGAACAAGATGATAATGAGGCTAGTCGATAAGTCACAGTGGAGGTTAGGGGTCACGGCAGACAGGTTCAAGACCACGCAGTGAGGAACTATCGTAACATGCCACCTCTGAACTGGTGCCTGTGATCCGTGGTCCTCTGTAGCTCAGCTGGTAGAGCACGGCGCTTGTAACGCCAAGGTAGTGGGTTCGATCCCCGGGACCACCCATACACAAAAATGTATGCACGCACGACTGTAAGTCGCTTTGGATAAAAGCGTCTGCTAAATGGCATATTATTATTATTATCCGTTATCAGTAGCCTATTCCCTGCAGCAGGTTGACCATCACCAAAGCTATAATGAGAGGGTCATGTTCATATCGCACCACTTATTACACGTCACTGTGTTTAACAGAGCCCCCAAATGGGACCCACAGAGACCAAAGGAAAATGGAAATAAGCCCAGTTAATTGGCATAGTAAAGGCAATGGGATGGAGGCAGGATCAAAAGCTTGTATCAGTCATCTAGTCCAACTATCCAAAATCAAATAAGCGCAGGTTTTGCTTCAGTGTTTGGCCTCATATGCTCTCATTTCATGCTGAGCAACTTTGCCTTGATAGTTTAAAAATGCGAAAAAGCTTAATTTACATTTGACATTTCAGTAATTTAGCAGACGCTTTTATCCAGATTAGTGAAGCGCATGAATGGATGCCGCCTTTGCCACCCTCGAGGTGGCTGGATCTCAAAAGATTGCGCACTATCTCCTTACTGCAACAGTTATCCTAAAAAAGCTTCTGGAAGTCAACAAGGTAACATTCTTTGGCTTCCCGGTAGGGGCCAGGGGCAAGTGGCCCACTCGTAACAACCAAGTGCTGGGAGCCATGGGGGTATCGCAGTCCCGAAGGGCGGCCTTCGCAAAGCTGGTAAGTCGGAGAGTCCTGCTCTACTCCATAGATCTGCTGAGATAATTTTTCTGCGCAGACCGGCTCGAGGAAGAGGCTCCGAGTGACGAGGGTGCGTAAACCACACGGGCCATATCAGGTCAAGTGGGTTTGAGATTCCTCGGTACTCCTGACAACGAAAACCCCAACCACAATTGGGAGACCACTTTGGCAGTCGTCAGAGCAAGGGGCACGCTGACGACGGTGCAGGCCGAAGGGAGTATACAAGGGAGGGCACGGTAATGAAAGTGCCCTCCAATCACAACACACAGCCATCCATACTGACAAATATACGCGCATGTGGTGAGGTGCGAGGAGCCGGAATGATAACAAATATTACACCAGCAAAGCTACCAAATAGTCCTACATTTTCATACAAAGGCCGAGGGCGCTACCTCCGATTCCCAGCCGAATAATCTCTTATTATATTGCCCTCAGGTTTCTCGGAGTGCCAGACTGAGACAAGCAGTAGGAAACGGATGCCCATCCTAGCTGGAGGACCCCAGATACAGTTACGGTAGTCCTTGGCGATCTCATCCAGGTAAGTAGTGCGTAGCACTAGATGACTAGTAGGTCAACTGACGGCCAGTCTGTAAGCCGGAAAAGAGTCCACTCCAGCCAAACGGCTCAACCAAATGTCAAATGGATGATATTCAAAGGAGACGAGCCCCGTTTCACCGGTGCTCCTCATGTCAAAGTGAAGAAAATCAATGAAGCGCCGGTAAACGGCGGGAGTAACTATGACTCTCTTAAGGGCCATAATGGTGCCGGAGGGGATGGCTGCCGTTTTATGGACTCTTAACCAACCGTGCTATTTATTTTTATTTTTTTTAGCAGTTTGTAACTTATTTTGTACATATTGTTGCTGCTACCGTCTCATATGACAGAAAAGAGCTTCTGGACATCAGAACAGCGATGACGACTCACCTTGAGCTGGACAAATAATTTTTCTTTAATGAGTCGGACGAGAGGGATTTGCTCCAGACACCCGACAGGGCCATCATCCCCATCGTTCGCAGTAGAAAGAAAATAAGATATCTCGGAAGAAGATCAGGGTGCCTGGTAAGGAGCCGGCGACGAGTGGCTAATCTGCCTTTGCCATCGATACTATTGGCCAACATACAATCGCTTGATAATAAAGTGGACGAACTAGAAGCACGTATATCCTACCAACAGGACATTAAAAACTGTAATATCTTATGTTTCACAGAGTCGTGGTTGAACGACGACATGAATAACATACAGCTGGCGGTTTATACACTGTATCGGCAGGACAGAACAGCAGCCTCTGGTAAGACATGGGGTGGAAGTCTATGTATTTGTAAACAACAGCTGGTGCACGATATCTAAGGAAGTCTCAAGGTTTTGCTCGCCTGAGGTAGAGTATCTCATGATAAGCTGTAGACTACACTATCTACCAAGAGAGATTTCATCTGTATTCTTCATAGCTGTCTATTTACCACCACAAACCGATGCTGGCACTAAGACTGCACTCAATGAACTGTATACAGCCATAAGAACACAGGAAAACGCTCATCCAGAGGCAGCGCTCCTAGTGGCAGGGGAATTTAATGCAGGAAAACTTAAATAATTTTTACCTCATTTCTACCAGCATGTTAAATGAGCAACCAGAAGGAAAAAAAACTCTAGACCACCTTTACTCCACACACAGAGACGCGTACAATGCTCTCCCTCGTCCTCCATTTGGCAAATCTGACCATAATTCTATCCTCCTGATTCCTGCTTACAAGCAAAAACTATGCATGAGAGCATCAGCTGTCCGGACGACTGTGTGATCACGCTCTCCGTAGCCGATGTGAGTAAGACCTTTAAACAGGTCAACATTCACAAGGCCACAGGGCCAGACGGATTACCAGGACGTGTGCTCCGAGCATGCGTTGACCAACTGGCAAGTGTCTTCACTGACATTTTCAACCTCTCCCTGTCTGAGTCTGTAATACCAACATGTTTCAAGCAGACCACCATAGTCCCTGTGCCCAAGAACACTAAGGTAACCTGCCTAAATGACTACCGACCCGTAGCACTAACGTCTGTAGACATGAAGTGCTTTGAAAGGCTGGTCGTGGCTCACATCAACAACATTATCCCAGAAACACTAGACCCACTCCAATTTGCATTCCGCCCCAACAGATCCACAGATGATGCAATCTCTATTGCGCTCCACACTGCCCTTTCACACCTGGACAAAAGGAACACCTACGTGAGAATGCTATTCATTGACTACAGCTCAGCGTTCAACACCATAGGGCCCTCAAAGCTCATCACTAAGCTAAGGACCCTGGGACTAAACACCTCCCTCTGCAACTGGATCCTGGACTTCCTGACGGGCCGCCCCCAGGTGGTAAGGATAGGTAACAACACATCAGCCACGCTGATCCTCAACACGGGGGCCCCTCAGGGGTGCGTGCTCAGTCCCCTCCTTGACTCGGTACCGGTACCCCCTGTATATAGCCTCGTTATTGTTATTTTACTGCTGTTCTTTAATTATTTGTTACTTTTATTTCTTATATATATATTTTTTTATATATTTTTTTTTTGTTATTGTGGTATTCTTTCTTAAAATTGCATTGTTGGTTAAGGGCTTGTAAGTAAGCATTTCACTTTGTATTCGGCGCATGTGACAAATAATATTTGATTTGATTTGACTTACAGGAGCAATTAGGGTTAAGTGCCTTGGTCAAGGGCACATTTTTCACCTAGTCAGCTCTAGGATTCAAACCAGCAACCTTTCGGTTACTGGCCCAACCACTAGGCTACCTGCCACCCCATGAATCAACACTGTAACATTATGAATTTTGAAAAAAGCGACTGTACACTACCGGTCAAAAGTTTTAGAACACCTACTCATTCAAGGGTTTTTCTGTGATGCGTGTGATAGAAGGAGTCAGGCACAGGAGAGTAATATGCATCCAAAGAGTTTATTCCGTCGATAAACAGTTGCGCAAGCATGAGACAACAAAACTCAGGCACAGGGGAAACATCTACCTTGGCAACAACAAGGTAAGGGTAGCTCAACCGAGCTACACACAGCTCACTACAAACAATCACCCACACAGACAAGGAAGCAGAGGGAACACTTATACAATGACTAATTGGGGATAAGGACCAGGTGTGTGTGATTAATTAGACAAGACAAGTGGAGTGATGATAAATGGATTGGCAGCAGCTAGTAAGCCGGTGACGACGACCACCGAAACCTGGCAGCCTCGGCGGAAGTCGTGACATTTTCTTTATTTTTACTATTTTCTACATTGTAGAATAATAGTGAAGACATCAAAACTATGAAATAACACATATGGAATCATGTAGTAACCATAAAAGTGTTAAACAAATCAAAATAAATTTTATATTTGAGATGCCACAAATAGCCACCATTTGCTTTGACGACAGCTTTGCACACTCTTGGCATTCTCTCAGCCAGCTTCACATGGAATGCTTTTCCAACAGTCTTGAAGGAGTTCCCACATATGCTGAGCACTTGTTGGCTGCTTTTCCTTCACTCTGCGGTCCGACTCATCCCAAACCATCTCAATTTGGTTGAGGTCGGGGGATTGTGGAGGCCAGGTCATCTGATGCAGCACTCCATCACTCTCCTTCTTGGTCAAATAGCCCTTACACAGCCTGGAGGTGTGTTGGGTCATTGTCCTGTTGAAAAACAAGTGATAGTCCCTAAGCCCAAACCAGATGGGATGGCGTATCACTGCAGAATGCTGTAGTAGCCATGCTGGTTAAGTGTGCCTTGAATTCTAAATAAATCACAGACAGTGTCACCAGCAAAGCACCCCCACACCATAACACCTCCTCCTCCATACTTTACGGTGGGAAATAGACATGCGGAGATCATCCGTTCACCCACACCGCATCTCACAAAGACACGGCGGTTGGAACCAAGAATCTCTCATTTGGACTCATCAGACCAAAGGACAAATTTCCACCGGTCTAATATCCATTGCTCGTGTTTCTTGGCCCAAGCAAGTCTCTTCTTCTTATTGGTGTCCTTTAGTAGTGATTTCTTTGCAGCAATTTGACCATGAAGGCCTGATTCACACTGTCTCCTCTGAACAGTTGATGTTGAGATGTGTCTGTTACTTTTATTTGGCGTTTATTTGGGCTGCAATTTCTGAGGCTGGTAACTCTAATGAACTTATCCTCTACAGCAGAGGTAACTCTGGGTCTTCCATTCCTGTGGTGGTCCTCATGAGAGACAGTTTCATCATAGCGCTTGAAGGTTTTTGCGACGCACTTGAAGAAACTTTCAAAGTTCTTGAAATGTTCCGTATTGACTGACCTTCATGTCTTAAAGCAATGATGGACTGTCGTTTCTCTTTGCTTTTTTGAGCTGTTCTTGCCATAATATGGACTTGGTCTTTTACCAAATAGGGCTATCTTCTGTATATCCCCCCTTCCTTGTCACAACACAACTGATAGGCTCAAACGCATTAAGAAGGAAAGAAATTCCACAAATTAACTTTTAAGAAGGCACACCTGTAAATTGAAATGCATTCCAGATGACTACCTCATGAAGCTGGTTGAGAGAATGTCAAGAGTGTGCAAAGCTGTCATCAAGGCAAAGGGTGGCTATTTGAAGAATCTCAAATATAAAATATGTTTTGATTTAACCAAAAAAGTTTAACACTTTTTTGGTTACTACATGATTCCATATGTGTTATTTCATAGTTTTGATGTCTTCACTATTATTCTACAATGTAGAAAATAGTAAAAATAAATAAAAACCCTTGAATGAGTAGGTGTTCTAAAACCTTTTACCGGAAGTGTATGCCTACTGCATTTTTGGCCATTGAAAGCAGCACCACCATAGAGCAGTTTTATAAACTAATATAAAATTGAATATAAAGCCTTGTATGGTTGTGATATATTTAGCATTGTGTGGGCCTATAATTGCACACCACGGCAGAGAAATCAGGGAATTTAGGCACTTTGTTGCCTTTCTGATTGACAGAGCAAATCTAACATAAAGAAAAGGAGTTGCCATGGCAACTAGACACAGCTGCCTCCGCAGAGAGTTGGTGGCGAGAGCCCAGCCGTCGGGAGGACCCTGTAATTTACTAAGACATGCATGATTGAGTTAAGATATTCATATATACAGCCAATAATTAGACATTATGCAGAAATCAGATGATTGGACTAATTGGCATTATCAAGGCCATTATGTACCAGGCTGATTAAAAAAGCTGGAATAGCATGTTTCTGTCTCTAAGGGACAAAATTAATAAATCTACTAACTATGGCTGGGCGATATGGACAAAAATCCATATCGCAACAAATTGTCTGAATTGATGCGATAACGATAAATAGAACAAAGTTTATAACTATGTGCACCTCAGTTTTAAATTATCCTTTAAACTAGTACTACTAGTTTGATGATTGTAGCCATCAATTGACCCATTAACAATCAATTAGCAAACTTATTTAATTTCAAACTTCACATTTCTCTAGTATAGGCTAATTATATCAGCAAAATGCCTGCGATAAGTATGGTCGTGTCGATCATTTCTGCTTTATCGTCCCAGCTCTACTACTAACTGGTCTGTTTGTCAGACCAGCAAAGGCAGACATGCCACAGGCTACGATGAAATCATTAACATCAACATTTTGCACAAATGTCATGTCTGTCTAGGTATTTGACTTCAGATGTTCCAGTGAGAGTGAGGTCAAGGGAACCTTGCTGTTCCTAAGTCTGAAAGGTTTTTCATCTGAATTCTAACGATGTAGCCTATTTCTGTATTTGAAATACTGTATAAAGAGAAGTAGAGGCTTACATGATTTATTAAGTGGTGTCATAATCAGAGGAGAGGAGTATGGCCTATATTCCTGACTCACAGTATCCAGCAGAGTATATCAGCTCTCTCCGTGCATCACATAAGGCCACACACTCAGAAAAAAGGGTTCCAAAAGGGTTATTCGGCTGTCCCCATAGGAGAACCATTGTTGGTTCCTTGTAGAACCTCTCTGTGGAAAGGGTCCTACATGGAACCAAAAGGGTTCTACCTGGAACCAAAAAGGGTTCTTCAAAGGGTTCTCCTATGGGGACAGCCGAAGAACCCTTTTAGGTTCTAGATAGCACCTTTATTTATTTTAGGGGAAAAGAGACGAGAAAAGAAAGAGGGGGAGAAAGAAAGTGATACCTAAGTGTGTGTGTTATACTCTCTACAGAGCCAGTGCCAGAGAGATGGAGGTAGCTAGCTGGCTGCTGATGTTCTGCAGTAGAGAGAATCAGGCCGAATGAGTCACCAGCCCACAGCAGCGCCTTGATGTTGGACACAGAGGACAGGAGAATCTAGCCCACCTCTTATCCTCCCTGCACTTCAGTAGCAGCAACCTGCAATTCTAAATCATTAACATTCGGTTTCACCTTAGCATCCATCATAAATACACAGCACAATACATCTAGACCCACTGCATGCCGGCAAGAAAACACAAATCAATCGACTGTAAGCTTTTAAAGCAGATCTTAACTTGTAAACCCTCAACTTGACTAAATATAATCTGTGCTATAATTTGGATTAGTTCTATTTACCACACATTCTTACGTGTTCACTTCTATTACCTTAGTTACTTCAGTTGTCTTCCACAGCTGCTGTTTTAATACCTCCTCACCATGCTGTTTTCATCCAGCCGGTCTCCCCGGTCACACACGCATACACACACAGCCACACTCACAGCCTCACATACCTATAGCCAGTGAATGCACACTAGGAATTATCCCTGCAGCAATCCAACCAGGGAATGTGCTGCCATCCAAATCTGAAATTCTGTTTTAATCACGACAGAGGCAGACACATAGAGGGAGAGAAAAGTGCCACCCTGCTTATGTAACAGCAATTCATCAGTGGATGAGTTTCACCAATTTAAGATCATGAATAATGACAGCTGGGTCCTTTCTGACTGTATCTTCATCTGAATTGCCTACAGATGTAGGATCTTAATTTGATCACCCTGTTGTTGCAGGAAATGCTAACTTGTAGCGTATTCAAGGTTTAAAAAGGCTTCTAAAGTTTGTAATTTTCACTTTAAAGTGTCAGACTTGATTTGCCAGAACAAAAAATGTATCAACCCCTTCAAAAATGTCAATTAATTATAATCCACACAATTTCCTGCTGTGAGAAACTGGTTCCAATTAAGATCCTACATCTTTAGCTACTTGTCCATTCAACCATCCCCTTCTTCCAGCTGTCCCCTTCACCATGCATCATGCCTCTGTCTCACAGACACCTCATGAGGCCTTGACAGACCCGACCTTGTCCTGTCTGGTAGACAAACACACAACCACACACACACACCCGACTGAGTCCAGGGAGGCTGCCTGCCCAGCCTAGTCAGCCCCAGCAGGTGACGTCACGCCAAGAGGCAGCCCTGTGCCCTGTCACCTGACTGTGGTGGCCCTGGGTGACTGATAGATAGGCCACTTCTTAATTTGTCCCTGGCTAGCCGGCTGTGAAATTGTGTATGAGCTGTTGTCCAGGCTGGACGCTGAGACAGCCCTCCCGCCCTCACCCAGCCAGCCCTCCCGCCCTCACCCAGCCAGCCCTGCTATCATTCACATCATGATGCACACACACAGGGTTACACACAGAGAAGTCTTCAAACAGGGACACACAGACAGACGAGACGAGAAACAGGGGCTACACAACGAGAATGCCCCGTCTGTGTGTGTGCGGTGCGCATATCTACCACTTTGTGTAGCCATTAGCGATGATGCTAATCAAAAGTCTTCTGGTAGATAGAATGGCTTTCCCCAAAACCTTCTCAATTAAATGTTAACTACAAAGTAGCATATGCTTACCTGGCAGAATGATTATTTGCATCAATCCAGTGGGTATTTGCAGTGGCGTAGTGGAGGGTATACGCAGGTATACGCCGTGTACCCACTTATTTTTCAGTGGGCATTGCATATACTCACTTCTTAATCCCCACGA
This sequence comes from Coregonus lavaretus, assembly GCF_964263955.1. NCBI lineage: Eukaryota > Metazoa > Chordata > Actinopteri > Salmoniformes > Salmonidae > Coregonus > Coregonus lavaretus. The sequence continues at coordinate 23,638,068 of NC_140018.1, forward strand.
TCATAGCCGCAGGAAGATGTTTGGGGTTGGGGGGGTACTGAGAATAAAACAATTTTGCCCTCGCTACAGAAGGCTATACTGGTTCCCTAATACAGGACTATTAAAGGTCCAGTGATTTTTCAGGGGTGCCCACGATGCCTATCAAAGTAGTGTAGTGGAGGTATACGCCATATCAAGTAATAAAGCTGATGGAACAGATCAGAATGCTTAGCTTAAAATGTTGATAAACTATTATTTCTTCACATATTATTTCTTCACACGGCAGTAGACCTATGCATGAAGGTTCCAAAATGCAATTTGCGGGGAAACGCCATTCTAAAATGTGCACTGCATATGCAAGCAGTTTCATGGACAGAGATGGAAATATCCGTTAGAAATTTAGAAAGAGGGGAGATAAAGATGCAACAACTATCATGGATTGCTAATATGACTAGGATAATGCCTTTGGCTGCTAGACAATGAAAGAAAGTGGAAAGAAAACCAATAGAACAGGAGAACGCATATGAGGAAGTCTTTATAAAATAATTGCCTCCATGTTTCTATGGTAGGATTTTGGCTATAGGCTACTTTGAAGTAAGGTAAGACATGCTTCATAATATGAAGTAAAACGTCCAGGTTTCAAACAATTAAGGAACAGGACAATATAGTGATGCTAATGATAGGCCTAACCTTCTTCTGGTAGATGGAAAGGCTTTCCCAAAAACCTAAATTAAATGTTAACTAGCTACAATGTAGCCTATGCCTTTATGGCAGAATGATATCATGACTATTTGCATCAATCCAATGGCCATTTGTTTTGCAAACTCCATCACATGTGCTACAGAAGCACTGCTACCAAACAACAGTGCTAGGTGCCTGCACACTTGAATTAAAGGGTAACTACACTAAAAAATCTACATTTCTTAGATTTTTCCCAGACCTCAACAGTGGTTTCCTGATGTGGTCTAAGCATTGTTATAGACTTACAACATCCATCTTTTTTGTTTTTCTATTAAAAAAGTGTGACTTTGAGAGTGAAAACCAGATTTCTTGATTGAAAAATCAGAAACCTGTGAATTTCGGACTCAGTTAACAGGCTCATTTATCTGTTTCAATAGTAGGCCTACTATTAGCCTACTTGCACAGTACAGCTTGGGTTGGCCTGACTGTGAAAGACCCATATGGGTCAGCTAAAAACAGCCTCTTACTGGTGCACACTGGTATTAAAGGGTTACTACACCCCAAAAATTGTATTTCTCAAATATTTCCCAGACCTCAAAAGTGGTCTCCTGATGTGGTTTAAGCATTGTTTTGGACTTTTGAGAGCGAAAGGCTGAAAATAAACGGGGAAAAAATCTAATGGTATCAGGCTTTTATTTTAAACAGATTTTATAGGGCCCTATGTTCTGTGGCTAGTGCACAGCTTCCCATCCCCGCCACCCATCCTCCCTCTCCTTCTCTCCCTCTCTCTATCTCCAAACCACTACCTGAGCTGGCCCTGCATGAATGCAAAGCTGATTGTTTCTTACCCCTTCAGGGTGCTTTGTCTTGTCTCTGCAATAAAATTGTACTCAAGCACATCAAAAGTAATGTTTCAAAGTCCCCCACTAAGGCAAGGGTAACTTGAGAAGAGAATACCTTCTCTTTTCTCTAGCCCTGAAGAAAATCCAAAACTAAAAAGTTTCTTTTTTTTAGCTTCGGAACATTAGGTTAAATCGCTGTGGGCGCTTGTGTTATTACAAAGAATATTCGAACAAACCTGTGCATTCATGGACACGTGAGTTATTTGTTTTGAGTCAGTTCCAGGAGAGGAAACCAAGATAATAAATACACAAAGAAACCAATATAAAACATAGGCCTAGTTCCAAGCCAAAGAGAAAGAGAGAGAGAGAGAGTTTTTGCACATCTTTACAACACTGTCCAGTATTTAGCCATAATATGACATTTGAAATGTCTCTATTCCTTTGGAACTTTTGTGAGTGTAATGTTTACTGTTCATTTTTGTTTATTATCTAATTCATTTGGTTTGGCAATGTAAACATATGTTTCCCATGCCAATAAATCCCTTTGAATTGGGGGGGGAGAGAGAGAGAGAGAGAGAGAGAGAGAGAGAGAGAGCTCAAAGACATTGCTCCTGCATTTTTAACAAAATATATAGATTTAGAGTTAGATAAAGTAGGATTTTTTGGCAGGGACATATACAGGATGCTACCCTCCACAACATAACCTTCATTCCAAACCAAAACTCCAAACCTACAACCTGATTTTGGACGGAATTACCTGGAAAGTTTTCTACTACCAAGGATTACTATTCTCAAACTATACAGCAAATTCTCTGGCAAACAAACAGAAACCTGAAAACACCATCCAACCTGGAACTGAGTGAGTAATGTTTAGTATGAAGCTATTTTTCACTTTCAAAAACCAAGAAGAAAAATACATTACAATGATATATTTTATTTTATAAGGACTGAATGCTAAGGCTACCAAGCTTAAGCTTACTTGACAAAGAGATACAATTTCAATTAGCACTGACGTGTGAAGTGAGAGGTGTCAAAGCCCCTGAGCCCAACAATGGCAGGAGAGTCGTACAGTCTACCCCAACCAAATGGAGAGGCCTTAGAAGCACCCCCCCACTGTTCAGAGGTCATTAAAATACAGTACCCTCTGAATGTAAAAAATGACAAGACACGAAGACACTTCTTTTGGGGAAGCAGGAGACACTTTTTGCTGATTTGTATAAAAATGGGAACATAAGCAACCTTATCTTCCACACAGACCATCCCCTGGCATGGCACAGTGCTATACTAGCACACTACCCCTCTGTTAAGAGGGGGGGTGTTAGCGACGGGTGGAAACTCAGGATACTGGACAACGAGGACTCTGAGTCGTCTAATATTAATCTCTATAAATCTGGAACCGTTTTGGTTCAAGGCAACACCAAACAGTTCCAGCTGGACTTTCACCTAATCAAAGAAATAGCTCAGCAGGAGAAGCTCTCCCTTGAGAAAGATACCCCTACCCCGAGCGGGTCAGACCAGACCTCTTCATTAAATAACCCCACAGAGCAACCCCAAGCAGAAAGTCAACTTCCCAGCACAGAGTACTACTCCCTCATTGAAATGAAGGATAAATTCACCCAGCTGGAGGTAAGGCAGGTGGAGCTGGAACAGCAGGTGAACACACTCCAGTCAGCACAGACCCAGACAACAGTCCAGCACAACAACACCCCCTTAACTAGACCTGGAGAGCTGCAGGTAGAGAGAGACATGTCTGCACTCTGGACTGTGGTGAGACAACATCAACAGGAGAAAGAGCAGGAGCAGGAGAAGAACAGAGCACTAGAGGAGAGGATCAGAGTGCTGGAGGAGAAGGTGAGAACGATGACGGGTGACATAGAACAACCCATTAGAGAGCTGGCCACCCCCGCAGAGAAGCCAGCAGAACAGCCCACCTCAGATCCTGGCCAAAGTCTCGACACCGCAGCAGAACAGTACACCCTAGACCCTGACCATAGCCTCGACATCACACACAGACAAACAAATGAAGAACCCCAAGCCCAGGGGATCCCAACCCCTCTGAGCAACCCCCCAGTCAGACACCCTGATAGCCCTCATGACGACCCCCCCACACCCACTGAGGACATACACAAGCCACAGATTGTACTCCTTATGGACTCAAACGGGAACTACATACAAGAAAATAAACTTTTTCCAAAACACACAGTGTCTAAACTCTGGTGTCCAAACACCCAGCGCGCCCTAGACCTTCTGTCTGAGGACCGACTAGGATCACCCAGCCACATAATAATACACACAGGCACAAACGACATGAGAACACAGCAGGAAAGGGTGGCCACATCACTCAAGGGAGTGATAGAAAAAGCTTCTTCTACTTTCCCCAACGCACAAGTGGTTATCTCAACCCTGTTACCACGAAAAGACTTTCACCCTGCTACCATACAGCGGGTAAACGCAAGTATTTCCCGTGACTGTGCATCAAAACCAAATGTCTACCTGGCCCACCACTCCACCCTGGACGTGAACAGCCTTTATGACCAGGTCCACCTATACAAGGCAGCAGTGCCCACCTTCGCCCGGACCCTAAAGGATATCGCCCTCAACCGCAGACACAACACCTCACACAGGAGCAACAGATCAACAGACACCCCGCCCAGACCAGCGAGACACCCTCCCAGACCTGCGGGACCCCCCCCAGGACCTACACATAGAGGACCCCCGCAGAGAGGACCTACATCCAGACCACAGCACCATCAACCACATCTACACCCCCAACCCCACCAATTAACTCCCCCCCCAAGTCAACCATGCCCACACCCCATTTAGGCCCCCTCAGATCAGACCTATGCCCCTCCTACCCACCCCAAGCCCCCCACTCCCACAAAGAGGGCCTCAACATGAAAGTCACACATACGCCCAGGCCGTGAGCAGGCAAACAGGCCCAACACCCACTCTTACACTAGCCCAAGCCAATGGCATGTACCAGATGCTCAGCAGGCTCTGCTCACAATTACTGGCCTGAGGCCAAACCACACAACCAACAACATTAGACACTTTATGGAACACAAAGCCTTCACTATTTCATCCTGGAATATCCAAGGCCTGAGGTCATCTGCCTTTGGCCTAAAGAACAGGAATCTGGACTTCACCAAAGAAATCGGAAATACAGACATTGTCATCCTACAAGAAACATGGTATAGAGGAGACGGACCCACTGGTTGCCCTCTAGGTTACAGAGAGCTGGTAGTCCCATCCACCAAACTACCAGGTGTGAAACAGGGAAGGGACTCAGGGGGTATGCTAATTTGGTATAGAGCAGACCTAACTCACTCTATTAAATTAATCAAAACAGGAACATTTTACATTTGGTTAGAAATTCAAAAGGAAATTATCTCAACTGAGAAAAATGTCCTCCTGTGTGCTACCTATATCCCCCCACTAGAATCCCCATTCTTAAATGAAGACAGTTTCTCCATCCTGGAGGGGGAAATCAATCATTTCCAGACCCAGGGACATGTACTAGTCTGTGGCGACCTAAATGCCAGAACTGGACAAGAACCTGACACCCTCAGCACACAGGGGGACAAACACCTACCTGGAGGTGACATCATTCCCTCCCCCATATGCACAACTACGACAACATAACCAACAAAAACGGGTCACGACTCCTGCAGCTCTGTCGCACACTGGGTATGTACATAGTCAATGGTAGGCTTCGAGGGGACTCCTATGGTAGGTACACCTATAGCTCATCTCTTGGCAGTAGTACTGTAGACTACTTTATCACTGACCTCAACCCAGAGTCTCTCAGAGCGTTCACAGTCAGCCCACTGACACCCCTATCAGACCACAGCAAAATCACAGTCTACTTGAACAGAGCAATACTCAATCATGAGGCATCAAAGCCAAAGGAACTGAATAATATTAAGAAATGCTATAGATGGAAGGAAAGTAGTGTTGAAACCTACCAAAAAACAATTAGGAAACAACAAATTCAATCCATTCTAGACAACTTCCTGGACAAAACGTTCCACTGTAATAGTGAAGGTGTAAACTTGGCAGTAGAAAACCTAAACAGTATATTTGACCTCTCAGCTTCCCTATCAAATCTAAAAATCTCTAACAGAAAACCAAAGAAAAGTAATAACAGTGATAAATGGTTTGATGAAGAATGCAAAAACCTAAGAAAGAAATTGAGAAACCTATCCAACCAAAAACATAGACACCCAGAAAACCTGAGCCTACGCCTTCACTATGGTGAATCACTAAAACAATACAGAAATACACTACGGAAAAAGAAGGAACAGCATGTCAGAAATCAGCTCAATGTAATTGAAGAATCCATAGACTCTAACCACTTCTGGGAAAATTGGAAAACAGTAAACAAACAACAACACGAAGAGCTATCTATCCAAAACGGAGATGTATGGGTAAACCACTTCTCCAATCTTTTTGGCCCTATAACAGAGAACAAACAGCAAAAAAATATACATGATCAAATGCAAATCTTAGAATCAACTATTAAAGACTACTAGAACCCACTGGATTCTCCAATTACATTGAATGAACTACAGGACAAAATACAAACCCTCCAACCCAAAAAGTCCTGTGGTGTTGATGGTATCCTCAATGAAATGATAAAATATACAGACCACAAATTTCAATTAGCTATACTTAAACTCTTTAACATCATCCTTAGCTCTGGCATCTTCCCCAATATTTGGAACCAAGGACTGATCACCCCAATCCACAAAAGTGGAGACAAATTTGACCCCAATAACTACCGTGGGATATGCGTCAACAGCAACCTTGGGAAAATCCTCTGCATTATCATTAACAGCAGACTAGTTCATTTCCTCAGTGAAAACAATGTACTGAGCAAATGTCAAATTGGCTTTTTACCAAATTACCGTACGACAGACCACGTATTCACCCTGCACACCCTAATTGACAAACAAACAAACAAAAACAAAGGCAAAGTCTTCTCATGCTTTGTTGATTTCAAAAAAGCTTTTGACTCAATTTGGCATGAGGGTCTGCTATACAAATTGATGGAAAGTGGGGTTGGGGGAAAAACATACGACATTATAAAATCCATGTACACAAACAACAAGTGTGCGGTTAAAATTGGCAAAAAACACACACATTTCTTTCCACAGGGCCGTGGGGTGAGACAGGGATGCAGTTTAAGCCCCACCCTCTTCAACATATATATCAATGAATTGGCGAGGGCACTAGAACAGTCTGCAGCACCCGGCCTCACCCTACTAGAATCTGAAGTCAAATGTCTTCTGTTTGCTGATGATCTGGTGCTTCTGTCACCAACCAAGGAGGGCCTACAGCAGCACCTAGATCTTCTGCACAGATTCTGTCAGACCTGGGCCCTGACAGTAAATCTCAGTAAGACAAAAATAATGGTGTTCCAAAAAAGGTCCAGTTGCCAGGACCACAAATACAAATTCCATCTAGACACCGTTGTCCTAGAGCACACAAAAAACTATACATACCTCGGCCTAAACATCAGCGCCACAGGTAACTTCCACAAAGCTGTGAACGATCTGAGAGACAAGGCAAGAAGGGCCTTCTATGCCATCAAAAGGAACATAAAAGTTGACATACCAATTAGGATCTGGCTAAAAATACTTGAATCAGTTATAGAACCCATTGCCCTTTATGGTTCTGAGGTCTGGGGTCCGCTCACCAACCAAGAATTCACAAAATGGGACAAACACCAAATTGAGACTCTGCATGCAGAATTCTGCAAAAACATCCTCCGTGTACAACGTAAAACACCAAATAATGCATGCAGAGCAGAATTAGGCCAATACCCGCTAATTATCAAAATCCAGAAAAGAGCCGTTAAATTCTATAACCACTTAAAAGGAAGCGATTCCCAAACCTTCCATAACAAAGCCATCACCTACAGAGAGATGAACTTGGAGAAGAGTCCCCTAAGTAAGCTTGTCCTGGGCCTCTGTTCACAAACACAAACAGACCCCACACAGCCCCAGGACAACAACAACAACAACAACAACAACAACACAATTAGACCCAACCAAATCATGAGAAAACAAAAAGAGAATTACTTGACACATTGGAAAGAACAAACAAAAAAACAGAGCAAACTAGAATGCTATTTGGCCCTAAACAGAGAGTACACAGTGGCAGAATACCTGACCACTTTGACTGACCCAAACTTAAGGAAAGCTTTGACTATGTACAGACTCAGTGACCATAGCCTTGCTATTGAGAAAGGCCGCCGTAGGCAGACCTGGCTCTCAAGAGAAGACAGGCTATGTGCACACTGCCCACAAAATGAGGTGGAAACTGAGCTGCACTTCCTAACCTCCTGCCAAATGTATGACCATATTAGAGACACATATTTCCCTCAGATTACAGCGATCCACAAAGAATTAGAAAACAAACCCAATTTTGATAAACTCCCTTATCTACTGGGTGAAAAACCACAGTGTGCCATCACAGCTGCAAGATTTGTGACCTGTTGCCACAAGAAAAGGGCAACCAGTGAAGAACAAACACCATTGTAAATACAACCCATATTTATGTTTATTTATTTTCCCATTTGTACTTTAACTATTTGCACATTGTTACAACACTGTATATATACATAATATGACATTTGAAATGTCTTTATTCTTTTGAAACTTCTGAGTGTAATGTTTACTGTTAATATTTATTGTTTATTTCACTTTTGTTTACTATCTACTTCCCTTGCTTTGGCAATGTTAACACACGTTTCCCATGCCAATAAAGCCCTTAAATTGACAAATTGACAATTGAGAGAGACCCAGCTAAGCTGATCCCAATAGCTCCATCCTCTCCCTGTGCATCCCATCCCAGTATTGGGCTCCAGCATACACAACTTAATAAACCCAATTAATTTTAGTAGAAGGTTTTATCCTGTGGAGTGAGGGCTGAAGCCAGAGGATCAAAGCTGTGGAGATTACTGCCGAGTCTCCTCTTTGAGCCTGGTCAGAACAGAGCAGAGCAGACTGACAGCCTCTCATGGGCAGAGGCACAAAACAGGAGCTTCCCCCAGACACCAGGGTGTTACGCATTTTAACTCTGCCCGCCTCTCCTCTCCTCCTCAGACACACACTGATCAGTGCTCTGGAGTCCATGCACGTCCACAGCTTTGGCTCACACACACGTGCACACACTATCACCTCACTCACTTCTGCCCAACAAAGGAGTCTAATCAATAGAGATGCTATAGGCACAGACACAGAGAGACATTTGGACAGATTGGCTTCATTGGCATTTATCTTCTATGTAGAGCCAAAGCAGTGTGGCTATCAGACTGGAGGATAGATAGAGCAGACTGATCAGTCTTCTGTGGTCTGCATACAGCTGATAATGAGACAGTCAGGAGGACTCTTCAGAGGCATCCCTTTTCTTTCACGAACAAATCTGTCCTCTCTTATTCAGGTAAGAAAGCCCTCACCAGGATTTGCCAAATCACCGCCTTTTAAAACAGCATAAAAAAAGAGTTACTGTAGTACAGGGTTTCCGTTAGCAGGGAATTGCTGGCTTTTGGACAATATTACATTTTTTAAGCCAATAAATCAAACTGTTGTTGCCCAAAATGACTGGGAGAAAAGAAATCCCCTTGCAAAATATTTTTTTTATTCATTGATGGAAATACCAGTCAATCAAAATACATTTTACTGTCATGCTTATCGATCTATAGATTAATTTGCATTATTTAGTGGAATTAAACTGTCCGGAGTGTTTTTTTCGTTAGTCATTATGTATGTTTTTTATCCAACACAACTATGACACGCACACAGAATACAGAGCCTATTTTGAGCTGGATTTTCCTGTGGCTCCTCACCTGGTTGCTGCTTGAGTAAAACATAAACTGGAACACGTTGTCATACACATCGATCCAGAGCATCCCAAACGTGCTCAACGGGTGACATGTCTGGTGAGTATGCAGGCCATGGAAGAACTGGGACATTTTCTGCTTCCAGGAATTGTGTACAGATCCTTGCGACATGGGGCTGTGCATTATCATGCTGAAACATGAGGTGATTGCGGCGGATGAATGGCACAACAATGGGCCTCAGGATCTCGACACAATATCTCTGTGAAATCAAATTGCCATCAATAAAAAGCAATTGTGTTCTTTGTCCTTAGCTTATGCCTGCCCATACCATAACCCCACTGCCACCAGGGGGGAACTCTGTTCCCAACGTTGACATCAGCAAACCGCTCAACCACATGATGCCATACACGCTGTCTGCCATCTGCCCAATACAGTTGAAACCGGGATTAATCCATGAAGAGCACACTTCTCCAGCGTGCCAGTGGCCATCGAAGGTGAGCATTTGCCCACTGAAGTCGGTTACGATGCCGAACTGCAGTCAGGTCAAGACTCTGGTGAGGACGACGAGCACACAGATGAGCTTCCCTGAGACGGTTTCTGACAGTTTGTGCAGAAATTCTTTGGTTGCGCAAGCCCACAGTTTCATCAGCTGTCCGGGTGGTTGGTCTCAGACGATCACGCAAGTGAAGAAGCCGGATGTGGAGGTCCTGGGCTGGCGTGGTTACACGTGGTCTGCGGTTGTGAGGCCGGTTGAACATACTGCCAAATTCTCTAAAACGACGTTGGAGACGGTTTATGGTAGAGAAATGAACAACAGCATGGTTGGCAACAGCTCTGGTGGACATTCCTGCAGTCAACATGCAAATTGCACGCTCCCTCAAAACTTGAGACATCTGTGGCATTGTGTTTTGTGACAAAACTGCACCTTTTAGAGTGGCCTTTTATTGTCCCCAGCACAAGATGCACCTGTGTAATGATCATGCTGTTTAATCAGCTTCTTGATATGCCACACCTGTCAGGTGGATGGATTATTTTAGCAAAGGTGAAATGCTCACTAACAGGGATGTAAACAAATTTGTGCACAACATTTGAGAGAAATAAGCTTTTTGTGCTTATGGAACATTTCTGGGATCTTTTATTTCAGCTCATCAAACATGGGACCAACACTTTGCATGTTGCGTTTATATTTTTGTTCACTATACATCTTTTTCTCAACTGGTAATTGAAGCACGCCTCCCTTTCACCATTTAAGTGCAGGCAACAGGTTATCAGCACATCACCCACCATTTTACAACATGAGCTGGAGGCAGTATGCATTTGGAAAGCATACTTAACCTGTATGTTTTATTTTATATTATAAGGCATGTCTTACCTTGCTTCAAAGTAGCCTATAGCCAAAATCCTACCATAGAAACATGGAGGCAATTATTTTATAAAGACTTCATAGGCGACGCCATTAGTTTCAAGATTGGGGAAGTTTACAATTTATCCTACCATTTCTACCGTTCTGCGTGCCAGTTTCATAAGCGCATTTTCGTGGAACAGTTTCATCTCAAAATCAATGTCCCATGGTTAAGCATAAAAATCTGAATTAAAATTATACAAATCTAAAATCACCAGCCTCGAGGGGGAGATTGTTGTAAAGATTTTTCCAATAGCTTACTGTGAGGAACTATAGTTTTTATATATTATATATTTATATAAAATATGTAAGAAAATACACTTACCTACATTTCTGTGCAGCAGGCCACGTACTTCTATGCGTGTTCAGGCGCAACCGCTCCCTCAACATTATCAGGACAGAGAAACCAGACACATGCTCATTGCTCACATGGAGCACTCCAAACAAAAGACAATGAAAAAATTGACAAATCTCATAAATGATGGTTATGAAATAAACCAAAACTTGTTTCTCACAAGTGTAGCAGGTTGTGAACTCTGCAAACAATGTTTCCACTCCGAGAATGAGAACAGTAAATGACTGTAATTAATACATGCATTTACAGATGAATGTCTCCAAATGACAGGGATTAACGGTACATTTACTACTGGTGACATATGTAATGGGGAATTTATAAAAATCTAAAATCAAAGGGCAAACAATTCACACAATGAAACAATGAATGCGCAAGAATTGGCAAGAGCCAGCTGAGCCACTCTGGTGAGACTCGCCTATATCTTCGCCACACACCCCTAGCCTGCTTGTCTCAACATTTTAAATTATACTCAAGACACAATATCTTCACACATATTTTAGATGCTTTTCACTGACAGCCGCAACTCAATAATCAGCTAGGCCTATTGCCACACGCTCTGCCCACATTGCGGGCTTCCCAAATCGGTATAGGCCTAGGAGCTTGTGATTTGAAACAATCCACTGCTATTTTTTAAAAGAAGCTAATGATCCTCGATTCCTCTGTGGCTAAGTCATGCTTTCTGGTGAAGTATTTTTAATGACAGTAGTAATTATATAATCTTGGCACATTTATTTCCATTTACTTCCCATTTACTGTTCTATTGGTTTTCATATCAACTTTTTTTCATGGTCCAGAAGCCAAAGGCACAATCCTAGTCATATTAGCAACCCATCCTAGTTGTTGCATCTTTACATTCCCCCTCTTTCTAAGTTTCTAACAGAGATTTTCATCTCTGTCACATCTCTGTCACATTTATTGACTACCAGACCATGTACATATTTTTTTTTTCTGAGGTCTTAGTGTCAAGCAAAGAGGCACTGGGTTTGAAGGAAGGCCTTGAAATACAGCCACAGGTACACCTCCAATTGACTCAAATGATGTCAATTAGCTTATCAGAAGCTTCTAAAGCCATGACATCATTTTCTGGAATTTTCCAAGCTGTTTAAAGGCACAGTCAACTTAGTGTATGTAAACTTCTGACCCACTGGAATTGTGATACAGTGAATTATAAGTGAAATTATCTGTCTGTAAACAATTGTTGGACAAATTAGTTGTGTCATGCACAAAGTAGATGTCCTAACCGACTTGCTAAACTATCGTTTGTTAACAAGAAACTTGTGGAGTGGTTGAAAAACGAGTTTTAATGACTCCAACCTAAGTGTATGTAAACTTCCGACTTCAACTGTATAATCGACAGCATAATTATTAACTTGACCATGCTTAAATATATATTCAATGCAGTGGAGGCTGCTGAGGGAAGAACGGCTCATAATAATGGCCGGAACGGAGCAAATGGAATGGTATCAAACGCATGGAAACCATGTGTTTGATGTATTTGATACAATTCCACTGATTCCACTCCAGCCATTATCACGAGCCCGTCCTCCCCAATTAAGGTGCCACCAACCTCCTGTGATTCAATATCTGATTTGTTATTGTTTCCCATCTACCAATCACAGAACTTCTTTATGAGGCTTCGAAAAGCTCCCTGTTCTTTGTAGTTGAATCGGTGCTTGAAATCCAATACTTGACTGAGGGACCTTGCAGATGTTGTACGTATGGGGGACAGAGGGAGGTGTAGTCATTCAAAAATCATGTCAACCCCTATTATTTCACACAGAGTGAGTCGATATGACTTATTATGTGTTTCTTAAAGCCAAATGTTACTTCTGAACTAATTTAGGCTTGCCTAAACAAAGGGGGTAAATACTTATGCAACAACTATATTTTTGTTATTTAATTTGTATTAATTTTATTTTCACTTTGACAGAGTATTTTGTGTAGATCAATGACAAAAAATTACAATTAAATCTATTTCAATCCCACTTTGTAAAGCGAAACAAAATTAAAATACAAGTTCAAGGGGGTGTAGACTTTCTATAAGTGCGCACACGCACACGCACACGCACACGCACACGCACACGCACACGCACACGCACACGCACACACACACACACACACACACACACACACACACACACACACACACACACTCACACTCTCTCTCTCTGTCTGTGCCACCTCTCTCCCTCGTTAGGCCTGTCTGAGAGGCAAAGGAACATCATGAAACCCTGTGAAGGGTGGTGGGGGCTGTGGGAGAGGCCAGTGAGCCAGGCCTGAATGAGATCCCTAGATCAGACTTCTCTAAAACAGGCTTTATAGTGTAGTAAAGGAAGAGAGTGGGCTGACACAGCTCACCTGTTTAATGTCTCACAGAGATAGGCCCTAAAAGCCAAATGACCACAACTAGGACTACAGCCATGTACCATAAAACCCTCAGGTTTTACAATAACTCACATTCTATTACTGTATTACAGAGACACACTTCCTCAATGACGTCATTATTTCAACTGTCAGGGGTTTGGTTCCTCTGCTAAGTTCTTACCATTGAGAGTTTCACTTTGAGCTAATTCCAGCCTGCTCTATCGTCTGTAGTATTAGCATTTATGCAGAGTTGGCAGCACCACGTTTGGTGTTAAAACCAAGTGAGATGTTGACCAAGGCCAGTAAAACAGATTTGTGGCGGAGCGCAGGAGAACTGATTATAGAGAGAGGAGAGAGTAGCACTCACGATCACACTTGTTGTTGGGCGAGCCCAACACCCGAGCCAAGACATTTAGAACCATTCAACTCCAAAGACCTTGGAGAGGCCTGAAACAATGCGTTTAATACCATTGACTTTACTTCACAGTGTTTAAATGTGAGCGGAGTTTCCCGCTCATCGCTCATGGAGCCGCTCTGGCGCTCCGCATCCTTTCCAACTGCTCCTGCTAAAAACCGCTCCGCACTCAAAGGACAAAAACTGCAGCTTAAAATTCACTCATTCATTAAAATCACAATTGAACCAACACCCATCTATTTCTGTGATTACCTGGACCCACCATTTGGTTTTGAAGTATTGAAACCAAACCATATGATTTGAATGAAAAGTATTTTTAATAAAACATGAAAGGGGGAATGTAAGAAGCACTTATCATTTCAAATAGGCTACATGTCATATTAGACAGCATACCCAGACAGGGAGCCTAATTATTTAGGCTATATTATTTCAATTATTTCAAGGCTATAGCCTACAAAGAAATACATTGTGAAGCATTTGTGAGTGCGACACAATAGGTTGGTAGGGACATAAAGGGCTCAGCATTTAAACAACATTTAGTTGTATTAAATCATTATAGTCTATAAATTGCACATATAGGCTGTGACTTACTTAGAATTAAATACAAATTAAAGGAAAAATGCCTTTTTAGGCTCAGTCTACAGTGCCTTTGAATTCATTTTTGTTACGGTTCGGCTCTGTTGGTCCTGTTCCTGTTGGTGTTCCTTTCCCTTTTCTCCCCTGTGTGTGTTGTTTGTGTCTGTCTCCCCCTGCTGTGCAGTCAGAGGTTCTAGGTCAGCGGGCGTGGCCATTCTATCACCAGAGCAGTTACATCAAGCTGCAGCTCATTGGCACCAATCAAGCAGCAGATATCTACCCGGGCTGGACACCTCTCCAGCGCCAGTTCGTTCCTACACTTCCAGTGGTAACTTGGCCCGTACAGCACTCTCAGTGTAGTTGTACTCTCTCAGTATTATTGTTGTTCCTGCCACGTTTTGTAACCTGTCTCTCCTTCGACCAGATCTCGTCTGTTCCTGCTGCCTGCTTGCCTGCCTGCCTGCCTGCCACTCCCACGCCGCTACCTGCTCCTCTGTTGCCTGATATCCTCGTTATCCAGCTCTCAGGACTACTGGCTCTCCACTCCACTCAGCTCCTACCCCAGCCTGAAGCTATTCCACCCTGACTACTTACCTCTGCCAATACACGTTGAATAAACTACATCCTTATTTTACTCTCTTTGTCCGTGTGTCCGTCTCTGCACCTGAGTCCCCCACCCAACCTAACAGAACGAACTGGCCAAACATGGACTCAGCAGAGATGCCACATGAAACAACGGAGGATGGCGTACAACACGCCCTCCATTCACAAGGAGTACTATTGGGACAACACGACCAACTCATCCGGACTCTATTGGATAACAACCAGCAGTTGTTGGATCAAGTATCTCATCTCACCTCTCAGGTAGTTAACCTGGTAACACTCACTACCCTTTCTCCCTCTGCTTCTCCTCCGCCTGTTCCTCCTACAGTGGCTCCAGGCTCGGCTTCCGCTCCTGCCTTTCGGGAACCCCCTACAACCGCACCCGAACCTTTCACCGGGGATCTGAACAAATGCCGTGGTTTCCTGCTTCAGTGCCGCTTGGTGTTCCAACAGAAGCCCCTGTCTTTCTCCACGGAATCCTCAAAGGTACATTACGCACTGGGGTTAATGAGGGGCAAAGCTTTGATGTGGGCAGAAGCGGCTTGTTCTACTCAGCAGATTACCAGTCTGTCGTTTGACGATTTTTCCTCTCAATTGAAAGTTGTGTTTGATCACCCGGACTATGCCGGAACCGCCACAAAGAGACTATTGAAGCTACGACAGGGCACGGGTAGCGTGGCTGAGTACGCCATTGATTTTTGGACCTTGGCAGCCGAGTCCAAGTGGAACGACGAAGCTCTTCAGGGAGCGTTTGTTAACGGTCTAAGTGACACAATTAAGAATGAACTAGCTGTTCGTGATGAGCCTGCTAACCTTCATGTTCTCGTTTCCCTTGCTACACGAATAGACAACAGGCTACGGGAGAGGAGACAGGAGAGGGGCGGTCGGGTCCACACCTCTAACGGGGCTCCCTCGCTTTCTGCAGTCCAAGCTACACCACCACTCGGACACCGACCACACACCTCAGCGGATTCCTCCACGGAACTAGACGAGCCTATGCAGCTGGGCCGTGCTCGTCTGTCCCATGTCGAAAAGGAACGGCGCATACGGGCTGGTGAGTGCATGTACTGTGGGGACCGCACTCATTTCCTGGTTAACTGTCCGATTCGCCCAAAAGACCAAGCTCGCAAGTAAAGGTGGGCGTACTTGCGAGTGTTATACCAGACTCAATGCCCACAGCACCCCGTCTAGTGATCCCAGTTACAGTCCAGTTCAGGAAGCTATCTCTCCCACTAGCTGCTCTCATCGACTCTGGTGCTGAGGATAGTTTTATTGACGCTAGCCTGGTTACTCAGGCTGAGATCCCTGTTCAGCCCCTGCCTAAGCCTATAACAGTAACCACTATTGACGGCCATCAGTTTGCCAACATCACCCACCAAACTGTCCCCGTTTCTCTCATGCTGTCCGGCAATCACAAAGAAACCATCCAGTTTAAAGTAGTCTCCTCCTCGGCCTCCCCCCTTATCCTCGGTTTTCCCTGGCTTAGCCTTCACAACCCCCATATTGATTGGCAAAACCACAAAATACACAGTTGGAGCACTCACTGCCATTCTGTTTGCCTTGGGTCGGCTATTCCGCCCTCGGTCGGCTCCCCTGCTTCCCCTGTCAAAACCCCAGACCTCTCTTCAGTCCCGGAGGAG
The DNA here is from genome assembly GCF_964263955.1 of Coregonus lavaretus. Taxonomy (NCBI): domain Eukaryota; kingdom Metazoa; phylum Chordata; class Actinopteri; order Salmoniformes; family Salmonidae; genus Coregonus; species Coregonus lavaretus. The sequence continues at coordinate 23,654,771 of NC_140018.1, forward strand.
TACCGGGACCTGGCCGAGGTATTCAGCAAGTCCAAGGCACTTTCATTACCACCTCATAGGCCATACGATTGCGCTATTGAGTTACTGCCTGGAGCGCCTTTGCCGTCCAGTCGGCTTTTCAATCTGTCCCGTCCTGAGAGGGAAGCTATGGAAACCTACATAGGCGACTCCCTAACCTCTGGCATCATTCGTCCCTCATCGTCCGCTGTTGGTGCTGGGTTCTTTTTTGTTGAGAAGAAGGACAAAACATTACGCCCATGCATTGACTACAGAGGACTTAATAACATCACAGTCAGAAATACATACCCCCTGCCTCTCATCAACTCAGCATTTGACTCCCTTCATGGTGCCACTGTGTTTACCAAACTCGACCTACGGAACGCTTACCACCTCGTTAGGATCAAGCAGGGAGACGAATGGAAGACTGGGTTTAATACCCCTCTCGGACATTTTGAATACCTAGTCATGCCATTCGGTCTCACTAACGCCCCAGCAGTGTTTCAGGCCATGGTGAACGATGTGTTGAGGGATTTTCTACACCGTTTTGTGTTTGTCTATTTGGATGACATTCTGATATTCTCTAAGTCACAGGATGAACACGTCTCCCACGTCCGTCTGGTTCTCCAACGCCTCATGGAAAACAAACTGTATGTGAAGGCAGAAAAATGTGAGTTCCACCGGCAGTCCGTCCCCTTTTTGGGCTTTATCATTGAGCGGGGACAAGTGTCACCAGACCCTGACAAGATCAGAGCGGTTGTGGAGTGGCCCACACCCACGTCTCGGAAGCAGCTACAACGCTTCCTGGGCTTCGCCAACTTCTACCGCCGCTTCATCAGGGGTTTCAGCCGAGTGGTTGCCCCCCTGACCAAGCTCACCTCCCCTAAGGTGCCTTTCCTGTGGACGCCTGAGGCCGAGTCAGCCGTGAGTACATTGAAGAAACTGTTCACTACCTCACCTGTTCTGATTCATCCTGACACTAGTTTGCAGTTTGTTGTGGAAGTGGACGCCTCAGATTCGGGGGTGGGGGCTGTCCTGTCACAACGTTCCCCCACGGACCAGAAGCTCCATCCGGTGGCTTTTTTCTCCAAGAGATTGACCCCTGCTGAGAAGAACTACGACGTGGGTAATCGGGAATTGCTTGCTGTCAAGTTGGCGTTGGAGGAATGGAGGCACTGGCTAGACGGAGCAGAGCAACCCTTCATAGTCTGGACTGACCACAAGAACCTGGCTTACATCCAGTCGTCCAAGAGGCTGAACTCCCGTCAGGCCAGATGGGCTCTGTTCTTCAGCAGGTTCAAGTTTATTTTGACATATCGTCCTGGCACACGTAATGTCAAGCCTGATGCTCTCTCCCGCCAGTTTACAGACACTGAAGACTCCAGCAATCCTGAATCTGTTCTGCCCGCTTCCTGTTTGGTGGCGGCTGTGGGGTACCAACCGCCATTGTTCCCGTCTCAGGAAAGGGAGTTAGCCGTTCCGTCTGTTCAGGATAACCTTCGTCGCTGCCGCAAGGTGTGGGTGGACACCCGTGAGGCCCTTCTACGGACAGCAGAGAGTAATAAGAGGGTGGCGGACAGGCACAGGGTAGTCGCTCCACAGTTCCAGCCTGGTCAGCGAGTCTGGCTCTCCTCCAGCAACATTCCCCTGCGCACGGACTCCCGTAAGCTGTCGCCCCGATATTTGGGTCCTTTTGAGGTCGAATCCATCATCAACCCTTCGGCTGTTCGGTTGAAGCTTCCCCAGGCCATGAGAGTCCATCCTACATTTCACGTGTCCCAGCTGAAGATGGTCTCCTCCAGTCCTTTGTGTCCGCCGGTGGATCCCCCTCCGCCACCGCGCATTATTGACGACCATCCAGCCTACACGGTTCGGAGACTGCTGGACGTCCGAAGGCGTGGTAGAGGGCTTCAGTACCTGGTGGACTGGGAGGGATACGGTCCCGAGGAGAGGTCCTGGATTCCCAGACGTTTTATTCTGGATCCTCAGCTAGTGAATGACTTCCATAGGGACCACCCTGACAAGCCGGGTGGGTCGCCGGGTGGCGCCCGTTGAGGGGGGGGTACTGTTACGGTTCGGCTCTGTTGGTCCTGTTCCTGTTGGTGTTCCTTTCCCTTTTCTCCCCTGTGTGTGTTGTTTGTGTCTGTCTCCCCCTGCTGTGCAGTCAGAGGTTCTAGGTCAGCGGGCGTGGCCATTCTATCACCAGAGCAGTTACATCAAGCTGCAGCTCATTGGCACCAATCAAGCAGCAGATATCTACCCGGGCTGGACACCTCTCCAGCGCCAGTTCGTTCCTACACTTCCAGTGGTAACTTGGCCCGTACAGCACTCTCAGTGTAGTTGTACTCTCTCAGTATTATTGTTGTTCCTGCCACGTTTTGTAACCTGTCTCTCCTTCGACCAGATCTCGTCTGTTCCTGCTGCCTGCTTGCCTGCCTGCCTGCCTGCCACTCCCACGCCGCTACCTGCTCCTCTGTTGCCTGATATCCTCGTTATCCAGCTCTCAGGACTACTGGCTCTCCACTCCACTCAGCTCCTACCCCAGCCTGAAGCTATTCCACCCTGACTACTTACCTCTGCCAATACACGTTGAATAAACTACATCCTTATTTTACTCTCTTTGTCCGTGTGTCCGTCTCTGCACCTGAGTCCCCCACCCAACCTAACAATTTTTTGAAACACGAGTTTGGCCAGAGTCTGTGGCTTCAGGCTCATGAGATGGTGCCTGGAGAGCAGGCCAGTAGCGCAGAATATCCTCTCCGCCATTGCAGAGCCACTGCGGATTTTAAACACCCTTTTGTAAATATTTAACTCTATGACAGTAGCTAAAGCAAGGGGCTATAGCAGCGCACAAGTAGACTACAAATGCATGCTGGGCCGGGCATGCCCTGACCTCGTGAATTGAGAGCTACTGGAGTAAAATTTGACTGGGCGAGAAGGCCGACGCTCCAGCCTTTGGGAATCTTGTTCCGCGCTCCAGTCAAATTGGGCACGCTCCGCTCCAGCTTCACTCACATACTCTGGCCTCTATATACAATACCAGTGGTTTTCAACTTGTGGTCCGTGGAACAATGGTGGTCCGCGGGGGCATTGCAGGTGTTATATTTTTTAAACAATTTATTTTCTTTCAAAAATAATAACAGTTGGGAGTATTAATGGTATTATAAGCAATTTTACATTACCCTTCACAATACAAATTGTTAATAATATAGGCCTTTAATTAGTTACACTCACTGCTAAAATGGTAAATTGGACCATTATTTGAATATTATGTAAACAAATATTATGCGACTCCGTAAATGGTGGTCCTCAAGAGCTTTTGACGGTGATTTGTTGGTCCCCGGAACGGAAAAGGTTGGGAACCGCTGCTCCATACATCAGATACCCTGTGGCTCTGTGAGTGAAGAATTGGATGGGGGTTGAGGTGAAAGCATCTTCACATTGATTGTGCATTGTGTGATAGTGAGAAGCAGCTGACAGCTCTTGCTGAGTTGGCTGAGTCATTGGGAAAAACCAAGGAGTCAGAGCAGAGGCCAGATAGTGGCCAACAGACACACACACCAAAGTGTGGAAGCCTCTGGAAGACTCTCTATGTATTCACAGTGCTTCTCTTCATTTTGTTCAGACAGTCTAGCTCAGCCTTTAACTCTGTGGAGCAACCAACCAACATCACCCTGACCCAAACAAAAAGAACAACAGAACAAGTTGGAGGGAGAGAAAGCGAAGCTTGGAAAACAGAGAAACAGAAAATTCAGGGAGATATGAGACCGTTAGACTCAGACAGAGCGCATGCAGCAGTGTCTTCCAGTGCGCATGGTAGGACAGGTCCTGACCCCAGCCAATCCGTTTCTCACTGATATGATTCGCTTTACAGCACCTGGATGACTGAGCTGGCCACCTCGGCAGCCCCCTGCCCAGCAGGCAGCCCCCTCCAGACTGCACCAACTCGGCATGTTAATGTGGCAGCCATTAACTGGACATTAAAAGATAAGTCCGGCCTAGCCGTTCCGTTCTTCTCCTCTCCTCCGAGCCAGCCAGAGCCAGCAGTCCTCCTCTTACTGTAGCTCATTCCTTGCCCCACGCCTCCCCTCTTATGGACTGCAGGTGGAAGGGTTCTCGAGTCAACCGCTTTTAACTTGGCGCCCTCTGATGCGAAAAGGCCAAGTCATATCGTCTCTCTGTCATCTTAATTGGAACATTTCTGCAAGTCGTGGGTGCTGGTGAGGCGGCCTGTCAGCACTAAGGCACGGCTCCTCTGATTAGTGCAAAAGGAAAAGCAACCTATCCTTGGGTACTAGGTCCTGTACTGCACAGCCAGCTACAGGCTGATGTAATCAGGCAGAGGTGCACCAGGGGTAGGCTAGATCTGACTGTACTCCCTTTGACAAGGATGTAGAAGAAAAGGGCAAATGTACTGGTAGATTGATTTATGTTTAAATGAAGGGGGAAAAAACACAATTCCTCGAGCCTGGGAATCAGAAAATCTTGTTTTTATTTTATTTTTTAGAATGGACAGGGAAGTGGATTCCTTTATCTCTCTGCCCTCTTCTGTTTATGTTTTTTGTCGTTAATAATGGCACACAGTCCCTTAGCGTGGGGTTGATGCAGAGAGGTGAGGCAGCAGAGAGAGGCGCAGACTGGGCTGTGATAGCGGAGGGCCCTCCGGGGGTCCTTGGGGAAAGGCCCCTGACCCTGGCCCCTTCCACAAGGCTTACTAATGCATACAGCATCATCTCTCTGTAACCATGAGCTGTACACTCTCGCCTGTAGTCCCTCCACCAGTTAGAATATTCATTTATTTAGGTTATCTTGTTTCACAAACTAATGCTCTCCCTACCCTCCTTGTAGGAGCAGGATGTATTCTGGCTATGTGTGCTGTTATAAGCCTTTTGTGTGTGTGTATTTGAGTGTGTGTGCATGAGAGACAGATCAATGTGTTGAAACCGGCAGAAAAGCCTGACACTAATACGTGTAAGAGTGAGTCTGTAAGAGGAGGATGCTTGAGAAGCCAACCCGCAGGGTGTGATCGCTGACAATATTGTGGGGAGACAATGTGCAAGAGACAATAAACCAAATTAAATCATCACATGGGACAATATGAGGCCAATAGAAAAACAATGAGCATTGTAGACTAAAGCCCATCGCATGTGAGAGGATGGGGCATCATATTTCTCTAAGTCCCTCCCAAACCAGCAGGACATTAAATACAGAGTGAAATATGAACTAGGCCACATTGAAAATTCACATCGTGCTGCAAGGGTGCAAATGACCATGAAATTCATCTGTCAACAGAGGAAACTGGCACTTTAGTGTTGGAGAGGCCATCAGCCTGAACCAACAACGTTTGCTTTGAAGTCTTTCTAGGTGGGGGGAGGAGATCATCAGAAAGTATGACATCCAGGCCCCCAGAGTCCGGTCTGGAGCGTGAAGTCACAAGCTCTGCTGGTCGGCTACTGCCCCTAGAAAGCCGGAAAGCATTCACACCCCTAGACTTTTTCCACATTTTTTGTTGTGTTACAAAGTGGAATCAAAATGGATTTAATTGTAATTTTTTTGTCAACGATCTACACAAAATACTCTGTAATGTCAAAGTGGAAGAAAAATTCTAACATTTGTAAAGAAAATTATGAAAAAGAAAACACTAATATATCTTGATTACATAAGTATTCAACCCCCTGAGTCAATACGTTAGAATCACCTTTGGCAGCGATTACAGCTGTGAGTCTTTATGGGTAAGTCTAAGAGCTTTGCACACCTGGATTGTACAATATTGGCACATTATTCTTTAAAAAATGTGTCAAGCTCTGTCAAGTTGGTTGTTGATCATTGCTAGACAGCCAGTTTCAAGTCTTGCCATACATTTTCAAGCCGATTTAAGTCAAAACTGTAACTAGGCCACTCAGGAACACTCAATGTCGTCTTGGTAAGCAACTCCAGTGTATATTTGGCCTTGTGTTTTATTGTCCTACTGAAAGGTGAATTTGTCTGTTGGAAAGCAGACTGAACCAGGTTTTCCTCTAGGATTTTGCCTGTGCTTAATTCTATTCCGTTGCTTTATTTATTTATTTTTACTCCGTAGTCCTTGCCGATGACAAGCATACCTATAACATGATGCAGCCACCACCATGCTTGAAAATATGAAGTGTGGTACTCAGTGATGTGTTGGATTAGCCCCAAACATAACGCTTTGTATTCAGGACATAAAGTTCATTTCTTTGTCACATTTTTTGCAGTTTTTTAGTGCCCTATTGCAAACAGGATGCATGTTTTGGAATATTTTTATTCTGTACAGGCTTCCTTCTTTTCACTAAATTCACCATTGCCCTCATGGTGAAATCCCTGAGCGGTTTCCTTCCTCTCCGGCAACTGAGTTAGGAAGGACTCCTGTATCTGTGTAGTGACTGGGTGTATTGATACACCATCCAAAGTGGAATAAAAAAAACGTCCCCATGCTCAAATGGATATTCAATGTCTGCTTTTTTTTTTACCCATCTACCAATAGGTGCACTTCTTTGCGAGGCACCTCCCTGGTCTTTGTGGTTGAAAATCTCAATTTAATCAATTTGAAATTCAGGCTGTAACAAAAAAAGTCAAAGGGCGGGAATACTTTCTGAAGGCACTGTAAATTACGATCACTAGAACGCCCCCCCCCCAAAAAATTTGCGCAACAAATTGAGATATTTCATAAAATAGTGATCCATCGACCATGATCCTTTGCTAGTTATGGCCACTTTCACCATGATCCGTAGCGATTTTTTGTTGCCATTCAGCACCATTGAGCAATATGGCGCGCTTCAAATTCAAATACATCCAGCTTCATGCGCCATCGGTGGTTTTTCATAGGAATACGTGGATGACGTCTATCTACTGGTTTTAATGTCTATGATGACATCTTATCCTTGTCATACTGCATGACATCTCTGAACATGGCCATGGCAACATCATGCATGGATGGGCAGTCAGTGAGCAGCACACACAAGTGTAAACAGGAATATGTTTTACACAGATGATCAATGATGAGTCTTAACTCGCCGTGAGACTGAGCTGGTCGAGTCGAAATTAAGGGTTTAATAACGCACGGGGGAGCACAAGTTTGTGACGCAGCCACCAGTCAAACAGTCAGTCATGTTCTGACCTGTGCTGTCATTAGTTGTGGCCTTCCTGTGTTGTCATCAGCTCCCCACCTGACACCTCCAACCTGCCCTCTCTAATCTCCACCTGTCTTTGTTCTTGGGTGTTTCCTCACATTCCTGTAGAAACTCAGTACAGTACAGTACGGTCCCCCTAACAACAAACAGCCAGCCAGCTCAAATGGCCTTGTCAAATGCTTGGGGAAATTTCATTAGAAATGCATAGGTTACTTTTACACTCATTGGCCAGAAGGGTATTGTTTCCTCGGCTTCATTGCTGCCTGGAGTCTCTAGAATACACTTGAGGTGGAACAATTGGAGCTAGAAGCACAGAACTTTCCAGGCTAAACAATGCATTATTGTCCCAGAGGTGTGTTCTGGCAGACGACAGATGAGCAGCATGTACAGTATGGCAGTGACCATTTACCACAGATTGCATCACACAGTCGGTGGTGAATCAGAGACAAGTTGAATCATATTTCCTGTGATAAGGGTGTGCCATGGGGTGTGAAAGTATCTTAATGAAATCTGACGTGGGATTGTGACAATCAGCCAAGAGCATCCTGCCAAGGTTAATAACAACTCCTGCCTTTTTCAACAGCAGGGTTCGATCTTGACAGTTTGTTCATTTGATTTCGCCTCCTCTCTGAATCCTTCTGGGAGAATAATTGAAATCATTTTAAATATCCCCAGTGCCTCCAGGTAAAGTCATGGCCAATTTGTGTTCTCAAAGAACAAGCATTTTTCCTCACCACAAAATAAAATAATTTCCTAGTTCTAGCCTAGTTATTCTCTCCATAAATTACATATTTCAAAGAATGAGTTTTCAGATGTCCTTTCTTGCAAGCCCTCTGCAGCACATCATTGTTCGAATCCTTGTAGTACGTTTGCTAACCACTTATAGGTACTGTAGCGTTAACATGCTTACTCAGAGTAAGGGTTTTCTATTAAGCCTGCAATGCCATTTCAGTCCCTATCTGAGGTCCACCAGATAAGGCTGAAGCGGTTTCCTAAAATAACATATTGTTAAGGTTCCTCCCAGTCCCACTACCTATTGGAACTAAGCCCTGGAGCCCAGGGTCGTAGCCATCTGCTCTGCAGCATGGCCCATCCTGCCACCTGATAAAACAGAGAAATCTAATCACTTCTAACCCCTGGATTATGGCACAACACATGCAGGCGTTGCAGTGCACTATATTCCCCTCTCTGGCAGGGATTCACTGGGGAGAGGGGATGGACGGGAACACCTGGCACGGCTGGGAGAAACATATTCCTTCAAGTGTTGTCATCACTTTACACAGAGCAGCCCGCTCCATTGCAGAAGTAAACACAGTGCTGGGAGCTAGCTGGAGCTAAATCAGAGGTGGAATGAAACGAAAGTGAAACATGCGCCAGTGACCATGTTAACAGGGCAGTGCTTGGGTAACAAGTGGTGCTGAGAAGGCTACCACTCTGGCTACCACTCTGCCTCCAACTGGCTCTTGGCTCCAGATCACTCTGTAAAGGCAGTCTTGTTGAACTTATGTGGGAATCTGAATCATGAAGATACACTAGATACACAAAAGTGTGTGGACACCTGCTGGTAGAACATCTCATTACAAAATCATGGCATACTGCCAACTAATTTTGGCCATGTAGTATACAATAGACTTATTAGTAACATAATATATAACATGATCTACATAAATGAGGAAACACCCAGAGTTTAACTGTACTGTGTTGGCCTAACCTATATTGTTGTAGTTTGCCAAGAGTGAGCAAAGCTGTCATCAAGGCAAAGGGTGGCTACTTTGAAGAATATCAAATATCAAATATATTTCGATTTGTTTAACACTTTTTTGGTTACTACATGATTTCATATGTGTTATTTCATAGTTTTTTCATGTCTTCACTATTATTCTACAATAAAGAAAAACCCTTGAATGAGTAGGTGTGTCGAAACTTTTGACTGGTACTGTACATGTCCGCATAATAATCAGTTTTCAGGTGCTTTTGTCTATAAACCCATTACAGGACTCATTAGCAAAGCTAAGGACAAAGGATTGGTCAAGGCCAGATGCTTCAGAAAAATATGCATCTTAATACCTGCATGATATTGTCTTGAATTATAATAAACTGGTTGCTATGGAAGCAATAGCCTACTTACAGTCCTGACAGCCATCCACTATAAAATGCAACGGACACTAAAATACAGCTCTCACGCAGGCAGTCGTACAAGAAAAAAATCATTTTACAGAAAGGATTTTGTTCAAGCGGTGTGACACAAGTTCTGGTGTAAAATGACCAATAAAGTGAGTCTCGTAATATTGTACAGAAATATAAATCCCATTGATATTAAGCTGCCTTTCAAATAGATAATTACTGTAGGCTAAAATATGGCTCCTCAGTTTGAAATGCCCTTGCATCCAAAATGTTTTTTGCTGCATCACTTACAGTATTCAGGTGAGAGACAGAAACAAAAATGTACTGCTGTGCCTCTCCAAAACTCTTGATCGTGCCGTCTTTAGCCAACTCTCTTGCTATCTCTCTCAGAATGACCTTCTTGATCCAAACCAGTCAGGTTTCAAGACTGGTCATTCAACTGAGACTGCTCTTCTCTGTGTCACGGAGGCTCTCCGCACTGCTAAAGCTAACTCTCTCTCCTCTGCTCTTGTCCTTCTAGACCTGTCTGCTGCCTTTGATACTGTGAACCATCAGATCCTCCTCTCCACCCTCTCCGAGTTGGGCATCTCCGGCGCGGCTCACTCTTGGATTGCGTCCTACCTGACAGGTCGCTCCTACCAAGTGGCGTGGCGAGAATCTGTCTCCGCACCACGTGTTCTCACCACTGGTGTCCCCCAGGGCCCAGTTCTAGGCCCTCTCCTATTCTCGCTATACACCAAGTCACTTGGCTCTGTCATATCCTCACATGGCCTCTCCTATCATTGCTACGCAGACGACACACAACTAATCTTCTCCTTTCCCCCTTCTGATAACCAGGTGGCGAATCACATCTCTGCATGTCTGGCAGACATATCAGTGTGGAGGACGGATCACCACCTCAAGCTGAACCTCGGCAAGACGGAGCTGCTCTTCCTCCCGGGGAAGGGCTGCCCGTTCCATGATCTCGCCATCACGGTTGACAACTCCGTTGTGTCCTTCTCCCAGAGTGCAAAGAACCTTGGCGTGACCCTGGACAACACCATGTCGTTCTCCGCTAATATCAAGGCGGTGACCCGATCCTGTAGGTTCATGCTCTACAACATTCGGAGAGTACGACCCTGCCTTACACAGGAAGCGGCACAGGTCCTAATCCAGGCACTTGTCATCTCCCGTCTGGATTACTGCAACTCGCTGTTGGCTGGGCTCCCTGCCTATGCCATTAAACCCCTACAACTCATCCAGAATGCGGCAGCCCGTCTGGTGTTCAACCTTCCCAAGTTCTCTCACGTCACCCCGCTCCTCCGCACACTCCACTGGCTTCCAGTTGAAGCTCGCATCTGCTACAAGACCATGGTGCTTGCCCACGGAGCTGTGAGGGGAACGGCACCTCCGTACCTTCAGGCTCTGATCAGTCCCTACACCCAAACGAGGGCATTGCGTTCATCCACCTCTGGCCTGCTGGCCCCCCTGCCTCTGCGGAAGCACAGTTCCCGCTCAGCCCAGTAAAAACTGTTCGCTGCTCTGGCACCCCAATGGTGGAACAAGCTCCCTCACGACGCCAGGACAGCGGAGTCACTCACCACCTTCCGGAGACATTTGAAACCCCACCTCTTTAAGGAATACCTGGGAAAGGATAAAGTAATCCTTCTACCCCCCCTTACCCCACCCCCCCAAAAAAAATGTGTAAGTCGCTCTGGATAAGAGCGTCTGCTAAATGACTTAAATGTAATGTAAATGTGCTGTAAAGCTGAGAAATATGAAAGTCTTGCATCTCAATGAGCTGCAAAATACTGTAGTGTCTACCTACTCTGAATGACACTGCAAACGCTATGAATCAGGACCTTACTGCAGGGAGTAAGAGACAATGTTTTCACCAGACTAGAGCATCAGCAACACACAATGGAGCTGCCTTCTAATGCTTCTGTAGGGCAGGTTAGATTTATCCCCTTTCAGACCATGTCCACTACTGCAATGTTCCGACTGAGTTATGACCTGGACAAGAGGACACTTGCCACTAGTCTGTGTCTGTTTGATATAGAGGTTATTTTGCCACTAGTCTGTGTCTGTATCCAATGTAGAGGTTATCTTTCGGACATTAGTGCACTGATTTTTCTAAGAAAATGTTTGTTGAAGTCTGTGTCTGTTTGACAGGGAGGAACAGGAAAATAGATTTCTTAACAGATGTTGCACAGACAGAGGGGCTGCTGGGGTCTCCAAAACACAACAACATGGCCACACCCTGTTTGGGTTAGTTGGAGGTAGGATGCAGCAGCTGTATTGCTCCTTATTGAATGACCATGCCTTTGAATTGGTTGTCAAATTGAAAACCGCAAGGCTAGAGTATGCAAATACTAGCCTGGTGGCCCAGTCTGTCTTGTGCTTTAGCCAACTAACTCACATATAACGTACTGAAATGTGAAACCCTGCCACAAGCAAAAGCTGGGCCCACTTTAAAGGGTTAATAGCCCATAGGTCAGGTTATAGACGGGTTGGTTGTTTAGCAACAAAACCGACACATGCGCAACTATGTTGAAAAACAGACAGGGTTGGCTTAGACTGTTTACAACATGTAAACTATATTTAGTCTCCAAATGTTTAATGAAAACATAAATACATTTGCACAATGAGCACTTGTTGTCTCTCAAATACATCGTTACAGTTGTTGGTTAGCTAGCTAGCAAATTTTAGCCATATTAGCATAGACATGAGTCAAAACAGGACATGGTATCAATAACATACAACGAGCTGAAACAAGTCACCTACGATTCCCCACAAGGCAGCTTCTCGTCGTTTTGTATGATATGTTACGAATTACAATTCACAATTCGTATTATATGTTATGAATTAGCAAAACATACAATATGTTACTAATTTGCTAAACATATGGCATGTTACGAATTCTAGCTAGGTGGCTAGGTGGCTAACATTAGCTAGCTGGCTAACATTAGCTCGGTTAGGGTTAAGGTTAAGTTTAGGAGTTAGGTTAAAGGGTTAAGGTTAGGTTTAGGGTTAGCTAAAAGGGTTAAGGTTAGGGTTAGAGGATGGGTATGCTAAAAGGGTTAAGGGAAGGGTTAGGTAACATGCTAAGTAGTTGCAAAGTAGCTAAAAAGTAGTAAGTAGTTGAAAAGTTGCTAATTAGATAAAATACTAAAGTCGCCTGTGATGACATTCGATCTCGTAACCTTTGGGTTGCTACACGTTCGCGTTATACGCCCACCCATCCACCCAGACCAACCACCCTACTTTCATTTTTGCCTTAATTAACCATCTGTTATATGTAACTATACCAATCCTAACATATCATACTAATTTGAGTATCCCGGATTGACATTTACTATGTTACATCTAGTCTATGAGACCAGGCTGGGATGGGATACTTTCCTCCTCAATTAAATTAACATAGGCTATATTAAAATGGGTAACAATTAAATGTTCTTAAAATGTGTGTGCGTGTAATCACACTGATCGCGTAAACAGCTGTCAGAACAGAGGGTTAAAAGTTATTTTTATTGAGCACTAGTACAAGATGATGTGAGTACTACTGTAATAACGTTCCGTGTTCAATGTTATGTTTGCATACGTATGACCAAACTAGGCATATCATTCTGTAAGAACTGAATACTTGCTAGCTATATATATAAAATAATTGAAACATTTTGCGTTCTGTATAGTCAGAGCATTGATTCGCTGATGCCGGATGCGAGGACTGGACTACCTCCTCAGCACCCGAGCCTTGACAAGTGCAGCAGCATTACAGCACCTGATTAAGGACCGGTCCATTGGTACCCGAATAGTAACAATCCTTACCTTTGTCAGCTGTGCTATTTTCTTGCTCATTTTGAGGTGCAGATCTTGGGTATATTCCATGGTGATGCCCGCCTGGTAAAACATTGTAGATGATGAGCCAGAATTATATTTCCCTGCTCCGGACGATTGATTGCAAGCTGCAGGGCTGTAGTATTGCTGCCAACCCGCTCCAGTCGCCATCTTCACGATCCTTCAAATGTTGTTACTATAAGAATGTGATGTATCAATGACAATAGCACAATGGTCAAAGCAGGTTCCCCTGCAACAGGATCTTTCTCCTCAAATCCGTAAAATAAAAATACATCAAGACATCAATCTTTCAACTGCTTGATAATATCAATGTCTGTCATTTTCTGCTGGTCAAAACTAATGCAATACAGTTGCTGTTAGCATAACGTTAAAAACACATGACAATGTAGTATTTTGCCCTTATTTGCTGCAAAGCGCAATTAACACTGCCTAAGGTCTTCATCACAGAAATGTTGCCGTTTCATGAAGCTGTCCTCAGCATTACCTAGCTAACGTTAGCTAACGTTAGGTGTAGCAATAGCGTTCCTTTGACCACACTCAAATTGTTGATATTATTCGTTTTGTATTTGGCAAGCAAGGAGTCACCTGGCGCAACGTTGAACCCGATATTTACACCGGAGAAACCCGGTCCGTAGAGAGGTTTCTTCAATTCATAGCTAGCTTGTATCAGCTCTTGTGTGTGTGTGTGTGTGTGTGCGTGTGTGTGTGTGTGTGTGTGGGGGGGGGGGGGGGGGGACGACGACTCTGTTACCATGGATGACTTCAACAGTTTACGTTACTGTCAATGACGTCAGTTCCGTTCGTTTTCACTCTCTCTCCCGTCGCTTTCAATGATACGAGAATTTTTTAGGGGGTATAGCTACGATGGGATCAGAGTCGGGGGACACATGCCTTACATTTCAATAGAGTGTTAATCAAAACATGAAACAAATATTGTTGCATATTTGTGTGTGTGTGTGCGTGTAGCCTATTTGTGCATGTTGCAAGATCACATTCATTATGGGATGTGTGTGTGATGAGGACAAAGCTGGTCAACAATCAAGCTTGCTGCCTGCATGCCTGGAGTACTTATACACTGGAACATTTCCACTGAGCTGGTCTTAAATCCCTACACATTGGAAGAGAATCCTGAAGCAGATTTAATATCAAATCAAATCAAATCAAAATGTATTTGTCACATGCGCAGAATACAACAGGTGTAGACCTTACCGTGAAATGCTTACTTACAAGCCTATAACCAACAATGCAGTTTTAAGAAAAATAGGGTCAAGAAAAATATTTACTAAATAAACTAAAGTAAAAAATAAAAGAGCAACAATAAAATAACAATAACGAGGCTATATACAGGGGTACCGGTACCAAGTCAATGTGCGGGGATACAGGTTAGTCAAGGTAATTGAGGTAATACGTACATGTAGTCAGGGGTAAAGTGACTATGCATTTTTTACCAGCAGCATAAAAAAATGAAAATAGTCAGGGTATCCATTTGATTAGCTGTTCAACAGTCTTATGGCTTGGGGGTAGAAGCTGTTAAGAAGCCTTTTGGACCTCGACTTGGCGCTCCGGTACCGCTTGCCGTGTGGTAGCAGAGAGAACAGTCTATGACTAGGGTGGTTGGAGTCTTTGGCAATTTTTAGGGCCTTCCTCTGACACCGCCTGGTATAGAGGTCCTGGATGGCAGGAAGCTTGGCCCCAATGATGTACTGGGCCAACGCACTACCCTCTGTAGCACCTTGCGGTCGGAGGCCGAGCAGTTGCCATACCAGGCGGTGATGCAACCAGTTAGGATGCTCACAATGTGCAGCTGTAGAACTTTTTGAGGATCTGACCCATACCAAATCTTTTCAGTCTCCTGAGGGGGAATAGGCGTTGTCGTGCCCTCTTCACGACTGTCTTGGTGTGCTTGGACCATGTTAGTTTGTTGGTGATGTGAACACCAAGGAACTTGAAGCTCTCAAGCTGCTCCACTACATGAGCTTTGAGGGCACTATAGTGTTGAACGCTGAGCTGTAGTCAATGAACAGCATTCTCACGTAGGTGTTCCTTTTGTCCAGGTGGGAAAGGGCAGTGTTGAGTGCAATATAGATTGCATCATCTGTGGATCTGTTGGGGCGGTATGCAAATTGGAGTGGGTTTCTGGGATGATGGTGTTGATGTGAGCCATGACAAGCTTTTCGAAACACTTCATGGCTACAGACGTGACTGCTACGGGTCAGTAGTCATTTAGGCAGGTTACCTTGGTGTTCTTGGGCACAGGGACTATGGTGGTCTGCTTGAAACCCACTCAAAGAACTAGAGTATCCCACTCAAACCATAGTTCAGTTCATAGTCCTTCCTCTAATTCTGATTTTTCTGTCTGATTTCTTTCACTCTCCCTTGAGGACTAGCCTATCTGGCACACATAGTATTAGCTTCCCATTTCTCTTATGCTTGGGACCAAGACAGGGAGCTGACATGTTAGCCTTCCCTAAAGCAGGGTTTCCCAAACTCGGTCCTGGGGCCCCACCTGGGTGCATGTTTTGTTTTTTGCCCTTGCACTACACAGCTGATTAAAATATCCAACTCATCAGCTGTGTAGTGCTATGGCAAAAAACAAAAAAGCTGCTTTGCTACAACATCATCGTCATGTACACTGCTCAAAAAAATAAAGGGAACACTAAAATAACACATCCTAGATCTGAATGAATGAAATAATCTTATTAAATACTTTTTTCTTTACATAGCTGAATGTGCTGACAACAAAATCACACAAAAATTATCAATGGAAATCAAATGTATCAACCCATGGAGGTCTGGATTTGGAGTCACCCTCAAAATTAAAGTGGAAAACCACACTACAGGCTGATCCAACTTTGATGTAATGTCCTTAAAACAAGTCAAAATGAGGCTCAGTAGTTTGTGTGGCCTCCACGTGCCTGTATGACCTCCCTACAATGCCTGGGCATGCTCCTGATGAGGTGGCGGATGGTCTCCTGAGGGATCTCCTCCCAGACCTGGACTAAAGCATCCTCCAACTCCTGGACAGTCTGTGGTGCAACGTGGCGTTGGTGGATGGATGTCCCAGATGTGCTCAATTGGATTCAGGTCTGGGGAACGGGCGGGCCAGTCCATAGCATCAATGCCTTCCTCTTGCAGGAACTGCTGACACACTCCAGCCACATGAGGTCTAGCATTGTCTTGCATTAGGAGGAACCCAGGGCCAACCGCACCAGCATATGGTCTCACAAGGGGTCTGAGGATATCATCTCGGTACCTAATGGCAGTCAGGCTACCTCTGGCGAGCACATGGAGGGCTGTGCGGCCCCCCAAAGAAATGCCACCCCACACCATGACTGACACACCGCCAAACCGGTCATGCTGGAGGATGTTGCAGGCTGCAGAACGTTCTCCACGGCGTCTCCAGACTATGTCACATCTGCTCAGTGTGAACCTGCTCTTATCTGAGAAGAGCACAGGGCGCCAGTGGCGAATTTGCCAATCTTGGTGTTCTCTGGCAAATGCCAAACGTCCTGCACGGTGTTGGGCTGTAAGCACAACCCCCACCTGTGGACGTCGGGCCCTCATACCACCCTCATGGAGTCTGTTTCTGACCGTTTGAGCAGACACATGCACATTTGTGGCCTGCTGGAGGTCATTTTGCAGGGCTCTGGCAGTGCTCCTCCTGCTCCTCCTTGCACAAAGGCGGAGGTAGCAGTCCTGCTGCTGGGTTGTTGCTCTCCTACGGCCTCCTCATGTACTGGCCTGTCTCCTGGTAGCGCCTCCATGCTCTGGACACTACGCTGACAGACACAGCAAACCTTCTTGCCACAGCTCGCATTGATGTGCCATCCTGGATGAGCTGCACTACCTGAGCCACTTGTGTGGGTTGTAGACTCCGTCTCATGCTACCACTAGAGTGAAAGCACCGCCAGCATTCAAAAGTGACCAAAACATCAGCCAGGAAGCATAGGAACTGAGAAGTGGTCTGTGGTCACCACCTGCAAACCCAGTCCTTTATTGGGGGTGTCTTGCTAATTGCCTATAATTTCCACCTGTTGTCTATTCCATTTGCACAACAGCATGTGAAATTTATTGTCAATCAGTGTTGCTTCCTAAGTGGACAGTTTGATTTCACAGAAGTGTGATTGACTTGGAGTTACATTGTGTTGTTTAAGTGTTCCCTTTATTTTTTTGAGCAGTGTATATTCCATGAAGGTTAACAACACAGCCCTGGGACATTTGAGACACCTGGGTAGGTTTCGTCAAGTAAATACAGCCTAAACGCTCACACAGAATTCTCCCTGGCTTTTTACCGACTATCTCTGTGCCTCCTGTCTGTGAAGTGAAACAACTAAAAGGACTGGGAGAGACATCATGGTCGGAATCGGGTAGATTGTCCTTAAGAGGCATAGAGATATGGCTGGCACAGAAACCATGACATGGAAAAACATCAATACTCTAGTTGTAGAGCATGAAACGGTACAAGCATGAAAGTGTTTGATCCAGGGTTTGGGATGGCTTGCTACTTTGTGATCTCGGATTATGAATCAGACATACTGTTCTGTAAGCCTTGTGGTTTGGAGCCACAGCCAGCCAGTTTTTGCCGTGTTGATTGTGGTGATTTGTAAATAGGACACATCCTCATTTACCTTTCTGTTGATGAATAATGTAACCTTCTGCTCTGACTGAGGCATCTCTTGTGGAATTTGTTTGAGGCATGTGCTGTTTAGTTGGTTCATTAGGAGAGGCATGGGGACTGGTACTTAGTGGGTAAGAGCGTTGTGCCAGTAACCGAAAGGTCGCTGGTTCTAATCCCCGAGCCGACTAAGTGAAAAATCTGTCGATGTGCCCTTAAGCAAGGCACTTCATCCTAATTGCTCCTGTAAGTCGCTCTGGATAAGAGCGTCTGCTAAATGACTAAAAATGTAAAATGGTACTGTGAAGACAGATGAGAAATCTGGTGCAGGAGAGAGAGATGCACCGGGCAGTATGGATTCCGTCTAGTGCAAAAAAAGGATTGATGAACTGCAATCTATTGTTATTCTCTAACAAGGAGGGTTCCACCAAGGGAGAGGGCTTTCATTCTAGTACGCAAGCTTGCACGCACGCACACAGAGAGAGTAATAATACAGTGCTCTTTACATTTCTTCCTATGATTTCGATGGATATAAAGTTAGTCATGGGTTAACTTGCTGCTTCCTCTTGATGAATTAGATTAGTTTCAAAGACACTCTATGCACTCTTCCTCTCATTAAGGGAATACATACTGATGGAATTTGTGGATAGGCAACCAACCATAATGAAGAGAATAACCATGAAACACTAAGTCTACTAAGCTTTGATATAGCAACACCTTGTTACATCATTTAGGAAAGTTAAGTTATGAGGAGATAGTTCACCTTTGTTTGTGAGCAAGTGTAATCAATCATCACTGCACTCCACTGGGCATACCTTGTAAACTACTTATGCAAAGCATGACGTTCCATTTGAATGGTTGGCTCAAGAAACCAACTCCTCTGTCAACGTGCATACATCCATACAGCATTGGCTGAATATTCTGCATTATGGTCAACCACTTTAATTTACAGTATATCTAAAAGGGATATACTTGTAGAGGCTTTTATCAAATCATGGCAATGTAGAGGTTTTTTATAGAGAACTCGTTGCCTCTGGGACATGTGTTTCGTGCATGTCAAACATCTCTCACTGTACATTCAGGAGTCGCAATGATATATTCCTATTCATCATATTAGAGCAGAAACATCAGGGAGTCTTCACTAGCATTATGATAAACCAGAAATAGGAGAGTCATGTGACTATTCAGACATAATGTTTCATATCCTCCTGTCATGTTAATGTGCCTATTTGCAGAAACAGCCATGCACCTTATAAATGTTGTTGTTACAATGGAACAACTGACTTGTACCCTTCCTTTCAGACAATGCCATGCTCTGTTAGGCTCAGATTAAATTACTGCCTTCTAAAAAGGCATACCGGAAGGAACTAGCTCCGTCCTTGGATGATAGGACAGTCTGATTTGTTTTGCACTGATCTGTTGCTTGGCAATAGCTTGTGAATGATCTGTGGCTGGTCCTGAACGTTTGTGGTGTTAAGATAAAAAAAGTGGGAGACAACGATTTCTCAAGCCTTTCCAGTCATGTACACAGTCCATTTTCTCCAGGACCTCTAGCATTGAGTCCCTGCTTTGACCTTTTGAACTAATCTGTCAGTCTGTACTGTGTGCTGTGGTCGTTCCCTCCGGATGTGTGGTCTTGTCGTTTACACCAGACAGGTGTGAAATCTGTCATTGTTGTCCCAGTGCTGACATTCACAGCACCCACAGACTAACCCCAGCATACTCCAAGTGATCAACCTCTTTGGCAAGGCAGCACATGGAGGGTGTGTGACAAGATTGTGACAGGATTGCCAAGGCGATTGCTGCTCTCCCAGTGCCTGACTGAAAAGGCTCTGTCACTGTTGCTGGTAGACTACTGCTGCTGCAGAGAGTCTTTAGAGTGGCATCAAACTACTTATCCACCTTCCTCATCTCCCTGCATGAAGCTGTGATACTGTAATTTCATCAAACTGAGCAATCCTTTTATCCTACCTCGATCAACAGCACAGCCACTTCAGTCATGGATAGAGCTAATTTCTCTCTGACCAGGCCTGAACACGGAGGTAATCAGGATTCCACTTTCTCCACATGGCTCTGTGACATCCATTTGTCAGGGAGGGGTAATGTGATAGCAGAAGAGCATGAAGAGAAGGTGTTTTCCTAATTTCACTTAGTTCATAAGTATCCTTTCACATCAGGATTGTGATCGGCAGTGAATTTATTTCATGGGTGGTTCAAAAATACAATGCTACAGCAAACTATCTTGGATTGATTATCCTACCCCAAGGGCAAGCATTGTCCATGGCCAGTACCAGAGAGATGGAATCTCCTATACCATTACTAATGGTGTCTGCCTGGAGAGTGCATTGTACGGTCCGTTAGAAAATTGCTGAGCTCTCAGAAATGAAAAAGTAACTTCTCAAAAATGTCACAGTGACTACACCTCAGGAAGAACTAGTTGGGGTTGTCTGAAGAGAACAAGGACATACTCAATATAATGCACAACCTTCCCGATGACAACGATCTTGGGAACTGTTAGGGGTTTATGTAGCTGCAGTTTTCCTGCTTTTGTCTAGGGAACAAAAGAGAAGGCATAAAGTGCATTGACAAAATAGATTTGATGAATGCAGCATTTTTGGCCATAAATTGATTTAAACGTTTCTTCTGGCTTCACTTACAATATGATAAATGTCCCCATAATAATGATAGATTGTCTAACCTTGAAAATCAACTTGGGAGATAAATAAATGTGTACTTGCAATGAGACACACTAGTGCTCTTATAAACATTTATGACACCATAACACATCCAATGCATTCCTACATGTGTAAGTACCGGTTAACAACAGCTATGTTGCTGTGAGTGGAACATGGGGGATTTCCCCCGCCTAATTACAGATGAGATATGATCAAAACATGTCTATTTCTATGCCACAGGAGTAGATCAGTCCCAAACTGTTGTCTGCACAGTGGTGGAAAAAGTACCCAAAAGTACCCAAAGGTAAAGATACCTTAATAGAAAATGACTCAAGTAAAAGTGAAAGTCTCCCAGTAAAATATTACTTGAGTATTTGGTTTTAAATATACTTAAGTATCAAAAGTAAATGTAATTTCTCAAATGTACTTTAATTTCAAATTCCTTATATTAAGCAAATCAAATGGCACAATTGTCTTTTTTATTTTTATTTACAGATAGCCAGGGGCACACTCCAACACTAAGACATAGTTTACAAACCAAGCATTTGTGTTTAGTGAGTACGCCAGATCAGAGACAGTATGACCAGGGATGTTCTCTTGATAAGTGCATGAATTGGACCATTTTCCTGTCCTGCTAAGCATTCAAAATGTAACAAGTACTTTTGGGTGTCAGGGAAAATGTATGGAGTAAAAAGTACATTATTTTAATTAGGAATGTAGGGAATTAAAAGTAAAATTTGTCAAAAATATAATTAAAAAATATATATATATTATTTTTTTATTTAACCTTTATTTAACCAGGTAAGCCAGTTAAGAACAAGTTCTCATTTACAACTGCGACCTGGCCAAGATAAAGCAAAGCAGTGCGATAAAAACAACAACAACACAGAGTTACACATGGGATAAAACAAAACATAGTCAATAGTCTATATAGTCAAAAATCTATATACAGTGTGTGCAAATGTAGTAAGTTATGGAGGTAAGGCAATAAATAGGCCATAGTGCAAAATAATTACAATTTAGTATTAACACTGGAGTGATAGATCTGCAGAAGAAGATGTGCAAATAGAGATACTGGGGTGCAAATGAGCAAAATAAATAACAATATGGGGATGAGGTAGTTGGGTGGGCTAATTACAGATGGGCTGTGTACAGGTGCAGTGATCGGTAAGGTGCTCTGACAACTGATGCTTAAAGTTAGTGAGGGAGATAAGAGTCTCCAGCTTCAGAGATGTTTGCAATTCGTTCCAGTCATTAGCAGCAGAGAACTGGAAGGAATGGCGGCCAAAGGAGGTGTTGGCTTTGGGGATGACCAGTGAGATATACCTGCTGGAGCGCATACTACGGGTGGGTGTTGCTATGGTGACCAATGAGCTAAGATAAGGCGGGGATTTGCCTAGCAGTGATTTATAGATGACCTGGAGCCAGTGGGTTTGGCGACGAATATGTAGTGAGGGCCTGCCAACGAGAGCGTACAGGTCACAATGGTGGGTAGTATATGGGGCTTTGGTGACAAAACGGATGGCACTGTGATATACTACATCCAATTTGCTGAGTAGAGTGTTGGAGGCTATTTTGTAAATGACATCGCCGAAGTCAAGGATCGGTAGGATAGTCTGTTTTACGAGGGCATGTTTGGCAGCATGAGTGAAGGAGGCTTTGATGTGAAATAGGAAGCTGATTCTAGATTTAACTTTGGATTGGAGATGCTTAATGTGAGTCTGGAAGGAGAGTTTACGGTGTAACCAGACACTTAGGTACAGTGAGGGAAAAAAGTATTTGATCCCCTGCTGATTTTGTACGTTTGCCACCTGACAAAGAAATGATCAGTCTATAATTTTAATGGTAGGTTTATTTGAACAGTGAGAGACAGAATAACAACAAAACAATTCACAAAAACGCATGTCAAAAATGTTATAAATTGATTTGTATTATAATGAGGGAAATAAGTATGTGACCCCCTCTCAATCAGAAAGATTTCTGGCTCCCAGGTGTCTTTTATACAGGTAACGAGCTGAGATTAGGAGCACACTCTTAAAGGGAGTGCTCCTAATCTCAATTTGTTACCTGTATAAAAGACACCTGTCCACAGAAGAAATCAATCAATCAGATTTCAAACTCTCCACCATGGCCAAGACCAAAGAGCTCTCCAAGGATGTCAGGGACAAGATTGTAGACCTACACAAGGCTGGAATGGGCTACAAGACCATCGCCAAGCAGCTTGGTGAGAAGGTGACAACAGTTGGTGCGATTATTCGCAAATGGAAGAAACACAAAATAACTGTCAATCTCCCTCGGCCTGGGGTTCCATGCAAGATCTCACCTCGTGGAGTTGCAATGATCATGAGAACAGTGAGGAATCAGCCCAGAACTACACGGGAGGATCTTGTCAATGATCTCAAGGCAGCTGGGACCATAGTCACCAAGAAAACAATTGGTAACACTGAAATCCTGCAGCGCCCGCAAGGTCCCCCTGCTCAAGAAAGCACATATACAGGCCCGTCTGAAATATGCCAATGAACATCTGAATGATTCAGAGGAGAACTGGGTGAAAGTGTTGTGGTCAGATGAGACCAAAATCGAGCTCTTTGGCATCAACTCAACTCGCCGTGTTTGGAGGAGGAGGAATGCTGCCTATGACCCCAAGAACACCATCCCCACCGTCAAACATGGAGGTGGAAACATTATGCTTTGGGGGGGGTTTTCTGCTAAGGGGACAGGACAACTTCACCGCATCAAAGGGA
The DNA here is from genome assembly GCF_964263955.1 of Coregonus lavaretus. Lineage (NCBI taxonomy): Eukaryota > Metazoa > Chordata > Actinopteri > Salmoniformes > Salmonidae > Coregonus > Coregonus lavaretus. The sequence goes on from NC_140018.1 coordinate 23,677,911, forward strand.
CGATGGACGGGGCCATGTACCGTCATATCTTGGGTGAGAACCTCCTTCCCTCAGCCAGGGCATTGAAAATGGGTCGTGGATGGGTATTCCAGCATGACAATGACCCAAAACACACGGCCAAGGCAACAAAGGAGTGGCTCAAGAAGAAGCACATTAAGGTCCTGGAGTGGCCTAGCCAGTCTCCAGACCTTAATCCCATAGAAAATCTGTGGAGGGAGCTGAAGGTTCGAGTTGCCAAACGTCAGCCTCGAAACCTTAATGACTTGGAGAAGATCTGCAAAGAGGAGTGGGACAAAATCCCTCCTGAGATGTGTGCAAACATGGTGGCCACCTACAAGAAATGTCTGACCTCTGTGATTGCCAACAAGGGTTTTGCCACCAAGAACTAAGTCATGTTTTGCAGAGGGGTCAAATACTTATTTCCCTCACTAAAATGCAAATCAATTTATAACATTTTTGACATGCGTTTTTCTGGATTTTTTTGTTGTTATTCTGTCTCTCACTGTTCAAATAAACCTACCATTGAAATTATAGATTGATCATGTCTTTGTCAGTGGGCAAACGTACAAAATCAGCAGGGGATCAAATACTTTTTTCCCTCACTGTATTTGTAGTTGTCCACATATTCTAAGTCAGACCCGCCGAGAGTAGTGATTCTAGTCGGGCAGGCGGGTGCAAGAAGTGTTCGATTGAAGAGCATGCATTTAGTTTTACTAGCGTTTAGGAGCAGTTGGAGGCTATGGAAGGAGTGTTGTATGGCATTGAAGCTTGTTTGGAGGTTTGTTAGCACAGTGTCCAATTTTTATTTTTTATTTTTTTTATTTCACCTTTATTTAACCAGGTAAGCCAGTTGAGAACAGGTTCTCATTTACAACTGCGACCTGGCCAAGACAAAGCAAAGTAGTGCAACAAAAACAACACAGAGTTACATATGGGGTAAAAAAAACATAAAGTCAGAAATACAACAGAAAATATATATACAGTGTGTGCAAATGTAGCAAGTTATGGAGGTAAGGCAATAAATAGGCTATAGTGCAGAATAATTACAATAGTATTAACACTGGAATGCTAGATGTGCAAGAGATTATGTGCAAATAGAGATACTGGGGTGCAAAAGAGCAAATTAAATAACAATATAGGGATGAGGTTGTTGGGTGGGCTAATTTCAGATGGGCTGTGTACAGGTGCAGTGATCGGTAAGGTGCTCTGACAACTGATGCTTAAAGTTATTGAGGGAGATAAGAGTCTCCAGCTTCAGAGATTTTTGCAATTCGTTCCAGTCATTGGCAGCAGAGAACTGGAAGGAATGGCGGCCAAAGGAGGTGTTGGCTTTGGGAATGACCAGTGAGATATACCTGCTGGAGCGCAGACTACGGGTGGGTGCTGCTATGGTGACCAATGAGCTAAGATAAGGCGGGGATTTGCCTAGCAGTGATTTATAGATGGCCTGGAGCCAGTGGGTTTGACGACGAACATGTAGTGAGGACCAGCCAACAAGAGCGTACAGGTCACAGTGGTGGGTAGTGTATGGGGCTTTGGAGACAAAACGGATGGCACTGTGATAGACTACATCCAATTTGCTGAGTAGAGTGTTGGAGGCTATTTTATAAATGACATCGCCGAAGTCAAGGATCGGTAGGATAGTCAGTTTTACGAGGGCATGTTTGGCAGCATGAGTGAAGGAGGCTTTGTTGCGAAATAGGAAGCCAATTCTAGATTTAACTTTGGATTGGAGATTCTTTATGTGAGTCTGGAAGTTGAGTTTACAGTCTAACCAGACACCTAGATATTTGTAGTTGTCCACATACTCTAGGTCAGACCCGTCGAGAGTGGTGATTCTAGTCGGGTGGGCGGGTGCTAGCAGCGTTCGATTGAAAAGCATGCATTTAGTTTTACTAGTGTTTAAGAGCAGTTGAAGGCTACTGAAGGATTGTTGTATGGCATTGAAGCTCGTTTGGAGGTTTGTTAACACAGTGTCCAATGAAGGGCCAGATGTATACAAAATGGTGTCGTCTGCGTAGAGGTGGATCTGAGAGTCACCAGCAGCAAGAGCGACATCATTGATATACACGGAGAAAAGTGTCGGCCCGAGAATTGAAGAGAATTGAACCCTGTGGTACCCCCATAGAGACTGCCAGAGGTCCAGACAACAGGCCCTCTGATTTGACACATTGAACTCAATCTGAGAAGTAGTTGGTGAACCAGGCGAGGCAGTCATTTGAGAAACCAAGGCTATTTAGTCTGCCAATAAGAATGCGGTGATTGACAGAGTCGAAAGCCTTGGCCAGGTCGATGAAGACGGCTGCACAGTACTGTCATTTATCGATCGCGGTTATTATACCGTTTAGGACCTTTAGCGTGGCTGAGGTGCACCCATGACCAGCTCGGAAACCAGATTGCATAGCGGAGAAGGTTTACATTTGACATTTTTGTCATTTAGCAGACGCTCTTATCCAGAGCGACTTACAGTTAGTGAGTGCATACATTTTTATTTTTCATACTGGCCCCCCATGGGAATCGAACCCACAACCCTGGCGTTGCAAATGCCATGCTCTACCAACTGATCTACATCCCTGCCGGCCATTCCCTCCCCTACCCTGGACGACGCTGGGCCAATTGTGCGCCGCCCCATGGGTCTCCCGGTCGCGGCCGGCTACGACAGAGCCTGGATTCGAACCAGGATCTCTAGTGGCACAGCTAGCACTGCGATGCAGTGCCTTAGACCACTGTGCCACTATGGTGGGATATGGTGGGATTCGAAATGGACGGTGATCTGTTTGTTAACCTGGCTTTCAAATACTTTCGAAAGGCAGGGCAGGATTGATATAGGTCTGTAACAGTTTGGATCTAGAGTGTCACCCCCTTTGAAGAGGGGGATGACCGCGGCAGCTTTCCAATCTCTGGGGATCTCAGATGACACGAAAGAGAGGTTGAACAGGCAGAAAGCATGGCCAGGTGGAAAGCATGGCCAGCCGTACCAAAATGCTTATTGAAATTCTCGATTATCGTAGATTTATCGGTGGTGACAGTGTTTCCTAGCCTCAGTGCAGTGGGCAGCTGGGAGGAGGTGCTCTTATTCTCCATGGACTTTACAGTGTCCCAAAACTTTTTGGAGTTAGTGCTACAGGATGCAAATTTCTGTTTGAAAAAGCTAGCCTTTGCTTTCCTAACTGCTTGTGTATATTGGTTCCTGACTTCCCTGTAAAGTTGCATATCGCGGGGGCTGTTCGATGCTAATGCAGTACGTCACAGGATGTTTTTGTGCTGGTCAAGGGCAGTCAAGTCTGGGTTGAACCAGGGGCTATATCTGTTCTTAGTTCAGAATTTTTTGAATGGGGCATGCTTATTTAAGATGGAGAGGAAAGCACTTTTAAAGAACAAACAGGCATCCTCTACTGACGGAATGAGGTCAATATCCATCCAGGATACCCGGGCCAGGTCAATTAGAAAGGCCTGCTCGCTGAAGTGTTTTAGGGAGCGTTTGACCGCAGACCCATTACGGACGCAGGCAATGAGGCATTGATCGCTGAGATCCTGGTTGAAGTAAAGTAAAGTACAGATACCCCAAAAAACGACTTAAGTAGTACTTTGTAATATTTTTGCTTAAATACTTTACACCACTGTGTCTGCAACATATACTTACACAGCCCAAGCCCACTCAGAACCAGAGCTGTTGTAGGACATTATTTATGGTCTGTTTGAACAGAGGAGGCTCTCCTGTGACACACCAGGGGACGACGTCAAACATAAAATCAGCCATTACAGGGACTGGCTTCCCCTAGTATAGTCTCCTGACTGGGATGAGCAGAGGCCCTCAGTATGACTACCACTGCATTTTTCATTTGAAATGCAAACTTAGACATGAAAGGAGCATCATATTAATGAAGTGCCCAAAATGTATTTTCATTTTAATATTACAGTGCAACCCCTTACTGAAATAGTCATATGTTATCTCACTACAAACGACACTTACACAGCGATGCATAATGCAGGTGTATAGATCCCTGCACTTTGCAAAGCTGATGCCATGCTTTCGGCACATGTCAAGATGGTGGAACCATGTATCGTTATTCAGCACTGTGTGACCCTGCCAACAGATCAGGATTCTCTGTTTTAGTACCAAGTCCCTGGTGTGAGCCATGGCCACTCTTGGCTTTCCACCAAATCTGCTACATAATGAAGCAGATGGACACATACGCTCACGCACACACTAACACACATTAACACACACGCACACACAGGGTTAGGGTTAGGGTTATAGTTAGGGTGAGGGTTGAGCCAGGATGTGGACATGAAGCTAGGGTTAGGGTTATATAAGGGCATATTGGAGGAATCTTTGATCCATGGTGCAGGAGCCCGGCTTCCGGTAGTTCCATTCCAATACTGTGGTCAGAGCATAGTGCCACAACGCTGATTCAGCATCTAGGACACAGCCACAGACATAGCGCACCCTTATAGCTGGCACTCACTCTGGGGTCTAGCAGCAAGACAACTGCCTCATTCATCCATCTCATGCATGGATGGGACAGTTCTGACACCCAGCTCTCTACCCACTCATCACCTCCAGAGGGGACAATTAGCCAGAGTCTGGTGCTTATTGCTACTGGCACCACTATTGAGCTTATTGTAAAACTGTCATTACACAGTGGTTGGTTTGTCCCCAACCTTGAGAGTTATAGTGGAACTTTGTATATTGGCTAAAGTGGTGCTGTAAGGAAACAAATTCTGTCTGTCTCTCAGTGCCCTGTTCTCATGCGCAGTCAGAGGAGGACTGATAGTGAGTTGTGACCTGAGCTTGTGACTCCACTCATCTTGGATCCAAGATGGCATAGCAGTGCGGTCGTGTTCTCTGTTGTGTGTCCGTGTAAATAGCCTGTTTTTTGTATTGTTTTGTATTTTACGTATATATTTCCCTATAACACTTTTCATCCTTCTACTAAATATACTTTCCTGCAACCCGCCTCACTCAATGTGGAACGGATTCTATTATTTACTCACCTTTATCTAGAATCTCCAGTTGAAACTAGCTAGTCAGCTAACTAGCTACTTGCTATTAGCCACCGTTAGCAGTTTTCACACAGAACATCGGATTTTCTGCCGGAATAACTGAATCACTGGACCTTAACACCGGATCACAACTAGCTAGCCGTAACCAAATGGATGTTGCTGTAGGCTAATCACCACTGCCCCGAAGCAAGCACCAGTTAGCCTTGAGCTAGCCTCGAGCCAGGCCCATATCCCGGCTATCTACCTCTTTGTCTACCGGACGGGAGTAGCCAGCTAACTAGCTACTTGCTATTAGCCAACTTTAGCTACTTGCTATTAGCCAACTTTTTCACCATTGTCCGTGGCCTGCACTACCTACCAGCCAGCTCTAGCCTGGACTATTATCGGACAGTCTGCACTGTCTGCACAGCGCGTTATCGACCCAGAACATATTGGATTTTCTGCCAGAATCACTAAATCACTGGACCTTTAACACCGGATCATCGCAACTAGCTAGCTGCAACCAAATGGATGTTGTTGTTGGCTAATCAGCCTTGAGCTAGCCTCGAGTCAGGCACATCTCCCAGCTATATACCTCTCTGTCAACCGGACGGGACCTCCTAGAGTCGACACGGAGCCCCGCCGATCCATCACGACTGGTCTGCCGACGTAATCGTCTGTGGTTTCAACAGGCTTCCCGTTGCGACGACCACGAAGATCCATCTGCTAGCCCCGGCCCACTAGCACACCCAAACAACAGCCGTGCTTCCCGCTCGCTGTGCTGTAGCACCAATTCGAACTGCTCTCGGACTTACATATTGCTGTTCACTGGACCTTATGATCACTCAGCTGCACAGCTTATGCCTGCTGGACTGTTCCGTTACACGGTACCCTGTCCTGTTTATCTGTTTAGCCTCAGCCCAAACTTTCATCGCCATTACCAGTTGTTGTCTTAGCTCTCTCTAATAACACCTGTGATTGCTTTATGCCTCTCTCCCATGTCAATATGCCTTGCCTATTGCTGTTCCAGTTAGTTCTTATTATACAATTTCACTGTAGAACCCCAAGTCCCTCTCAAACTGCCTCAAATAGCTCCTTTGTTCCACCCCCCATACACGCCGAGACCGGCTCAATCGGTGCCTCCAGTGATCTCTTTCATTGTTACCCAACGCTTAGGTTGTTACCCAACCCCCTTCAGCCCCCAGCTGTGCCCTGGACACTATATGTGAATTGATTGCCCCCCATCTATCCTCAGAGTTCGTACTGCTTGGTGACCTAAACTGGGATATGCTTAACACCCCGGCCACCCTACAATCCAAACTAGATGCCCTCAATCTCACACAAATTATCAAGGAACCTCCCAGGTACAACCCTAAATCCGTAAACATGGGCACCCTCATAGATATCATCCTGACTAACTTACCCTCTAAATACACCTCCGCTGTCTTCAACCAGGATCTCAGCGATCACTGCCTTATTGCCTGCGTCCGTAACGGGTCCGCGGTCAAACGACCACCCCTCATCACCGTCAAACGCTCCCTAAAACAGTTTAGCGAGCAGGCCTTCCTAATTGACCTGGCCCAGGTGTCCTGGATAGATATCGATCTCATTCCGTCAGTAGAGGATGCCTGGTTGTTCTTTAAAAGTGCTTTCCTCTCAATCTTAAATAAGCATGCCCCATTCAAAGAATTCAGAACTAAGAACAGATATAGCCCCTGGTTCTCCTCAGGCTTGACTGCCCTTGACCAGCACAAAAACATCCTGTGGCGTACTGCATTAGCATCGAATAGCCCCCGTGATATGCAACTTTTCAGGGAAGTTAGGAACCAATATACACAAGCAGTTAGGAAAGCAAAGGCTAGCTTTTTCAAACAGAAATTTGCATCCTGTAGCACTAACTTTTGGGACACTGTAAAGTCCATGGAGAATAAGAGCACCTCCTCCCAGCTGCCCACTGCACTGAGGCTAGGAAACACTATCACCACCGATAAATCTACAATAATCGAGAATTTCAATAAGCATTTTGCTACGGCTGGCCATGCTTTCCACCTGGCTACCCCTACCCCGGCCACCAGCTCTGCAACCTCCGCTGCTACTTGCCCATGCCCCCCCCCCCCCCCCCCCCCCCGCTTCTCCTTCACACAAATTCAGACAGCTGATGTTCTGAAAAAGCTGCAAAATTTGGACCCCTACAAATCATCTGGGCTAGACAATCTGGACCCTTTCTTTCTAAAAATAGCTGCCTAAATTGTCGCAACCCCTATTACTAGCCTGTTCAACCTCTCTTTCGTAATGTCTGAGATCCCCAGAGATTGGAAAGCTGCCGCGGTCATCCCCCTCTTCAAAGGGGGTGACACTCTAGATCCAAACTGTTACAGACCTATATCCATCCTGCCCTGCCTTTCGAAAAATTTTGAAAGCCAAGTTAACAAACAGATCACCGACCATTTCGAATCCCACCGTACCTTCTCTGCTATGCAATCTGGTTTCCGAGCTGGTCATGGGTGCACCTCTGCCACACTCAAGGTCCTAAATGGTATTATTACCGCAATCAATAATAGACAGTACTGTGCAGCCGTCTTCATCGACCTGGCCAAGGCTTTCGAATCTGTCAACCACCGTATTCTTATTGGCAGACTAAATAGCCTTGGTTTCTCAAATGGCTGCCTCGCATGGTTCACCAACTACTTCTCAGATAGAGTTCAATGAGGAGGGCCTGTTGTCTGGACCTATGGCAGTCTCTATGGGGGTGCCACAGGGTTCAATTCTTGAGCCAACTCTTTTCTCCGTGTATATAAATGATGTCGCTCTTGCTGCTGGTGACTCTCAGTTCCACCTCTTCACAGATGACACCATTTTGTATACATCTGGCCCTTCATTGGACACTGTGTTAACAAACCTCCAAACAAGCTTCAATGCCATACAACACTCCTTCCGTAGCCTCCAACTGCTCTTAAACACTAGTAAAACTAAATGCATGCTCTTCAATCGAACGCTGCTGGCACCCGCCCACCCGACTAGAATCACTACTCTCGACAGGTCTGACCTAGAGTATGTGGACAACTACAAATACCTAGGTGTCTGGTTAGACTGTAAACTCTCCTTCCAGACTCACATTAAGCATCTCCAATCCAAAGTTAAATCTAGAATCGGCTTCCTATTTCGCAACAAAGCCTCCTTCACTCATGCTGCCAAACATGCCCTCGTAAAACTGACTATCCTACCGATCCTTGACTTCGGCGATGTCATTTACAAAATAGCCTCCAACACTCTACTCAGCAAATTGGATGTAGTCTATCACAGTGACATACGTTTTGTCACCAAAGCCCCATATTCTACCCACCACTGTGACCTCTACGCTCTTGTTGGTTGGTCCTCACTACATATTCGTCGCCAAACCCACTGGCTCCAGGCCATCTATAAATCACTGCTAGGCAAATCCCAGCCTTATCTTAGCTCATTGGTCACCATAGCAACACCCACCCGTAGTATGCGCTCCAGCAGGTATATCTCACTGGTCATCCCCAAAGCCAACACCTTCTTTGGCCGCCTTTCCTTCCAGTTCTCTGCTGCCAATGACTGGAACGAACTGCAAAAATCTCTGAAGCTGGAGACTCTTATCTCCCTCACTAACTTTAAGCATCAGTTGTCAGAGCACCTTACCGATCACTGCACCTGTACACAGCCCATCTGAAATTAGCCCACCCAACTACCTCATCCCCATATTGTTATTTATTTTGCTCATTTGCACCCCAGTATCTCTATTTGCACATCATCTCTTGCACATCTATCATTCCAGTGTTAATACTAATTGTAATTATTTTGCACTATGGCCTATTTATTGCCTTACCTCCATAACTTGCTACATTTGCAAACACTGTATATATATATTCTATTGTATTTTTGACTTTATGTTTTGTTTTACCCCATATGTAACTCTGTGTTGTTGTTTTTATCGCACTGCTTTGCTTTATCTTGGCCAGGTCGCAGTTGTAAATGAGAACTTGTTCTCAACTGGCTTACCTGGTTAAATAAAGGTGAAATAAAATAAAATAAAAAGATTGCGAGGCACCCTGTCTATGGCCCCTTGTCACCGTGAACGAGATCATTGCTGATTGATGCCCTTTGATAAAGCTGCAGACTGAGCCCCTCCAATTAAAACATCACTTCAATAATTGATTGGGCCGAAACAGCCCACAGGCAAATGAAAGTTGTTCTCCAAATAGCACCCAGCAAAATGTGCTGCTTTGGTCCTTGATTAATAAAACACACCCTGCCTCTCATTTCCCAGCACATTGCCAATTTATGCCAGAACAGTCATCAAATATTAAGACATAAATAGGCATTTACTTTATCTGGCAACAAGGTCTCATTCTCATCTGTCACTGTTTATTTCTCATTTCTCATTCTGATCCCTTGGATAATCTCATTTAGTATTCTATCCTCTCTAGAGCATGAGGCAAAGGTTCAAACGGGTCCTGAAGCTAAAACAGCTAGAGAGAGCCCTGGGATGTTTTAGTACCCAGGATGCTGTGTAGGATGGATGGGGTGTCTGTGTGTGCATGTGTCCTGCTGGGTGAGGGTGTGTGTGTGACCACAGGGGGCTGAATAACGACATTGATGATAATGGGCAGGGAAAGGGTGAGGATTTAGGGAAACGTGTGTCACCACGGTGGCCTGGGACTTTGGGACACTATGGCGCCTGGCTAGCTGCCACTATGGACATGCATCAGAGACATTCATCTCCCTGGCTAGCTGCGACTATGGATGAGTTAGGAAGATTATATAAGGAGACAGAATACAGGAAGAAGATGACAACTATAATATTCATAGACATGGTGGTCCTCTGTAGCTCAATTGGTAGAGCATGGCGCTTGTAACGCCAGGGTAGTGGGTTCGATCCCCGGGACCACCCATACGTAAAAATGTATGCACACATGACTGTAAGTCGCTTTGGATAAAAGCGTCTGCTAAATGGCATATTATTATATTATATATTATTATATACAGAGAGAGGCAGTAATGCACAGACCTCTAATAAGACACTGACAGTTACGTCACACTGTATCCCCTCCCTACATCAGAGCTGCCTGCCAGACAGCAGGAGTCAGGAGCCACATCTGATCTCAATATACATAATCTCTTAATTTCCCCCACGTCATCCCAATAATCGGCCAAACTCCATTAGTACTCTTTGGTGTGTCATGGTGTGAACCGAGTCTCTCACAGCACCTCAGAGAGAGAGAGAGAGAGCTGAGCCTCTCATGGCACCTCAGAGAGAGAGAGAGAGAGAGAGAGAGAGAGAGAGCTGAGCCTCTCACGGCACCTCAGAGAGAGAGAGCTGAGCCTCTCACGGCACCTCAGAGAGAGAGAGAGAGAGAGAGAGAGAGAGCTGAGCCTCTCACGGCACCTCAGAGAGAGAGAGCTGAGCCTCTCACGGCACCTCAGAGAGAGAGAGAGAGAGAGAGAGAGAGAGAGAGAGCTGAGCCTCTCACGGCACCTCAGAGAGAGAGAGCTGAGCCTCTCACGGCACCTCAGAGAGAGAGAGAGAGAGAGAGAGAGAGAGAGAGAGCTGAGCCTCTCACGGCACCTCAGAGAGAGAGAGAGCTGAGCCTCTCACGGCACCTCAGAGTGATAGAGAGTGAGAGTATGTCACCCTGCTCTAGACACCACACAGTATACACTCCTCCCTCAAAACACAACCTCCCTCCCTAGTCCGCCCTACTCCTTCCCAGTGCCTCCTCCATTGGGGACACCACAGGGAGGACTCCTCTGCTTCATCCCAGACTCAGTGGGACATGTCACGGGCTGTAACCTGACAGCAAACCCAGAATAAGCTCCATGCTGATTTCCATAAAGGAAAAACGCATTATGCAAACATCAAGTCATTCTAAACCCATGAAAATGACCTGACTTCAAAAAGCGATTGAGATTTAATTGAGCAAATAAAATCCACATTCAGCAGTTAATATACTGTATGTATCTCTGGGTAGCCATTTAATTACCAGCAGTTTACTGCATTTTTTATTTAACCAATAGTCAGAACATGGAGCAAATAAAGGAGAGTTGAAGGCTTCCCTGGTGGCTTTGATCTGTAGAACAGTTTGACAGTCATAGACTGCAGAGGAGAGAAAGGGGGTGGGTATCTGGAAAAGGAGAACTGGACACCATCAACTTTTTAGGCAGTCATTTAACATCAATTAGTAAAAATAAACAATACAAATTAATCATCTAGTCAAGCACTGGCATGAATCCAAACTCCAGCCTAGCATAAAATGTCTAAGGTGTCTCTTATTTAGGTTGTTTTCATACAGATTTCATTGCCCATATCAGGCCTAAAATGCAATGCAATTCCAATACATCAGCAGTAGTTTTGCTGGATGCCGGTTAATCCTCTCTAATGCCTGCAATCCCTGTCGCTTTAACAGCTGTGGCTCTCAGATTAGAACATTACCCATGGAGCTGCATCACACTGATGCATAGCAGCCCTGTGTGTATGTGTACTGACGACAGGGGGCTGAATAACGACAGTGATGATAATGGGCAGGGAAAGGGTGAGGATTTAGGGAAACGTGTGTCACCACGGTGGCCTGGGACTATGGGACACTACGGCGCCTGGCTAGCTGCCACTATGGACATACTTGCAGGGCCGGCTCCAGGCATAAGCTATTACTTTTTTTCAAAGAACTCAGTCGGGGTCTCAACTTACTGTTGAAATTTGGTTGTGCATTAGCAGTTTTTCTCTTGTTAGTTCAGTCACTTGCTAGGTTTCCATCCAATTGGCGACAGATTTTCATGCAAATATTCAAAAATCCGCTTTAAAACAATATGCGCATTTTCCCACCAGAGATGTTTCCATCAAATGGACTTGTTGCAGATAAAAGAATGTGCCTGATGACATAGTGCACATAAAACACCTTTAACTGTAAATTCCCATGTAAAGAATAAAAGATACAAGTTAAAAGGGTTTCCATCGCATTTTCAACTCTACTGATGGTTTTCTCACAAAACATGTTGCATTGTATAGCGAATGTGCCCACTTCGGTATTGGCAGGTGCTCTAGCCAACAGCATGCAGAGCGCTGTTGGCTAGAGCGCATGTATTGCCTACACAATGAGATTATTATGGACTAAAGAGCAATATTTATTGGAAAGGAGCATCAAGCTCAATCACATTTTTAATCTGTAGCCTAATAAACTGCATGCTTTCCTGAGGAGTCGTAATGGGAGGACCACACAACATGTCATCGTGTGACTCCAACTTTACTTTGATATGATAGTTATTATATCAATATTTGCGCATAAAAGTGTTTCCACCGATATTTCTTGCATTATTCATTTTACCGACACAAAAAGATCCCACTTTGTCTAGTGTATTTTGTTTTGTCTACATTTGGAAAGTTTACCGAAAATGTTTCTGTTTCCATCAATCCTGTCATAACAAGGTTGGATGGAAACCTGGTTAGTGATAGGGTTGAATATTTTCCCGGTATGTTATAGACTATGCTATAGACTATGCTCTCTTGGTAAATAAATGAAACTAACTCCAGTAGGCTAATCTTTTTCAGTGTGAACTGTATTACTGTACTGGATTGTATTATACTGTATTATATGGAATGGAATTACGCACATTGTTCAAACCATGACGAAGCAGAAGAGAACATGCGATTCTGGTGCAGCACATGCGGCCTACAATGTTACAAGTATAGGCTAGCGAATTTAAATGTAAATGTTAAATACAATAGGGCCTGTTTGTATAATTAGTAGGCTGACGCACATATACCTTTCATAATATTCCCCCTAATGTTATTAGCCTACCTCCTCTTTCTCTTTCTATTGTTGCTTCATTGCTTCCTCGCTTTCGTTGTCCTTATCTTCATCATTCTAATGACACCCTTGAATAACATAGGACTAGAATTAGATGAAGAAGGCTTTCACTTCTCTTCACGAAGATTGAAAGATTATGGGCCTGAATAAATAACTGCTATAGCCTACCGCCATTGCGCGTTCGCTCTTCTTTCAAACAACCCGTGAGTTCTATTGGCTGCTGTAATTAACATTCAGCAAAAGAGAGCTTGCGTCCCTCTTCGAATAGTCTATTGGTACAAGAAATGCTAAAAAAAGTATATTCTAGCCTAGCTTTTCCTGAATGGGACTCCAAGAGCTAAGGAGCGTGTTTTAAGGAGAGGCCAGCAGAGCGCAGGTGCTTGCTTATTGCACAAGAGACAGAGGCTATAAATGAGAAGCTTATTATGCATAACCCATCATTAATTAGCTAAATATAAGGCTAATACTGCATTGAATTTGTCCCCACCCTGTCTGTCCCCACCCTGAGCGTTGAGTCATCATGCAGAAGTTGTAGAGAAGCCATATTTAGACATTGCATATAATTTAACAGTTCCATTTCACGCCATGCTGTTCATATAAATAATTTATTATAATTTAGTGGTAAAGGGAATGGGTTTGGGCGGTAAATCCCGGTAACCGGGTTCCCACTATTCAACCCTAGTTAGTGACAGTCACTCATTTACTCTAGGTTGAAGATGGGAAGGTTAAGACAACGGCATCATAATAATGCAGAGGTTCTACGGCTCCTGAATCAACCATGGGACCAGCTGTAGCTTTGTAGCTACACTGCCTAGGTAGAAGGCAAGTGGTCTGAAGCAGATCATAAGGTTGGTGAAAAAAATAGCATTTTAAGCTAATGCCAGAAAAACGACAACAACCATCTAGCCAGCTGGCTAACAACTAGGACTCTAGGTTGAAGATTACAAGGTTAAAACAACGGGTTTCTAATATCACATAACTCTTTGCAACGGTGCTAGTAGTTATCAATGGCGCTGGTCCCATTTTTTATTTTTATTACATTGGAATTATTATGTTGTCTTAACCTTACATTTTTTAACCTAGCATTTACTCAAGTGTTTCCTTTATTTTGGCAGTTACCTGTAGAATGGACGGAGAGGTATCGCTCGACTCACAATAAAATGAAATATAACATTGCGAATAAAGTTAGGCAAAAAAGGTGACTGGACCCTTCTATAATATGCCATTTACATCAAAAATAGAGATTTGGTTGTAAAAAATTTAACTTTTCCTTTAACATGGAATAAGTCTCGGCAAAATGTGTAGAATTGCAGGAACATTTTTATAAAATTGCTAAGCTTCTCTCTGCCCCATGGCAACATATGTAGAGTTGCAGAAAGCTTGCTTTGAAACTGCAACATGTTATATCATCCCCATGGCAAAATGTGCAAAATTGCAGTAAATTAAGATCTTGCCAAATCTCGCTTAGGGCCCCCAAATGGCTAGGGCCGGCCCTGCATGCATGCAGAGACAACCATCTCCCTAAGCTGTGACTATGGATGAGTGAGGAAGATTATATAAGGAGACAGAATACAGGAAGAAGATGACAACTACCTGTGAAAAGTAACTGTCAGTGTATTATTCGAGGCCTGTGCATTACTGCCTCTATGTCTATTAATATTATATAGTAGTTAACTGGCAATAGACAAAATCCCTCATTCGTATTACTGTGTATTGCTGGGTTGTGCTGCCACCCTGTGTTCTTAGTTCACAACTGTAGTTCACACTTGCAGCTTCTGTATACAGTCCAATACCAAGCTTTAGATGGACATCAATTCAATTCATCAAGTGGCTATAGGAGACATCTTAGAAATAGCATACATCTCTAATCTGTCAATAAAACCACAACCTATAATTAGACTACCTTTCCCTGAACAAGTAACATTTACATTGTATAATTGCACACAATAAGCATTAACGGATATACAGTGGGGAGAACAAGTATTTGATACACTGCCGATTTTGCAGGTTTTCCTACTTACAAAGCATTCAGAGGTCTGTCATTTTTATCATAGGTACACTTCAACTGTGAGAGACTCTAAAACAAAAATGCAGAAAATCACATTGTATGATTTTTAAGTAATTAATTTGCATTTTATTGTATTTGATACATCAGAAAAGCATAACTTAATATTTGGTACAGAAACCTTTGTTTGCAATTACAGAGATCATATGTTTCCTGTAGTCTTGACCAGGTTTGCACACACTGCAGCAGGGATTTTGGCCCACTCCACCATACAGACCTTCTCCAGATCCTTCAGGTTTCGGGGCTGTCGCTGGGCAATACGGACTTTCAGCTCCCTCCAAAGATTTTCTATTGGGTTCAGATCTGGAGACTGGCTAGGCCACTCCAGGACCTTGAGATGCTTCTTACGGAGCCACTCCTTAGTTGCCCTGGCTGTGTGTTTTTAAAGAAAAACTAACAGGTCTGTGAGAGCCGGAATTCTTACTGGTTGGTAGGTGATCAAATACTTATGTCATGCAATAAAATGCAAATGAATTACTTAAAAATCATACAATGTGATTTTCTGGATTTTTGTTTTACATTCCGTCTCTCACAGTTGAAGTGTACCTATGATAAAAATTACAGACCTCTACATGCTTTGTAAGTAGGAAAACCTGCAAAATCGGCAGTGTATCAAATACTTGTTCTCCCCACTGTATATACTGAACAAAAATATAAACGCAACATGCAACAATTTCAAAATGTTTACTGAGTTTTTAAATCTTTATTTTAACAGGGAAAAACAGACTGAGACCTGGATCTCTTTTATGGCTGTGCCCTGTTTAAACATGTTGCATGTACAGTTTTAGACATACAGACAAGAACATTTCAAACATACAAAACAAAAATTCAACAGAAACAATCACAGACAACATCATATTGATCCTCCATAACATTTTTAAAATGGGCAAGGGACACTAGAGTGTCTAACTTAAGTTGGATCTGCAGTTTGTTCCATAAATAAGGTGCAAAGGAACTGAAGGCAGTCCTACCCAACTCTGTGGAGACCACAGGAGTCTCTAATGTAATCCACATCTGTGATCTGGTTTTAAAATTAGTATATCTAGTGGAAATTAATGATGATATATATGGAGGTAGTTTCAAAAGAAGTGCTTTATAAATAAACAAGCGAGCATGTTGCTCTCGCCTCACAGATAGAGAGGCCCAACCCACATGTTGATATAGGATACAGTGATGAGTTTAGTAACTATCACCCGTGATAAACCTGAGTGCACAATGGTAAATAGCATCCAGGGGTTTTAATGTCTTTGTCGATGCATGCATATAGATAATATCACCATAATCTAAAACGGACATAAAAGTAGCCTGCACAATTAGTTTTCTATTTACGGAGGACAGACAAGCCCTGTTTCTATAAAGGAACCCTATCTTGAATTTGAGCTTTTTTCCCAATTCAGTAACATGTTTTTTAAAAGAAAGCCTATCATCTAACCATACCCCTAAGTAGTTATATGCAGAGACATGTTTGATTTGAGTACCATCCAAGCTAGTGATTACAAAAGTGTTTCTAATTGAGAGTTTATGACATTTGTTTTCTTAGCGTTTAAAACAAGTTTAATCTGTAAAAGAGACCCCTGTAGTATCCTAAAATCAGACTCCAACTGCATTAAAGCTTGGTCCGCTGTTGGAGCAATAGAGTACATCAGTGTCATCTGCATATAAATGGAATTTACAATATCTGACATCATCACCAATATTGTTTATATAAAGTGAGAACAATAGTGGGCCAATTATTGAACCCTGAGGGACCCCTTTAAGTAACTGTAAGGGGTCAGACTTGACCCCGTCGACCATGACGGCCTGAGTTCTATCTTTAAGATAGTCATAAAACCATCGACAGGCATCAGTGCCCAGTCCTATAGATGACAGCTTACTCAAAAGGATAGCATGGTCTACAGTGTCAAAAGCTTTTGACAAATCTACAAACAACGCAGCACAGTGCTTTCTATCATCTAAGGCATTTGCAATATCATTTACAACAAGCATAGTGGCCGATGTGGTACTGTGTTTAGATCTAAAACCAGATTGATTGGTGCTAAAAATACTGTTAACAGAAAGAATAGATTGTAACTGTTTGTTGACTATAGATTCTAGGATCTTTGCCAGACAAGGGAGCCTAGAGATGGGTCAAATCACTACAGTTCATATAAAGAAATCAGGGCAGGGGCGCAGCCATGGGTGGGCCTGGGAGGGCATAGGCCCACCCACTTGGGCTTTATTACAGACAGAAATACTCCTCAGTTTCATCAGCTGTCCGGGTGGCTGGTCTCAGACGATCCCGCAGGTAAAGAAGCCGGATGTGGAGGTCCTGGGCTGGCACGGTTACGCGTGGTCTGCGGATGTGAGGCCGGTTGGACGTACTGCCAAATTCTCTAAAATGATGTTGGAGGCGGCTTATGGTAGAGAAATGAACATTACATTCTCTGGCAACAGCTCTGGTGGACATTCCTGTAGTCAGCATGCCAATTGAGACATCTGTGGCATAAAGCTGCACATTTTAGAGTGGCATTTTATTGTTCCCAGCACAAGGTGCACCTGTGTAATGATCATTCTATTTAATCAGCTTCTTGATGGATTATCTTGGCAAAGGAGAAATGCTCACTAACAGGGATGTAAACAAATTTGTGCACTAAATTTGAGAGAAATAACCTTTTTGTGCGAATGGAACATTTCTGGGATCTTTTATTTCAGCTCATGAAACATTGGAGCAACACTTTACATGTTGCATTTATATTTTAGTTCAGTGTATATATATGTCCATCTCTCTCTCAACCGCAACAGCTGTCTCAACCTCTGAATGCTCGGCTATGAAAAACCAACTAACATTTACTCCTGAGGTGCTGACCTGCTGCACCCTCTACAACCACTGTGATTATTATTTGACCCTGCTGGTCATCTATGAACATTTATACATCTTGAAGAACGATCTGGCCTTAATGGCCATGTACTCTTATAATCTACACCCGGCACAGCCAGAAGAGGACTGGCCACACCTCAGAGCCTGGTTCCTCTTTAGGTTTTTACTAGCCACTGTGCTTCTACATCTGCATTGCTTGCTCTTTGAGGTTTTAATATAGGCTGGGTTTCTGGATAAACACTTTGTTAAGACTGCTGATGTAAAAAGGACTTTATAAATACATTTGATTGATTGACGGTGCATTTAACTACATGCAATAAGCATGTCTGAAGGTCAAGACAAAGCAAGTGGAGCTGAAAGAGGAGCAATACGTCACTGAAACAATGTTATGATACCCTTCTGCCACCTAGTGGATAATAGCTATACATACAGCTTCACTTGGAAGTGATTTGATATCCTCTCTCTTATAGCGCTGATCAGTCATGGAGGACTAATATCGTTGATGTCAAGATTACATTTTAGAATGAAAACACCAAAAAGGCTATATATTAAAAGATTGTTTTATTCACAATAGAAGTGTAACAAATATAGTTTATGAAATTTTTTGCTGCTCATTAATATTATTTAATACATAAATTCATAAGTTTTATATAAATGTAGAATGGACTATTTACATTTTAATAATAAGAAAAAAAAACGAGAAAGAAACAGAACAGAACAATTTCCCACAAAATTAAAATAGCATATTAACCAAAATAAACTATGTGCAATGGAATGATTATCAGCAATATTGTACAGTTTACATTTCTGAGGTTGTTTCACGAAACCATTAACAAGAGATTCACAAATAAAAGGCATTGTAATGCGAGAGATCGTCAACACAATATTCAACCACAAAGTCGATTGGAAATGAACAGCACGTCTTCTAGTCTGCGTATTGAAAGAAAGATGAAAGGAAATGTGTCATGTTTCTCAGTATCACTACGAGTCATCTCTTCTGCTCCCTAAAGCTGCAACAGTCAAGAGGAGACACTTAGAGCCAATATAGGCTTGATCCGAAAATGTGTTCGGAGGCGCTGTATGGATGGTGTGACGCAATTGCGGCGCCTCCAGAGGCACTCAAGAGGCCACATTGAACTCTGTACTGCATCGCTGTGCGCCTCTGAAGTGTTGTAACAATACGGAAGCCTCCGTACAGCTCCACATTGACATGATTGGTTGACGGTAGGTGAAGGCGGGAGGTCCTGTATAAACAAAAACTCACTTCCTTGACAGCTTCCTTCACAACAGCTCTGCGCTGCTCCGCAAAGCACACAAAGTATGAATGCCCAGACTTCTGCAGAGGCCGTATCACTGTAAATGCTGCACGGCCAATGCAGATTGACCATGCAGCGCCTTTTAGGCTCTCAGAAAAGGTGAATGCAGCAATGTCATATCTACAGTGTCTAGTGAGTCTGAATGGCTGCCATAATGAACTAGGTGGCAGGGGGATCTCAGCGTATATGGACATCACAGTTTCCCTCATTAATATTGCTTCCTCCAGTAAGGTAAACAGGTATTATTATGACTTTGTCTTAATAAAGAATAGTAGAGAAAGCTGAGGCTGCCCTACTGGGCGTTTCAATAGGAGCTCTGGAAGAGTGTGGCTCCAGCAGTGGGCTGATATCAGTGAGGCTCCTTAAACCTTTGGTCTATTTTCTATTGTCAGAATATTACTTCAACAAACATGAAGGCCCTTCAAGACCTCTTGATCCTACCCCATCTATTTCCCAATAAGATGTATGGGAAGCCATGCGTTTTAGCAACATCAGCGCCCCCTGTCTGTGAAAGTACACTACTGAAGAACAGAACCTTTTGACTAAGGTTTCATACTAACACACTCCTCTACGATGAGACAACTGAGGGAGTTTAGATGGGTCCTGTGGTCACCTGAACATCCATGTCTGAGTATCCATAAACTTCCATGGTCCTGAGTGTGTTTTAGAGTGTGTGTAGTGTGAGCGTCTATGTATGATATGTCCCGTATGTGACCATTTCAATCTATTTGTCGCCTTTTCTTTATTAAGTATTCAGCATGTTTACATGTTCATATGTGAGTGTATTTCGTCCAGTGTAGTGAACAGAGAACCTTACTTGCATCTTCTCATTGCATTTCAACACAACTAAACAACTCCTCTTGTGCTTCCTCTTATTCTCCTGAACTGACTAACAGCTTCCTCTGATGGGTACCACGACACATTCCTTCAGCATTTTGTGCTTTCCAGAAGAAAGGAATCAACAGACAAATCAACAAATTAAGAACAAAGGCAAAATAATCTTACACTTCACATTTGATGGTACATTCATACGATGCATTCGTTCCTTATGATTGACTCCCAAGTTCTTGGTCTGACTCTGCCCTTGTCTCCCCCACACTGTCTCCCCCCACTCCCAAATAATCCACCAAACAACAACACAGTGCCCTCTCCACAGTGCCACCTAGGGGCCTGATCCCAAACCTTCCAATGTACTACGGAATAAATTATCAGCAAATCAACTATTTTACATCACATGGATTCATTGTCTCTACCACCTCTAATAAAGAAAAACAAAGAAAAACACACATCAACTTTGTCAATTTAAGAACAAAGGAACATGATGATGGAGTTGGGAAATAAAGTGAGCTCTGACAAACTGACTAGCTGACTAGCTGAGCTCTGACAAACTGACTAGCTGAATTAATTGATGACATGTTGATAGAAGGGATGAAATCTACTGTCCCCACACGTTCCATATTTCAGGAGGAAGGGACCAAGCTAAATGGTAAACGTGTCCACTTCATTAACTGAGAGGTTGTCCTCAGTGCAGGTCTTTTCCCCATGATGTCATCCCCTTTATTACCCTACTGCGATCTGCTACACTCAACTGACTGGAGGACTGGACTGTTGTAGTACTGGTTGTCCAACACTAGATGGCAGTGTGGTAGAGGTGGTGATAAAACCACTCCATGCCAATTCCACCTGGACCATCTGCTACCTACCTACCAGACTACCTGTATAAATAAAATCCTTGCAATTTGCCTGAACTGCTTATTCGAGAGACCATTTTAGACTGAAAGGCACTATTTTGACTGGATTTCAGCTATAGCGCAGGTGAGAATCAAGCTCTGGGTCTTTAACAGAAATCCACCTAAATGGTCCATTGTTTAAGTGCAACTAAAATCATATTTACGATAAGAACAACACAAATGAGATAATATGTTGATTGACATAACCTCTGTTTTCAGTCACACCCACAATCACATACCCGAAATGCATGGAAAGAAAGAAAATGATAAAGCTGTACTCAAATCAGTATGGCTTTTTTGAATGACGGTGAATCTTACAGCGTAGTAGTGTCCTGTTCTCCTCACAGAGGAGGGTAGATCCTACAGCCTCTACAGCACTGGGAGGGGAGCATGCAGACGGATTGCTATCTCTAGAAGATGACAAGACAAGCACTCATGGAGGTGGTGGTTCTGAGTGGTGGTTCCCAGTGCCCAGTAGAGGGCAGTCTGGGTCATGAGAGGCAGGCAGCCCGGTCGGTTTACATCTGGTCTGATCATGGACTCATAAACAGGAGAGAGTCCAGTCCACTAGGGGAGTGGCCTGCCTGGGTGAGCTCCACCCACGGTGGGGGTGGAGTAAAAGAGACAGCTCCGCCTACTGCTCAGAGAGGGAGGGGTTAGAGGAGTTCCTTGATGGGTGGGGTCAGGTCAGGGGGTGGTCCACTCTACTCCAGCTGGTTGGGCTTGTCTGTGTCTGTCATCTCCTTCTTGATGACAGGGAGAGGGTGGGCCTCGGTGTTGAACACCCAGTGCTCGAAGGGAAGATGGTCGTCATCAGAGAACAGCAGGAACAGGTATCTGAGGGAAGGAGAGCGAGACTCAATTTAGCTCAAACACTCATTTCTGATCAACATGAGGCCCTAAGAGATCCCAGATATTTATATCAACAACCTCCACTCCTAGTTGTTGTCCATGAGTGCATCAGTCTGAGAGAACATCTACTAGATGTCTGAGAGTGTCAGAGAGGACGGTGGGCCCAAAACCAACTCAGGGAACAAACAGCTCAGCAACTCTCCCATGCCAATATTTTCTCTGCCAAGCTTGGGATGAGCCAAGCCAACAATGTAGAATAATGAATAAATTAAAAAATCCTGCCGCCTGCCAAAAGCTATTAAGCTCGGCGTGAAGTTTTTGCGAGTGAACCAGTCGCAAATGAAAAGTTGAGCCCAGCAGCAGCAGTTGGAGGAGTGCAGGTAGGCCTATACCTTAAAAGTCCTTAAATCAGGTGCAGAGGTGACACTCGTTAAAATTTACAGACTATAAAATGGACAGGGGTTGGATGACGCCACACCCGCCCTCCATTTCCAGAGGGAGAGGGAGACGGAGAAGCAGAAGCAGAGTAGTCTGGGCGATTAGTGATTTTTGAGATCTGTTCTGTTTCGGTTCGATTATTAAAAAAGTAATTACGGTTTTCAATTTCGATTATTTGGGTTGAATGCTGTAAAAACATAGAATAAAACAATTAATAAAAGTCCCATGATGGTAGTGACTGCCCATTACTGCTTATCACTTATTAACCATCATTTATTTACATTACTTTAATAAAATATTTCAGTTGTTGTGTATATTACATTTGTTTTATTTGATGACTTTATTATTTCATTCCAAGTCATCATCTCATCTCTATAGAGCTGCTGCCTATGCTGTCTGACAAACTCACTATTTTGTAGTTCTTCAAAGTAAATAAGGCATACTTTTATGACTGCTGAATACCAACTATCAATCACTTTGATGTATTTTCAGGTAGAGATACCTTGTGAAGCAACAGCTGCTCCCTATATCCCTTCAAGATCGCACATTCTTCTGCCTCTTCCGTAGTGGACATAAAAGAAACAAGAGACCTGACAAGTAGATGTGCAATGGATTATGGTCATTGTAGTTAATTACCATGTTTTATGCGCTAAACTATGTATAATATAGGCCAATCCGGTTAATTGCTTAGCACTAAAGCAGAGAGAGAGGAGAGTTAGAGAGACAGGTGGTGGCTCCAGACGCCAACAGAGAGGAATGATGAATAAAGGACAAGGGTGGTAGAGAGTCCATGCCCTCCTCCTAACATCCTACAGTGGTGCTCTCAGTCATATCTCCCTCTCTCCCAGACTCCCACTATGACTGACTCTCATTCCATCAAACTTTCTTTGCTGACCGTACATTAAGATAACAGGCAGACTAAACCAGAACAGGGCACAGCTCCGGGCAGGAACTGACTGTCTGTCTCTCTCTCCATCACTGCTGTTTAGTCTGTCCACCTCCCATTGCTGACTAGAACAGTTAAACCAGACCAGACTAACCAGTTGCTGACTAGAACAGTTAAACAAGACCAGACTAACCAGTTGCTGACTAGAACAGTTAAACAAGACCAGACTAACCAGTTGCTGACTAGAACAGTTAAACAAGACCAGACTAACCAGTTGCTGACTAGAACAGTTAAACAAGACCAGACTAACCAGTTGCTGACTAGAACAGTTAAACAAGACCAGACTAACCAGTTGCTGACTAGAACAGTTAAACAAGACCAGGCTAACCAGTTGCTGACTAGAACAGTTAAACCAGACCAGACTAACCAGTTGCTGACTAGAACAGTTAAACAAGACCAGACTAACCAGTTGGTAATGCGCGTGACTAACCAGTTGGTAATGCGCTGACTAGAACAGTTAAACAAGACCAGGCTAACCAGTTGCTGACTAGAACAGTTAAACCAGACCAGACTAACCAGTTGCTGACTAGAACAGTTAAACAAGACCAGGCTAACCAGTTGCTGACTAGAACAGTTAAACAAGACCAGACTAACCAGTTGCTGACTAGAACAGTTAAACAAGACCAGACTAACCAGTTGGTAATGCGCGTGACTAACCAGTTGGTAATGCGCTGACTAGAACAGTTAAACAAGACCAGGCTAACCAGTTGCTGACTAGAACAGTTAAACCAGACCAGACTAACCAGTTGCTGACTAGAACAGTTAAACCAGACCAGACTAACCAGTTGCTGACTAGAACAGTTAAACCAGACCAGACTAACCAGTTGCTGACTAGAACAGTTAAACCAGACCAGACTAACCAGCCCAAGGCACAGCAAGGGGCAGGAACATTGAGTGCATCACAGTCACTAATGACACACTGTTAGTCAACAGTCAAATTCCCCTCCCACCAGCCCCCAGCGTTCTCAGAACCCAAGTGATTCTCAGAACTCAAAACCTCATTTTACTACACTAGGAATGCTGTTACGTCTCCTAAAACTGGGAACAAGGAGAACATGCGAGAGAGCTGTGGGCCGCTTCGCGTTTAGCTTTTGATCTGGCAGAGCTTGTTAATGCAGTCGACCACGCGCATTACCAAGCCCACAGCACAGCCCACCTCCCTGGGAAGGAACGGGAGGAGACTACTACAGCAAAGCAAACAGCCAAACAGACAGCTTTACATGGAGTCATTACTGCTAATGTGACCTCACTCAAAGGGAGGAGGACCCTGGCCAAGAGGCTGAGAGAGATGGGGAGAGGGAGGAGAGAGAGGGGAGGGGAGACAGGAAGAGACAGGGCGAGAGAGGAATAGGTAAAGAGAGGGAGAGGAAGAAAGAAGGGAGAAAGAGAGAGCCAGAGCCTAAAAGATGGATTTCGCAAGCATTAGTAAACGAGGCATTTGGGGAGGCCTGGCATTTGGAGAGACCCTATTCGCCAAATTGCAGCACTTTCCAACACCATTAAATGAAATGCTAGAGAAGTTTGAAAGGCTCTATTAGGTGGTGGGACTCGCACAACATTTCATATAAGCATAAGTCAGAGAGGCAGATTAGCTGAGGTGTTTGGGGGTTTGGGTAAAAAATGCAAAATAACACCAAAATCAAAGTGCCACAGAGTTATTTACTGCACAGGAGAGAAACAGGCACGTATTTGTTATGGTTGCTGCTGTGGTTGTTAACTGTTACAGCAAGACTTCCTCACTTACCCCTCTCGGACACTTTCTCTCCCAACCTTGAACCTATATTTTTTTCCTGTCTCCCCCAGGTCCCCACTTCTTTCCATCTCTCTCTCTCTCCATCTTCCTACCTCTCTTTCCATTTCCTTTTCTCCCTCTCTCCTGCGTGCAGCTTGGTGTTATCGGACTGAGTCACCATGACGTGGCTGTGAATACAGCCCCTAGCCCCCAGAGCAGAGCAGTGTGGGGACACAGACCAGGGACAAAGAGCCTTTTGACCTCTTTATAAAGGTCACACCAGAGTGCTTTGACAAGGCTCCCACAGGAGGGGAGCAAGACAACACCACTGATACGCCATAGTAACCATAGAGAGGGGGGTTAAATCTCTCCAAGACCAGGATTAGACTGGACAATAGACAGAGAGACCCATCTATATACGCCAGTAAGAGATACGTTACAATGAGCCTATCTCACTAGACCCACATTCTATGGTCCATCTAACCGCCCAGGCATTGTGCTGTTATCAATAGTGAAAGAGGAGGAGAGTGCGAGAGAAAGGGAGAGAGAGAGTTTCAGAGAGCGAGGGTATAAGGGCTCAGTAAAAGCAGTCTGCCTGCCTGCCTCCTCTTATCTGTCTCTGTGTGTGCTATCTCTGAGAAGACTGCTGAGGTCCCTGTAGTCCACAGCACACTGTGCTAGCAGCAGCCTGCCTGTCTGTCTGTCTGAGCCGGCCGTGACAAGACAATACACACAGGACGTCAGTTATTTCTCCTCAGAGGCCAGCAGGCACAGCACAGACAGAGGTGGAGTGAGTACTCAGTGGGGGAAAGACATCATTCTACTTCTGATCTGTTTTGAAGTGTTCAAACAAACTGAATGTCAGGAAGCTGTCAGAGAACACAAAACACAGAGACGTGTCTGTTTTTTAGGGTGTGATCAAATACTAGAGCAGGTTTATGATGTCATGGTGTCATGAAACAAAATGTAGGTGTTGACTCTCTTTACCAGGCAAACATTGCCTGAATACACACAATGTTCTATATGGCCTTGTAATCTCGGTTAACCCAGAACTAAAGTCTCATGTAATTGGTCAGCTTTTTGATTAAGTTCTGGGTCCATACGTGTTAAAGGGCAACTCCACCACTTTTTCAACCTAATTTTCATTATCTCTAGCACAATGCCAGTGTCAGCATATGTGAAAATGGCGCATTTCTATGTTTTGTAGAAACAAATATAAAGATAAAACAATAAAAGAAAGAAAGAAACACGCCGTTTTCACGTGACTCGTTTCAGGAAACTAGGCGTATGTCATGCGTCACTAGTTCACAGGAGAGCCATTTGAACGTAAACATTATTTTGTTTATCAAAATGCGTTTTTTGCCATTTCTGGAACATGTGAACTTTCATGTGCCTTAATAACAAACTTGTATGTCATCTGTAAATATGAATAAAATTGTTAAATTACGAGCCTAGTTGGTTTAGCCACGGACAAAGAGAGGAACCTTCCCGCTAGCCATGATTGGCTGAGATAATGGGTGGGCTGGACATGCAGAGAAATGAGTTTGGATTGGTCTGCCATGTAGCGCGTTTCTGTCTATACATGAGCTACTCAGTATGTGTAGGTCATCTTTTTTTAACGCAGCTTTTTTGAACAATCTCACGAAGAACTGCAAAAATGTTGCTAATGCTCTACACTTTCTGGAGGACTGAGTTTTGAAATCATGCCCGGTTGATGCAGAGTATGATCGCTAAGGAAATTGAGAAAATTCTGGCGTTTGATTACAAATATGAGGAGGGCGTCGAAAACAGAACACACAGAAGGCTGTTGTATAAAACACCTGTCTCTGGATTACATCTTCAAACTAAGGGCAACCATGGCATCCGTGACAGAGAGGGAAAAGTGTTCATCTATGTATACGGGTAAGAGTCTAGCTAACTACGTTTTCAGATATTATACGTTTCTAATTTTCTCAGAAAGTCATTATCATTGCAAGTTAAACAGTACTGTTAAATAGCTAGCTAACGTTAGCTGGCTGGCTCGCTAGCCAACATTACGTGTATGATCTGTGTAGTAATATTCGTATCTCAGAGCCATTTGCATTGCTAGTTATAGCCCAATGTTTGCTAACTAGCTAACATTGAACCTAGTTGGTTAGCTTTAGCTACAGATTTACACAGTTTACAACTTCTGTATCCTGTGCATGTGACAAATAAACTTAGATTTTATTTGATATAGTGTGTGTTTACCATGTGAAGAACAACATGACCTGCACCAAAGTCAAATTAGGATATAACGTTAGGCCAACAAGACAGTGTCCAAGTTCTAAAATTCTCAGGTAGAATGCCCTGCTTTCATTTCTTCACACTCACAACCGTAAGCTATATTCTGTAACTAGCTTGTCATTAACTTGTAAATAAGGATCTTGTTGTGAGTTTATTTTCCTGTAATAATTAATACAAATTAGCTAAAGTAAAGACGTTGTCAGCTATATGATACGGTCATTATTTGAACTGGTTAGCTAGCTAGCTAACAAGCTTTTAGTTGCCTGTTTTGCTAGATAGACATATACTAAATTAATTTTTAAACGGATGAGTTTATTGCTGTTAAAATAAACTAGTTATGCTATTTTGGACCACCAGCCTGCCGTTTTTGTGTTTATACTTTTTCATAACGACAAGTTTGATGTCGGACGACAATAGAATGTTAATGATGTCACTGCGACAACTGATAGACGTAGATAGACATAAACCAGCCTTTAGTCTTGAAATCTTTGGTTGTTTACACTACCATACTCACTTTGTTTAGCACATGGCCTCACATGTGAATCCTTAAAGAGATGGGTGGGGCTAAGGCTTAAGAGGTGTGAACGCCGCTGAATGGGTGTAGACAAAGAAGAGCTCTCCAGTAGGTGTACCAAAACATTAAAGGGCCATTTTTTCAAAAGTGGGGTTACAAGTTTATCAACTTTCAAAGCAGAATTACTTTCTTATTGTTCCTCAACTGTAGTGTATGATATACTATTTCTAGCTCTGAGTCTCTACTTTTATCCAATGTAAAAAATTTTTTTTTCAAATTTTGCTATATAAGACCGAATCCAGCTGGTCGGTCACATATGTAGACACTGGTTTGGTGCTGGAGATCATGAATATGACGTTGAAAAGTGGAAATATTGCCCATTAAGAGAAGAGATGAAGAGATGCTAAAACGAGGAGCGGAACCGGAACGAGGAGCTCTAACCTCTCTCTTAGCAAGTTACGGGCCGAATGTCCCCTCCCCTTCTGAAATTCGAAAGATGCGAACACCTGCGAAATCATGATTCGTCCAAATACCCAGTGAAGAAAAACCCAAACACCTGAACTACTGCTTCTCTTTATCCCATGCATCCCATTTCGTCCCAACAGATTCTACAGTACCAGTTATGTTTACGTAGATCTGTCCAGGAGAGAATAATGGCCTCATAGGGAGGACAATTACTTCTAAACTTACGTATCCATTATATTGTCAAACAAATCCAATACTATAGTTATTCAAGGAAAAGGTTCTGGGGGGAGGACGTATGATTACAAGGATGCCAAAAAACCTGATAGATTTTCTGACAAGATCGATTTTTATTCCTCTCTAATGGCAAGGCCAAACTGTCAATGCTATGTCTCCAGATGGCTCTAAGCAGAGTAAGATGACAATGTGTGTGTGTGTTAGGGTCTTACTTGAGTGTTTCTGCCAGGTAGAAGCTCTGCTGGACGTCGTCATGGTTGGGGCTGGAGGCGTAGACGTCCCTCACTCCACTGTAGCCCCCCTCCACACGACAGTGCTTCTCCAGAGCCTGAGAGAGATGGAAAGAGAGAGAGAGAGAGAAAGAGAGAGAGTGAGATAGAGAAAAAAAGAGAGAGAGAGTGAGAGAACAGAAAATAGAGAGCAAGAAGAGGGAGAGAAAAGGTGAGAGAGCGAGAACGTAGGTTGAAAAAGTTGACGGTTTCTTATGGCAGTGTGTTGTAGATGTATGCACGGTGCTAGCTTGTTGTTGAGCCAGCATATTTCCCTTCAGCGTGGCTGCTCTGCCTGTGGGTGGGGGGAAGAGGAGAGGAGAGGAGGCTGCATTAGGCACAATGACTAGGGGAGAAAATGGGCCTGAGGAGGATGGAGCTGGGGCTGCAGCGTTCACACATCCACTCTGGCTGAACAAGGGTTGAGGGCGGGAGGAGGGAGGAGGAGGTATCTGCAGGCAGGCAGAGAGGCAGGCAGGCTCCAGATCATATTTATGGCTAACACAAGGCCCAGCAGAGGTAATCTCATGTCATTAGTGGATACAACTGCATGGTTCTGGGATCTGAGCAATCAGCATTCAACATCGCCACTGTTCTGTTCTGATCTGTTGCAGCATGGCAATGATACATCAGAGACAGAGAGAGAGAGAGTGTGGTGAGGAAGGAAGTGTCTCAGAGGTTTTGGAGACTACTGTGCTCAAAACTAGCGGTGCATAGACCTGAATGAGTCTACAAATCACAGTGAACAGGGGTCTATTGGCATACAGAACCCTTTTCACTGTCAATGATCTAAGAGGAAGAGTCTCTTCTCAGTGGAGCCTATGAGGGGACATGGTGACACAAACATGACAGAAAGGACTGTGGTGGGATAATTCTGAAGGATGATGGGTACTATAGTTCTCACCTGCACAGCCTCCCAGCCCCACTCCCTGTACTTGGGATCGTGGGTGAACCTCCACATGTACATGTAGGTCTCGATGACCTCTGGCCTCAGGATGAAGTACTTCTCGTTCTGCCGTGTAGCGATGGCCTCCACGCCGCCGTCAAACCTGAACCCCTCCGGGCCCAGCTTCAGGGCTGGAAGAGTGGAACCAAGGAAGAAGACATCATAATGAAAAACCCCAAACCAGGTCTAGGAGAAGGTGATGAGCACAACAAAAATATCTACAAAATAACAAAATATTTTAACCTGGCTGACACTACGCTCTACCTACCCAGCAGCCCCCCTGGCCTCAGAGAGAAACCAGGCTCAACGCTCATTGATCTTTCATTTCACACTGGCTTGCTCTGAAGAGGAGTGTGTGGGGTGTGTGTGTGAGAAAGTGTGTGCTGTTGTTGAGTCCCACACCTCCTTTTGTCTGGGCTTCAGAACTAATACCACCTCACCTGGGAGGAAGAGTTTATTAGCCTACCCCTGCTGTAGAGGGAGACAGGGCCACTGATTTGCCCCAGATGAGGGGGTCAGTCAGACTCACTGGTGCGGGCGTAGGACTCATGGCAGGTGCGGGCGATCTCTGCGGCCTGCTCCATCTGGTGACCCGTCTTGTCCTCGGGAGCTCCATCGGCCCCCAGGGCAATCATGCCTCCGGCGAAGCACGTCAGGTGACCCATCTTGTGCTCCAGCAGGCCACCCTTCCACTCAGCGATGTACGTCAGTCCACCGCTGGACTTCCTCATCAGACTGGTCTCAATGGCCTGGAGGACAATGATAAGAACCGCAGACAGGTGAGCAAACTATCCACCTCCAGTCCCAGACAGGGGCCATTCCCCCTACAAATGGAGTGGACCCTTCCGGAACATGAATAAATACCACCCAAACAGCATTGTGAAGCTTGATAAAATGGCTGCTGTTTGAAAACCAGGGCTCCCAGCTGGTGGCCAGTGTTATGTATTTGCTGGGGTGGCATGGACACAGAACGCTGCTCCTATTTGTCCCTGGCTTTTACTGTAGACAGGAGGGCCCCTTTATCCTGAGACATTCTAGAATGGCGGGCGCGTTCCATCCACGGCGAGACATGACTACAGGAGGATCACAAATTATTCAGAACGGGCGGCCCGTCTCCCCCGCTAGCCACAAAGCAGGTGTCCAGTACAGTAACATCACATGAATGACAGACAACACGGTTATTACACGGGCCATTACCGATATAGAGAGAGTAATAATCCTACCTTTTAACATAGGGAATAAATAAGTGCAGCGAGTCGACGGCAGCTTCAAACGCTACACTATCCCAGGTGCATTCTCTGATGCGCCTCCTTGTTCATCGCTTCACTTGGCACATTTATTTCCATACTCATTGGGTTTGCTTTTCTCCAGCTGAGGGAAAACCCAAGAACATGTAATATTGCAAATCTCCCGAAAGTAAAGACGTTTTCAAAAGATTATTCAGATCTGTGCTTGTGTAGTGTGTGACCCATCATGTAAATGGGGCCGTCTATATGCGGCTGGGCATTGCACGCCGCGTTTCGCCACAGAAAACCAGCTGATTAATATTCTCCTAAACTGGTTATTTCATTTCCTTTGGTCTCTTTAAAGGCAGCCTATATCCTGTTTAGCAACAGCCCAGCCTGTTCCTGCTGAGAAGAAGAAAAACTCAGGCCATTTCCTTCAATCTCTGCCTCTGACTACTAGTGCTTCAAGAACAGATAAAGCATATACACTGCTCAAAAAAATAAAGGGAACACTTAAACAACACAATGTAACTCCAAGTCAATCATACTTCTGTGAAATCAAACTGTCCACTTAGGAAGCAACACTGATTGACAATAAATTTCACATGCTGTTGTGCAAATGGAATAGACAACAGGTGGAAATTATAGGCAATTAGCAAGACACCCCCAATAAAGGACTGGCAGGTGGTGACCACAGACCACTTCTCAGTTCCTATGCTTCCTGGCTGATGTTTTGGTCACTTTTGAATGCTGGCGGTGCTTTCACTCTAGTGGTAGCATGAGACGGAGTCTACAACCCACACAAGTGGCTCAGGTAGTGCAGCTCATCCAGGATGGCACATCAATGCGAGCTGTGGCAAGAAGGTTTGCTGTGTCTGTCAGCGTAGTGTCCAGAGCATGGAGGCGCTACCAGGAGACAGGCCAGTATATGAGGAGGCCGTAGGAGCGCAACAACCCAGCAGCAGGACTGCTACCTCCGCCTTTGTGCAAGGAGGAGCAGGAGGAGCACTGCCAGAGCCCTGCAAAATGACCTCCAGCAGGCCACAAATGTGCATGTGTCTGCTCAAACGGTCAGAAACAGACTCCATGAGGGTGGTATGAGGGCCCGACGTCCACAGGTGGGGGTTGTGCTTACAGCCCAACACCGTGCAGGACGTTTGGCATTTGCCAGAGAACACCAAGATTGGCAAATTCGCCACTGGCGCCCTGTGGTCTTCACAGATGAAAGCAGGTTCACACTGAGCACATGTGACAGACGTGACAGAGTCTGGAGACGCCGTGGAGAACGTTCTGCTGCCTGCAACATCCTCCAGCATGACCGGTTTGGCGGTGGGTCAGTCATGGTGTGGGGTGGCATTTCTTTGGGGGGCCGCACAGCCCTCCATGTGCTCGCCAGAGGTAGCCTGACTGCCATTAGGTACCGAGATGAGATCCTCAGACCCCTTGTGAGACCATATGCTGGTGCGGTTGGCCCTGGGTTCCTCCTAATGCAAGATAATGCTAGACCTCATGTGGCTGGAGTGTGTCAGCAGTTCCTGCAAGAGGAAGGCATTGATGCTATGGACTGGCCCGCCCGTTCCCCAGACCTGAATCCAATTGAGCACATCTGGGACATCATGTCTCGCTCCATCCACCAACGCTACGTTGCACCACAGACTGTCCAGGAGTTGGCGGATGCTTTAGTCCAGGTCTGGGAGGAGATCCCTCAGGAGACCATCCGCCACCTCATCAGGATCATGCCCAGGCGTTGTAGGGAGGTCATACAGGCATGTGGAGGCCACACACACTACTGAGCCTCATTTTGACTTGTTTTAAGGACATTACATCAAAGTTGGATCAGCCTGTAGTGTGGTTTTCCACTTTAATTTTGAGGGTGACTCCAAATCCAGACCTCCATGGGTTGATACATTTGATTTCCATTGATAATTTTTGTGTGATTTTGTTGTCAGCACATTCAACTATGTAAAGAAAAAAGTATTTCATAAGATTATTTCATTCATTCAGATCTAGGATGTGTTCCCTTTATTTTTTTGAGCAGTGTATATAAAACATATACATTTTACAGCTACATTCTGTGAGTCCCGGTGGCCATATGTTCTCCCTTACCTCCAGCCAGGAGGGGATATAAAGCCTGACAGACAGACCTGGACAGAGGCAGGCAGCAGCACATCTTGTTCAGCACAGGCTGCTTCTCTTCTCATCAGGGGGGATAGAGAGCATGTAGGCTGGGCCGGCACTGAGGCGAGGATGCCAAGGAACCATTAATAAGAGAACAGAGTCTGTTCCTAACCAGCTGCCTCTCAGCATACCTCTCAGGCTGTCTGACCCAAATGGAGGATGGCTTGACGTGGCAATGGGGACCCTCTCGCTGTGGGTGACCTGCTTGTGGTGTCTCGCCCAGGTGGACGGCAGACAGGCGGATAGGTAGGCAGGTGTGGTGGGGAAACGAGGCTGGCTGGGAGGGGAATGGAGGAGGGAGGGTAATATCCTGGAGCAGTCTGGGTCCTTGTGGACCTCCGTACGGAGAAGAACGTTATTATCTCCAACAAGACAGGAGGATTGGCTCTAATGAAACAGAGTATTTGGCTGGCAGCAGTCAGAGCCCATCTCACCAGACAGAGCTCTGAGTCTGGCTAACCCCCATTCACTGACAGCCTCCTCCATCCCCACCTCCTCCAGCTCCTGTGGAGTGCAGTTAGTACATCACACTCAGAGATAACCCCTGCCTGGCGTAGCATGTCTTGGTTTCACATAGCAACCCACACAACTGGTACTGATTTCTGACTGACTGTTCACAGTCATTTAAGAAATGTAACTGTTGTTTTCACGCTTTCAATGGAGGTCAAAACAGCCTCTGAAAAGGTTTAGTCAGCGCTTCAGAATGTGCTGGAACTGTAGCCATTAAATCTCAGTAGGAGAGGAGAAAGGATGAGGAGACGAGACGAGAGTAGAGAAGAGGAGCAGAGGGGAGTGGGAAGGAGAGGATGGGATGGGAGTGGGGGAGAGGAGAGGAAAGGAAAGGAGAGGATGGGAGAGAAGAGAAGAGAGGTGTGTAGGCTAGGTAAGGTCTCTTGAAGGTTTACCTGCAGAGCGTCGTAGTAGAGCTTCTTGCCCTCCTCGTCCGTCTTGTCTGACATCAGCCAGGCCTTGAGCAGGTACTCATAGAAGCTGTCTCCCAGGCCGCCCACTGACACGTGATCTACAGGACAGAGACAACACAACAGATTTGAGCATCATGCTGGAGCCAGGATAATTTACCTATCTCATCTTGCCAGCAGCAGCCCTCCCTCCTCCTTCCCTCCGTGGCCTGCCTCACCTCAGGATGATGTATGGCCCAATGATGATGGCCATAATCTCAGCACCCGAGGCTGTTTACACAGGAAGATGGCCCCTTAATACCTGCTCAGTTTCAGAACCTCAGTGACAAAGGGACGTGTCTGGCATAGGCCTGGCCGAGGGGACGGGGATGCCTTTTCAAACAGAGTCCAACCAAGCTACAGAAGTAATGGGATTAGTCTCCTTTGATAGCTGATGTATGGAAGATGTCTGCAAGGGGGAGATTGGCACTCTGATGAGTTTATCAGCTCCCCCCGGCATGTCCCCGGTCACTGTCTGCGTGTATGTGTGTGTACCGACTGAGCTGTGCAGGATGCAGCAGCGATACCATAGCGGGGTAAAAAGAGAGACGGTCCCTGTGACAGTCAGTGAGGTGTGGGGCTGTGCTCCGTGTTGTGCCGGGTGATGTGCTCTCCTGTCCACTTCACTCTCTGTGAGGAATGAGTCTCCAGGGTCTGGGAGAGAGCCCCAGTCAAGCCAAGCTGCTGTTCATCATATTGATTGTCATGCCCCCTCATACATATGTATATGTCATTAACAGCCACAGCCTTGTTTGGGAGATATAGATTAGACGTCAGCAGTAATAAAGGGGACAGGACAGAGCTCCAGGGGGAGGCTGTAGTGGATCGTGGCCTTGCCCTGATAAGGGCTGTATTTCCTTGCTGACTGGGGTCGCATTGGCATGTCTGACTCAATACCACAGGGTTAACAGCAGGTCAGAGATGGAACACAAGGTCAACGATCTGATCATGGATCTATCTGATTGACAACACACACTCACATCAAATATACAAGTTATCCAGGCTCTGGACCTGGATAACAGGGTGATTGTGTGTGTTTGTGTTTGTGTGTGTGTCTGATTGAGGTTGCTGGGAGAGACATGATGGTGGCTTTCTCTAGGTGACTTGGTGTTATCACACCGATCCAGGGACAAATTAACTGCCTGCGAACTGAGGACTCAGACATCCCACTGTCTTGCAGCCCTGCAGTCTGATTGGACTGGAGATCTGATAGGATGTCCTTAATCTAACATAGCAGGCGTAAAAGAAATGCAAGAGCGGAGTTCCCACACCAGGTTTTCGGCAGAAAAGGAATCTAGGTTGAAGATAGCTGTATCCCTGAAAACTGGATGCATCTGGTTGTTTGCAACTCCGCTAACTGACCGGTCGAAAGATTTACGCAATTATTACCTGGATGAAAATGGTGGAGGGTCATGTTTTTTTTAATTTCAGTCAGGGGGAGGGTTTAGTATTTAATCCAGGGGAGGGTCATGTAATTTGTAATGAATTAAAATGTCAGCATTTTGGAATTTACTTACTGAATTCGACTTTGGTCTCTCTCACACACACACACACACAGACACAGACACACACACACACACACACACACACACACACAAATAAAATAGCGCTTGTTGTGATGACATACTGTAGGGAGCTAGTGCGCATCAGAAATGATGCATTCAAAACAACTGGGAACTCTGAAATCTCAGACTTCTGACATCAGTGTGTAAGAACTTGGGTAAACAAACAAACTCCGACTGGGAAAATCGTTTTGAACGGTCATCCAACTCTCGCATCTTTCTAAAGCTCCGATTTGAAGATCACTGAAGTCATGATTTGACCTGGGGTTTTTTTTCTTCGAGTTCCCAGTTCTCTTGAAAGCACCAAAAAACAACAAGCATGGCGTCACACACATACTTAAGGACCACAGCTCGTGAAACGTTATTTTCAAAATAATTTAAGGGTTTCTTGCAGTCGCTGTCCACTGAATAGAGTCTAGAAAAGTTCCATGTAATTTTGGAGTCAAAAGGAGATGGTTCTTCAATGCGGAAAAAAATGAATGGATTCAATCGTGTGTTGGAGGAGCTGCTACCGAATGGGGAGGATAACAGTCCAAGTGGATGGCTGGTCTATCTTTATTCCTACAAGTTGTTCTCCTTTTTCGAGCAATATGTTTATCCTAGGCTGCCTGTCATTTCATATAAATCTGATTTGTATCAAAATATTTCACTGTGTAATGAATATTGGGTAGGTCTATAGGCTAGGCTATTCACTGAAGTATTACACCTAATAATTCCTCTTTAGCTCTTGTTGTACACTTACACTATATATGCACAAAAGTATGTGAACACCCCTTCAAATGAGCTGCCCCGGTCAACTGTAAGTGCTGTTATTGTGAAGTGAAAACGTCTAGGAGCAACAACGGCTCAGCCGCGAAGTGATAGGCCACACAAGCTCACAGAACGGGACCGCCGAGTGCTGAAGCGCGTAAAAATCGTCTGTCCTCGGTTGCAACACTCACTACCGAGTTCCAAACTGCCTCAGGAAGCAATGTCAGCACAAGAACTGTTCGTCTGGAGCATCATGAAATGGGTTCCATGGCTGAGCAGCCACACACAAGCCTAAGATCACCATGCGCAATGCCAAGCGTCAGCTGGAGTGATGTAAATCTCGCCGCCATTGGACACTGGAGCAGTGGAAGCACGTTCTCTGAAGTGATGAATCACTCTTCACCATCTGGCAGTCCGACAGACAAATCTGTGTTTGGCCGATGCCAGGAGAATGCTACCAGCCCCAATGCATAGTGCCAACTGTAAAGTTTGGTGGAGGAGGAATAATGGTCTGGGGCTGTTTTCATGGTTCGGGCTAGGCTCCTTAGTTCCAGTGAAGGGAAATATTAATGCTACAGCATACAATGACATTCTAGACGATTCTTTGCTTCCAACTTTGTGGCAACAGTTTGGGGAAGGCCCTTTCCTGTTTCAGCATGACAATGCCCCCGTGCACAAAGCAAGGTCCATACAGAAATGGTGTGTCGAGATCAGTGTGGAAGAACTTGACTGGCCTGTACAGAGCCCTGACCTCAACCCCATCGAACACCTTTGGGATGAATTGGAACGCCGACTGCGAGCCAGGCCTAACTGCCCAACATCAGTGCCTGACCTCACTAATGCTCGTGGCTGAATGGAAGCAAGTCCCCGCAGCAATGTTCCAACATCTAGTGGAAAGCCTTCCCAGAGGAGTGGAGGCTGTTATAGCAGCAAAGGGGAGACCAACTCCATATTAATGCACATGAGATGTTTAACCACTTCAGCAACAAAGCAAGCAATGACATGATTTAAAAGAAGCGCAGGCTAAACAGCGTTTATTTTTGAATATCTACATTTAATTTAAATATGAGTTTCTATATTATACTTTTCATTAGGCTACATGTAGCCTACATTGATGTGTTATTTGCAGTTGTCACTATGACAATGAACACACCCTGAAGCATTGAATGGTCTGTGTTACCACCTTATGAGTAGGCCTACAGCGTTCAGTAGGACGCTTTGATCAGTTGATTGATAGGGGTAGGATACTGTAGAACGATAAACTTTCCTCTAGTGTGGATGCTCGCCAATGTAGTTAGTTATAGTCCTTGGTGTGGGCAGCCCTTAACTCTTAAATTGGTAAATTCCTCCCTTTAGCGGATAACATGAATATGGTGTGAATACAGCAGTCGTTTTCAACCACTGATTTGATAGAAATCACAACTGCAACATTGATAACCTACTAAAAAAGGGATTTAATAGTCCCTGCTATTTGGTTTTAATGATCATTTTGGAGGTGTAGGAGGGTAACGTTTTTTTTCAAATGCTCAGTGAGGGCCAGGTAGAAATATATTTTCCTCAGGGGGAGGGCCATCCATTTTCATTTTAAAGAGGTCTGATTATCTCCAGGTATCCCTCAATATAAATAACGTTCACTCCCTAAGGGAATGACTGTCGGCCATGTCATTGGTGTGATAGGATGACCGTCATGTCTGTGGGCCATGTCATTGGTGTGATACGATGTCCGTCATGACTGTGGGCTACGTCATTGGTTTGATACGATGTCCGTCATGTCTGTGGGCCATGCCATTGGTGTGATAGTATGTCCGTCATGACTGTGGGCCATACATGTCATTGAAGGGATAAGATGTCCATTATGTCTGTAGACCATGTCATAGGCAGCTCCACACATACAAGAAGACGTGACTGTCAGATACGTGGCACTAAGGGACACGTACTGATGGTTTATATTGAAACATCAACTACAACAGCATCCCCAGAGCTTTGATAGGCCGTCTATACTATGACAGAGAAACACAGACACTGAGAATGGAAAGACCATTTCTATGACATCACCCTCAGGTCTACTCTACCAGTAAACACAGATCACAAGTGACCTTTATGTAAAATATCCTCAGGTGGCAAATGGTTCTGGTGCGAACCTGAAAAATTGCTTTCCATTTTTTAAATCACATCCAACATTACCATTCCTATACGTCAGGCTATTTGTCAATTGAGTTGTTTTTCTTCTACTTGGAAATTCTTCCAGCTAACACTGACCATGTAGACCACATTAATCACTTAAAAAATATAAACATTTAGAGGTGCCTTTAGCAATGTTTGTCTTGGAATGTTCTCTATGTTTGAGAAAGGCTTGGTTTGGCATTACTGGTATAGTACAACTACCTTCCCTTAGTCAGTCAGCCATTCTCTCTCCCCCACCTGGCTGGCTCCCATCAGAATAGCTACTTGTAATGATAATTATAATAATACTACTACATGGGAATTAAATAGTGCTTTTCAAAGACCCAAAGATGTAGAGTCATCCAGAGAGACACAGGACTCTGACAGTACCCCCAACCTACTCCTCTCCACCCTGGCCTGGGTCACTACATCACTCTGCTGGGTGACCTGATGTCAACACCACCTATGCTCCACTAAATTATGGAGCTGCAAACTATACAAAAAATCCCTGTGGGATGGATCAAGTTGTCAGAGAGAATGAGAAACAATAAGGACGACTTCCTCCCCTCCCATTGATCTCTCCACCCAGTTTGACCCAGGGGCTGGACGCACAGCGGTCAGTCATTAGCGCTGAACCCTCTCTGACCCCCTGACCAGGACTACAGCAGAGACAAACACAGAGACAGTTAGTATGGGTATTCATCAGACGTGACATTTCAGCGAGGGCGTAGAGGGGTCATTCAATTACAGAGGGTCACACACACAAACACACAGTGGAGAGGGGGGAGGTATCGCACAGAATAGCAAAACAAACAACATGGCTAAGATATGCATTCAAATGAGTGTGTGTGATAGAGATTGCAGTGGGCCCATCAGGATGCTACAGCCAGCAGCGTATGGCTGTGCTAGGGACTGGTCTGGTCTGATTTGGTCTGTGCATCTCATTAACATTTTGTGCAGCTCAGAGACAAACACATTAGAGAGGGGATCCATGGAAGCTGCTGTCTGCTGGGCACAGGGCTGTCTGAGCACGGACACACTGCAGGGTTACTCCATCCCACTCACTGTGCCCTAGATTAGCGACCAGGCAATTCTTGGGGCTGAAGATAGTTTTGTCAAGAGGTGGCCTGGCTGGAGCTGGGTAATGTCACAGTAGCAGTTGCTCCATACCAGGGATGGGGGTACTGAACTGTTGGGGTGCCTTGAGTGGCATGAAGCCCATAACCAGTCAAA
The DNA here is from genome assembly GCF_964263955.1 of Coregonus lavaretus. Classification (NCBI taxonomy): domain Eukaryota; kingdom Metazoa; phylum Chordata; class Actinopteri; order Salmoniformes; family Salmonidae; genus Coregonus; species Coregonus lavaretus. Next base: position 23,717,423 of record NC_140018.1, read on the forward strand.
GGAGCAGGAGAGTTTGAGTGTGAGAGTGACTTATTGTGTGGAGGTATCAGGACAGAACTGTAGCGATAGAGGAGGACTAATTAACTTTAATGGCAGTATTCACCATGTTTAAGTACTGTCATTAGCCACAGATACTTATTTCTCCCTGATGTCCCTCACCCCCTGAGCAGCATTAAGTTACATAATCTCCTAATGCACAGCCCACTCAATCAGAAGTGCTCACATTGAACTGATGTGGCTCTCCCAGCTGTAAATACCTTGATAATTACAGGCTGTGGAACAGCGGTTGACAGCCACAGGTGAACCACTAATGGAAATGGAAAGGGGTGATATGGAAGAGAGGGATGAGAGTGGTGAAAAGAGAGAAGGATGGGCAAGATGGAAGACAGGAGAGAGAGATGGTTAAAGAGTGATGAAGAGGGAGGAGATGGGAGAGAGGGATGAGATGGAAGAGAGATAAGAAATAGGAAAGAGAGAGTGGAGAAAATGGTGAGAGGGGAGATAGGAATGAGACAGGAGGGGTGAGAGATGGTACGTGCAGAGAGGGGTGAGATGAGAGAGGGATGAGAGGGGGACTTACGTTGACCCCACTGTCCGCTGTTAGGGTTCAGGTAGTTGGGGTACAGTCCCTGGGGCTTATCCAGTCGATTCAGAACCTTCCGGATGTTCATGACCTAGGAGGAGGAGTAGGAAATTAGTTTCTACTTTCTCCCTGCAAATACCTCATTGCCGCCTAATCTTTCAGCAGCACGGCACAGTAATGCACTTTAAATGGCCTTTCTGCAGGGACGGCAGTTAAGGGAGGCATAAGAGAGAAAGAGGCCGATGGCTCAGAGCGAAAGAAGCCATTTACCTGCGGAACAGGCGTTAACATGAATAGTAATGAAGGTCGCAGCTATGAATAACCCCATCATCAGGCTGGCTGAGTGCTCAGTTACACTTGGTGTTAATGCACTGGAATGGAATGTGCTGTGGCTCCCTAGCTTTCACCTTCTCTGCGAAGGCTGGGTTCCCTGACAGCTTGGAGAGGTGCATGAACTCCAGGTGCAGGGTGCCGTACTCCGCCAGGATGCTGCTGCCTCCAGACGCCCACGGCCAGTTCCTCCCGATGCCACTGCAGAGACAACAAGACAACACAGTTAATTAAGTCACTTACTCCAAACACCGTTACAGCATAGAACACCAAACACAGTTCTACGAAACCTCAGGTCCTCCAAACATCACTGCAGAGGAAGAGAACATCAAGCATTTACTCATTCAAAACATTTACAGTGAGGGAAAAAAGTATTTGATCCCCTGCTGATTTTGTACGTTTGCCCACTGACAAAGAAATGATCAGTCTATAGTTTTAATGGTAGGTTTATTTGAACAGTGAGAGACAGAATAACAACAAAAAAATCCAGAAAAACGCATGTCAAAAATGTTATAAATTGATTTGCATTTTAATGAGGGAAATAAGTATTTTAACCCCTCTCAATCAGAAAGATTTCTGGCTCCCAGGTGTCTTTTATACAGGTAACGAGCTGAGATTAGGAGCACACTCTTAAAGGGAGTGCTCCTAATCTCAGTTTGTTACCTGTATAAAAGACACCTGTCCACAGAAGCAATCAATCAATCAGATTCCAAACTGTCCACCATGGCCAAGACCAAAGAGCTCTCCAAGGATGTCAGGGACAAGATTGTAGACCTACACAAGGCTGGAATGGGCTACAAGACCATCGCCAAGCAGCTTGGTGAGAAGGTGACAACAGTTGGTGCGATTATTTGCAAATGGAAGAAACACAAAAGAACTGTCAATCTCCCTCGGCCTGGGGCTCCATGCAAGATCTCACCTCGTGGAGTTGTAATGATCATGAGAACGGTGAGGAATCAGCCCAGAACTACACGGGAGGATCTTGTCAATGATCTCAATGCAGCTGGGACCATAGTCAACAAGAAAACAATTGGTAACACACTACGCCGTGAAGGACTGAAATCCTGCAGAGCCCGCAAGGTCCCCCTGCTCAAGAAAGCACATATACAGGCCCGTCTGAAGTTTGCCAATGAACATCTGAATGATTCAGAGGAGAACTGGGTGAAAGTGTTGTGGTCAGATGAGACCAAAATCGAGCTCTTTGCCATCAACTCAACTCGCCGTGTTTGGAGGAGGAGGAATGCTGCCTATGACCCCAAGAACACCATCCCCACCGTCAAACATGGAGGTGGAAACATTATGCTTTGGGGGTGTTTTTATGCTAAGGGACAGAACAACTTCACCGCATCAAAGGGACGATGGACGGGGCCATGTACCGTCAAATCTTGGGTGAAAACCTCCTTCCCTCAGCCAGGGCATTGAAAATGGGTCGTGGATGGGTATTCCAGCATGACAATGACCCAAAACACACGGCCAAGGCAACAAAGGAGTGGCTCAAGAAGAAGCACATTAAGGTCCTGGATTGGCCTAGCCAGTCTCCAGACCTTAATCCCATAGAAAATCTGTGGAGGGAGCTGAAGGTTCGAGTTGCCAAACGTCAGCCTCGAAACCTTAATGACTTGGAGAAGATCTGCAAAGAGGAGTGGGACAAAATCCCTCCTGAGATGTGTGCAAACCTGGTGGCCAACTACAAGAAACGTCTGACCTCTGTGATTGCCAACAAGGGTTTTGCCACCAAGTACTAAGTCATGTTTTGCAGAGGGGTCAAATACTTATTTCCCTCATTAAAATGCAAATCAATTCATAACATTTTTGACATGCGTTTTTCTGGATTTTTTTGTTGTTATTCTGTCTCACTGTTCAAATAAACCTACCATTAAAATTATAGACTGATCATTTCTTTGTCAGAGGGCAAACGTACAAAATCAGCAGGGGATCAAATACTTTTTTCCCTCACTGTACCTCAGTCAAAACCCCACCACACAAACATTCCCTAGAGCTCATGGCTCCAACTTACGTCAACCCTACACACATCAGTGGGGTCAAAACCGTTCTCCCGTCTTATGAATGTGACTTTAGATATAGTACTCATCTGTTTTAACTTCATACCAAATGAACTTAACTCTACAAAACCACACATTACTCCTCTGATACCATCTGTCCACAGTGTGTGACATTAAAATATCCACCACAGTGTGTATCCGGGCTGCCTGATAGTTTTTAAACAGCAGGCCCGGGGCAGAGCTGCCATTCTGAATTCTTTCTATTACACTGCTCCCCGTGTAACATTACTTCCCGAGTCGCCCTGATCGGGCCAGTGTGTCTATTAGGCCTAACACATTTCAGTCTGCTAAATGGTGCATAATCATTGACTTCCCAAATAATGACTAGTGTCACTTTTGTTATTCAAGCTTTTGTGTGAGAGACAGAGCACTGGGAGATTTCTGTCATTAACACTGCATGAATCAATCTGGCTAATACAGCTGGGCTGGAGGGACCAAAGGGTAAGTGCCAAAAACATATCCCTGTGTGTGTGTGTGTGTGTGTGTGTGTGTGTGTGTGTGTGTGTGTGCGCGCGCACGCTCTATGTAAATTGTATTTTACCCAGACTCCCAAATTGAACTGGCATCCCCTTGACTTCATTAGGAAAGCAAACTTGTTTATAAACATTAGTATAACTAATTTGACCTTTCTCTGTGCCAAGAATTGGGTTGAAGCTGTTTTCCAGGTCCGTATTTAAAAAAAGGGCTGACAAAGCCCAACAGCCTATAGCTCTGAATTAATTAAAGAAACCCCCTGAGCAGCATTAATGCAGAGGCATCCAGTCGATGACAACGTGTGTTCATAAGGTCTTAGTGTTGCCACCAATGTCATCATTCCTATCGCTGAAATTATCTGCCACTATCACTAATGATCCAGGGCCTGCCCCACTGCTTGGCTCATGCATGCAGGCACACATGAACGTGCACGCACAAACACACAGGGCCTTGGAACGTGAGCCTTCTTCTATCAGCTCCCGTGGCATTGGCCATAGGGAAGGGAAGAGAGGAAGATGGGAAGAGATAAAGAGAGGGAGAGGAGAGGGAGAATCAGCCAGGAGCACACTGCTCAACCTTTTTAAAGATGGATGTGCATAGTAATAATCTCCCTCCTCAACCGCATGCTGTGCCAAAACAATTTGTTTTTCATTACACAGCTGATTAAATCATGTTACACAAATTCTGGAAAATCACACAAATATCTGGGAGGAAAGGAAAGGGAGAGAAAGCGTCTGTTCCTGGGTCAGATCTAATTGGTGTTTATGATTGTTTGTGCCCAGATCCATTACCAGAGACTTAATCAGATTGCCACAGCCTGGGATGGAGTTGATATATGCACGTGTGTGACGGTGAGTTGTGTGACGGTGTGTGTTATTTGTCAAGTGTGTGTGAGCTGAGGAGAATCAGTTGACAATAGTGTCAGCAGTGTACCTGCTGCAGCCAGCCAGGAGGTTGAGGGAGGTGGATGCAGACAGACCTGCAATCTCTCCTTCATCTCTATAATGGTCCATTACAATACAGTACATTAGGGCTGTATTGTGGCCCAGCACTGCCATGTCCTCTCTCTCCAGACTCTAAAGGCGTCCGCACGCTTCAGTTCGGCTGGCGCCTACCCGAACTCGGCTAGCCAAACCAAACTAGTGTTCTCGCATACTCCATTAAAAAACATTCGCTTGACAAACTAGAAAAAAGCGCCATAGTACTTTGTCCATTTTGAGACTCCGTAGCCAGACTCCTCAAAATAGTCAGAATTAAAGAGAACTCAAGAAATGTGTCATTGATTTTGATGTTTTTGCGGAGGAGATCTTAGTCGGGCAACTTTACATCTAACTAAGATGTTACGTGCAGTATTTCTCAATAATTTATTTTGCATGAAAACGAGTCATCTCTCGTTGAATGCATTTGGAAAGCATTCAGACCCCTTGACTTTTTCCCCATTTTGTTACGTTACAGCCTTATTCTAAAATGGACTTAATCGTTTTTTTCCCTTATCAATCAACAAACAATACCCCATAATGGTAAAGCAAAAACTGTTTTTATAAATGTTTGCAAATGTATTAAAAATAAAAAACTGAAATATTACACTTACCTAAGTATTCAGACCCTTTACTCAGTACTTTGTTGAAGCACCTTTGGCAGCGATTACAGCCTCAAGTGTTCTTGGGTATGACGCTACAAGCTTCCCATTCTTCTCTGCAGATCCTCTCAAGCTCTGTCAGGTTGGATGGGGAGCGTCGGTACACAGCTATTTTCAGGTCTCTCCAGAGACGTTAGATCGGGTTCATGTCCGGACACTGGCTGGGCCATTCAAGGACATTCAGAGACTTGTCCCGAAGCCACTCCTGTGTTTCTTGGCTGTTGGAAGGTGAACCTTCGCCCCAGTCTGAGGTCCTGAGCGCTCTGGAGCAGGTTTTCATCAAGGATCTCTCTGTACTTTGCTCCGTTCATCTTTCCCTCGATCCTGACTAGTCTCCCAGTCCCTGCCGCTGAAAAACATCCCCACAGCATGATGCTGCCACCACCATGCTTCACCGTAGATATGGTTCCAGGTTTCCTCCAGACGTGATGCTTGGCATTCAGGCCAAAGAGTTCCATCTTGGTTTCAACAGACCAGAGAATCTTGTTTATCATGGTCTGAGAGTCCTTTAGGTGCCTTTTGGCAAACTCCAAGCGGGCTGTCATGTGCCTTTTACAGAGGAGTGGCTTCAGTCTGGCCACTCTACCATAAAGACCTGATTGGTGGAGTGCTGCAGAGATGGTTCTCCCATCTCCACAGAGGAACTGGAGCTCTGTCAGAGTGACCATCAGGTTCTTGGTCCTTCTCCCCCGATTGCTCAGTTTGGACGGGCAGCCAGCTCTAGGAAGAGTCTTGGTGGTTCCAAACTTCTTCCATTTAAAAATGATGGAGGCAATTGTGTTCTTGGGGACCTTAAATGCTGCAGAATTGTTTGGGTACCCTTCCCCAGATCTGTGCCTCGACACAATCCTGTCTCGGAGCTCTACGGACAATTCCTTCGACCTCATGGCTTGGTTTTTAATATGACATGCACCGTCAACTGGGGGACCTTATATAGACAGGTGTGTGCCTTTCCAAATCATGCCCAATCAATTGAATTGACCACAGGTTGACTCCAATCAAATTGTAGAAACATCTCAAGGATGATCAATGGAAACAGGATGCACCTGAGCTCAATTTAGAGTCTCATAGCAAAGGGTCTGAATACTTATGTAAATAAGGTATCTGGTTTTTATTTTCAATACATTTGCAAAAATTGCTTTGTCATTATGGGGTATTGTGTATTGATGAGAAAAAACATGTATTTAATCAATTTTAGAATAAGGCTGTAATGTAACAAAATGTGTTAAAGTCAAGGGGTCTGAATACTTTCCGAATGCACTGTACTTTACTGAAGAATCCCTACTACTGACCAATCACCGATGATGGGGCGTAAACTTCGGCCTGCCTCAAGTGTTCCCGAACAGCCGAAAAAACCCTTACGAACAAAAACTTCAAAATGTCATCATAATATATGCACAAACTCTTCCGAACTGTGTCGGCTGGGAAGCATGCGGACACCTTAAGAGCTGCATTTAACCTGAACTTTTTTAATTTAATCTGGACTGCACTGTGCTCTCCCACTGAGCGCCTGAAATGGATCCGCCCAACTCCCTCCCTCAGTTGGTCTCTCTTTCTTCCTTCCTCCCTTAGTTGCCGTCTCCCTCGCTCTCTCCCTCCCACTCAGTCTCTGTTGGTCTCTCTCCCGCCCTCTCAGTCTCTGTTGGTCTGCCTCCCTCCCGCTCTCTCGGTTGGTCTCCCTCTCTGTTGGTCTCTCTCCCTCCCTCTCTCCCTCTCTGTTGGTCTCTCTCCCTCCTTATATATCCCTGACTGTCTCCCTCCTTCCCCTCACGGCAGACATATGAACATATTACCATCCATCCGTGGTCTATGTGTCAAATCCCTTCCTAAGCCCTCTGATGAGAGCTAAATCCCCAGGAAGAATCACAACAGGGAGCACAGGGGAGCCCAAAACAAGCACACGGCTAAACCTAAAGGGACAGGGTTGAGGATGAGTGGGGTTCAAATGCCACATTTACATTACAGGGAGGGACCTCTACTACCCCTCTCTCTTGAAACAACTAAACTATCCATCTTCCTCTCCCACTGGGTAGGCTACAGTCCAGTTCAGTGGCATTTACCCATTCCTCTTATGGGAAAGAAAGAGAGACGCAGGCTGGCACTAACAAATGTGCAGCTCTGAGTACATGACGTAGTGGCTGACAGGACCTTGAGAGAACACAAACAGCCTGCTGGACAATGAACTAACAGTAGCTCTGTGATACACTCCACTTCACTCCAGTTAGATGCCAATGCTTTTGTATCTGGGCAGCGTGCACACAGAAAGGATACTGGAGCTTTGGCTTACTGCTTCCTGTTGTTAGCTCTTAGTTCCAAACCTGATCTCCTCTCCATATCTCTTACTCTTCCTCGCACAGGGCGAAAGGGGAGCTATAGATCCGCAGTTAAGGGCTTAATTAAATTCCTTAAATCACGCCAGCCTTCCATGTCCTGGGGGGCTGAGGAGGCCGGGTGGGGTATTTGGGGATCATTGTAGGAGACTAGCGCCAGGAGTTCGTCTGGTAGTGCCCTAGAGTAGTGTCCTGGGAGAGCGCCTTGCTGCTGGAGATCTAGCACAGAGGGAGGGTCTCCGTCAGGACTAGACAGCTACTCCAGTGGCTCTTTCACAGGGGCTGCAGCAGCCCCCCCCCCCAGCCCCTCAGGAGGCATTTTGTTTTGGGGATACTCAGATAAGGTTAAGATTAAGGTTAATGTTGCTTATCGTGTTGCACAAGTATGAACGTGATCCTTTAATGGAGATGTTTTCCAAAACAACCACGTCTGCCAATCCAATTACAGGTAATGTGTAATAGCTTACATACATCCGAGTCTGACGTAATCTCTGAACCCCTCCCTTTGGCCCAGTGGCACCAATCCTCTCACCATCAACTATCAACTTCAGGCTATCCTGGTTTCATCAGGCCAGAGCTAAAAACGGCTGCTGTAATTCATATTTGAGGGACGGCCAACACTAGATGAAGCGGTGCTCCTGTGTGTCAGTGTGAAAAACCTCAATGGCTTCTCTAATTGGGCCACTCGGAATCTAGGCTTATTAATCAAACCACTTTCCCCAGATTCTCGGGATTGATTGCACAGCCTGAGAGTGAACCGCAAAGAGTACATCTGCTAAAGCTGCCATATTTCATATCAAGACGGAGGGAAAAAAAGAGAGTTGGCTTTAACTTTGTGTGATGACATCCGCTTTAACTAAAAGTTCAACTAGATCAGAGAGTAGTTTCCTGCTTGCCATTTTATAAGAGGGAAAAGGGGAATTCTAAAAGATACATCAAATGGAGCTATTATTCTCTGAGGAGGGAGACTCATTTTTTATTATGAGAGCTAATACATCAGGCCTTGCTGGACCTGCTCTCTGTTCCCGGAATACAAATGCTCCATTGAAAAGCGTTGAAGTGCAGCTAACGACATGACGTCTACTCTACGGTACCAATATAGAACCGGTCTTACTGAATCACCACCTACTGATGAGAGCAAATCAAATCAAATCAAATTTGATTTGCCACATGCGCCGAATACAACAGGTGTAGACCTTACAGTGAAATGCTTACTTACAAGCCCATAACCAACAATGCAGTTTTTTAAAGAAAAATGTAGAATAAAAAAGTGTTGATAAAAAAAATAAAAGCAAATAGCTAAAGAGCAGCAGTAAAATAAAATAGCAGTGGGAAGGCTATATACAGGGGGGTACCGGTACAGAGTCAATGTGCGGGGGCACCGGCTAGTCGAGGTAATTGAGGTTATATGTACATTTGGGTAGAGTTAAAGTGACTATCCATAAATAGTAAACAGAGTAGCAGCACACCAGGGCCCTGTGATCAAACCGTTTACAGTGAATTACATCTACGGGAGGCAGACACTTGATTTTTATATACACTGAACAAAAATATAAAACGCAACATGCAACAATTTCAAAGTTCATATAAGGAAATCAGTCAATTGAAATATATTCATTAGGCCCTAATCTATGGATTTCACATGACTAGGAATACAGATATGCATCTGTTGGTCACAGATACCTTAAAAGAATAAGAAGGGGCGTGGATCAGAAAACCAGTCAGTATCTGGTGTGACCACCATTTGCCTCATGCAGCGCGACATCTCCTTCGCATAGAGTTGATCAGGCTGTTGATTGTGGCCTGTGGAATGTTGTCCCACTCCTCTTCAATGGCTGTGCAGTTGCTGGATATTGTCGAGAACTGGAACACGCTGTCGTACACGTTGATCCAGAGCATCCCAAACATGCTCAATGGGTGACATGTCTGGTCAGTATGCAGGCCATGAAGGAACTGGGACATTTTCAGCTTTCAGGAATTGTGTACAGATCCTTGCAACATGGGGCCGTGCATTATGAAATGCTGAAACATGAGGGGATGGCGGCGGATGAATGGCACAACAATGGGCCTCAGGATCTCGTCACGGTACTATGTGCATTGAAATTGCCATCGATAAAATGCAATTGTGTTCGTTGTCCGTAGCTTATGCTTGCCCATACCATAACCCCACCGCAACCATAGGGCACTCTGTTTACAACGTTGACATCAGCAAAGCGCTCACCCACGTGACGCCATGCACGCCATCTGCCCAGTACAGTTGAAACCGGGATTCATTCGTGAAGAGCCCACTTCTCCAGCGTGCCAGTAGCCATCGAACGTGAGTATTTACCCACTGAAGTCGGTTACGACGCCGAACTGCAGTCAGGTCAAGACCCTGATAAGGACGACAAGCACGCAGATGAGCTTCCCTGAGACGGTTTCTGATAGTCTGTGCAGAAATTCTTCGGTTTTGTTGAAGAAGCTGGATGTGGAGGTCCTGGGTTACCGTGGTTACACGTGGTCTGCGGCACATTCCATATGTTACAAAAACGAATGGCTTTGTTTCGCTCCACTTCTCTGCACCTGTCCATCACGTCATTTGGTGAAATAAATAAGCAATCTGCCAGGCGTAAGCAGGGATGCTACTGACAGCACTGTTGCTGACAGCACTGCTGCTATGGGTTTGGTGGGGTAAATGGGACTAGTGATGAGGATGAGCCAGTTTTTTGGGGGGCCGTCTTTTGAAAAAGGATAGGGTACAAAGATTATTTATCTAAAAATAAAAAAATTAAATGGTTTTATTGGACATGTTAAATCAGGCCATATTCAACTGGTTGAATTTAAAATGATGTGACACCAGACCACGTTGCTATACTCCTGGAGTACACATTGAGTATACCAAACATTAGGAACACCTTCCTAATATTGAGTTACACCCCACTTTTGCCCTCAGAACAGCCTTAATTCGTCAAGGTAGGGACTTTACAAGGTGTCTGTCGAAAGCATTCCTCAGGGATGCTGGTCCATGTTGACTCCAATGCTTTCCACAGTTGTGTCAAGTTGGCTGGATGTCCTTTGGGTGGTGGACCATTCTTGATACACACGGGAAACTGTTGAGTCTGAAAAACCCAGCAGCGTTACAGTTCTTGACACAAATTGGTGCGCCTGGCACCTACTACCATACCCCGTTCAAAGGCACTTAAATATTTTGTCTTCAAATTCAACCTGTGTCCTCTCCTTCATCTACACTGATTGGAGTGGATTTAACAAGTGACATCAATAAGGGATCATAGCTTTCACTTGTATTCACCTGGTTAGTCTATGTCATGGAAAGAGCATGTTTTGTTTTGTATACTCAGTGTATTGAACACATAAGTATGCTCCAAAGACAGGCATATTACCAATGAGGTTATTCTGACCACATGAAATAATGAGTCAACTGCAATTTAATGCCAGATATATAATCATGGTTAACCTTCGGAGAAAAACAAATCAACCTGTTCCGTATGCTATTGTATGCTTACATTACACAATGCACAGCAAGGTACAGTCAATGTACAAAAAGAGCAATGCAGCAATTTGCTTCATAAGGAGTGGGCCGTGGGGGTGATTCACATTACCCCTGCTGTGCTGGTTTTCACCACCCCACTAGCTTGAATGGATAAAAAAAGATTACTCACAGCAGCGGCCTTCGATTATATTTGACTCTATATTCCTAACCGGGGAAATAAATAATATACTGAACAAAAATATTAACGCAACATGCAACAATTTCAAAATGTTGCTATGATTTTATTGGTGTTGTGCCACTAGCTCCCAAAATATGCCATTACACTGGCTTTGCCTGTGTTGAAATGATAAGGCAACGTCTTTCAAATTGCTCTTCTTGTCTCCATCTCTGGAAGGGCAAATTCACAACGATCATCCCCCCGAAGGATCCATACCAGGGTAATGAAAACAAGTCATGTTGCACTAGGAACATGCTATCTTGAGAAAGCTTATCTTGAATAAAATATAGCCTAGTTTGGCTCTGGCCAGATAACAAACATGAATATAACATCAGTGACACTGTGCCATGTGTGATAATGCTGGACACAGACACACACACACACACACGCACGAACATGCGCAAACACACACACACACACACACACACACACACACACACACAGCCGTGTGTCCCTAACCAAACACCCTCCTCTAACAATTTCCCATTTAATTGAATTTAGGTAGGTTAAGTCAAGTTAAACTGAACATTTGATTTGGGAATCCTTTATCTTGCTTATGGTACTAATAAAAGGAGATGGGAGGGGGTGCGGAGAGGAGATAAGCCCAAGGAAATGGATTCTGAGGAAATATTTCATAGTGTCGGACTGAGAGGGGAAGCACTGATTCAGTGGCAGGGTTCATCGGCCAGCGCACTCTCTGGCAGTCCGGGAGGAAGAGAAGAGTGGAGGGGAAGAGAAAGGAAGGAAGAAAGGAGGAAGAGACTGACTGGAGAAAATGTTATCTTAGTCCTCCACCTTCAAAGGATGCCTGAGTGGCGTGGCGTGCCAGGTGGTGTGCGAAGCAATACAAAGACGCTAAAGAAGAGCGCACGTCAGTCCCACCTGAGAGCTAGCATTAATAATGAAATAATAAGAAGTTAGATGTTTATTCATGAGAGACATCTTCCTCTGTAGAACTTTAGACTGGAGATCCAAAGGAAGTCCGTATAACTTTTTTGAACTTGGGTCTCACTTCATGGACTGTTGATATTAGGGAAACTCTAAGTCACACTGACACAATTTTATGTGAGGTTAGTAATGGACAGTCCAAAGGGGTTTGGAGTTAGGGACGAAGCTTAGAGTCTATTAGAGAGCTGCTGAGGCTGAGGGTTAGGGGGCTACTGTGAGGTGCTGCTACTTTCTCCAGTGCATTGAAAGGCCTCCTCTGATCCTCTCCAGACAAGCTGAGAGAGTGTCTTTCTGTCCATCTGTCTGTCTGGTACACCTGCAGACTGGGGTTGTAAAGCTACCGGTAATTTACCGAAGTTACCGGAACCTTCAGTAATTTGGGTAATTAACAGAAAAGTTACTCATTTTTTTTCTAGCTTTCAAATAGGCACATTCTTCTCTTCTCCTTTCACCTGCAACTCTTCCCCAGGTCTTTAGTGTACAAGAGAAAGTAGTGCACTATGTTTTCTGTCAATATACCTGGTAAAATAATGGTTAATAAACAACTAAGGGGGGCCCTATAAAACCTGTGATTGTCTCCCAAAATTATGTTTTATATTTTCTCAAATTATGTTTTCTCAGTTATATTTTTCCTGGTTTTAGATTGTTTTGGTTTTTCACTCTCAAAATTAAAACATTTCATAGAGAAACAATGAAATTGGATGTTCTGAGTCCATGTTAATGTGTCCGACCAAAATTTGAGGCCTTCCTCTTGGCCGCAGAGACAAAAAAATAATGTTTTAATGTAACTGCTCAGTGTTGCCAGATTTCTATGAAATATGACCTATAATGTCTTACAATATGAGTGAAATAGTTTTTCTTCCACAAATTGGTAATTAAGTATGTTAAAAATCATATTTTCTGTGTTGGAATGGTCTGGGCCTAGAACTAATTTGTTGGTCTTCCAGCCACTGTGGCAGGTAGATTCAAAAATATACATATCTTTGCCAAAATTACACACACAAAAACCCTGACAAAAACGGACAAGCATGCTTTGTAATGTTTCTAAAACAATACATGTATTACTAGTAACAAGTAATGTGGTATATTGCTTCATTTAATTTAATTTTTTGTGACCTGAGTCTTTCAACCAAAATATCAGAGAGACAAAAACCTTCACCTGCCCCTTTAAGGGCGGGAGGTTACCGTGGTAACGCAACTGAGTCATGTTTGTGCCTGTGAAATTGTGAGAGAGTCTGACTAGTAGCAGCGTCTTCATCTCTTCCCTAGCAGTTGAAACTAAAACATTGAAAAACAACCTAGCTTGTGAACAAAACAATGTAAATAGCAAAGAAACACAAGGACAAAGTCTCACTTCAGAAGACTTTCGTTTCAAGTAAATTAGACCAATATTTATGCCTGCGTGCAGCACTTCTAAAAATTAGGTGAGATAGGCTATAGGATTCGTAGTTCTTTGACTTTATGCAATGAATTTACCAGATATGAAACAAAACAGCAGAAATACTTTGAAAACAGCTGCTGCAGTATTTATTTTACATTACTATTTTTATTCACAAATGCGAGTGAAATGCTCGCACTGTGGAGCCCTGACCACCCACCAACGTGGCCAGTGAAATAGACAGTACAGTTACAGACACCTGTGATAATCTGAAGTACCAAAAAGGGTCACTAGATGTCTTGTGATAGATTACATAAAATATTTGAAGAAATTCTGGTAGTTTACTGGTAAACTTAGAACGTTTCCAGTAATGTATCCTCCCTTTGCAACCCTCCTGCAGACACCAGTTGTAATCGCATCACTGTCAACTCCTCAATGAGAGTGGAAATGTCCTCCGCTCCACTAGTCTCCCTCATCTCCCCAAACATTAGCAGGCTCACAGAGTACAGTGTTTCAATTCCACGGCTTCAATGGTGATGGGAACTGTTTTACTATATGTGTATTTATGTTACATGGCTAAAACATGCTTCTCCCTCTAATATATTTTCGAACACATCAAACAGTAGTATGTTCTTGCGTGTGCTAGTTAACTGTTCTCGGAAAGGTATGAGCCTCTTTGCACTGCTCATGGAAAACTAAGAAGATAAGATGTCCCAATGCATACATGACCTTCATTATTATCTAGAAGCTATGTGATCAAGTCACAAAGTGAATATGTAACTGACCTGATGTTTCTGTACTGACCAATGAGAATGTACATGTTGTGTAGAAGTTGACTGTATATGAGGAGATGTAAAACTTAGGTTTGGCAAGGTATTCGTCTGAGCACGACCTCTTCCATCACGATGTAAATAAATAATTGATTAGGATTCAAGCATTCACAAACTCAGAACCCTACAATGGTTTTGAAACTGTATCATGTATCATGAAAGTAATGTCTGTTCCATTTGCCCTTCAGGAGAAAATCGCAGATGCAAACGTTTCAAGGGAAGAATTAAGATGCAGTGTTTGATTTCACATAAAGGAATCTAGTCATGTAGCTAGCACAAATATTTTACCATTGCCTCTTTGATGAAAGGTTTAATACATTTTTGTAGTGTTTCACAGAAGTAAAAACACAATCAGTTATGTTTCAAATGGCTAATTAAATGATCTAATCGCCCTGGCATTGTTTTCTTTGATTATTCTAGTGGTACGATTATTTGATTTGAATGTAAACCACCAGATGAAAAAACTTTTTTCAAAAACAAATACATTTCCTCCCCTGCAGACGGATGAAAAGAAAGGGAGACAAACAAGTAGAGAACGGAGAGAACAGAAGAGATGAAGCTAATCAGATGTTGTTCCTGGGTCACATAATCAATTAGCAGCTAATGAGGTGGCAAGCCTGTGTGCCAGGGACTCTCTAACTCATTGGAGGACCATCCTGATTCCTCCATCTGTGACCTTAAGAGGACTTCTCTCAGCACGATAGCCATGCACACTAGGATGACTCAATCATACATTTTTGGGGGGTCAATTACCAACAATAAATGGCCTCATTTAATGATCCATGAGAGCTTTGACCCAGTCCATACTCACAGTGAAATGCATGGCTAGGTTCATCTGGAGGTCCACAGAAGGGAGGATGAGGAAGAGAGGAAAACAAGGATAGAGGTAAGGGTCTATGGACCTGGAGAGAGAGTGAGAGAGTGAGAAAGGGATGGAGCATGCTTTGACCATGATCCCTTGGGGTACCCCCAGTGCCAAAGATCAGTTCTGGCTCAGTCTGTGTCAAGGCTGTAGCACAGTGGTCAGAGTAAATGTAACCAGATTTCTGTATGGGGGCTTATGTAAAATGTAAGTGATTTGCTTTTTGGGAAAGTTGTGCTGCTGATAAACTTGATAAACTTGTTATCCCACTTAGGAGACAAGTAGGAGAAAATGCCCTTGAACATTTTTATGAGATTTCCACAGTTGCTAGAGAGTGCTTCTTTGTTTACGCCCATTCAGCATCGTTCACACCCTCTTAAGCCCCACCCATCTCTTTAAGAATTCACATGTAAACGCATGGCCAAACGTCAGCATTGTCAACCCCTCCATTATCTCAGCCAATCATGGCTAGCCAGGAACGACCCTGTCTTTCTCCCTATATAGCTTAGTGCTTTCTCCTTGGCTAAACTAGGCTCATAATTGAAATGTTCTATTCATATTTATGGATACCATACAAGTTTGTCATTAAGGCACATTAAAGTTCATATGTTCAAGAAGGCATTTCTGAAAAATATATATTTTTAAACGACCCTCCTGTGAAGTAGGAACTAGCATCAATTGCCGCCGATCCTACGTTGTGTCTCAAATCAATCGTTTTCTTGCTCTCCCATTAGCCCTGGTTCCTACCATCCCTTCAAATGCTGGATGTGCATGGATTGGAAGTAGTAGCCTTTAAAAGCCTCTGTATCCGACCCACCTCCTCATTAAACCACTTATAGAGTGGCAGCTCTAATGTGTCACTGCTCTCCGTAGCCAGGGCATGCTACCTACTCCAGCAGTTAATGACTGTTATTGGAGGTGAAGTTCTCTCTCTTATGTGAGGACTGATGATGTAGAGCGGGTCTACATATAGCCGTCATCCTCTTTAGAAAGGGCTGGAGGCCAGGAGGGTTGGTCTCAGGTCAATAGGCTTACAGGTGTAGGAATCTCCCTCTACAGATACTCTGTTTTTGAAACATATTTTCTACAAAATAGACTAAGGCCTACATAACTGTTGAGCACAAATTATCTGCTATGACTGCAACATTATGTTACTCCCGCCTCTGCTAAGCACAAAAGGATGTAAACTAGGATGTAAAGTTTGAAAACTTATCAGTGTTAAAAATCTTGGGAATGGTCTTCTAAAACATTCAAAGTCACTTGGCTTAACTTTAACTGTTCTCTGAGGAGTGTACAGGAAAACTGCCTGTGGCTGTCTGAAATTGGGTTACTGGTTCTAACCCATCTGATGTAAGTGGGTGAGAGCGTGTCCCTCCACTTAAAGTAGGACAAAGTGCAGATTCCAAAATAGCCCAATCTTTCCTCCTTTCATTACAGGTAAAATGGCTGTCATCTTTGAATTGGGTTACGCTGTTGCTGTCGACAATTCACGGGTCAAATACATGTATTTAACAGCTCATTGCAGTAGCCTGGTTACGAGCCCTTGTACTTTCGTAAGAGGGGAAGAAAGGTGAAGAACCATCTGTAAAAATAAATAAATAATAATAGACAGGCTTAAAAATAAATACATGTTTATGCCATTTAGCAGACGTTTATCCAAAGCAACTGACATTAATGTGTGCATAGATGGGTTAGCTGACAACGTCACGAAAACGATGCGCACGCTGAAATGGGGCAGAAGTCTGAGTTGTTGTGATTCAGGATGGCCAGTTGGTTACCGACAATGACAAGAAACTGCCATGTGGGGAATCGTAAGTGACTCGTTTCAGCTAATTTGATCTTGTTCTTGACACCATGTCTTGTTTTGAGGTGTTTCGACTGATTTCATGTCAATACTAATATGGCTAAAATTTGCTAGCTAGCTAACCAACAACTGTAACGATGTACTGTATTTGAGAGACAACAAGTGCTCATTGTGCAAATGTATTTATGTTTTCAATAAACATTGGAGACTAAATATATTTTACATGTCAACAATCTAAGCCAACCCTGTCTGTTTTGCTCATAGTTGCACACAACCAACCCCTCTATACATTTTAAGGATAGGGGTGGTCCCGGAAATCGAACCCACTATCCTGGCTTTGCAAGTGCCATGCTTTACCAACTGAGCTACAGAGGACCACAGACTCATCCACGTACACACATTAACACAAACACAGATGAAACGAGAAGTAATGTTGTTGATCAATATCAATCCTCTCTTTCTATCTGCAAGGAGAGAACAGTGAGTTTAGATTCAGAATTCCCCAAAGGGACCACTTCTCCCTCTTAAGAGCTTTCTTAGAAACAAGCACCAACAAAATGTTCAGATGAAAAACACAGGGAAGAGGGCTGGCCAGACATAACCTCCAACAAGAAAATGAGTCACAAACAAAACCTGCCAAGAGGCTTTTGACAGCACACAGCGTTCGTCTTGTTAGTCATCACATTAACGAGAGAGAATGAGTGGGAGAGCTGCTGTGTCTCTCTTAACACAGCTCACTATTAAGTGGATGTTGCTCCCAACTGATGCTGATCTGCTTGTTATAGTCTCTAGACAGCAATCATATACATATGCCAGGCTCTACATTAACTTGCATACTAAGGGAAGCCTATTCCTTTTTCCCATATCAAAAAGCAATTCAGCTTTTTGCTCCTATGCCTTACCATCACCATATCAGAAATGACATCTGTGGTCGAGGTCTGGTGGGCTCTAAATAAGCTAGCCCAGCTATGGTTCAGTGGCGCGGTAAATTCATCATTGACACCAATCTGTTGAGGCCCCTGGGGGCCCGTGGTGGGGTGAGGGCCAGGCGTGGGCAGTCCTCTGCTCTACCTCCAACCACCATGTGATGATGTGTGCAGAAAGCCCTTTCTTTCGCGGGGAGAAATTAATTTGTTACACCGACCCGCACAGCCATCTCCATGACAACCTGGGTTTTAATGAATATCTGACAAACTGGGCTGTTGTCTCACTGGGGAAAAATGTGAAAAGAATGCATTCACATGGCGGTTGACTTGAGCTTTTTACTGAAGTGAGACAGGGTTCTCCCTCCTGGCTATTAAAAACATTACAGAGTGTGGAGGTATGTGAGAAAAGATAACATATTACATATCAAGCTAAAGACATTTATTTCATTTGGTACAGTAATAATGCTACCAAGCCACCCACATGTTCAGTTTCTGTGATATTTCTTGAAGGATGAGCTATGTGGATTCGACCCTGACAAAAATCTCTCTCCCTGTTCTTGGTTGTGGCAATGGTTGTGCAGTGAGCGGGAAGGGTTGTGTGTGAGTGTGTAAATAAGGACTCTCTCAGGCCTTGGACTGATGGGGCAGAGCACGCTACGCTGGCTGCAGGAGACTGAAGCAGACAGGACTTAACAGAGAGGCTGTTTATTCTCATGGCTGAGACCAGCCACTGGTGTTACACGCCCCCCTCCTTCCTCTTCCTCCCTCCTTTATCCCCCTCTTCCTTCACACTTGAGGCCCCCTGCTGCTTTTACCCACCGTGCAGCAAGTTGTTTAGCGTCTGTAGAAAAACAATTTCCAAACCCAATAAAAATCATCCAACAGGTTTGCCCCTCGAGAGTACCCTCTGTCCTCCAGACTCCATCACAACTCTCTCTCTCTCGCCCCCTGTCCCTCTCTACCACCCCCCTCTCTCCCTCCCTCTCCCTGTTCTGAGCGATGTGGGTGGCTAGACTCACCCCTCAGCTCAGGGGGGCTACCATAAGGGCAAGGAGAGGGATGAAGGGAAGGGAAGGGAACAAGACTCCCATGGAGGGCTGCTCAAGAAAGACGATCACTTTGGATTGGTTAGCCAGGCCAAACCTGGTCAGACTCAGGGCTGTATTGTTCTGAAGTGGTTTCTGTCTGGAGCAGGGAGGGAGCCATGGCAGCTATAGACTCTGTAGCCTAGATGCTGGGCAGAGGCCATTCAGAGTAAGGTGCAGATAGAATAACAATCTAGCGGCAGGCTCGGTTTGCAAGAGCATCATAACAAAATATGTATGTCAAGGTCCAGACAATTGTAGTCAAAACACTGGCTTATCAATCAACACAGACACCATTCCTCACTTCTGTGGTTATGGGGACAGAATAAAGCAAGCAGAGACCCCACTTCGCAAAACAACTGCGTTCATGTGCCAACAACGATGCTATCAACCCACAGCAGAGAATACTTCAAAGCTGTGGAGAGAGAGAAGTATTTGCAATAGTCTGTGTAGTTAACGTAACCGAGGGAAAGGGAGGGAGAGTGAAATCATTGAAGGCTTTTGGTCTTTACTCCTGTGAATAGAGTACAAGGACGAGTGATGCAAGGGAGGAGTGAGTGAGCTATTTCAAGCTGCCTAGTGGGTGTACAGTGTATGCTATGTCTGTACAGGTGCAGGGTCAAGGTATTGACCTCTTCTGATTTGAGTGATGCTCCAGTATTGGGAATAGTGAGTGATATATTTGAAGCCGTGGGCGGACTGTACAGTGTGTATATAAACAGACAGACAGACAGACCGACAGAAAGGTGCTGTATCAGTGCAGGACTCACCTCTTCAGGTTTAGGAGGGCCCAGGGGATGCCTGTGGGTGTTTTGAATGCAGGCAACAGCTTCTCTCCCAGTTGTATGGCCTTCTTCCTGAACACCTACCAAACAGAGAGAGAGGAGAGAGATTTATCAGCAAAACAATCTCTCCCTGTCTTTCTGTCAATCCTGTCTGATGTCTGAGAGGTGGTGACAAGGCACTGATCCATGGACAATGGCCATAGAGCTCTTCCTGTCACATGGGCCTTTTATCTCACATGCAACGTTGCCCTGCTTCCTGTTAGAGAGTAGGAAAGGAGAGGCTGTTTCCTGGTTTGTGAGAGAGGGGGAGGGGGAGAGAGGGAGTGAGGGAGAGAGATAGAGCGACAGAGAGACAGGAAGAGGGAGACAGAGCGAAGTGTGTTTAGGACCACATCCTGCAGCAGGCTGATAAAAGCTAATCAGATAAGAGCCGAGCAGAGCGTGGTGGGTCTGAGGCCTTCCTTCCCATCCTCCACTGCACTCAGCTCTTCAACGCTGTGCTGCCTCACACCACCTCCCTCCCTCACACCGCCTCCCTCCCTCCTGCCCTCACACCACCTCCCTCCCTCACACCGCCTCCCTCCCTCCTGCCCTCACACCACCTCCCTCCCTCACACCGCCTCCCTCCCTCCTGCCCTCACACCACCTCCCTCCCTCCCACCCTCACACCACCTCCCACCACCTCCCTCCCTCCCACCCTCACACCACCTCCCACCACCTCCCACCCTCACACCGCCTCCCTCCCTCCCACCCTCACAACACCTCCCTCCCCCCACCCTCACACCACCTCCCACCCTCACACCACCTCCACCGCCCCCCTCCCTCCCTCCCTCCCTCCCACCACCTCCCACCCTCACACCGCCTCCCTCCCTCCCACCACCTCCCTCCCTCCCACCCTCACACTGCCTCCCTCCCTCCCACCCTCCCACCGCCTCCCTCCCTCCTTCCCTCACACCACCTCCCTCCCTCCCACCACCTCCCACCCTCACACCGCCTCCCTCCCTCCCACCCTCACACCACCTCCCACCCTCACACCACCTCCCTCCCTACAACCCTCACACCACCTCCCACCCTCACACCACCTCCCACCCTCACACCGCCTCCCTCCCTCCCACCATCACACCGCCTCCCTCCCTCCCTCCCACCATCACACCACCTCCCTCCCACCCTCACACCACCTCCCTCCCTCCCTCCCTCCCTCCCACCCTCACACCACCTCCCTCCCTCACACCGCCTCCCTCCCTCCCTCCCTCACACCACCTCCCTCCCTCCCTCCCTCCCACCCTCCCTCCCACCCTTTCTCCACATGTTGTTAAGTTACAGCCTTATTCTAAAATGGATTTAATAAAAAATGTCCCTCAATCTACACACCATTCCCCATAATGACAAAGCGAAAACAATAAATATAAAACAGAAATACCTTATTTACATAAGTATTCAGACCCTTTGCTATGAGACTCGAAATTGAGCTCAGGTGCATCCTGTTTCCTGATCATCCTTGAGATGTTTCTACAATTTGATTGGAGTCCACCTGTGTTAAATTCAATTGATTGGACATGATTTCAAATAAAATGTTATTTGTCACATGCACCGAATACAACAGGTGTAGACCTTACTGTGAAATGCTTACTTACAAGCCCTTAACCAACAATGCAGTTCAAGAAATAAGAGTTAAGAAAATATTTACTAAATAAACTAAAGTAAAAAAAATGCAATAAAAAAAAATGCAATAACATCAAAAAGTAACACAAGAAAATTACATAACAATAACGAGGCTATATACCCGGTACCGAGTCAATGTGCTGGGGTACAGGTTAGTCGAGGTAATTTGTAAAGTGACTATGCATAGATAATAAACAGCGAGTAGCAGCAATGTAAAAACAAAGGGGGGGGGGGGGTCAAAATAATAGTCCGGCTGGTAAGGTGCTACCCTCTGTAGCACCTTACGGTCAAGGCACCTAAAGGACTCTCAGACCATGAGAAACAAGATTCTCTGGTCTGATTAAACCAAGATTGAACTCTTTGGCCTGAATGCCAAGCGTCACGTCTGGAGGAAACCTGGCACCATCCCTACGGTGAAGCATAGTAGTGTCAGCATCATGATGTGGGGATGTTTTTCAGCGGCAGGGACTGGGAGACTAGTCAGGATCAAGGGTAAGTTGAACGGCGCAAAGTACAGAGAGATCCTTGATGAAACCTGCTCCAGAGCGCTCAGGATCTCAGACTGGGGCGAAGGTTCACCTTCTAACAGGACAACGGCCCTAAGCACACAGCCAAGACAACGCAGGAGTGGCTTCGGGACAAGTCTCTGAATGTCCTTGAGTGGCCCAGCCAGAGCCCGGACTTGATCCCGATCGAACATCTCTGGAGAGACCTGAATATAGCTGTGCAGCGACGTTCCCCATCCAACCTGACAGAGCTTGAGAGGATTTGCAGAGAAGAATGGGAGAAACTCCCCAAATACAGGTGTACCAAGCTTGTGGCGTCATACCCAAGAAGACTTGAGGCTGTAATCGCTGCCAAAGGTGCTTCAACAAAGTACTGAGTAAAGGGTCTGAATACTTATGTAAATGTGATATTTCCGTTTCTTTTCTTTTCTTTTTATACATTTGCAGAAATTTTTAAAAAACTGTTTTTGCTTTGTCATTATGGGGTATTGTGTGTAGATTGATGAGGGGGGAAAAAACTATTTAATCAATTTTAGAATAAGGCTGTAACGTAACAAATGTGGAAAAAGTCAAGGGGTCTGAATACTTTCCGAATGCACTGTATATCTTTCAACCCCTTCAGATCACATCAGGGACAGGGAAATGTCACCATGTCATCAGCGCTTTAGATGAAATCATATACAATGACACAAATATACAATGACAGGTAGGATACGAAAGGCACATACACATCTTACCGTCTGTGTTGAGTCCTGAGAGGATTCTGTAATGTAGGAAATAGGAATACTAATGTAGAATAAATACATTCCCTATGAAGTCTCCAGAGGTTTCTGTGAATGCACTCACTGTGTGGAGTGAAGATGCCCCAGTCAATAATTTGAATTTCATGCAGACACTTCGGCTCTGAGGAAAAGTGCTCTGGGTACAGCTAAATCCAGCGCTAAATTTAGTCGCAAGAGCTACTGTAACAAACAGAGACAACAAACCTGTAGACATGATCATATCTGTGTATCTATCAACGCTACACCAGCACATGTTCATGTCCTATACTATACTGAACAAAAATATAAACGCAACATGCAACAATTTCAACGATTTTACTGAGTTACAGTTCATAGAAGGAAATCAGTCAATTGAAATAAATTCATTAGGCCCTAATCTATGGATTTGACATGACTGGGCAGGGGCACAACCATGGATGTGGGCCTGGGAGGGCATAGGCCCACCCACTTGGGAGCCAGGTCCACCCACTGGGGAGCCAGGCCCAGACAATCCCTATTAAAGACAGAAATACTCTTCAGCACCCCCCCTCCTCTTCAGCACCCCCCCTCCCCCTCCTCAGATGATCCCGTAGTTGAAGAAGCCGGATGTGGAGGTCCTGGGCTGGCATGGTTATACGTGGTCTGCGGTTGTGAGGCCGGTTGGACGTACTGCCAAATTATCTAAAATGAATTTGGAGGCAGCTTATGGTAGAGATATTAACATTCAATTCTTGGCAAAAGCTCTGGTGGACAATCCTGCAGTCAGCATGCCAATTGCACGCTCCCTCAAAACTTGAGACATCTGTGGCATTATGTTATGTGACAAAACTGCACATTTTAGAGTGGCCTGTCATTGTCCCCAGCACAAGGTGCACCTGTGTAATGATCATGCTGTTTAATCAGCTTCTTGATATGCCACACCTGTCAGGTGGATGGATTATCTTGGCAAAGGAGAAATGCTCACTAACAGGCATGTAAACAAATTTGCGCACAAAATTTGAGATAAATACGCTTTTTGTGCGTATGGACAATTTCTGGGATCTTTTGTTTCAGCTCATGAAAAATGGGACCAACACCTTACATGTTTATATTTTTGTTCAGTATAGTTGTAATGTGACATAGAGCCGTCAGAGCAGGTTGTGAGCAGCTGTGAAGAACATCATTTTGAGGGAGGAGGGAGTGTTCTTCTTGGTTATGCGCGGAGACGTCTCCAAGCAACATCAATACAAAAATTACCAAACATTCGTTTTATTGGTATATGGATGGTGTGCTCACTCTCATTCCATACCCACATCACCCACCTTCAGTCTAAAGTTAAATCCAGAATTGCTTCCATGTACCGCAACAAACCATCCTTCACCCACTCTGCCAAGTACACCCTTGTAAAAATGACCATCCTACCAATCCTGGATTATGGCGATGGAATTTACCAGGCTTGCCCCGGAAAACTAGATGGAATTTACAGGCTTGCCCCAGAAAACTAGATGGAATTTACAGGCTTGCCCCGGAAAACTAGATGGAATTTACAGGCTTGCCCCGGAAAACTAGATGGAATTTACAGGCTTGCCCCGGAAAACTAGATGGAATTTACCACACTGCCATCCACTTTATTACCAGTTCAACACTCATCACTGTGACCTTTCCACCCTGGTCAACTGGCCCTTGTTACATATACGATGCCAGACCCACTGGTAACTATTTATTTAGTCCCTCATCTACCTCAGCTCACTCCTCAACATCTCCACTACCAATAGCAACCTGCGCTCTGGTAGATATATCACACTGATCATTCCCAAAGCTCGCAATTCCTTTGGCCGTCATTCATTCCAGTTTTCCGCCCACTGGAACAAGTTGCAAAAGACCCTCAAACTTGACATTTTCATCCCACCACACTCCTTCAAAAACATATTGACTGAGCTGCTATCTGATCAATGTACCTGCTGATTATTAAGTCTGCTGTGTTGCCTTGGACTTTTCTGCTCTAACCCACTGAATATTTCTTATTGTTGTATATTTGGTGAATTTTTACCTTTCCTCTGTATAGTGTGTTTTTTTGTTTTTTTTTGTGGTATTGTGTGTTGTCCTGTTCACTGTTGCAATGTTATGCCTCTTGGCCAGGTGGTTATTGTAAATTTGAATTGGTTCTCAATTGACTTATATG
This sequence comes from Coregonus lavaretus, assembly GCF_964263955.1. Lineage (NCBI taxonomy): Eukaryota > Metazoa > Chordata > Actinopteri > Salmoniformes > Salmonidae > Coregonus > Coregonus lavaretus. The sequence goes on from NC_140018.1 coordinate 23,742,257, forward strand.
GTTAAATATATATATTTTTTTTTTTGAATTGTCACATACACCGGATAGGTGCAGTGAAATGTGTTGTTTGTGGAAGCACTGCCTGTCCAGGGACCTGCGCCACACAGCCTCCTGCTAATCCAACTGATGTGAAAAGATACTCTCTCCTCTATGAAGTAGTAAAATGGCTTATGTCAGATAATGAAGGAGAAAGGGTAGCAGCTTTAGAGAATGGCCCCCTGGGTACCAGCCACTCCATAGTGGAGAATGTCTCACCATGAGCTGCCTGCTCTGAGAGAGCACGAATGAAAAGGGTAAAACCGCAACTTGTCAAATATTGGTGTCGGAGAGCAATAGAGCCAGTGTCTTGAAAGTAATTGAATTGGGTATTTTCAAAAAGCGGAGGTTGATGGATGTATAAAGAGTAGGGGCTTAAAGGCAGGTGCTGGCCAACTTTCAAAAGAGGCATTTGAGAGCCGTGTCGATACGGGGCGGTGCTACATGACATCACAGTGGCAAGGTTGCTTTCAGCTCATTGTGTTTCTGATGCCTTTCACCCATCACTTCATTCACCGGATGCCCGCTGAGACTTGTGCCGTACTCAAACAACAAAGCTAGTGTGTGCGTCAGCCACCAAATAATCACTATGTCTCCCGCTGTGTCCTTGGAGCATCTGGACAAGGTCACCTGTTAACCCGTTCTACTAAATCCACAGGGCTGTTCCTTCTGCCCGCTGCTCCCCCCTCTGCAATGAGGCGTGGGCTGTCTACCTCTCTCTCTCTCACCACTGAGTTAGTCTGTCGCCTCCAGGATCCGTCTTAATACATTGGACATTTATAGCTAGTTTCTGAGGAGATTATGAAAGTAATCTGGAGCCCCCGCAACGTATGTAGGGGACACCCACAAATCATTCCATCTCACCAGGGTTGGCATATATACTGTACAAAGGTCGGAAATTGAGATATCCTCGGTACATACATCTCATCTAATTTGTGTGATTAATGCCTTTAATAATGCCAGGACGCTGGAGAATAAATTAACTACAGCACCACCTAGAGTCATCAAGCAAACTGTCAACAAGGTTTACTAAGCAATCAAATGATCTGCACCACCAAACAACCTGGCCAGGCGAGATGGATGGCAGATAACATTAGCAAATATTGATGATGACAACCATATTCCATCCACACTCCAGTGAGTTTGGATAATGATTTATCACTGATGTGAGAAGCTCAGCTATGAAGTAGAACTCAGACATATGTTGTATAGAATATAAACAGCAACAGTGGTTTTTGCGAGTTTCCTGACACTGAATGTGGATAACGCAAGACTCATTTGGACGATTCAGGTTAGAGGAAACAAAGAAGGAAGAAGTGGTTGTAGTTCTGAAAATAGGGAGATGAAAGTAGTGAAACCAGACAACTTGTACACACCCTCTTACTGCAATATGAGCCATTATATTTGTCCTCTACCAAGTCATTTAGAGCTAGGGAATAAGGACATAGCCACCGAGCACACACACACACACAGAGAGAGAGAGAAGAGAGTAGAGAGAGAGAGAGAGAGAGAGAGAGAGAGAGAGAGAGAGAGAGAGAGAGAGAGAGAGAGAGAGAGAGAGAGAGAGAGAGAGAGAGAGAGAGAGAGAGAGAGAGAGAGAGAGAGAGAGAGAGGAGAGCGAGAGAGTAAAGAGTAGAGAGAGAGAGAGAGAATGGGCGAGGGAAAGTGTGTGTGTATGTGTGAGTGTGTGTACAACAGGGCTATGTGCCTGTCACTGGGAGCCAGACTAACGGGTCCTGTGCTTTGGGGCTGTGGGGAGGAAGGCTGGACATGCCACTAAATAAGATGAATTACCGTGCTGTGCAAGGGGTGACTGGGCTGCCTCGCGGGACACAGCCCAAATTCCTCCACGTGTCTGTGAAGACACATGTCTGTGACAGGAATCTGGCGCCTCCGATAGATCCCCCCCCCCCCCCACCCCCACCCCCCCATGGCCTAGCTACACCTGGATGAAGCCTGGCAGTGCCAGGGAGGGACTTGGGGCTCTGGTATGGGCCAAGTAGTTGGATCTCCAATCCCTTGCCATGACTCTCCAGGGAGCACACATCACAGGTCAACAACAGGACTGAACCATGGAAATTCACTTCACCGTGGAACCATAGTTTATAGGTTAGATCTGAGAACTAACTGTACCTGCTTCTACCTTAGCCGTTGTGGATTAATATAATATAATACAATATCAAATCAGATAGATATTCAGGGGGATGTGGTGATGTTATTATTGATTTTAAAGCCCCATGAGGTCTCCAATCTCCATTGGTATGAACACAGTCCTGCAGATGTAAGCACAGGCTTCTGCTGAGGATGACGATGACTAGACAACAGCATTGTATCCAGACTGGATCCCTCATCAGCTCATCAGACAGAGTGGTCTAACCCTCTTAAGATGCCATCCTGCGCTCACCAAGCTAAAGCCTGAAAGGGGCCGGAGAAATTAATTGCTGGGAAAGAGCAGCTTTGTCCGATCTAATTGTGGTAAGCTGCACAAAACACCACACAGGACAGAGGAGGACAAATTGCATTAGGGAATGAATCCCAGCACACCGTTTACCAGAGTGCAGTCCCTAAAGACTGAGGACAACAAAACCATTCAAACAGGCCTCTGGACAGAACTGGGACTTTCAGACCAATTGAGAAATCATTGCTTGTTGAAAGTTGAAAGCTAAACTGTGACTTCGGAAAGGAGTCCTCTGGTGCTTTTTGCTGTGCCTAAGCACTAAAAAGATTGATTAAGCCATCGATTGGGCAGTGTCAGAGAGAGAACTCACCTGGTGGCCCTGACATGACTGATTCTCCTGATGATTGAAAAGTAACAACACCGAAGTCTTTGAGATCAGGGGTTGGGCCCCTTCTTTAATGTACTGCTGAGGTGCAGCTTTTTATATTAGCAAAGAGAGCCTGAAGATCTATAATAATATAATAATAATAATATGCCATTTAGCAGACGCTTTTATCCAAAGCGACTTACAGTCATGTGCGCATACATTTTTACGTATGGGTGGTCCCGGGGATCGAACCCACTAAACTGGCGTTACAAGCGCCGTGCTCTACCAATTGAGCTACAGAGGACCAGATGAGATCTCTCACCTAACATCTAAAATGACGACTCAGACCTTTCTCCTTTCCTTAATGAACGATTAAGCAGCTCGAGAGAACCCCATTCCCCCATTACGCCCCAATAAGTATTTTTTTGTGGAACGGCGTACCTGTGCTTTACGATAACTAGGTGTCATTTATAGTTTGTGCCTCTCTGCTATGCCAACATTAATGGGGCTAGCCACAATAGATCACGGCCCGGGTGCAGGGGGAGACATTGTGAAAGGGCACTTCAAGGCAATTACCACAGTCATTTGTAGGGATTTATCTTAAGTCAGCACTGTGGGCCCCAGCACTTATTACAGCTAAGAGTCGACAGCAGAGAGGGAGAGAGGGAAAGAGAAGGAGAAGGTAAGAGGGAGATAAGGGGATTTTGTGGGAGGTAAAGTAAAAGCGGGATAAAAAAAATGCCATAGTGAAAGAGAGAGAGAGAAAGTATGTGAGAAAAGTAGAGAAAGAGATTCTGAGGGGCAGCAGCAAACCCAAATGAAGAGACCTAGATCTTGTGTCCTTCTGTCTGTCTACTCAAACACCTGGAGACTTAGAGGTCAGACCAGGTACAGGAAAACGGACTTCTCTGCCACAAGTGAGTTCCATTGACAGCTCTGACATATAGGCAGTGGAATGGAACTATCTGAGACTAGAGCTGATAGCCTTGGCCTCCTTAGCTGAGAAGCAACCATTTTCCCTCATCTACTATAAAGACCAAAATGACACTTCAACCTCTGACAGCCTATCAACTGACCAGGGCCCAGATGTGTGGCTTAAGATCATTGCAATCCGACAACGTTTTCAGATTATGGTCTATAAGCACTCTTCAGGCAGTATGAGAGTGTGAGTGAGAGAGAGAGAGAGAGAGAGAGACAGACCTAAATGCCAGAACTAGACAAGAGACAGATAGAGAGACAGAGACACAGACAGAGAAAGACACAGCCCCATCCTGCGACCTAAGCGGTATGTATCAGATGCTCAACATGCTCTGCTCCTACCTACTGTAATGGTCCGAGCCTAAACCACACGAAAACAACACTAGACACTATGGAACACAAAGCTTTTACTATCTCATCCTGGAATATACAAGGTCTGAGGTCATCTGACTTTGGCCTAAAGAGCAGGAACCAAGACTTCGTCAAAGAAATTGGAAATACAGACATCCTACAAGAAACATGGTATAGAGGAGATGGACCCACTGGTTTCACTCTAGGTTACAGAGAGCTGGTAGTCCCATTCACGAAACTACCAGGTGTGAAACAAGGAAGAGACTCAGGGGGTATGCTAATTTGGTATAGAGCAGACCTAACCCACTATTAAATTAGTCAAAACAGGACATTTTTACATCTGGCTAAAAATGTATATTGAGAGAGAGAGAGAGAGAGAGACAGAGATAGAGAAAGACAGACAGAGTGATAGAGAGAGATAGTAGCTACATTTGCATTTGTTTAAGCTGTTTTCTAGTGACATTTATTTGGATACATCCATAACAGTTAGCTAATGATGTTCGATTTCACCTGGCATAGAAAATGTGCTCTCTCCTCAGGACACTGTTGTTCAGAGGAGCTAGCCAACAACACAGCTAAACAATCACTTCAAACTGAAGCTGGAAAGACTGCAAACCATCTGCATTTTGTTAAATGGCATATGCTAAATGGCATATTATTATTGTTTTGTTTTACCTGTTTCTATTGACATTTCTTTGTATATATCCATAAAAATGATGCTGATTCATGATTTCGACTGGCTGAGAAAAGCTGCCTGCCTGTGTGTCTTGTCCCGACTCCCGACCCCTACACGTTCATTACTATGGGACAGCTGGAGATCAAATTTCAATATTGAAACAATGTTGCAAATGTCAGAGAGACAGACAGAAAGGTTTATACAAATCTCCGCTATTGAAAACCAACTGCTAGTCTAAAAGAAATGGGAAATAACGTCTAGATGGTTTTTACAGTGGAGATCAAGTTTATAAATAGTCTGGCTGGGCTGATGAGACAGTGGATTGTGCAGTGAGATGGAACAGAGTAAATAGGCATTTCAACATCATAGCTTTAGCTGGTGGTAACTTGTGGAATAGACACCGGCTGGAATGTGGTTTTAACCAATCAGCATCCAGGATTAGACCCACCCGTTGTATAAAGACTATTTAATTCCCTTCATCTGAACATCGGAGAGTCATCAACAATAATGCATGTCATTTCAGTGCACACCCCCAAATATATGATCTCAAAAACGACCTCTCCAGAAACCACATGACAGAAATCCGTTGCATTGACGGAGAACGTTAACCCCTGTAAATTGATTGACATATTCCTAAAACTGGCTAGAAAATCTAATCTATAAAAGCTGAAAAATGGAACATCAAAAAAAATATAACTTCCAAAGGAAAAATGGTTTGACAATTAATGTCCCACTGCAAGACAACTAAGACTTTTGTCAAACCAAAAACACAGAGGCACTGTAAACCATAAGACACGTCTCATATACCAACAGGCCCTAAGCCAATATAAGAAGTTATTACAAAGGAATAAATCCTTCTATATGACTAATGAGCTTGACAAAATAGAGGAGGCAATCAATACAAATTCTAGGGAATTATGGAAAGTAGATACCCCTTAAAAAGAAAGACCTCCCAATCAAAGTTGGTATAATCTAGAAACAACACCTTGAAAAACTTTATAATTTCCAAGACAAATTACTTAACTACACCCAAACATCAATAATAGAACAATTAAAATAATTTGAATTAACAGTAAATGACAAACAAAACCAACTGGACAATCCTATTGTATTGTCTGAATTAAATTATACAATAAAGGCCCTCAAGAGCAGTAAAGCCTGTGGGCCAGACAGCATACGAACAGAGATGCTGAAACACAGCAGACCTAAACTGAGAGAGGTTATTCTCAAGCTGTTTAACCTAGTGTTGGGGGAACAAAAGAAGAAGACAATTCTTTAGTCAGAACAGACGAGTGAGACATAGTTGTATTAGGAGCGTGACCTTATTCAATATTTATATAAATGAACTGGCTAACATATTAGAACGATCAACATCTCCAGGGACTCACACTTGACGACAAATAAATACATTTTATGTTATATGCCGATAACTTAGTAATCTTGCCACCAACAGAACAGGGGCTACAACAAAGCCTGTCCTTGCTAGAACAGTATTGTAAGGACTGGGCACTATCCATTAACATGGGAAAAAAAAAGTAATGACCTTCAGAAAAAGTCCAGGTCTCAGGAAAGTAGATACCATTTCACCCTAGGAGAAACAACCCTGAAACACTGAGAGTGACCCTTTAGAGCAATTGGCCCAAAAGCACCAGCTAAATTCAACCATCAATATCTAAATTCAAACAAATATTATTATTATTTTTTATTTTATTTCACCTTTATTTAACCAGGTAAGCCAGTTGAGAACAAGTTCTCATTTACAACTGCGACCTGGCCAAGATAAAGCAAAGCAGTGTGATAAAAACAACAACACAGAGTTACATATGGGGTAAAAAAAACATAAGGTCATAAAATACAACAGAAAATATATATACAGTGTGTGCAAATGTAGCAAGTTATGGAGGTAAGGCAATAAATAGGCTATAGTGCAAAATAATTACAATTAGTATTAACACTGGAATGATAGATGTGCAAGAGATTATGTGCAAATAGAGATACTGGGGTGCAAAAGAGCAAAATAAATAACAATATAGGGATGAGGTAGTTGGGTGGGCTAATTTCAGATGGGCTGTGTACATGTGCAGTGATCGGTAAGGTGCTCTGACAACTGATGCTTAAAGTTAGTGAGGGAGATAAGAGTCTCCAGCTTCAGAGATTTTTGCAATTCGTTCCAGTCATTGGCAGCAGAGAACTGGAAGGAATGGCGGCCAAAGGAGGTGTTGGCTTTGGGAATGACCAGTGAGATATACCTGCTGGAGCGCAGACTACGGGTGGGTGCTGCTATGGTGACCAATGAGCTAAGATAAGGCGGGGATTTGCCTAGCAGTGATTTATAGATGGCCTGGAGCCAGTGGGTTTGACGACGAACATGTAGTGAGGACCAGCCAACAAGAGCGTACAGGTCACAGTGGTGGGTAGTGTATGGGGCTTTGGAGACAAAACGGATGGCACTGTGATAGACTACATCCAATTTGCTGAGTAGAGTGTTGGAGGCTATTTTGTAAATGACATCGCCGAAGTCAAGGATCGGTAGGATAGTCAGTTTTACGAGGGCATGTTTGGCAGCATGAGTGAAGGAGGCTTTGTTGCGAAATAGGAAGCCGATTCTAGATTTAACTTTGGATTGGAGATTCTTAATGTGAGTCTGGAAGGAGAGTTTACAGTCTAACCAGACACCTAGGTATTTGTAGTTGTCCACATACTCTAGGTCAGACCCGTCGAGAGTGGTGATTCTAGTCGGGTGGGCGGGTGCCAGCAGCGTTCGATTGAAGAGCATGCATTTAGTTTTACTAGTGTTTAAGAGCAGTTGGAGGCTACTGAAGGAGTGTTGTATGGCATTGAAGCTCGTTTGGAGGTTTGTTAACACAGTGTCCAATGAAGGGCCAGATAAATAACTATCCCTAATTCATACACTAAATGTAATTTATTCACAAACTGCAACGTAACCAAATTCTAAACAGAGATATCAAATTAGCACAACACCTCGTCAAAATCTAATATTTCAAACAAAGAAAGATATTAACAATGTACAGACTGAGTCACCATAGACTGGCCCTATCTAATATTAAGGAAGTCTTGAGGTTCTGCTAGCCTGAGTTAGAATACCTCATGATAAGCTGTAGACCATACTATTTACCAAGAGAGTTTTCATCTATATGTTTCATAGCTGTCTTTTTACCACCACAAACCGATGCTGGCACTAAGACCGCACTCAACCAGCTGTATAGGGCCATAAGCAAACAAGAAAATGCTCATCCAGAGGCGGCGCTCCTAGTGGCTGGTGATTTTAATGCAGGAAAATCAGTCTTACCTCATTTCTACCAGCATGTCACCTGTGCAACTAGAGGCGAAAAAACTCTAGATGACCTTTACTCCAGACACAGAGACACAGTGTTTTCCACAAGCACATGGAGTAGCCAGCCAAATAGAAAACGTAGCCAGCCAGGCTCCCCCGAACAAGCTCTATTTTGGTGGCCTCAGGTACATTCTAATGCTAGACTGTATTTTGCACACACACACACACACACACACACACACACACACACACACACACACACACGTACGCTGCAGCTACTCTGTTTATTATCTATCCTGATTGCCTAGTCACTTTTACCCCTACCTACATGTACATATTACCTCAATTACCTCAACTACCTCGTACATTGTTGTGATACTATTTCCATTTTTGTATATTTTTATTTTACGGTGAAGTCTACACCTGTTATATTTGGCACATATGACAAATACAATATTATTTTATTTGGCAATAGAGAAGAGAGACTTTGTAACACCTTCCTACTCCACTGCTCCATGAAATTTGAAAAAGGAATTGCAGGATTTCTTAAACTGCCTGCTGAGGAGACAATCCAAAGACAGTAGACCTAACTATAAGAGACAGTTCCCACCATTTTACACACATGAGCCCTGTAGATTTAATGTCTCAATTGTTACTTCTTTGTTTTATTTTTGGTGTATTCTTTTCATGTATGATTATTTATGTTATTACATTTTCTATAATTATTCATGTTGTTGCTCAAATATATTGTTCATTTCTGTAATACTTCATTATTACATTGCTTTGGCAAAAATGACAACCACCATTCATGCCAATAAAGCATTTATTGAATTGAATTGAGAGAGAGAGAGAGAGAGAGAGAGAGAGAGAGAGAGAGAGAGAGAGAGAGAGAGAGAGAGAGAGAGAGAGAGAGAGAGAGAGAGAGATGTGGTGTTGAAAGATGCCTAAGATGAAGAGGGGCCTCCGCTGCGGCTGGACCAAAGACAAGTAGAGGCAGACAAGGACATCCATTCACACAGGAGCAGGAGGGCTTAGTACTGAGCGCAATCAGGACCGGACAGACAGAAGGGGAGGGCTGAGCTGCCGAGGACTGCCAGGCTCCCTCTATCCTCACTGCTACCTCTTTCAGCATACTGAGGACCCTGGCCTGCTTCAGACTACAGATCCTCAGCAGCTTCCTCTAATATGTCTGCCTTATTGTGCCTAAGAGCTGAGCCCACTGAGCTGGGAGGAGGTGGAAGAGGAGGGGGTGGGCTGTGGCAGGCCACAGAGTGATAAACTGCTCCCAGCATCCCAGTGTTCCCTTCGCAAAGTCATTTACATAAGGCAGGGATGAGCTGGGATCTACCCCATGTCTGAGAGGGAGGAAAGCAGAGGAATCGTTTTGTCAGAGACTGAGAACATGAACAAACAAACAAACTAGCCACAATACTAAGATCCTATCCTCTCCCTTGTAAAAAACAACAACAAAACAAAGCAGAAGATGTGTGGATTCCCACTGCATTCTCCCTGAGGGGGTGGATGATGGTAAACAACCAAACATTAAGTGAGGAGAAAAAGGCCCTGGTGTTTTCTGTAGTCTCATCCTTCAGGGGTGGAACAGGCTCACATCTGAGGAATGCGCTAGCACACAAGAACATTGTCCGTAAATTGAAGACAGCAGTGAGGAGAGATCCTCTAAAAGCCTGGATTGAAGCAGATCCATGGAAGAGAGGAGAAGAGACAGATATCCCCTGGGCCCTGGCTCGCCAGCAAATAAAAGGCATATGCTAGGAAGGGGAATGGGAGATCTGCCCTTTACCAGAGTCTAACACAGGGTCCGTTACGAGACACGACACGGATCACTTTCCCTGTGTTCCTCATCAATTACACCCCAGTCACAAAATAGGCAACAGGACGGGAGAAAATACACCAAGCTCATTACTGTCCCCGACTTGTTAGCTTGTATTGATTTGAATTTGTGCCCGGCAAAGTGCTGCCGTGCCTCTCCAAGATAATTGTGTTTCAGTCGTTTTCTTTAATTAATTAATTCTCTCCGTTAATGGCAGGGTGACTCTGAGAGGCACGCAATGTAGCATGCCATGCAGACTGGGAATAATTGCTATATTCAGGAGCAGAGCAAGCGGACGTCTTTATTTTGTCCCAGATATATTGTAACACGGCTGGCTCCGTTGTGTTGGCTAAGGGGGGGAGGGGGGTGATGTGAGATGAATGAGCAGACACTAGGTAATAGAGAGAGAGGGGTTTTATCTGTGCGTGATCCCGGGGGGAACAGCTCTTGCTGGGGCACGAGAGCTGCAGCATCGCATTAACTCAGGCATCCACACACACATACCTGACAGGCACAGTCCAAAGACACACACATGATAAACCAGGAGAAAAGGAAGAGATGGTTTGGTAGGCTATATCAACCAACCTTATCGTCCATCACGGCTTTCACTGCACCATTGACCATACTAAAGGTTATTGAAAACGTCTCGTTTTTCAGTGAGTGTTTTGTGTGTGTCTGCATGTAGGGAATAACTCGTGTCTGTGATGCTATTCAGATGGAAACGAGTGGCTGAGAGAGAGAGAGAGAGAGAGATTATATAGACATAATATGACATTTGAAATGTCTTTATTCTTTTGGAACTTCTGAGTGTAATGTTTACTGTTAATATTTATTGTTTATTTCACTTTTGTTTACTATCTACTTCACTTGCTTTGGCAATGTTAACATGCCAATAAAGCCCTTAACTTGAAATTGAATTGAATTGAATTGAGAGAGAGCTCTTAGCTCCTGTGGAGTGAATGCTCTGTGTCCCACTAGGGACCACCTGTCAGGAGCGATAAAGCAGGTTGGATTAGTGGAACTGGGCAGACAGACAGACAGACAGAGCAGAGCCTGCCTGGCCTGTACACTCCTCAGCCTCATTCAGGGCCTTTTGTTCCTGCAGATGGGAGGAGAGAGGAGAGATTGAGGGAGAGAGGGAGCGAGAGAGAGAGCCCTGTTGGCCCCTCTAACTCCCAGGCCAGGAACCATGATTATGGCATTGTGTTGCAGAACAGACACACGTGCGCTGCTGAAAGCCCTCTCCACCACATGGATACGAGGGCTCTGGTCCTGGTCGTCTTCCTCGCTGACTACTACACTCCCAGAGGATATGTCAGCCAGCCAGCCTCTCTCTCTCAGCCAGATAGGCTCTAGGAGAGAAAACAGAACAAATAGCATGCAATCCTTTCCTCCTGTATCCTTTCCAACTGTATGTTCTCTTGCACTATCCTCAAAGCAAAAAAGATCTCATACAAAGGGACCCACACCATGACGACAAAACAGGGACGGGATAAGATCTTCCTCCAATACTCTTAGCGAGATGAGGAGATAGGTGTCAATGCAGCAGCTTACAGAGCGAGCACAAAGGGCAAGCGGGAGGATCGCGTTGCTGCGGCGCGTGCCAGGTTTCAGCACAGACAAGATGCTAGTCTGGGAGGTTACCACACCGCCGCTCACTTGCGCTCAGACACTCAGTGGGTGGGTGGACGACTCAGACTCCCAACGCTCCAGTTATGGCAGTAAAGCATGCTGGATAAGGATGGACTGTCAGCTCTCACACTGAATTTACAGGGTCCTCACTTCCTCCTCCACCCCACGCACCCTCAATCAGATGAAAAGTCCAATGAACACAGGCAACCCAGTTCCCTGCTCTGAGAGTGCACACATTCATTATCTGCTGTCAGTGGGGAGGGGAGAGAGTGCATGCATGCACGCACATCATAGCAGCGCACAATACTGTCCAGATTCAGTAGAGCGCAGCAGAGATTAATACCATCATTCAAGTCAACACCAGGTTCATACTGTAGAGTACATGCCCTTGAAACAGTTTTATAGTCCATGTACTTCTAATAAAATAGCCTAAATACCTGCCTGTTCTCTCTTTGTAATGCCACTCAATTGAGGGAAATGTATGTGGAGATTGATTACCATGTTCATTAACTAAATGCATTAGAGGGGACGACCACAATAAAACCCTGATGTAGTATGTTGTTCCTGGACTCAATAATACTTGACAGGCCTCCTTTCATGTATGAAATGCTATCCTTTAATCCACATCTGCAGTGCATCACTGGGCTCATCCCCATTATGTCATGAGGAGAGAACCCTTCCTCGTGCATCATCACTACTTGGAAAATAGCCTAGGTTATGTGGTTTGTAGGGAGATTATAGTCTGATTAAATACTCGCCAGGAAATTGTATTTTTAAGAAACAAACACCACCTCGTCAGACTGAATGTGATATTTCCCTTCTCATGGCTCTGTTACACTCAGCTTTTTTGACTGGGAAAAAGGAGAACACTTTGCATAAACAAAAATGGCATAGATCATTTGCATAGCAGAAACACAAGCCAATTTCAAACAATATAGCGAGGTAGTTCACTCATATTCTCCAGTAACACAAGTATGACTTTTCATAAGCCCAGTCATTGGCAGGGTTCCAGTCAAAACACAATGTAGAAACTAGTGCAGTGAAACAGTTACATATCGGGATATTACGTATTTTCTCATGGCTCTCTCTTGTCTCTCTGAAGCAGACATATGATGAGCAATATGTTTGGACCATCGAATCACAACAAAATCACAGTATTGAATAGCAATACATTTAGAATTGTGAGAATCGCAATACATATCGTAACGGCAACTAAGTATGGTGATAATATCGTAACGTGAGGTCCCTGGTAATTCCCAGCCCTAGTAGAAACACCTGAACTATCCACCAGAGGCGCCAATAGACTACTTTGCATTCCTGAACAACACAACTCAAGTCCCAAAGCAGTGCATTTATTGCATGAAACAACTAACCTAAGGATATTCATTCATAAAGTATCTCTGGGCATCCCCATAATCAGAGGTATCCATAACTGCAGGGTGGGTTCATAACAGAAAAATGCAAAGTGTTTATAACTTTTTTATAACAAAGGCCAGTCACCACACCAGCTTCAGAGAGTGACTACATCTACTTGTGGCATGCAGGAAAAACAAGGCTGGTGACCTGCTTTTGTTGTGTGCTTGACCCTCACATTAGCATGTAATGCTGGGTCAGAGCCAGAGACAATGGAGGGGTGAGTGGTGTTTTTAGCGTTGATGATCATCCAGTGTGACCTTTGAAACAGGCTGACACAGAACAAAGGCTGATGGAGTTATTTTGCAGGCTGGGCCCTAAATGAGCACAGTGCAAAACAACGCAGCCAGCCTGTCAGCCTGCCAGCCTTCAGATCTCCACGGGCCAAACTTTTATTTTCAAGATCATCACAGAAATGGTATAACCTTTTTAAAAACCCATCACATCAAAAGGACAACTAGGGATTTGTGCTGATGTTTTGATATACTGACACCCAACCAGGCATAGGGAATATATATATAGAAGAAGATGAAGAAGCTGATGTAATTGGAACGTAAGTCCTGGCTTTTGAATAGTATTGGTAAATAGTTGGGAGGAAGACATTCAATTGAGCAGTCTGGCCCCTGAAGGGAATATGCACGCGCTCGCTCGCTCACGCACACACACACAAAGGGTCTGCCTGCTGAGCTCCAGCCCTACAGACCTGTCCATGTGCACTGTACGCACACAGGAAGTAGTGAAACAGTGAGACGTTGAACTGCTCTAGGGATTCAGTCTCTCTCTGGCTTATTTGCCTGCTGTCATCAGTTGATACAGTTTAATACAAGGTAACACGGGGCAACACTCCAATGGAGCAGTTGAACTGGATCCCTTTCAGCCCAGATAAGATAGCATCTCTCCCGATATGGTGACGACGTCGAGGGAAACACTTAATTGTTCAATTCCTTCCTGCTGTAGCTTCCTGCGCTGAGCGATGCATATTAACATTGCAGATGGCCTATTAGCCTTATCAGCCTCCCTGAATGGAGAGACAAGAGACAATGACAACACGCTTAACCTCCCAAAAGGAACAGTAGCGTCTGAGTGTCAGAGACCCCACTGAAACTGTCTGGCAGTGGAGTGCTATTTAACTTACACTCAACTGTACAGAGCAGTTAACTACTGTATTGACTGGAGGAGCGCTGTAGGGGTTCCTGAAACCAGCAGGCCCTTTGACTGTCTGCCAGATATATCCATATGCTAGGGACGGCTGAAAGGGAGGAGAGTTGAAAAGGGCTCCTCAAACTGAGAAGCCAGACAGGAGAGACAGAGGATTAGAAATGATAGGCAGGGTGGTCTTAGGAAGTCTTAAAATAAACGCTGTGTACAGTTTTATACGAGACAGGATTGATTTTGGAGGCAAAATGTTGCACAGCATGAATGAGCTGTAGAGGCATATAGTGGAGCACAGAGGACATGGTGTGGAGAAAAAAATATCTGCAGCGAGTTGGTGTAGCAATTATATCTCCTGTCAGGAGCACTATGGGAAAGAAGTAGGCTAACACTTTCACACTGGGTAGAGAGGTGGAAAACCTAACTAGTGTAGCCGAGGGCTTGTCAACACACTAAGAATGTATAGCATCTCGGTTCTTAGCTGATAAAGCCGCGGGAATCCGCAGAAGGCCTCAGCCAATGTGTGACCTCGTTGCCCAAACCAATTTTCTCCTTGTCAAACCACTACCGTGGTGTGTGTGTTCAGTAGAATATCTTGAGATATAGAATGAACGTGGGCGGTTGGTTCATCCTCTTGTTATGGTAGAAGGGGAAATAGGGTCATTATATCAGACTTGGGAGAAGATGAACAATGAGAATGATGAGAACAGAGCTGACAGCTAGTAGATAAGAGGTGCTTTCTCTCTGTCACTGACTCTCTGGGGTTTGGAACAAACAGATTGCTAATTGTGCTTAACCTTAATACTGTGTAGGGAGGGACAAAGCCATTGCTGCTGAGGACTTGAGAGAGAGCCTGATAACCCTGGGTGTTATGGGTGTGGCTTGTCACCGCATAGTAATCCAATAAGGACAGTTTGTTCAGAGTCAGAGCCAGTGGACAGAGATGGTCCAGAGGAGACTGAACAGTTCAAACTTCATATACTGTCGTGGGCGTCGCAGACTGGTTAAGTTTGTGTCGAAGGATGCTGTTGTGGGGGAACAGTGAGTGTAGTTTCTCATAGAAAGAGTGTGGGCTAGTCACTCACAGAGATTCTCCTTCCTGCATGGCTGTGTCGTTTAAAAATGGACGGATCCTTTGCTAGACTGAACTCAGCTCTAAATCCCTGAGCTGAATGCGATAGAATCAAGGTTGCTGTATCTGGGGACTACATTTAGAGAGAGAGCTCTGTGAGGGAGGAAACGACTGAGTCAGTCTGAGTCACTACAAATCTCCCACCAACCAGCACCACATCACATTAGAAAGGCTAGACATTCCCTCAAATACAAAGGTCCCTCTGAAGAGGATGGCTGATCTCTGGAAGCAACATCGACAATATTGTTATAACTACATACATGCGGTCCTCTGTAGCTCAGCTGGTAGAGCACGGCGCTTGTAACGCCAAGGTTGTGGGTTCGATCCCCGGGACCACCCATACTCAAAAAAATGTATGCACGCATGACTGTAAGTCGCTTTGGATAAAAGCGTCTGCTAAATGGCATATTCTTCTATTCTTCTTCTACATACTAAAATACATCTAATAGAGGAGAGAAATCCCTCTGAAATGATCAGGAAATGCACAAGATAGAAACCGGTGTGGAGTTTCACATTACCTCCTGAGTGGCACAGTGGTCTAAGGCACTGCATCGCAGTGCTAACTGTGCCACTAGAGATCCTGGTTCGAATCCAGGCTCTGTCGCAGCCGGCCGCGACCGGGAGACTCATGGGCGGCGCACAATTGGCCCAGCGTCGTCCAGGGTAGGGGAGGGAATGGCCGGCAGGGATGTAGCTCAGTTGATAGAGCATGGTGTTTGCAACGCCAGGGTTGTGGGTTCAATTCCCACGGGGGGCCAGTATAAAAAATATGTATTCACTAACTGTAAGTCGCTCTGGATAAGAGCGTCTGCTAAATGACTAAAATGTAAATGTAAATGTAACACCTAACATATTTTCACGAGGTCTGCACTTACCCTCCCACACTGCGTTTAGAACGGGTGGTCTAGTGTGCACTTACCTCTAAAGCTGCTATGGAAATGAGCCCTAGAAAACACTTCACTTAAAGACAACAAAACAAACACTTCAATTCCATTCCTAAAACTGTGGCGTGAAGTGTGTGTAGACAATCTTCAAAAAGCAAAAATCCTCGACGAATGCTCAGAGGGGGGATAAACACATAGCGACCCGGGATCTCCTTTGTGAATTTGAAATGGCCGCCTGCTGTCTGGATAAAACAACCCCAGCTGAGAGCGATGTGAATCTGTGGCTGGCCACGTTTGAAAACGCAGATATCCAATCACACACTCGCTGAGAACGTCAGGCCACACACTTATCATCACACCCCTACGCTTCTTTAACTCCACTTCCACTTCATAGTCATACACTGGCGAGGAGAAATTATGTCACCGGTTAACAGGTTATAGCTAGGCCATAACCCTCTGGAGAGGCTTCTTCCACCATGGGAAATAAATAACATTTGGTTAAGGGAGAAAATTGGGTTTTCAGGGGGAGCAAGAAAACTAAGTTGTATGCCTCTCTTTTTTCTCTACCAATAAAGCATTTTACTAAACATACTGCTAAACTTCTAAACTTGAAGATATGTCTTAATCCACTTTCCCAAACTAATTGTCTCAGTGGAAAGTGATGCTGGTGCCTATGATATGTGAAGTAGAGCCAGGGTCTCCTGAACCCCATCGAGGTGCGAGGCGACAGCCTGAAATGAGTTTCTGTCTTCAATCATCTCCTCCCTGGCTCCAGGACCTGACCCTGTTGCCTAGCATTACCGTTAGCACTGCTGGAGCACCATAACAATACAGTGTGTCACAGCACAATGAAGAGCGCCAGGCAAAACCAATTCTCTCCTGACAGAATACAGCACCGGTGGAGGCAGACTTGTAGAAAACATATTACTCTCTAGAATACGAGGGGTCCAGAGCAGCAGGCACACATACGGTAACTGGGTCATTCGTATGGCTTGCAGCGGTCTGCCGCGTCCCAAAATGTCTCAGTAGTCAAATAGAAGCCAGATGTAAATGTACACTATAATGTGATGATATACATTTTGCCCTCATCAGGATGGGGGCTTGATGGATGATACCCCAGGGAGAGACCTCTTAGAGGTGTTTAATATAACCACTTGGAATGAGAACCAGAGGCTATGCTTTATTTTTATCAACCACCTGGACATAATGCACTATTAATGTATGTATGTACAGTACCAGTCAAAAGTTTGGACACACCTACTCATTCAAGGGTTTTTCTTTATTTTTACTATTTTCTACGTTGTAGAATAATAGTGAAGACATCAAAGCTATGAAATAACACATATGGAATCACGTAGTAACCAATTTTTTTTTTTTACAAATCAAAATATATTTTATATTTCAGATTCTTCAAAGTAGCCACCCTTTGCCTTGATGACAGCTTTGCACACTTGGCATTTTCTCAACCAGCTTCATGAGGTAGTCACCTAGAATGCATTTCAATTAACAGGTGTGCCTTGTTAAAAGTTCATTTGTGTAATTTCTTTCCATCTTAAATGTGTTTGAACCAATCAGTTGTGTTGTGACAAGTTAGGGTTGGTATACAGAAGAATGCCCTATTTGGTAAAAGAGCAAGTCCCATATTATGGCAAGAACATCTCAAATAAGCAAAGAGAAATGACAGTCCATCATTACTTTAAGACATGAAGGTCAGTCAATACGGAAAATCAAGAACTTTTAAAGTTTCTTCAAGTGCAGTCGCAAAAACCATCAAGCGCTATGATGAAACTGGCTTTCATGAGGACCGCCACAGGAAAGGAAGAACCAGAGTTACCTCTGCTGCAGAGGATAAGTTCATTGGAGTTACCAGCCTTAGAAAATGGCAATTAACTGCACCTCAGATTGCAGCCCAAATAAATGCTTCACAGAGTTCAAGTAACAGACACATCTCAGCATCAACTGTTCAGAGGAGACTGCGTGAATCAGGCCTTCATGGTCGAATTGCTGCAAAGAAACCACTACTAAAGGACACCAATAAAAAGAAGAGACTTGCTTGGGCCAAGAAACATGATCAATGGACATTAGACCGGTGTAAATATGTCCTTTGGTCTGATGATTCCAAATGTGAGATTTTTGGTTCCAACCGCCGTGTCTTTGTGAGACGCAGAGTAGGTGAACGGATGATCTCTGCATGTGTGATTCCCACCGTGAAGCATGGAGAAGGAGGTGTGATGGTGCTTTGCTGGTGACACTGTCTGTGATTTATTTAGAATTCAAGGCACACTTAACCAGCATGGCTACCACAGCATTCTGCAGCGATAGGCCATCCCATCTGGTTTGCGCTTAGTGGGACTATCATTTGTTCTTCAACAGGACAATGACCCAAAACACACCTCCAGGCTGTGTAAGGGCTATTTGACCAATAATGAGAGTGATGAGTGCTGCATCAGATGACCTGGCCTCCACAATCCCCCGACCTCAACCCAGTTGAGATGGTTTATGATGAATTGGACTGCAGAGTGAAGGAAAAGCAGCCAACAAGTGCTCAGCATATATGGGAACTCCTTCAAGACTGTTGGAAAAGCATTCCAGGTGACTACCTCATGAAGCTGGTTGAGAGAATGCCAAGAGTGTGCAAAGCTGTCATCAAGGCAAAGGGTGGCTATTTGAAGAATCTCAAATATAAAATATATTTTGATTTGTTTAAAACTTCTTTGGTTACTACATGATTCCATATGTGTTAATTCATAGTTTTGATGTCTTCACTATTATTCTACAATGTAGAAAATAGTAAAAATAAAGAAAAACCCTTGAATGAGTAGGTGTGTCCAAACTTGACTGGTACTGCAGGTCTATAGGCTATGACTATTCCAAGGAACATTGAGCTGTTATGAATGATTATGGCAAGTTAGTAATTAGTCAATACAACTTGTGTGCAAAGGATTATGAATGATTTATAGCATAGCTATGTCCTGCTCCTTCCCTGACTTTTCCTAAATGTTTGTATTTTTCACTGCTCATTACTCAGAATTTTGAAATCATAAACAGAAAAGTATTTAGAACCTTTTTACCAGTTTTTTCCAAACCTCTTCCCAACGTAACCCGCTAAGACAATGTGCTGTAGCACGTTGGTACCCAGCCAGGCGCAAATGCATCCCTCTCTCCTCATTGAATGAATGACAACCAGATGAATGGGCTATAATTGTGCACCTTCCTTCACAATCTAATTTAAATTAGGCGGGTGAAGAGGTTGATTTAATTTAGAAAGACAATAGTGTAATGATGAGTTTGTGTTATGCTTATTTATCAGCAGCAAATAATTTGACCGTGCGCCTTGTGGGTTGATACCATTCTCTTTTACGTTTTACTTTGTAAAAGTAAGCTGTTATGGGACTGTTTTATTTACTAAAACTCTATTACTAATCAAATGTATTGTAAGGGAAACGAAAACATGCTACATGTTGCAGTAGGCCTTTAGAATAATACAAAACATATCCTTGACTCTATCCAGGCAAGAAAACAATGTCAGCCGACTGAATGAATGACAAATGGATGGAATGGGCGATAATTGTGCAAGTTACTTCATAATCTAATTGAAATGAGGCCTAGCTGAATGATAAGGAGGGTGAAGAGGTTGATTTAATTTAGAACAGCAATAGTGTAATGATGAGTTTGTGTTATGCCTATTTACCATCGTTGGCGCTCATGTTAATAATTTGACCGCGCGCCTTGCGTGTTGATACCATTCTCTTTGATGTTTTACTTTGTAAAAGTAAGCTGTTAAAGGACTGTTTTAATTACTGTAACTCTATTAATAATGACATTTATTGTAAGGGAAAATAAAACATGCTAC
Source organism: Coregonus lavaretus (assembly GCF_964263955.1). Classification (NCBI taxonomy): domain Eukaryota; kingdom Metazoa; phylum Chordata; class Actinopteri; order Salmoniformes; family Salmonidae; genus Coregonus; species Coregonus lavaretus. Next base: position 23,762,255 of record NC_140018.1, read on the forward strand.
GTGTTGCAGTAGGCCTTTAGAATAATGCAAAACATATCCTTGACTCTATCCAAGTTGATGAGTGGGAAACAAATGATGCTGCCAGTCAGCCTGCACAGCCGGCCCATTGAAACTACACCTAAAATAAATGTCACACATAATAAGAGTTAGCCTTTAGACAAGATTAAATTGACAATAATCTGATGAGTGACAATATTAGGCCTATCAGTTGTCAAATTGTACATGAAGAGATGGGCGCATCTTGTAATTGACAGATGCAGGGTAAGGAGCATCACTTTATCAAATCCTCCTTCACAGTCACATGCAGGTAAAACATTTTGATTTCTATATAGTATCAGAAAGAGCATATTCTGCTGTTTCTATGAGACTTACCTTTGTCAAATAACTTTCAAATCCAAGAGGTGCAGCTCTATTTCCAAATGTCACTGTTTCCTAGAATATCCATGTCCATGCAGTCAGCACATGACCACTCTCTGGCTACTAAGCAGAAAATAGCAACATAATAAACTTAAAATTAAAATATACTATTCTGTCGTCAATGGATGAATGGGCGATAGAAACTGAATGGTGCATGTGAATTCAATTAACTGAATGATGAGGAGGGTGAAGAGGGTGATTGAATTTGATTGATCTGAATAATGAGAGTGAAGAGGATGATTGAATTTAGAACAATAGTGTAATGATGAAACATTTTGGGTGGTCTATTTATTTTATTATGAAAGGCAGGAAATGGTATATAATCTTCCCTGGGAGAGTGAAATCAGACACTGAGTACAACATACAACGTGTGTTGTTCACAATGGCAAGCCAAACCAAACGAATAGACGCACTGCAGAATTTAGATGAGTTGGAGTCAGATGGAGGATCGGATATTGAGCTTGAAATCGACGTAGCTGATGAAGAGTCTTAATCTGATTCTGATGTTGACTCCTCCGCCTCCGATGCCTGAGCCTCGCCACAGAAAAACCAGAACAGAGCCAACTGAGAAAGTGACCCCAACTGCCACGGTGAGACAGGAGTCTGGGAGGGACGACATGGTTTGGGTAGAAAAGAGTGACGAGTTTGTGACATGCAGATGTTGCAGCACATCCGAGATTGTACTGTTCCTCATGCACACAGAAAAGGAAACAGTAGGTGGGACATGTCTATGGATGAACTCCAAGCATTTATTGCACTCTTCTACTATATGTCCGCGGGGCATACGCGGAAAGAGCATGGATGTGGAGTCATTTTGGTCTGATAGGTATGAGGTGGACTTTTTCACGCAACCGCTTCAGAGAGATTATGCTACACCTGCGGTAGGTGCACACGAAACAAGGCCCATGAAAACTGTGTGTAGTGCAACCGATTTGTTTGTGGGGCTGGCTCACACAACGCCCCGAAGCTGTGTGCTGACTGTGTACCCGAAGCATAAAGAGAAGATGAGATTGATTAATGTGTAAAGGCACAGGTATAAGGTCACAATACAGTGTTCAATACAATCAACAAATGACTGTTTTAATATCTTGTCATTAATATATTTCCACAAATATTTATTTATGCAATTCATCCATTACAATTGTTCATGCAGTGGTGCTTTTGTTTAGGAATACAGGAAATAATTTTACCTGTGCACATGGCTGGTTATATTGTTATTATATATTTTTCGTTTCTACTTTATCAAAAGAAGCTGTAACTGGACTTTATTCATTACAATAACTCTATTAGTAATCAAATCTACAAATAAAGTTGATCAAATGGATTACACAAATGTTTTTTTACTAAGGGAAAACAAAAATAGGATGTAGGCCTACGTTTTTTTCTAGGACTTTGTAGAATTATACAAAACATATCCTTGACGCTATCTAAACAAATAACTATTGTTGTTTTGTTTTTTTATGTATATATTTCCACGAATATTTCTTCATGCAATTAATCCGTTACAACAGTTTATGCACTATTTATCAAGCGTTGGTGTTTATGTTTGTGGTTTATATTCATCTCATGCATATACTAAAGGGGACGCCCAGCAACGTTCTCTAGTGGGTACTGATAGTCTGAAAGGCCAGGCGGTTCTAGTATTAATACATTACTAAAGGCTGTAAAGGAGCCATGAGATGTTATGAATAGTTATCTTCCCATGCGTCACGCGGTGACAAGAGGGAGTTATAAATTCCTTCATAATGCGTTAATCACAAGTGGCTCATAGAAAGTGTTACCCCACAATAATGATTACAGCCATTATAAGTTCTCCTCAGTGAACGTTGGCATATGATTGGTCATAATAACAGATGACATCTCCTGACTAACAGCTCATTGAATAATCCGATACCCAGTAAAGCGCAGCCATCTCTCTCCCTCTCTCCGCTGCAAATAGATTCTTAGTCTAATTACTTTGTAGTGTGGAGTAATGAACACTTCATAAGCACCTGTTCCATCTCCACAGAGGGAGGCTTCAGTTGGCGCCACTCAGACAGCCTAATCAGCCCAGAAGAGGTGGCGGCGGTGGTGAGCTCCATATTTGGGGTCGGAGTCCAGCTGCCTTCCCGTAGTCACAACCGTGTTCATCATTACCTGCTCGACTTCACTGGAAAGCCATTATCACGTGCTAAGCTCCGTCCTGCCAGGTTTTTTTTATCCCCTCCCTGGCTTGTAACAAGAGGCTGTGATGTACTGGAGTAAATCTCCCAGGCGGTAGCTAGCGAGCTAGTCTCATCAAACATTATCTACGATCTACCCATCTGCCTCTGTGTGCTTCACGTCGAACCTCTTCATTGTCACTTAACTCATTGTCATTCATTCATCCTATCATTTGATGGCCTGAACATGTGGAATATTGTCTTCAATTATAGAGACATCTTCCTGTAACAGAGTTATTAAAGAGGAACTGTCAGTATGACAATTGCCTTCACAAGGTTAAACTCCTGATAAGCGAATAGATCTGGTTACGATCTGAGCGGAGAACATTTACTGCCTGCAGTTATCTGTGATTAAATGCATACCAAGGCGACTTAGCGCCGTGTGTTTGAACCAGGGGTTGAAACCCGTTCAGGGAACAGAACCAAAAACTGGAAAATAATGACTTTTATAAGGAACAGAAACGGGAATGAAAGTGATCCATACTGGTCCGGAACAGAACCATTATTTTAAAAGCATAGTTAATAATGTTATTTTACATTCCAGGCATTTTTTCTAGTCCCATAAAAAAACGCAACCAAGCGCCTATACAAAGCCCTCACTCTGTCACTTAAGCTGAAAATCTTTGCCAATGTATGTGCGTGTTTAGGCTCCCTGCCCTTCCAAAGCATAGGCTACTGTACTGATGTTCCAAGCGTGATTCAGAAGATAGGGAGAGAGATTTTTAATTAGCTAGAGAAGAATGGATTAACTTTTTCAATGCTAGTTAAGGATACTATAGGCATAGTTATCACATTTCACTTTGGATTTATTAACTACAAAATGGTAAGACGTGTTTTTAATTCTGGTGCCGCTCTTCACACTCAAGCTTGTTAACTAGCTAGCTCAAAGGACATTGAAACTTTTATTAAAGTGGGCTAAATCAGGGTCACACAGACTGTTTCTTGGTAGTCTTAAACAAATCTACTTTGAAACTAAAGTATACACCTCACACACATGGTTATGGGCATTAAAGAAAAGAAGACACCTGTACCATGTCAAATACAGAGTTGGCTGTTTTTTTTGTAAATAACGTTTTTTAATTATGAAAAATATTAATAACATTCCACCCATGAGGGCACTAGTCATTTGACTGCAGGAAAGGGCTACAGTTCCCCCATAGAAGCCGCTCCTCCTAGGTATAATTATGTGGATCTAATTCAGAAAATGCATGTCAAGGGGGGCGCTGTTGGAAGCCAAGGATGTAGCACGCGTCTCCCTATCGCTCCTGAGTTAGTGACCAAATTTATATATTTAACTTTGCAAAACTGCATACATTTCTGTTTGCCCAGGCGTCTGAAGAGACCCATAAACAACTCAGTTCAAGTTTAATAAATTTAAATTCGTAATGACATCAACCCGACCAAAAACAGAGTCTGCAAGAGCAGGCCGCAACAAGCCTGCAACTTCTCCCGACTCACCCCCGCCACCGAACGCTACCAATGCCGGCCCCACGGAAACACTGACTGTGGAGATGCTACAATCCGTGATAGGCACCCTCAAAGCCGACATTTTCTGAAAAATTGACTGTCTCTCTACCAACCTCAGGTCAGAGATATCAACGATCAAAGACGAGCTTAAAAAATCTATCGAGAGTATACAGAATAAGCTCGACGCACATGGGGTGACTTTATCGGATTTGGAGCGAGGGGCTACAGACCACGGCACTCGCATTAGCGAGCTAGAGGCTAGCGTCGGCTCATTGACAACTAGGGTGGCATTCCTCGATAATAGATGCGAAGATATGGAAAGTAGAATGCGGAGGAACAACATTCGTCTACTGGGAATACCGGAGGGAGTGGAGGGCCCAAGACCCACGGAGTACATGGCCCAGCTACTTCAGGAGCTGCTCGGGCTAGAGGAGAAGCCATTGCTAGACCGGGCTCACCGCACTCTGCGTAGCCGACCCAGGGATGGAGAACCCCCACGACCATTTGTCATCAGGGTGCATTTCTTTCACGTCCGCAACGACATACTGAGAAGATCGGGAGAAGCATCCCCTCTTCTACATAAGGGTAAAAGAGTCTCGATATTTGCGGACTACACAACAGCTGTGGCTAAGAGGCGGGCTAGCTTTGGAGCTGTGAAACGCCAACTACACACCTGCCCGGGCGTGAAGTTCGGCCTCATCTACCCTGCGGTTTTGAGACTGACTTTACCGGACGGTTCCATGCACAGATTCGAGGACCCGGCTATAGCGGCAGATTTCATCAACAAGAACGTGAAAGCGGCTGTTGTACCGCATGGTTTGCAACAAATGGTTGGCTAGCTGGTCTTCCTAGCAGGCTAGTTAGCAGGCCGAATGGGTGACTAACGAAGCCATCTCTGCTGGGTTCATCGACATATGAATGTCATTCTCTTCTTTATCTCTTTATTTCCAGCCCAGGTTTGCCGCCTCTAATGCCAATATCTGGGGGTCTGCATGGCTGTTTCAGTCTGATCATTTACCATCTGCGTCGAGGTTAAACCTCTCTTAATCGAGGATAGTTTTCCTTAGACTCTATTGGGGACCATTCTATTCATGTTTGGCTTACTCTAGTTAAATGGTCACTAATCTTAGGTAGCACAGAGTAAGAGTTATCATGCTTAGCTCTAAACTTTCTTCGTATTTAGGGTTTTGCTTGCATCTCATTTGGGGAGATGCTTCGGCAAGGGCGGGTGTGAGGGAAGGGTTTGTTCATGTATATAGTTTGTATATGTTTTTTGTGCCTCTTCGTTTGTCTTTGTTTTTTACATTTGCGCTTTTAGGTTCAACTAAGATCTTCAGTTTACATTGTACCTTGTCCTTTACACATCCTCTCTCTCTCTTAAGATATGACTCAGCCTAGTGTAGCCCATACTGCTGGAGGGAATGGCTTTAATTTTCTTACTTGGAACTGCAGGGGCATAAATAACCCAGTTAAACGTAGTAAGGTGCTACACCATCTTCATCATTTGAAAGCTCACATCATCTTTCTCCAAGAAACTCATCTGAAGGTATCACAACACTCAAGTCTTAGGTGCAGATGGGTGGGTCAGGTGTTCCATTCCTCATTTCAGAGTAAGGCGAGAGGGGTGGCTATTTTACTTCACAGATCGGTACCTTTTACATGTTCTAAGGTGATCGCAGATCCCCATGGTAGATATATAATTGTCAGTGGTAGGCTGCTCAATACAAAGGTTATTCTTGTTAATATCTATGCTCCTAATTGGGACAATGGTGATTTTTTCAAATCGGTTTTCTCTACACTCCCAGATATGTCCACCCATATGTTGATTTTAGGAGGTGACTTTAACTGTTGGTTAGACCCACAATTGGATCGATCCTCCACTAAACCTACCACCCTATCAACCTCAGCTAGAGTTGTTCGAACCTTTATGTCTGAATTCGCAGTCTCAGATCCTTGGAGAATGGTTAATCCAGCTGGGAAAGCATACTCTTTTTTCTCATCGGTTCACCACACTTTTACGCGCATAGACTACTTCCTTGTTGATGACCGGCTCCTCCACTCCATAACTTCATGTTCATATAACCCAATTGTTGTATCTGACCACGCCCCTGTTACTATGGAAGTAGCTTTTCAAAATGTTGACAATCAGCGACCGCCTTGGCGACTAAAAACCCAACTGCTCAGTAATGAACACTTTGTCAATTTTGTTTTGAGTCAAATCGACTTTTTCATGATTACAAATAGAACCCCAAACATCTCTGCGTCTACTCTCTGGGAAACTTTGAAAGCTTATATCAGAGGTGAAATTATCTCCTACACCGCACATGAGAACAAATTGAAAAGGAATAGGTTATCTATGCTAACACGCTGTATTGCCCAATTAGATGACATTAATGCCGTTTCACCATCCCCGGATATTTATAAGGAACGTTTAACTCTGCAAGCAGAATTTGACACACTATTAACAGACCAGGTTACTGAAATGCTTGTCAAGTCTAGGAGCACTTACTATGAACAAGGAGAGAAAGCCAGTAAATTATTAGCTCACAAGTTACGTCAACAATCATCATCATCTCAGATTACAAAAATTCGTACATCATCTGGGATATCATTAGATCCTGGGGGGATCAATGAGGAGTTCAAGAGATTTTACCAGTCTCTATATACCTCTGAAAGTAAAGCGGATACACTGGAATTGGATAATTTCTTCCACTCACTATCTGTGCCTTCGGTCGGCCGGGATTTGGTAAAAAAATTAGAGCAGCCGATCACTGTTGAAGAACTGTCTAACGCTGTCAAATCCCTTCAATCTGGGAGAAGCCCAGGGCCTGATGGCTACCCGACAGAGTTTTATAAAAAGTTTATCACCAAAATAGCCCCTATTCTAATTGAAATGTACAATGATGCATTTGTAAATGGTGCTCTCCCACATACTCTCACTCAAGCAACCATTTGTGTTATTCTTAAAAAAAACAAAGACCCTCTTGACTGTGCATCATACCGTCCAATTAGCCTGCTAAATGTGGACTATAAAATTCTAGCCAAAATTCTGGCAACGCGGCTAGAAACAGTCCTCCCATCAATTATCTCTCCGGATCAAACAGGATTTATAAAAAATAGACACTCATTCTTCAATCTCCGAAGATTATTTAATATTATATACAATCCTTCTGTCAACAATACCTCTGAAGCCATTATATCCCTGGACGCGGAGAAAGCGTTTGATCGGGTGGAATGGAAATACCTTTTTTACACTCTAAATAAATTTGGCTTTGGCTCCAAATTCATGACCTGGATAAAACTTCTGTACTCATCCCCCCAAGCCTCTGTCAGGACTAATAACACTCAATCAGATCGCTTCCCTCTGCAAAGATCGACACGTCAGGGTTGCCCTTTAAGTCCCTTACTGTTTGCCCTCGCCATAGAGCCACTTGCAATAGCACTTCGCTCCAACCCCCTCATCAAAGGCATAGTCAGATACGGGCACGAACACAAACTGTCTTTATATGCAGATGATTTATTAATATACACATCCAATCTTTCTGTCTCTGTCCCTGCTGCCCTTGCCACTTTCGCATCCTTCGGTCACATATCAGGGTATAAACTAAATCTCAGTAAAAGTGAATTGATGCCACTTAACATGGCTGCAAAAAAATCCCCTTTACATAACTTGCCATTTAAAATAGCACACAGCAGTTTTATTTATCTCGGGGTACATGTCACAATTAGGTTTGAAAACCTTTTTCAAGCCAACTTTGCTCCTCTCTTAACCCGTACTAAGGACGATTTGGAACGGTGGTCTTTGCTACACCTCTCCTTAGTTGCTAGAATTAACTCTATTAAAATGAATACTCTCCCTAAATTCTTATACCTCTATCAGTGCCTTCCAATATTTCTACCCAATACATTTTTCAAAAAGATCGACGGCCTAATTCTACCCTTTATATGGGACAAAAAGCCTCCTAGGATGCGAAAACAGCTCTTGCAGAGGCCCAAACCAGACGGCGGTCTAGCTCTACCAGATTTCAGATTCTATTATTGGGCCGCTAACCTTAGGATCATTCAGTACTGGTTGCAGAGCAGAGTAATATTCCCACCCCCAACTTGGCTGGAGATGGAGGATGCCTCGTCTACACCGGCATCACTGTCTTCCCTCGCTCACTCCTCTATTACAGGCCCTTACTCCTCCTTCACCAACAATACATGTGTCAAAACAACATTGAAGATCTGGAATCAATTTAGGCGCCACTTTGGGTTTCAAACAACCTCTTCCTTGGCTCCGGTAGCCTCAAACCCAGCTTTTCCCCCATCTATGATTGATGGTGCTTTCTCAACATGGTCTAATCTCGGTATTAAAAGATTCAGAGATCTGTATACTAACAATACATTTAGTACGTTTCAACAACTATCAGCTAAATTTGGTCTCCCCAGACATCATTTTTTTAGATTCTTACAAGTCCGGAGTTACATCCGCAGCATAGATCCAGGATTCCCCAACCTTTCTAGTGGAACACAGTTCGACACATTTCTCACCCCTCTTCCTAATCAGAAAGGCACAATGTCAATAATCTATAGTCAAATTTGCTCACTACAAGCCATCTCATTAAACAATATCAAATCCTCTTGGGAGGAGGAACTGGGTGAGGAAATATCTGATGAACTATGGGAAGAGGCACTCAAAAGGGTACATAGCTCTTCTATTTGCGCTCGACACGGCCTCATCCAATGCAAACTCATTCATAGGGCCCACTGGACCAAAGCAAGACTATCAAAAATGTACAAGGATGTGAACCCTAATTGTGTTCGATGTAACCAGTCCCCTGCTAATCATGTGCACATGTTTTGGTGCTGCCCATCTCTTGTTGGTTTCTGGAAAGACATCTTTAACACACTCTCAGAATTAAGCGGCACACAGATCGAGCCAGACCCTCTCATTGCATTATTTGGAGTTTCCTTACCCACAATACAATTGACCAAAATGAATAAGGATGTAATTGCCTTTGTCACGTTGTTAGCGAGACGATTAATTTTACTTAGATGGAAATCCTCTGCAGCCCCTTCTCATGCTCTTTGGATTAAATCTATTTTGAATTGCATAAAGTTGGAGAAAATAAAACAGACACTCAATGGGTCTGTAGACAAATTTTATGCAAAGTGGGCTCCCTTCTTTTCTTATGTCAAAAGAATACATTTCCCTGCAGTTCCAGAGTGATGTATATTTATATATTGGTGATGTAAGAAGCCTGGTATGTGCATATACGACATCTCGGATGTTAAGGACGGTAATAACTGTGCTAGCTGACCTATAACAACTGGATCAAAACAGATATTCTTCCTTTTTTATTTTTTTTATTTTGTGTTTTATCTTATTTATGTACTTAATGTCTATTTTTTCTTTCATGTCTGTCTCTCCATGTTTTGCTGTATCGTTGTCTTCAAATTGTTGTTCCATATTCATACCAAATAACTTTCAAGTGCAATTATTTACTAAATGCTGGTACTGAAAATTCAATAAACAAAGTATATAAAAAAAAAAGAAAATGCATGTCATAACAAGATGTCCAGCGCTTCAAGCCAAGCCTCCTCCTCAACCCTCTTTCGCTCATCCCCACCCACATAGGCTACACTTTTCTGTCCATCACGCATGTAAACAACTAGCCTGCTTGCTCTAGCCGCACTGATTGGTGAAGTAATTTCATGAGCTAAAGCAAAAAAAATAATTGATTTCACAGGTTAAAAAAGGAACAGAAAGGAAAGATATAAACCAGTACTTTGTTTCGAACAGGTTTAGAACTTTATTTTGCTGGTCGGAACAGTGGTTCTGTTCAGAACAAAACGATTGGAAAATAATTAGGGTTCCAAGCCCTGGTTTGAACACAGCACATCGGATTTGGAGTGTTTATGGGATTTGCGGTGAATTGGGCTTGCGAAACGGCCGGGTCTATAAAGGCAGATGGCTTCATTAGCATTGCAGTCATGTCGAGAGGATGAAACAAACTCAACTCCATTGGGTTCCCTCTCACTTCTAACACTGAGAGAATACGTTTGACTAGTCTATGGATTTGATTAAAGGCTCTGACACTTTCTGAGCCTCCCTGCTTCGACTTTCTCCAGGAGGAAGCCATGATGCTCTAAATCACCTCATTAGAGACTGCCACAGCTGACTGGCAGAGTTAACATATGGACCTGCAATCGAGTTTCTGATTGAAACTCAGAGCTCCTACATCCCCTGTCCTGGACAAGGTTACTGGTTAAGTCCATCACTTCACAGTTCAGACACAGCCTCACTGCTCTGCTGTTCTCTTGGGCTCTGTGCCCTGTCCAGACAAGACAGAACTGATAGTACTTAAAGGGAGGGGGGTTCAAGGTACGTGCCGGGATGGAAGAGTCTCTGTAGAGAACATGAGAGGGAGAGATTGGCTTCCAGCAAGGCCCTTTCTCCTCTGTCTTAGAATCTCATCTGTTCTCGTGATGGCATATTTCATAACACACAGCCAGACACAGGGAAGTCTCAGGGGCCAGGGACCATCTACGGCTCTGAAGGATGTCACAACAGAATGCATAACAAAATGTGTAAAACACAAGGGATGTCATTGTACCATTTCAGACACCCGAGGACGCGTAGGCAGGGACGGAATGTTTGGGTGCTCACTGCACACTGAGGCTGACATGGTGAACGATTGCAGTGACAGTGAGATTCACTGAGATTGTTTTTCTTTCTGACATTCAGGAGGTGAGCAGTCATGTGCTCCCTGTGTGTGCGTGGAGAGACATTTGTTTGAGAGGACACGTAGGTGTAGGGAGTGGGCGCTGAACCACAGGACCCCGAGAGACAGAGGAGCCTTCTAACAGAGGTACTCAAAAGCAGTAGGCAACACAGGATGCCAAACCATACAGCATTCCTTCTCCACATTATACAGGCATTACACCCCACACATTTCCAGTCAAATTAGACACTGCTCAATTCATGTCATAATCCACACATTCCTCCCATACAGGATATATTATGTACAGCATTACAGCCTACTGCAGGTCTTTTTGTGAGTGGGGAAACGATGAAAACCAAGCAATTTGTGGAGTTTCCACAATGCTAGCCTCTCTGACTCTCATTTGACTGGTTGACCTCTACTGTAAACTCAGAGGATCTTGTCTAATGAGGCTTGTATAGAAGTCTTTCTAGTGGAAATATGAATGCTGTGATCCCAGAGAGGGTGTTGTTCTAGGGCTGCTCTGCTCCAATCTCCCTGACTGGCACCAGACAGGCACCAGGCAGGCACCACATCTCATAGGGACAGAAGAGGGAGCCAGGGCAGGCAGGAGGACATGAGTAGAGGAGAGAAAAGGTCATAGCTCAAGGCCAGGTAGTGCCAGCAAGGCCAAATGACTTCACACACCAAGAGTAAAACTGCCCTATTCACACGATAATGATGCAGCCATTTCTTGCTGGGTCATCATAGCCCATAGCATATGTAAAATGTGAGCAGGAGTCATGAATGCACCTTGATTTAACCCCCAGGTGTGCTCACACGCCAAATGGACAGGAACATATGGCATTATGGTTATGATTTTCAACGGTACACAAGTGTGATCATAGAAATCCTATTAAAATATAATTCCTAATTCTATGAGTGTGACGTGGTAACAGTTTCATTGCTTTCATTTAGTGCTTTGCATTTCTACACTCTCAACTCCCACTCCAATACAGCATACTATGATCCCTGAGAGTCTGTTGAGATCTACCAGGTGTGAGATTACTACACAAATGGGACGCAACACTACAGAAGTTATTGTCAGGTAAGCACAGAACAATTAGCTTGCCAACAAAACGTAAAACACACTTTCGTAGTGTGGTGGGTTCTAAATGATGCCATATGGCAGTTGTTCTGTTGTGTGATGCTTCACAGTGAAAACCTTCCCAGTGGAAACACAAAGTAACTTTATGTGGTTCCAATGAAGATATTAATTGGTGCCACCTAGAGTGCCGTTCTCACAGATTGCAAGGAACCTCCAGGCACCCCAGCTGGGAATGTACATTCATTGAGATGCATAGCAACATATGGAAAATATGAGTTTGACTGTTATGTTCATAGGGGTAGATACAGTAAGTATCAAACAAGCAATTTCCATTACTGCAAAGAACATATGACGCCTAACTGTGTGCTGCTGTTCATATCACCTTCATTTGCTTATTTAAAGCATATAAAGCTTCACACAACATGTTTCCTATGTAGGCTATCAGAAGTTTGATATCTTTGAATTAAAGAGCGGAAATTCAATTTCTTATTCCATTCTGTTTTATCGGCAAATAATATTATGCAGTGTGTTCTACACTGAAAAAGTCCTATAGGTCAGAGAGAAGATCTAGACTACTAGAAATCAACTCTCACGTCATAGTAAAGATAAGCAGCGGGTAAGAAAACAACCAAGAGGAAATCACAGGAAAACAAAGGGTTAAGCCATACGGGCTCCCGAGTGGTGCAGCGGTCTAAGGCACTGCATCTCAGTGCTTGAGGTGTCACTACAGACCCCCTGGTTCGATTCCAGGCTGTATCACAACCGGCCGTGATTGGGAGTCCCATAGGGCGGCGCACAATTGGCCCAGCGTCGTCCGGGTTTGGCCGGTGTAGGCCGTCATTGTAAATAAGAATTTGTTCTTAATTGACTTGCCTAGTTAAATAAAGGTTAAATATTTTTATTTTTTTAAGTCTCACTTCTCTGAGGCAAGTGGCCAAAGCCAGAGGAAGACCGACAGACTGAGTGACACCGCAGCACTTACCCTTCCAGGCTACAACTTTATTTCCGTCTTGAGACTTTTAGTCAGTCACAAAGGCTAAACATATGCCATCCAAGATAGCACTCTAAAACACTGGCCCAGCCATCATTAACAAGGTAGATGACGCTCTCTCTCCTACATGTTGTGGCTTAATGAGAGCAAACAGAGTGGTTTCTGTAAGAGCCGATGTCTTGTGACAGATACAAATGGCTGTGGACCCTGGGCTATGATTAATATCCCCCCTGTCGCACCCCATCCGCCAGCCATAAAAGTCAGATGTACTTTTTAATCATACCAGCCAAAACAGCAATAAACAGTGGTAACGAGCCTTCAGCCCACCGCTTGCTAATGAGTTGTGATTTACATGCAAATAGAGGAATGTCGTCTGCGCAAACAATGGGAGCGAATGGGGCTGGGGTCTGGTGATAGTGAGTCACTGGAGAATCGCAGTTTGAAATGATTCATTGATTTGTTTGCTTCTAATGGGGGGGGGGCTTCGCATCTCGACACATGTAGAAAAAAAATGAAGAGACGGAGATTACATGCAGACTGCATTAGCATTTCAGTGGGAAAATAAATAACATACAGAGGAAAATATTGCCTCAACTGAAATTTTGACACAACAATAGTCACTCATGACTTTGTCCTTCCTTGCCGGAGATGACCTTTGCCTACTAGTCTACTTTCCCTGACTGTGCTCAAAGAGTTGGCAACACTGTGTTTTGATCCTATCACAGTTGTATAACAAAATCGGAACGGATGACTGTGTTTTCGGCTTGACTGACTGACTGACAAGAGAGGATACAGGACGTGGCAGGTGCAGGGAAAATGTATGTTTCCTTGTATGAGACTCTGCTTTAATAGATGGCCAGCGGGAAACCATGTTTCCCAAACAACCCTCACAACCATAAACAAGGTTAGCTGCTTGATGACAGAGCAAACAGGCTGAGAGCGGTTGCGGGGCCAGTGTGGTTTCATGCCAGCCATATATGGTAGCTAGCGGTGTTCCTGCTTGGTGCAGCCCTGCCTGGCCACACTTGCGTTTTGCCTACAGCCCGTTGGAGGAGGATAAAAATAGGAGTGGGCTTCATCACCCCGTGGCACACCTAAAACCTTGTGTTGAGACAGAGGGAAAAGGCCCACTCCAATGCTGACCATGGGTCTCAGCTGCTGGGAAGCTTTGTTCCACTGGACTAATTCTCACCCACAGAAAACCAGGAGACAAACAGACAATAGCCAAGAGCAGGAAAGAAATTAAATCACTGGATTATTTAAAAGTAAAATCCACGCGAGTGGCAGAAAACTATTCTGTGTAGATGCTAAAACTCAAAGCTCAGTGGATGAGTAAGTAGTGACTAACAGATCCCGTTTCTGTGTGCTTATCCCTTTGACAATGCAACACTCTCCAAAGGCTGTACACTTTGAAGTATATTTTCAACCCATTTATTTTGATCATCTCCACAGCAAAATGTAGAACCAAAACCTGAGTCTGTTATCTTCAGTTGGACTATAGCCTAAGCTCTGTCAAGCTATAACAAAACATGAGAAAAGGAGTAGATACATATGGTGACATTGTTCAAACTTTGATGTGTGTGTTTGATGTGAAAGCACACCCTTTTCCAAACTCCATCAACCAGTGTGTTTGTTCACACAGTGCCTGCAGAGTTTATGGCCTTGGGCTCCTCTCTGGCAGTGTTTGGGCTCTGGATACACCACTTGCAGAGTACTGTAGGAAACACCTTATTACAGAGAGTTACAAATTGACCACTGCTAGTCACACAATGTGACTGAATAGAGAACAGATAAAAAAGACTGCAGCAGCCAGGCTTAGTAGCTAAATCATTGGCGAGAGAGGAGAGTAGCTAGCTCCTGTACAAAAACAGGCAGGTTGGTTGGTTCCAGGTTTCTTAATCTTAGGCAGCATATGAGATCCAGGCTAAATTGCATCTAGAATGGAGAAGGAGAGATCCAACAGGCAGCTTCCATGTATCTGGGAGAGGCTCCACAGCCAGGGCTGTCTACTTTCCAGCAAAGCCCAGCCAGACTCCCTGCAGACCAGGCCCTGATCATCAGTGACCGGCAGACAGACAGACACTGGGCCTAATTCAACAGCACCACACTGAGAATCACACTGTTTAAATAGCACTGCTGGCACTACAATACATCTCCATACAATATTTTTGTAATGTCTCAAACATAGCACAGCCAAATGCACCCCCTACCATGAAATGACTGGCAAAATGTTTCAGGCGGGTTTCACAAAGAGGTATTTAACTTGGCTCCCCGATCTCTGAATTATTTAGTCGCACGTGATATTTCTTCCTTCCACTGACATGGTAAAATGTTCACATTGTGGGGTACTCAGTGCTCACTTTAACCATTAGTCTGAATACCCATGGAGCATGGAGTTACATGTAAGGTACACTGGTCCACTATTGAGGGAGCGATTTCACCCCAAGAACCTTCTCCTTAAGAAAAAAAATCTGATTGACATAAGATCCAAGATTATCAAAATCTCCCCAGCGTAAGATTGTCACAGTAATCAGGTAAGAGCGTGGATGAGTGTTTGTGCTGTCCCTAATCTCTGAGTGGATATTAAAACCTCTGGGGTCCAACCAGCCCATTCATTCCGGATTCCCAAATAGCTTTGGTCGGTTATGTAAAATTACTTATGGCTCCCGCTCAATATCTGAACGGCAGCCTCTGGTAAGACATCTGACTTCCGTCTCGCTTCCGCATTGTCTCCGTGCTGCTCTGCTGTTTGTTGCTACTTGGCTACCTGCCAAACTATTCACGTTTTACTTTTAATAAACGTTTAATCAATCTCTGTGTTCAACAAATTTACCAACTTTTTAGTTTTGTCCTCACTCATCTTTTTTCGTTAAACTTTTTCACCCCGGACGTTTATCCCGAGACAGAAGAGTCATTTTCCTGTGCGTTTTAGCTGCCAACTTTACGTTATTTTCCGTTTTTCCATCGCAACTTTTTTTCCCTTATTCAACTTTTTCACTCCGGACGCTTTATCTGGACATGGCTCATCAACATCTTCAACAGCCGAAGCTAAGTAGTAACATTAACATGATGTCTTTTAATTGCAGTCGCTGTACTCATAATATACAGGAGAATTCTCGCCTTACGGCGAGAATAGCTGTGCTACAAGCCCAGCTTCAGACGCAATCGTTAGGCAAGAGTATTATCAGTGTAGGAAAGGAAGAAACAGCGTCTGTGCCACCAGTAAGTACAGACAGTAACGTTAGTATAACTCCCCCCGCACAGTCCCTGCAGCCGGACAACTTTCTCATGGCTTCTGGAGGGAAATACTGTTGGAATGCTCAACCGGTGTCGCTCATTCAGCCGACAGAAACCTTCAACCGGTTTTCCCCATTATGTAGCGAGTCGGAGTCTGAGTCTGAGTCTTCTCTAGTCTCTACTCCTCCCGTTACGGGGTCTGAGACGCCGAAGGCTCCCACCATTAGCTCTGACAAATTGAAAACCCTAGTCATTGGCGACTCCATTACCCGCAGTATTAGACTTAAAACGAATCACCCAGCGATCATACACTGTTTACCAGGGGGCAGGGCTACCGACGTTAAGGCTAATCTAAAGATGGTGCTGGCTAAAGCTAAAACTGGCGAGTGTAGAGAGTATAGAGATATTGTTATCCACGTCGGCACCAACGATGTTAGGATGAAACAGTCAGAGGTCACCAAGTGCAACATAGCTTCAGCGTGTAAATCAGCTAGAAAGATGTGTCGGCATCGAGTAATTGTCTCTGGCCCCCTCCCAGTTAGGGGAAGTGACGAGCTCTACAGCAGAGTCTCAGCACTTAATCGCTGGTTGAAAACTGTTTTCTGCCCCTCCCAAAAGATAACATTTGTGGATAATTGGCCCTCTTTCTGGGACTCACCCACAAACAGGATCAAGCCTGACCTGCTGAGGAGTGACGGACTCCATCCTAGCTGGAGGGGTGCTCTCCTCTTATCTACCAACATAGATAGGGCTCTAACTCCTTTAGCCCCACAGTGAAATAGGGTGCAGGCCAGGCAGCAGGCTGTTAGCCAACCTGCCAGCTTAGTGGAGTCTGCCAATAGCATAGTCAGTGTAGTCAGCTCAGCCATACCCATTGAGACTGTGTCTGTGCCTCGACCTAGGTTGGGCAAAACTAAACATGGTGGTGTCCACCCTAGCAATCTTATTAGGATAAAGACCTCCTCCATTCCTGCCATTATTGAAAGAGATCGTGATACCTCACATCTCAAAATAGGGTTACTTAATGTTAGATCCCTCACTTCAAAGGCAGTCATAGTCAATGAACTAATCACTGATCATAATCTTGATGTGATTGGCCTGACTGAAACATGGCTTAAGCCTGATGAATTTGCTGTGTTAAATGAGGCCTCACCTCCTGGTTACACTAGTGACCATATTCCCCGTGCATCCCGCAAAGGCGGAGGTGTTGCTAACATTTACGATAGCAAATTTCAATTTACAAAAAAAAAAATGACGTTTTCATCTTTCGAGCTTCTGAAAATAATCATGGCCTCTAAACCTTCAAGCTGCATACTGGATCCTATTCCTACTAAACTGCTGAAGGAGCTGCTTCCTGTGCTTGGCCCTCCTATGTTGAACATAATAAACAGCTCTCTATCCACCGGATGTGTACCAAACTCACTAAAAGTGGCAGTGATAAAGCCTCTCTTGAAAAAGCCAAACCTTGACCCGGAAAATATAAAAAACTATCGGCCAATATCGAATCTTCCATTCCTCTCAAAAATTTTAGAAAAAGCTGTTGCGCAGCAACTCACTGCCTTTCTGAAGACAAACAATGTATACGAAATGCTTCAGTCTGGTTTTAGACCCCATCATAGCACTGAGACTGCACTTGTGAAGGTGGTAAATGACCTTTTAATGGCGTCAGACCGAGGCTCTGCATCTGTCCTCGTGCTACTAGACCTTAGTGCTGCCTTTGACACCATCGATCACCACATTCTTTTGGAGAGACTGGAAACCCAAATTGGTCTACACGGACAAGTTCTGGCCTGGTTTAGATCCTACCTGTCGGAAAGATATCAGTTTGTCTCTGTGAATGGTCTGTCCTCCGACAAATCAACTGTACATTTCGGTGTTCCTCAAGGTTCCGTTTTAGGACCACTATTGTTTTCACTATATATTTTACCTCTTGGGGATGTTATTCGAAAACATAATGTTAACTTTCACTGCTATGCGGATGACACACAGCTGTACATTTCAATGAAGCATGGTGAAGCCCCAAAATTGCCCTCGCTAGAAGCCTGTGTTTCAGACATAAGGAAGTGGATGGCTGAAAACTTTTTACTTTTAAACTCGGACAAAACAGAGATGCTTGTTCTAGGTCCCAAGAAACAAAGAGATCTTCTGTTAAATCTGACAATTCATCTTGATGGTTGTAAAGTCGTCTCAAATAAAACTGTGAAGGACCTAGGCGTTACTCTTGACCCTGATCTCTCTTTTGACGAACATATCAAGACTGTTTCAAGGACAGCTTTTTTCCATCTACGTAACATTGCAAAAATCAGAAATTTTCTGTCCAAAAATGATGCAGAAAAATTAATCCATGCATTTGTTACTTCTAGATTAGACTACTGCAATGCTCTATTTTCCGGCTACCCGGATAAAGCACTAAATAAACTTCAGTTAGTGCTAAATACGGCTGCTAGAATCCTGACTAGAACCAAGAAATTTGATCATATTACTCCAGTGCTAGCTTCCCTACACTGGCTTCCTGTTAAGGCAAGGGCTGATTTCAAGGTTTTACTGTTAACCTATAAAGCGTTACATGGGCTTGCTCCTACCTATCTTTCCGAGTTGGTCCTGCCGTACATACCAATACGTACGCTACGGTCACAAGACGCAGGCCTCCTAATTGTCCCTAGAATTTCTAAGCAAACAGCGGGAGGCAGGGCTTTCTCCTATAGATCTCCATTTTTATGGAACAGTCTGCCTACCCATGTGAGAGACGCAGACTCGGTCTCAACCTTTAAGTCTTTACTGAAGACTTATCTCTTCAGTAGGTCATATGATTGAGTGTAGTCTGGCCCAGGAGTGTGAAGGTGAACGGAAAGGCTGGAGCAACGAACAGCCCTTGCTGTCTCTGCCAGGCCGGTTCCCCTCTCCACTGGGGTTCTCTGCCTCTAACCCTGTTGCAGGGGCTGAGTCACTGGCCTGCTGGTGCTCTTTCATGCCGTCCCTGGGAGGGGTGCGTCACTTGAGTGGGTTGAGTTACTGACGTGATCTTCCTGTCTGGGTTGGCGCCCCCCCCCCCCTTGGTTTGTGCTGTGGTGGAGACCTCTGTGGGCTATACTCGGCCTTGTCTCAGGATTGTAAGTTGGTGGTTGGGGATATCCCTCTAGTGGTGCGGGGGCTGTGCTTTGGCGGAGTGGGTGGGGTTATATCCTTCCTGTTTGGCCCTGTCCGGGGGTTTCTTCGGATGGGGCCACAGTGTCTCCGGACCGCTCCTGTCTCAGCCTCCAGTATTTATGCTGCAGTAGTTTATGTGTCGGGGGGCTGGGGTTAGTTGGTTATACCTGGAGTACTTCTCCTGTCTTATCCAGTGTCCTGTGTGAATTTAAGTATGCTCTCTCTAATTCTCTCGTTCTCTCTTTCTCTCTGAGAACCTGAGCCCTAGGACCATACGTCAGGACTACCGGGCATGATGACACCCTGCTGCCCCCAGTCCGCCTGGCCTTGCTGCTATTCCAGTTTCAACTGTTCTGCCTGCGGCTACGAAACCCCTACCTGTCCCAGACCTGCTGTTTTCAACTCTAAATGATCGGCTATGAAAAGCCAACTGAGAGACCTGAGCCCTAGGACCATACGTCGGGACTACCGGCCGTGGTGACTCCTTGCTATCCCCAGTCCGCCTGGCCTTGCTGCTATTCCAGTTTAAACTGTTCTGCCTGCGGTTATGGAACCCCTACCTGTCCCAGACCTGCTGTTTTAAACTCTAATGATCGGCTATGAAAAGCCAACTGAGATTTATTCCTGATTATTATTTGACCATGCTTGTCACTTATGAACATTTTTGAACATCTTGGCATGGTTCTGTTATAATCTCCACCCGGCACAGCCAGAAGAGGACTGGCCACCCCTCATAGCCTGGTTCCTCTCTAGGTTTCTTCCTAGGTTTTGCCTTTCTAGGGAGTTTTTCCTAGCCACCGTGCTTCTACACCTGCATTACTAGCTGTTTGGGGTTTTAGGCTGGGTTTCTGTACAGCACTTCGAGATATTAGCTGATGTAAGAAGGGCTATATAAAATAAAATTGATTGATTGATTGATTGATCCATTGAGACGTTAAGTGCTTTGCTCTGACAGGTTGGTATGTCCCGCTCAGCAACACGTCAGAGATTGAAAACTGGCCAGCCATAAATAACACTGAGCCTAAATCAGCCCTGTATTAATCCAATCCATTACTCATAGTAGGGAAAAACAGCCAAGGTCTAAATCAGAGGTGACCTGGGACCAGGTGGCCTTCACTTCAGCACAACTTATGAATGGTTAACAACTCCACTGCATCAATAGCTCATTTCAGAAGGCCCTGGTATAATTGATCTGGCAGTCCATTAAGCTGTTTGCGATGCAGACGAAGGCCACTCCCACTCAGAAGAACAATGAGCGAATCAGGAGGAGAGGCTCTTTATGGCTCCTTCACCATGATGATGATCAAGTGTCTGATTCGGCTCTCCTATCAGGCGTCTCAGGGCTGGGTAACAGACAAGGACAGGCCTGATCAGTATGCAGGGCTGGAGCTGTAGCTTCACTGATAGAAATGTCATCAAAGGGTCCAGCCCGCTTTGAGTTCCAGCCAAGGGAAGGGCACAGGGGCCGTCACTGAAGCCAGGGAGAGATCTCAGAGCCTGCCTCCCAGGCCCCATCTCCCCTCCCACCCACCACCAGGCCTCCTGCACATGTCTCAGCCTCCATTGTCTTGCTCCAGGCAGCTTAAAGTGGGTCGGGCATCCAGAACTGACTCCCTCTACGGTCTCCTGCAGGACACGGAGGAGCTCCCTGGAAACAGGTTCTAAAGGCTCACATCAATGGGTCCGCCGCTCTTAGAGGATGAAAGGGTGAACAGAGCAAAGTGCGCTCAGTTTTAGAGAGGAGAAAATGGATCCAATCTGCTGGGAGTGACACAGCCTCACTGTACAGGTATTGAAATACAACAAGGGAGAATGAAGGGGAGTTCACTACAACACTAACACACCTGGTACACTTGTTATGTTTGTCAATTACAACATTTCCCATTGCTGCACTCAAGGATATTATTTTCTACAGTGTTTTGGAGATAATGGGAATTGAAGCAGATTTATACATTGAGGTAATTCAAACACCCTCTTCCCTGTGTAAATCCCTGTAGACTAAGCAATGTCCAGGCTAAGCTGCGGAGCACTACAAAACAGCATTATGCCACACTTATCACATGGGGTTATGATGAAAAACTGCATGGGACAGGCTTCCCAATACAAGAACCACAAAAAGGTGTTGCTTTCAACCACAAACCTGTACAACCTGTAGCCTTCCCACATGATGCGTCACTAGAGTACTGGCAATTTCCCTGGCATTCATTCATCTGCAAATAAAATACCATGAACTGGCTGGTACATCTGCCTACTGTAAGCCCATTTAGTCCTGTGGATTTCTGCCTCAGGATATAGTGGCTCTTACAGAGTGGATTTTAACATAATAAATACACCGGGAACAGAATAAAAGGATTACATATTCCCCACTCTCCAAACCATAAAATAATAAAACCTGCAAATCCGGAGAACACCATTGTAGTTGCTTCTGTGAACCACTCTCCCCTGTTCCTGTCACTGCTGCTTAACGGTGTGACTTGCCTCTCCTTAACCTCATCTCATCTACATTTTACGGTTCAGAAATACCATTAGTATGAATGGGAGCGAAAATTACAATGAATTACAATGAGATTTCAACACACAGCATGCAATGCAATGCCTTTCCAGCTTTTGTGTGCAAGTCCTGGACATAACACATTGCCATGTTCTTTGTATTCATTAGTACAGGGAATTTCCATAGCAAGCCAATATGCCAGCTTATTTTATTTTTTACAGAGCATGCTGTACGGTGATGAAAACTTCCCCCAGTGTCTCTCCCAGTGTGTCAGAACAAAATGATGGGAAGGACGACGAAGGCATGCACAAGCTCTTGACAATTCCTGTAGGAAAATAACACACTCAAAACCCTGGCTGCTTCTGGGGTCTGTCAACAGAGAGCACTTCGAGAAGCCTCGTGTTATAAGGTAAAGCATTACTGTCAACCTCACTCTCCAGTAATTCAAATTGCATAAACACTCAAGAGGACCTATTTCATACCACTTGACCTTAATTGGAGGGAAATTATATTTAATTAGATAATTGCTCTGAAATAATTGGCAA
This sequence comes from Coregonus lavaretus, assembly GCF_964263955.1. Classification (NCBI taxonomy): domain Eukaryota; kingdom Metazoa; phylum Chordata; class Actinopteri; order Salmoniformes; family Salmonidae; genus Coregonus; species Coregonus lavaretus. Next base: position 23,784,545 of record NC_140018.1, read on the forward strand.
TGTTTGATAAACAGCATCCTTCAGAATGATGCATGGCTTCATAATCTAAACACAGTCCTGTGACATGTGGGGGGGAGAAGAATTGCAGTACACTCTCCATTTCATAAAAAACCTCTTGCAGGCGAAAACGTGTAAGAGTCTGAAATAATTCCAGTTCAGAACTCCAACTGAGTTTCCAGCCTCTGTAAACCTCGACTTACTTGATAGTAAGTCGGAGTGGTGTGACGCTAAGAGGAAACAAAGATCAGCTTCTCTTTTTTCTTCTGTTTCTTTCCGATTCCTTTTAGATTTGGAAAAACTCTACAGAGACTTTCTTTGCTGAGCTCATTAAACTTCTAAATTGCTTTCTCCCACTCTGGTATTGCTACTGTCATTCTGTTTATGAGAGCCACTTAGCTTGGAACCAAGGTTCAGTAGTTCCCTGAAACCCTACTGAAATGGGGGAGATAAAAAGCATAGATCTTCTGGTCGGAAAAGTCTTCCTGCCTGCTGAAATTCAGTTATTAAAAGCACTTTGCTAAAACAGGTTGGTTTTTAAACTGGTTGTTTTTTGGCTTATTTGGAGGTATCTATGAATATCTTATCTTCAAGCCAGTCATTATAGCAGGTAATTAAAAACCTCTGCCTGCATGAAGAGAAATAGAGGGATGATAGTAGTAGTCACAACAGCTGCATGGGAAAATGGGTTTGGTCCCAAAGACATAGTTTCCTGACAATGTGATAGAACTGCAGTCCCACACAAATCCCAGAGTTGGCAGGCAGAAGGAGCCTTCCTCTCAGAAGAGATTAGCTAAGCCCCTGATATATTTTCAGAGCTTTACATCTCCCTGAACGACTACCCTGCCCTCAAGAGATTGGCAGGCAGTAAAGCGCTCACCTCTCTTTCACAGCTCAACGTTCAGCAACTTTGGAACAACGCTGTTCCAACATTGCTGCAATAAGATTATTTGACGCCTCACATCACTCTAATCTGAGGGGAAATGGTTGTTCAACTATTGGCGGCTATCTCTATGTAATTATCTCAGTTAACATGGTCTCTATCAAACTGGAGTCAGATGGAATAAACTAGGTCCTCTTTTCCTCATTACATGCATCAGATCTTGTCCAGTTGTAGCGTTCAGAGTTCTGGGCAGCAGCATCAGTTTCCACAGTTCGGTACATACCTCTTTGCCGGAGAGGTAATAGGCGGAGAGCAGGCCTCCGACAAACCGGATGTTCACTTCAAAGACTGAGACCTCAGCATTCTGCAGAGAGAACAAACAAATACAGCGATAGAGATATAGAGGGATGGAGAGAGAGACGGAGGGGGAGGAGAGAGAGAGAGAGACAAAGGATACATGATTAGGAGTATTCAATCTGCTGAGTCACCAGGCAGCAGCTGGCAGGTGGTACACAGGGTAAGAATATCTTCACATCACACACTGAATGTAAAGACAGCAGACAGACATCGCTGTGGGTTACACCTGAAGACACACTGAGGTATCAAAACCCTTAGCCCAGTTCTTTACAGAGGACTCCATACCTCAGAGAATATTTTTAAGTAGACCACCTAATATTACAAACATTTGACAATTTCTATTGAGATGAGTGTGTTCCACTAATGTATTCCCATGGTAAAGACAGAAAACAGAGAGGAGGGACTGTCAGAGAATGGACTTCCACAGTGCTCGCACAGCGCCGAGGCTAACCAACTCTGGAAAAAGTTATCTATAATTGAGAAAATAGTCACCCTGCAAGTTTAGTGTCATTTCATCTTAAGGTCAAGCTGGGAAGCACACGTCTCCACCAACAAACATGAACCAATATGAAGTGGTGATGAGATGCCTTCCTGGCATGGAACCCCATCAGGCCCAAACACAGATCTGCACTCAGCCTATTTCCCTCCAAAGGGCCCCAGGCTTTGTTTTCTCCATTATGATAGCCAGGCTTATTACCCATATCCATTCCTCATGTAGATTTTCATTACTCTGAAAAGAAGCATGTGGAGCCCATTCATCCAGAATAAAGTCCTATAGGCCTACAGTACTTTTAGTACTGACAAATGGCTTTGATAACCTCATCCTAACCTCGAGCCCTTTGCTTTATATGATAGATAAAATGGTAGATCATGTAGAGTGGTCTTAAAATATTTATGTTAATCTAATATTACTATGTGCGTATTCCTTGAGGTTTTTGTGCGAGGAAAAGTTAATGTTATTGCCTGTACTTTGAGTTGACCACATTTTAAAAACTGTGCATGGAGGGAGTTTCAGTGACAATGGTTGGTAATTATACCAAATAACAAGTAAATATCAGTAGCTAAGACTTTTTTTGTTGTCCTCATTTCCAGATATAAGCAATTATTTTATATTTGACAGAGAAATGTTTAACTTTGGCTATTGTTTCCTGTTGACTATTTGTTTGGGACAAACAGCAGATGAGGGAATAAAACATTTGTTCATATATTTTTTTCTTAGATGTTCTCAATATGAAGGCTTCTCTGTATTACTCTTTGTATTTGACTAACAATTTCTACATGAGTAAACTAATCTGGTCCGGAGAGATACAGTTCTATTACTCAATAGTAAAGAACTTGTGAGAGGCAGGCAAACAATATCATTTAAAGCCGGGCTGTCTGACTACCTTATAATTAAAATAAATGTATTTAGACCTGCAAACCTGCAGACCGTGAAATCCAAATTTATAATATTTCTGCTAGCATTATCAATGGTGTGTTAATGACTTCAAATTATGACGGATGGCAGTTGTTTACATGGGGAAAGCATTGTTCATTACTGTGTTCATTACAGTGTTTTTCCCTGACTGTGGACAGAAGGACTTGGCACACCTTAATAACTGTTGAGGAGAGGTTGAACTCTTCTGAGGTATCCTGAGGACACTGCTGGAGCTGCTAGCTAGGTACTGTAGCGTAGGTGCTTTCCTCTCAGAGAGGAGGACTTCTGTTCTGTTCTGTTCTGAGGACAGCCATTATCACGAGGCCCTGTCTCTCGCTCACATCAAGAAACCACGGACAAACATCAGAGAGCTGTTCTGGCCTTCAGTCAAGAACTTCAGTGAGGCCAAAGCTTCAAGAGGATTTCATTGAGCATCTGCTGCACTGCACTCAGTGTTCAATTCCACTTACTGCCAGGTTTTGAAAATAAAGTGGCATTAGAGGAAATAAGTTTTGGGGATACTAATGAGGTACAAAAAACATGAAGAACATCTAAATGTGATTACGTATTGTAGCCATTAATGGTGCAAATTCCGTAAAAGGGATCAAATCTAGAGTGCCAAAATAACTTAAACTGACAACAGCCTCAATGTATTCAGACCAGATGTTACGGGTTGCACACGGTATCCTGGCGTGAGTCATTGCTGAATTCCCTAATGTATGAAGTCCTCCTGCTGCTGTTTTTGTAAATATGCAAAGTCTTCAAGTGTCAAGTTTTATTAGTTGTATGTGCGGGATACACATTGTATACATTGTCCAACGAAATACTTAGCTGCAGGTTCCTTCTCGACAATGCAACAACAATAAGAAATAATAAAAGATAAGAACTTCAGCTATTGCAAAATACGGCTGCTAGAATCTTGACTAAAACAAACAAAATTGTATTATATTACTCCAGTACTAGCCTCTCTGCTGATTTCATGGTTTTATTGCTAACCTACAAAGCATTAGACTTTCTCCTACCTATCTCTCAGATTTGGTCCAGCCGTACATACAGTGCATTCGGAAAGTATTCAGACCCCTTGTATTCAGACTTTTTCCACATTTTGTTACATTACAGCCTTATTCTAAAATGGATTACATTTTTTTTTTCTTCTCATCAATAACCCATAATGACAAAGCAAAAACAGGTGTTTAGATTTTAAAAAACCCGGAAATATCATATTTACATACAGTGAGGGAAAAAAGTATTTGATCCCCTGCTGATTTTGTACGTTTGCCCACTGACAAAGACATGATCAGTCTATAATTTTAATGGTAGGTTTATTTGAACAGTGAGAGACAAAATTTGACCCCTCTGCAAAACATGGCTTAGTACTTGGTGGCAAAACCCTTGTTGGCAATCACAGAGGTCAGATGTTTCTTGTAGTTGGCCCCCAGGTTTGCACAAATCTCAGGAGGGATTTTGTTCCACTCCTCTTTGCAGATCTTCTCCAAGACATTAAGGTTTCGAGGCTGACATTTGGCAACTCGAACCTTCAGCTCCCTCCACAGATTTTCTATGGGATTAAGGTCTGGAGACTGGCTAGGCCACTCCAGGACCTTAATATGCTTCTTCTTGAGCCACTCCTTTGTTGCCTTGGCCGTGTGTTTTGGGTCATTGTCATGCTGGAATACCCATCCACAACCCATGTTCAATGCCCTGGCTGAGGGAAGGAGGTTCTCACCCAAGATTTGACGGTACATGGCCCCGTCCATCGTCCCTTTGATGCGGTGAAGTTGTCCTGTCCCCTTAGCAGAAAAACACCCCCAAAGCATAATGTTTCCACCTCCATGTTTGACGGTGAGGATGGTGTTCTTGGGGTCATAGGCAGCATTCCTCCTCCTCCAAACACGGCGAGTTGAGTTGATGCCAAACAGCTCGATTTTGGTCTCATCTGACCACAACACTTTCACCCAGTTCTCCTCTGAATCATTCAGATGTTAATTGGCAAACTTCAGACAGGCCTGTATATGTGCTTTCTTGAGCAGGGGGACCTTGCGGGCGCTGCAGGATTTCAGTCCTTCACAGCGTATTGTGTTACCAATTGTTTTCTTGGTGACTATGGTCCCAGCTGCCTTGAGATCATTGACAAGATCCTCTCGTGTAGTTCTGGGCTGATTCCTCACCGTTCTCATGATCATTGCAACTCCACGAGGTGAGATCTTGCATGGAGCCCCAGGCCGAGGGAGACTGACAGTTATTTTGTGTTTCTTCCATTTGCGAATAATCACACCAACTGTTGTCACCTTCTCACCAAGATGCTTGGCGATGGTCTTGTAGCCCATTCCAGCCTTGTGTAGTCCTACAATCTTGTCCCTGACATCCTTGGAGAGCTCTTTGGTCTTGCCCATGGTGGAGAGTTTGGAATCTGATTGATTGATTGCTTCTGTGGACAGGTGTCTTTTATACAGGTAACAAGCTGAGATTAGGAGCACTCCCTTTAAGAGTGTGCTCCTAATCTCAGCTTGTTACCTGTATAAAAACACCTGGGAGCCAGAAATCTTTCTGATTGAGAGGGTGTCAAATACATATTTCCCTCATTAAAATGCAAATCAATTTATAACATTTTTGACATGCGTTTTTCTGGAATTTGTTGTTGTTATTCTGTCTCTCACTGTTCAAATAAACCTACCATTAAAATTATAGACTGATCATTTTTTTGTCAGTGGGCAAACGTACAAAATCAGCAGGGGATCAAATACTTTTTTCCCCTCACTGTAACTATTCAGAACCTTTACTCAGTACTTTGTTGAAACACCTTTGGCAGCGATTACAGCCTAGAGTCTTCTTGGGTGTGACGCTACAAGCTTGGCACACCAGTATTTGGGGAGTTTCTCCCATTTTTCTCTGCAGATCCTCTCAAACTCTGTCAGGTTGGATGGGGAGCATTGCTGCTCAGCTATTTTCAGGTCTCTCAAGAGCTCTGGAGTAGGTTTTCATCAAGGATCTCTCTGTACTTTGCTACGTTCATCTTCCCTCGATCCTGAGGAGTGGCTTCCGTTTGGCCACTCTACCATAAAAGGCCTGATTGTTGGAGTGCTGCAGAGATGGTTGTCCTTCTGGAAGGTTCTCCCATCTCCACAGAGGAACTCTGGAGCTCTTTCAGAGTGCCCATCAGGTTCTTGGTCACCTTCCTGACCAAGGCCCTTCTCTCCCAATTGCTCAGTTTGGCCGGGCGGCCAGCTCTAGGAAGAGTCTTGGTGGTTCCAAACTTCTTCCATTTAAGAATGATGGAGGCCACTGTGTTCTTGGGGACCTTCAATGCTGCAGAAATGTTTTGGTACCCTTCCCCAGATCTGTGCCTTGACACAATCCTGTCTTGGAGCTCTACGGACAATTCATTCGACCTCATGGCTTGGTTTTTGCTCTGACAACTGTGGGACCTTATACAGACAGGTGTGTGCCTTTCCAAATCAAGTCCAATCAATTGAATTAACCACAGGTGGACAGGTGGATGCACCTGAGCTCAATTTCGAGTCTCATAGCAAAGGGTCTGAATACTTATGTAAATATGGTATTTCTGTTTTGTTTCTTTGATAAATTTGCAAAAATGTCTAAAATGTCTAATCCATTTTAGAATAAGGCAGTAACGTAACAAAATGTGGAAAAAGGGAAGGGGTCTGAATACTTTCCGAATGCACTGTACCTACACGTACACTACGGTCACAAGACGCAGGCCTCCTGATTGTCCCTAGAATTTCTAAGCAAACAGCTGGAGGCAGGTCTTTCTCCTATAGAGCTACATTTTTATGGAATGGTCTGCCGATCCATGTGAGAGACGCAGACTCGGTCTCGACATTTAAGTCTTTACTGAAGACTCATCTCTTCAGTAGGTCCTATGATTGTTTGTAGTCTGTGCTCCTGAGTGGCGCAGTGATCTAAGGCACTGCATCGCAGTGCTAACTGTGCCACTAGAGATCCTGGTTCGAATCCAGGCTCTGTCGCAGCCGGCCGCGACCAGGAGACTCATGGGCGGCGCACAATTGGCCCAGCGTCGTCCAGGGTAGGGGAGGGAATGGCCGGCAGGGATGTAGCTCAGTTGATAGAGCATGGCGTTTGCAACGCCAGGGTTGCGGGTTCGATTCCCACGGGGGGCCAGTATAAAAAAAGATGTATTCACTAACTGTAAGTCGCTCTGGATAAGAGCGTCTGCTAAATGACTAAAATGTAAATGTAAATGTAGTCTGGCCCAGGGGTACGAAGGAGAACGGCAAGGCACTGGAGTGACAAACCACCCTTGCTGTCTCTGCCTGGCCGGCTCCCCTTTCTCCACTGGGATTCTCTGCCTCTGACCCTTTTACGGGGGCTGAGTCACTGGCTTGCTAGTGCTCTCCCATGCTATCCCTAGGAAGGGTTAATCACGTCATGTCAGTCTTTTTTGCTATACTCGACTTGAGTGGGAGTCATTGACTTGATCTTCCTGTCCGGATTTGCAACCATTTTAGTGAGACAGAGTAGGTGAACGGATTATCTCTGCATCTGTGGTTGCCTCTGTGAAGCATGGAGGAGGAGGTGTGATGGTGTGGTGACACTGTCAGTGATATATTTAGAATTCAAGTCATACTTAACCAGCATGGCTACCACAACAGCATTCTGCAGCGATACACCATCTGGTTTACGCTTAGTGGGACTATCATTTGTTTTTCAACAGGACAATGACCCAAAACATACCTCCAGGCTGTATAAGGGCTATTTGACCAAGAATGAGAGTGATGGAGTGCTGCATCAGATGACCTGGCCTCCACTATCCCCCGACCTCAACCCAATTGAGATGGTTTATGATTAATTGAACTGCAGAGTGAAGGAAAAGCAGCCAACAAGTGCTCAGCATATATGGGAACTCCTTCAAGACTGTTGGAAAAGCATTCCACGTGACTACCTCATGAAGCTGGTTGAGAGAATGCCAAGAGTGTGCAAAGCTGTCATCAAGGCAAATGGTGGCTATTTGAAGAATCTCAAATATAAAATATATTTGGATTTGTTTAACACTTTTTTTGGTTACTACATGATTCCATATGTGTTATTTCATAGTGTTGATGTCTTCACTATTATTCTACAATGAAGGAAATAGTAAAAAATAAAGAAAAACCCTTGAATGAGTAGGTGTGTCCAAACTTTTGACTGGTACTTTAAATTTTTTAAGTTTGCAAACATTTCTAAAGAACTGTTTTTGCTTTGTCATTTTGGGGTATTGTGTGTAGATTGATGAGGGAAAAAAATAATTTAATCAATTTCAGAATAAGGCTGTAACCTAACAAAATTTGGAAAAAGTCAAGGGGTCTGAATACTTTCCAAATGCAATGTAAATGGCTCAGTAGAATAGATGAAACATTTTGCCATAAATATAATACAGAAAGGCACACATTTATAGTCCAATATTGGCATGCGTCTTCAAGTCTTCATGAAAGACTTTCCAAAACACAGGGGCAAAACATAGCTGTACTAAACAGTGGTTCATTAACACTTCACTGTTAAGAGTAGCAACAGTCATCAAAATTGTCAAAAGGTTTTAAAAACAATTCTAATAAATGCAACAGTTGGACAATGGATGAAGATACTCCAAACGTTTACAATTTTTATAATCCATCAGATATTGACTGAATTATAGCACAATAAACATTTTATTGGCATGGACAAATCAGGAATGGAGTTCAGGGATTTGTGGAAATTCAAGAATTCCATTTATTGTCAGATTTCAAATTGTTTTACTTAGAATGCACTCATATATACACTGAGTGCACAAAACATTAAGAACACCTTAAGAACACCAGCCTCAATTTGTCGGGGCATGGACTCTACAAGGTGTTGCAGCTCTTGACACAAACCGGTGCACCTGGCCATACCCCGTTTAAAGGCACTTAAATATTTTGTCTTGCCATTCACCCTCTGAATGGCAGACATACAAAATCCATGTCTCAAGGCATAAAAGTCCTTCTTTAACACTGATTGAAGTGGATTTAACAAGTGACATCAATAAGGGATCATAGCGTTCACCAGTCTATGTCATGGAAAGAACAGGTGTTTATAATGTTTTTTACACTCAGTGTACATTTTCTTATTGTATCAGGTATTTTATGAATATTTTGTGTTCAAATAACAAATATTATATGCACATAATCTGCATAAATAAGGTGTATTTGCATATATTAATCAGTTAACATAAAGGGGTGGAAGAGGGCTGCAACTACCAAACAATTGATTTGTCTACCATGCCTGCACTCACCTACGCTACGCTGTCTATACTGCCTCATTAGGGGTTCAGCAGCGAAGCTGGTGAAACCCTATTGTATGTGTTCTGGTTCATTATTGTTATAATTATTATAATATAATACTGGTTCTGCAAATTTGGTGAAATAAATGCTAATTCCTGTGAGATAATAAGCCCTAGTAGGATGCACATTTGCATGATGGTAAAGACCCATGAAAATCCTAACTTTGAAAGCTCACGCCCAGCATGCCGTGACCTAGAGTCATGAAATTCAGTACATAAGTCCCTCTCCTCACAAGGAACAAATTTGCCTCAAGGACACACAAGGTCCGCCATGATGGAATTTCCGGTATTTTGAATTTTGTGAAAAACACTTTAAAAACACTACTCTTCTGGCACCGAATGACCGATCTGCACGAAACTTGCTATGTGGCATCTATGGACAATATTTTCGAGACTACTCCCTAAAACAACATGGGTGCTATTAACCAATAGTCATGTGGGCGTGGTCTGGCACATAAATCAGTCACGGATAGTTGTATTGTAACACAACTTGGTACACATGTTGCAAACACTGTCAAGGCTGAACATATGCAAGCACTATCTTATCGACCACGCGGTGGTGCTATAACGGGCACATGTTTATATATATATATATATATATTTTTTATATTTTTTATTTTAGTCATTTAGCAGACGCTCTTATCCAGAGCGACTTACAGTTAGTTTATTTTTCATACTGGCCCCCCTTGGGAATCGAACCCACAACCCTGGCGTTGCAAACGCCATGCTCTACCAACTGAGCTACATCCTTGCCGGCCATTCCCTCCCCTACCCTGGACGACGCTGGGCCAATTGTGCGCCGCCCCATGGGTCTCCGGGTCGCGGCCGGCTACGTCAGAGCCTGGATTCGAACCAGGATCTCTAGTGGCACAGCTAGCACTGCGATGCAGTGCCTTAGACCACTGCGCCACTCGGGAGACTATCTGTTTGACTCAGAGTGATGGAATTTGGCACACATGCTCAAGGATACGAGTCTAGCTAACCTGTAAAGTATGGTTGAGTTTGGCCACATTGTGGCGCTGTTGGAAAGGAAAAACCATTGATGCAAGCTCATTGCTCATAGGAAAAATACTGACCGACCCACACAAAGTCCATAGATGCTATATACCAAATTTGCCGATCAGTCCAGCGGTTCCAGAGAAAAAGACGTTTCATGTAGTAAGCATCATTGAAAATGGCCTAAAATACATCAAAAGCATATTATATTGCATGATCAGTTTGATTTTGAACCCCAGCATTGCTATATTTAATTACTGTTGTTGTCACGTTCTCTTGCATATCTAAATATACTTTACATTGTTTGCGAGATCAGCGATAATATCACTATAATCCGAGTGTTCATTTTTGGAAGTTGCTTTCATTTCAGCGCAACTAATTTTTAAACATTTCAACTGTATTAAATTATTACTTTTCTTTAAATTCCACAATAAATGAACACTGATCAAAATCAAAAAAATCCACCCCGTCATTGCCGCAGCAGGTTATGACATCCTCAGGTCCCATAACAGACACAAATTACATTTACATTTTGTTTACATTTTTTTTAACATTTGTTTTAATAACCATTTTGCCACAGCTGGCCATCTATTTTTAAGAATGGTTTCTGAAAATACCTCAAGTTCCACTAGAGAGTGCTTCATTCACCTTTAAAGCAGATAGAAGGGAATTATGCACTTTCAGGTACTCACTCACTTTTTGTAAATAATTTGAACCATTTTATGTCAATGATATATTAAGTGCCTTGCAAAAAATGTATGTAAAAAAATCCACAGGAGCTGATTCGCTTGATCTGCCCCCCTCATTGTAGAACCTTTGACCCGCATTTTTTATTTAACAATTGCTTCTGGTACTATCCCTAAGATCTGGAAAATGGCACATGTCCTCCCCCTTTACAAAGGTGGAGATCCTTTTAAAAATATTAGAATCACTGGCAAACTCTCAGCTAATAACTTTTTAAACTTCTAATTATAATGTGTACCTGTTTGGTTTTAGACCTGGACATAACACCGTTTCAGCAGCTATGCTTGTCTTAAATTATACATTAAATTGCTTAGATCATAGGAATCACTGTGCTGCCATATTTATAGACCTATCTAAGGCCTTTGATACTGCCAACCACTCACTACTCATTCAAAGATTGTCTGAAATGGGCCTTGACAAGGCGTCTTGCAACTGGTTTAGGAACTGTCTGTCAGACAGGACACAATGTGTGCTTTCTGATGGTGTTAAGTCACCTCGATCTTACTAAAGGTCTCCCACATGGGTCGATTTTGGGACCTTTCCTCTTTACTATTTATATAAATAATATTGGTCTATCTGCAAAAACCTATAACATTCATCTGTATGCAGATGACACATCTGTACGCCATTGCCCCTACGACTGACCAGGCTATATTGGAGCTGCTATCTGATTTTGTTGCCTTGCAGAAAGTCCATGATTATTTAAAATTGGTCAAACTAAATTATGCTTTTTTCTAATACTCGTAGAAGTATTTCAGATGGTTATACACATTTATGCATTGGATAGTTCTTTAATCGTGCAGGTTCCTGCCTATAAATATATGGGCTTTTGGATTGACAAAAATGTGACTTAAAAAAACATACGGATGAGCTAGTTAAGAAGCTGAGATTTAAAGTTGGCTTCTTTTATGGAACTAGATCATGCCTTTCCCTAAACAGCAGGAAGCAGATTGTACAGTCAACTTTCCTGCCAGTTCTTGACTATGGTGACACCATTTATCAGAATGCAGCAGCCACTACTCCTAAACCTTTTGATGCAATCTACCATAGTGCCCTTTGCTTTATCACAGGAGACAGTTTTAATATGCATCACTGCATCCTGTATCAAAAGGTTGGCTGGTCCTGATTAAAGTCCCGTAGATCACTTCATTACTCCCTTTTTGTTTACAAAGCTTTGCTACACAAGCTTCCGACCTACCTCACTTCACTGTTAAAATAGAAAAATATGAGACACCAAACCCGTTCACAGGGACGGTTAACTTTCGAAGTTCCACTAGTACGTACTGATCTAGGTAAATGTGCCTTCATTTTTAGTGCCCACCCATTTTTGGAATAGCCTACAAAACTCCCTACATCTTAACTCTCTGGTGCCTCTATGGCAGTTTAGGACTTTAATGTTGAATGAGTTGAATGAGATCATTTTGAATTTGTTGTATTGTTGTCCTCAGGGCACCATTGTAAATGAGACCCTGGTCTCGATGGGTTCCCCTAATTAAATAACGTCAAGACAATGTATTCCATTGAGACCATTTCAGCCATTACCGGGGTGTGTTTGACAGGTCATTACAAACAATTCCGCGGTGGTAACGTTAGCGGGGAAAAACTACAGGCACAAACAAGATTATAAAAGAGTCGCAGGAGTAAAATGAAAGCAACCAATCAAGCGAGATTTAAGTGACAAGTGGCTTTTGCACCCCTCAATGGTTGAAAAAGACAGATCCTCAGGTGGGCGGGGCATGTGAGTTGCTATTAATATGCTGAATGAATGAGCTCCAATTCCACGGAATAATCAGACTATAGGGAAAATAACTTTGAGATGGGATTGAGAAGTCTAATGGAAAAATTGAATTGTAGAACCTTGTGTAGAGGTTCTAGAGCTGAGGCTACAGTGAGCTGAGCTCCATCCCATCACAACGTTGAGAGCAATGTTAGTGAATGACAACAACAATAATACTCTCTGACAGTAAAATCATCTCAAGGATACCCTTGCGTGGACACAAAGAGCAGCAGTGACAACTGACTACTGGAGATGACGCACGAATGCACTTACTAAGCCTGGCCTACACTGCTACACAATAACATGCTGCCACGTCTGTGGATCAGCTGTCAGAGGACCCTTAGTAATTCATCCTCTGATGGCGTGCTTTAGTGTGTGTAGGTGTGTGTGCTTCCCTCAAACCTCTGGCTAGAAAATATCTCTTTGTTCCAGCCTCTGAAAGTTTATTTTGCAGGCTGATGTCCAGCAAGGCTGTGCAGTCCATTACACAGCTCCTGCCTGCGGGCTGACAGTGGAGCCGGGGCCCTTCTATAATACATACAACCCTTGTCTTTGTTCATGTACTGGCCATGCCTTTCACAGCAGCCCACAACACACAGCTCACCAGATGAAAGATTGCACCCGGGCACAAGGCAGAGGCAAATAAAGATGGGCACCGGGCGTTTGCTCGCTTTCTCTCTCTCTTCCTCTCTCTACACCTCTTCCCAGCAGGACTGCGGGGAAAACAAAAGAGAAATCGTCCCTGGCCATTATAGTCTACGCTGGTTAGAGTGTTGGCTTTGACCAGACCCGTTTTTGTTCTGACCCTGTGTGTCTGTCTATCTGTCATGCTCATTTGTCAGAGTGAGCATGAAATGAATCTCCCAGGGCATGACATGAATCAAAGACTGGGAGTGCTCGACAATTTAATTACAAATGCTTTGCTTGCCACTGTCAATTGGCTAGATGTTTAAGACAAGCGTAATTCCGGCATCCCCACTGCCTTGTCTTGAAACCTGAACATTAAACAGACTCAGAGATGTCTCCCCTGTTCCAGTGGATCTGTATTGAACAGAGGCATCAGGAGATGCAGTGGTACGCTCCTGTCTCTCAGTATTCCAGTCGTGGCTCCTCACTATTAACACAGTGAGGAGGGATGGAGGAACATGACAGAGGTTGGGGCCAAATGGAAAACCAGGGACCACTCCATACATGTTAAGACAATGTTGCAAGAGAAGGAGATGGAGGAGGGGGTTGTATTTATCTTTGAAATAAATGATTCTGTATTCAGGAGACAAAGTGAATATTAATGCCCAATTCACCAGGGCTTTTGTGGGCTCCTTTATTGTTAGAATTGCTCGAGGGCAGCGAAGTCAAAGCCTTTCAATTAAAAGTTTGTTAATACTCTTCAAGCTTCTGATCACTGAAGTTTATTTCGCTCTCTCCTGCATTTTGAAAAAAACAAGGGTGGACAAGAATTTAGTGCTTCTTAACGAGTTGGTTCTCCCAGGGGAATAAATAATGAATCTGGTTCCACAACATGGGCAGGATCTAAGAAGGCAGAGGAAACAAAGTAAAAGGACTGAAGGTGTTTTTTTCACCATTTCCACACCAACTACCTCAGCTAAATTCTTCAGCTCCTTCACCACCCCTCCTTAATCCATGCTAGTATTGAACATTAATTCACACAGCAACTACGGCTAATAACGGTGAAAGTGGAAAGGTTAAGACAACCACATTGATTTAATTTGATGAGTCATCACATTTCCTTTAGCTATAACCTTCCTCACCTCTGGCATTCAATTGATCATATAAACTGCATTATAGAGATATGGAATGGTTCAGTAGTTCAAAAAAACTGAAATATCACTTTTACATAAGTATGCAGACCCTTTACTCAGTACTTTGTTGAAGCACCTTTGGCAACGATTTCAGCCTTGAGATTTCTTGGGTATGACGCTATAAGCTTGGCACACCTGTATTTGTGGAGTTTCTTCCATTCTTCTCTGCAGATCCTCTCAAGCTCTGTCAGATTGGATGGGGAGCGTTGCTGCACAACAATTTTAGGTCTCTCCAGAGATGTTCGATCGGGTTCAAGTCCGGGCTCTGGCTGGGCCACTCAAGGACATTCAGAGACGTGTCCCGAAGCAACTCCTGCATTTTGGCTGTGTGCTTAGGGTCGTTGTCCTGTTGGAAGGTGAACCTTCGCCCCAGTCTGAGGTCCTGAGCGCTCTGGAGCAGGTTTTCATCAAGGATCTCTCTGTACTTTGCTCCGTTCATCTTTGCCTCGATCCTGACTAGTCTCCCAGTCCCTGCCGCTGAAAAACATCCCCACAGCATGATGCTGCCACCACCATGCTTCACCGTAGGGATAGTGCCAGGTTTCCTCCAGACGTGACGCTTGGCATTCAGGCCAAAGAGTTCAATCTTGGTTTCATCAGACCAGAGAATCTTGTTTCTCATGGTCTAAGAGTCTTTAGGTGCCTTTTGGCAAACTCCAAGCGGGCTGTCATGTGCCTTTTATTGAGGAGTGGCTTCCGTCTAGCCACTCTACCATAAAGGCCTGATTGGTGGAGTGCTGCAGAGATGGTTGTCCTTCTGGAAGGTTCTCCCATCTCCACAGAGGAACTTTAGAGCTCTGTCAGAGTGACCATCTGGTTCTTTGTCACCTCCCTGACCAAGGCCCTTCTCTCCCAATTGCTCCGTTTGGCCGGGCGGCCAGCTCTAGGAAGAGTCTTGGTTTTTCTAAACTTCTTCCACTGTGTTCTTGGGGACCTTCAATGCTGCAGACACTTTTTGGTACCCTTCCCCAGATCTGTGCCTCGACACAATCCTGTCTCGGAGCTCTACGGACAATTCCTTCGACCTCATGGCTTGGTTATTTCTCTGACATGCACTGTCAACTGTGGGACCTTATACAGACAGGTGTGTGCCTTTCCAAATCAAGTCCAATCAATTTAATTGACCACAGGCGGACTCCAATCAAGTTGTAGAAACATCTCAAGGATGATCAATGGAAACAGGATGCACCTGAGCTCAATTTCGAGTCTCAATTCAAAGGGTCTGAATACTTATGTAATTAAGGTATTTATGTTTTTTATACAGAGACGATGTGCAGGGGTACGAGGTAATTGAGGTTGCTATGTACTGTATATATAGGTAGGGGTAAAGTGACTAGGCAACAGGATAGATAAGCAGCGTATGTGGTGAGTGTGAAAGTGTGTGTATGGCGTCAGTATGCATGTGTGTGCGTGTGATTGTGTGTGTGGGCGTATGTAGTGTTTGTGTGTGTGTGTGTCTATATGTGTATGTTGGGGTGTAAGTATGTGCAAGTGTGTGGGTAGGTAGGGCTGTGGTGGTCATGAAATTTTGTCTGCCGATTATTGTCATGCAAATGACTGCCAGTCTCACAGTAATTTACCGTTAATTAACATAAATATGTTTAGCATCTCCAGGCCTCCACACATATAAGCCGCTGACACACACCTTTGGAACATCTACATAAAAAAAAGTATAATAAATATGTTGAGCGTAAAAGTTATCATTTGAAACAGGTCCTATACGCTAGATTTAAGAGTTATTTGGCACATTTAGTTGTGAATGATACAAACCTTAGACTGTCTTAGAAATCAAAACATACACTGAGTGTACAAAACATTAAGAACACCTTCCTAATATTGAGTTGTCGGGGCATGGACTCAAGGTGTCGAAAGCGTTCCACAGGTATGCTGGCCCATGTTGACTCCAATGTTTCCCACAGTTGTGTCAAGTTGGCTGGATGTACTTTGATACACACAAGAAACTGTTGAGCATAAAAAACCCAGCAGCGTTGCAGTTCTTGACACAAACCGGTGCGCCTGGCACCTACTACCATACCCAGGTTCAAAGGCCAGTCACCCTCTGAATGGCACACATACACAATCCATGTCTCAATACTTAAAAATCCTTCTTTAACCTGCCTTCATCTACATTGATTCAAGTGGATTTAACAAGTGACATCAATAAGGGATCATAGCTTTCACCTGGATTCACCTGGTCAGTCTGTCATGGAAAGAGCATAATGTTTTGTACACTCAGTGTATATGGGCTGCATGATGCGACTATAGGCTATTGACTATTTGAAAAAGTTCGCTAAAAAAGCGATCTGTTCCTTGCCTCAGCCTGCACATCTTTTCTCTCATCAAGTGATCATACACTGCTCCAAAAAAATAAAGGGAACACTAAAATAACACATCCTAGATCTGAATGAATGAAATAATCTTATTAAATACTTTTTTCTTTACATAGTTGAATGTGCTGACAACAAAATCACACAAAAATTATCACTGGAAATCAAATGTATCAACCCATGGAGGTCTGGATTTGGAGTCACCCTCAAAATTAAAGTGGAAAACCACACTACAGGCTGATCCAACTTTGATGTAATGTCCTTAAAACAAGTCAAAATGAGGCTCAGTAGTGTGTGTGGCCTCCACGTGCCTGTATGACCTCCCTACAATGCCTGGGCATGCTCCTGATGAGGTGGCGGATGGTCTCCTGAGGGATCTCCTCCCAGACCTGGACTAAAGCATCCGCCAACTCGTCTGTGGTGCAACGAGGCGTTGGTGGATGGAGCGAGACATGATGTCCCAGATGTGCTCAATTGGATTCAGGTCTGGGGAGCGGGCGGGCCAGTCCATAGCATCAATGCCTTCCTCTTGCAGGAACTGCTGACACACTCCAGCCACATGAGGTCTAGCATTGTTTGTGCATTAGGAGGAACCCAGGGCCAACCGCACCAGCATATGGTCTCACAAGGGGTCTGAGGATCTCATTTCGGTACCTAATGGCAGTCAGGCTACCTCTGGCGAGCACATGGAGGGCTGTGCGGCCCACCAAAGAAATGCCACCCCACACCATGACTGACCCACTGCCAAACCGGTCATGCTGGAGGATGTTGCAGGCAGCAGAACGTTCTCCACGGCATCTCCAGACTCTGTCACGTCTGTCACATGCTCAGTGTGAACCTGCTTTCATCTGTGAAGAGCACAGGGCGCCAGTGGCGAATTTGCCAATCTTGGTGTTCTCTGGCAAATGCCAAACGTCCTGCACGGTGTTGGGCTGTAAGCACAACCCCCACCTGTGGACGTCCGGCCCTCATACCACCCTCATGGAGTCTGTTTCTGACCGTTTGAGCAGACACATGCACATTTGTGGCCTGCTGGAGGTCATTTTGCAGGACTCTGGCAGTGCTCCTCCTGCTCCTCCTTGCACAAAGGCGGAGGAAGCAGTCCTGCTGCTGGGTTGTTTCCCTCCTACGGCCTCCTCCACGTCTCTTGATGTACTGGCCTGTTCCCTGGTAGCGCCTCCATGCTCTGGACACTACGCTGACAGACACAGCAAACCTTCTTGCCACAGCTCGCATTGATGTGCCATCCTGGATGAGCTGTACTACCTGAGCCATTTGTGTGGGTTGTAGACTCTGTCTCATGCTACCACTAGAGTGAAAGCACCGCCAGCATTCAAAAGTGACCAAAACATCAGCCAGGAAGCATAGGAACTGAGAAGTGGTCTGTGGTCACCACCTGCAAAACCAGTCCTTTATTGGGGGTGTCTTGCTAATTGCCTAGAATTCCCACCTGTTGTCTATTCCATTTGCACAACAGCATGTGAAATGTATTGTCAATCAGTGTTGCTTCCTAAGTGGACAGTTTGATTTCACAGAAGTGTGATTGACTTGGAGTTACATTGTGTTTTTTTGAGCAGTGTATTTTCACCCATCAGACTATTCTCAATTTAATCTTGCCTTCACTAATATGTAACATTTGTTTCGATTTAGAATGGCCCATTATCAAATAGGTAGGAACAGGGGCATGGGGAAAAATACGTAATCCGTATGCACTCCAAAAGTAAAAGGAGGCTGCTTTCCAACAGCTTTAAATCATGCCGGTAGGCTACTCCGGTTTTATAGAGGAAAAGCTGAGAAATAGGCCTCAATATAGTAGCAGATCGGATCCTCCTCTTTTTAGTGGCAACCATCAAAACTCTGCTCTCATATGGGATTGCATATAGAAATGCCTGGGCTTATAAGAACACTTACAGTTGAAGTCGGAAGTTTACATACACCTTAGCCAAATACATTTAAACTCAGTTTTTCACAATTCCTGACATTTAATCCTAGTAAAAATTCCCTGTCTTATGTCAGTTAGGATCACCACTTTATTTTAAGAATATGAAATGTCAGAATAATACTACAGATAATGATTTATTTCAGCTTTTATTTCTTTCATCACATTCCCAGTGGGTCAGAAGTTTACATACACTCAATTAGTATTTGGTAGCATTGCCTTTAAATTGTTTAACTTGGGTCAAACGTTTCGGGTAGCCTTCCACAAGCTTCCCACAATAAGTTGGGTGAATTTTGGCCCATTCCTCCTGACAGAGCTGGTGTAACTGAGTCAGGTTTGTAGGCCTCCTTGCTCGCACATGCTTTTTCAGTTCTGCCCACACATTTTCTATAGGATTGAGGTCAGGGCTTTGTGATGGCCACTCCAATACCTTGACTTTGTTGTCCTTAAGCCATTTTGCCACAAATTTGGAAGTATGCTTGTGGTCGTTGTCCATTTGGAAGGCCCATTTGCGACCAAGCTTTAACTTCCTGACTGATGTCTTGAGATGTTGCTTCAATATATCCACATCATTTTCCTTCCTCATGATGCCATCTATTTTGTGGTGCACCAGTCCTTCCTGCAGCAAAGCACCCCCACAGCAAGATGCTGCCACCCCCATGCTTCACGGTTGGGATGGCGTTCTCTGGCTTGCAAGCCTTCCCCTTTTCCTCCAAACATAACGATGGTCATTATGGCCAAACAGTTCTATTTTTGTTTCATCAGACCAGAGGACATTTCTCCAAAAAGTACAATCTTTGTCCCCATGTGCAGTTGCCAACCGTAGTCTGGATTTTTTATGGCGGTTTTGGAGCAGTGGCTTCTTCCTTGCTGAGCGGCCTTTCAGATTATGTCGATATAGGACTCGTTTTACTGTGGATATAGATACTTTTGTACCGGTTTCCTCCAGCATCTTCACAAGGTCCTTTGCTGTTGTTTTGGGATTGATTTGCACTTTTCGCACCAAAGTACGTTCATCTCTAGGAGACAGGACGCGTCTCCTTCCTGAGCGGTATGACGCTGCGTGGTCCCATGGTGTTTATACTTGCATACTATTGTTTGTACAGATGAACATGGTACCTTCAGGCGTTTGGAAATTGATCCCAAGGATGAACCAGACTTGTGGAGGTCTACATTTATTTTCTGAGGTCTTGGCAGATTTTTTTTAGATTTTCCCATGATGTCAAGCAAAGAGGCACTGAGTTTGAAGGTAGGCCTTGAAATACATCCACAGGTACACCTCCAATTGACTCAGTTAGCCAATCAAAGCTTCTAAAGGCATGACATAATTTTCTAGAATTTTCCAAGCTGTTTAAAGGCACAGTCAACTTAGTGTATGTAAACTTCTGACCCACTGGATTGTGATACAGTGAATTATAAGTGAAATAATCTGTCTGTAAACAATTGTTGAAAAAATTACTTGTGTCATGCACAAAGTAGATGTCCTAACCGACTTGCCAAAACTATAGTTTGTGGAGTGGTTGAAAAATGAGTTTTAATGACTCCAACCTAAGTGTATGTACATTTCCGACTTCAACTGTATTTCACTTCATGCCTCAACCACTGTTTGAAAAGCAGGCAGCCTCTTGCTGCGCGACAGGAGATATTCCGCCAAAACTCTGTATGCCATGGGCTCTTCAACTATGTTCCTGCAGCTACCCAGTGCTTAATTTGGTAAACCAAGTGAAATATATTTGGGAACATTGATGTTTTCACAATGAAACATATTTAATTAAACTGTTTGAGGATGTGAGGGCCCATGTCAAATATTTTCAGCCTCCAGAGGGGTAAGAGACGTTGTCGTGGACTCTTCATGACTGTGTTGGTGTGTTTGGACCATGAGATACTTAGTGATGTGGACACCGAAGAACTTGAAGCTCTCGACCCACTCCACTACAGCCCCGTCGATGGGAAGGGGCCGTGCTCTGCCATCCGTTTTCTGTAGTCCACGATCAGCTCCTTTGTCTTACTGACGTTGAGGGAGAGGTTGTTGTCCTGGCACCACACTGATAGGTCACTGACCTCCTCCCTATAGGCTGTCTCATCTTCGTCGGTGATCAGGCCTACCACCGTCTTTTCGTTGGCAAACTTAATGATGGTGTTGGAGTCGTGCGCAGCCACGCAGTCGTGGGTGAACAGGGAGCACAGGAAGAGACTAAGCACGCACCCATGAGGGGCCCCCGTGTTGAGGGTCAGCGTGGTGGATATGCTGTTGCCTACCCTCGCCACCTGGGGGCGGCCTATCAGGAAGTCCAGGATCCAGTTGCAGGGGGAGGTGTTCAGTCCCAGGGTCCTTAGCTTAGTGATGAGCGTCGAGGGCATTATGGTGTTGAAAGCTGAGCTGTAGTCAATGAACAGCATTCCCACGTAGGTGTTCCTTTTGTCCAAGTGAGAAAGGGCAGTGTGGAGTGCAATAGAGATTTTGCGTCATCTGTGGATCTGTTGGGGTGATATGCGAATTGGAGTGGGTCCAGGGTGTCTGGGATGATGCTGTTCATTGCTACAGTTGTGAGTGCTACGGGGCAATAGTCATTTAGACAGGTTACCTTGGCGTTCTTGGGCACAGGGACTATGGTGGTCTGCTTGAAACATGTAGGCATTGCAGACTGGGCCAGGGAGAGGTTGAAAATGTCAGTGAATAGACTTGCCAGATGGTCAGCGCACGCTCCGAGTACGCGTCCTTGTGAATGTTAACTTGTTTAAAGATCTTACTCATATTGACTACGGAGAGCGTGATCACACAGTCGTCCGGAACAGCTGGTGTTCTCACAGATGGTTCAGCGTTGCTTGCCTAAAAGCGAGCATAGAAAGCATTTAGCTTGACTGGTAGGCTCGTGTCACTGGGCAGCTCATGGCTGGGTTTCCCTTTGTAATCGGTGATAGTTTGCAAGCCCTGCCACATTCAACAAGCGTCAGAGCCGGTGTAGTAGGACTCTATCTTAGTCCTGTAGTGACGCTTTGCCTGTTTGAGGGTTCGTCGGAGGGCGTAGCGGGATTTCTTATATGCGCCCGGGTTAGTGTCCCGCTCCTTGAAAGGGGCAGCTCTAGCCTTTAGCTCAGTGTGGATGTTGCCTGTATTCCATGGCTTCTGGTTGGGATATGCAAATACGGTCACTGTGGGGACAACGTCGTCGATGCACTTATTAATGAAGCCGGTGACTGATGTGGTAAACTCCTCAATGCCATCGGATGAATCCCGGAACATAATCCAGTCTGTGCTAGCAAAACAGTCCTGTAGCTTAGCATCTGCTACATCGGACCACTTCAGAATTTAGTGTGTCACTGGTACTTCCTGTTTGAGTTTTTACTTGTAAGCAGGAATCAGGAGGATAGAGTTATGGTCAGATTTGCCAATTGGAGGGCGAGGAAGAGCTTTGTATGTGTCTGTGTGGAGTAAAGGTGATCTAGAGTTTTTTTTCTCTAGTTGCACAGGTGACATGCTGGTAGAAATGAGGTAAGACGGATTTCAGTTTTCCTGCATTAAAATGCCTTGGGTGGTTCTGTATTCTCTTCCTACTGATTACAGTGGGGCTTGCCTAACCAATCAGATTCTAGATCTCCTGTCCTTGAGCATGTCAGTGGCTGACTAGCTAGCAGACAAGGGGGTTCTATGTTATATGGTTCTACTCACCACGTTGAAGTCCAGGTTCTTCTCCACCCACTCTGTGGCCATCTCAAAGTCCTCATACATCTCCATGACGTATAGGGTGTCCAGGGCATCCACGATGGTGGCTCCCTTTATGCTTCCTGGGAAGGCAAACAAAACAAAGCCTTGAGGACTCATATCATATTTTCCTCTCATAGCAACGTATTGTATTGGTAGAACAGCACAGTCAGAGTCAGGGTTCTAGTATTAGGACCAGAAGTTAAAATCTCCAGGGCAGCTGGGTGTTGTAACAGTAAGTGTGCTGTTTTATTCAAAGAGCGGGGCATATCTCCTGCTGCGGTGGAATATTGCTTCAGGCAACCTCCATTTATCTCAGTGCGAGACGTCATGCATATGAACCAATGCAAATATTACAGAGAACCTTTGGATATACCGTCAGGTTTCTACCTGGTTGAGGAGGATGTGGCAGAGAGAGTCGGAACAGAGGAGTGAGTATATTAGTGTGAGTTTTTTCACGGTGGGCTGATGCTTTCGGAAGGCTCTTGGCCACCAGACCTTACTTCATTACCTATCAGATTACATTATACCGGGCCTTCCGAGTGCCGCAGCGGTCTAAGGCACTGCATCGCAGTGCTAGAGGCATCACTACAGACCCGGGGCCGGGTTCGATCCCAGGCTGCGTCGCAGCCGGCCGTGACCGGGAGACCCATGAGACGGCGCATAATTGGCCCAGCGTCGTCCGGTTTAGGGGAGGCCCATGGCCGGCCGGGATGTCCTTGTCCCGTCGCGCCCTAGCGACTCCTTGTGGCAGGCCGGGCGCATGCACGCTGACTCGTGTCGGCAGTTGTACCGGGCAGGTGTTAAGGTGCGCGGTTTGGCGGGTCATGTTTCGGAGGACGCATGACTCGACCTTCGCCTCTCCCGAGCTCATTGGGGAGTTGCAGCGATGAGACAAGATCGTAATTGGATCGCAAATGGATATCACGAAATTGGGGAGAAAAAGGGGCTATTTAGTTTTTCAAAAATACAAACTGACATTATACCCCCTTGACAGAGTTCCGTGGCCATAAGTCTGATGCTGTGCAGCCAAAAACACCCTCTTCCGCGTCATTTAGATAAGAGCAACAAGATTCATGAAATTACTGAGCTATAAAGAAATGTAGCCTGGATGCAATTTATTCTCCAGTGAAGGTTCGGGGTGGGGTAGAGATGGTTGTTCCATCCAAACATGAGATGATCACGTATTGCATGAAAACAAGTTCTATTGTTGCTGCTTTTGTTAGAACCATAAACCAATTCACACACATCAACCAAATCATTAAGGGTTGAAGCCTTGTATTCAGATTGATGGCACTGACCTAAGCTACAAGCTGCTAAGCCCATACTGTTTGGTTAAGTCAGACCCACGCAACCTCACACTGTTTGAGCTCAGCTCCCCAACTAACTAGGTCTAATATGAACATTAACAGGTGTTAGAATCAGTTAGAGTAACACAAGAGTAGCTAATGGAAGTGCAGATGTTGTGTGATGTGTTCGGAAGTAAACCTTTTATTCAACAGATGGTGACAGAGGAAGCATTTATCAGTCTCAATAAAAAGAGGAGTACTTTTCTTCTGCATTGATTACTGACAGCTCCAGTCCTTTTATGCTTTAATTATCAAACCCTGCTCGGGTTACCAAGCGCTAAGGAGAGAACCCAGCCCCTGCCAACTCTCCACACTCGCTTGGAGGGCCGATATTTCTCCTCCTTTACGTCACACGTTCAAAAGGAGGGGAGGATGAAGGAAGCGCACCAGCCAGGCAGGCAGTCAAAGAGACAAACAGTCAGCAAAGCTTTTAGTCCACAGCGTTATCGAAAATAAACTCAATAACACGTCTAAAGCACTTTCCCATTCACTTACACCTATACAGCTTTCTTCAAATGAAAGAAAAAAGAGAATGTGGTAACTGAAGGTGTTTTTATTTCCTTAAAAAAGGTAGGATTACAGCTAAAAACTTTAATGTAGATTGAACGCCCCCGAAACTTAACAATAGGTGCTGTAGGCCTGCCTGCGTGTCTGTCAACTAATGTGTATGTGGGCCACAAAAAGGAAGAGTAGCAAGAAGGTCATTGCAGGCTTGACTAAACACGTTTCCACTGGCCATCCTTTTGTCACCTGGCCTCATTTCCCTTTCCTGTTTTTCCATTAATCCCTCACTCCATTTGGACTCTGTGAGAGAGATGAGGGAATGACATTTCGTGCCTGCCACCCATTGTCTGCCAGCCCGGCAGGCTTCCTTCCTGCTCCATGGCTAGAGTGTGTGCCTGCTTCCCCCATTATAAAATACAGTGGAAAGGAGGAGTGGAGAGGGGAGCATCCTCATCCCATTACTGGGACAAGCCAGAGCATGCTGTGTGAAAAGGTGCGTGTTTTTGCGAATGTGTTCACGTGCGCGTGCGTTTTTGTTTGCATGCGATTGTGTGTGCATGTACCTAAAATACACAGCAAGCCATCAAGTGACTTGAATAGTAAGAAGCAGAATACAGAATATCAAAGCCAGATTTGTCTGATCTGTCAAACGCAGTCTTCTCACTCTAAGCTTCCAATTAAAATGAATTTCTATGACATGTTATGAACCAGCCTTTAATCTTATAATAAAGGGCTCTTGAGATCTTGGTCAATTGTGAATGTAAGATGACAGATTTGAGTAAATGAAAAACATGTGAAGGCTGTTTAAAAATAAGGATGACCTGGATCCCAGTTGGTAATTTTTAAACGTTTGATGGAAGAACACTTTCCCAAGTTTCCATTTAGAAATCCAGAAATGACTTAAGGAGGACATCATTTTACATTTTTCTGGGGAAATCAATTAAAGGGATACTTCGGGATTTTGGCAATGATGCCCTTTATCTACTTCCCCAGAGTAAGATGAACTCATGGGCACCATTTTTGTGTCAGCGCAATGACTGGAAGTAACTACTAGCATGCTAGCAGTACCCATAGACTTCCACTCATTGCGCTAACGCTAGTTAGCATTGGCTCACAAAACGACCTCTAACTTCCTTCATACTGGACACAGACACAAATGGTATCCACGAGTTCATCTGACTCTGGGGAAGCAGATAAAGGGCACCATTGCCAAAATCCTGAAGTATCCCTTTAAGTACAATGGCCGGCCCATGAACAAGCTAAATACATTTCCCCAGTACATAAGAGCCTGGTGATGGATGTGTGAACAGCATTCATGGGACGGCAGCTCGTGTCTCAGAGCCTTCATTTATCACCTGCTCTCTCTCTTCATATCTCATACTTTAGAATGGAGCTCCTCTCTGGAGCAGAGACTCTTGAGCATTTAATTGACTGATGACACTTGCTAATAGAGTTCTCACATCGTTAGCAGGGAGTGGCACAAATGGTGGCAAATTGAATCTCATGGGGCTGAGAGCCTTTGAGGCGTTGTCAGACAATGATACATTGTTTGGACAAAAACAAACTTCACGTAAAAGGCGTCAAAGTCACGCTGTAATATCTCGCTGATATCACACAAAACAAAGGTGTGCTCAGAATACCAAACCCATACACACAGTGACATCGCTCATTGTTCTGAGGGAGGACGTTGTCACCACTTCACTGAGGCCTATTTTAGAAAACTAAGGGGAAATGTCATGAATGAGTATCGTAACCTGGGGCAACTTTGTTTATAATGTAAATATGCCTGTGTAAACTAGCCCTAACGTCTAGTCAAACCTGCTATGCAGCTTTGCGACACATTTGGTTATTCATCTTGGGGAGGACATGGTGGTTTCCTTAATACAGAAACAGAAAGTTGGAGAATAAACCATTGAAAGTTTGTTGTGACAGCTAAGGTAGGCCTACGTATGTTAGAGTTGTTAGAGAGCGAGTCTTCAAGAGAGCGAGAGTTGCACCCCTCCTCAAAAAACCTACTCGATCCCTCCGATGTCAAAAACTACAGACCAGTATCCCTTCTTTATTTTCTCTCCAAAACTCTTGAGCGTGCCGTCTCTAGCCAACTCTCCTGATATCTCTCTCAGAATGACCTTCTTCATCCAAACCAGTCAGGTTTCAAGACTGGTCATTCAACTGAGACTGCACTTCTCTGTGTCACGGAGGTTCTCCGCACTGCTAAAGCTAACTCTCTCTCCTCTGCTCTTATCCTTCTAGACCTATCTGCTGCCTTTGATACTGTGAACCATCAGATCCTCCTCTCCACCCCCTCCGAGTTGGGCATCTCCGGCACTGCTCACTCTTGGATTGCGTCCTACCTGACAGGTCGCTCCTACCAGGTGGCGTGGCGAGAATCTGTCTCCGCACAACGTGCTCTCACCACTGGTGTCCCCCAGGGCTCAGTTCTAGGCCCTATCCTATTCTCTCTGTACACCAAGTCACTTGGCTCTGTCATATCCTCACATAGTCTCTCCTATCATTGCTACGCAGACGACACACAATTCATTTTCTCCTTTCCCCCTTCTGATAACCAGGTGGCGAATCGCATCTCTGCATGTCTGGCGGACATATCAGTGTGGATGTCGGATCACCACCTCAAGCTGAACCTCGGCAAGATGGAGCTGCTCTTCCTCCCGGGAAGGACTGCCCGCTCCATGATCTCGCCATCACGGTTGACAACTCCATTGTGTCCTCCTCCCAGAGTGCAAAGAACCTTGGCGTGATCCTGGACAACACCCTGTCGTTCTCCGCTAACATCAAAGCAGTGACCCGATCCTGCAGGTTCATGCTCTACAACATTGGCAGAGTACGACCCTACCTTACACAGAAAGCGGCACAGGTCCTAATCCAGGCACTTGTCATCTCCCGTCTAGATTACTGCAACTCGCTGTTGGCTGGGCTCCCTGCCTGTGCCATTAAACCCCTACAACTTATCCAGAACGCTGCAGCCCGTCTGGTGTTCAACCTTCCAAAGTTCTCTCATGTCACCGCGCTCCTCCGCACACTCCACTGGCTTCCAGTTGAAGCTCGCATCTACTAAAAAACCATGGTGCTTGCCTACGGAGCTGTGAGGGGAACGGCAACTCCTTACCTTCAGGCTCTGATCAGACCCTACACCCAAACGAGGGCACTACGTTCAACCACCTCTGGCCTGCTAGCCCCCCTACCTCTACGGAAGCACAGTTCCCGCTGAGCCCAGTCAAAACTATTCGCTGCTCTGGCACCAATGGTGAAACAAGCTCCCTCACGACGCCAGGACAGTGGAGTCACTGACCACCTTCCGGAGACACTTTAAACCCTACCTCTTTAAGGAATAACTGGAATAGTATAAAAGTAATCCTTCTACCCCCCCTCCTCCTCCCCTCATAAAAATAAATAAAAAAATATGATTTATATTGGGTGGTTGTCCCACTAGCTATCATAAGTTGAATGCACCAATTTGTAAGTCGCTCTGGATAAGAGCGTCTGCTAAATGACTAAAATGTAAAATGTAGATTAGATAAATGACCTAACAACAGCAGGTTTAAACATAAAAAAAAAATAATAATAATCAAATAGTTTGACAACACTGTTTGTAAGCTTTTAAATAATATCAAACTCAACCGTTTATCTTTTCCAGTGAAGAAGACATGGATGTTTCATGGTATGGTGTAATTGGTATGGTGTGCGCATCAGGTATTCCATCTCCGTAATTGGAAAGGATGGTGTAATTTAGCCTGGGCTAACCGTGCAGTGTGGTGTGTGTGTGTGGTGGTCCCCTCAGTGACTGGGCTGATGTAGCTAGATGATGCTGGGACTGGGAGGGGTATACAGGGGCTGCAGCAGAGAGGGAATCCATCACCCACTGAGGTGGGATCTGCATGGCCCTGCATCATACCCCCTTGTCACAACCAGGCCTTTGTTAGAGCACTGTGGAGCACTGCGTCTCCTTACACACTGATTTATGACCTGCTCTGTCCTCACCTGGGCGTCCAGCCCAAAAAAAAAAAAAAACTATATTGGTTGGAAACCTAGTCTCAGTTTTCCCCCACACACCCTCACTCTGATTTCTTACCATTCCATCTTCCCGCCTCCCATGCCTGAAGAAACCAAACAAGCAAATATTTTTGAGATGCAAATCTGCTATTTCTTACCAATATACAGTATCTCACAAAAGTGAGTACACCCCTCACATTTTTGTAAATATTTAAGTATATATTTTCATGTGACAACACTGAAGAAATGACACTTTGCTACAATGTAAAGTAGTGAGTGTACAGCTTGTATAAGAGTGTAAATGTGCTGTCCCCTCAAAATAACTCAACACACAGCCATTAATGTCTAAACCGCTGGCAACAAAAGTGAGTACACCCCTAAGTGAAAATGTCCAAATTGGGCCCAATTAGCCATTTTCCCTCCCAGGTGTCATATGACTCGTTAGTGTTACAAGGTCTCAGGTGTGAATGGTGAGCAGGTGTGTTCAATTTGGTGTCATCGCTCTCACACTCCCTCATACTGGTCACTGCAAAGAACTCTGAGGATCTGAAAAAAAGAATTGTTGCTCTACATAAAGATGGCCTGGGCTATAAGAAGATTGCCAAGACCCTGAAACTGAGCTGCAGCACGGTGGCCAAGACCATACAGCGGTTTAACAGGACAGGTTCCACTCAGAACAGGCCTCACCATGGTCGACCAAAGAAGTTGAGTGCACGTGCTCAGCGTCATAACCAGAGGTTGTCTTTGGGAAATAGACGTATGAGTGCTGCCAGCATTGCTGCAGAGGTTGAAGGGGTGGGGGGTCAGCCTGTCAGTGCTCAGACCATACGCCGCACACTGTATCAAATTGGTCTGCATGGCTGTCGTCCCAGAAGGAAGCCTCTTCTAAAGATGATGCACAAGAAAGCCCGCAAACAGTTTGCTGAAGACAAGCAGACTAACGACATGGATTAATGGAACCATGTCCTGTGGTCTGATGAGACCAAGATAAACGTATTTGGTTCAGATGGTGTCAAGTGTGTGTGGCGGCAACCAGGTGAGGAGTACAAAGACAAGTGTGTCTTGCCTACAGTCAAGCATGGTGGTGGGAGTGTCATGGTCTGGGGCTGCATGAGTGCTGCCGGCACTGGGGAGCTACAGTTCATTGAGGGAACCATGAATGCCAACATGTACTGTGACAAACTGAAGCAGAGCATGATCCCCTCCCTTCGGAGACTGGGCCGCAGGGCAGTATTTCATCATGATAACGACCCCAAACACACCTCTAAGACGACCACTGCCTTGCTAAAGAAGCTGAGGGTAAAGGTGATGGACTGGCCAAGCATGTCTCCAGACCTAAACCCTATTGAGCATCTGTGGGGCATCCTCAAACAGAAGGTGGAGGAGTGCAAGGTCTCTAACATCCACCATCTCCGTGATGTCGTCATGGAGGAGTGGAAGATGACTCCAGTGGCAACTTGTGAAGCTCCATGTCCAAGAGGGTTAAGGCAGTGCTGGAAAATGATGGTGGCCACACAAAATATTGACACTTTGGGCCCAATTTGGACATTTTCACTTAGGGGTGTACTCACTTTTGTTGCCAGCGGTTTAGACATTAATGGCTGTGTGTTGTTATTTTGAGGGGACAGCAAATGTACACTCACTACTTTACATTGTAGCAAAGTGTCATTTCTTCAGTGTTGTCACATGAAAAGATATACTCAAATATTTACAAAAATGTGAGGGGTGTACTCACTTTTGTGAGATACTGTATATATGGTGGTCCTCTGTAGCTCAGCTGGTAGAGCACGGCGCTTATAACGCCAGGGTAGTGGTAAATCCAATTGATTGGACATGATTTGGAAAGTAACACACACATCTATACAGTTGAAGTCGGAAGTTTACATACACCTTAGCCAGATACATTTAAACTCAGTTTTTCACAATTCCTGACATTTAATCCTAGTAATAATTCCCTGTCTTAGGTCAGTTATGATCAGCACTTTATTTTAAGAATGTGAAATGTCAGAATAATAGTAGAGAGAATGATTTATTTCAGCTTTTCTTTCTTTCATCACATTCCCAGTGGGTCAGAAGTTTACATACAGTCAATTAGTATTTGGTAGCATTGCCTTTAAATTGTTTAACTTGGGTCAAACGTTTCGGGTAGCCTTCCACAAGCTTCCCACAATAAGTTGGGTGAATTCTGGCCATTTCCTCCTGTCAGAGCCGGTGTAACTGAGTCAGGTTTGTAGGCCTCCTTGCTCGCACACGCCTTTTCAGTTCTGCCCACACATTTTCTATAGGATTGAGGTCAGGGCTTTGTGATGGCCACTCCAATACCTTGACTTTGTTGTCCTTAAGCCATTTTGCCACAACTTTGGAATTATGCTTGGGGTTATTGTCCATTTGGAAGACCCATTTGCGACCAAGCTTTAACTTCCTGACTGATGTCTTGAGATGTTGCTTCAATATATACACATAATTTTCCTTCCTCGTGATACCATCTATTTTGTGAAGTGCACCAGTACCTCCTGCAGCAAAGCACCCCCACAGCATGATGCTGCCACCCCCGTGCTTCACGGTTGTGATGGTGTTCTTCGGCTTGCAAGCAACCCCCTTTTTCCTCCAAACATAATGATGGTCGTTATGGCCAAACACTTCTATTTTTGTTTCATCAGACCAGAGGACATTTCTCCAAAAAGTACAATCTTTGTCTCCATGTGCAGTTGCAAACCGTAGTCTGGATTTTTTATGGCGGTTTTGGAGCAGTGGCTTCTTCCTTGCTGAGCGGCCTTTCAGGTTGTGTCGATATAGGACTCGTTTTACTGTGGATATAGATACTTTTGTACCTGTTTCCTCCAGCATCTTCACAAGGTCCTTTGCTGTTGTTCTGGGATTGATTTGCACTTTTCGCACCAAAGTACGTTCATCTCTAGGAGACAGAACGTGTCTCCTTCCTGAGCGGTATGACGGCTGCGTGGTCCCATGGTGTTTATACTTGTGTACTATTGTTTGTACAGATGAACGTGGTACCTTCAGGCTTTTGGAAATTGCTCCCAAGGATGAACCAGACTTGTGGAGGTCTACAAAAAAATTTCTGAGGTCTTGGCTGATTTCTTTTGATTTTCCCATGATGTCAAGCAAAGAGGCACTGAGTTTGAAGGTAGTCCTTGAAATACATCCACAGGTACACCTCCAATTGACTCAAATTATGTCAATTAGCCTATCAGAAGCTTCTAAAGCCATGACATCATTTTTTGAAAATTTCCAAGCTGTTTAAAGGCACAGTCAACTTAGTGTATGTAAACTTCTGACCCACTGGAATTGTGATACAGTGAATTTTAAGTCAAATAATCTGTCTGTAAACAATTGTTGGAAAAATGACTTGTGTCATGCACAAAGTATATGTACTAATCGACTTGCCAAAATTATAGTTTATTAACAAGAAATGTGTGGAGTGGTTGAAAAACCAGTTTTAATGACTCCAACCTAAGTGTATGTAAACCTCCGACTTCAACTGTATAAGGTCCCACAGTTGACAGTGCATGTCAGTGCAAAAACCAAGCCATGAGGTCGAAGGAATTGTCCGTATAGCTCAGAGACAGGATTGTGTCAAGGCACAGATCTGTGGAAGGATGCCAAAACATTTCTGCAGCATTGGAGGTCCCCAAGAACACAGCGGCCTCCGTCATTCTTAAATGGAAGAAGTTTGGAACCAACAAGACTCTTCCTAGAGCTAGCCGCCCGGCCAACCTGAGCAATCGGGGGAGAAGGGTCTTGGTCAGGGAGGTGACAAAGAACCCGATGGTCACTCTGACAGAGCTCCAGAGTTCCTCTGGGGAGATGGGAGAACCTTCCAGAAGGACAACCATCTCTGCAGCACTCCACCAATCAGGCTTTATGGCAGAGTGGCCAGACGGAAGCCACTCCTCAGTAAAAGGCACATGACAGCCCACTTGGAGTTTGCCAAAAGTTACCTAAAGGACTCTCAGACCATGAGAAACAAGATTCTCTGGTCTGATGAAACCAAGATTGAACTATTTTTCCTGAATGCCAAGGGTCACGTCTGGAGGGAACCTGACACCATCCCTACGGTGAACCATTGTGGTGGCAGCATCATGCTGTGGGGATGTTTTCCAGCGGCAAGGACTGGGAGTCTAGTCAGGATCGAGGTAAAGATGAATGGAGCAAAGTACAGAGAAATCCTTGATGAAAACCTGCTCTATAGCACTCAGGACCTCAGACTGGGGCAAAGGTTCACATTCCAACAGGACAATGACCATAACCACACAGCCAAGACAACGCAGGAGTGGCTTCGGGATAAGTCTCTGAATGTCCTTGAGTGGTCCAGCCAGAGCCTGGACTTGAACCCGTTTGAACATCTCTGGAGCGATCTGAAAATAGCTGTGCAACAACGCTCCCCATTCAACCTAACAGAGCTTGAGAGGATCTGCAGAGAAGAATGGGAGAAACTCTCCAAATACAGGTGTGCCAAGCTTGTAGCGTCATACCCAAGAAGACTAGAGGCTGTAATCGCTGCCAAAGGTGCTTCAACAAAGTACTGAGTAAAGGGTTTGAATACTTATGTAAATGTGATATTTCAGTTTTTTATTTTCTATAAATTAGTAAAATTTTCAAAAAACCAGTTTTTGCTTTGAAATTATGGGGTAGTGTGTGTAGTAGTTTGATGAGGGAAAACATTTTTTTAATCCATTTTAAAATAAGGCTGTAACGTAACAAAATGTGGAAAAAGTCAAGGGGTCTGAATACTTTCCGAATGCACTGTAGGAAGAAATAGGCTCCAACACAAAACCCTCGTTGTTAGTAAAGTCTAATTAAAATGAAGACGGTTTAAATGAATTATACCTACTCAAATTTGTCTACTTTCAGCCCCATGAGCCGTCGATTTCCGACTGATTCTACCGTGGCTGCTTCTTCAAGTTTCAGCACCACAATGTAAGTTACTTGCATCTGGCTAAATACATCATGGGTAAGAAACATTGTTTTTATTCAAATCAATTACAGAAGTAGCAAGCTATCAAAGTTGACCTCCGGTCATCCTTCTTGTCTTCGCACTCTCCTTCTCAAACTGAACAGAACATAGGCTAGTCTGCGCGCAAGATATAGCATTTTTGGGAATAGGCCTAATCAAACATTTTGGAGGGAAGAAGCCTTTGACCTCTCCTCATGAACTGCCGCCACTATAGGTCTACACAGCACAGCATTGGTTAGGCAGCACAAAATAAAGTTTTGATCAGTAAGAGCAGAGCAGGCCAGGGCTCAGGATTGAAATATCCATTGCAGTTTGTAATGCACCCTAGTTTTATTTACACCATCCCAGCAGCGCAAGAGACTCAGAAAGGAAGTTAATTTTCTTAGAAAAATTACTTTGCTCTGTGCTTCTCCGAGCATGCACTTCGTAGCCTATAGGCAATGAATCATTTGTTTGAGACCCCATTAAATAGCCTATACTTGACATTGCGCGCCCAGCAGCAATTCAGAGATGAGGGGTGCCATCGGGCACACATCGAGATATAGCCTAATAAGCAACTAATTCTAAAACCCTGAGAAATATTGACATTTCATCAGTTAAAAATGACATGACCCTCCCCTGGACTAGATTGAACAAATACTAAACCCTCCCTTTGACTGAAATGTTAAAAGCACGACCCTCACCCATTTCCCCTCTAGGTACCCATTCTGTACATTTCGATCCATTCCTTACACACACAAAAAAAATACTGCACCCCCTGTCAATTTTTTTTTCCGTCATCTCTGACTGTAGCCTACAGCCCATTTTCTATTAGGGTCGGAAGCGGGCCTCAGATTTTCACTTAATCACATGTAGTCGGCCGGTTGTGGATGGGTTATTAGCAATTCAAATGAAATCACATTTTATTTGCCACATGTGCCGAATACAACAGGTGTAGACCTTACAGTGAAATGTTACTTACAAGCCCTTAACCAACAATGCAGTTTTAAGAAAGAATACCCCCCCAAAAACAAATCACACACAGAAAATACAATATAAAATAATATGAAATAAAAGTAACAAATAATGAAAGAGCAGCAGTAAAAATAACAATAGCGAGGCTATATACAGGGGGTACCGGTACCGAGTCAATGTGCGGGGGCACCGGTTAGTCAAGGTAATTGGCACCACACGGCCAGCTCTCTGACCTCCTCCCTATAGGCTGTCTCATCGGCATCATTCTGTTAATCCCAAGTAAAGATGTCACAACAAAAGGAATACTTTAGAGCAGGAGTTTCCAACAGGTCAATCGTGAGCTACCAGTAGCTCGCAGCCTACAGTGGGAAGAACAAGTATTTTATACACTGCCGATTTTGCAGGTTTTCCTACTTACAAAGCATGTAGAGGTCTGTAATTTTGATCATAGGTACACTTCAACTGTAAGAGACGGAATCTAAATTGTTTTTAGTTCCCTTAACGGTGAATGGTTCTTCCTTCTCTTCGCTTTCCACGGCAATGATAGGTTCCGGATCAGCGGGGAACCTTATAGATAGGGAGCTGGTCTCTGAATGGGGGTTGCCCACCGTGCCACTGCCTTCACCACTACACATCGCCTCGCTGGACAATAAACCACTTGGATCAGGCACCATTACGCACGTCACTCTCCCCATCACCATTCCCACACTACCGGAACACCACGAGGAGCTGTCCTTCCACATCGTCACGTCACCCCTTCACCGGATCGTCTTGGGATTGCCCTGGCTCAGACTACACAACCCCACCATCAATTGGATCACCAAGAGGATCACAGCCTGGTCCCCCTCATGCCGGAGGACCTGCCTGCCGGTGGTTTGTTGTTCCACGTCAGTGGAGAGTCCAGAGTCCGCCCTCCATTCCACGTGAGTATGCAGATCTCTCCGATGTCGTCTCTGCCTCCAAGGCTAAGTGTCTCCCTCCTCACAGGCCCTGGGACTGCGCCATTGACCTGCTGGAGGGACAACACCCCCCGCAGAGTCGCATTTACTCCCTCTCCATAGCGGAGACTGAGGCCATGGAGAAGTATGTGGCGGAGACCCTGAAACAGGGGTTCATCAGACGCTCTACCTCTCCTGCCTCCGCCAGCTTCTTCTTCGTGGCCAAAAAAGACAGAGGACTGAGGCCTTTCATTGACTACCAGGGGCTGAACACAGTCCCCACAAAGTACCGGTACCCCCTCCCTCTGGTTCCGTCGGCCATCGAGCAGCTGCGAGGGGCCCGGTACTTTACCAACTTGGACCTGAGGAGTGCCTACAACCTGATCCGAATCCGGGAAGGAGACGAGTCGAAGACGGCATTCAGCACTACCTCAGGCCACTATGAATACTGCGTCATGCCCTACGACCTTGCCAACGCACCTTCGATGTTCCAGTCCTTCGTCAATGACGTGTTCTGAGACATGCTGAGTAGACAGGTGGTAGTGTACATCGACGATATCCTGATCTACTTGGCTACGTTCGAGGAGCATGTCAGAGACGTCAGAGTGGTTCTACTCTGGGCGCAGTCCATCCATTCCGGATTCTCACTGACCACCGGAATTTGGAGCACATACGGGCAGTGAAATGAATGAACTCTCGTCAAGCCAGGTGGGCCCGATTTCTTACTCGCTTTCAGTTTATTCTGTCCTACCTCCCAGGATCCCAGAATGTGAAAGCCAACGCACTTTCCAGGATGCACCATACCGGAGAAAGGAAGGATCTGGGGGGTCCTATCCTGCCTCCGTCTCTCATCGTGGCACCTGTTGTTTGGGATGTGGATGAAGACATCCGCCTGGCAGCTCAGGAGGACCCAGTGCCTGCCAATGCCCCTCCGGGGCGCGTGTATGTACCCATCAGGGTCCGTGATCGCACAACAACCTTACGGCAGGACACTCCGGTATGACGCACACCCTACATTCTCTCTCACAAAAATACTGGTGGCCCACCTTGGCTACTAATGTCTCCCACTATATCAAACGAAGACACCTCGGAATGCCCCGGCAGGCAAACTAGTGACGGCTTCACCACAGTCCTGGTGGTCGTAGATCGGTTCTCCAAATCATGCAATTTTTTGGCCACTAACAGGTCTTCCTTCTGCTCTCCAGGTCGCTGAGGTCCTGTTCCAACAGGTGTTCCGGCATTATGGACTTCCGGAGGACATCATCTCGGACCGTGGCTCCCAATTCACATCCCGAGTGTGGAAGATTTTCTGCATTTTCACAAAAATGCAGAAAATCACATTGTATGATTTTTAAGTAATTCATTTGCATTTTATTGCATGACATAAGTATTTGATCACCTACCAACCAGTAAGAATTCCGGCTCTCACAGACCTGTTAGTTTTTTTTAAAGAAGCCCTCCTGTTCTCCACTCATTACCTGTATTAACTGCACCTGTTTGAACTCGTTACCTGTATAAAAGACACCTGTCCACACACTCAATCAAACAGACTCCAACCTCTCCACAATGGCCAAGACCAGAGAGCTGTGTAAGGACATCAGGGATAAAATTGTAGACCTGGGGGATGGGCTACAGGACAATAGGCAAGCAGCTTGGTGAGAAGGCAACAACTGTTGGCACAATTATTAGAAAATGGAAGAAGTTCAAGATGACGGTAAATCACACTCTGTCTGGGGCTCCATGCAAGATCTCACCTCGTGGGGCATCAATGATCATGAGGAAGGTGAGGGATCAGCCCAGAACTACACGGCAGGACCTGGTCAATGACCTGAAGAGAGCTGGGACCACAGTCTCAAAGAAAACCATTAGTAACACACTACGCCGTCATGGATTAAAATCCTGCAGCGCACGCAAGGTCCCCCTGCTCAAGCCAGCGCATGTCCAGGCCCATCTGAAGTTTGCCAATGACCATCTGGATGATCCAGATGAGGAATGGGAGAAGGTCATGTGGTCTGATGAGACAAAAATAGAGCTTTTTGGTCTAAACTCCACTCGCCGTGTTTGGAGGAAGAAGAAGGATGAGTACAACCCCAAGAACACCATCCCAACCGTGAAGCATGGAGGTGGAAACATAATTCTTTGGGGATGCTTTTCTGCAAAGGGGACAGGACGACTGCACCGTATTGAGGGGAGGATGGATGGGGCCATGCATCGCGAGATCTTGGCCAACAACCTCCTTCCCTCAGTAAGAGCAATTAAGATGGGTCGTGGCTGGGTCTTCCAGCATGACAATGACCCGAAACACACAGCCAGGGCAACTAAGGAGTGGCTCCGTAAGAAGCATCTAAAGGTCCTGGAGTGGCCTAGCCAGTCTCCAGACCTGAACCCAATAGAACATCTTTGGAGGGAGCTGAAAGTCTATTGCCCAGCGACAGCCCCGAAACCTGAAGGATCTGGAGAAGGTCTGTATGGAGGAATGGGCCAAAATCCCTGCTGCAGTGTGTGCAAACCTGGTCAAGACCTACAGGAAACGTATGATCTCTGTAATTGCAAACAAAGGTTTCTGTACCAAATATTAAGTTCTGCTTTTCTGATGTATCAAATACTTATGTCATGCAATAAAATGCAAATGAATTACTTAAAAATCATACAATGTTATTTTCTGGATTTTTGAAAATTACAGACCTCTACATGCTTTGTAAGTAGGAAAACCTGCAAAATCGGCAGTGTATCAAATACTTGTTCTCCCCACTGTACCTATGAGTAGCTCGCCAAACAATTCTGAAAGTACATGCAATTTTCAAGTATTCCACTGCAAATTGTCATAAACAAATCTCACAAGTATCAAGACACTGCACGCTCCCAGATACTATCTAATCAACACAACATTGACATTATCCCACTCCTGGTTAGCCACTATTAGCTTAAAAAGCCAAATCTAACACCATTTCTGCCAATTAATTTCCAGCAATATTGCCCCCGTCTGCCTGTGTGGTCCACGCGTTTGTCTATCACTCTGTGTGTAGCCAGTTGATGTGATAACCGTCTTGTGGGTTGACAAATACATTTTCCAAAACCTTCTCAATTAAATGTTAACTGCAAAGCAGGCTTACCTGACAGACGTATATTATGAGTAAGTATATCATTTGTATCTATTATTTGCAAACTTTGTCATGAAATGAGCAGCAACAGTACAGAACTGTCGCTAGGCCGTCACATTAGACGCACATTCCTCACTCAATTAAAGGGGATTTACACTCAAATCTATATGCATTCGTTTTCTTCCAGACCTAACATGGACTCAGAACATCAAATTTCGTTATTTCTCTATGAACAATTGTAATTTTGAGAGTGAAAAACTAACAAATTCTAAAACCAGGATAAATTAAATTGAGAAAGCATCATTTGGGAAAATATAAAACAGAATTTGGGGGGGGGACAGATTTTATAGGGCTCCCCTTAGTTGTTTATGAACCTTTATTTTAACCAGGTATATTGACAGAAAACATAGTGCACTACTTTCTCTTGTACACTAAGGACACGGGGAAGAGTTGCAGGGGAGAGGTGAAGAGAAGAATATGCC
Organism: Coregonus lavaretus; assembly: GCF_964263955.1. Lineage (NCBI taxonomy): Eukaryota > Metazoa > Chordata > Actinopteri > Salmoniformes > Salmonidae > Coregonus > Coregonus lavaretus. The sequence goes on from NC_140018.1 coordinate 23,823,132, forward strand.
TATTTGAACGCTAGATTGATTGATTGATTAACAGAAAGAAAAGGGTCAACCTTAACGTTTTAAAGGTTGATCCCAGAAAAGGCAGATGAAAAGGGTGGTAGCCTTGGAGCCAGGTCTTTGCCTGCCTGATAGCCGCAGGTCAGGTTCAGCTTGGATGAAACTTTAATGCTTAACACTGGGTTGGACTGATGGATGTTATCTTTCAAAAGACTTTGGTTCAAAAAAGTAGCCTGAAGTGATACGTTGGTGTTTGAAGATGGCCTATATGTAATATGGAGCCCCTCTCCATGGGTAGAGCTAGGCAAATGTGACAAATGGTAGCCCATTTCAGCTTGGAGGGCCAGCTGCCATGAGCAGAGAACCTTCTAAAATTCACAACATTCAATAAGCAAATCAACCTTCAAACCCTTTTGGCATGAAAATGTAATTGGCAATGTCACTGTAGTGGCCCAGCTAAGTGTGTTAATTTTAGTCAGATGCAAGCTGGCTTACGCCTGCAAGAAATTTCCTGGTCAATATGCATACAAGGCCTCACAGTGAAAGCAATGCCTTGTGTTGTCAATCTCGTGTCATTTTCCATTTTAACACCATGTCACATTCTGCGATTGTGTTGAAGTGGGCCTTCAGAGAGAAGTGTGAGAAACTATAGATACACACGAGGTTACGGTGGGCAATACAAGAGTGGCCTTATCCATAATTCACACAGCGATGTGCTTCAGTAAGACGCTTCTCTTTACAGCCACTGACTCAGAGTGCCTTATCAGTAGGGCTGGGAATTGCCAGGGACCTCACGATACGATATTATCACGATACTTTGGTGCCGATAATATATATGCGATTCTCACGATTCTATATGTATTCCGATTCGATACTGTGATTTTATTGCGATTCGATGTTCCAAACATATTACTCACTATATGTTTTGATCAGTCATGGAAAGTTCTGAAAACAAATTGGCTCACTATTTAAAAAGAAGATGGAGAATAAACTATGAAGGAAAAATACTGCCATTTTGGTGCAGGTACAGCACACTATCGCAAAAATAATATTGCGATAGTCAAAACGATACGATATAACATCAAAAATAATATCCTGATATGTTAAGATTTTTTCCCCATCACTACTTCTCACTTCCTTTGTGATGGCAGCCATGTGTGAATCAGCAAGAACCCAAGTCTTTTGAGAGGTTCTTCTCCGTCGCTGGGACAGCGGGAATGAGGTGCTGATGGATGTGATAGAGAGAAGGGTATGGTACCACAGATGGAGGAGGGTACTCCAGCTCACACCACAGAGGGCGGAGGGTACTCCAGCTCACACCACAGAGGTAGGAGGGTACTCCAGCTCACACCACAGAGGGCGGAGGGTACTCCAGCTCACACCACAGAGGGCGGAGGGTACTCCAGCTCACACCACAGAGGTAGGAGGGTACTCCAGCTCACACCATAGAGGGAGGAGGGTACACCAGCTCACACCACAGAGGGCGGAGGGTACACCAGCTCACACCACAGAGGGCGGAGGGTACTCCAGCTCACACCACAGGGCCCTGAGTCTGTCGGTCTGCTTCCAACTGAGACCAGTCATCTGAAAGAAAAACACTGACACACAGAAAAGCTTTATCTTGTGAATCCAACTCATCATCATTGTCATTATCGTCATCATCATTAACTCATCAACATATGACATTATATGGGGAAGGATAAAATATGGCAGTACAATCGGGCATAATCCAGAGGAATTGGATAGGATCTGTCATCCTCTTAGTGTAGCTCCACATCATAATCACACTGGAGCTCTTATCATCCAGATTAATGCAGAGACTTGTTCCTGCTATGTCGCCATTTATCTTGTCCTCCCCTTGTTCTCCCTCCTTCCTGCTAGCAGCTTCCTCTAACTGCAGCCTTTTTCTTCAGGACACGAGCACAGCTTCCATCAGAGGAGATTACGCTGGTGATTACAGCTGAAGCAGAAAGCCTTGTTCCACTCAGCGAGAAGCTGCTGGTAAGAACATCTCAGAGCAGCCAGGCAGAGGGGAGACGAGGGTCCTCTGCTGGGAGACGAGGGGGACAAGAGGGCCCTCCAGTCTCATCAGAAAGCCCCTGCAGAAAGCCCCTGGGTGTCAGCATGCAACCTGGCAAATCCTCCAGGGACTGTGAGTGTATGTGTGACAGTCTTCGTCATGCCATCCCTAAGAGCAGAACACAAAGCTAATGAATAGTCATGGCAAAACAAGCTTGCTGAGCAATGCTGGGTGAGAAGCAATGCCTTTTCTGCGCAGCACCTAATGGATCCGTTTGTAAGCCGTAGCAACTCATATTTATCAGCTCCGAGAAAATGAGTAGATCAGAGAAAACAATCAGACTGACAAATATTGAGATGGTCTTAGCTCTAATTCATGAACAATCCCTTCAAACAGTTATGCTCACTTCATCAAACACGCCTCTGACTTAAAGACAAACAGAAAGAAAACACTCTCGCATCTAGATGCAATCACTGCCTCTTGTTCCATCATTAGCAAAGACAGGTCTATTTCTTGAATATACATTTCCAGAGCTCTGTGGGGAGCAGACACTTAATCACCACCAAGCCACACACGGGAGTCCCTGCAAAACGACACTCACGGCACGGCGCTCCACTTCATTTTGTTGGGTAATTAATGCCAGCATAGCCCTAGATCCGGACGTTGTGTCACGGTTCGGTAGTCATCGTGGTAAATTAGCTCACAGGGGCACAGAGCTGAAGGCTCACTTGGCTCCACTATTCTTCTCTTTCCAGAGGCCTGATGAATTTTTTACTTTCAGCAACTCAGAACCTGGACGATAGCATAACATCATAATCCGCCAGGGGGGTTGACTTCTTTGAACTCCCCCATCAAACCTCCAGAATAAAAATAGACAGAGAGAATATTTTCTTCTCCCCATGGTATTTCTACTGCACTTGATGTTAATGGATGGAGGATTGTCCATACATACGGTGTCCCTGTGGGTTAATTAGCCATGGCACTTCTGTGGCAGAGGCTTCTCTGCTCCCACCTGGGTTTGCTACTACTGTGCTTTAAAACAAGTAATGAAAATAATGAGTATGTGAGGAGTCTTATAGCGTTGATCAAACCACAGAGGTAGCTATGCTTTTGGCCACATGACTACTGGTGTATTGCGTCTGGTCTCTGGTTCAGGGCAATGAGACCTCTTAATCCTAAACGTGTCGGTCACTGCTGAACCCCTGGATTTAGTGATGTGCATGTCACGAACGATTTGTTCTTTTTGAACTACTCTTTTTACTGACTCGACAGCATTGATTAGTTTTCCCGAGTGACTAGTTCATTATAGTCATTTGTCCTGCTGGCCACAATGAATTCTACAGCAGGATTAATACGCGCTCCTCTGGCTCGCTCCGACCACCAACTGTCTGTCATGTGCGCGCAGACAAATAGATCATGCTGCAGGCAGCAAATAAAGAAGAAAAATACATGTTTAGAACTGATAATTGATCGCATGGTGCAAGAATGAATGCAATTAATTAATTATTGAACTCGAGAATGAATCGTTTGGGGGAGGTTGTTGGAGTTCGAAGGATATTGTGCTAATCTCCCACGCGGCAGTCAAGCAATTGCATTCCGCCAAGAATCGTTCACAATCTAGTCCAATTGTGGCTGCAACTAGACCTTGTTTCAAAGCCATCAATAAATATTCGTATTTTTATACCTAGTAGGGATGTAACAATACACTGATACGCATCAGCCCCAATTCAAATGTTTAAGATACAAGTGCATCGGTCCACAGACCTGAAACCGATCCAAATGTAGCATGCATCGGTCAGAAAATCGATTCAAACATTACGACTCGCCAGTTGACAAAAATGTTTTGCTCATTTTACTTTCTTTCTACGTTCCGAAAATACCTCTCATCTTTTGTGACAACTGATGCGTCCTCTCCTTCAGTGTTGAACTGCATGTAACTGTGATGACATTCATTGGTCTACAAGTCATTTTGCATGCCGAACAACCACAGGCAATATCAATAGCCTAGTCAAAGTGCGCTCTGTGCCCAGCTTCGCGCACTGACCAACGCGAGGTAGGCGGCCTGTTCCTGATCTTGCACATCTGTGCAGCACCTTCAGCATTCAAATGCTAAAATGGCTTGCGTGATATTAGACTTTATTAGTTGAGTGACAACCTAAGTAATTTCCTAGGTTATTGTTATCTATGCGCCGTGGAAAATTGTGTTTTACCGGAATAAAAAGTAAGCTACCGGAGACAACTCATCTACCTCCTGAACGGGGCTTACAATAAATGTTATTTTGATTGTTCAGGTTCACCATCAGAAATCGTTTTGGTAGTTTTGCTTTAAACGATCAGTGAATATGGTCATTTCTAGATATACAGGGTAAAGTTGATCATTTAATAATAACGAGGACACCAATCACTCTGTAAAAACTTCCAAACGGTCAAAACCATTCAGTTTTGAGATGGGGATGAAATCCAAAGTTGTGCTATATATATATATTCATTGGCTATGTCATAACTAAATGTGTAAACTATAACTAACTAGCTCAAACACTTAATCTGCAAAAATTACAAGTTAATTAGTGGGTGATGGTGATTTTAGAACCAAAACCTAATCTGATAGTTGGGTGGTAGATAGTATATACACCATAGACATACATCTCTTTCACTCACTCACACTCTCTCACTCACACTTCTCACTCACACTTTCTCACCCACACTTTCTCACCCACACTTTCTCACCCACAGACAAAGAACTAGACAGACAGAGACAACCCCAGCTCAAACAGATTCAGCTCACAGAGGCCCAGCTCATGTGCTCCATCAGCAGCAGCAGATTTTAATTTAGAATGAAAAATGAATGTATTTATATTTATAATTTCAAACTAAAACGTATCATTCCTTTATCGCATCGGAGCCCATGTATCTAGATACATATCGAACCCTCTTGAAAGGGAAAGATGCACATCCTTGATGCCTAGCAATCACAAATATAAAAGTGTGCTTCAAACAATGTGCAAGTCTCAGTCACAAATGACAGCTCCAATAAGCCCCCTATGGTGAACGAGAGGCTTGTTATTTCATCGTTCGGGTCCTGCATGCTCTGGGCATTACTGGATCAAATGAATGAAATTAGTCAAAATATTCATTTTTTGACTGAACGAGTTGAAAAGATCAGTCAGTAAAAAGAGCCGAACTTCCCATCACTCCTACCGACTGGCCTACCAACCCCTGTATAGGGAGTGGATTGATGGGAAGACAAAAAAAGTACAGGAAGGTCCCTCAATACATCTAGCCATTCAGATAGACGGGGGAGTAGAGGAGGGACTTCAGAATATAGCTACATCTCCTCCGGCTAGTCATAAACAATCTCCTTTGATTTCCTGCCAAACTACATGGGTACTGGAACTACCCCCAGACAACACAAATTACTCAATATTATGGATCAGAATTTAGCTAACAAATAATAATAAAAACACTCCTACATGTATAACTGAACTACTGTAAAGACGTGCATAAAAAGTGTACTCAGACACTTTATATGACAAAATTCTTCATTTCAGATTCTAGAGAGCACAGTCCTCAGGTTTAGCCTAAAATGGCTACAATGGAAGTATAACAGTTACAGGAGACTCATTTCCAAACAACTCTTTGTTACAAAACCATGCTGGATTCTCTAATCTCTGTCAATTCTAGGTTTAATTACATGTAACTTGATAGAGGCTTGATGCTAATGTTCTGAGTGCGAAATCACTTACAAAATCGATTATAAAACTGTGCATGCACTGTCCTTTTATTCACTCCACACATACAGTGGGGAAAAAAAGTATTTAGTCAGCCACCAATTGTGCAAGTTCTCCCACTTAAAAAGATGAGAGAGGCCTGTAATTTTCATCATAGGTACACGTCAACTATGACAGGCAAAATTAGATTTTTTTTTACAGAAAATCACATTGTAGGATTTTTAATGATTTGCAAATTATGGTGGAAAATAAGTATTTGGTCAATAACAAAAGTTTCTCAATACTTTGTTATATACCCGTTGTTGGCAATGACACAGGTCAAACGTTTTCTGTAAGTCTTCACAAGGTTTTCACACACTGTTGCTGGTATTTTGGCCCATTCCTCCATGCAGATCTCCTCTAGAGCAGTGATGTTTTGGGGCTGTCGCTGGGCAACACGGACTTTCAACTCCCTCCAAAGATTTTCTATGGGGTTGAGATCTGGAGACTGGCTAGGCCACTCCAGGACCTTGAAATGCTTCTTACGAAGCCACTCCTTCGTTGCCCGGGCGGTGTGTTTGGGATCATTGTCATGCTGAAAGACCCAGCCACGTTTCATCTTCAATGCCCTTGCTGATGGAAGGAGGTTTTCACTCAAAATCTCACGATACATGGCCCCATTCATTCTTTCCTTTACACGGATCAGTCGTCCTGGTCCCTTTGCAGAAAAACAGCCCCAAAGCATGATGTTTCCACCCCCATGCTTCACAGTAGGTATGGTGTTCTTTGGATGCAACTCAGCATTCTTTGTCCTCCAATCTGACCATATGACATTCTCCCAATCCTCTTCTGGATCAACCAAATGCACTCTAGCAAACTTCAGACGGGCCTGGACATGTACTGGCTTAAGCAGGGGGACACGTCTGGCACTGCAGGATTTGAGTCCCTGGCGGTGTAGTGTGTTACTGATGGTAGGCTTTGTTACTTTGGTCCCAGCTCTCTGCAGGTCATTCACTAGGTCCCTTCGTGTGGTTCTGGGATTTTTGCTCACCGTTCTTGTGATCATTTTGACCCCACGGGGTGAGATCTTGCGTGGAGCCCCAGATCGAGGGAGATCATCAGTGGTCTTGTATAATAATAATAATAATAATATGCCATTTAGCAGACGCTTTTATCCAAAGCGACTTACAGTCGTGCGTGCATAAATTTTTGTGTATGGGTGGTCCCGGGGATCGAACCCACTACCTTGGCGTTACAAGCGCCGTGCTCTACCAGCTGAGCTACAGAGGACCACATGTCTTCCATTTCCTAATAATTGCTCCCACAGTTGATTTCTTCAAACCAAGCTGCTTACCTATTGCAGATTCAGTCTTCCCAGCCTGGTGCAGGTCTACAATTTTGTTTCTGGTGTCCTTTGACAGCTCTTTGGTCTTGGCCATAGTGGAGTTTGGAGTGTGACTGTTTGAGGTTGTGGACAGGTGTCTTTTATACTGATAACAAGTTCAAACAGGTGCCATTAATACAGGTAACGAGTGGAGGACAGAGGAGCCTCTTAAAGAAGAAGTTACAGGTCTGTGAGAGCCAGATATTTTGCTTGTATGTAGGTGACCAAATACTTATTTTCCCCCATAATTTGCAAATAAATTCATTAAAAATCCTACAATGTGATTTTCTGGATTTTTTTTTCTCAATTTGTCTGTCATAGTTGACGTGTACCTATGATGGAAATTACAGGCCTCTCTCATCTTTTTAAGTGGGAGAACTTGCACAATTGGTGGCTGACTAAATACTTTTTTTCCCCACTGTACACTACCGTTCAAAAGTTTGGGGTCACTTAGAAATGTCCTTGTTTACGAAAGAAAAGCAATTTTTTATCCATTAAAATAACATCAAATTGATCAGAAATACAGTGTAGACATTGATAATGTTGTAAATGGCTATTGCAGCTGGAAACTGACCATTTTTAATGGAATATCTACAGTCGAAGTCGGAAGTTTACATCTTAGCTAAATACATTTAAACTCAGTTTTCACAATTCCTGACATTTAATCCTAGTAAAAATTCCCTGTCTTAGGTCAGTTAGGATCACCACTTTATTTTAAGAATGTGAAATGTCAGAATAATACTAGAGAAAATGATTTATTTCAGCTTTTATTTATTTCATCACATTCCCAGTGGGTCAGAATTTTACATACACTCAATTAGTTTTTGGTAGCATTGCTTTTAAATTGTTTAACACGCTTTTTCGGGTAGCCTTCCACAAGCTTCCCACAATAAGTTGGGTGAATTTTGGCCCATTCCTCCTGACAGGGCTGGTGTAACTGAGTCAGGTTTGTAGGCCTCCTTACTCGCACACGCTTTTTCAGTTCTGCCCACAAATGTTCTATAGGATTGAAGTCAGGGCTTTGTGATGGCCACTCCAATACCTTGACTTTGTTGTCCTTAAGCCATTTTGCCACAACTTTGGAAGTATGCTTGGGGTCATTGTCCATTTGGAAGACCCATTTGCGACCAAGCTTTAACTTCCTGACTGATGTCTTGAGTTGGGATGTTGTTCTTCGGCTTGCAAGCCGAACCTTTAGGCGTTTGGACATTTTGAGAATTTTGGAAACGTCTTGAGATGTTGCTTCAATATATCCACATAATTTTCCTTCCTCATGATACCATCTATTTTGTGAAGTGCACCAGTCCCTCCTGCAGCAAAACACCCCCACAGCATGATGCTGCCACCCCTGTGCTTCACGGTTGGGATGGTGTTCTTCGGCTTGCAAGCATCCCCCTTTTTCCTCCAAACATAACGATGGTCATTATGGCCAAACAGTTATATTTTTGTTTCATCAGACCAGAGGACATTTCTCCAAAAAGTACAATCTTTGTCCCCATGTGCAGTTGCAAACCGTAATCTGGCTTTTTTATGGCGGTTTTGTAGCAGTGGCTTCTTTCTTGCTGAGCGGCCTTTCAGGTTATGTCGATATAGGACTCGTTTTACTGTGGATATAGATACTTTTGTACCTGTTTCCTCCAGCATCTTCACAAGGTCGTTTGCTGTTGTTCTGGGATTGATTTACCCTTTTCGCACCAAAGTACATTCATATCTAGGAGACAGAACGCGTCTCCTTCCTGAGCGGTATGAAGGCTGCGTGTTCCCATGGTGTTTATACTTGCGTACTATTGTTTGTACAGATGAACGTGGTACTTTCAGGCGTTTGGAAATTGCTCCCAAGGATGAACCAGACTTGTGGAGGTCTACAATATTTTTTCTGAGGTCTTGGCTGATTTCTTTTGATTTTCCCATGATGTCAAGCAAAGAGGCACTGAGTTTGAAGGTAGGCCTTGAAATACATCCACAGGTACACCTCCAATTGACTCAAATGATGTCAATTAGCCTATCAGAAGCTTCTAAAGCCATGACATCATTTTCTGGAATTTTCCAAGCTGTTTAAAGGCACAGTCAACTTAGCTAAATACATTTAAACTTCTGACCCACTGGAATTGTGATACAGTGAATTATAAGTCAAATAATCTGTCTGTAAACAATTGTTGGAAAAATGACTTGTGTCATGCACAAAGTAGATGTCCTAACCGACTTGCCAAAACTATAGTTTGTTAACAAGAAATGTGTGGAGTGGTTGAAAAACCAGTTTTAATGACTCCAACCTAAGTGTATGTAAACTTCCGACTTCAACTGTATAAGGTCCCACAGTTGACAATGCATGTCAGTGCAAAAACCAAGCCATGAGGTCGAAGGAATTGTCCGTAGAGCTCCGAGACAGGATTGTGTCGAGGCACAGATCTGGGGAAGGATGCCAAAACATTTCTGCAGCATTGGAGGTCCCCAAGAACACAGCGGCCTCCGTCATTCTTAAATGGAAGAAGTTTGGAACCAACAAGACTCTTCCTAGAGCTAGCCGACTTCAACTGTACATATGCGTACAGAGGCCCATTATCAGCAACCATCAGTCCTGTGTTCCAATGGCACGTTGTGTTTGCTAATCCAGGTTTATCATTTTAAAAGGCTAATTGATCATTAGAAAACCCTTTTGTTAGCACAGCTGAAAACTGATGTGCTGATTAAAGAAGCAATAAAACTGGACTTCTTGAGACTAGTTGAGTATCGGGATGCTGACCTAGGCAGAGTTGCAAAGAAAAAGCCATATCTCAGACTGGCCAATAAAAAGAAAAGATTAAGATGGGCAAAAGAACACTGGACTTTTTCTTTGCAACTCTGCCTAGGTCAGTATCCCGGAGTCCCCTCTTCACTGTTGATGTTGAGACTGGTGTTTTGCGGGTACTATTTAATGAAGCTGCCAGTTGAGGACCTGTGAGGCGTCTGTTTCTCAAACTAGACACTCTAATGCATTTGTCCTCTTGCTCAGTTGTGCACCGGGGACTCCCACTCCTCTTTCTATTCTGGTTAGAGCCAGTTTGTGCTGTTCTGTGAAGGGAGTAGTACACAGCGTTGTACGAGATCTTTAGTTTCATGGCAATTTCTCGCATGGAATAGCCTTCATTTCTCAGAATAAGAATAGACTGACGAGTTTCAGAAGAAAGTTATTTATTTCTGGCCATTTTGATCCTGTAATCGAAACCATTTTGATCCTGATGCTGCAGATACTCAACTAGTCTCAAGAAGGTCAGTTTTATTGCTTCTTTAATCAGCACAACAGTTTTCAGCTGTACTAACATAATTGCAAAAGGGTTTTCTAATGTTCAATTAGCCTTTTAAAAGATAAACTTGGATTAGCAAACACAACGTGCCATTGGAACACAGGACTGATGGTTGCTGATAATGGGCCTCTGTACGCCTATGTAGATATTCCATTAAAAATCTGCCATTTCCAGCTACAATAGCTATTTACAACATTAACAATGTCTACACTGTATTTCTGATCAATTTGATGTTATTTTAAAGGACAAAAAAAATTGCCTTTCTTTCGAAAACAAGGATATTTCTAAGTGACCCCAAACTTTTGAACGGTAATGTAAATAACCCATTTGATTTACTTTCCTCGTTAACAAAATATACATGCGTAGGGTAGGTATTAATTAGTCAAGCCATGAGGGAACAAAGACATCAGCAGGGTTTGACTGACTTCATTGATCAGACCGAATAACGACAATCATATTAGGACAACATTTCCTGACTCTGTTATTCATTTCCCAACCCTGGAGACAGGAGCCCTAGACTAAACAAAAAGCATGTCAAAACACATCAACTCAGGTAGCAAGTACGATTACAATCATGGATGAACCATGAGGTTGGACTGAAAACGTGTTAGGTAAGTGTGCCAAATGTCTGGGACATTCTAAATATAATTGCTAGGAAGGGTCTCTAAAAAGGTTTGCTTTCCCAGCAGTGTCTCATATGAAAATATTCATCAATAGACATTTGAACAAGTGGCATCCCACAGCCCATAGTCTAGGCCTACTTTCTGAACTAGAGCATGTTGGCTTCCAGGCTGACTTCCTGCAAGGCCGAGCAGGGGGTCTGGCCCATCTGGCTCCTGCATGCATCTGCAGCTGGCGGAGCAGCCTTAACCCAAACAGCACACTGTCATCAATGCCTTGGGCTCGTCTTCCCAGGTAAACAGCACGTCGCAGAGCAGATGTCAGGCCATGTATTATGCATACCTCAGGTCCCATTAACCAAGCACTCCCATAGATTAATAATGCAAAGCTCCGCCATTTCTTGATTAATAAGATGCCGACTGAGTTTATCCTTGGCTCGGGAGTGGCGTAGGTAGCATCTGTGTGTGTGTGTTCGACCAGTGCCCCCCCCCCCGGGAGAGAAGGAGCACCGGCTGGGCTGTGTTGTGCTGAAAACCATGGGACGCCCCTTCGCTAGCCCCTTTGTGCCGTTATGAGAGTGGGTGACAGGAATAAATGCCAGTGTCAGTATATATTGTTTCCAGCTTCCCTGGCTAAATTAAGGGCGTTAATCAAATTTTGTCCATAAAGCCTCTGTCTGTCCTGAAGCCTTGTAGTGACGGCAGGCAGGAGAGAAGCGGGAAAGCTGTAACTTTTATTAGAAGAAGAGGCTGCCGCAAAGCCATGAATGTTTCATAAGGAACTTGTTCTCCGGCCACCTTTGACCGCGGTTGAGAGCCTTATTTCTTCAACGTGATGAAAACAGGTGGAAGAAAAGTACTATTGTCAAGCTTTGGGGCTGTTGTGCTGCAATCAATGGCACATAAAAGGAGCTGTAGCCTTGTCCTTTACAGCATATCCAAGAAAAAGAAAAAGGCTTGGCAAACGCCGTTGAAGACAACGTAATTGCCTTTGTCTGTTCCAGTGTTGTGGAAGCAAGTTAATGAGGCTTCCTTCTAAACAAAGTAGAATCTCAGCTGAAATCATACAAATAAGTTTACTTTTCTGAAAATGGAATATGGAAAGCGAAAGGACTGATAAATTCTCCAAAACAGAGACAAAGTAATCTGCCATTACAGATTCAGAGGGCTTTCTCTCAGACATGCATTTGCATATGTTAAATCCCTGATAATGAAACAGAATTAACACAAGGGTGATTGAAATTCTCAGTTAAATATGAAAGCCTAATCACCAAAAATGTTTGAAAAATATTTCAAGAGAGTAAACGATTAATTAGGAAGAATTTGTATTAGGCCTTTAAATGAGGTGCAGTTGAATTCGGAAGTTTATATACACCTTAGCCAAATACATTTAAACTCAGTTTTTCACAATTCCTGACATTTAATCCTAGTAAAAATTCCCTGTCTTACGTCAGTTAGGATCACATTCCAGGTGGGTCAGCAGTTTACATACACTCAATTAGTATTTGGTTGCATTGCCTTTAAATTGTTTAACTTGGGTCAAACGTTTCGGGTAGCCTTCCACAAGCTTCCCACAATAAGTTGGGTGAATTTTGGCCCATTCCTCCTGACAGAGCTGGTGTAACTGAGTCAGGTTTGTAGGCCTCCTTGCTTGCACACGCTTTTTCAGTTCTGCCCACAAATGTTCTATAGGATTGAGGTCAGGGCTTTGTGATGGCCACTCCAATACCTTGACTTTGTTGTCCTTCAGCCATTTTGCCACAACTTTGGAAGTATGCTTGGGGTCATTGTCCATTTGGAAGACCCATTTGCGACCAAGCTTTAACTTCCTGACTGATGTCTTGAGTTGGGATGTTGTTCTTCGGCTTGCAAGCCGAACCTTTAGGCGTTTGGAAATTGCTTCCAAGGATGAACCAGACTTGTGGAGGTCTACAACTTTTTTTCTGAGGTCTTGGCTGATTTCTTTTGATTTTCCCATGATGTCAAGCAAAGAGACACTGAGTTTGAAGGTAGGCCTTGAAATACTTCCACGGGTACACCTCCAATTGACTCAAATGATGTCAATTAGCCCATCAGAAGCTTCTAAAGCCATGACATCATTTTCTGGAATTTTCCAAACTGTTTAAAGGCACAGTCAACTTAGTGTATGTAAACTTCTGACCCACTGGAATTGTGATACAGTGAATTATAAGTGAAATAATTTGTCTGTAAACAATTGTTTGAAAAATTACTTGTGTCATGCACAAAGTAGATGTCCTAACCGACTTGCCAAAACTATAATTTGTTAACAAGACATTTGTGGAGTGGTTGAAAAATGAGTTTTAATGACTCCAACCTAAGTGTATGTAAACTTCCGACTTCAACTGTATATGCAACTCCTGTCCCTAATGGAAAGTTATGAGTGAGGCAGGAGAACATTCATGGCATATTAGGGAGATGTTTTAATTAGAATGGGAACTCCATGTGAGATTGTAGCCTGTTTCTGAAATGACTGGTGTCCTCGGTGGTGCAGAGGAGAGCTGTTCATCACACACAGACAGAGAGAGAGACAGAGAGAGAGAGAGAGAGAGAGAGAGAGAGAGAGAGAGAGAGAGAGAGAGAGAGAGAGAGAGAGAGAGAGAGAGAGAGAGAGAGAGAGAGAGAGAGAGAGAGAGAGAGAGAGAGCTCTCCTTCTTCACACCTCATTTAGCACCTCTGTAAGACAGCCCCAGACAGCCTGGTATCAGGCCCATCTGAAAGCCTGTCAACACACCACTCCCAACTGTCACAGGCCGTACAGCACAGCACACCCACATACAGCTTATGAGCTCACTTACAGCTGAACAGACATCTTATTAGAGGCAAACAAATATCTTTATTGTTGAAATGTAATTAGGCCACATAAAGAGAGGAAGGGGAGAGGAAGTGTGACGATAGAGGAAGTAAACTCTAGAACCGCCATAGGCCAACGGCCACTGTTGCTGGAAAAAAATCCTAGGGGAAACACTGTGAATGATCTGAATGATGAGGGTGAAGAGGATGATTGAATTTAGAACAATAGTGTAATGATGATAAACAATTGTGGGCGGCCTAATTGTTTTATTATGAAAGGCAGGAAATGGTATACAATTTCCCCTGGGAGAGTCAAATCAGACACTGGGTACAACATACAATGCGTGTACAGTTCACAATGGCAAGCCAAACCAAATGAATGGACGCACTGCAGAACTTAGATGAGCAGGAGTTAGATGGAGGATCGGATATTGAGATCGCTGTTGCTGAAGAGTCTTCATCGGATTCAAATTTTACGCTGTAAAAGGAGTTACTCGCCGCTGGCCTGTTACGGTGTTCTACAATGTGCGCGACATGGCTGCTATCAACGCGCACACGTGTTGTACAAGCAATGCCTTGACAAGACAGTCAGCAGGAGAGTTTTCATAATGGATCTGGCATGTGAACTTCATGAGAACCACATGAACGGCAAGAAAGCAGCTACAGCCACCAAGCAGCCCGCCAAGGAGGCACCACAGCTCCCACTTGGGAAAAAGACACAATGTCAAGTCGGCAAGTGCACATGAAACAAGGCCCATGAAAACTGTGTGCATTGTAACCGATTTGTTTGTGGGGCTTGCTCACACAAAGCCACAAAGCTGTGCGGTGACTGTGGACCCGGAGCATAAAGAGAAGACAAGACGGATTCATGCTGAAGGCATGGGTATAAAGGGCAAAATACAGTGTCTGAAACTATCAACAAATCACTGTTTTTATTCATATTTATTTATGCAATTTATCCTTTACAATTGTTCATGTACTGGTGCTTTTGTTTAGGAATACAGTAAATCATTTCACCTGTGCACCTGCCTGGTTATTATTATCATGTTTTACTTTCTACTTTGTCAAAAGAAGCTGTAACTGGACTTTATTCATTACAATAACTCTATTAGTAATCAAATCTACAAATAAAGTTGATCAAATGTATTACACTAATGCAGGGATCATCAACTAGATTCAGCCGCGGGCTGATTTTGTCTTGAACGGATGGTCGGGGGGCCAGAACATAATTACAAATCATCGGTAGACTGCAATTTGTCCACAAGAATCCCAAACACATATAATATTAGACTAAAATATAACCATTTCAAACCTTGCTTACATTTGTATACAATCACGTGTCTCTCTATTATTCATGGGAACACTTGGGAACAGATTTCCAAAATGTTAATCACTTGGAGCTGATTTCCTGGTGTTTCCTGGTGATTTCCTGGTGTCCAACAGAACTTGGGGGGCTAAATAAAACCACCTGCGGGCCGAAACATATCCTTGCCTCTATCTAAACCAACAACTATTGTTGTTATATTTTTACATGGATATATTTCCACAAGTATTTATTTTTGCAATTAATCCTTTACAATTGTTTATGCACTATTTATCAAGCATTGGTGCTTATGTTTGAGCACCTTGTGGGTTGATATGCATCTGATGCATATGCTAATGGCGATGCCCGGCAACGTTCTCAAGGTTCTCTAGCGCAGGGTTTCCCAGCGCAGCACTCCACAGCTGATTCAAATAACCAACTCATCATCAAGCTTTGATTATTGGGGGGGGGGGGCCTCCAGGACCGAGTTTGGGAAACCCTGCTCTAGAGGGTACTTATAGGCTGAACGGCCCGGCGGCTCTAGTGTTAACAAAGTACCTTTTCCCCTTCTTATTCTGGAAAAACATTTTCTTAATGTACACACTTGTTATGGATCACAGTTAATGCAAGTCAAATATTAAAGCGAACGTTTAATTATTTTCCCAAATAATTTAACAATGTTCAAGCTTTGTGAATTAAACAGGAGTTAAGTTAAATACCATCCAGAATAGGCCACCTCAACCAACTGCATACAGACCAGGGTTGGGAATGAAATCAGTACTTATCCTTCATCTGCAAATGGAGGTGATTGTCCCTCGAACATGGAGTATTAATTTAACTCCACAAATGACACTCAATGATAGTGATGGCTATAACAAATGGCTTGTAATACCTTGTAAGAGGAACTAGCTGTGCTGAGTGGTTTGCTGGAGGAGGAAAGAGAGGCGGGAAAAAATACATGTCATTGTTCTACTTCCATTTGGCAAGTGCTGCATCTTAACAAAACAAATATGGGGCATTCTGTGGTACAAGGCATGTAGAGTAATACCAACCACACAGGAGGGGGTTGTTTAGTGTGTGTGTGTGTGTGTGTGTGTGTGTGTGTGTGTGTGTGTGTGTGTGTGTGTGTGTAAACAAGAACACTGCAATCGTTCCGTTTCCCCAGGAGTCATGCAGCAGCATACAGTGTTCTGTAGTATGTCTCACATGGGAAAGAGAGAAAGGAAGCAGCAACACTTATTAATAGATCCATAACACTACCTCAGCGCCTTTAACTCAATTACCTCCCTTTAACACACACACACACACACACACACACACACACACACACACACACACACACACACACACACACACACACACACACACACACACACTAGCAGAGAGCTTAATGAACCGCTCTTAATGTCCAGCGAATACCCAGCAGCCATAGGATTCACAGACACAGGCGGCCCAAACACCTATAGCCTATTGCAGTCTTCTGTGCATCAAATCTAAGAGATGACAGAATAATGTGCATCTATCTGGATCTATCAGTCAAGAGATGCTTCCATCAAAGCATATCAAAGCCTATACCAACTACACTGCTCAAAAAAATAAAGGGAACACTAAAATAATGTCAACCAGATCTGAATGAATGAAATAATCTTATTAAATACTTTTTTTTTTTCATAGTTGAATGTGCTGACAACAAAATCACACAAAAATTATCAATGGAAATCAAATGTATCAACCCATGGAGGTCTGGATTTGGAGTCAACCTCAAAATTAAAGTGGAAAACCACACTACAGGCTGATCCAACTTTGATGTAATGTCCTTAAAACAAGTCAAAATGAGGCCTCCACGTGCCTGTATGACCTCCCTACAACGCCTGGGCATGCTCCTGATGAGGTGGCGGATGGTCTCCTGAGGGATCTCCTCCCAGACCTGGACTAAAGCATCCGCCAACTCCTGGACAGTCTGTGGTGCAACGTGGCGTTGGTGGATGGAGTGAGACATGATGTCCCAGATGTGCTCAATTGGATTCAGGTCTGGGGAACGGGCGGGCCAGTCCATAGCATCAATGCCTTCCTCTTGCAGGAACTGCTGACACACTCCAGCCACATGAGGTCTAGCATTGTCTTGCATTAGGAGGAACCCAGGGCCAACCGCACCAGCATATGGTCTCACAAGGGGTCTGAGGATCTCATCTCGGTACCTAATGGCAGTCAGGCTACCTCTGGCGAGCACATGGAGGGCTGTGCGGCCCCCCAAAGAAATGCCACCCCACACCATGACTGACCCACCGCCAAACCGGTCATGCTGGAGGATGTTGCAGGCAGCAGAACGTTCTCCACGGCGTCTCCAGACTCTGTCACGTCTGTCACATGTGCTCAGTGTAAACCTGCTTTCATCTGTGAAGAGCACAGGGCGCCAGTGGCGAATTTGCCAATCTTGGTGTTCTCTGGCAAATGCCAAACGTCCTGCACGGTGTTGGGCTGTAAGCACAACCCCCACCTGTGGACGTCGGGCCCTCATACCACCCTCATGGAGTCTGTTTCTGACCGTTTGAGCAGACACATGCACATTTGTGGCCTGCTGGAGGTCATTTTGCAGGGCTCTGGCAGTGCTCCTCCTGCTCCTCCTTGCACAAAGGCGGAGGTAGCAGTCCTGCTGCTGGGTTGTTGCCCTCCTACGGCCTCCTCCACGTCTCCTGATGTACTGGCCTGTCTCCTGGTAGCGCCTCCATACTCTGGACACTACGCTGACAGACACAGCAAACCTTCTTGCCACAGCTCGCATTGATGTGCCATCCTGGATGAGCTGCACTACCTGAGCCACTTGTGTGGGTTGTAGACTCCGTCTCATGCTACCACTAGAGTGAAAGCACCGCCAGCATTCAAAAGTGACCAAAACATCAGCCAGGAAGCATAGGAACTGAGAAGTGGTCTGTGGTCACCACCTGCAAAACCAGTCCTTTATTGGGGGTGTCTTGCTAATTGCATATAATTTCCACCTGTTGTCTATTCCATTTGCACAACAGCATGTGAAATGTATTGTCAATCAGTGTTGCTTCCTAAGTGGACAGTTTGATTTCACAGAAGTGTGATTGACTTGGAGTTACATTGTGTTGTTTAAGTGTTCCCTTTATTTTTTTGAGCAGTGTATTAAGAGCTTTCTCCAGTTACTACAGAGGGGCGTGTTCACTAAAATAGTTTCTTAAAAAGCTGCGTGTGTAAACGTAAAGGGTCTATTTCTCAAATATATTTGATGAAATCCTCTGTGCCAGCCAGAAAAAGTTCAGAGGAATTCTTCCATCAACGATACATCTTCAATAGAAGTCTACAGCAGCAGCGATACCATCCACTAACAAAACAAGATTACAATTTGAGCAGACAATAAATACAATGCATCTATTTGTCTGAGCCTCCCAGCCTGACTGTGGTGGAACAGAGTCCAGACAGATTTAGTGGTGCTCCAGGTACCCTCTCCTCTCCCTGGCCTGGCCTGGCTGGCACCACAGGATTATTGATTAATACACTGAACAAAAATATAAATGCAACACGTAAAGTGTTGGTCCCATGTTTCATGAGCTGAAATAAAAGATCCCTGAAATGTTCCAAACTAACAAAAAGCTTATTTCTCTCCAATTCTGTACACAAATTTGTTCACATCCCTGTTAGTTAGAGTTTCTCCTTTGCCAAGATAACCCATCCACCTGACAGGTGTGGCATATCAAGAAGCAGATTGAACAGCATGATCATTACACAGGTGCACCTTGTGCTGGGGACAATAAAAGGCCACTCTAAAATTTGCAATTTTGTCACACTACACAATGCCACAGATGTCTCAAGGTTTGAGGGAGCGTGCAATTGGCATGCTGACTGCAGGAATGTCAACCAGAGCTGTTGCCAGATATTTTTATGTTAATTTCTCTACCATAAACCTCCTCCAATGACGTTTTAGAGAATTTGGCAGTACGTCCAACCGGCCTCACAAACGCAGACCATGTGAATGGCGTCGTGTGGGCGAGCGCTTTGCTGATGTCAACGTTGTGAACAGAGTGCCCCATGGTGGCGGTGGGGTTATGGGCAGGCATAAGATACAGACAACGAACACAATTGCATTCAATTTGAATGCACAGAGATACAGTGATGAGATCCTGAGGCCCATTGTCGTGCTATTCATCTGCCGCCATCACCTCATGTTTCAGCATGATAATGCACGGCCCCATGTTCCAAGGATCTGTACACAATTCCTGGAAACTGAAAATGTCCCAGTTCTTCCATGGCCTGCATACTCACCAGACATGTCATCCATTGAGCATGATTGGGATGCTCTGGGTCGACATGTAGGACAGCGTGTTCCAATTCCCACCAATATCCAGCAACTTTGCACAGACATTGAAGAGGAGTGAGACAACATTCCACAGGCCACAATCAACAGCCTGATCAACTCTATGCGAAGGAGATGTGTTGCGCTGCATGAGGCAAATGGTGGTCACACCAGATACTGACTGGTTTTCTGATCCACGCCCCTAATTTTTTATTTTTATCTGAGACCAACAGATGCATATCTGTATTCCCAGTCATGTGAAATCCATAAATTAGGGCCTAATGAAATTATTTCAATTTACTGATTTCCTTATATGAACTGTAATTCAGTAAAATCTTTGAAATGGTTGCCTTTATATTTTTGGTCAGTATAGCTTTGACTGATTTCCAATTTGGTCCTAATCTGTGGTGCAAGGCTGATGGCAGCAGGGGCGGGCATGAATCAGCCGTCTTGTGGGACTGAAAGGGACGGGAGACAGATACTCACCAAACAGATTGCTGGAGTGGCCTTGCTTGGAGACAGGCCTCAGCTCATTGGATCCCCAGGCATAGCGCTTGTAACTGTCCCAGGCAAACTTCATCATCTGTGGGCAAAGGCAGAAGAAGGGGAGGGGGGATAAATAGGTTTAGGCTAGGTCTTAGCAGATCTATGAAGGGTGATTCACTTCCTGTGGGTGTTTTGGTCATTATGGGCAGGTTTCCAGTAAAGTATTTGTTTTGTTAAATAAGGGTGTATTTGTGACATGGAGCAGACTTTAGGCTATTTTCTGTTGGACAACATGTTGTTGTCACCTCAGATATTAACTGTGCAGGGAAGTCTGTCAATCATTTAATAGACCTTGACATTACACAAGAAAAATCTATAAAGTGTCTCAGTTTGATGTCTTCAGTGACCCTGGTTTGTGATACTTAACCACTGAGAGACAGCCATACTCTACATTACATCCTGAATTTCCAAGCTACAAGGTTGTTCTTCAATCAGTGTCTTCTGACAGTATCTATTTTGGTCCCAGAGACTATAATTGATGCCTAATCCTCCTTAAAAATCAATGGAATCATAGCAAAAAAAAACGAAATGGAGATTACAGGATAAAGCCTTTTGTTCCCTCTCCCTGGTGAAGCAATCCAGATGGTGTCAGATAAGCTGTTCAAAACGAGGACAGCTTTTCAAAGTTTTCAAATTTGAATGAAAAAGGTATTACTCACTTAAAACTGCAATCTATAAAGTTTACTTTGTTGAGTGTCTGAGATTATACGAACCATTTAATATTGCAACACCACTGCTTTCGGCTATAATACAGTCCAACTAAGTTTGCATAT
Source organism: Coregonus lavaretus (assembly GCF_964263955.1). Lineage (NCBI taxonomy): Eukaryota > Metazoa > Chordata > Actinopteri > Salmoniformes > Salmonidae > Coregonus > Coregonus lavaretus. The sequence goes on from NC_140018.1 coordinate 23,843,892, forward strand.
GGGAAAATAACAGGCCAGAAATAATTGAAGTGATAAATTGGAAGGGAATGGTTGTCTGACTGCACTAACAATGCACCCCAACACAGTGCTAGTGTCGAATTCTCTCTCTGCACAGTCACATCTCAGTTCTCTTCTGCAGGGTAGCGATTACCAGTGTGTCCTCTAGTATTTGTGTGTTTGTTGTTGGGAGGATTAGGCTGTAAGGGAGAAAATAGAGAAATATGCTGCCGTTCTCTAAAGTTGGTACAGAGGCAGATTGAAGCTGAAATCCCCCTCAAGCAAAAGATGAGAAGACCAGACCGAGATTAAAATATTTTTTCCCCCAAGACGCTCAGCTTGTCAGATCCACATAGGGAAATGGGGTCCACAATTCCATGCTGGCTATTGAAAATCACTAGCAAAACAATCAAAGTGGATGAGGGTAGTCGCTATATCCCAGTAATCCACACATCACAAGACAAATCTTTAGAGAATCAATGGACAGAAACAATAATGGTTCTTCTTCTGATGTGTGCCCTTCCTGCAATGTGAAAACCAGAGCAACCGCTGTGTTCTCTCTCGGTTACCTCCGCCATTTCAAATGATGAGATTATGTTGATAATGCACAAGCTAATGCACAAATGATTGGAACAGAAATGTGGAAAGATTGGAATTAAATTGAGTGAAAAAAGTATGTTATCCGTGACAGAGAGCAGAGATGGATTAGGAGGATTAGGCGGCCCGCCTACAGCGGCAGGTGGCATTTTCCGAGCTAAATTGACCTAAACGCACCTCCAATACATGAAACCTCACATAATTCTGCCCAAAAAGAATGACACTCTCTCACCTAGTGGAATATAGGCTATTTAGGTGAGCGCTGGTGCCGCCCCATGATAAGCAGTGGGCACTTTTTCAAAAGCAGGGGCGCAAAATATTTTGCTTGTCCATGCCAAGCGTCATGTCTGGATGAAACCTGGCACCATACCTACGGTGAAGCACGGTGGTGGCAGCATCATGCTGTGGGGATGTTTTTCAGTGGCAGGGACTGGGAGACTGGTCAGGATCGAGGCAAAGATGAATGGAGCAAAGTACAGAGAGATCCTTGATTAAAACCTGCTCCAGAGCGCTCAGGACCTCAGACTGGGGCGAAGGTTCACCTTCCAACAGGACAACGACCCTAAGCACACAGCCAAGACAACGCAGGAGTGGCTTTGGGACAAGTCTCTGAATGTTCTTGAGTGGCCCAGCCAGAGCCTGGACTTGAACCCGATCGAACATCTCTGGAGAGACCTGAAAATAGCTGTCCAGCGACGCTCCCCATCCAACCTGCCAGAGCTTGAGAGGATCTGCAGAGAAGAATGGGAGAAACTCCCCAAATACAGGTGTGCCAAGCTTGTGGCGTCATACCCAAGAAGTGTCAAGGCTGTAATTGCTGCCAAAGGTGCTTCAACAAAGTACTGAGTAAAGGGTCTGAATACTTATGTAAATGTTATATTTCATTTTATATATTTTTTTTATACATTTGCAAACATTGCTAAAAATCTGTTTTTGCTTTGTCATTATGGGGTATTGTGTGTAGATTGATGAGGGGAAAAAAACAATTTTATCAATTTTAGAATAAGGCTGTAACTTAACAAAATGTGGAAAAAGTCAAGCGGTCTGAAAACTTTCCGAATGCACTGTAAGCTGTACAGGGCTCTGTAGCATCAAACAGATGCTAGACATTCAGATACACAAAGAATGTTAGTTTGATCAAAATACAGGCGAGTGTACACTATTTAATGCTAACTCAAGAGAACTGGGTATTCAAAACCAATGTTATATGGTAAAAGTAACATACTATTTTATTTGTATGAACAGTGTATTAGAGTTCAGTGTGTCCGAGTGTGTCTCAGGTGTAGAGACACACAAGTGCGGAGAACCGTAGTTACAGATTCTTACACCAGATAATGTTAATTTCTGCCGACACCTTGTCTATTTCAAGTCTTCTCTCATTGATCAAGACAGGTGGGTGTCCACCCCAAAGTGCTGCATGTCATGATGACAAAGACCTGTCTCGATCAATGAGTGAGAAGACTTGAACTAAACACGATGGCGACGCACATATTGTTGGATTACTTTATGAAGCAAAAAAATTATTTATTTTAATAACAGAGCATTTTCTAAATTCAAACTGACCCCCTGCAACTGGACATGGACATTTTATGAGACTCCTGTTTATCCCAAATCGAGGACGAAGACGGCATCGCTAAGGTTGGTCGAAAATTCTCTGTGCTTCACCAAACAGTACCTATCCTGTAACTCCAAGTAAAGGATACCAAAAATCTTTGGTTAAATCACATTATCTGGTGTAACAATCTGTAGCTAAGAGAACTGGTGATCAGCAGATGATGGGAGAGGTGGTCATGAAACATTACAAAGAAACATACAGTAGGTTCAGGAAATAATTGTAAAGCTGTGGGAGGAGTGTTGTCATGATCAAACTGCCATTCAGCTCCTCATAAGTAATCTGCTTGAAATCCAGCATAATGTCTAATCCCTCGAGAGGGATACAGTTCTGATACAATGACACACACAGGCAAAGGAATTATGTTTCTGTCTCTAGAATCCAGTACAGGAAGAAGCCCAGGCACTACACAGTATTGTCTGTAAGACAGAAAACGAAATAATATTATATTCTATTGTACAGTTTGAACAAAAGTTGAAACGTGCCTGCATAACATCAACATTAGGATAGACTGGTTGAACATGCATACATGTGCACAGGCACAGAGATTATGGTGCCAGAGGGGATGGCTGCTGTTTTATGGACTCTTAACCAACTGTGCTATTTTGTTAGTTTTTTCGCATTGCTTGTAACTTATTTTGTACATAATGTTACCTCAATTACCTCGAATAACCGGTGCCCCTGCACATTGACTCGGTACCGGTACCCCCTGTATATAGCCTCGCTATTGGTATTTTACTGCTGCTCTTTAAAAAATAAATAATAATAATAAATGTATTTTGGGTATTTTTTTGGTAATCTTTCTTAAAACTGCATTCTTGGTTAGGGGCTTGTAAGTAAGCATTTCACTGTAAGGTCTACACCTGTTGTATTCAGCACATGTGACAAATACAATTAGATTTCATTTGATTTAATAGAAGTAATTGCCATTACCCTCAACTTTTACACAGTGACCAGACCGTACAAATGAGCCTAGGCAAGTAAGCAGACAGTATCTACCTACAACCATGTCTATCAGGCATGCTTAGGCAAATATTTTTATAGTACAACCAGCTTCAGTTTTAGAGATTTACAACAGTAAATTGTTGTATTATTGTTTCTCCTCACTGTTTGGTAGGTAACTTAGCTAGCTAGCTTGCTGAATATGCAATACTTTTTATTTACATCTGTTTGGAATCCTATCTTGCATCATGCCTATAATTTTGTGAAATTGAAATGCATCCAAGGTCATAATCATAACCAATGTCAACCCTCATCAATTATGTTACCTAGCTAGTAAAATTATTTACAGTTGCTGATGTTACACGTTAGCAGGCGCATAACAAGTTAGCAGGCACCAGGCTAAATAGCTAGCCAACTCCAGTCATGTGCTAAAGTCTGCTGGTAAACCTAGCTTTAGGTGGTTGGTTGTAACGTTGCAGCTTGCTGTTTAGTAGCTAGCCATATCTACGACTAAAAAGAGAAGAGATTTTACAACCGAGATACAAAAGATCTCTGATTGTAAAACCTCTTCTATTTTTAGTCATAGATATGGCTACCGATAGTTTTTTAGCTAGCTAACTTAGCAAAGCAGTACTACTGTAAGACAGTAGTATGTTAGCCAGCAACACACAATATGAGTTTTAGTAGATCAACTAAAGTTAGCTAGCTAGGTGGTTTACAGGACAAATAACTTACTTAGCTAGGCACGGTATTTGTCGTCATCTGCCCTCTTGGTGCTGGCATTGGCTGTAGCGGAGCTTTTAACGTTAGCTAAATCCAACTCTTTGTTCCAAATCCCCTTCGCTTCATTCCAGTTGAAACATGTATGGTTGAACGTCACCATGTAGCTAATAGATGCTCCATCATAAAATTTGTGTTGATGAGAGGAATCACTTGAAGCCATTACGTCTGGTCAGTTCTTTCAGTTTTGCCCAAAGGATTGTTGTAAGTGTCCGCCTCCTTTAAAAAAAAGCCAGCCTTGAGGGAGGGACGGGGGCCAGAGCACAAAGCACCACCCCAACACAAGTTGTAGTATTTCAGAGACTGGAAAAAAATTGTCTGCTTGTATATTTACTACTGAATCTGCCAAAAGGAACATCGCTGAAAGACGTCCAATGGCTCTATCTACACCCACAAAAACGTATAGTGCGATCAGTATAACATAGAGCCTTCGCGAAATGCCACAAAGCAGTACTACATGTATTTTTTGATCTTGCCCCCCATCAATACACTGGAAGCCGTCATAGGGTGTATCATTCAGCGTGCGAAGCACTGGCCTGCCTTCCCCCTGGGCAATTATGGGTGAAACACATCTCACTGTCCTAGAAATGCCTCAGACATGCTGAAAACAAGCTAAGATTCCCCCAGGGTGAAATTCCCCTTTAATATTGTGGGAGAAACTTCCAGAGGGGCTCATAATGGTATTTATGAAAGGCACCTCTCACTCTGATTTCCCTGATAATGAAATGAAAACAGCTCCACTCAGTCCCGGGCCTAAACAAACAGTCCCTTCTCGTCCCTCTGTCTGAGGGCCCCCCTGTCGAGAATGCTGGTGGGAAGTCATTTGCAGCGCAGCGTGGACTCCCCATACCAGCCAGCAATCTCCTCCAGAAATTAGATGAGTATATCGACTCCCACACAGAGAGCAAGAGAGAGATCTTGGCTCAATGAGTCTATGGTGTTATTTACCCCAAAACCTGGGCCCCACCCCCTTGCAACCTCCCGGTGCTCACAGCTCACACTGGTCCTGCAGTGGTCCTGCTGAGAGGATGCCAAATACAAGCCAGTGGTTCTGTTGGTTGGTGTAGTTAGTAGATAGGTGACTCGGAACAGGAACCATTTGCCAAAACTGAATTAGAAGTTGTGGGGAGATGGGCGGCATTGAATACGGGCCATATTGATTCTCATTCAGTAGTGCTAGGTTTTTTTTGCAATAAAAAGCAGCAGGCTGTTCTGGCGGACTATTCCCAGATGGAAAATGCTTTTGTTCTCTGTGGGTTACCTGTCTCCATCCAGACGGCTCAATATTCAGTCCCCTGAACCTCGGTACAAAGCAGTGTGGTCCTAAAGGAAGGACCGGCAGAGCCAAGAGCGAGTCCTGCTCTTGCTTAGATGGAGCGCCAGCCTCCCTGATTTACAAGGCAGTAATTGCTTTTCCAGTCAAGGTTTAATGTGAGCGTTTGAGTCAAAAATGTAATCTCGTCATTCGTGGCTCTCTCACTCTATGCATGAGGTCTGTTGGCAGGCGGATCAGCGGCAGGAGCGCCCCCATTGTTTATCGCCGGCATTGTGTAGTCCAAAGACGTCACAGCAACACTGGAATGAGTTGACAGCGGGTGCTCGGAGGGGGGGGGGGGGGGGGGGGGGCGAGGGAGAACATGTTACATTCTGCCGCCAGAAACAAACACAAGGCTGAGTTCTCAGTGCAGCAGAGCAGACAGCATGCTGGGATATCACTAAGGCTCTCCTATGTGGCATCTATGTGGTGCCCTGGGATGCAGAGCGGTGTACCATTGTTGTCAGGTAACACACACATGCTCAAAAGAAAGGGCTCTTTTTCCCCTCTCACAGGCAGGAGAGTCCGTCAGAGTGGACCTAAAGGTGGAGCAGGCCGTAGTGGGCTCTGCTGTCTGTTAAGAGGATTAACCTCCCTCAGTGCGTTGTCCTTCTAAGGGCTCAGACACAGCAATAGGGATTGCTGGCCCAGAGTACTTAGCACCTCTGAACGTAATTTCCGAACCGAGTGTGCACCAATTTTACATGTAGAATCACGTGGGGGAAAAAATCAGACGTCTACAGCGGGTGGTTCCTAACACACTGACACGCTGAACGATCGGCAGACAAATGCTAGATCCACATTCCGTGCGATGTGTGCGAGCCTTTAGAGTTTAGAGAGGGGGCAGATCAGGAGCAGATGTTTATTGATTCATAAAACAGCCCCAAGGGAGTGCTTTATTTTCTATAGGCCTATAGGTTGGTTGGAGAGTCATGTGAGGACAAAACAGGGTGGGGGAAGAGTAAAACCAAAGTCAGTGTATCATGAATCATAAGTGTCTATTCAAAGACAAAGGACTAAAAGGCTAGTCCTAATCACTAAAGACTATTCCATCCCCTCATGTCCGTTTCCATCCCCTGCTAGGCTACTAGCCTGTCCTCCATGTTCCGCTCATCTTTTCCCTCCTCTCTTCTCTTTGCTGACCAGCCCAGGACATTCAGCTAGTTTGCAGACCTGGGAACGAATCATCTGTTTGCCAAATTTCCATTTCCCTTATCCCCTGCTGTCAGTCCCATCCTCCTCTCCCCCCTCATCCCACATTGAGGACTCTCAGAGCAGTGTGGGAAGGAGAGCAGAATTATGATTTGGAGGAGCTCTGTGCCATGGAGGTTTCTGATGGAGAGAAGAGCCAGATAGACAGACTGGGAGACAGAGCCCTGAACCCAGGGCAAGCAGTTGACCAGGACAGAGAGCCCAACCACAGGCAATGTCAACAGACACAGCGTCCATGCCAACTCCCATTTACTGTCAACCAAACTGCCTCTGCTTTTTACACTCACTTTCTCAGTGTCTTTCCTCTCATCTTCTCTCTCACTCACTCTCTTGCTCTATCCTCTCTCTCTCTCTCACTCTCCCTCTGTCCTCCATCTCTCTACTATTGCTGTTGTTCTCTCCTCTTTCTCCCTCTCTCCCTCCCTCTGTCCTCCACCTCTTTCTTGCAACAAACCTAAACATACCCATCCTTAACCCTGGAGGAGAGGAGGAGAGTTGGAGAAGATCCTCTTAGCAGAGTTATTTGCCTGGCAGAGGCTTATCTGAACGCCCGGCTATTGGAGGTGACAGTGTCGGGACACATTTACGCTCTGGCAAAGGATTAGGCCTACACAATCACTTGCACTGTGTATTTTTGATTGAGCTAACACTCTCATATAAAGTCAGCCGTTGTACAGAACATCTTGGTGTGTTTGTGTGGGCCCATCCAGTCAAATCAATAGTGAGTTTAGGGCCTTGTTAACATTCATGAAAATCAGCTGAGCTAAAGACACTCAAATCCCCAAACCTGACAGCAAAATATTATTCCAGACTTCGGTATCCTTGTACGGGAATAAATTGAATCTAACACCAAGAGCAATACTTTTTTCTGAACGTCAAAATACAGATCTTTGTTTCTTTGACTACAACATGGAAGCTATCAAAGTCAGTCCAGAGAGCGCTGGTGACAGCCGATATAGTTAATGGGAGTACGGCACAAAGAACCGCACACTTGCTTTAGAGCACTGGACGTGTACCCTTTCATCATTAAAAGTGCATTTGAAATCACCGCCATCATTATGCAAATGCTGCCAAGCATAGAAATCTAATCATCGGCACTCTGTGACTGTACCTGGCTTTTTCTCTGGAAGATCAGGCTAGTGACACTTTAAAGCGAGGAAAGTCTCACCACCGTTTCATGACGGATCTGCACATCTCCAGCATACCACAATTAATTTTCTCTTTCCCCCTTCTGATAACCAGGTGGCGAATCGCATCTCTGCATGTCTGGCAGACATATCAGTGTGGATGTCGGATCACCACCTCAAGCTGAACCTCGATAAGACGGAGCTGCTCTTCCTCCCAGGGAAGGACTGCCCGCTCCATGATCCTGCCATCATCGTTGACAACTCCATTGTGTCCTCCTCCCAGAGTGCAAAGAACCTTGGCGTGACCCTGGACAACACCCTGTCGTTCTCCGCTAACATCAAAGCAGTGACCCGATCCTGCAGGTTCATGCTCTACAACATTCGCAGAGTACGACCCTACCTCACACAGAAAGCGGCACAGGTCCTAATCCATGCACTTGTCATCTCCCGTCTGGATTACTGCAACTCGCTGTTGGCTGGGCTCCCTGCCTGTGCCATAAAACCCCTACAACTTACCCAGAACGCTGCAGCCCGTCTGGTGTTCAACCTTGCCAAGTTCTCTCGTCACCCCGCTCCTCCGCACACTCCACTGGCTTCCAGGCTACTACAAGACCATGGTGCTTGCCTACGGAGCTGTGAGGGGAACGGCACCTCCTTACCTTCAGGCTCTAATCAGACCCTACACCCAAACGAGGGCACTACGTTCATCCACTTCTGGCCTGCTAGCCCCCCTACCTCTACGGAAGCACAGTTCCCGCTCAGCCCAGTCAAAGCTATTCGCTGTTCTGGCACCCCAATGGTGGAACAAGCTCCCCCACGACGCCAGGACAGCGGAGTCACTGACCACCTTCCGGAGACACTTAAAACCCTACCTCTTTAAGGAATACCTGGATTAGTATAAAAGTAATCCTTCTACCCTTCCCCCCCCCCCCCCCCCTGGATAAGAGCGTCTGCTAAATGATGTAAATGTAATACACTACGATCATGCACATTCAGTGCCTCTGCCTGGCACGGTTTGCCCATTCCCACAAGGAGCCTCATAGGACGAAGTACACCCAGCATCACTAATTCATAATATTCCCACCATCTCCTGACAACTTCACAAGGAGTCATGCTGTATCTGGCCCACAACTGCATAGTTTATAATGTTAAGAGCTACTGGGAATTGTGTTGTCATAGAGAATATCATAAGCTACTCCTGATAAAATCCATTCTTTGTCTATGCACCTTGCACATGTAGATAAACACCTTTAAAATGAAATGACACATTTCCAACAATGCCCTTATCATCAGTAATAGGACTAGGTGAACGAATGAATAGCAGTCACAAAAGACAGATATCTTGTCCGCAACATTGTGCTATTAAGTGAGCACAAGAAGCAACACCGTATGATAGTCAGCTATGCTCTTTACTGCAGTTAAAGCCAGTCTGAAGGAGCACAAGTCTTCAGCAACACACAACATCTGTGTCATTGTTTCACTCTGGGTTCTAGTAAAACAGGGCTGCAGCCTCTTGTCAGGATCACCATGTATACAGCCTTCTAGAGTTCACCAGATTGGAAGGCAGTAAGCTTTTCATGGCATTCCTCAACATGCCCAAGCTGTTCCCAGCATGCCACTACTTCTGCTGCTTCCCTCCTGCTCCACACACAGACCAGCCACTTGATCTGTTTATTTTATATAGAGTAGGGACTTTCACTAGTTTCTGTGTGTGTGTGTTACATTTATGCCCTGCACAAACATGTCTATCCCTATTATTTCACCATGACACACATTCAAGCACACACTGATTCAAGGCTGTTAAGGAACAACAGATGAGAGATAATTGAAGGAGCCAATGTAATTGTGGAAGAATAAATCAAACACAGAACAGAAAGCGTGTGTCTGTGTACAATGTCTGTGACTCCCAGTAGAGACTAGTAGGTACTGCAGGAGAGTCTCAGAGAGCCCCTTAGATGCAGCATGGTGTCTCAATGGAGATGGATTCACACCAAAGTGGAGGACCAGAACGGTCCAGGTATCCTTTTGATGTAATTATACCTGCTATTCCCCTTTATTGCATTCCGGTTTCATGGCTGTGTCTGTCCTCTCTTTGTTCTACATCCATTATCTCTCTGCCATCTCTTTAAAGACCCGCCAACACTACTGACCCACAGCAAGACAGCAACCCGCTCTGAAGGGAAGTCTCCCGGGAAGTCTCCCGAGTGGCGCAGTGGTCTAAGGCACTGCATCGCAGTGCTAGCTGTGCCACTAGAGATCCTATTTCAAATCCAGGCTCTGTCGTAGCCGGCCGCGACGGGAGACCCATGGGGCGGCGCACAAGTCGTCCATGGTAGGGGAGGGAATGGCCAGCAGGGATGTAGCTCAGTTGGTAGAGCATGGCGTTTGCAACACCAGGGTTGTGGGTTTGATTTCCACGGGGGGCCAGTATGACAAATAAAATAATGTATGCACTCACTAACTGTAAGTCGCTCTGGATAAGAGCGTCTGCTAAATGACATGAAGGAATGAACAGGTAAAATAACAACGAAGCCCATTGTAGAGTTATAGAAACACACATCACATAAAGATGCCCCACACCCGCTTATTGCCCTGCAGAGTAGCATAAACTCTCTCCATTGGCCACTGGAGGGGAGAGAGAGAGAGAGAGAGAGAGAGAGAGAGAGAGAGAGAGAGAGAGAGAGAGAGAGAGAGAGAGAGAGAGAGAGAGAGAGAGAGAGAGAGAGAGAGAGAGAGAGAGAGAGAGAGAGAGAGAGAGAGAGAGAGAGAGAGAGAGAGAGAGAGAGAGAGAGAGAGAGAGAGAGAGAGAGAGAGAGAGAGAGAGAGAGAGAGAGAGATTTAAGATGAATAAAGTTAATATACAGTTTAGAGTGATTAACACAATGCTTAGCATATTTATATATTTTCCCTTTCTGTAATACACATGATTTCCAGTGTTCTGTTTGTTACACTAGGGTTGATGGTCACTTGACTCGATGCAGTATGTTATGGATTAAACTAGGGCTGGGACAATAAACCAAAAATTATTATCGACACCGACCTTACCGATATTCTTAACGCAGGCTTTTTGCTGATATCGTTCATTACAATAAGTAGCCTATACTAGAGAAATGTGAAGTTTGAAATGAAATATGTTTGCTAATATGGGTGACTGTTAATGGGACAATTGATGGCTACAACCATCAAAGTAGTAGTAGTAGTAGTAGTAGTAGTAGTAGTAGTAGTAGTAGTAAGTAGTGGTAGTAGTAGTAGTAGTTTAAAGGATAATAAAAAATAATGTTATAAACTTATCGTTCTATTTATCGCTATCGCATCAATTCAGGCAATTTATCACGATATGGATTTTCGTCCAAATCGCCCAGCTCTACATTGAACTCATATCTGTTGATAGTGATTGACGCCAGACTGGAGGTGCAAGGACAAAGGACACATTGATTATTATTGTATTCTGTGAAAGTCACTGCCTTTTGTTTTGCCTTCCTATAAGCCTCTCGGGCTAATGTTCACAGTTCAGTTGTCTGCTGATTAAGATATAAGGGCCTTCTCAGAATGACATTTTCTCTGCCTCTGTGCTGGAGGTGTCTCCCTGTTGCAACTTGTAATAAACCAGTTAGATTTTTTTATTGACTTTATCTGCGACGCCACTTCTTTTGTTCCCCTAGAAATTCCTATTACAGTCAACATCTGTTTATTTGCATGCAAGTTGTAGCCTACCTAGCTACATTAACAGTGCACTACAAAATGAGTCCAAAATAGCAGGAAAACAAATGTTGATAATAAACCCATCTAACAATAGAACGGTATCGGGTATCATTTCCCTTTTAGCGTGTGTGAATGAGCACACTGAAAGGAGCAGTCTCGCAGGAATACAAAAGGGACTTCAAAAACATGACAGTTCAAGAAGGAGCACCACTTGAATGACAAAGGTTCGCTTCTTTGGATTCTAATAACGCACAAGAACCCGGAGCATTAGCATGAAGAATACAGATTTGGGATCTCATTTGTGTTTATACAGCGTTGTGTAATACCAGTTTCTTATTTGTAGTGTTGTACATAGGGTGCTCCTTGATCACAATGCATCATTATTTGTGGTGTGAGGTGGTGAGGTGGAGGGAGGAAACCTCTTTAGACTACATGCTAACAGGGATGATAATTAGGGTGTGAAAACAGGGGCAAGCTCTTCATACACCCGCCCACTACAACTAACAGCAGCACCCATTCTAATGCAAGGATGTACTAGTAAACAATGCCAGACAGGGGTAGGACAACACACCCACTCTAATGTAAGGAGGTACTAACTAACCAAAGCCTGGCAGGGCTTGGACAACAATACACCTGACCTGCAGAAAAACAACACACCTTGCCCACCTGTCCATCAGCTCAGCGTTGAGTATGCATGTCTGTGTCGTGCACGCTATAATACATTATTTACTAATGTCATTCCTCTTAGGGGTATTTCCACTGCTAATTCAAGCATCAGCAATACTGAAGAGCCCACTCAGCTAATATTGAAGAGGCTTCTCCCTTGGCAGGTCAGTGCACATTGACCATTACACTCTCCCCAGAGAGAACACTATCCTAAACACAGGAGGGGCAGGAACAGGTAAACATACAGGACCAATACAAAGGCTTCTCTCATAATGTGGGTGGGTCTAATCTAATCTGTAGACAGGCATCAGATTCAGTGCTGACCTGTTTAGAGGTTAAACCTACCCTGCATAATGTCCTACTTGTCCATTTATGAAAGATGAATTAATAACTGCATTATGCTTTTTTTAAATCAAGCTAGCAGCTAAACATCTGAAATTAGTGCACATTGGATGAATTCAATTGAATCCTATCTACGGTCAGTGTACCCTGTAGTCACTGAGAGACACAGCAAAACCAAGCATTTGCATTGACATGGCAGACAAGCTACAGTAGGCTAGACAGACAGGTGAGGATAAGTGCTGCCTGGAATAAATAGTTATGTCAACCAGATTACAATTTTTTTAATAAACCCCAACCAATGACTCAGTCTGGCATCGGCCCATCAGGACAATTCAGTGTCCAACACAAAGAGACGAAAACACTCCATATTGTTTCATCCCACATTCTTCTTTTATTTTTGATGTGGGATGAAATTAGAAGTTTGTACAGTGATAGAGAGCTAATTAAAACAATTCTTTAAAAATCAGATCCTCTTTTTGTGCAAATGAAAACTGGAGGGATTTCCAGAGGGACTGGTGGGTAGGAGGCTCTGTAATTAGCACAGATCTATCTCTCAGCTTTCCTCTGTGGCTGTGCTGTTCTCTGTTCTCGTACACACACACACACACACACACACACACACACACACACACACACACACACACACACAGCTAGGGTTGGGCGATATTTTGGGAGACCTCTTCAAAGATATGCTACTCCAAATATCGCGATATAATCATTTTCGTAAAAGTTTTAAACATGCTTTATGAGTAGTTCATATGATAAGTGATTTCAAATGGGGCTTTCGCCATTTTGATTGTTATATACTGTTCAATCCAACTTCAAACAAAACAAAACATCCGCATTTTCATCAATTTCTGCACTTTTGTTATCATTTCGGTATTTTGATATTTTATTAGGATCCCCATTAGCTGTTGCTAAAGCAGCAGCTACTCTTCCTGGGGTCCACACAAAACATGACATAATATAGAACAGCTCAAGGCCACTGTTACTTATCATCTCGGTAAACAGGTCAGCCATGGTCAGGTGCGCCCTGTTGATGCCAAGGTCTCGGCTATAACTGCATTTCCAGCACCTACCACCAGACGAGAGCTATGCCGCTTTTTAGGGATGGTTGGCTACTACCGTAGTTTCTGTAAAAATGTCTCTACGGTAGTTGCTTCATTAATGGATTTGCTCAGTCCTGTGGGAAGATTTGTATGGTCTGCGGATTGTCACACTGCTTTCAACACTGCTAAAATCACTCTTATGTAGTACCCCTGTTCTTGATGCTCCAGATTTTGAACGGACGTTTAAACTTGAGGTAGATGCTAGTGCCAGAGGTGCTGGTACTGTTCTACTGCAGCCGGACCAGAGTGGAGTAGACCATCCTGTCTGTTATTTTTCGCGGAAATTTAACAAAATGTCAAACTAACTATTCAACCATTGAACAAGACGCTCTAGCTTTGTTGTTAGCTCTGCAGTACTTCGAAGTCTATGTTGGTTCCAGTGCACTACCAGTGATAGTGTATACTGACCCTAACCCCTTAGTTTTCTCCACCGTATGTACAACCAGAACCAACGCCTTATGCGTTGGGCACTTGTTGTGCAAAATTATAAATTTGGAGATCCGCCATAAAAAGGGTTTGGTTAATGTGATGGCAGATGCTTTGTCTCGTGTTTAGAGATATAAGATTTATTTTCTATCCCGTGAGGATGCTTTTGCTCTTTGAATTTGTTTTGTGTGTTGTGATAGTACATGAGTCGCAAACCATTGTAGGTTTGCTCTTTTAAGGGTGGGAGTGTTACGGATATAGGTATCCTGTATGTGTATTTGTTTTTCCTCTCCTTCAGCCCTAATCACAGGTGTCCCTTGTTTTCCTGATTGGTGGTCGTTGGGGTGTCCCACCTGTCCGACATCCGTTTGTCTGCTGATTGCTGAGGTGGACATTCCTCAGTATTGCACCACCCATTTCTGGTTTTATATTACCAAATCAAATCCCCTGGTTTTAAAAGCCAGTCAGTTGTGTTTTCTGACAGAGACTTTTTCTTTGTGAGTATGGATACTGTGGTGTCTTGTTTTTGGTGTACTCACTTGTTTGCTGTCTAGTCCATATTGGACCTATGTTGTTTGTTTGTGCCTGGGAAAAGGGGGGTTTAGCAAGTCGGCCTTGGGCATACACTACCTGTAGGAAAACCTTGTCTAAACACACTAGTTAGACCTGAGCGGACCACCCACTGTAGTTTTGTATGGTTAGCAGTAAGCTTAGTGGTTCTTGAGGCAGGCAAGATCAGTTTAGGGGTTTTTGACTTTATTGTTTCTTTCCTTGGGTCCAGCTCAGCCCCTTTCCCCCGAACCGTTTACCGTGTGTTTATAATAAACATTTTGTGTTTGACGGTTGCATATGGTTGTCGGTGTATTTTGTTCTCACTGTTCCTTGTCAATATTCTAATTCGCATGAGTTATGTTACGGGTCTCTTTTCCATCCACCCTAGACTTTGAAAGCCACAGGGTTCGTAACAGCTGAACTCAAATGTGCTGGTTGATAAAATAAAAATGTCAGGTTGTAATGCAACAAAATAGGAAAAACGCCAAGTGGGATGAATACTTTTGCAAGGCACTGCATACCAGTTTCATTTGAGGACCAGGATGTTGACAGCTGTGCCATACAGATTGCAAAATAATTGGGAAGAGATTTTTGATATTTTGTTGTGAGGATACAGAATCAATAGACCATTTGTTTTGGTATTGCCCTCAGTTAGCCTGTTTCTGGTCTCAGGTTTGGGAATGGCTGAAAAAGCATAACATTGATCTAAAATTGACCCTAGAAATAGCATTGTTGGGAGATCTGGAGAGACATGGTCAGTCAATTACTAATACACTAATACTCTTAGTAAAAGTATTTATCTTAAACTCGCAATCTGTGGACTCTATTCGATTAGACAGATTCAAATTGTATGTTAAGGGGTAGTTCGCTGGTTCGGGTTCCCGTTTTTGACCTTAGGAGATCTGTCGATGTGCCTTTGAGCAGGGCGTTGACCCTGGTTGCTTCTGTGGGTCGCTCTGGATGGGAGTCTGTTAGATGACTGAATGTAATGTAAATGTTGAGCGGCATCACTGCAAGTAGATTGAATGTTTTAATATTCAATAAAATAAAATAAAAGATACGACAAAACTGGAGCCTGCAGGACTTGTTTTTTGGAGTGTGGTGTCAAAAAAGAAGAGCATCTCTTTATTATGGACATACCTCTCCCCATCTTTACAACCATTGAATCTATACGTTTTGACCATGACAGTTTAGCCAGGGAGGAATTAGACAGGGTAGGAAAACCAAGGTGTTGGTCAGTGTTTCCAGGGGACCCTAATTAGATGTTACATTACATGTTTTCTTACATGCTTTGCCTATTCCTCTCTGATCTAGAAGATACCATTGCAAAAACAACATGCTTGTCTAGGCCTACACAAGCACTGGTACCAGGCTTTATTAGCTAGCCAAGCTTGCTCTGACTCTTAGTACATTTAGCAAGCTAGCTAGTCAGCTAACTAGCTATTAGCATTAGCGGCAAACACTATTTATTTTATACTCTCCTTGAGTGACGGGGGCGGGGCTTGGTGTGGGAAGCGGCATGCAGCATCAGAGGGAGAAAGACGAAAGTAGCAAACGGAATAAACTATAGAAACAGACATTGAACAAACCAAACATTGATATACCGTGTTAGAAAGTAAAGTAAAAACGCAAAGCGGTCCGTGCATCGATACCGTAAATAGTAAAATACGGTAAATAGTCAAATACAGTATACTGCCCAGCCCTAATTTAGACAACATTTTCAACATATTGATACAGCCTAACTGATAAAACTGTAAAGTTCAAATAGCGTATAGTCTTACACATGATATATTGTCTTGTACTTCACAATATATCGTCAATGTCATATCACGATATTCTATGTAATCATATATCGGCCCAAACCTAACACACACACACACACCACAGGCCTCGCTAGTCTCCAACTATGCAGAGGAATGCTACTAAACAGCTCTGTTCAGGGTTAATCAGAGGCTATTCATAGACAGGTATTTACAAGAATGTAAGCTAGTTCACCCATTATACGCACTACACAAAGCAATGCACCATTCTTTGTCTATGCAGGTGTTTGTCTGTGTCTCATACATAATACTGAGAAACTGAGAATAGTGAGAAAACCACCACAATATGTACAGTAAGGGCCTATTGGATTTCCTCCTCATTCATAATGGGTGTGACATCACAGCGAGCACAGTCATGTCATTACAACAGCCCTCTAATCTAACCCACTTTCAGAAATCAATTGCCAAGGACAGGGGGAGGATGATCTCCCTGGCTAAGATGATTATCACCTTTTTAAAAAGCACTTAATGTTCCATCACAACGATGTGGATCTAATGAGAACAAAAGGGGGCAGTAACCGACATTAACTCCCAGCACAGATCAAATACCGGTCCTATATTATCCCCAGCACTGGCTACCTCTCTGGGAAACCAGACTCTGGTAACTCAGATACAGTGGGGAAAAAAAGTATTTAGTCAGCCACCAATTGTGCAAGTTCTCCCACTTAAAAAGATGAGAGGCCTGTAATTTTCATCATAGGTACACGTCAACTATGACAGACAAATTGAGAATTTTTTTTCCAGAAAATCACATTGTAGGATTTTTAATGAATTTATTTGCAAATTATGGTGGAAAATAAGTATTTGGTCACCTACAAACAAGCAAGATTTTTGGCTCTCACAGACCTGTAACTTCTTCTTTAAGAGGCTCCTCTGTCCTCCACTCGTTACCTGTATTAATGGTACCTGTTTGAACTTGTTATCAGTATAAAAGACACCTGTCCACAACCTCAAACAGTCACACTCCAAACTCCACTATGGCCAAGACCAAAGAGCTGTCAAAGGACACCAGAAACAAAATTGTAGACCTGCACCAGGCTGGGAAGACTGAATCTGCAATAGGTAAGCAGCTTGGTTTGAAGAAATCAACTGTGGGAGCAATTATTAGGAAATGGAAGACATACAAGACCACTGATAATCTCCCTCGATCTGGGGCTCCACGCAAGATCTCACCCCGTGGGGTCAAAATGATCACAAGAACTGTGAGCAAAAATCCCAGAACCACACGGAGGGACCTAGTGAATGACCTGCAGAGAGCTGGGACCAAAGTAACAAAGCCTACCATCAGTAACACACTACGCCGCCAGGGACTCAAATCCTGCAGTGCCAGACGTGTCCCCCTGCTTAAGCCAGTACATGTCCAGGCCCGTCTGAAGTTTGCTAGAGTGCATTTGGATGATCCAGAAGAGGATTGGGAGAATGTCATATGGTCAGATTGGAGGACAAAGAATGCTGAGTTGCATCCAAAGAACACCATACCTACTGTGAAGCATGGGGGTGGAAACATCATGCTTTGGGGCTGTTTTTCTGCAAAGGGACCAGGACGACTGATCCGTGTAAAGGAAAGAATGAATGGGGCCATGTATCGTGAGATTTTGAGTGAAAACCTCCTTCCATCAGCAAGGGCATTGAAGATGAAACGTGGCTGGGTCTTTCAGCATGACAATGATCCCAAACACACCGCCCGGGCAACGAAGGAGTGGCTTCGTAAGAAGCATTTCAAGGTCCTGGAGTGGCCTACCAGTCTCCAGATCTCAACCCCATAGAAAATCTTTGGAGGGAGTTGAAAGTCCGTGTTGCCCAGCGACAGCCCCAAAACATCACTGCTCTAGAGGAGATCTGCATGGAGGAATGGGCCAAAATACCAGCAACAGTGTGTGAAAACCTTGTGAAGACTTACAGAAAACGTTTGACCTGTGTCATTGCCAACAAAGGGTATATAACAAAGTATTGAGAAACTTTTGTTATTGACCAAATACTTATTTTCCACCATAATTTGCAAATTAATTCATTAAAAATCCTACAATGTGATTTTCTGGATATATTTTTTTCTCATTTTGTCTATCATAGTTGACGTGTACCTATGATGAAAATTACAGGCCTCTCTCATCTTTTTAAGTGGGAGAACTTGCACAATTGGTGGCTGACTAAATACTTTTTTCCCCCACTGTAGATCTGTGGAATTTAGAGGTTGGGATGACTAGGATGTTTCTTTTTTGCCATAATCGAAGGTAGACATGTACACAAAGCTGAAAACAAGGACTTTTAAGCCTTTAGACAATTGAGACATGGATTGTGCATACATGCCATTCAGAGGGTGAATGGGCATGACAAAATATTTAAGTGCCTTTGAATGGGTATGGTAGTAGGTGACTGGCACACTGGTTTGTGTCAAAAACAGCAACGCTGCTGGTTTTTCATGCTCAACAGTTTCCCGTGTGTATCAAGAATAGTCCACCACCCAAAGGACATCCAGCCAACTTGACACAACTGTGGGAAGCATTGGAGTCAACATGGGCCAGCAACCCTGTGGAACGCATTTGACACCTTGTAGAGCCCATGCCCCAACGAATTTAGGCTGTTCTGAGGGCAAAGAGGGAGGGGGGGTGCAACTCAATATTAGGAATGTGTTCTTAATATTTTGTACACTGTGTACATTTTCAGTAACCCACAATATTTTATTTTGACTGACTCAGTTCCTGGTGTACAAAACGAAAGTAAAAGACGCAAAAACCAAACATTAGAACGGGAATCATAGAAATAGTGTACATAGAATAGATCTACCGCTTCTTAGACTTGCTTTCAATGAGCATGACAGATCTATAACTCACTTCTATGTGAATTTGGTCAGGTCGCCCAAAAATATATATTGCAGCTTTAACTGGAGAGAGAGAGAGAGAGAGAGAGAGAGAGAAGAGACAGCGGCAGAGAGAGAGGGAGAGGGAGGGGTTGTCCAGATTGTTTTCAAAGTCTTGCTTTGACCACCAGACGACAGAAAGAAAATAAAAACGTATGAGCTGAACATAACAGTATGGCAGTGGAAGGGAGGACAGTAGCAGGTGACCCAACTGTGGTGTGTGACTACTATCATTTCCCATTGTAGCTAATTCAATTGCAGTAATTCCATTACCGATTTAGTAACAGAATTGCATGTTTTAATCACTTCATAATTCCTATCAGTAAAAACGAATTGGTAGGTCTACTTTTACTTGTTACTTCTGTGAACTTCATTATCCTCCCTCCTCATGAGGGAGAGAAATGAGAAAATATCTTAAAGATGTGGGTTTTTGGTAACGGAATTACAAGGCACAAGGCAATGTTTCTTAAACTTACAGAAGGCAAATAATTTATACAAAACAAAATACAGTTGAAGTCGGAAGTTTACATACACCTTAGCCAAATACATTTAAACTCAGTTTTTCACAATACCTGACATTTAATCCTAGTAAAAATTCCCTGTCTTAGGTCAGTTAGGATCACCACTTGATTTTAAGAATGTGAAATGTCAGAATAATAGTAGAGAGAATGATTTATTTCAGCTTTTATTTATTTCATCACATTCCCAGTGGGTCAGAAGTTTACATACACTCAATTAGTATTTGGTAGCATTGCCTTTAAATTGTTTAACTTGGGTCAAATGTTTCGGGTAGCCTTCCACAAGCTTCCCACAATAAGTTGGGTGAATTTTGGCCCATTCCTCCTGACAGAGCTGGTGTAACTGAGTCAGGTTTGTAGGCCTCCTTGCTCGCACACGCTTTTTCAGTTCTGCCCACAAATGTTCTATAGGATTGAGGTCAGGGCTTTGTGATGGCAACTCCAATACCTTGACTTTGTTGTCCTTCAGCCATTGTGCCACAACTTTGGAAGTATGCTTGGGGTCATTGTCCATTTGGAAGGCTCATTTGCGACCAAGCTTTAACTTCCTGACTGATGTCTTGAGATGTTGCTTCAATATATCCACATAATTTCCCTTCCTCATGATGCCATCTAATTTGTGAAGTGCACCAGTCCCTCCTGCAGCAAAGCATCCCCACAGCATGATGCTGCCACCCCCGTGCTTCAAGGTTGGAATGGTGTTCTTTGGCTTGCAAATACCCCCTTTTTCCTCCAAACATAACGATGGTCATTATGGCCAAACAGTTCTATTTTTGTTTCATCAGACCAGAGGACATTTCTCCAAAAAGTACGATCTTTGTCCCCATGTGCAGTTGCAAACCGCAGTCTGCCTTTTTTATGGCGGTTTTGGAGCAGTGGCTTCTTCCTTGCTGAGCGGCTTTTCAGGTTATGTCGATATAAAACTTGTTTTACTGTGGATATAGATACCTTTGTACCTGTTTCCTCCAGCATCTTCACAAGGTCCTTTGCTGTTGTTCTGGGATTGATTTGTACTTTTCGCACCAAAGTACGTTCATCTCTAGGAGACAGAATGCGTCTCCTTCCTGAGTAGTATGACGGCTGCGTGGTCCCATGGTGTTTATACTTGTGTACTATTGTTTGTACAGATGAACGTGGTACCTTCAGGCTTTTGGAAATTGCTCCCAAGGATGAACCAGACTTGTGGAGGTCTACCATTTTTTTCTGAGGTCTTGGCTGATTTCTTTTCATTTTCCCATGATGTCAAGCAAAGAGGCACTGAGTTTGAAGGTAGGCCTTGAAATACATCCACAGGTACACCTCCAAAAGTCCTAACTGACTTGCCAAAACTATAGTTTGTTAACAAGAAATGTGTGGAGTGGTTGAAAAACAAGTTTTAATGACTCCAACCTAAATGTATGTAAACTTTGGACTTCAACTGTATAAGTGTTGATATTAGTTGGTAGGGTATTTACTAAAACATTATTGTGTTTTGATGTATTTTCTAATACCTTTTAAGACTTTTTCTGGTAGATGTTATCTAAGACCCCTTTTCCATCTGTTGGACCAGAAATCAAAGCCTTTGCTTAATCCTAATTTTTAGGATGGAAAATGGTTGAAAAATGTATATATGCCTTAATTTATCAAAAATATAGACACTTAGCTTTCATTTGACACCCAATTTGACATGCTCCTATGAACTTCACATGTTGGTGCTCATGGGTGCTTTTAGATGGAAATGCCCTTCAATAGATTTTCAAATGATTCAAGTGGCATAGAATCTCCTCAATGGCTGACATCAATGGCAGTGGAGTAGACCGCCGCTCGATGCTCAGACAACACAGCACAATGAGCCACTGTATCCATTTCAGCATTCCCCACGGAGGTCGCCACTGTTACGGCGGCTTGTCATTACACCAACGTGGAGACTGGAGAGGCAAGCAGCGAGTCCGCCCTCCCTCCTGCATATAGATGATGACAAATCATTGACTGCTGTGCAAAGATCTGGGAGTTAATGACCCTGTTTGCTGGAGGCGTCCTATTGAGTAATCTGTAACTGGAGGCATGTGTGTAGTGCTGAAGTCCCCAGGGAGGACTGGCAAATTACAGGACAACAAATCCAGTAGTGAAACAGAAGCTGAAATGAAATCCTGCCTGGTGGGTCTCCAGGGAAACACCTGCAGGTCGACGCCTAGCTAACAGGTGCAGCTCAGGTGGGGTAGTGATGGGGGAGGATGGAGGGGTGGGTGGAACACTGGGCACTGGCGACGAAGTGGGTCTTTGGCACAAGGGTGAAAGCACACACACACACACAGCCAATGTGGCCTCCCCTGGGGCAGCATGGGAACACAGCTGAAAAGTGTGTTGGGTTACAGATGTTTGGGTTACAGATGTTTGCCCTGCGCCCTAAAAGAAAGCAGAGCGGTGGCGGCTGGCCAGTGGGCTGAATTGGCTGTGGTCGATGGTGGCATCATTTACACATGGTAAAGTGCTGGACGGGCGGGATTGAGTTACTCAGGAGCATGCCTACTCAGATGCCATCTGCACAATGACACTACTACACTTTGTTTTCTCTCACCATCATCAATAGACTTGTATTACCATTTGGATAATGCACTTAACAGTGGTAATAAAGCTTCTGTCTAATACACTCAAAACATATTGTTTTTTTTTACTCCACCAAAACAATTCTCTCCAGTGTTCTGATATTGAGCCATCACCCACTGAGATAGAAAACTGGATCTATGTAGAAGGACCAACAAATGTCTCGGATTTTCCTACTCCAAATTACAGCAGCTCTTGTAATTCAGAAGTATTAAAACATTTATGATGATCGCCCCTGCAAAACAAGATTCTTCAAAAACACTGCTATGAGGAAATATTGTAAGTGTTTCATCCAAAGTCAAAGAAGAAATGCAAAATTAAGTGTGCGGCTTGACACAGGAAACATCATGAAAAATGAATGGCATTTTCAATCTGACATGCATTCAGGCTACTAGGATATTATAATAACTTATTTTTAAGGCGGTGAAGTGCATGAAGTGTTGCCTCTGAAAATGCGCCATTACATTATTTCCATAAAGCGACATCCATGCCTTGCCGCCGTGGCCATGCGTGATGTAAATCTGGGAGCTTCTCCTCTATGGCGTCACATTGGCTTTCCAGTAATTCTCAGGCTGCGCCCAACCTGCGTTACATGAGATGAATTGGTCAGGAAATCAATGAGCCATTGGTCCTTTAAGTGTGTTCTGTCACTGCGACGTGTGGCCCGAGAGATGCTTGATACCAGGTAGAAGAAGAGGAACCAAAATGGGCCATTGTGATTGGCCGATAGATCCAGGATTCACCTTCTCCAACCATTATTCCACACCAGGGCTCAGATTCACAAAACCTTCTTAAGAAGACATTTCTTCTTAACTGGCATTTTTTCCTTCACTATATAGACTGAAGAAGAAAGTTAAGCAAAATTCCTATTCCTCAAAACGGTTCTTGGAAATGTTCTTGCGCTATTTCTTATGTTTCCCCTTAAGCAAAAAGTTAAGAAGAAATTTGATTCTTGAAAATAAAGTTATTGGAAATGTTCTTAATTCCAAGATAGCTAAACCCTTGTCTTAAACTCAGGGCAGTGAGAGAAAAAGCTCATGAAAGCAATTGAACATGTTTAATTCACTCAAACTTTTCAGTATTGATTATTTTAAACACAAGAACATGTTTTAGAACAGTCATCTCAGTAAGAAATATGCTAACATGATTGCCATTGCTAGCTAGATAGCTAGCTAAAATGGTTGCCTAGCAACAAACATCTTAAGAAGATATTTGAGAAGTTTGTGAGAAAATCTTATGAATTTCTTATTTTTTTTCATAAGATACTTCTTAAGATGTTTGTTGCTAGGCAACAATTTTAGCTAGCTATCTAGCTAGCAATGGCAATCATGTTAGCATATTTCTTACTGAGATGACTGTTCTAAAACATGTTCTTGGGTTTAAAATAATATTATAACCGCGATCGATAATAGACAGTACTGTGCAGCCGTCTTCATCGACCTGGCCAAGGCTTTCGACTCTGTCACCCACCCCATTCTTATTGGCAGACTAAATAGCCTTGGTTTCTCAAATGACTGCCTCGCCAACTACTTCTCAGATAGAGTTCAATGTGTCAAATCGGAGGGCCTGTTGTCTGGACCTCTGGCAGTCTCTATGGGGGTGCCACAGGGTTCAATTCTTGGGCCGACTCTTTTCTCTGTGTATATCAATGATGTCGATCTTGCTGCTGGTGACTCTCAGATCCACCTCTACGCAGACGACACCATTTTGTATACATCTGGCCCTTCATTGGACACTGTGTTAACAAACCTCCAAACAAGCTTCAATGCCATACAACACTCCTTCAGTAGCCTCCAACTGCTCTTAAATCGAACGCTGCTGGCACCCGCCCACCCGACTAGAATCACTACTCTCGACGGGTCTGACCTAGAGTATGTGGACAACTACAAATACCTAGGTGTCTGGTTAGACTGTAAACTCTCCTTCCAGACTCACATTAAGAATCTCCAATCCAAAGTTAAATCTAGAATCGGCTTCCTATTTCGCAACAAAGCCTCCTTCACTCATGCTGCCAAACATGCCCTCGTAAAACTGACTATCCTACCGATCCTTGACTTCGGCGATGTCATTTACAAAATAGCCTCCAACACTACTCAGCAAATTGGATGTAGTCTATCACAGTGCCATACGTTTTGTCTCCAAAGCCCCATACACTACCCACCACTGTGACCTGTACGCTCTTGTTGGCTGGTCCTCACTACATGTTTGTTGTCAAACCCACTGGCTCCAGGCCATCTATAAATCACTGCTAGGCAAATCCCCGCCTTATCTTAGCTCATTGGTCACCATAGCAGCACCCACCCGTAGTCTGCGCTCCAGCAGGTATATCTCACTGGTCATCCCCAAAGCCAACACCTCCTTTGGCCGCCATTCCTTCCAGTTCTCTGCTGCCAATGACTGGAACGAACTGCAAAAATCTCTGAAGCTGGAGACTCTCATCTCCCTCACTAACTTTAAGCATCAGTTGTCAGAGCACCTTACCGATCACTGCACCTGTACACAGCCCATCTGAAAGTAGCCCACCCAACTACCTCATCCCTATATTGTTATTTATTTTGCTCTTTTGCACCCCAGTATCTCTATTTGCACATAATCTCTTGCACATCTAGCATTCCAGTGTTAATACTAATTGTAATTATTTTGCACTATAGCCTATTTATTGCCATACCTCCATAACTTGCTACATTTGCACATACTGTATATATATTATCTGTTGTATTTTTTGACTTAATGTATTTTCACCCCATATGTAACTGTGTTGTTGTTTTTATTGCACTGCTTTGCTTTATCTTGGCCAGGTCGCAGTTGTAAATGAGAACTTGTTCTCAACTGGCTTACCTGGTTAAATAAAGGTGAAATGAAAATTAAATTTAAAAAACGTTTTTGCGTAATAAGTGTTTTGTGAATCTGGGCCCAAGTCAACCACACTGAAGATTGTCAGTAGCTATTAAAGGCAATGTGGACACAGCATTCAGAAGGTCATGGACATTCTTCTATTGAAAGTTACTTTGGGACAAGAGTCATCCAGCTCTCATCTGCAGAGCATAGTAGAGACTGCATTGTTGTAAAGAATAATTCCTTTCTCCGATTGTTTGACTCACCCCACATTACCTCATGCAGCTGTAGCCAGGGACTTGAGGGTGTGGAGATCACAGATATATGTTGTCTAGTTACCCTGAAGCAGAGCAGCAACAATATGGCATGTAGGGTTAAATCATTTGCTATGCTGATGGAAGTCTATTTTGCTTATCTCACACATCCTGTGGTCACTACAACATTTTGGCAAAAACCATAGAGGTAAATGGCTGATTTCGAGCAATAGGACTCTAATAACGTGATAGGTAGCCTAGTTAACGGTGTTAAACAATACCAGACAATCCTACTGAGGAACACCATATTAAACACAAATCAATAGAAACTGATTGCGGACAGGGAAAGAGATGAAATTGAACAGGAAAATCCATTAACTCGCAGTTCAGTAAGCTCCTGTCATTAATTGAGTAAAACAGCCGCTGGATTAAAAGGTATTGACAACATAAACATGCTATCGAACAAAAAAGGATTTAGCAATTTATGATGCAATCACTTTAATTATCTGAGGAGCGGTGTCCTGGCAAAAACTAGGGCCGGGACGATACCAATATCACGATACTCGTTAGAATCGTGGCAAGGAAACAAAACACGAAGCGGCTTTAACTTCTTTATGAAAACAGCCCTAATATTGGAAACAAACATCATTATGTTGTCATCCAGAGTCACATTTATTTGTTTTCCAAGCTATAGCACACAATAATTTACATACAGCAGGACCAAAGAGTATCGTCCGGTTTGTGTTTTCATTTTTGCCATGGAAAAAAATATTGTGACACTGGTATCGTCACAGCCCTGGCAAAAAAAACGAAATAACAATTTTAATTTAAAGGTGTTAGTACACGCGTCTCCAAAACGAGGTCCGGTAAGGACTATTTAATTGAAGAGCGGAGCGTTCTGTTCACTTCAAACTCAGCGCACACGTTTATTGACTTGACCTTTTTATTCATTATTGGGAACAGTGGAATTTGGTTTGATCCAGCCTCTTGACACAAGGCAAACTAATGAAGACCTTGTGAAAAGCCAATCGATTTTCTTCCCTCCTCCCCTCGATACGGAAGCGGTTAGGCCGAGCCATCC
The DNA here is from genome assembly GCF_964263955.1 of Coregonus lavaretus. Lineage (NCBI taxonomy): Eukaryota > Metazoa > Chordata > Actinopteri > Salmoniformes > Salmonidae > Coregonus > Coregonus lavaretus. The sequence continues at coordinate 23,870,219 of NC_140018.1, forward strand.
ATCATTTGTTTAACAGGCTGTAAATCATGATTAAAGAGCAGAGGCCCAACATTATTCAAATCTGTTGGCCTGTACGAGTGGTTTGTTGAATGAATAGACACAGCACTGCACTGTCTGTGAAGGTGATCCAATCTGCACTGTTGGCATACAGATCTGATACAAAGTCTATATAGACTTGGTCACATGGGCAACTCCTTTCACCACGCGTTATCACGTCAAATTTCTCAGCCACTGCGACTGGTCGCCATGCCATGTCAATCTTTAGACCTGTGTAAGGTACAGAGGTCAACCTGGAACAGCTCTTAGGGACCATTAATCAACTGGTTCTAGGGCTTGTTTATTGAACAATCAGTGCCTCAGTCAGGGGAGGGGCAAGTAATCAATTGGGTCCATGGTCTACAACACATAGGTGTCAGCATTAATTTGCCTGCTTGATGACCTCACTACGCATTATGACACCCAAATAGGGGGGTTAATGCATGGATGTTTAGGTTCCAGAATTGTACCTTAGCACCGGCAGTATCTATGGAGATTGGAGAGTGAGCCAACATCCTTGTCCATCAGAAGAGCCACAGTACCATGGATCTTCCTTAACCCCATACACAGTAAAGAGTTTCCAGTTGTATCCATTAGTGTGCAGTAGCTTTTCCTACACTGCAGAACAGAGTACTCACCTCTCCTCTTGGCTGCTTGTTTACTAAGCCAGTCTTTGAGATTCTATCCACAAGGTATTTTGGTTCTCCTCTGTCAATGTGGGTGCGCAGCCAGACCCCTGCTGTATACCTCTCTCCACTCTTTTATAGCAGGAATAAAAATGAATTGTGCATTCTGAGAATAAAAAGGTAGCAGGGCGGTGATGAAAAAGAAAAAGGATAGGCGCCTGCAGATGCTTTAGGGCTTCAATTATTGCCTCTATGGTGCCACAGGTCAACAGGGGCGCTTTGGCTCAGGCCTGGTCCGGGTCAGCCCAGTCCAGCTGAGTCTGAATGAGGCCGGGGCTTGACTCTGGGCAGGGCTGTGTTCCGACACGAGAAGGTGAGACTGTATGGGGGCAGGAATGAAGAGCTTTTACAGATAAAGCAGGCGCCCAGAGGCCCAGAGGGTTACAGCCTGGCTGAGAGAAAAACTCACCGCTGCCTTGCGCTTTCTCTCCTTTACCTCTTCTCTCCCATGTCTTATTTACGAGTGGAAAAATAAGAAGACGCTGGCTGAATTATTTAGCGTGTGTACTCGGCTTTCCTTTCCCAGTAAATTAATGTGGTGCACTGCGTACACTGACAAAACCAACCTGGGCAGGGTCTATAAAGTTCCATGAAAACACAAACGACACAAAGCAAAACACACAATTCGATCTCAGAAACAAAAGAGGTGATACTGCTGCTGCATTTGGACAAGGTGGGCCCGCTCTGTCAATATAACAATTTTGTTGTCCACTTGACTTTACAAAGAGCATCAATCCAAACCCCTAACAACATTCTCAGCTGTAAATTGTGTTGTATGCATCAGGCCCAAAGCAACACAAAAATCAATACTAAATGGCCCCGAGGCAGAACTGCACGTTACTTGGCATATTGCATTTATGACATCATTTCACAAAATGGGACGTCACAAAATGAGACAGCCATTATGAAAATATGCCTGGTTACTTAAATCCCCAAAGATCAAAAATGTGTCTGGAAGAGGCAAAACGATGCCATGTAGAGCTGTGAAGTTGTCATTCACCATGCCGGTGTTAAAACAAGGTCAGGTACGTGACAAGCTTAACAATAAACAGTGTTTAATGGTAGTGATGACATGGTGGCAGACAGAGGGGTTTGAGCTACCAGGGTAAGCTGCTCCAGGCACTTGTACTCTGCCTCTGCTGCAGTCTGTATTTAGCAGTATAGAGGATAGCTGACACAGGGAAAAACCCAGCTTGTGGCCAAAAGCAGAGGATTGACGGCTCCTGCTCCACCACATTGGGCATAGTCCATCATCATAATAGGAATCAGGGCAGTGGTGGACGGGGCAGAGGAGAGTCTGCTGCTCTGCTGGGCCATTAGGCTGGGGATGGAGGGAATAATCCGTTAACCATAGGTCGTTATTGAAATGCATTTCCTAATTAAAGGGCAATTCTGCCACTTTTCAACCTAATATTCATTAACGCCAGCATCATACCAGTGTCTACATATGTGAAAACGGCAAGATCCTATGATCTGTGGTTAAAAAATAATAATAATAAAAAAATAGCTTCTCTGTGATCACAGGGTAGGATTTAAAGTAAGAAAAACCTGCAATGACTTTCTAGCCAGAGGGAAGGTATTTTCTTGCTCCCCACATCACGTCTAATCTCATAGTGTTTGAAAATCACTGTTTTTAAAATGTTGTAACTTTTGATGATGTCATCGGGTAGAACTTTTTACCTTATATATATATATATATATATATATTGTTCTACAAATGTACACTACCAGTCAAAGGTTTGGACACACCTACTCATTCAAGGGTTTTTCTTTATTTTTACATTGTAGAATAATAGTGAAGACATCAAAACTATGAAATAACATATGGAATCATGTAGTAACAAAAACGTGTTCTATTTTATATTTGAGATTCTTCAAATAGCCACCCTTTGCCTTGATGACAGCTTTGCACACTCTTGGCATTCTCTCAACCAACTTCATGAGGTAGTCACCTGGAATGCATTTCAATTAACAGGTGTGCCTTCTTAAAAGTTAATTTGTGGAATTCCTTTCCTTCTTAATGCGTTTGAGCCAATCAGTTGTGTTGTGACAAGGTAGGAGGAGGGTTATACAGAAGATAGCCCTATTTGGTAAAAGACCAAGTCCATATTATGGCAAGAACAGCTCAAATAAGCAAAGAGAAACGACAGTCAATCATTACTTTAAGGTCAGTCAATAAGGAACATTTTAAGAACTTTGAAAGTTTCTTCAAGGGCAGTCGCAAAAACCATCAAGCGCTATGATGAAACTGGCTCTCATGAGGACCGCCACAGGAATGGAAGACCCAGAGTTACCGCTGCTTTAGAGGATAAGTTCATTTGAGTTATCAGCCTCAAATTGCAGCCCAAATAAATGCTTCACAGAGTTCAAGTAACAAGACACATCTCAACATCAACTGTTCAGAGGGGATTGTGTGAATCAAGCCTTCATGGTCGAATTGCTGCAAAGAAACCACTACTAAAGGACACCAATAAGAAGAGACCTGCTTGGGCCAAGAAACACGAGCAATGGACATTAGACCGGTAGAAATGTGTCCTTTGGTCTGGAGTCCAAATTTGAGATTTTTGGATCCAACCGCTGTGTCTTTGTGAGACGCTGTGTGGGTGAACGGATGATCTCCGCATGTGTAGTTCCCACCGTAAAGCATGGAGGAGGAGGTGTTGTGGTGTGGGGGTGCTTTGCTGGTGACACTGTCTGTGATTAATTTAGAATTCAAGGCACACTTAACCATCATGGCTACCACAACATTCTGCAGTGATACGCCATCCCATCTGGTTTGGGCTTATAATAACTATAATTTGTTTTTCAACAGGACAATGACCCAACACACCTGCAGGCTGTGTAAGGGCTATTTGACAAAGAAGGAGAGTGATGGAGTGCTGCATCAGATGACCTGGCCTGCACAATCCCCCGACCTCAACCCAATTGAGATGGTTTGGGATGAGTCGGACGGCAGAATGAAGGAAAAGCAGCCAACAAGTGCTCAGCATATGTGGGAACTCCTTCACAACTGTTGGAAAAGCATTCCAGGTGAAGCTGGTTGAGAGAATGCCAAGAGTGTGCAAAGATGTCATCAAGGCAAAGGGTGGCTATTTGAAGAATCTCAAATATAAAATATATTTTGATTTGTTTAACACTTTTATGGTTACTACATGATTTCATATGTGTTATTTAATAGTTTTGATGTCTTCACTATTATTCTACAATGTAAACAATAGTAAAAATAAAGAAAACCCCTTGAATTAGTAGGTGTGTCCAGACTTTTGACTGGTACTGTAGACACTGGTATTGTGCTGGCGATAATGAAAATGAGGTTGAAAAGTGGTGGAATTGACACCGAAGTGGCAAAACGCATCTCTGCGTGCCTGGCATCTCTGCGTGCCTCAGCTTGGATGTCGGCCCACCACCTCAAGCTCAACCTCGACAAAACGAAGCTGCTCTTCCTCCCGGGAAAGGCCTGCCCGCTCCAAGACCTCTCCATCACGGTTGACAACTCCACAGTGCCCCCTACCTGAGTGCAATGTACCTTGGCGTGACCCTGGACAACACCCTGTCGTTCTCTGTAAACATCAAAGCAGTGACTCGCTCCTGCAGGTTCATGCTCTACAACATCCATCCGTATCCATTGTGCGTCTATTACCAGAATGCTAACAAAATTAGCACAAGAAATAGCGAATTTCCATGGAGGCTTCTAGCTAAATATGCTAAGGGGCGCAAGGGAAAATAAATGAATTGCAAAGACAGGCAATCTAGCTCATAAAGTTATCAGGGCCTAAAATGAACACCTGCCTCCCGCCAAATGCGAGTACATTTTGGCATTGGCGGGTAAGAATGTCTAATTCACCAGCCACTTTGGATGGTGGTCACAATCAGGGCTCTACAGTGCGAGCATTTCATAAATAGTCAAGTCAAGTATAGGCACAAGTGCAAGTTGAGATTTATAGCAAAATAAATGCTGCAGTAGCTGTTTTCAAAGTATTTCTGCCGCTTTGTTTCATATCTGATAATGCATAAAGAAATCTGAATCCTGAAGTTATAGCTATCTGACCTCGCGCAGCAACACTGCCAGTATGGGGGTCTGTGAGCACTGAGTGAAGTGCTGAAAGACTCATTTTTAGAAGCAATGCGCACAGGCATAAAAGTTTAATCGAAAGTCTACTAAAGTGAGACTTTGTCCTCGTGTTTCTTGGCTATTTACATTGTTTTTTCCACAAGCTAGGATTATTTTCAATGTTTGAGTTTGCTTCCACTGCTAGCAAAAAGAGACATTGTCGGCCTCTACTAGCGAGATTCTAAAAAGGCACACATGATGACTGGAGTTGCCCTGTTACCAAGGTAACCTTAAAGGGGCAGATAAATATCAGATAAAAAAGAAATTGGTTAAAAGACTCAGGTCACAGAGTATTAAATAAAGCAATATATACCACATCACTTCTCACTAGTAATACATTTCTTGTTTTAAAAACATTACTAAGCATGCTCATCATTTTGTATTTAATTTTTTGGTGTAATTATGATGAGAAACATATTTTGGCAGGTAAACAAATCGGAGTGGGTGGTATGCCACAGTGGCTGGTATACAATTTTTTTTAAGTTTTAGGCCCTGAAAGTTATACATATATAGAGAAGAGTAATTTTGGGTGAGTTTGGACATTTACAAGCAGATGTGAACGAGAGACATTATGCAAATGAACAAAGTTGACGTATGCTTGTTTGAAGGAAGAACAGTACTGGCTTTCCAGCAGCATGCCTGCTCTGCTCAGAGAAAGGGAGGAGAAAAAAACACAAGGAAATCAAGATAGCAGTGGCAGCTGTACAAATAACTAATCCAAAGGGCTTTGACTTCTCAAACACGGCAGAAAGCTAACGCAATATGATGCCCGGTAACCTTATTAATTCAGCCACTTACTTAGATAGCAAGTTAAACTTAGGGGTCGTGTTAATGCAGAATTGTACGTATTTCACGCAGGAAAAAAAGATAAAACACAAAATAAATATCTTGCTGCGTTTTGTAAACGCAGATCTAAAATGCTTCTTATTGTAATTTCTGTTCGGCATCAGACAAATTTTGTGCTTCATTTGCACTTCTAAACTCAGATACTTTTATCGGTGTAGCCAGCCTATTTTTCTCAGTAAAATGCAAGATTAACATCAAGCAAAACATTAGGCTACATTCTTTCTATGATAGGCCTAAACATTAGAAATATGATGGCCATGCATCGTTTTTGCAAAAAATACCTTGCTTTTTCATTGTAAGCTCATTTACTTGTGTGGCTGCCAGCCAAATAGCGTTGCACTTCTGTTGTCATCTGATGAAAATGAAGCTATTTTCTGTGAAGGAAAACTATGAAGGAAAACTCACCTGCTCCCGCTTTCTCCTGTTGTGCTATTTACAAACAAAAACGTGACTGGCTCAACTATTCTGGGGAACTAATTAAGCTTCATAATGTAAAGCAATGTGACAGGTGAGGGTATTGTATGGGGTATTGTGTGTAGGCCAGTGACAATCAATCTCAATGTAATCTATTTAAAATTCAGGCTGTAACACAACAAAATGTGGAAAAAGGTCAAGGGGTGTGAATACTTTCTGAAGACACTGTAAATACTTTGTTGAGGGAAAATGTACATAATACGATTGATGTGTTGTTGTCTCACCTAGCTATCTTAAGATGAATGCACTAATTGTAAGTCGCTCTGGATTAGAGCGTCTACTAAATGACTAAAATGTAACGTAAAAATGAATTGCCCTTCAAGTGCTGCAAATTTTATGGTGAGTGGGATGGTGTCTAAAAAGAAAAGTTCAGCCATCTATAATGAATGAGTGGTGCTGCTAGAGAAGGGTGCACTTTTTCAGCCGGTCTGTCTGGAGGCAATCCCCCCTCTTCATGCAGACATACAGCAGTCAGTCAGTCTTGGCCTGCCCTCATGCATGCATGGGAAGTGTGATACAGGTAACTGCCTAAATAAATGAAACACTTGCGTAAATGAGGAATACAACGTATAGTGAAAGCAGGTGCTTCCACACAGGTGTGGTTCCTGAGTTAATGAAGCAATTAACATCCCATCATGTATAAAAATGTCCAGTTGCCCATTATTTTGTCTACCACGGCTGGAAGAAGAGATCTCAGTGACTTTGAAAGAGGGGTCTCAAAGTAGCATAGGGGTTTTAAAGGGTGTGTGTGTGTGTGTGTGTGTCAGTCACCAGATCAACCCAATTGAACACTTATGGGAGATTCTAGAGCGTCTGAGGCAGCATTTTCCACCACGATTAACAAAACACCAAATTATGGAATTTATTGTGGAAGAATGGTGTCGCATCCCTGGAATAACCTGCGGGTCTTGTACTCCATCAATCTTTTCAGTAATGCAATAACTTTTTGTGAAACATAAAACATAGAACGCAGATTGAAAACAAATGATCTGTGTGATTGAGAATCTGAGTACCAGTCTGCCAGCTACAACAATGAACACTAGAGGGGTTGAATTAAGAGGATTGTTGTCCTATGCAATTTAATGCCTTAATAATGAAATATAAAGCAATTTCTTATAGTCTAGAGTCATCTAAAGCAGACTTTAAACAGACATGATTCTGTTGATGAATTGTAGTGATGCAAAGACAATCTCACAGAATCCTAATCACACAGGTAGGCAGGAAGGCAGCTGTATGTGGAAGGAAGGAGGCAGAACAGGACGGGACACTAGAAGATTCATTGGAGCTGAATCCCATCACTGATCCTTAGTCCTGCCTCTCTAGGTGTGGAGGAAACAGAGTGGAGCCCTCCTCTGAGGGGGAAATTAGAAAAGTCATTAATACTAACTGGTCATTGGGCCCATAAATTATGGTTCACTTGAAGCAATATGAGGAAATCTATCTCCCGGCACAGTATACATTACATTAAAGGGAATGGTAATAAAGCAAGTGTTATGCTCTTCGGACTACCAATGACCTAGAATAGAAGGTTTATATTGGCTCTAACACCAACTAAACATCACAGCACTCAAGTGGAGCCAATGGTATCACTCAATAAGGCCTATAGCAGGGAAGAAATTAAGCCGTGCCTGATATCCCTCCTGCATAAACTTCCGCCGTACATTTATTGTTAATTTACAGAAGTACAAGATACCAGACCAGGTCTCAGGGATGGCTAACTCTGGTGATCCCTTCGATCTCCACTGAGTTAGGTAAATCTGCTTTCTGTTGTTTTTTTGCACCTTGCTTGTGGAATAATCACCAAGGCTCTGTAAAATTGTATAAATTGGTTCCCCTCGGGCAATCCAAAAGGCTGATTGAGGGCCTTTTTCCTGAAAAATTGGTTTGTTTTCTATGGTTGTGATTTGCTTTCTGTGTATTGATGTGAATATTGATGTGTATAGTGTAGGCCTATGTTGTTGTGTATTGATGTGTATACAGGGCTCATCTGTAAAAGAGACACTGGTCTCAGCATGACTCCCTGTCAAAAAATGTTAAATAAAATATCAAGACTGCATCTGTATAAATCAAAATTATTTTCAAAAGGGCACCGAGTCAATGTCACAGAAGGTCTTTATTGACATTCAGTAAATAAAAGCTACTGTACAAAGAACCTTTAACTCCAGAAATGTGCTAGCTAGGAGACATCAATTTCCCTTTCACACAGCAATTAAGACTGAAGGTCAGGATGCCTCACACGGAGCCCATTCAAAGGCAGGGCCCCACAGAAAGTGGTCGCCAACACTTCCCCACTGGGACTGTTTGTCTCTCCCTTGGTGCTGATCAATTGGATTAGGTCTCTGTTCTGCTTTACAGGCCAGAGTCATCATTAGTGTCAGTCAGGTGGTGGGGGCTGGTGGCTTGGAGCTTCCCCTGGGCTGGAGCTCTGGGGCTCGGAGGCGTAGCAGCACAGAGTTTCTAAATCCAGAGGAACAACATCGCGAGACTTCTGGGAACGCTTGCGAAACAGGCCAAGCAGACCAGGCTGGGGTTTGGGGTTTGAGAAGTCAATGAGAAAATTCTTCATTAGTTGTTAAATTTCTCGAAATCTAAAAGGCACAACCTAGATTTGAGCCAATGTCTTAAGTAGTTGTGATCAGGGATTTCTATTGGAGAAGCAGTTTCTGCCTGTCTTCATACTGTACTGTCTTTGGTAGTAGTGTGTTAAAGCTCTGGGCCTCAGAGGCGTAGTAGTGTGTAGTGAAGCCTCAGTGGCCCACCAGTCCTGACCTCCTTATCAATCAGTCCTTCAACCACTCAGTTCTCAGTTGCATGGGATCACTGGGCTACTGGACTGGTGGTCAGCTTGAGGAAAGAGCAACAGGGCCTCCTAAGGCCTGTGTGCACGCAAACACACGCACGCGCAAAGACACATAGAGAGGGAGATGTGTGCACACAGTATATGATTACCCTGAGTGACGCAGTCTCCTGCTCATAATCCTGACTTCAGAGTACATGCAGTGCCTGTGGGCCCCATAAAACCTAAAAAGAATCATAGCTGCCAATACTGGCTTTTGACTCTATCCTAGCTCTAGGAAGGCTTGTTCCTGGGGCTAAGATATAGGATGACAAGAAGATGATCAGGTAGCCTAACTTTAAAATATTATGAAACAAAATAACTACAACCTTATAGCCTAGCCTTCGTATATTGACTAGTCAGAGGACATAGTCTACATTCTTCTATAGCTTACATTTACCTAAAATGACACTAGCATACCACTGCGATACTCAAAGGTAATGGCCACCTACATAGTATCCTCCTGTGAAGAGGTTTCAGGCTCCACCAGTGTACAACAGACTTTATCTACAGGCATAAACAGCACTGTGGCCCCCTGTGAGACGCAACGGGATTGGCTGGCTGAAAGGGACCATTATTAAAGCCATTACACAATTAGACTGAGCACCTGGGGGGCCTCCACGTCGGTAATTCTATAGCCGTCTACAGATAATGGAGGGTAATACAGATCAGTTTCAACCGCATCTTCCTGGCATCCTTTGTAAGAGGTAAATGAACAAAAGAACGGCTAGGAGTACAGAATCTAACAATAACTTACAATTATATACAGTGAGGCCAGGTAGTTTTGGATTAAAAAGCTGTTGACAGTATACAACCTAGTGGGGAAGTTATGAAAGTAAAAGTGAGGAAGAGAGGCTACTGGGCTTATCAGAATGTTCCAGAGGTAGGTCAGGAAGGGGAATGCGATTTCGCTAACTGTCGTGTCGTCCATGGTGACAAAAAACAATCCACTGTTTGAGTGAGCAAAAATAATTCAACTGGATCTTAGGGGACAGTGAAACAGAGAGGATGGTGAAAGAGAGAGGACTGCCTCATCCTTCCTTTCTAGACAGCCAAGGCGACTCGAGACCTTTGACAAACCCACAGCTTCTAATCCCTGGCTGCTGAGTCAGCTGGCCCTCTCCTCTCCGCATGCAGTGGTGGTGTGGGAATGCGAAGGCTGGGGTGGGGGGGTGGGCGAAAGCCTGACAGGGTTATTAACCGATTGCCCTTCAAGATACCGAGTGAATACTGATAAACTGGTCAGCCCTACAGAGCTGCAGCCCAGGCACTAATTTGCATCTAATTTCCAAATGCTTACTAGCCCCAACCCATGTTGACCTGCCCAGTAGACTGAGGAAACCTCAGGCAGCACACACACAGGAAGAGGGTGACATGAGAATCAGCAATAAGAGGATGCTGTGTGTGATGCTGTGAACTGTGCTGTAATTATCCCACAGTTGCAATGGCAAAGATTAGCATAAACGATTCACCCAGTAAGGGTCTTTGTCAAAGTCAGGCTTTTGCTCCTATGGCAATGTTTTGTTTCTATCCTGTACCTGTGGAGGTTTGATGGATGGGATGTGTGTAGGCTACTATTGAACTACAGTAAAGACTGGGGATATAAACAGAGATTGCTTATCTATCTACTGTCTCTGAGATACACAGACACAGAAAGATGGCCGAGACTGTTATTGTTTTCTAATTTGTACGATAATTCACAGTGATGAAAGGGGGACAGGCAGGTGGTTGACTAACCTTGTCTAAAACAAACTAGACAAAGCATCACTGCTGGTTATTTGGTTGTGCAATGTTTTCATAGTAGGCCTAAACCAGCACATCCCTCCCCCTAACACACAGACACACACGGACTATGACTCTCATGAGGAGAAACATTATGCGTTTCTAAGCCCAATGCTGGGACCTGAGCCGAGCACTCTCACAGGCAGCTTTGCACTCATAAACATGGCAAATTTTGATTGACTGCTAAAGAATCTGCCACCACCGCAATTTCCTCTAAATCACCTTATGCCTTCTGAATAATTTGATCCCATCAAGTTGCGTATTTTGTCAGCAGAGGAGCTGTATCACAGTAAGCTGATAGTTGACATGAGGAGAAGCAAAACGAAATGCCGCCAGACTAGACAAATGACATGCAAATGACAAGTGACAAACCAGCCAAGCAAGTGGTGAGTTGAATGTATTTTAGATTCATAACTAAACACCCATTAACCCTTGAGGTGTTCCTGCTATTCTTAGTGGTTAAGTCACGCTCACTCAAATGTGACCCGTTTCAGGAAGCTAGGCATATGTCACTACTTCACAGAAGAGGCATTTTAACTAAAAAATATCAAAATTTGTGTTTTGGCAGAAATGCCTTCTGTAACAGGTGAACTTTCATGTGCCTTAGTAACAAACTTGTATCCCATCTGTAAATACAAATACATTTGTTAAATGACGAGCCTAGTTGGTTTAGCAGCAGAAAAATACAGGAATCTTCCTGTTAGCCATGATTGGCTGAGATAATGGATGGGCTGGACATGCCGAGAGATGAGTTCGGATTGGTCTGCCACGTAGCATGCTTCTGTCTATAACGTGAGCTGCTCAGTATGTGTAGATAATCGTTGCTAACGCAGCTTTTTTAAAGATATAACATTAGCCATGGAGAACTGCAAAAGTGTTACTACTGCTCTCAACAACATTGCTGCCCTGAAGCTATCGACAAAGATCAGTGGGAAAACGTTGTGATGGACTACTTTCTGCACATGGTCAGTGACTTGACACAATGCGGGCCAAACATGCTGTACAAACAAAACGTAGTTAAAAGGGGTTTAGTCTGCTGTGAAGCATTCATCCATGTATACGGGTATGAGTCTAGTTACATTTTCAGATATTATATGTTTCTAATTTTGTCAGAAAGTTGTGTTCATTGTAAGTTCAAGCGTCCCTTTAGCTAGCTAGCGAGCGTTAGCTTGCTGGCTCGCTAGCTAATGTTACGTGTATGATCTGTGTAGTAGCTAATATTATTTACACCTCAGAAAGCCATTTGCATTGCTAGTTATAGCCTAATGTTAGCTAGCTAGTTAACATTGAACCTAGTTGGTTAGCTTTAGCTACCTGCAGATTCATACTACAGCATTTAATGCATGGTGGCTAGCTATGACAATCAGTTTGTATTGCTAGTAGTATGTGTTGGGATTATGGTTAATTGTTTAGCTAGCTAGCTACATGTCTAAACAAAAGGCTCCACTTCGCCAGATTATTACATGACCCAGGTGTATACAGAGAAATACAGCTTCACTCTATCCAATCAGAGCAGCAGGATCAACGTACAGCCCGCCCTTCTCTTTACAGACAGGCAAACTAGCCAGTTGAGTTATTTAGACCACGCACATGACTAACGCAAAGACAGTACAGTACGGTTTAGAAACTCTGACTGACACATGAGAAACATGCTTGCTGGCACCCGAAAATTACAGATAATTACAAAAAATACTCTGCTCATAATCGTATCCAGAAAATGTCCCATATCCGTTACAATACTCGTTTTGTTTGACTACTCGGCACACCCCTAGTGTCTGGGTAAGCATCATCTAATAATTATGAAATATTTGTCTCTGTACACTTTCTATTTTTGATATTGCTACTACATTTACATTTACATTTACGTCATTTAGCAGACGCTCTTATCCAGAGCGACTTACAAACTACACATGTAACCATTTCACTGTACCGTTTACACCTTCTGTATTCTGTGCATGTGACAACTAAACTTTGATTTTATTTGATATAGTGTGTGTTTACCAGAGACGGTAATGTGAAGAATAACATGACCTGCACCAAAGTCAGATTAGGATATAGGCCAAGGACTAGATAAAGTGTATTTTTACCTGGAGTTTTCCCTTATTGTAGGCTACTACTTTCACTACTTTTAGTCTTGAAATCTTTGGTTGTTTACTACACTACTCACTCTGTTTAGCACATGGCCTCACACGTGAATCCTTAAAGAGATGGGTGGGGCTAAGGCTTAAGAGGGTGTGAATGATGCTGAATAGGTGTAGACAAAGAAGAGCTCTCCAGTAGCTGTACCAAAACATTCAAGGGCCATTTTCTCAAAAGTGGGATTACAGGTTTATCAACTTTCAAAGCAGAATTACTTTCCCATTGTTCCTCAACTGCAGTGTATGATATACCATTTTGTAGCTGAGTCTCTACTTTTATCCAATGTAAAAAGCACTATTTCAAAGTTTGCTACATAAGACCGAATTGAGGCGGTCGGTCACATATTAAAAACTGCAAACATTTCTCTCCACCCTATGGCAAAATGTGTAGAATTGCAGGAAATTAACTAAAACTTCATTATTATTTTTCCACTGTCAACAAAACTTCGCTGAGGGCCCCCAAAAGGCCTGCATGTGTGTGTATGGATGTAAGTATGCAGACCCATGAGCCACTGCAGCCCCTCAATGAGTTCAGATATTTTGTGGCCCCCACCCCATCAAAGTTGCCCATCTCTGGTCTACAGGATGTACTCTCAATCTGGTGAGAATGAAGAGTATGTGATTGAGTGTATGTAAATACAGGACAGATTTCTACAGAAGCTAGATCTGGATACAAAGTAAGTTAATTAGTTCAAAGTTCAATAGTGTGTCGTATAGGCCTAACTGTAGTACAGTGTGTCATGTACGAGGCACTTGCCGATTAGGCTACACAGTACAGCAAACACCGTATTGGAAGCGAAACTAATCACACAAACCTAAAGCAGCCATACTCATTATAGTAGATACAAATAAAATAAAAAGATCACTCACCTCTTTAATTTTTTCTCGTCTCTCCTTGGTTTCCGGATCGGAGGGCTCGTGCCCTGTTGCTCCGGGTGGCTGGACATATTCAATGACTGGTAGGTTATTGTCATCTTTCCCACCTTTAACGAGATCTTCCTTCAAAACTTTGTCCTTCTCGTTCTGTATATCTTGCTTTATCTCGTCCGGTCGTTTCTGGAGAGTGTCTTTGGCTTCAACCAAAGCCTTTTCGTGGTCCTTTCTAATCTTGGCTAATATCTTCTCGTCGGTCCCAACTGCGATATTTGAATCACTATCCGTACCTTTTCGAGTGTTGGTTTCTACCGCGGACGAGTGGAAGAAAACTCCGCTGAGCAGCTTCGACGAATCCGGCAGGAAAAAAATAGCACCGAAACAAAGCGTAATAAAAGCGCTAAAAACTAAAAGCAAAATGAATTTCTCTGTCAGTCTGAAGGACGTCGGGCTGGCAGACTTCCTACTCGGGGTAGCTGTGAAAGGCAATAGAGTTGCTATTGGCATTTTCCTTGTCGTTCAAGAAACTAGAAGAAATGAATTCAATTCTAAAATCGGCTTACGTCGCGCACAGTCTTAGCTTCCGTACAACAATATTAGCTATCCATTTCCCATATGTATATCAGATAAATCAATAATTTAGTCTTCTGTAAAAGTTACTATTGAGCAGCGCCCTGCTGTTTCAACTGCCCATACTGAAACACATCTGCAAAAACTCAGAACGGAAGGAATGGCAGCTATGCGCAATTGACAGCTCTTCTTGTCCAATCGCTTTGGTCTGCGCGTACAGTTAGCATAAAACAATTGTGGGCGTGTTTTTCGGACCCGAATGACAGTAACAATCTTGTTTTGATGTCTTGTTCAAACTTAATGCTCACTCATAAATAAAACAAATGTAGAAATGAAAACGATACAAGATAATAGAAAGTGGTCATATAAAACGGCTCTAGAATAGAGGTATGTCTTCAGTCAGTCAGACACATCTCGGATGGATCTCGGATTGCCTACACAGTCAGGGTGGACATTCTTCATCGGCTCATGCGTTTGTCATGTGCCTTTGCGCGTGGCTGTATTGGACTCGTATAATTAAATAAAAAATAATAAATAAAATAACATTCAAATTGTTTTGGAATATTAGGCTACAGAATACAGAGCGAAATGCATTAGAAGCAGGATCCGTGTATGTCTAATACATGTCTTTTTTCAGTCATTGTAATAACTTTGTGCTTACAGATATTGACGTTTATTATGTCAACAGAGCGGGAGAGAGACTGAAATAAACTAAACAAATAACAGCCTGCCAACACTTGTAATGAAAAATAAACCACCTATAGATTTTTTTGCATGGCCAGAATATCAGACTGCATTTATATTGCACACTTCAGAACATGCATCCGGCTCTTGAATATCAGTATGTGTAGCATTATTGGTTTTTGAATTGTGGTGGCATTTGCGTCCCTTGCGTTTGCAACCATGAAAAACTCTTAAAATGACATAGTTACACATCATACATGTTTTTGTTTATATTAAACTGTTTATCAATGACAAAACATAATTCAAGTCATGTATACTGCAAAACTTTGTTTATGCATTGTTTGAAGTAGGCTACTTAAGGCAAACAAATTGGCTTGTCCCAGTAGTGACCCAGCAGAGTTGGAGTGACATGTTTCGGGGATTGAGAGATAACCACCCATTATTTTGAACGCTAAATTTTTTTTTTTTTAAATGCATTGGTGTAGTGGAAGTTATACGCAGGTATACGCCATATACCCACTTATTTTTCAGTGGGCATTGCGTATCCCCACTGATACCTATCAAATTAGTGTAGTGGAGGTATACAGTGCCTTGTAAAAGTATTCATCCAACTTGGCCTTATTCCTATTTTGTTGCATTACAACCTGTAATTTAAATGGATTTTTATTTGGATTTCATGTAATGGACATACACAAAATAGTCCAAATTGGTGAAGTGAAATTTTAAAAATAACTTGTTTAAAAAAATTCTAAAAAAATAAAAAATAACGGAAAAGTGGTGCGTGCATATGTATTCACCCCCTTTGCTATGAAACCCCTAAATAAGATCTGGTGCAACCAATTACCTTCAGAAGTCACATAACTAGTTAAATAAAGTCTGTGCCTGTGTGCAATCTAAGTGTCACATGATCTCAGTATATATACACCTGTTCTGAAAGGCCCCTGAGTCTGCAACACCACCAAGCAAGCGGCACCATGAAGACCAAGGAGCTCTCCAAACAGGTCAGGGACAAAGTTGTGGAGAAGTACAGATCAGGGTTGGGTTATAAAAAAATATCTGAAACTTTGTACATCCCACGGAGCACCATTAAATCCATTTTTTAAAAATGGAAAGAATATGGCACCACAACAAATCTGCCAAAAGAGGGCCGCCCACCAAAACTCACGGACCAGGCAAGGAGGGCATTAATTAGAGAGGCAACAAAGAGACCAAAGATAACCCTGAAGGAGCTGCAAAGCTCCACAGCGGAGATTGGAGTATCTGTCCATAGGACCATTTTAAGCCGTACACTCCACAGAGCTGGGCTTTACGGAAGAGTGGCCAGAAAAAAAGCCATTGCTTAAAGAAAAAAATAAGCAAAAAGGCATGTGGGAGACTCCCCAAACATATGGAAGAAGGTACTCTGGTCAGATGAGACTAAAAGCTTTTTGGCCATCAAGGAAAATGTTATGTTTGGTGCAAACCCAACACCTCTCATCACCCCGAGAACACCATCCACACAGTGAAGCATGGTGGTGGCAGCATCATGCTGTGGGGATGTTTTTCATTGGCAGGGACTGGGAAACTGGTCAGAATTGAAGGAATGATGGATGGCGCTAAATACAGGGAAATTCTTGAGGGAAACCTGTTTCATTCTTCCAGAGATTTGAGACTGGGACGGAGGTTCACCTTCCAGCAGGACAATGACCCTGAGCATACTGCTAAAGCAACTGCTGTGGTTTAAGCAACTGCTAAAGCAACTGCAAGTGGTTTAAGGGGAAACATTGAAATGTCTTGGAATGGCCTAGTCAAAGCCCAGACCTCAATCCAATTGAGAATCTGTGGTATGACTTAAAGATTGCTGTACACCAGCGGAACCCATCCAACCTGAAGGAGCTGGCGCAGTTTTGCTTTGAAGAATGGGCAAAAATCCCAGTGGCTAGATGTGCCAAGCTTATGGAGACATACCCCAAAAGACTTGCAGCTGTAATTGCTGCAAAAGGTGGCTCTACAAAGTATTGACTGGGGGGTTGAATAGTTATGCACGCTCAAGTTCAGTTTTTTTGTCTTATTTCTTGTTTGTTTCACAATAAAAAATATTTTGTATCTTCAAAGTGGTAGGCATGTTGTGTAAATCAAATGATACTAATTCCCTAAAAATCCATTTTAATTCCAGGTTGTAAGGCAACAAAATAGGAAAAATGCCAAGGGGGGTGAATACTTTCGCAAGGCACTGTAGGCTGTATCAAGTAATATGGCTGATGGAACAGATCGGAATGTTTAGCTTAAAATGTTGATAAACTATTATTTCTTCACATTTTTGGCACAATAATGCTAGGTGTCTGCACACTTGAATTAAAGGGTAACTTTTCTCAAAAATCAAAATTTCACCATACTCAGAATTTTACCAGACCTCAAAAGTGGTCTCCTGATGTGGTTTAAGCATTGTTATGGACTTCGAATATACAAATGTGTTGTTCCCCCCCCCCCCCCCCAAAAAAAGTGTTACTTTGAGAACGAAAACCTGAAAATATTTGGGAAAATCTGAAACCTGTAAATTTCTGACTCAGTTGATCTGTTTCAATAGTAGGCCTACTATTAACGTACTGCACAGTACAGCTTGGGTTGGCCTGACTGTGAAAGATCAATATGGGATTTATCATTTAGGTCATTCAAAATGTATGTCACTGTTTCTCACAGAATTTGACGCACAGGGCGCCGGTAGGAAAATAATTGACAAAATTAGAGTATACCTGTCAGTGCTGAATGTGGATGTGGTGCAGGAATCAGGCGCAGGACACAGAGGCTTCGTCCAACAGACTTTAGTAAATACACGAAAACAAACGGGCCTCAAAAAGGGCCCGGAGGCAAGTGAAATTACGCACACACTGTGAAAAACACAAAGTACCAAAAATAGCACGCACACAAGTGCGGAAACTCTCTCCAAAACAATGGAGGAAACTAGCACAGCACCTGCTGACCGGTGAACAATTACACACAACACATGACTAAAACAACGAGAACTTATAGGACACATAATTAACACTAAACGGAAACAGGTGTACCAATAAGACAAAACCAAGCAAACATCGAAAACATACAACGGTGGCAGCTAGTACTCCGGGGACGACGACCGCCGAAGCCTGCCCGAACAAGGAGGAGGAGCAGCCTCGGCCGAAACCGTGACAATACCAACTTCTCCATGCACCACTACACCACTGAACAAAAGTATTTAATATATTGTATAGATCAATAAAAATATATATACACTACCGTTCAAAAGTTTTGGGTCACTTAAAAATGTCCCTTGTTTTCGATAGAAAAGCAATTTTTTTTGTCCATTAAAAGAACATCAAATTGATCAGAAATACAGTGTAGACATTGTTCATGTTTTAAATGGCTATTGTAGCTGGAAACGGCTGTTTTTTTAATGGAATATCTACATAGGCGTACAGAGGCCCATTATCAGCAACCATCAGTCCTATGTTCCAATGGCACGATGTGTTTGCTAATCCAAGTTCATCATTTTAAAAGGCTAATTGATCATTAGAAAATCATTTTGCAATTATGTTAGCACGGCTGAAAATTGATTAAAGAAGCAATAAAACTGGCCTTCTTGAGACTAGTTGAGTATCTGAAGCATCAGCAATTGTGGGTTCGATTACAGGCTCAAAATGGCCAGAAAAAAAGATATTTCTTCTGAAACTCGTCAGTCTATTCTTGTTCTGAGAAATGAAGGCTATTCTATGTGAGAAATTGCCAAGAAACTGAAGATCTCGTACAACGCTGTGTACTACTCCCTTCACAGAACAGCGCAAACAGGCTCTAACCAGAATAGAAAGAGGAGTGGGATGCCATCGCAATTCAAGAACAATCCTTTTGTGTGCCTTCAGAAAGCATATATACTTCTTGAATTATTCCACATTTTGTTGTGTTACAGCCTAAATTTAAAGTGGATTAAATAAAATAAAAATCTCAACCATCTACACATAATGCCCCATAATGACAAAGTGAAAACATGTTTTTAGAGTTAATACATGTATAGTATATACAGTGAGGGAAAAAAGTATTTGATCCCCTGCTGATTTTGTACGTTTGCCCACTGACAAAGACATGATCAGTCTATAATTTTAATGGTAGGTTTATTTGAACAGTGAGAGACAGAATAACAACAACAAAATCCAGAAAAACGCATGTCAAAAATGTTATAAATTGATTTGCATTTTAATGAGGGAAATAAGTATTTGACCCCCTCTCAATCAGAAAGATTTCTGGCTCCCAGGTGTCTTTTATACAGGTAACGAGCTGAGATTAGGAGCACACTCTTAAAGGGAGTGCTCATAATATCAGCTTGTTACCTGCTTAAAAGACACCTGTCCACAGAAGCAATCAATCAATCAGATTCCAAACTCTCCACCATGGCCAAGACCAAAGAGCTCTCCAAGGATGTCAGGGACAAGATTGTAGACCTACACAAGGCTGGAATGGGCTACAAGACCATCGCCAAGCAGCTTGGTGAGAAGGTGACAACAGTTGGAAATGGAAGAAATACAAAATAACTGTCAATCTCCCTCGGCCTGGGGCTCCATGCAAGATCTCACCTCGTGGAGTTACAATGATCATGAGAATGGTGAGGAATCAGCCCAGAACTACACGGGAGGATCTTGTCCAATGATCTCAAGGCAGCTGGGACCATAGTCACCAAGAAAACAATTGGTAACACACTACGCCGTGAAGGACTGAAATCCTGCAGCGCCCGCAAGGTCCCCCTGCTCAAGAAAGCACATATACAGGCCCGTCTGAAGTTTGCCAATGAACATCTGAATGATTCAGAGGAGAACTGGGCGAAAGTGTTGTGGTCAGATGAGACCAGAATCGAGCTCTTTGGCATCAACTCAACTCGCCGTGTTTGGAGGAGGAGGAATGCTGCCTATGACCCCAAGAACACCATCCCCACCGTCAAACATGGAGGTGGAAACATTATGCTTTGGGGGTGTTTTTCTGCTAAGGGGACAGGACAACTTCACTGCATCAAAGGGACGATGGACGGGGCCATGTACCGTCAAATCTTGGGTGAGAACCTCCTTCCCTCAGCCAGGGCATTGAAAATGGGTCGTGGATGGGTATTCCAGCATGACAATGACCCAAAACACACGGCCAAGGCAACAAAGGAGTGGCTCAAGAAGAAGCATATTAAGGTCCTGGAGTGGCCTAGCCAGTCTCCAGACCTTAATCCCATAGAAAATCTGTGGAGGGAGCTGAAGGTTTGAGTTGCCAAACGTCAGCCTCAAAACCTTAATGACTTGGAGAAGATCTGCAAGGAGGAGTGGGACAAAATCCTTCCTGAGATGTGTGCAAACCTGGTGGCCAACTACAAGAAATGTCTGACCTCTGTGATTGACAGCAAGGGTTTTGCCACCAAGTACTAAGTCATGTTTTGCAGAGGGGTCAAATACTTATTTCCCTCATTAAAATGCAAATCAATTTATAACATTTTTGACATGTGTTTTTCTGGATTTTTTTGTTGTTATTCTGTCTCTCACTGTTCAAATAAACCTACCATTAAAATTATAGACTGATCATGTCTTTGTCAGTGGGCAAACGTACAAAGTCAGCAGGGGATCAAATACTTTTTCCCTCACTGTACGTGTATAGTCATATACACGTTAGAATCACTTTTGGCAGCGACTACTGCTGTGAGTCTTTCTGGGTATGTCTCTAAGAGCTTTGCACACCTGGATTGTACAATATTTGCCTATTATTCTTTTCAAAATTCTTCAAGCTCTGTCAAATTGGTTGTTGATCATTGCTAGGCAACAATTTTCAAATCTTGCCATAGATTTTCAAGCAGATTGAAGTCAAAACTGTAACTCGGCCACTCAGAAATATTCACTGTCTTCTTGGTAAGCAACTCCAGTGTAGATTTGGCCTTGTGTTTTAGGTTATTGTCCTGCTGAAAGGTGAATTCATCTCCCAGTGTCTGGTGGAAAACAGACTGAATGTCACGTTCGTGGAAGGACGGGACGGACCAAGGCGCAGCGTGATATGCAAACATGTTTATTTAATGAATAAACACAACGACAAAACAATAAACCAACGACACGTGACGTCCTAAGGTACACACAACAAACCTCACACGGAACAAGATCCCACAACCCACTAGTGCCAATAGGCTGCCTAAGTATGGTTCCCAATCAGAGACAACGAGCTACAGCTGCCTCTGATTGGGAACCACACCGGCCAACATAGATCTACACATAATAGACCTACAACATAGAATATAGATAACAAAGAATATACACACCCTGACTCAACATATCAGAGTCCCCTGAGTCAGGGCGTGACACTGAACCAGGTTTTCCTCTAGGATTTTGCCTCCATTCCGATTCTTTTTTATCTTGAAAACTCCCAAGTCCTTAACGATAACAAGCATACCCATAATAACATGATGCAGCCACCACTATGCTTGAAAATATGGAGAGTTGTAGTCAGTAATGTGTTGTATTGTCTCCGACCACTACTTTGTATCCTTTTCTCTCTCGCTCTCTTCCAACACTACTCACTCTGCCCCTACACAGATGGTAATGCGCCGTCGCAACCTTCGCTCTCTCTCTCCCGCTACTCTCTCCTCTTCCATCCTATCATCTCTTCCCTCTGCTCAATCCTTCTCCCTCCAATCTCCTGATTCTGCCTCCTCAACCCTCCTCTCCTCCCTTTCTGCATCCTTTGACTCTCTATGTCCCCTATCCTCCCGGCCGGCTCGGTCCTCCGCTCCGTGGCTTGATGACTCATTGCGAGCTCACAGAACAGAGCTCCGGGCAACTGAGCAGAAATGGAAGAAAACTAGACTCCCTGCGGACCTGGCATCTTTTCACTCCCTCCTCTCTACATTTTCTTCATCTGTTTCTGCTGCTAAGGCCACTTTCTACCACTCTAAATTCCAAGCATCTGCCTCTAACCCTAGGAAGCTCTTTGCCACATTCTCCTCCCTGCTGAATCCTCCCCCCCCCCTCCTCCCTCTCTGTGGATGACTTCGTCAACCATTTTGAAAAGAAGGTTGACGACATCCGATCCTCGTTTGTTAAGTCAAATGACACTGCTGGTCTTGCTCACACTGCCCTACCCTATGCTTTGACTTCTTTCTCCCCTCTCTCTCCAGATAAAATATTGCGACTTGTGATGGCAGGCCGCCCAACAACCTGCCCGCTTGACCCTATCCCCTCCTCTCTTCTCCAGACCATCTCCGGTGACCTTCTCCCTTACCTCACCTCGCTGATCAACTCATCCTTGACCGCTGGCTATGTCCCTTCCGTCTTCAAGAGAGCGAGAGTTGCACCCCTTCTCAAAAAACCAACACTCGATCCCTCTGATGTCAACAACTACAGACCAGTATCCCTTCCTTCTTTTCTCTCCAAAACTATTGAGCGTGCCGTCTTTAGCCAACTCTCTTGCTATCTCTCTCAGAATGACCTTCTTGATCCAAACCAGTCAGGTTTCAAGACTGGTCATTCAACTGAGACTGCTCTTCTCTGTGTCACGGAGGCTCTCCGCACTGCTAAAGCTAACTCTCTCTCCTCTGCTCTTGTCCTTCTAGACCTGTCTGCTGCCTTTGATACTGTGAACCATCAGATCCTCCTCTCCACCCTCTCCGAGCTGGGCATCTCCGGCGCGGCTCACTCTTGGATTGCGTCCTACCTGACCGGTCGCTCCTACCAAGTGGCGTGGCGAGAAGCTGTCTCCGCACCACGTGCTCTCACCAATGGTGTCCCCCAGGGCTCAGTTCTAGGCCCTCTCCTATTCTCCCTATACACCAAGTCACTTGGCTCTGTCATATCCTCACATGGCCTCTCCTATCATTGCTTCGCTGACGACACACAACTAATCTTCTCCTTTCCCCCTTCTGATAACCAGGTGGCGAATCGCATCTCTGCATGTCTGGCAGACATATCAGTATGGATGACGGATCACCACCTCAAGCTGAACCTTGGCAAGACGGAGCTGCTCTTCCTCCCGGGGAAGGACTGCCTGTTCCATGATCTCGCCATCACGGTTGACAACTCCGTTGTGTCCTCCTCCCAGAGTGCGAAGAGCCTTGGCGTGACCCTGGACAACACCCTGTCGTTCTCCGCTAACATCAAGGCGGTGACCCGATCCTGTAGGTTCATGCTCTACAACATTCGGAGAGTACGACCCTGCCTTACACAGGAAGCGGCACAGGTCCTAATCCAGGCACTTGTCATCTCCCGTCTGGATTACTGCAACTCGCTGTTGGCTGGGCTCCCTGCCTGTGCCATTAAACCCCTACAACTCATCCAGAATGCCGCAGCCCGTCTGGTGTTCAACCTTCCCAAGTTCTCTCACGTCACCCTGCTCCTCCGCACACTCCACTGGCTTCCAGTTGAAGCTCGCATCTGCTACAAGACCATGGTGCTTGCCTACGGAGCTGTGAGGGGAACGGCACCTCCGTACCTTCAGGCTCTGATCAGTCCCTACACCCAAACGAGGGCATTGCGTTCATCCACCTCTGGCCTGCTGGCTCCCCTACCTCTGCGGAAGCATAGTTCCCGCTCAGCCCAGTCAAAACTGTTCGCTGCTCTGGCACCCCAATGGTGGAACAAGCTCCCTCACGACGCCAGGACAGCGGAGTGACTCACCACCTTCCGGAGACATTTGAAACCCCACCTCTTTAAGGAATACCTGGGATAGGATAAAGTAATCCTTCTACCCCCCCCTTACCCCAACCCAAACCCCAACCCCCCCAAAAAAACATTGTAAAGTGGTGATCCCACTGGCTATAAGGTGAATGAACCTATTTGTAAGTCGCTCTGGATAAGAGCGTCTGCTAAATGACGTAAATGTAAATGTAAATGTAAATGTATTGGATTTGCCCCAAACATAACACTTTGACAAAAACTGAATTGCTTTGCCACATTTTTTGCAGTATTACTTTAGTGCCTTGTTGCAAACAGGATGCATGTTTTGGAATATTTTTATTCTGTACAGGCTTCCTTCTTTTCACTCTGTCAATTAGGTTAGTATTGTTCTGCTATCACAGCCATTAAACTGTAACTGTTTTAAAGTCAACATTAGCTTCATGGGGAAATCCCTGAGTGGTTTCCTTCCTCACCGGCAATTGAGTTAGGAAGGACGCCTGTATCTTTGTAGTGACTGGGTGTGTTGATAATGTAATTAATAACTTCACCATGCTCAAAGGGATATTCAATGTCTGCTTTTTTAAATGTTTACCCATCTACCAATAGGTGCCCTTCTTTGCGAGCCATTGGAAAACCTCCCTGGTTTTTATGGTTTAATCTGTGTTTGAAATTCACTGCTCGACTGAGGGACCTTACAGATAATTGTATGTGTAAGGTAAAGAGATGAGGTAGTCATTCAAAAATCATGTTAAACACTATTATTGCAACTTATTATGTGACTTGCTAAGCACATTTTTACTCCTGAACTTATTTAGGCTTGTCATAACAAAGGGGTTGAATACTTATTGACTGAAGACATTTCAGCTTTTCTTTTTAAATTACATTTGTAAACATTTCGAAAAACATAATTACACTTTGACATTGAGGTATTGTGTGTAGGCCAGTGACAAAAAATCTCAAAATTCAGGCTGTAACACAACAAAATGTGGAAAAAGTCAAGGAGTGCCAGCAGTCCTTCACCTAATGACTCTGTTCTGTATTGATTCGTATTGGAACAAACAACAGTCCCTAGAAAAAAGTTTAGCCCTGCTTTGACATGTCTTTCACTCGCAATCAGGAGATTGCCCTAACCCCTGCTTTTGTCCCGATTGTTTGCTTATCAGTAAAGCTATACAGTACTGCTGCTACAGTATATGATGGCAAATTGACGCATTCACAAGACTATTTGTCTTTGCTGCAATTCAAAAGAAAATTGAAATGAAAATACATGTTTGCTTTGACGTTAGATGCTTGTTGCAGTAATCTGCTGACAACCAATCATCCTGGGTATTATTTTCTATTTCATTTCAATGCAATCTAACGTTCATATTTGAATATTTGGTGGAAATGTCCCACATGACACATCCAGAGAGTTTTGAGATGCAGAGTGGCTACTAGTGTTGGTCGTGTACCCATGTAAGCTTTGCACCCAATCAGATGTTAAGTAGGCCATGTCACACTGCTGTGTTATTCCTCCTTGCTCCCTCTTTAGCCATAGTCCAAATATAACCACTATTGAATCTGATTCAAACACCATTGCCGCCTTGTCCCCGAGGGGGACTAATTTGTGTGGAGCTGAAGAGAGAGAGAGAGGCTGGATGTATGCAGTGAAAAGGGTCACTAATTGGACTTGGAGTTTAAACTCCCTCACAATCCATTTTGTTACTCCCTGACAGAAATCAAACTTACTTTGAAATGTTTTAATAAGACTAATAAAACATGCTAATTCGTAGGCTTACTGGACTGTTTGCATTGCATGCATTGAGGCTCAGACAAATAATGTGCCAGCGGAGATTTTGGAGGAAGGGAGCATTCATTATAACATAACAAGCAGAGCAGAAATGATCATATCAAAGAACTCAAAGGCCTGTGAGGTCCATAATCTAATGCTACATCAGAGGCTTCCAGGCATCTTTTTCTCTGCATCAGCAAGCACTAACTGTTATCTTTGTAATTTTCCTCCAATGGACTTAACAGGGCTTCCTGTTGAGGAGAAATGGAGGCTGGAAAGTATTTTCCTGAAAGGAAGTACAGTATATAAAAACTGATAACTGGAGTAGTTACTTTTCAGAGAGTTGTTGTTTACATGAACTCTGTTTTCTAAGGTGTTTTATTCTTCCCATTTTATTATTATTATTATTACTATGGTGTTGCATGGGACATATTGTACAGACTGTGCTGTATGAGGTATGTCATATGATTATGTTCATAAAGTATGACTAGGTCTATACATTCATAAAGGAATGTATCAATATGACGATATCTTTCATACAGCCTACTCTTTATTGCATCGTGTGACACACTGACTCAGTATTCCCCGTGTATGGGTGATTCTATTAAAGTGGTGCAATTTGCAGTCCTACCCCCAAAAAACGTTTTTTAGAAAACAGTTAAGTCTCAAAACTTAGGACATTTATTTACATCATGATATGTTCTAATTCAAGCCAAGGCAATAACAAACATATTGTTCAATTAATATAGTACAAAGTCATTGTTTATACACCTGTTTCTATTGAGAGGTGTTTGAAAATGAAGCACTATTATTTAAATAGAAGTTGTTCTAAACATTGAAAGATACTGATCTAATTAGTAGTTTTGTTTATTTTTAAACATCTTTCTCAAAAAAAATGCTGTCCCACCTTTTGAAACACACACATTAAAAGACTATAGAATGAATGTGCCTTAAGCCACACCCCTACAAAATATCACCAGGTATGGGATTGCACCCCTCTCCAGCATGTCTGCAAATATTTAGGAGAACATTTGTGAGCAAATTGGTAAATCTTAATGTATTTTTAAGAAGTGTCACTACCGAACACCTAATATATCAAGAAATATGTAAAGTACGCCATTGAGGCTATCTCCATTTTAAAGTTGCATGCACCATGCTCTTCCAACTGAGCTTCAGAGGACCACCATGTGGGTAGTGGACAAGTCCACACATCAGGAAAAAGTGTAGAGATGCATAGCCAGCAGGGGAGCTCCAATAATTTCGGTTGTAACCTTCCTCACACACATTCCCCCAAATATAACAAACTATTGAAAACAGTATCTTATTAGGCTACGTGTTTAAAATGACATAGCAACTTGACTGAACTTGTTGACCCAGACTCCAATCTCTTCTTTGTTTACTATCCTGTTAGGACTGTACCAGTCCCAGAAGAATCCGTGTGTCTTTACAGACACTGATATCAGACTAGCTTCCCCATGGCTCGGATCCCTCTCATTCCCCACCCTTGCTGGAATATCAGTGGCAGCCTTTCAGTCGGGAGCGTCATGGAGGGAAGCATGCGCCACATGCCACCCACTCAACACCTGCAGCAACAACCCACCTGCCGAGCTCAGAGCTTTGCTACAGATAATTCATATCATGGGTTATACACTGTGATCATATTACATTTTCACTTCATACATCATTATGAGGGCTTGTAATGAGTGTCGCCTAGAGAAACATAGTTGAGGCGGAAATTGTTCCCATGTTAATAGGAAATTGCATACAAAGGTTTTACATGGAACAGGAAGCACAGCAGGTAAATTGAACATGTTTGGCTTGTCTTTTGATGGGTTTGAAGATGCAGTTCTGAGGTCAAAAAGTATTGTTTCCTAATTGTATGGAAATTGGAAGAGTAATGCAGTAGTAATTACTTAATTTCAGAAGGCTAGCAGGCTCAGGCCCTCATCAAAATTAAAGAGCTCTGATCACTCAAATCAATTTACTCGATCTTTACGGTAATCTAGACTTCCTAAAATTGGACAAGAAGTTCCAAGAAAGACAAAAATCACCTGACTGAATTAGAATGCAAAAGTACATTGTTATTTTGTCCTGATTATATGAACACAGAAGGACTATTTTGTGTGAGCTAAAACAAATAAAAATAATGTACTAAAATGGTAACTCTACCTTTATGAATTAGGCTACGCAAGCTAACAGCCTCAAGCAACTGGCCATGTTTACTCAAGTGGACTTTTGCCCCATCACTTTGCTTTTAGCTCGATGAATTACGCATCCAAGCTCCTCTAGCTGCAGGCTTGACCATTCATGTGGCAGAATCAAGGGCTCTGTGAGTAGGCCGCTGTGTAATTCCTCACTGATGTACATTAAATAGTAATTACCCATCGCAATACCCCATTGCCTTTATACTATGGTGTTTCAGTGGGAACTTCAAAGTTTGAGAAACTGATGTGCAAGCAAGTGTTTCTCCACAGCAACCATTCGCACAAAGGCAGTATTTCTCCATTGCAATATTGCTCAATAATGCTGACTCAGCAGGGTTTACACACCCTACCTATTTGTGTTTCTACCTATTTACTTACATTGACCTATGTACTGTATGTTGACTGGAGGTGAAATTGTGTAAGTTCATTTAATTAATACTATATTCAAACTGAACTGATCAAGAAAATCCTGTAGTGGAACTAATTTTGGCATTACGTTAGGCAGAGAGAACCAGATGTTTCCGCTGTAACATATTCTGGTATTACGGAGAAGATCATCTGAAATCCTATCAGTGCATTTTCCCCTCCTCTTCAGAGGACAGTTATTGATTAGCATAATGCATTCTGTTTCCTATGTAGAGCAGCATGTTGGAACCCTCTGGAACAGCCTTTGTAACCTAAAGGTCATGAAGCCCCAGACAAGTGTTTTGTGTTCTAATTCGGCTGGTCTGAAGTGTTTGTTATTGTAACCTTCAAGAAACCTCAGGGAGCAGAGTGAAATCATTCTATGATCGATCGCAAAATGTTGCCACTCAAAGAGCTTTTGGTTGTTTGTTTTCCTGATGATTGAAAATAGCCATAGGTACCACAACTGTGGTTGCAAAGCTACCTGTAATTTGCCAAAGTTACTGGAATTTACAGTAATTTGGGTAATTAACTGAAAATCTATGGCAATCTATGGTAACTTTGGTAATTTATACTTGAATAAAAAAAATAATATACAGTATTAATTGTTCATATCTGTGTCCATATTGTCCATGAGTTTCTATTGGATAGACCATATGATTCAAGAGAAAATAGCCTAATTAATGAAACTCTGCAACTCTTCCAACTATTTACTTTTTTTTCACAACTACCAACAATTTTACGACAAAACATTAACAATAAATACATATTGAAATAGTAAAATAAATAAGTGTGAAAAAAATATATTAAGTATATTTCATGCTGAAACTATCATATTAAACAACAATGTTATTCACTAAGTTGGTTTATATTTAAGATAATGTTTTACAGCTTTGTCATTTTAAAATAATCGAATTTTATTATTTTATATATTTATATATTTTATAACTATAGACACCTGTGATAATCTGAAGTACCCATAAAGTCCACTAATGTCATTTTATAAAATGCCCCAAAAACGTTTAAAGTTAACAAAATTCTGGTAGTTTACTGATAACATTTGAACGTTTCCAGTAATATACCCTCCCTTTGCAACCCTAACCACCCAAGTCACTGCCTTCTCAAACCCCAATCCACCCAAACCTGACCCCAACTTCCTCTCCAAACCCTAAAACTGTCACACCCTGATCTGTTTCACCTGTCTTTGTGCTTGTCTCCACCCCCCACCAGGTGTCTCCCATCTCCCCTCATTATCCCCTGTGTATTTATACCTGTGTTTTCTGTGGCCAGTCCGTCTTGTCCCACCAGCGTGTTCTAGTTTGTTTTTCTTAGTCTTCCCAGTTCTGACCGCCGTCCTGTACCTGCCTGACTCTGATTTGGATTACGACCCTTTGCCTGCCCCTTGAGCTATAATAAAATCTGAGACTCGTACTATCTGCTTCCTGCGTCTGCATCTGGGTCTTAGCCTGAGACGTGATAAAAACTAATCCTAGCCCTGTGCTCAGTCATTATTTTCCAACCTACACAAACAAGTCCTCTCCTGCACCATTTTTGACTTTGAGGACTGCATTATTGGCTCATTGGACCGGTGACACCATAGTGGCATGCTGCTGCCTTCCTGAGTGCAGCGGCTCCTGTTGTGGCTTGTGTTTATTGTCGACGACTCTCCCTTCTGTGGAGCTGTCACTTTGTTTTATCCAGGAGCCGCAGCCCCCCTTGTATCTGTGTGGCTCCTGAGACTGGTGTGATTTTTCATCATGATGCCACAAAATTAACTTCAGTGTGATGAGTAGAGCAGTGTAACGTTACTAAACACACTGCCATTTCATTCGGATAGATAGGAGAGCCAGCATGAATAACAATCAGGGCGGGTGTAAACTGGAGGGTTTATGCATACAGTGAGGCAGCCAAAGCCAGCATGAATCATGCTTAAGCTCTCATCAGAAAGGAACTGGTGAGGATGTTTTTGCAAAGGAAAGGTATTTCCATGTGTACAATATGGATCCGGGAGAATGATTTTGTTGCATTTTTATAATCAGTAGGAGAGAATGACACATTTGAAGTATTTACTACCTATAAAAGTAAATATCCTGCTTATTCAGGAGTAAAAACACAACGATAAATCTTAGCGCTGGTGGTAGCGCTATAGGTTGAGGTGGGTCAGAAATATATTTGCTATTTTCACAATGGGCACATGATTAACAAGGTGTGGGTGTGTCAAGGCTTGACTCCACACTGACCAATCAGAACGTGGTTACTTCAAGTTGTGTATTTATTGTATTTTATGTATTGGGTTGTCATCAACTTGCATTGCTTCAATATGTTAATACATTGTTAAACATAGGTTATAGCGTTTGCACTGATATAGGGGCTAGGCCTACTGTAAATTGCAGTCTGGACATGGGCTTGCCAAACGTAGTCAATAAGCAAGACTAAATTCACTAGTCTATTGATAAGGCTTAAAAAGAGGGTGTATGATTCTAATCAAATTCTAATAAAACACAACAAAGTTGTTTTAAATTGGCTGTGTCTAAATACAGTTACAGGCACCATAATTACTCCCAGTGGGCGGTATAATACAGACAAGGTAACTTGGAGGGTTTTACGCACATCCAAACTTTTCACAGGAGCTGGACAAAAGGTGCAATATAAACAGAATGGGGGAATGTCCACTCACCGTTATACTGCTTCCAAATATAATGTTTTATACACATCATGGAACCTCTTACAGATGATATTTGCACTTCTCACGAAATTGCATTGCATTCTAGCCATGTTCTCAACATAAACCCATGGACGGTGGATCTTTCTAATAAGTATGGTTTTTAATCAAATTAAAATAAAAACAATGAATATGTTGTTTTTTTTATAACATTATTTCTAAACTTCGGGTTAGAAGCATGATATCATAAACCGCATCCCTCGTTCCATGAGCATAAGGCAACGTGCACACATAGGATTAAGGGCTCTTCGACAGGAGGCATGGATGCTTGTCCAATCCATTGAAGATAGTTTATTCAATAGTATACAGTAACCCTACAATAGGCCTAGTGTTACGAACCCCGTGGCTTTAAAAGTCTAGGGTGGATGGAAAAGAGACCCGTAACATAACTCATGCAAATTAGACTATTGACAAGGAACAGTGAGAACAAAATACGCCGACAACCAAATGTTACCGTCAAGCACAAACTGTTCATTATAAACACACGGTAAACGGTTTGGGGAAAAGGGGCTGAGTTGGACCCAAGGAATGAAACAATAAAGTCAAAAACCCCTAAACTGATCTTGCCTGCATCAAGAACCGCTAAGCTTACTGCTAACCATACAAAACTACAGTGGGTGGTCCGCTCAGGTCTAACTAGTGTGTTTAGACAAGGTTTTCCTACAGGTAGTGTATGCCCAAGGCCGACTTGCTAAACCCCCCTTTTCCCAAGCACAAACAAACAACATAGGTCAAATTTGGACTAGACAGCAAACGAGTGAGTACACAAAAACAAGACACCACAGTATCCATACTCACAAAGAAAAAGGGTCTCTGTCAGAAAACACAACTGATTGGCTTTTAAAATCAGGGGAAGTGACATGGTAATGAAAAACCAGAAACAGGTGGTGCAATACAGAGGAGTGTCCACTGATTGGTCCACCTCAGCAATCAGCAGATGAACGGATGTCGGACAGGTGGGACACACCAACGACCACCAATCAGGAAAACAAGGGACACCGGTGATTAGGGCAGAAGGAGAGGAAAAACCAGTACACATACAGGATACCTATATCCGTAACACCTAGTTATAACAAACATGTAGCCAATAAAAAAATGTATTGGCTTCAACATGAAAATATTTGTCTACACATATTGCATTCGCATTTCGAAAAAATGCACTGCATGTTCGAGCTATGGACAATTGGACATTGCCCAAATGTTATAATAAGATTAGCCTACCATCGCGGTTGATATGGCCTGTTAGTGACAAATAGCCTAGGCTTCAAGCGGATTCAGCACTAAGGACAGCGATCGGAATTCCCGCCATTTGACAGTTCGATCCAACTGATGAAAGTGGAAGGTGCCATTCTTTTTACAAAATTATTAGGAAAAAACAGTAAACAGTCTATTGTAAAAACGTTATGTTCTTAAACAGACTTCCCACAGTCACTGACACCTTTTATTCAATGGGCATTGCACATAGGTCTAATGAGTCCAAACCTTTCACAGAAGCTGCACGGACAAAGATAATGTTCAATATAACGAACAAAATGGAATGTCTGACTGTGTTGCTTCTCATTATATTTTTATAAAACATTGGTTATAGGCTACTGATTAGGCCAGTGGTTCCCGACCAGGGGTACTAGGACCCCTTGGGGTACTTGTCCTATCCACAGGGGGTACTCGAGAAGACTCATGAGACCATAGGCCTAATGGTAAAATCTAGATGAGGGGGTACTTCAGGGGTATCCGGCCAGAGTAAAATTCAGTTGGTGGTACAGTAACCGAAAAAGGTTGGGAACCACTCGATTAGGCTACTGTGCACCTCTGCTGGCAAAATCGATGTCACAACCAATTGCGTTACCACCTTTTGGTGAGTCTTAAATATCACCAGTAGCGCTGCTTAAAATTGGCACATTGGCGCACGTTTTTAAGGACACACCTCAAATATTTCCATCCCTCCCACCTCAGCGCAAGTGACCTGATGTAAGACCAAATGACCAAACCTGGTGCCTGAGTTGGAAAACAGCAGAGCGCTGGCTTTTACAAGTTGAAATTGCCAAAGAGCGTGCATTTGACACTAGCGCCGTCTTAATGCCAGCCGAAAATAGAGCCCAATGTTTCATTCAAGGATGTTTCGGTGAAAAGCAATTTGGCCAACCAAGATGACTATTCCCGTGTTCACATACACTACCCTAAAAAGTGTAAGCATAGTCCTTGAAGAGTTTGGAGACCATAACAATGTATTGTAACGACCAGGTATTGTGTTCTGTGTTCGTGGGTGTGTTATTGTTCTCATGGGTGCTAGTAGGGGTTAAATATGCCAGGACAGACGGAAAGGTTGGGGGGGTATGATGGGTAATCCCATGGGGTTTTGAAATGCATAAATAGGGGTTACTGTGGGTTAACTGTGGGGTGTCCGGTGTGGGTAGCAGCGGTGCAGGACCCCTGTATACTGGGAATGGACTTTTTGAAAAACTGTGAGCTCAGTTGGACTTAGCTTCGGGCACTTTGAGGATGTCGGGGGGGCCCACAGTGGGGATGTCGCCTTCGGGAGGGCCAGCGGGGGGCAGGGCTGTCCCTCCGTCTTCCTCCAAGCTTGCCGAAACTCCACCGGTCATCCCGGCTGCTCCCTTGGTCGTTGTGCCATCCCAGCAGCTGTCTCCGGTGGCGACAGCCTTCACTCCCCATAATGGTGCAAGCACAGGCAGCCCAGTAGCCCAAAACACACTGGCTTCTTCATCCCATCAGCCCGACTGGGGGAAGGAGGAAGCTATCGACGCCATCGAGGCTGTGTGGCTGAAAAACTGTCAGGGCCTGGATGAGAGACAACACGGACAGTTAAAGCAGCTGCTGTTGGCCTTTAAAGATAGCTTTGCTTGGGGGGAAGATGAGGTAGGGCAAACGCACCTAGTTCAGCATGAAATAGACACTGGGGACGCCCAATCCATTAAAATTCGGCCCGTCGTATTCCCCTTGCCCGGAGGGAAGCAGCAGACACAGCTATTGTTGACAAGTTGCAGGCTGATGTCATTGAGCCATCAGATAGCCCATGGTCCGCGCCGGTCATCATGGTGCCTAAGAAAGGGGGTAAACTTAGGTTTTGTGTTGACTACAGGGGCCTAAATTCTGTCACCACTAAAGACTCTTATCCCCTATCGAGGATCGATGAGTCGTCTAGACCACGTGAGAGGGTCCTCGTGGTTCTCCTCCCTTGATCTGTGCAGTGGCTACTGGCAGGTGTCCCTCTCGCCAGGGGCACGTGAAAAAACGGCCTTCTCCACAGATAGGGGGCATTGGCAGTTCAAGGTGCTGTGCTTCATGGACAGAGTGCTGGCTGGGGTTCCTAGAGACGAGTATGTCGTGTTGGAGAGGATCTCGGGGGCGGGGCTAAAATTACATCCGGGAAAGTGCAATTTCATGCAAAGGGAGGTGGTGTTCCTGGGTCATCAGCTGGGTGGTGAGGGCATCAGCACAATGCCAGACAAAGTGGAGGCTGTGAGGGGGTGGCCAGTTCCAGGGGGGAAAAAAGAGGTTAAGAGCTTCCTGGGGCTGGCATCCTACTATCGTAGGTTTGTGAAGGGGTTTGCGGGGGTAGCGGCTCCTTTAAACCACCTTCTCAAGGAGGACACTGTTTTTCAGTGGACCGAAGAGCACCAGCGGGCGTTTGAAGCTCTCAAACGTACCCTGGTGGAGGCCCCTGTCCTGGCCTCACCAGACCCGAACCGTCCGTTCATCCTGGACACCGACGCAAGCAATGAGGGCTTGGGGGCTGTGCTGGCTCAGAGTGGTCCTGATGGGGAACACGTAGTAGCTTATTACAGCAGAACTTTTGATAAGGCTGAAAAACACTACTGCGTGAAAAGGAGAGAGCTTTTGGCTGTCGTGGCAGCAGTACGCCATTTCAAGTACTACCTGGGAGGCCTGCCATTTGTGGTTCGGACGGATCACTCCGCCCTGCAGTGGCTTCTCTCCTTCAAGGAGCCAGAGCGTCAGATCACCCGCTGGCTGAAGGAGCTGCAACCCTACGACTTCCAGGTGGAGCACAGCCGGCCTTCGCCACAGCAATGCAGACGCCTTGTCCCGACTGCATGGCCAGGCACGACTCCAACACCATCATTAAGTTTGCCGACGACACAACAGTGGTAGGCCTGATCACCGACAACGATGAGACAGCCTATAGGGAGGAGGTCAGAGATCTGGCCGTGTGGTGCCAGGACAACAACCTCTCCCTCAACGTGACCAAGACAAAGGAGATGATTGTGGACTACAGGAAAAAAAAGAGGACTGAGCACGCCCCCATTCTCATCGACGGGGCTGTAGTGGAACAGGTTGAGAGCTTCAAGTTCCTTGGTGTCCACATCACCAACGAACTATCATGGTCCAAACACACCAAGACAGTCGTGAAGAGGGCACGACAAAGCCTATTCCCCCTCAGGAGACTAAAAAGATTTGGCATGGGTCCTCAGATCCTCAAAAAATTCTACAGCTGCACCATCGAGAGCATCCTGACTGGTTGCATCACCGCCTGGTATGGCAACTGCTTGGCCTCTGACCGCAAGGCACTACAGAGGGTAGTGCGTACGGCCCAGTACATCACAGGGGCAAAGCTCCCTGCCATCCAGGACCTCTATACCAGGCGGTGTCAGAGGAAGGCCCTCAAAATTGTCAAAGACTCCAGTCACCCTAGTCATAGACTGTTCTCTCTGCTACCGCACGGCAAGCGGTACCGGAGTGCCAAGTCTAGGTCCAAAAGACTTCTCAACAGCTTCTACCCCCAAGCCATAAGACTCCTGAACAGCTAATCATGGCTACCCGGACTATTTGCACTGCCCCCCCACCCCATACTTTTTACGCTGCTGCTACTCTGTTAAGTATTTATGCATAGTCACTTTAACTCTACCCACATGTACATATTACCTCAACTACCTCAACTAGCCGGTGCCCCCGCACATTGACTATGCAACGGTACCCCCCTGTATATATAGCCTCCCTACTGTCACTTTATTCTATTGTATATATAGCCTCCCTACTGTCACTTTATTTTTACTTCTGCTCTTTTTTTCTCAACACTTTTTTTGTTGTTGTTTTATTCTTACTTTTTTTGTTTAAAATAAATGCACTGTTGGTTAAGGGCTGTAAGTAAGCATTTCACTGTAATGTCTGCACCTGTTGTATTCGGCGCATGTGACCAATACAATTTGATTTGATTTGATTTGATTTGATTTGACACCCGTGTGCTGAGGACGGCTGTGGGTACTGCAACAAACGGGTGGAGCGAGAGAGAGAACTGTGCACGGAGGCGTCGCCAGGAGGAGGACGCAGAGCTGCGTCCTGTGCTGCGGTGGGTGGAAGAGAGAAGACGACCGCCGTGGGGTGAGGTAACCCCTCTATCACCAGTCCTTAGAGTGGCTGAGGGGGTGGAAAAAGCCAGCTACTGGCGTTAAAGCGTGTGCGTAAAGGCTTCTTTTGGGCCAGGCACAGGAGGGATGTGGAGGACTTTTGTAGGCAGTGCGACGAGTGTGCTGCTAAAAAAGGACCTCCAGGTCAGTCACACGCCCTCCTACAACAATTCCCAGTAGGGGAGCCCATGGAGAGACTGGGGGTAGACATAGTGGGGCCGTTTCCAACCACAGACAGCGGTAACAGGTGGATTCTAACTGCTATGGACTACTTCACCAAGTGGCCAGAGGCTTATGCTCTCCCAGACCAGGAGGCAGAGACAGTAGCTGATGCGTTGATAGGGGGAATAATCAGTCGGTTTGGGGTGCCACAGTCTATTCACAGCGACCAGGGGAGAAACTTCGAGTCACGGGTGTTCTCAGAGTTGTGTAGACGGTAAGGCGCGGAGAAGACGCGCACTACTCCGCTTCACCCCCAGAGTGATGGGCTGGTGGAAAGATTTAACAGAACATTAGCGCAGCAGCTGGCTATCGTTACCTCAAAACCCCAGAGAGATTGGGACACCCACTTACCGTTTATTCTTATGGCATGTAGGTTGGCTGTTCAAGAATCGACTGCGTGCTACCCAGCGCTATTAATGTTAGGTCGTGAGTTGTGACCCGGTATTGTGTTCTGTGTTCGTGGGTGTGTTATTGTTCTCATGGGTGCTAGCAGGGGTTAAATATGCCAGGACAGACGGAAAGGTTGGGGGGGTATGATGGGTAATCCCGCAGGGTTTTGAAATGCATAAATAGGGGTTACTGTCTCATCTCTCTCTCTTTCTATTCGGGATCCTGATCTGCTCCTATGAGTCTGCCACTTAACTTGACATTGTGTATTTGTGTACGTTCAGAATTTAGCGGCGTGGGCTGTGGCCTGAACAATAGCCCAGTTTAGGAATAAACCTGTGTTCTGCCCTGCACACCTGGTGTCCGTCTCTTTTTCCTTTATGACCCAGCCCGGGTCATTACCGTATTATGTGGAGTTTGAATGACCTTAGGAATTACATAACCTTGCTGTTCACACAGTGCAACAGTGAGTCAGAGATTATGCTGCCTTGTCATTGGGAGGCCATGGTTCTCTGAACACTGTGAGGGATGCTACTATGTAATCACCACAAAACTAAGCCTATGCTTAAAGGCTGGCTACATATGCAGGCTGCCTCTGAAAATAAGCCAATGTATTACAAAGTTATGTATTATATTTTATTTTGTTATTGATCTGCTGCTTAGCTGGAAGTACAGTTCCACCTTTTTTCCAGCGTGTTGATCATCAGTCATCACCCTCGAAAATTCATTCATCACACACTTCCGCCCCCTCTACTCTCCCTGTTGCAGACAAAACCAACCAAACTGAACTAAATGTTTGTCTTCAATAGATCTCTGGCCTCTCAATTGAAGACTTTTCATTAGGCGTAATGAAACACCATGGTTTTCAGGCAAGCTGCTTCTCTTGGAGATACTGCGTTGTCAAGGGGATGTGAGAAACATCTCTCCTTGAACAGCGGGGACAGTAATCTCTAATCTGTGTCACATGATGTAATAATAACAGATGCAGTTACTCTGGGGCTGTCTCATGACTTTGAGATAACATTGCCTTCTTCCCCCACCCGTGACTGGGACGCCCCTCCACCCGTCCAGGCATCCTTGAGAATCCCATGCCCAGCTCAGCTGCTCCTTGGTGGGGGGAAAACCACTGACCCCTCCCTTCCATTAGAACACCGGGCCTCTCTCTTAGGAGGGTGTAGACAGAGGGGTGACGGAGTCGGGCCACCTGATGGTCTTGAAGCGTTAATTAATGGTAATTAGCATCACCACGAGCAGCACTTAGCTGGGGCCAGTGTTCAGAGGTTGAGGAAAGTGTAATTATGCTTGCACAAGACTACCATTAGCATGTGCTCTCCTGCTTCACATACCGTTTGATTCTCTCACTCATGTGACGTGTCAAATGTTCTCAGCAGCACTGTGTGATGATGAATAAGCTGCACTACCGGCTGTACCATATACAGTGGCTTGCAAAAGTATTCACCTCATTGGCATTTTTCCGGGGGGGTTTGTATCATTTGATTTACACAACATGACCACCACTTTGAAGATGCAAAATATATTTTTTTGCGAAACAAACAACAAATTAGACAAAAAAACAGAAAACTTGATCGTGCATAACTATTCAACCCCCCAAAGTCAATACTTTGTAGAGCCACCTTTTGCAGCAATTACAGCTGCAAGTCTCTTGGGGTATGTCTCTATAAGCTTGGCACATCTAGCCACTGGGATTTCTTCCCATTCTTCAAGGCAAAACTGCTCCAGCTCCTTCAAGTTGGATGGGTTCCGCTGGTGTACAGCAATCTTTGTCATACCACAGATTCTCAATTGGATTGAGGTCTGTGCTTTGACTAGGCCATTCCAAGACATTTAAATATTTCCCCTTAAACCACTCGAGTGTTGCTTTAGCAGTATGCTTAGGGTCATTATCCTGCTGGAAGGTGAACATCTGTCCCAGTCTCAAATCTCTGGAAGACTGAAACAGGTTTCCCTCAAGAATGTCCCTGTATTTAGCGCCATCCATCATTCCTTCAATTCTGACCAGTTTCCCAGTCCCTGCCGATGAAAAACATCCCCACAGCATGATGCTGCCACCACCATGCTTCACTGTGGGGATGGTGTTCTCGGGGTGATGAGAGGTGTTGGGTTTGCGCCAGACATAGCGTTTTTCTTGATGGCCAAAAAGCTCAATTTTAGTCTCATCTGACCAGAGTACCTTCTTCCATATGTTTAGGGAGTCTCCCACATGCCTTTTGGCGAATACTTATTTTTTTCTTTAAGCAATGTATTTTTTCTGGCCACTCTTCTGTAAAGCCCAGCTCTGTGGAGTGTACGGCTTAAAGTGGTCCTATGGACAGATACTCCAATCTCCGCTGTGGAGCTTTGCAGCTCCTTCAGGGTTATCTTTGGTGTCTTTATTGCCTCTCTGATTAATGCCCTCCTTGCCTGGTCCATGAGTTTTGGTGGGCGGCCCTGTCTTGGCAGGTTTGTTGTGGTGCCATATTCTTTCAATTATTTAATAATGGATTTAATGGTGCTCCGTGAGATGTTCAAAGTTTCAGATATTTTTTTATAACCCAACCCTGATCTGTACTTCTCCACAACTTTGTCCCTGACCTGTTTGGAGAGCTCCTTGGTCTTCATGGTGCCGCTTGCTTGGTGGTGCCCCTTGCTTAGTGGTGTTGCAGACTCTGGAGCCTTTCAGAACAGGTGTAAATATATACTGAGATCATGTGACACTTAGATTGCACACAGGTGGACTTTATTTAACTAATTATGTGACTTCTGAAGGTAATTGGTTGCACCAGATCTTATTTAGGGGCTTCATAGCAAAGGGGGTGAATACATATGCACATCACTTTTCCGTTATTTATTTTTTAGAATTTTTTGAAACAAGTTATTTTTTTCATTTCACTTCACCAATTTGGACTATTTTGTGTATGTCCATTACATGAAATCCAAATAAA
Source organism: Coregonus lavaretus (assembly GCF_964263955.1). NCBI lineage: Eukaryota > Metazoa > Chordata > Actinopteri > Salmoniformes > Salmonidae > Coregonus > Coregonus lavaretus. The sequence goes on from NC_140018.1 coordinate 23,909,925, forward strand.
AATCCATTTAAATTACAGGTTGTAATGCAACAAAATAGGAAAAACACCAAGGGGGATGAATACTTTTGCAAGTCACTGTACATGGGCTGATACCTGTGACCTCTCAATGTGCAAATTATTTAGCTGGAGTTTTTGGTCCCTGACACAAGTTGGTTTCGAGAACTTATTAGTAATTCACCAGTTTGGTTCTTTGACCCCAGATTCAATGAAAATGTATTAAATGCAATGTTGAATATACTCTTCAAAGCCAGAGATTCCACTTCATCTGAGGTCATAGGCACTTCATCATTCCGACTGCTCTCTAGTTTCTGGAAAATAAGCATTCAATATGAGAGGGAAAGAATAGAAAGCCAGGAGGTTGAATTGTCAGGCTGATGTGGTGCATCAGTTTTATATGACTCGTCTGAAGGACTCTAATGAATTTGAAATGGTTATTGTGACAGTTCACAACCCCAAAGCTTCAGGTGTAAACAAAATGCTTTCATCACATTTTCATTAAATCAAATCAAATCAAATTGTATTGGTCACATACACATATGTTGCTGATGTTATTGCGGGTGTAGCGAAATGCTTGTGTTCTTAGCTCCAACAGTGCAGTAGTATCTACCAATTCACAACAATACACACAAATGTAAAAGTAAAAAAATTGAATTAAGAAATATATAAAGATTAGGTCAAACAATGTCAGAGAGGCATTGACTAAAATACAGTATATACATATAAAATGAGTAAAGCAGTATGTAAACATTAGTAAAGTGACCAGTGATTCCATGTCTATGTACATAGGGCAGCAGCCTCTCAGGTGCAGGTTTGAGTAACTGGGTAGAAGATGGCTAGTGATGGCTATTTAACAGTCTGATGGCCTTGAGATAGAAGCTGTTTTTCAGTCTCTTGGTCCCAGCTTTGATGCACCTGTACTGACCTCACCTTCTGGATGATAGCGGGGTGAACAGGCCGTGGCTCCGAAGCAGGCTTTCACCTTGAAAAATACCCTTGCATGTTTTTAAGAGCTGTGGTAAAGGTTGTCTGAAAACCATTGTTTCAAAATACATCTAACTCTAAGGAGAAAATCACACCCTGCAGTCAAGTCATGAAAGTTTCATGATGATTTTTTTGACAATTCTCAAATAACATTTTATATAGAGAAACAATATACCAGTTTATAAAACAACTAAAAAAAGTAATTAAGGTGGTTATTTTGAACAATTTCCCATAGCATCAGAAGCAGACAACCCTGCACCTTAGAGGCTGCTGCCAATGTCACTTATGTTTACATACTGTTTTACCCATTTCATATGTATATACTTATCACGTTTCAGGAGAAGACCTAGATGCAGACAGTGTTGAAGTTACAAAAGTTCATTACAAAAACAGGGGGCAGGCAAACGACAGGTCAAGGGCAGGCAGAGGTCAGTAATCCAGATCAGATTCCAAAAGGTACAGAACGGCAGGCAGTCTCAGGGTCAGGGCAGGCAGAGGGCAATAATCCAGGGTGGTGTGACAAGGTACAGAACGGCAGGCAGTCTCAGGGTCAGGGTAGGCAGAATGGTCAAAACCGGGAAAACTAGAAAACAGGAACTTGAGAAAGACAGGAGCAAGGGGGAAAACGCTGGTAGGCTTGACGAAACAAAATGAACTGGCAACAGACAAACAAAGAACTCAGGTGTAAATACACTGGGGATAATGGGGAAGATGGACAACACCTGGAGGGGGTGGAGACAATCACAAAGACAGGTGAAACAGATCAGGTTGTGACAATACTGCATTTTAGTCAAGGCCTATTCTATTTAACTATTGCTGTACATAAACCCTACGTATTCTTCAGATATATTACATATTCTATCCACATACTGTCCATAATGTCTACACATCCCATCCCATCACATACACATATATATATATATATATATATATATATATATACATACACACACACACACACACACACACACACACACACACACACAACTAGTCAAAAGTTTGGACACACCTACTCATTCAAGGGTTTTTTAATATTTTTAATATTTTTTACATTGTAGAATAATAGTGAAGACACCAAAATTATGAAATAACACATATGGAATCATGTAGTAACCAAAAAAGTGTTAAATAAATAAAAATAGATTTTATATTTGAGATTCTTCAAATAGCCACCCTTTGCCTTGATGACAGCTTTGCACATTCTTGGCATTCTCTCAACCAGCTTCATGAGGTAGTCACCTGAAATGCATTTCAATTAATAGGTGTGCCTTCTTAAAAGTTAATTTGTGGAATTTCTTTCCTTAATGCGAGCCAATCAGTTGTGTTGTGACAAGGTAGGCTGGTATACAGAAGATAGCCCTATTTGGTAAAAGACCAAGTTCATATTATGGCAAGAACAGCTCAAATAAGCAAAGAAAAACGACAGTCCGTCATTACTTTAAGACATGAATGTCAGTCAATATGGAACATTTCAAGAACTTTGAAAGTTTCTTCAAGTGCAGTCGCAAAAAACCATCAAGCGCTATGATGAAACTGACTCTCATGAGGACCGCCACAGGAAAGGAAGACCCAGAGTTACCTCTGCTGCAGAGGATAAGTTCATCAGAAATTGCAGCCCAAATAAATACTTAACAGAGTTCAAGTCACAGACACATCTCAACATCAACTGTTCAGAGGGGACTGTGTGAATCAGGCCTTCATGGTCGAATTGCTGTAAAGAAACCACTACTAAAGGACACCGATAAGAAGAAGAGACCTGCTTGGGCCAAGAAACACGATCAATGGACATTAGACTGGTAGAAATGTGTCCTTTGGTCTGGAATCAAAATTTGAGATTTTTGGTTCCAACCGCCGTGTCTTTGTGAGAACGAATGATTTCCGCATCTGTGGTTCACTCCGTGAAGCATGGAGGAGGAGGTGTGATGGTGTGGGGGTGCTTTGCTGGTGACACTGTCAGTGATATATTTAGAATTCAAGGCATACTTAACCAGCATGGCTACCACAGCATTCTGCAGCAATACGCCATCCCATCTGGTTTGCGCTTAGTGGGACTATCATTTGTTTTTCAACAGGACAATGACCCAAAACACACCTCCAGGCTGTGTAAGGGCTATTTGACCAAGAAGGAGAGTGATGGAGTGCTGCATCAGATTACCTGTCCTCCACAATCACGCGACCTCAACCCAATTGAGATGGTTTGGGATGAGTTGGACCGCAGAGAGTGAAGGAAAAGCAGCCAACAAGTGCTCAGCATATGTGGGAACTCCTTCAAGACTGTTGGAAAAGCATTCCAGGTGACTACCTTATGAAGCTGGTTGAGAGAATGCTAAGAGTGTGCAAATCTGTCATCAAGGCAAAGGGTGGCTACTTTGAAGAATCAAAAATCAAAAATCTATTTTGATTTGTTTAACACTTTTTTTGTTACTACATGATTCCAAATGTGTTATTTCATAGATTTGATGTCTTCACTATTATTCTACAATGTAGAAAATAGTAAAAATAAAGAAAAACTCTGGAATGAGTATGTGTGTCCAAACTTTTGACTGGTACTGTATATCTCTCTGCTGAACAAAAATATAAATGCAACATGCAACAATTTCAAATATTTTACTGAGTTACAGTTCATAGAAGGAAATCAGTCAATTGAAATAAATTCATTAGGCCTTAATCTATGGATTTCACAAATGCCTGGGCAAGGACGCAGCCATGGGTGGGCCTGGGAGGGCCCAGCCAATCAGAATGAGATTTTCCCTAGAAAAGGGCTTTATTATAGACAGAAATACTCCTCAGCACCTTCTCAGACGATCCCGCAGGTGAAGAAGCTGGATGTGGAGGTCCTGGGCTGGTGTGGTTACACATGGTCTGCAGTTGTGAGGCTGATTGGACCAACTGTCAAATTCTCTAAAACGACGTTGGAGGTGGCTTATGATAGAGAAATTAACATTAAATTATCTGACAACAGCTCTGGTGGACATTCCTGCAGTCAGCATGCCAATTGCATGCTCCCTCAAAACTTGAGACATCTGTGACATTGTGTTGTGTGACAAAACTATTATTGTCCCCAGCACAAGGTGCACTTGTGTAATGATCATGCTGTTTAAACAGCTTCTTGATATGCCACACCTGTCAGGTTGGTGGATTATCTTGGCAAAGGAGAAATTCTCACTAACAGTGATGTAAACGAATTTGAGCACAACATTTGACAGAAATAAGCTTTTTGTGAATACGGAACATTTTGGGGATCTTTTGTTTCAGCTCATGAAACATGGGACCAACACTTTACATGTTGCGTTTATATTTTTGTTCAGTATATACTCCGGACTCCGACATTGCTCATTTTTCTATTTCTATATTTCTTAATTCCATTATTTTACTTTTTAGATTTGTGTGTATTGTTGTGTATTGTTAGATATTACTGCACTGTTGGAGCTACGAACACAAGCATTTTGCTACACCCACAATAACATCTGCTAAATATGTGTATCCAATCAACAACATTTGATTTGATTTGGTACTCCCCCACTAGGGAAATTTAAACCTGACATACTTTGTTACATTATTCTAATGAGATTATTAGACTATATTAATCCAAAGCAAATCACTTTACAGTACATTAGCCTGTCATATTGTTTTCCAAAGCCAGATAGTATAGTCAGGTTTAGATCTTTAAGTAATATTAAATCAAATCAAATTGTATTTGTCACGCGCCGAATACAACAGGTTGTTGGGTTTAGCAGAGAGTACATTGGCATTCCTCACCATGATCCCAGATAAGGACAAGACAACAGGACTGTTTGATATTTCAGACTGTGGACGAGATGCTTACAAATGAAACAGCCAATACAGACCAGCAGTGTGCTTTGTGGTTTTCAATCCACTTTTTTCAAGGTCAAAATTAGGCCCTTTGCATCATGCTGGGATCTAGCTATGGAATGACCCTTTTATAGGCTCCCAGTTGTACTCTGAACAGCAAATCTCGTTGATGAATTTGGAGGATTAACTGTGTAGGGGTACTTGGTGAATAAAACTGCAGTGCTCATTACATAAGCCTACAGTACCTTCCCAGGACTGGATTAGTAACTGTGACTGAAAGGAAGCCGGTGTGGGAGTGTCTCTTAAGAGTTAATTAGCAGTATGTTGGTGCAGTATTAATAAATTATTATTCACTTATCTTTCTTACGTTTGTATCATTCACACGCTCTGCACTGCTCTCTCACAATTGTACCGCTCTCCTTGTACCAGCACTGTTTTACAGTATTTCCTATGTAGCTATATGAGTATGCAGCTATTTACAGTAGCTATTTGATAGACGTCATGGTAATGCATTCTTTATGGTGTCCAATTAACTGTAACAGTAGAAACGCTACATATCTCAGCTATCATATCAAACCATCATATCTTGATGCCTGCAAGAACATATGTGATGAATGGGGGTTTATAGAGTACATCCATGTTAGACAATAACTCCAAGGCCAGTAGACAAGATCATGTGTTCATACAGATGTAGGATCTTAATTTGATCACTCACTTTTGTTGCTGGGTATCTTCCTGCGCAGCCAGTTTGCTACAGCAGAAAAATAATCCTGCAGCAACAGGAAATGTGAATTATTATGTGGATTATAATTAAATGGACATTTTTGTAGGGGTTGATACATTTTTCATATAGGAAAATCTGACATTTCAAAGTGGAAATTACAAACTTCAGAAGCCTTTTTAAACCTCAAATACACTACACATTTTAAATGTCCTGCATTGCAGGGAAGTTCTCCTGTAACAAGGTGATCAAATTAAGATCCTACATCTGTATGTCACACTTGAGCTTATAGTGTATTTGAGTTTTAAAAATGCTTCTAAAATGTGTAATTTCCACTTTGAAATTTCAGACTTGATTTGCCCAAAATACTTTTTTTTATCAACCCCTACAAAAATCTCCAATATTTCCTGTTGCTGCAGGATTATACATTTACATTTACATTTACGTCATTTAGCAGACGCTCTTATCCAGAGCGACTTACAAATTGGTGCATTCACCTTATAGCCAGTGGGATAACCACTTTACAATATAATTTTTTTTTTTTCATAGTTTTTTTTCCATAGTTTTCCATAGTTATCTTCCTGCTCTAGCAAACTGGTTCAAATTAAGATTAAGAATTAAGTTTCAGCCGTTTTATCTATCTTTGAGTGAAATAATACAAGACCTCCATTGAGGCTCAACAAAGTTAATGTGGCAATCAAAATCATTTTACTGCTGCATTCAATTCTTGGGAAGGTCATAAATGTACAGTCAGCTCTCATTATGTCTGGAGTGCAACTGTAATGTATTGTGGCTCTGAATCGTTTCCAGGAAGACGTTTACTTGCATTGACTGCTAACATTGAATGTCAACAGCGATAATTTGGATATACCGGAAAGAAATATGAAACACACTTGATTTGCATACAGTGTGAAGAAGAGGAACTGCCATAGGCTGTACTGTATGTCTGAGTATGTGTTTGTGTTGACTATGGAACTTTACTAAACCAGTTATGGAATTTAAAATATGACAACAAATGGTACATTTCTCTCATGTGCATAATGATAGAATACCACCCACACATTCATTTAAACATAGCAACCTTGAAATCAGGTTAGTTTTATTTAGCACAATTGGCCGGTCCTTGCCATTCTGCCGCCCTAGGCGAGACCAAAAAATGCTGGCCCCGCAAAACTAGAATAGTCCCAGTAAGCAAAATTAAGTTTAAAAGACTTGTTTTCCAGACGTTGAAGTTAGGTTCAATTTAGGTTCTGAATGAAAAGGTGAAGTTACATATTTTCCATACGTTTAAAATGCATATTTTCCAGGACGTTGAAAAATACGTATTTTCTGGACGTTAAAATCAGGTCAATTTTCGATTCTGAATGAAAGTTGAAAATACTTATTTTCCAGATGTTGAAAATATGTATTTTCCAGACGGTGAAAATATGTCATTTCCAGATGTTGAAATCAGGCAAATTGTTGGTTCTGAATGAAAGTTGAAAATACATCATTCATAGACGTCTATGTTTGGGCCATATCAAGGCTGAACCCAATCAAAACTGAACCAAACATAGACGTCAATGATTGGTTCATATTTGGTCCGGACCGACCAAAGATCAATGTCCGTGGATGTTGAAGTGAAGGCCGGTCTGGACCGCACCAAATCTGAACCAAACATAGACGTCTATGATTGGTTCAGATTTGGTCCGGACCGGACCAAAAACCAATGTCCGTGGATGTGGAAATCGCGGCCAGTCCGGACTGCACCAAAAAAAAGATGTCCAAAAGGCATCAGAGTCAGACCGGGCTAACTGAGGTGTAGCCTACAGAATTGCCTGAAATTGAATTTTATGAATGCCCATCTATGTGGTAAGCCTACCATTTGTAAAACACCAAAAAAAGACGTCCGGTCAGGACAGGACCAAAAAAAGACATTGGCTCATGCTTACTGGTGTGTAGCCTACCATGTCGGCCCACAATGGAATTTTCTGAATGTCCATCCATGTGGTAGGCTCACCGTTTGTAAAACAGGCCGTTGCATTGGCTTTATTAGTCCTGATTCCTGTAACTAATCAATTTGGCTATTTAAGCTCTGAATATCAGCTACCCAAGTTATAATGAGCCTATTTGCAATGTGATTACACAGAGGGAAATGCAGAACTATTTTCTTTTTCGCTATGATCAGCTTGTCAAAAAATTGACAGATACAAACTTGAAATCACTGATCATGACAATGGGGTGAAGCTCCTGGACAACAGTTGTAATTGTCCATTCCATATTGTCCATTTTACTTGGCCTGTCCTGTATTTAGGATATGTTGTTTGTTAACATGACAGTGCATTCTTTATTTGATTGGCCGCCATTTAGGTTAGGCTATTTGATCGGAGAAACTTGATTGATGTAAAACGTTTCTTAGTTTAGGCTATTTGATCAGAGAAACCTGTATGATGTAAAAAGTGTCCATCTCATTACATTGTCATACATTTTACCTCCAGCCTGTAGCCTACAGTAAAGGCCACATACTCTTTCTACATATCCTATTTCTGCTACATGATTATTTTTTTGACGGAACGATTATGGATCGCCACAACGATGCGTCTCTCCAACAGCACCCTGGAGAGGCGGCTGGGAATGGAAAAGCAAAATATTTGACAAAGTGGATACTGCTTATCACAGGACGGCACCATCGCTCACCTAATAATCTCTTATGCCACTGCTTAAGAGAAATTGTCATTGTTTTGGGGCAGAATTCTGTAAGGTTTTATGTGTTGTTGTTGGAGGTGCGTCTTGGTCAGCTTAGCTCAGAAAATGCCGCCCTCGTGAATCTGCTGCCATAGGCGGCCGCCTAATCCTCCCTAATGAGTGGGCCGGCCATGGCTAACATACAGTACAGTACCTTACTATAACTGATGTATGAGTACATTATGGTGAAAATGTATGTCTACGCATTCTTTGGGTTGAAAGGACTGCCCAGAACATTAAAAAGATTAAATTATACACAAAGTGATATGCGATGGCTTGGGACCAAGATATTTCTGTTGTGTTGGGCCTAAGTGTACCCTTGAGATCCCTCTCTAGGGCTTTTATGGTACTCACCCCTCCTCTGGCTGAGGGGACATGGCATGTGACCAAGCCTCTGACCTGTGAGCTTGAGCTTGATAGATAGCAGAGTGGCAGGCTTTTACATCGGCTTGGCAGAGGAAATCTCAACTCGAGACCAATCTGGATTTATTGCCCCCGATCCTCACCGACCATTTCAACAGCATGAATCAGTTATAGGACCCTATGTTGTAAAGCTTTAGAGGAATTGTGACTACCACATGTTGAATGTATGATTAATAAACATTTATATTTTTGTTTTCACTATCCAGGAATAACATGCAGCAAGACCTCCCAGCAATCCCATTTGAAGTTTTGCCAAGATTTGGCTTCGATGGAATATGATATAAAGTGTTTTTTAGAGATTAGGTGTGAGATGTGAGTTTAGGCCACATCAATTCATATACTATTTTGGCAACCCTATAGTAGGATTGGTTCTGTAGGCCATTCTTGGTATGACAGATTCCATGATGCAGAGCTCCTGAGCTGCGTATGGTAGTTTTCAAAATGGTGTTTACTTTAGAAAGCCAGAGCCTCCCCTGATGGGAATGTTGAGTGAGCGTGATATCAAATATTTATTGTAAGAGGGTATCTTAGCATATATTTCATTCTCAGCTTGATGTCCTGCATCCACTTGCTTTCAGGATCTCTGTGAATCATTCAGCTGAGTTGACACTTAATAAATGTTTGAAATGCCTGAAGTGATATGCCAACAAACATTCAGTTAGGACGCTGCTTTCAGGTTTAATTTGGAGAGAAACATGCAGATGAGGCTTTGGATGCAGCTCATCTGAGATAATTTAAGCTTTAGTTTTAGGGCCTCAATTACAACTAAATTATGTGGTTTTAAATGGTAATGTATTCAAGAACCAGGGACTCTCTGCACACATCGACAACAGTCACCCTCAAAGCACCGTTACTCCACAAAAGCCGCGGCCCTTGCAGAGCAAGGGAAACAACTACTTCAAGGTCTCAGAGCGAGTGACATCACCGATTGAAATGCTACTAGCGCGCACCACTAACTAGCTAGCCATTTCACACCAGTTACACTCACCCCCCTTTTGACCTCCTCCTTTTCCGCAGCAACCAGTGATCCGGGTCAACAGCATCAATTGGACAGTCTTGCTTCCGTCCCTCTCCTCGTCCCTACCTGGGCTTGAACCAGGGACCCTCTGCACACATCAACAACAGTCACCCTCGAAGCACCGTTACCCGTCGCTCCACAAAAGCCGCGGCCCTTGCAGAGCAAGGGAAACAACTACTTCAAGGTCTCAGAGCGAGTGATGTCGCCGATTGAAATGCTACTAGCGCGCACTGCTAACTAGCTAGCCATTTCACACCGGTTACATACACATTCACAGCCATACAACCTTCAGCAGTATGGCATATCCAGCTGTCTACTGTACTGTATGTATGTGACCAGACACATCCATAAACCCTTCGTCTTGTACCCTGCCAGGGGTTGTCATCCCAGAGAAATAGGGCTCTGCATGACACCTCTTAGGTCTACACATATCCAGTTGAGTCTATACATTGCCTCTCTTATACAGATGCATTTAACATGAGAGGGAGGGGGGAGGGAGACCTTCCCTGTGCTCCATTCAATTACAGTGGTGGGCTGGTGCAATAGTCTCTGTCATGGCTGTCACATCAGGATAAGGGGAGAACCGGACGTGCTCAGCCGGAAAAAAGCTCTCCTGTGCAGGGAGAGTGGGGGAAGCGAGGGAGGTGGCCATGGACACTGGATACAAATGGATACTGATGACACTTGACACTGTATAGACTGTCATATCATCCGCTCTCCTCACATGTCATATACTGAAGCATCATCTCCTTCCTCACACTGTCTCATTCTGTATTTGGGATGAGGGATGCTATGTTAGATAGATGGCTATCCAACACTGGAACTCTTCCAAGTCAAGGTAACCTTTTGGTTTTATAAATGTTTACCACCAGGGCCGTCGGTGTAAGTGCTAAACTGCTTGCTGACTGTACACTGTACTGCATGATTGTGGCGGGTTTACTAGCACGTTAGTTCTATTAGCTATGTTGACTATGATGTTAGCTAATATGGTGACAACGATGTAGGCTGTTTGTAGCGGTTAACAGTTATGATATAAAGTTTGGTTTGGAATGTTTTTTTCGCCTGGTCACCGTTAATTTCCCCAGCAAGAAAACCAAATAATGTCGCTCAAACAGAAGGGGGAACTAGCAAAGAGTCACTGACAACAACCAAAAGAAACAGGTTTTAGGAGGGGTTCTGAAAGACACTCATGGGCGTGTCCACTGAAAGTTGATTAGCAACAACAACTGGAACCTAAAAGACACCCACCATGAGCGCCCAGTAAATTTGCCCAAGAAGAGGAAAACAAAAGGAAAACTCACACCAAACTTAAAGACAAGAAGCAAACCAAAAAGTTGAGCAAAAGGAAAACAAGGAAGATCAGATAAAGGATTGTTTGTCTAGAAATCAAAATCGGGAGCGCTAACTAAAGGTGTTAACCCTCCTCATCTATCAAGACAACTGGAGCACTGGAGCAGCCACTCTTAAATAGCACCTGGGCCAGCACAGGTGAAACACCTTCCCACTAACAAGATGGCAACCAACACAGGTGTAACACATACTGACTAACGAGGTGACACCAATCGGTGTGGTCTACGCGCTAATGAGCTATACGTGCTAAAGTCCAACCTCAAAACATGCATGGAAAAACCAAAGCCTGTAACAGTCACAGACAGCTGATGTGTTGTGCACTGAAGTCCACAAGCAAAGGGAAAAGGTGAGAGCGTGAGAAGGAATTATACAACGAGCAGTGGCTGCTATTTTACATTTTAGTCATTTAGCAGACGCTCTTATCCAGAGCGACTTACAGTTAATGAGTGCATACATTTTCATACTGGCCCCCTGTGGGAATCGAACCCACAACCCTGGCGTTGCAAACGCCATGCTCTACCAACTGAGCCACACGGGACCTATGAAAGTGAACTGTGTTTGAGTGTGATCAGGGGTGTATTAATTCCGCCGATTCTGTTGAAAAATGTTTCTTAAACAGAAACAAACCGAACGAAACGGGGATAAACATACCTGAATCTGTCCAATAGAAACTCTTCGTTTGCAACTATTGGACTTATGATTACACTCTAGATCAGGGTTTTGCACACTCAGTCCTAGGGCCCAACCTGGGTGTACATTTTGGTTTTTGACCTAGCACTACATAGCTGATTCAAATAACCAACTCATCATCAAGCTTTGATTATTTTAATCAGCTGTGTAGTGCTAGGGAAAAAACCAAAAGTTTGGGAAACCCTGCCCTAGATCAGCTAGATGCTGGCAAGAGTGTGCAAGGCGGTATTGTGTCACTGTCTGTCACTTTGATTACTCACACAATGCCACATATGTCTCAAGTTTTGAGGGAGTGTGCAATTTGCATGCTGACTGCGGGAATGTCCACCAGAGCTGTTGCCAGAGAATTGAATGTTCATTTCTCTACAATAAGCCACCTCCAATGTCGTTTTAGAGAATATGGCAGTGTGTCCAACTGGCCTCACAACCGCAGACCACATGTAACGCGGCATGTGGGCGAGCGGTTTGCTGACGTCAACGTTGTGAACAGAGTGCACCATGGTAGCGGTGGGTTCATGGTATAGGCAGGCATAAGTTACGGACAACGAACACAATTGCATTTTATCGATGGCAGTTTGAATGCACAGAGGTAACGTGATGAGATCCTGAGGCCAATTGTCATGCCATTCATCCGCTGCCATCATCTCATGTTTCAGCATGATTGTGCACGGCCCCATGTCGCAAGGATCTGTACACAATTCCTGGAAGCTGAAAATGTCCCAGTTCTTCCATGGCTTGCATACTCACCAGACATGCCACCCGTTGAGCATGTTTGGGATGCTCTGGATCGACATGTACAACAGCGTGTTCCAGTTCCTGCCAATATCCAGCAACTTCACACAGCCATTGAAGAGGACTGGGACAACATTCCACAGGCCACAATTAACAGTCTGATCAACTCTATGCGAAGGAGATGTGTCACGCTGCATGAGGCAAATGGTGGTCACACCAGATACTGACTGGTTTTCTGATCCATGCCCCAACATAAAAAAAAAAAAGTTAGCTGTGACCAATAGATGCATATCTGTATTCTCAGTCATGTGAAATCCATAGATTAGGGCCTAATTTATTTATTTCAATTGACTGACCTCCTTACAGTGGGGAAAAAAAGTATTTAGTCAGCCACCAATTGTGCAAATTCTCCCACTTAAAAAGATGAGAGAGGCCTGTACTTTTCATCATAGGTACACGTCAACTATGACAGACAAAATGAGGGAAGAAAATCCAGAAAATCACATTGTAGGATTTTTAATGAATTTATTTGCAAATTATGGTGGAAAATAAGTATTTGGTCAATAACAAAAGTTTCTCAATGCTTTGTTATATACCCTTTGTTGGCAATGACACAGGTCAAACGTTTTCTGTAAGTCTTCACAAGGTTTTCACACACTGTTGCTGGTATTTTGGCCCATTCCTCCATGCAGATCTCCTCTAGAGCAGTGATGTTTTGGGGCTGTCGCTGGGCAACACGGACTTTCAACTCCCTCCAAAGATTTTCTATGGGGTTGAGATCTGGAGACTGGCTAGGCCACTCCAGGACCTTGAAATGCTTCTTACGAAGCCACTCCTTCGTTGCCCGGGCGGTGTGTTTGGGATCATTGTCATGCTGAAAGACCCAGCCACGTTTCATCTTCAATGCCCTTGCTGATGGAAGGAGGTTTTCACTCAAAATCTCACGATACATGGCCCCATTCATTCTTTCCTTTACACGGATCAGTCGTCCTGGTCCCTTTGCAGAAAAACAGCCCCAAAGCATGATGTTTCCACCCCCATGCTTCACAGTAGGTATGGTGTTCTTTGGATTCAACTCAGCATTCTTTGTCCTCCAAACACGACAAGTTGAGTTTTTACCAAAAAGTTATATTTTGGTTACATCTGACCATATGACATTCTCCCAATCCTCTTCTGGATCATCCAAATGCACTCTAGCAAAATTCAGACGGGCCTGGACATGTACTGGCTTAAGCAGGGGGACACGTCTGCCACTGCAGCATTTGAGTCCCTGGCGGCGTAGTGTGTTACTGATGGTAGACTTTGTTACTTTGGTCCCAGCTCTCTGCAGGTCATTCACTAGGTCCCCCCGTGTGGTTCTGGGATTTTTGCTCACCGTTCTTGTGATCATTTTGACCCCACGGGGTGAGATCTTGCGTGGAGCCCCAGATCGAGGGAGATTATCAGTGGTCTTGTATGTCTTCCATTTCCTAATAATTGCTCCCACAGTTGATTTCTTCAAACCAAGCTGCTTACCTATTGCAGATTCAGTCTTCCCAGCCTGGTGCAGGTCTATAATTTTGTTTCTGGTGTCCTTTGACAGCTCTTTGGTCTTGGCCATAGTGGAGTTTGGAGTGTGACTGTTTGAGGTTGTGGACAGGTGTCTTTTATACTGATAACAAGTTCAAACAGGTGCCATTAATAGAGGTAACGAGTGGAGGACAGAGGAGCCTCTTAAAGAAGAAGTTACAGGTCTGTGAGAGCCAGAAATCTTGCTTGTTTGTAGGTGACCAAATACTTATTTTCCACCATAATTTGCAAATAAATTCATAAAAAATCCTACAATGTGATTTTCTGGATTTTTTTCCCTCAATTTGTCTGTCATAGTTGACGTGTACCTATGATGAAAATTACAGGCCTCTCTCATCTTTTTAAGTGGGATAACTTGCACAATTGGTGGCTGACTAAATACTTTTTTTCCCCACTGTATATGAAATGTAACTCAGTAAAACCTTTGAAATTGTTGCATGTTGCATTTATATTTTTGTTAAGTGTATATACATACTGTATATATATATATATATATATATATATATAAACTCAGCAAAAAAAGAAACCTGTCTTTCAAAGATAATTCGTAAAAATCAAAATAACTTCACAGATCTTCATTGTAAAGGGTTTAAACACTGTTTCCCATGCTTGTTCAATGAACCATAAACATTTAATGAACATGCGCCTGTGGAACGGTCGTTAAGACACTAACAGTTTACAGACGGTAGGCAATTAAGGTCACAGTTATGAAAACTTAGGACACTAAAGAGGCCTTTCTACAGACTCTGAAAAACACCAAAAGAAAGATGCCCAGGGTCCCTGCTCATCTGCGTGAACGTGCCTTATGCTGCAAGGAGGCATGAGGACTGCAAATGTGGCCAGGGCAATAAATTGCAATGTCCATACTGTGAGACACCTAAGACAGCGCTACAGTGAGACAGGACAGACAGCTGATTGTCCTCGCAGTGGCAGACCACGTGTAACAACACCTGCACAGGATCTGTACATCCGAACATCACACCTCCGGGACAGGTACAGGATGGCAACAACAACTGCCCGAGTTACACCAGGAATGCACAATCCCTCCATCAGTGCTCAGACTGTCCGCAATAGGCTGAGAGAGGCTGGACTGAGGGCTTGTAGGCTTGTTGTAAGGCAGGTCCTCACCAGACATCACCGGCAACAACGTCGCCTATGGGCACAAACCCACCATCGCTGGACCAGACAGGACTGGCAAAAGGTGCTCTTCACTGACGAGTCACGGTTTTGTCTCACCAGGGGTGATGGTCGGATTTGCGGGAACTTGCAGGTGCCTTGGTGGAAGAGTGGGGTAACATCTCACAGCAAGAACGGGCAAATCTGGTGCAGTCCATGGGAAGGAGATGCACTGCAGTACTTAATGCAGCTGGTGGCCACACCAGATACTGACTGTTACTTTTGATTTTGACCCCCCCCCCCCCCTTTGTTCAGAGACACATTTTTCAATTTCTGTTAGTCACATGTCTGTGGAACTTGTTCAGTTTATGTCTCAGTTGTTGAATCTTGTTATTTTCATACAAATATTTGCACACGTTAAGTTTGGTGAAAATAAGCGTAGTTGACAGTGAGAGGACGTTTCTTTTTTTGCTGAGTTTTATATGTGTATACAAAAGTCTGTGGACACCCCTTCAAATTAGTGGATTTGGCTATTTCAGCCACACCTGTTGCTGACAGGTGTGTCAAATCGAGCACACAGTCATGTAATCTCCATAGACAAACATTGGCAGTAGAATGCCCTTACTGAAGAGCACAGTGACTTTCAACGTGGCACCGTCATAGGATGCCATCTTTCCAACAAGTCAGTTTGCAAAATTTCTGCCCTGATAGAGCTGCCCCGGTAAGCTATAAGTGCTGTTATTGTGAAGTGGAAACGTCTAGGAGCAACAACAGCTCAGCCGCGAAGTGGTAGGTCTTCCAAGCTCACAGAACGGGACCGATGAGTGCTGAAGCGCTTAGTGCGTAAAAATCGTCTGTCCTCGGTTGCAACACTCACTACCGAGTTCCAAACTGCCTCTGGAAACAAGGTCAGCACAAGAACTGTTCGTCCGGAGCTTCATGAAATGGGTTTCAGCCGCACACAAGCCTAAGATCACGATGCGCATTGCCAAACACCACCATTGGATTCTGGAGCAGTGGAAACGCGTTCTCTGAAGTGATGAATCACGCTTCACCATCTGGTAGTCCGACGGACAAATCTGGGTTTGGCAGATGCCAGGTGAACACAACCTGCCTGAATGCATAGCGCCAACTGTAAAGTTTGGTGGAGGAGGAATAATGGTCTGGGGCTGTTGTTCATGGTTCGGGCTAGGCCCCTTAGTTCAAGTGAAGGGAAATCTTAACGCTACAGCATACAATGACATTCTAGACGATTCTGTGCTCTAACTTTGTGGCAACAGTTTGGGCAAATCCCATTCCTGTTTCAGCATGACAATGCCCCTGTGCACAAAGCGAGGTCTATTCAGAGATGGTTTGTCGAGATCGTTGTGGAAGAACTTGACTGGCCTGCACAGAGCCCTGATCACAACTGCATCGAACATCTTTGGGATGAATTGGAACGGCGACTGCGAGCCAGGCCTAATCGCCCAACATCAGTGGGGCGGCAGGTAGCTTAGTGGTTAAGAGTGTTGTGCCAGTAACCAAAAGGTCGCTGGTTCTAATCCCCAAGCCGACTAGGTGAAAAATCTGTCGATGTGCCCTTGAGCAAGGCACTAAACCCTAATTGCTCCTGTAAGTCGCTCTGGATAAGAGCGTCTGCTAAATGACTAAAATGTAAATGTAAATCAGTGCCCGACCTCACTAATGCTCTTGTGGCTGAATGGAAGCAACTCCCCGCAGCAATGTTCCAACATCTAGTGGAAAGCCTTCCCAGAAGAGTGGAGGCTGTTATTGCAGCAAAGGGGGGGCCAACTCCATGTTAATGCCCATGATTTTGGAATGAGATGTTCGATGAGCAGGCGTCCACATACTTTTGGTCATGTAGTGTGTGTGTATATATACAGTACCAGTCAAAAGTTTGGACACACCTACTCATTCCAGGGTTTTTCTTTATTTTTTACTATTTTCTACATTGTAGAATAATAGTGAAGACATCAAAACTATGAAATAACACATATGGAATAATTTAGTAACCAAAAAAGTGTTAAACACCCTTTGCCTTGATGACAGCTTTGCACACGCTTGGCATTCTCTCAACCAGCTTCATGAGGAAGTCACCTGGAATGCATTTCAATTAACAGGTGTGCCTTGTTAAAAGTAAATTTGTGGAATTTTTTTATGGGTTTGAGCCAATCAGTTGTGTTGTGACAAGGTAGGGCTCTGTCGTAGCCGGCCGCGACCGGGAGACCCATGGGGTGGCGCACAATTGGCCCAGCGTCGTCCAGGGTAGGTGAGGGAATAAGCAGGCAAGGATGTAGCTCAGTTGGTAGAGCATGGCGTTCGCAACGCCAGGGTTGGTGGTTCGATTCCCACGGGGGGCCAGTATGAAAAATAAAATAAAAACATAATGTATGCACTCACTAACTGTAAGTTACTCTGGATAAGAGCGTCTGCTAAATGACTAAAATGTAAAAATGTAGGGGTGGTATACAGAAGATAGCCCTATTTGGTAAAAGACCAAGTCCATATTATGGCAAGAACAGCTCAAGTAAGCAAAGAGAAACAACAGCCCATCATAAATTTCAAGAACTTGAAAGATTCTTAAAGTGCAGTCGCAAAAACCATCAAGCGCTATGATGAAACTAGCATCCCTGTTTAATCAGTTTATTGATATGCCACACCTGTCAGGTGGATGGATTATCTTGGCAAAGGAGAAATGCTCACCAACAGGGATGTAAACAAATGTGTGCACAAAATCTGAGAGAAATAAGCTTTTAATGCATGTGGTCAATTTCTGGGAGCTTTTATTTCAGCTCATGAAACTTGGGAACACTTTACATGTTGCTTTATATTTTTGTTCAGTTTATATATATATATATATATATATATATATATATATATATATATACAGTGGGGAAAAAAAGTATTTAGTCAGCCACCAATTGTGCAAGTTCTCCCACTTAAAAAGATGAGAGGCCTATAATTTTCATCATAGGTACACGTCAACTATGACAGACAAAATGAGAAAAGAAAATCCAGAATGTCACATTGTATGATTTTTAATGAATTTATTTGCAAATTATGGTGGAAAATAAGTATTTGGTCAATAACAAAAGTTTCTCAATACTTTGTTATATACCCTTTGTTGGCAATGACACAGGTCAAACGTTTTCTGTAAGTCTTCACAAGGTTTTCACACACTGTTGCTGGTATTTTGGCCCATTCCTCCATCCAGATCTCCTCTAGAGCAGTGATGTTTTGGGGCTGTCGCTGGGCAACACGGACTTTCAACTCCCTCCAAAGATTTTCTATGGGGTTGAGATCTGGAGACTGGCTAGGCCACTCCAGGACCTTGAAATGCTTCTTACGAAGCCACTCCTTCGTTGCCCGGGCGGTGTGTTTGGGATCATTGTCATGCTGAAAGACCCAGCCATGTTTCATCTTCAATGCCCTTGCTGATGGAAGGAGGTTTTCACTCAAAATCTCACGATACATGGCCCCATTCATTCTTTCCTTTACACGGATCAGTCGTCCTGGTCCCTTTGCAGAAAAACAGCCCCAAAGCATGATGTTTCCACCCCCATGCTTCACAGTAGGTATGGTGTTCTTTGGATGCAACTCAGCATTCTTTGTCCTCCAAACACGATGAGTTGAGTTTTTACCAAAAAGTTCTATTTTGGTTTCATCTGACCATATGACATTCTCCCAATCCTCTTCTGGATCATCCAAATGCACTCTAGCAAACTTCAGACGGGCCTGGACATGTACTGGCTTAAGCAGGGGGACACGTCTTGCACTGCAGGATTTGAGTCCCTGGTGGCGTAGTGTGTTACTGATGGTAGGCTTTGTTACTTTGGTCCCAGCTCTCTGCAGGTCATTCACTAGGTCCCCCCGTGTGGTTCTGGGATTTTTGCTCACCGTTCTTGTGATCATTTTGACCCCACGGGGTGAGATCTTGCGTGGAGCCCCAGATCAAGGGAGATTATCAGTGGTCTTGTATGTCTTCCATTTCCTAATAATTGCTCCCACAGTTGATTTCTTCAAACCAAGCTGCTTACCTATTGCAGATTCAGTCTTCCCAGCCTGGTGCAGGTCTACAATTTTGTTTCTGGTGTCCTTTGACAGCTCTTTGGTCTTGGCCATAGTGGAGTTTGGAGTGTGACTGTTTGAGGTTGTGGACAGGTGTCTTTTATACTGATAACAAGTTCAAACAGGTGCCATTAATACAGGTAACGAGTGGAGGACAGAGGAGCCTCTTAAAGAAGAAGTTACAGGTCTGTGAGAGCCAGAAATCTTGCTTGTTTGTAGGTCACCAAATACTTATTTTCCACCATAATTTGCAAATAAATTCATTAAAAATCCTACAATGTGATTTTCTGGAATTTTCTTTCTCAATTTGTCTGTCATAGTTGACGTGTACCTATGATGAAAATTACAGGCCTCTCTCATCTTTTTAAGTGGGAGAACTTGCACAATTGGTGGCTGACTAAATACTTTTTTCCCCCACTGTATATATATATATATATATATATATATATATATATATATATATATATATATATATATCACACACTGGAGCTCATATATATCACACACACACTTTTTGGGTTTGCAATCAGAGGCAAGTGATCTTCCAGCTATCATTGCTTCCACATGAGCTCCAGTGGTGTGTGGAAGCATAAGGAGAAGTCTGCAGATGTGCAGGTGTTTAGAAACCTTGTCATTGTCATTCTATGTTGCTTTGTAGTCAAATGAGCACAGCAGGGGGACAATAGAGGGACTTGTGCATGTTTTTTAATAGCAACTGGTTCAGAGGTTGTATTGTATGAATTGTTTGCAACCAATTACTTAAGTGATAATGCCAATATATCCTCCAAACACCGGCTTCGAGGGCATTATCACTTTTATACAACGGGTTACCAACATATTCAAATAATGATTGACATATTTTCATAAAAAACTTTATTTTGATTAATTTATTCATACTATTTCATCCTTTCTGAAGATATAGTCCCGACACAAATCTAGGGTTTCTACCCAAGCCAGCAGGTCGTTCCTTCTATCGGTTCGGTTGCTAGAGACACGACCCAGTCATTCAGTCTTTTTGTTCTGTCTCTATGGACGCGACCCAGTCGTTCATTCTAAATGTTCCATTGCCATACTGGCTGCCAGTGGCTGGCAATGTTCTTATCACTTGCTTGCTAGCTAGCCGACTACGGCTAATTTACGGTCACGTCAAAAAAGTGCAGCCAGATTAACAGCAAAGTAGCTTCATTTGCATTTGTTTAAGATGTTTTCTAGTGACATTTATTTGGATTCATCCATAACAATGAGCTAATGATGGCGCGATTTCGCCTGGAATAGAAAATGTGCTCTTCAGGACACTATTGTTCAGAGGAGCTAGACAACAACACAGCTAACACAATCACTTCAAACTGATGCTGAAAAGACTGCCAACTAGCTACAACTTTGATATTTTTCAATTGACATTACTTTGTATACATTCATAAAAATGATGCCAGCTGATTCAGGATTTCGACTGGCTGAGAAACGCTGCTTGCCTGTCTGTCTCGTCCCGACTCATTCATTACTATGGGACAGCTGGAGATTGAATTTGAATATTGAAACAATGTTGCAAATGTCGGAGAGACAGACAGCAAGGTTTATACAAATCTCTGCTGTTGAAAACGAAATGTTAGTCTAAAAGAAATGTGAGATAATGTCTAGATGCTTTCTATAGTAGAGATCAAGTTTATAAATTGCTTGGCTGGGCTAATGAGACAGTGGATTGTGCAATTAGATGGAACTGAGGAAATAGGCATTTTTACGTGATAGATTTAGCCGGTGGTAATTTGTGGAATAGACATTGGCTGGAATGCGGTTTTAACCAATCAGCATTCAGTATTAGACCCACTCATTGTATCGATAAACATACATGTAGGCTACAGTACTATGCATCCATTTATTATTACAGGTATAATCCACAGCTGTTGCTGTATTGATTATTCCTTTCCAAGGAATATATGTTAATAATTCATTCAGTCTGATTTTATAGCCGTGCTGATGAAATATCTTATTTACAGTTGCAACTGACGCAGTTTTACAACCGTTAATGTAAGCAATGTGAATTCACAAAACAACACAACCTAATATGCCAGTACATCACGAAAAGAGCATAAATCAATTTATTTTAATGGCATCAAGGAACAAAATAATGCTTTTATTATTTCAATTCCCCCTGTAGACACTTTGCTCCTTTTCAATTTCCTTAAGTCGTGGTGGCTGCTTTCCAAAGTTTCCGTCTTATTTAATCATCAAATTGGATGCGTTTCATTCAAATTAGATTGGAAGGAAAAATCAATTTACAGAACTGATCTACTTTATTTCAAACAGAATAGGAAAAACCGCATGTGTGGTGCTTATATAGTGCTGCTCCTTGATAGACTAACCCTGACTTTGCAGGGGTGTTGATTATGGTTGTACAGTGGCTTGCGAAAGTATTCACCCCCCTTGGCATTTTTCCTATTTTGTTGCCTTACAACCTGGAATTAAAATTGATTTTTTGGGGGGTTTGTATCATTTGATTTACACAACATGCCTACCACTTTGAAGATGCAATTTGTTTTGTTATTTTGAAACAAACAAGAAATAGAGCCACCTTTTGCAGCAATTACAGCTGCAAGTCTCTTGGGGTATGTCTCTATAAGCTTGGCACATCTAGCCACTGGGATTTTTGCCCATTCTTCAAGACAAAACTGCTCCAGCTCCTTCAAGTTGGATGGGTTCCGCTGGTGTACAGCAATCTTTAAGTCATACCACAGATTCTCAATTGGATTGAGGTCTGGGCTTTGACTAGGCCATTCAAAGATATTTAAATGTTTCTCATTAAACCACTCGAGTGTTTCTTTAGCAGTATGCTTAGGGTCATTGTCCTGCTGGAAGGTGAACCTCTGTCCCAGTCTCAAATCTCTGGAAGACTGAAACAGATTTCCCTCAAGAATTTCCCTGTATTTAGCACCATCCATCATTCCTTGAATTCTGACCAGTTTCCCAGTCCCTGCCGATGAAAAACATCCCCACAGCATGATGCTGCCACCACCATGCCTCACTGTGGGGATGGTGTTCTCGGGGTGATGAGAGGTGTTGGGTTTGCGCCAGACATAGCATTTTCCTTGATGGCCAAAAAGCTCAATTTTAGTCTCATCTGACCAGAGTACCTTCTTCCATATGTTTGGGGAGTCTCCCACATGCCTTTTGGCGAACACTAAACGTGTTTGCTTATTTTTTCTTTAAGGAATGGCTTTTTTCTGGCCACTCTTCCGTAAAGCCCAGCTCTGTGGAGTGTATGGCTTAAAGTGGTCCTATGGACAGATACTCCAATCTCCGCTGTGGAGCTATGCAGCTCCTTCAGGGTTATCTTTGGTCTCTTTGTTGCCTCTCTGATTAATGCCACCCTTGCCTGGTCCCTGAGTTTTGGTGGGCGGCCCTCTCTTGGCAGGTTTGTTGTGGTGCCATATTCTTTCAATTTTTTAATAATGGATTTAATGGTGCTCCGTGGGATGTTCAAAGTTTCAGATATTTTTTTATAACCCAACCCTGATCTGTACTTCTCCACAACTTTGTCCCTGACCTGTTTGGAGAGCTCCTTGGTCTTCATGGTGCCGCTTGCTTGGTGGTGCCCCTTGCTTAGTGGTGTTGCAGACTCTGGGGCCTTTCAGAACAGGTGTATATATGCTGAGATCATGTGACAGATCATGTGACACTTAGATTGCACACAGGTGGACTTTATTTAACTAATTATGTGACTTCTGAAGGTAATTGGTTGCACCAGATCTTATTTAGGGCCTTAATAGCAAAGGGTGGGAATGCACGCACCACTTTTCCATTATTTATGTTTTAGAATTTTTTCAAATAAGTTATTTTTTTCATTTCACTTCACCAATTTGGACTATTTTGTGTATGTCCATTACATGAAATCCAAATAAAAATGCATTTAAATTACAGGTTGTAAATCAACAAAATAGGAAAAACGCCAAGGGGGATGAATACTTTTGCAAGTCACTGTATGTTTATGACCCAGATCATTGGGATTTGATGGAAGTACTTCTGAAGGTCCTGTGGTTTGTTGTCACAGATATTAAAATACATAGCTTGTATAATTTTCCAATATGCTCAAGGTGGTGTGTGTTTTCAATCTCTCACTGTAAATCGTCTCTGTCGGCTCCATCTAACAATACTTTAAAGTACTTCTTAAGTAGTTTTTGTGGGGTATCTGTACTTCACTTTACTATTTATATATATTCTTTTTTACAACTTTTACTTTTACTTCACTACATTCCTAAAGAAAATTATGTACTTTTTACTCCATACATTTTCACTGACACTCAAAAGTACTCGTTACATTTTGAATGCTTAGCAGGACAGAAATGGACCAATTCACACACTTATCAAGAGAACATCCCTGGTCATCTCTACTGTCCTCTGATCTGGCGGACTCACTAAACACAAATGCTTTGTTTCTGAATGATGTCTGAGTGTTGGAGTGTGCCCCTGGCAATCCGTAAATTAAAAAAACACGAACAATTGTGCCATCTGGTTTGCTTAATATGAGGAATTTGAAATGATTTATACTTTTACTTTTACTTTTACTTTTGATACTTAAGTAAATTTTTGCAATTACATTTACTTTTTATACTTTTACTCAAGTAGTATTTTACTGGGTGACTTTCACTTTTTCGTGAGTCATTTCCTATTAAGGTATCTATACTTTTACTCAAGTATGACAATTGGGTACTTTTTCCACCACTGACATACAGTAATACAAATTAGAGAGGTGAGGACGCATGTGGGCTTGTGAATGAGAACCATGTACCTACTACCTCTCATGCTGATCATCTGCAGTGATGAATAGCTAATGCTCCCCCTGACATGTAAAAGTCTTTGTTCAGCACCATGGACAGCAGCGCTGACTCTTGATTAAAGTGCTGAAAAAGGGGACCAAATGGGCAGTTTAAACAGCGGTCAAGCTTCACTGAAAGTGGATTAAAGTGGACATATGGAACTTTTGTCCAACATTGCCTACTTTTTATGCTGTTGCTCCAATATTCCTAGCTCACCGCTCAATGTGCTATTTCAGCACCGCGA
Organism: Coregonus lavaretus; assembly: GCF_964263955.1. Taxonomy (NCBI): domain Eukaryota; kingdom Metazoa; phylum Chordata; class Actinopteri; order Salmoniformes; family Salmonidae; genus Coregonus; species Coregonus lavaretus. Next base: position 23,934,185 of record NC_140018.1, read on the forward strand.
GCGACTGGGGGTTTCAGAGAGACAGAGAAGATCCCTGTTATCTTGTCCTTCTTTAAAACACCTTTCACTTTTGATTTTGTGGATGACCAGCAGTCTGTTTTCCCTCATACAGAGTTATGGTTCCTCTGAAGAAAAGCCCCTTCTATCCAGTTTTCCTTTGATTTCCATGTCTGCTTTTGTTAGTGGAGACTCAAAGGTGAATAATCACTAAGTCTCATTCCCTCTCTCCAGTACAAACAGGTAGATTTTTCCATAAAAAAGGTAGTCGCACCTATGCAGGATTTGGACTCCCAATATACTGCATATACATTGTCCAGTTGGATATATTTTTCGTCATATAACAGAACAATGTGGAGAACAGTGACTGTATCCTGTTCAGATAAACATTGTCTAAAATGGCTGGTGGACATAGATTAGGACCCGGGTTATTCTAACTCATAATACCTACATCTTTCAAGGTTGATGAAAAAGTAATAGTCTGAGAAATGGGAAGTGGAAGAATAAACAGTGTATATGCCCTGCATGAGAATAATCTCCATTCCCTGTGTTTGGTCTACATTTCACAGGGAAGTGGAGCTCTCTGGAGCTCTCCCAGAAGGCTAGAGCTCCGAGGGCACAAACACACCCAGTAATCAGGCGATTTGCTGGGATCTGGGAGGACTGGGGCCTGTGAGCATTCTGTCTGCTCCCTCTCTGTCAGTCACTGCTGATTTATCAGGGATTGATGAAGACCTCTCCCCTGCTCAGATCACCACAGGGTGATCTGTCCCACCCTGGGGGAGCAGAGGACGAGCCCTAGGTCTCCAGGCCCATAGAGCCAGATAGGGCCAGGTTATCATTAACTCAGCCCTATCCTCATCAGGAGACTAGACTGGGGACAGCTGGCTACAGCAGGGCTGTACATCACTGTCACCCAGCCAGACACTCCAGGCTTCACCATGTCTGTCCTTGTCTTTGGGCTAACAAACACGTAGATTGATGACATAGTGTACAATAAGGAGTTTGCAGCGAGGAAGAGTATAGGCATAACTCAATGCAAAGCTCCTCATTGATTGGAGATTTGTGGGGTCTTTTTTCTGTATTCATTAGTGACTTCATGGTGTGGAGACGTTTTTATTTCTCTGTTGGGTATTGGGACTGAGACAGATGATGAAACATGACCAAACCTGGGAGTGCTTTTTACGGATATGACGGCGTCAATCCTGAGAGGGAGGCAGCTGAATGACAGTGGTTTGGATCTCCGGAGGATTTTGTGGCTAATTTAATTGAAACATAAATCAGTTGGCAGGCCAGGTTAATCGGGGATAGAACACCACAGCTGAGGTTTGTCTGCCTGGAAGGAGGCAGAAGCCTCTGTCTGGGTTGGTTATTTGGCCGTGGTTGGATCTGGGGCACCCAAATGGGTGTGATCAGAGCCAGGGAGGACCAAGTCAACTGTCCACCCTACCCCACCCCCCTGGCCCTCCATGAATGACCCAGCTTCGTGTCCCTAACGGGCCAGGTCGCTGATGTGTTTGGAAGCAGGGTTAAGGTGACCCACATTACCACAGGACCAGATGGTGTAGTCAATTAGTGGCCAGCAGAGAGCTGACTGGATCAGGCTGCTGTCCAGTGGGTTTTATTCCATCTGCACAGCTGCACTGTCAGGGCTGCAGTCAGTCAGTCCGTTCCATGTCTGGTGAACTGATGTTGGCCGTCTGGTTCCTCAGCATCTGCTCCCCTACTGTCCTCCTCTTCTCTGTCCCTTCGTCCTCCCCCCTCGGCTGGGTGTGTACAGTGCAGTCCATTCCTGACCTGGGTAAACGCCACGTTATTCGGCATGATTGCTCTCTACAGCCGGGTGCAGAGGGAGCCCATCTCTGGCCAGCTCACTGCCATGCCTTGACGATGACATCAGCGTGGCAGCAGCTGCTGGATTGTGTATGCAGGCATGCTCAAACAAAACAACCCTCATTAAATTTGTCCATGCATTGGAATGTAATGGAGATATACGTATGATGACCAATGATGACTAAACTGGGTCTGATTAAACTCTCATTTAGGATTCTTGTGGACTGCTATTAGATTGAGATGGGAAAGGCATTTCCATTTTTCTCAGCAAGATACTTTGGAACAGTACAGAGGAATTAAACAGAGAACAAACAAGGAGAATAATGACTCAGCATGTTATCTAAAAGTGTGACCCACTTGTCAAACACATCAGAACAAAGTTTATCAAACATTCTCAACATCTCTCTGTATAATTTAAAGTGATTCATAAGACTTTGTTAATGATATCCATTACTACAATGCCAAACCAATGTAAAACAATTACTGACACATTCCCAGAGATAAACACTGTTCCTAAGATGCCTATGAAATACATTAGATTTCTAGGGAATAGAATAAGTGTCATGGATCCCCCCGGTACTTCTGCTCATTGCCACAGTCATCTCGGCACTGACCGGATGGGCCCTGGACTGGGATGCCGCGGTCTGGGAGACGGGCGGACCCGAGGTTGAGTCCTACGAGCGCTTCCTCCTCCTCTTCCGCTTGGTGTTTGATCATCCTGTGGAGGGCCGAGAGGGGGGTGAGCGTCTACTCCGACTATGCCAGGGATCTAGGACCGCCTCGCAGTTTGCCCTGGTGTTCCGGACCATCGTGGCCTCCACCGGATGGAACGAGACGGCTCTGGTTACCGTTTTCCGCAGCGGACTGCAGGAGGAGGTACAGATGGAGTTAGCCTGCCGTGATGACAACTTGTCACTCGACCAGCTCATCAGCATGGCGATCCGGTTGGACAACCTCCTGTGGTCCCAACGAAGACCTGTGCGGAATCCGGAGCCAATGGCTACACCTGCTCTGTGGCCAGAGCCGATGGGTGGGCTCTGCATGTTTGCCCAAGGCAGAGTGTAGGAGAAGGAGGAATCTGGGCCTCTGCTCCTATGGTGGAGAAAGGGGTCATTTCTCCCCAACTGCCCTCTATCCACTAATAGGTGAGGAGGTGACGGGCCAGGCTCGAGGAACGTGAAGGCGGATGCTCTGTCTCGCCTCTATGACGCAGAGGAGAGGCAGGGAGAAGAGACCCCCATCATCCCTCCATTCCATATCATCGCGCCAGTGGTGTGGGACATGGACACTGACATACGGCAGGCCCTGCGTACAGAACCTGCACCTGCACAGTGCCCGGAGAACCTCACCCGCGGGTGTGCAGGACCGCCTTCTTTCCTGGGCGCACATGGTGCCTGTTTTCGGGTCATCCTGGGATAGGCCGTACCGTCGCCTGCCTGACTGAGAAGTACTGGTGGCCCACTTTGGCTATGGACGTCCGGGTTTACGTCTCTTCCTGCTCCATCTGTGCTCAGTCTAAGACACCCAGACACCTCCCTTATGGAATGCTCCTTCCCCTGCCAGTTCCACAACGACCCTGGTCTCACCTCTCGGTGGACTTTGTCACAGACCTTCCCCCCTCCCAGGGGAACCCCACCGTTCTCGTCATTGTGGACTGCTTTTCCAAAGCTTGTCGCCTCCTTCTTCTGCCTGGGCTCCCGTCGGCCATGCAAACCACGGAGGCTCTTTTTACACACATCTTCCAGCACTAAGGGATCCTGGAGGACATTGTGTCAGAACTTGGTCCTCAGTTCACCTCACGTGTATGGAAAGCGGTGGTCTAAGGCACTGCATCGCAGTGCTAGCTGTGCCACTAGAGATCCTGGTTCGAATCCAGGCTCTGTCGTAGCCGGCCGCGACCGGGAGACCCATGGGGCGGCGCACAATTGGCCCAGCGTCATCTAGGGTAGGGGAGGGAATGGCCGGCAGGGATGTGGCTCAATTGGTAGAGCATGGCGTTTGCAACGCCAGGGTTGTGGGTTCGATTCCCACGGGGGGCCAGTATGAAAATAATTATGTATGTACTCACTTAACTGTAAGTCGCTCTGGATAAGAGCGTCTGCTAAATGACTAAAATGTAAATGTAATGAAGGCGGATACGTGCTTGTTTTGGGCGTTATTTTTCATGACGTATCTTGTGTTGGGTGGAATAAATAAAACCCCTAATACGTATTCCTGTGCTTGTCTTCTAAACATTATACAACGTGACAATAAGCAGGTTTAAGTCATCAAACACACATGATAAGCCCTCCAGTGCAGGCACCACTCTCAAGTCAACACCATACTGTATGTATTTTACAGGATGTACTGTAGCGTCATAACGGAATCGGTGAATGAGCATGATTTAAGTGTTAATGAATCAACGTAGGGCTGAGGTTGCAGAAGATAGGGTCTCTTTGTGAATTTGTGCCGTCGTGATGATCGAAGTGAGCCGTCCATTGCTGGGGAGATGAAAGCTGTCCATTTGCAACCACCCAGAGAGAAAAGGAAACATTGCATCTGAATTATGATTCTCTGCTAAATGTCCATACAACAAACCATGAATCATCACAATGGGATTTGTCAATCATCATTGTGCATGAGTGACTCAGATGGCAAATGTAACCTTGGAGAAGTGATGGGAATCCATGTTTTATGGCCCTATCTCATGTCCCTGTCACATATGTGGTGGAATTAATGTACGGGAATATATGTGGTAATCATGTTCAAGGCCGTGCAAACAGCCGTGGAGATCTATGGAGCCATCACTAAAGACAAACCGGAGGAAAACGCATTCCTCTGATGACACTCCAGGGTATACTGCACCATTATAATACTGGAACCATACAGCCTCATGTCTCACAATGGCCAATAGCTGTGTCAATAATTATCATAATATACCACAGCCTCTTGGGTATCATGGCTTCATTGTCCTATTGTGACATACAACTGAATTTGTAACATTTGCTTAGGACACTGACTGAGAGGATGAGCAGTTGTCTTTTTTTCCCCTCTCTCACCATTTTCAGTTGACATGTGTTTTGTTAAGGCAAGGCAAAGGGGGAGTACATGGACAAGACAGACAAGGTTAGGTCACATCTTGTACAGGATGAGAAAACCCTATCATGTGGTAGTTCTAACATGCGTCCTTTGTCCTGATCTTGTCTACATTCTGATTGGGCCCACATTTCCTGATATATGTCTACACATGGTATTACAATGTGTCTCATATCTGTCCACTGTGCCTGCATTGTGACCAGATTTTCTGGTCTCTCCCTGTATGCAATTTATTTGACAGTTATTCTTTCAAAAATAATATGTATTTATTTATTTTAAGACACATATTGATGCCTTAAGTCAATAGTGGCAGCTGTCAATGCAGCTATATGATTTTAGAAGCTGGGATAATGATGATTTAAATAGTTTCACTGTCCAGATCTGTCTACACTTGTACGATACCCAGACACAATGCGTGCCTAACTACCTCTGGAGGCGGTCAGGAGGAGCTGATCACAATCAGATTACAAAGAGTCTTTTGATTGTTTACACCTTTCTACAAATGTGGGCACAATCAGGATGTTGACACGATCAGGACAACCGACACATGTTTAAATGGGGCTAGCACCAAGGTTAAATGGGGCTACTGACATCCTCATGTTCCCTGGCAACATTGCCCTCTGTTGGAAATCACTTTATCACCCACAGGGTCACCTGTACTCATCATAAAATATAGGTGACACAACATAGTGAAATATCTTGAAACCATTTTCAGGCACATTTTCGACTCAAATCGTAATAATCTGATTTCATAGACTTTCCCTCCTTTCTGTATATCATCTAAATTCCCATGGGCAACTCTGGTAAGGGGATAGGGTTGGGTATTATAGGATGCATTGTGGTAGTCTAATCACCATGATAAGTATACTGCAGCCTACACTGCCAACGCCCTCATTAAAACTCTACTCAAAGTGTTTTTTTCCTCCCAAGTAAAAGTTCTGTGCTTCAGAGAGGGATCTATTTTCCAGCGCTCATCGTGTCTGCTCCCTGCCCCTCCAGTGGCGGCTAATTAAGGTGCGCTGATCAAACGGAGGAGAGAGCAGGAGCAGAGCTAGACAGGGAGAGATACAGAGAGACAGAGAGACAGAGAAAGGGTGTGAGCTGGCATGCAACAAATATGGCCCAGCCTTTTCGTGTCGCAGGCAGGCAGAGAGGAATCCTGGAGAAATGTCAATCAACCTAAACATAGATCAGTAGATACATGCGGCGCAGTCACTGTGCATAAATGCATCTGCCCTGATGTTTTATTCATGAGGCTGTGTTAAACACAGCTCCCAGACAAGCACAGGGATTCACACGCCCTCACAGGATCACAGTCAACTCATTCACAAACACCATGAACTGTCACTGGAGGAGCATCAGCTCCTCAGGCATCTAGCAGCAGGCCTGGAGGAGCACATCTCCTTATCGCTGGAGCATGATGGAACAAATGTGGCGTTTATTATTCCCCCAACTGTGGCGTAGTAGAGGTTAGTGTTGTTGAGGAATGGATCTGAGGAAGCCTGCTGGCTGCATGGGGATACCTGATACATACTGTATCAGATGGAACCATGTCTAGGGCTGTTACGGTGACCCTATTACCGCCACACTGGCAGTCACGAGTCATGACCGCAGTCAAATTCCACCTGACAGTTTAGTCACGGTAACTAGGCTTCTCCAAGCTCTGATGATACTGCTGGTCATTCTTAGACTACCAAACTTGCTAACTGCCTGGTACTCAGCACTCTATTGTCCCTCTAATCACTCTGACAACAATGCAAAAATCTAATCAAACACTTCATTAGAGCCCATGAGCTCATGTTGCGCAACATTTCTATAGACTATGCAATTGCGTGAGAAAACAGAGTTTGATGGCCTCTTTTAAAAAGAGGAGGATCCCATCAGCTTTCTATAGGCTAGGCCTACTATATTTATTTCTGAACTTTCCTAATATTAAGCACATTGTTTCGCTTTACAACAGGAGTATATCCTACCTGGCTGGCATGAAAATTAACCACGGGAAAAGTGTCCTCCATTAGCTTTTTAAGTGGATAGATTACATGTTTATTTTCTTCTTCCTGGCCCTGTCCCGAGACAGGTGCATGATAATGGTCCATTCTAAATCAAAACTCATTTCACACATGTATTATTTAGTATATGTAAAGACAAGATTAAATCAAGAATATTCTGATGGGTGACAATATTAGCCTATCACTTGTGAATGATATGTTATCACTTGTGAATGATGCCCACACCTCATGTAGCCTAGCTCATATGCCTATATATTTTGATAAGGTTTTATTACACCTAAAGTGGCCAGATAACTTCTTAAAATTAAGCACATTAATCCGCTTTACAACCGGTGTAGAGCCTAACTGGCATACATACAGTAGGCGGCGCATGAGTTTCAAGTTTGGGGAAGAGAACTTTCACCATAAAAATGCACCTTTCTGATAAAGCATTACATGCATAATCGCATTTGTGGTCCCTTTTGAGAATGGTGTTTTCCCGCTAATTGATTGCATTTTGGAACATTCGCGCTTATAGCCTACTGCCGTGTGCACATTGCTGGGCTTATAATGTATTGAAATAGCCTAATAGTTTATCAACATTTTAAGCTAAACGTTCTGATCTTTTGCATCAGCCTCATTGCTTTTAAAAGTTTTTTTGATGCGAGTCATGGTATTAATTTGGGATCTATTGCATCCCACAACTGTCCCCGACTATGTTTGGAATATTTATTTCTCGCACAGAAGGACAAGATCATCATCATTAGAGTCGCATCATGCAGCCTTAGAATGTATTAAAAATCAAAACAAATAGCCCAACATTTGTATCACAACCAAAGTTGCATAAATAACTCTAAATTAAGCATATAGGAGGACCTGTTTCTTTGTTAACCGCTCGTCACAGAATAGCCGCATATGCGCACTCCTTCAGAAATCATTTGGAGAAAACATCCTTTCTATTTTATTCAGCCATGTTCAATTGTATTTTTCATACTATAAAATAATATAAAATATTGTCTGCTAAATGAACTAGTGTAGCCCACAGCCATATGGCATAGTCAGATCAGGGCCAAACATAAGGACAACTCAGAGTATGCTATTTCTTCATATTATGTTTCTTTAGACCTGTCTAAAATTAATAATGGATTTATTGTGATGGTGTAGGCTACATTAAATTGATTTATTAGACTTTTTTAAATGTAGATGTTCCAAAGGTCTGCATCAGTGGCTTGTAGGCTATGCGTGGAAACAAGGAGATGCTACATGTGTTTATGTTAATTAACAGTCAATAACCATGACACCAGCAGTTATTTGCTTGACAATCACCAGCTGACAAACTTTCATGACCGCCACAGCCCTAACCATGACAAATATTGTCTTTCTAGAATCTCAGATCCATTCCATTCATCATCAACATCCCCTCAGGAATCCATCAGAGGAAAGTGTTGAAACTTTCTGAATGTTGCTCCAGTTTCCAGAGGTATAAATCAAACAACCATCGTCTGTATTCTGTCTTACTCAAAAACCTTGGCTCCGCAATGTGGGTGAACGTCTTTGAACACTGTGGTGGTTACAGGAGTCAATTATTGCCACCTATACATTTTATGTGCACTTAAATGGAGTGCTGGTACAGGTCGTAAAACACACCCATCTGCTACAGACATCAGTCATTTTTATGACCCCCCACCACAACCGGTCATTTTTTTTATCTTTTTGGATTACTCTGGTGCTTCCAGCAACTTCTCTTTGCTGCATTACTGTTATTGCCTCCCCTGGCTCCTTTCTGAAAGGCACCTGAGTAACGGTCGTGCCACAGAGATATATGCACTGCTTGTAACCTTGAGAAACAATTAGATTAAACATCATCTCCACTGTCTGAGACAATCAACATGCTACCTGCTGTGAGGGGAGATCTCCAAACTGTGTACGGTTCAGTGGAGAGATGTTAACTGTATGCCAAATGATATGATGTTTTTTATGGTGTAATGATGTCATGTCATAGTATCGTGGGGAACAGGTTAGAGTTACTAGATAAGTGGTTAAGAGACAGAAAGTCTACATTCCATTATGTCAAAGGAGATTACTGATGTTTAGGATAGCATGATTGATGGACAGGATACTGACTTGGGATAAAGAGTGATGAACATCAAAGACAGGGAGTGCCCATGGAGAATTACCAGATGTTTGTGGAGAAGTTTGTAACAGGCTATATAAGAGAGAGTGAATCTTTGTTCGGGAGAGAGAAAGATGAGAGAGGTTGGGCTATGTCCAATGTCTGTTATAACTAACCCGGTAATGACTAATAAAACGTTTACATGAAATCCTCATAAAAATGTCTAAGTACATCCTTACATTCGTAATCACTTGATACCTAGAAACTCATCATAACACCAAATGATCAATATTTAATGCTATTGTTTGGCACAGTCTCCTATGTGGGACTGATCTTCTTCTGTCACATGTACAGAAATGGCCCCCTCCCTGTGTCTCCCAACATGTGATGTGGCAGATGTTCAGAATAAATATGAAAAGCCATAGTTCATGCTTAAATAAACACAGACAGGCGTGCACCGTTTTGCATTTCAGAGGAATGAACATGAGCAAAAAGAAGACGTGTTTTTGGATAACATGACTGTAGAGTTTATTACTGAGCAATAGAAAGAGGGATCAGGCTGATTTTATATACTGTTTATTCAGCAGCTGAATCAAGAATTTACTTCATAAACATATCAACCCATTCCAACAAATATATTTGAATGTATGTTAGGCTTACTGTATTTGGGTGTGTCAGTTGAGGAGAACTCTGTTTTTGGAATATGGGACAAATTATTTTCATGTAGCGCTGATGTGGAACTTCAAACCCGGAACAGAAGCCATGAAGACAACAACTCATTACTAATACAAATAAGGGAAATCCCTTGAAAATGTTTTTAAGTAACCTCATTTCATGTGTTAAAAATAAAACAACAGAAGACATGAACTGTAGTCTGTGAGGAGGAGTTTCTTATTCATGCTAGTTTATATTTCCTCTCACTTGCTCCCTTTGTATGTTATTAATATTCATCTTCTACATCCCATAGAATCGATACAGACAACAACGTCTTTGTCCTTTTGCATTCTTTATAGATTTCAATACATCTGGGAACACGTAAAGCGTAAGCAGAGCTGAGCTGAGGATGTCTTAGTGTATTCATTGAAGGAGAAAAACATCAGCATCAGCTTACAAATTCTCTCTTATACAATTGCAAACAACAACAACCCATTTTAAAGGAATGGAAACATTTCAACATTTGCAAATGTAGCCTACATATATGGATTTTCTCACTGTAAAGATCCACAGTATTACTGCTGTGTGCTACAGTACCTTCATAGTAAACTGCAATATGATAGGCTATGTCTGACCTCCAGAGAATGATTGTGTCCAATAGCACTAAAACATGAGCCATAAAACACATAGAAACTACACCCGTGACATCGTCGTTAGAAGCTACGCTAGAAATCAGAGATCACCCAGACACAATAACAACCTTCTAGATTAAGAGAGCATCACGTCAGGCTGCAAATTGAAATCCAACAGTGAATTTGCAGATCAATAGCAAAATGATCGTATCATCCTATGGACCACACTGAGCCATAGGAAACCACTGAGTTTAGCTCTGCACTCTCAAGTGACAATTTATATTTAACACTGGCGGTGAGCTAATTGGCCGCGTGGGGATTCATTCACTAATTAATTATGAAAATTCTAAACCTCTTTGTTAATCACCTAGTGTGGGCAAGTTGTACTTGGCCGTCATTTACTGCTCTGTGTCTCATCCTCTACCAAATCCTATCACTCCGTTGCATCCCTGCAGAGTTTTTCCCCTATAAAGCAGAAGGATCCCAGAATCAGATTAAAAGATTCTGGTGCCCCTCTACGACAGGTTTGTTGGAGTGGATTGCACATTGATGTCAATACTCTGAAACGTCCCAAATCCAGAGATTTAGACATCAGACAAGGGTGACTGCAGGTGGTGAACACACCCCAGTGCCTCTCGCTTTCCTGCTCTAGCTGTACAGAATATCTTCATTAGTGTGATTGCACTAAAATTAGATCTGGGTTATAGGATGGAATGAATAACGATATTTTGAGCTATAACTACTGAAGTATTTGTGTACTACCTGTCACTTCTGATTTCATTAGGGTTGGAACTAGTGTGCACTGCACCGATAAATATGAAAAGAGATTCCAAAGACCCATTGACTGCTTTTAAAGATAGGTATTCATGTGTATACGTCACCAAGCAGACAAAGGGTACGCAAAGGACTGCTTTCAGAGAACAAATAGCTAGCGTTGCTTTAAATTGTCATCGGTCACCCTTTGCATCAATGTCAACCAAAGGGCTAACCTTGAAAACCATGTTAATGAACTTGTTTTGGCTGATACAAACTCTAGATACCCATTGATGTTGAGGTTCTTTATGGCTACGCGTAGTGTCTCTCAGTAGAGCTGTCTTTACAGTACCTGCCCAGGTCTCTTTTATCCCTCCATGAATATGGATGAGCCACTGCTGTGGGACTGGTTGGGAACTATGTAATCAATGCATATTAAAGTTCTCTTAGCTTGTTCGTCCAACTAATTCGAGGAGAGCTAGCAACATATGGTGCACACTTGCATTGTTGAATGGGCTGAGTAATGACTGTGGCTCGATTCTGTGACATATGCAGAATTTATTTTCCCTCCGACTAGTTAGGCATGCAGCAGAATGTGAGTTTTCTTACCTTAGGAGCCATTTGGGTCTTGCACGACTTGCTGTTTGTTTGCAAATCATTGATAAATTCACATCTGATTAAAGACCTTGCAGATTAAGTGCGACAACATTGGCAGTGCTTCTGGTTGTGAATGGAGGTGTTTTTCTGTCTAAAACACATTTAACTCTACTTCATAGCAAATACATGCTATTACAGGGGATAGTTTCCCTTCCGTGTTCATTTGGGAAATTGGAAATTAAGGATGGAATGCTGAGGTACAGCAATACTCCATAAAGGATTCTGCATTAACACATTCTATCTCTAATACAGTCGGCTTACAATGGTAAGATAACAGTTCACACCCATCTGGCAGGGAGGAGGGGAGCATCACAGCGATCAGACTTCATCTGTGATAAACAGTAATCATCGTATCCCTCGGAGGTTCAATCCCCCAGGCACTTTGATACCGATATATCAGAGCATATCTGAGTCCAATCTGTTGAACGAGACAGGTTTTACCCCCAGCCGCCCCTTGTGACTCTGCAGGTGCCCACCCCTGGTCCAGAGACACTGCCTGATCAAAGCCTTCTCTTTACTTTCCTAACAGGGCCATTAGCGTGCTAGCGCTCCCCTCGGCTAAAGGTCAGTGGCTCTATAACAGGACTAGCAGCAGACTGATGAGGAAGGTGGGTTCATCTCTGCCCTGCTCGTCTAGAGTGGCAGCTTCACTGCGCCGCCTGCTAAATGTCCGCCCTGCTCTTTGGTATGACCTTTCCCTACAGGGATGGGCCCAGACAGTTTTAAAATGTGATTATGAAGGCACTGTCAATGTTACCTCAACTTTTGTAAAAAAATATACTGCCGGCGTATTGCAATAAAGTGATGTTACTGATATAAAACTATGTTCAGAGTTTCAAACTTCAGCAATTTGATGAAGTATAATTCAATTATACTGGGATAATTGGGTGGCTAGATTGCTAATGCTAAGAATGTGATGACCATCACTACAGGGTGATTTAAGGAAAATCAAACAGTAGGGGAGAGTGGGGTAAATTGAGTTAAATGGTTAGTTGAGCCACCCCTTGTTTCTAGGAAACCATACACAAAATAAATGTGACCAAATATTTAGGAAGAGGTCATCCTTTCATGGATTCTGTGAAGGAAGAAACCACATGGAAAAAGTGGTAAGCAAGTTAGGTAAAATAAAAAGTCAAATGAGTTTGTGTTATAGGTTTCATGATGCTTGTATCTAAATGTCACGGCTCTGCCGAGGCTGCCCCTCCTCCTTGCTCGGGCAGGCTTCGGCGTTCGTCGTCACCGGAATACTAGCAGCTGTTGATCTATGTTCTATGTTTCTATGTTGCACCTGTTGTCTATTGTCACACACCTGTTGCCCATTATTGTATCACGCCTTCCCTATTTAACCCAGTGGCTCCCAATGTGTTTTGTGCGTGGTTGTTTTCGTTTCGTGTGTCGTTTGTGAGCGGGTTAGTTCCTCCCTGTGTGGAGAGATTTCTGTATTGAATTTTTTACTCTTTTCTCAGTAAAGTACGTTTCTTCGAGTTCTGTGTCCTGCGCCTGACTTCGACCCACCGCATTACACTGACACTCGTGACAGAATCACGCACCATTATGGAGTCAGCAGGTACAGCCAGTCAGTCCGAATCGATGGAGGAACGATTTCAACGACGGGAGAGTATCATCCAGGCTCTCGGCACTGCAATGGAGAGGCTGATGAATACTATGGACCGTTGGGAGAGAGGTGGCCTTTCCACACCTCCTCCAACCACTTTACCACCCATACCACAGTCCACCCCTTCGCCACCTGGACCCAGTGGGATTCGGCTCTCGCTCCCGAGGGCATATGACGGTACACCAGCCGGGTGTCAGGGTTTCCTTCTCCAGGAAGAGCTCTACCTGGCAACTATTCATCCGGCACCCTCGGGATACGAGAGCGTGTCCGCCCTCATCTCCTGTCTGTCGGGGAAGGCGCTCGAGTGGGCCAACGCCGAGTGGGGAAGAATTGACGCTGCATCGGTCCACTACGAGGATTTCACCCGCCGCTTCCGGGCGGTATTCGATCATCCACCGGAGGGGAGAGCGGCGGGCGAGCGTCTGTTCCACCTACGACAGGAGAAGAGGAGCGCCCAGGAATTTGCGCTGGATTTCAGGACGTTGGCAGCCAGCGCCGGATGGAATGAGAGGGCCCTGATCGACCACTATTGGTGCATCCTACGGGAGGACGTTCGGCGGGAACTGGCCTGCAGCGATATCAATCTCAACCTGGACCAACTGGTGGAGATGTCCATCAGGCTGGATAACCTGTTGGAGACCCGTGGACGTTCTGATCGGGGCCCATTCATTCAATCCCCCAGCACCTCCGACTCTACCCCCATGGAGCTCGGAGGTACTGCGCTTAGAGAGACCAGGAGAGGGGCCAACTGTGGACGCAGAGGACACACTGCGGGCCGGTGCTGGGGAGGGTCCCCAGGGAGTCGAGGCAGTAAGCAGAGCACTGGTCGACCATCTCAGGTGAGTAGGCACCCGACTCACCCAGAGCTCCTTGTTGGTCAGTTGTGTATAGAGGTTGTGTTTTCTGAGTTTTCTCCTCATTCCCAGCATAAGGCGCTAGTAGATTCAGGCGCAGCTGGGAATTTTATTGATCGTCAATATTCTCAAAGGTTAGGGATTCCTAATGTTCATGTTAAGGTGCCCTTCCCTGTCCACGCATTAGATGGTCGCCCGCTAGGGTCAGGTCTAATCAGGGAGGTTACCGCACCACTCTTAATGAGGACGCAGGGGGGTCATGAGGAGAGGATTAGTCTCTATCTGATTGATTCTCCTGTGTATCCTGTGGTGTTGAGACTTCCCTGGTTAACCACTCATGATCCCACTATTTCCTGGCAACAGAGGGCTCTCAAGGGATGGTCTAGTCAGTGCTCAGGGAGGTGTGTAGCGGTTTCCTTGGGGGCTACTACGGTGGAGAGTCCAAACCAGGTCTCCACAGTGCACATTCCTTCTGAGTGTGCCGATTTGGCTCTCGCCTTCAGTAAGAAGAGGGCGACTAAATTTCCACCCCATCGTCCGGGGGATTGTGCGATAAATCTCCAGGTAAGCGTTGCACTTCCCCGGAGTCACGTGTATCCTCTGTCACAGGCGGAGAAGGCGGCCATGGAAACATATGTCTCCGAATCTCTGAGACAGGGATACATTCGGCCTTCCACTTCACCTGTTTCCTCAAGCTTCTTTTTCGTGAAGAAGAAGGATGGTGGGTTACGCCCGTGCATTGATTACCGTTGGCTAAATTGGATCACTGTCAAGTACAGCTATCCCTTACCTCTGATAGCATGTATGACGGAATCACTGCACGGGGCGCGCTTCTTCAAAAAATTGGATCTCAGGAGCGCATATAATCTGGTGCGTATTCGGGAGGGAGATGAGTGGAAGACGGCTTTCAGCACTACCTCAGGACACTATGAGTACCTCGTCATGCCATACGGGTTGATGAATGCTCCATCAGTTTTCCAAGCCTTTGTCGATGAGATATTCAGGGATCTGCACGGGCAGGGTGTAGTGGTGTATATTGATGACATTCTCATCTACTCCGTGTCACGATCGTTTACGGACGAGAAGGACCAAGGCGCAGCGTGATATGCATTCATATTTATTTACGGCTAAACACACGACAAAACAACAAACGAAACGTGAAGTCCAAGATAGCATACAAACAACATACCTTACACAGAACAAGATCCCACAACTAACAGGTGCCAAACGGCTGCCTAAGTATGGTCCCCAATCAGAGACAACGAGCTACAGCTGCCTCTGATTGGGAACCACCCCGGCCAACATAGATCTACACATTCTAGATCTAAAACATAGAAAACAAACTAGGAAATCCAACACAGAAGATACACACCCTGACTCAACAAATACAAGTCCTCAGAGTCAGGGCGGGACAGTACCCCCCCCCCCCCCCCCCCCAAAGGTGCGGACTCCGACCGCGCCACATAAACATAACAGGGTAGGGGCCGGCTCCGGGTGTGACCACCACTTACTCTCCACCTCCCCGTTGCGCCCCTGGTCTGGTCTGGACCTCGGCGCGCTGCTTCCCCTCTCCTTCCTCCCACGAAGTACCAAGCCCTGTCTGGACCCTGGTGTGGGAGACCCCGAACCTGGAGAGGGGCTGACGTCTGGGTCTGGACTGGAACCGCTGACTGGAGCTGGACCCGACGACGGTGGACCGAACTGCTCTGGCTCCGGGGTGGAGCCGCTGACCGGAGCTGGATCAGGCACCGGTGGAGCGGACTGCTCTGGCTCCGGAGTGGAGCCGCTGACCGGTGCCGGACTAGGCACCGGTGGAACAGGCACGGGCCGTGCCGGACTGGACACACGCACCACTGGCTTGGTGCGGGGAGCAGGAACGGCCGGACTGGGCTGACGACGCGCACCACTGGCTTGGTGTGGGGAGCAGGAACGGGCCGGACTGGGCTGACGACGCGCACCACTGGCTTGGTGCGGGGAGCAGGAACGGGCCGGACTGGGCTGACGACGCGCACCACTGGCTTGGTGCGGGGAGCAGGAACAGGCCGGGCCGGGCTGGCGACGCGCACCACTGACTTGGTGCGAGGGACAGGAACAGGTCGGACCGGGCAGGCGACGCGCACCACTGGCTTGATGCGAGGAGCAGGAACGGGCCGAACCGTACTGGGAACACACACCACTGGCTTAGTGCGGGAAGCAGGAACGGGCCGGACCGGACTGGCAACACGCACCACTTGATTGGTGCGAGGAGCGGGACCGGGTTCCTTCATTAACCCCCGCTCCTTCTGCTGCCTAACCAGCTCCTCTCGCCGTGCCTCTACACTTTCCTTCTGCTCCCTCTGAACCAATGACCCCCCTAATCTGGTGGCCTCCTCTGCTAAACAGCTAAACCGCTCTATCGCGGCCTCCTGCTGCCTCCACGTCCACGGCGTGAGCCCCCCCCCCCTACATTTTTTTGGGGATTGTCTCTCCCCCGTGATCATGGCCTCCATCCCTCTTGCCAGACTCTCGCTCATCTCCTCCCAAGTCCATCCTCTCTCCTCGTCACGCTGCTTGATCCAGGATTGGTGGGATCTTCTGTCACGATCGTTTACGGACGAGAAGGACCAAGGCGCAGCGTGATATGCATTCATATTTATTTACGGCTAAACACACGACAAAACAACAAACGAAACGTGAAGTCCAAGGTAGCATACAAACAACATACCTTACACGGAACAAGATCCCACAACTAACAGGTGCCAAACGGCTGCCTAAGTATGGTCCCCAATCAGAGACAACGAGCTACAGCTGCCTCTGATTGGGAACCACCCCGGCCAACATAGATCTACACATTCTAGATCTAAAACATAGAAAACAAACTAGCAAACCCAACACAGAAGATACACACCCTGACTCAACAAATACAAGTCCTCAGAGTCAGGACGTGACACTCCGCTACAAGGGCCAAGCATGTGTCCCTGGTGCGTAAAGTACTTGGACGACTGTTGAAGCATGACCTGTATGCCAAGGTGGAAAAATGCCTGTTCTTTCAGGAGTCCATCTCCTTCCTAGGGTACCACATGTCCGCGTCTGGGGTGAAGATGGAGAGTGACCGCATTTCGGCCGTGCGTAATTGGCCGACTCCAACCACGGTGAAGGAGGTGCAGCAATTTTTGGGATTTGCCAATTACTACCGGAGGTTTATCCGGGGCTTTGGTCAGGTAGCGGCTCCCATTACCTCGTTGCTGAAGTGGGGACTGGTGCGTCTGCGGTGGTCAGCGGAGGCGGACAGGGCGTTCAATCATCTGAAGAACCTGTTTACCTCGGCTCCAGTGCTGGCGCATCCGGATCCCTCCTTGGCCTTCACGGTTGAGGTGGACGCGTCGGAGGCTGGAATAGGTGCTGTACTTTCCCAGCACTCGGGCACACCACCCAAGCTCCGCCCCTGTGCGTTCTTTTCTAAGAAGCTCAGTCCGGCGGAGCGCAACTATGATGTGGGGGACTGGGAGCTGTTGACCGTGGTCCAAGCCCTGAAAGCGGGGGAAACATTGGCTTGAGGGGGCTAACCACCCTTTTCTCATTTTGACTGACCACCGCAATCTGGAGTACATCCGGGCGGCGAAGAGATTAAACCCTCGCCAGGCAAGGTGGTCAATGTTTCTCACCCGGTTTTGTTTCACCCTGTCATACAGGCCAGGTTCCCAGAATGCTAAGGCAGATGCTCTGTCCCGACTGTATGATACGGAGGGGAGTTCCGTGGAGCCCACTCCCATACTCCCATGGTCCTCTGTAGCTCAGCTGGTAGAGCACGGCGCTTGTAACGCTAAGGTAGTGGGTTCGAACCCCGGGACCACCCATACACAAAAAAAAAAAAAAATGTATGCACGCATGACTGTAAGTCGCTTTGGATAAAAGCGTCTGCTAAATGGCATATTATATTATAATATTATATTATACTTCCGGCGTCGTGTCTGGTGGCACCGGTGGTGTGGGAGGTGGACGCGGACATCGAGCGGGCGTTGCGTAACAAACCCACTCCTCCCTAGTGTCCAGAGGGTCGGGTGTACGTCCCGCTGGAGGTCTGCGATCGTTTGATCTATTGGGCTCACACGTCACCCTCCTCTGGTCATCCTGGTATCAGTCGGACAGTGCATTGTCTTAGTGGGAAGTACTGGTGGCCCACCTTAGCTAAGGACGTGAGGGTTTATGTTTCTTCCTGCTCGGTGTGCGCCCAGTGTAAGGCTCCTAGACACCTGCCCAGAGGGAAATTGCAAGCCCTACCTGTTCCACAACGACCGTGGTACCACCTATCGGTGGATTTCATTTAGATACAAGTTCACAAGGGAATGCCACGATCCTGGTCGTTGTGGATCGGTTTTCTAAATCCTGCTGCCTCATTCCTCTGCCCGGTCTCCCTACGGCCCTACAGACTGCTGAGGCCCTATTTACACACGTCTTCCGGCACTATGGGATACCTGAGGATATAGTGTCTGATCGGGGTTCCCAGTTCACCTCGAGGGTTTGGAGGGCGTTCATGGAACGTCTGGGAGTCTCGGTCAGCCTGACCTCAGGGTTTCACCCTGAAAGTAACGGGCAGGTGGAGAGAGTCAACCAGGAGGTGGGTAGGTTTCTGAGGTCGTATTGCCAGGACCGGCGGGGGGAGTGGTCGGTTTTCCTCTCCTGGGCAGAGATGGCCCAAAACTCACTCCGCCACTCCTCCACTAACCTTACTCCTTTTCAGTGTGTATTAGGTTATCAGACGGTTCTGGCACCTTGGCATCAGAGCCAGATCGAGGCACCTGTGGTGGATGAATGGTTTCGGCGCTCGCAGGAGACCTGGAACGCTGCTCATGTGCGCCTGCAGCGGGCCATCGGGCAGCAGAAGGCGAGCGCCGACCGCCACCGCAGTGAGGCTCCGGTGTATGCACCGGGGGACCGGGTCTGGCTCTCGATCCGAAACCTACCCCTTCGCCTGCCCTGCCGGAAGCTGGGTCGGCGATTTGTGGGGCCATTCAAAGTCCTGAGGAGATTGAATGAGGTAAGTTATAGGTTACAGCTTCCTCCTGAGTATCGTATTAACCCCTCGTTCCATGTGTCTCTCCTCAGGCCGGTGGTAGCTGGTCCACTCCAGGAGTAGAGATACGGGAGGTTCCTCCGCCCCCACTGGACATCGAGGGGGCACCGGCGTACTCGGTCCGTTCCATCTTAGATTTGAGGCGTCGGGTGGGAGGCCTGCAGTATCTCGTGGAGTAGGAGGGGTACGATCCGGAGGAGCGGTGCTGGGTCCCTAGGAGGGACATCCTCGATCCCTCCATGTTGAGGGATTTCCACCGTAATCACCCGACTCGCCCCGCGCCGCGTCCTCCTGGCCGTCCCCGAGGCCGGTGTCGACGCACGGCTGGAGCCGCGCCAGGAGTACTGTCACGGATTCTGCCGAGGCTGCCCCTTCTCCTTGCTCGGGCAGGCTTCGGCGTTCGTCGTCACCGGAATACTAGCTGCTGCCGATCTATGTTCTATGTTTCTATTGTCACACACCTGTTGCCCATTATTGTATCACGCCTTCCCTATTTAACCCAATGGCTCCCGATGTGTTTTGTGCGTGGTTGTTTTCGTTTCGTGTGTCGTTTGTGAGCGGGTTAGTTCCTCCCTGTGTGGAAATATTTCTGTATTGTATTCTTTACTCTTTTCTCAGTAAAGTACGTTTCTTCGAGTTCTGTGTCCTGCGCCTGACTTCGACCCACCGCATTACACTGACACTCGTGACACTAAACCAAAGTAGATTGTTTTATACATCAGTTGGGGTCTCTATAAGCTACAATATGAGGTCCTAAACCTAGCATGAAAGTGCATCCATGTAGTTGTGTGGGCTAATATAGTCAAACTGTTTGCCTTGGGGTAAGTTGAGCCAATGATCACCATACCCCATACAAATGATGATTACATTTTTTAAGTTGTATGTATAATATGCATAGTGTTTTTGCAATGTGTCATGCATATGAACTCGAGTGCATTTACTGTTACAGAGCAGACATCATCATGCCCCATGTATACAAATGTAACAAGCAGGGGTCTAGCCCCCATTGAGGTTCTTGAGAGAGTAGCCAAGGAAGTGAGAGAAGGGAAGAAGTCTATTTGAGTAGCAGCAAGAGATGAAACATTTGACAGAATGACATTGAAGAGGTACAGGTAACAACAGGAAACAACAACATAAAGTGTCTTAATAGGGCGTTGGGCCACCACGAGCTGCCAGAACAGCTTCAATGCGCCTTGGCATAGATTCTACAAGTGTCTGGAACTCTATTGGAAGGATGCGACACGATTCTTCCAAGAGATATTCCATAATTTGGTATTTTGTTGATGGTGGTAGAAAACACTGTCTCAAGCATGTTCAATTGGGTTGAGATCTGGTGACTGACACAAACACACACACACCCTTTAAAACATCTATGCTCCTTTGAGATCCCTCTTTCAAAGTAACTGAGATCTCTTCTAGCCATGGTGGCCAAAATAATGGGCAACTGGGCATTTTTAAACATGACCCTAAGCATGATGGAATGTTAATTGCTTAATTAACTCAGGAACTACACCCGTGTCGAAGCTCCTGCTTTCAATATACTTTGTATCCTTCATTTACTTAAGTATTTGCTTTATTTTGGCAGTTACCTGTACATTGACAAAGAAAGAAAATGAACATTACTTGTGTGAAAGAGAGGCTATGATAGAGTATCAGAGGCACACAAGGTCTTATCTGATGACATGGAGTCTGAGCTTGCTAAACATATCAAGAATCTCGCGGACCAGTTTCATGGGCTTAGTAGCCTCAAAGGCAGAGAAATTGCCTATGAATTGACACATCGAAACGACATCCTTGTCCCAGACAACTGGTCAAGAAATGGAAGGGTAAGTGATATTGAACAGAGAGATCTATATCTGAATGTAGGCATACATTTAAGATATACAATATGCCACACCCTTGTTAGAAATAAAACTATATTTCCTTTGACGTAGTGATGCTGAAAGTAAAAAATGGATCAACATACCCCACTTTCCCCTACATGATTTAGTTAAGAGTCAATTCAACTAGTGGCAACCATAAGAACAGAGAAGTATATCTACACAGTAGGGCCTTGAGTTTTCAGGGAACATGCGTCTGTTCCCTTTTGTAGTTCTCCTACAGTGAAAATAAAACTGATGTCGTGACATGACTTACTTTAATGTATGACTGTTATTTATCGAATCACCTAACTATGTTTAATTGTCATTCGATTAAATTAATCATGTAACAATTAACTCATTAGGAATTTGGGGCACTACGGAAGAAGTTGTTTAACGAGTTACCATCTCCCGAATTAAACTCTTAGAAGATATTTTATATATCGATAACAGTCACTTATCAAATAATTACCTCTTATCAGTCTCATTCTGAACGTCACATAATCCTTGAACCTGCAAGAACCCCAACCTTATTGATGAATCAGCAATACACAAATTGGCTTAATTATTTACTAACTAACTAAATAATAACACAATACAAACACACATAGGTTATTGATTACTAACGTAATACAATGAAAACAGGTCCCTAGTGGACTGGACTAACAATCGCATGATTGCATGGGTAGAAGGAGGGTCAGAATGGAAGGGAGAGAGAGATTCAAACTATCGTGGTTACTTTGGAGACTATGCTCACAGTAATCATAATACTTATGCACCCTAATAACGCTCATTTGGATTAGAAATGCAGCATGTATTTACGTGTTGCTGTCCTCGATAGTTGAGTTCATGATGTAGGACTCTGGTTTGCCCACCAAAGTTCTCAATGTCCTTGGTAGAGCTTCTGGTCGTAGTGGTGGTTATAATGTGTACTTCAGATGTACCAGCGGTTGTCGGAGAGGGATTGTCCTTTCCAACTCGTGTCTTTAGTGAAAGTTCTCTAGACGACTATACATGCCAGCTGCAGACTGAAATTATAAGGTCTAGTGCATTGTCTTCTTCACCTCGTGTAGAGGTTGAGAGTTTCAGAGTTTCTCCATTTCATACGCGTGGACTAACGTCTCACGTTTTCTGGTCTTTCTAGTCTAACCATTTTGTAACGTGTAGCTTCAGCTATGGAAAACATCTCATCTAGAATGCTAAAATCACATTGTTATCTTCACAAAAGTATTATTATACTTAATCATTCGTGGTGGTTCAATCTTGGTATTATTCTGCAAGTTGCAACCCACCATAATAAATGACCACGGGATGTCCTGGTTGTGGATCATCGTCGTTGTCCCCCTCTGGTGGTTTACCTTGGGAGGATCTTTGCAAGCTGCAGGCCACCACAAGAATGGCCAGGGGATGTCCTGGTTGGGGATCGCCATTGCGGTCCCCCTCTGGTGGTTTACCCTGGTAGGCTTTCTTCCAATGGAGCAGTCCACCACAAGAATGGGCAGCGGGCGTCCTGGTTGGGCATCGCCGTTCCGGACCCGTCGTCCGGTCGTCCAGGCTGGTAGATCTGGGCAGTAAGGTTGCAAATGGTTGAATTTCTACCAGACCAGTAAGCCCCACGGCTTAAAATGGTTGACACTCTACAAGACCAAGAAGCGTGAAGCTGAAGCCACACATTACAAAATAGTTAGACTAGAAAGATCAGAAAATGTGAGACGTTAGTCCACACGTTTGAAATGGAGAAACTCTGAAACTCTTGACCTCTACAGTCTTGAGAATGACACAAATACTAATTTTCACAAAGTCTGCTGCCTTAGTTTTGATGATGGCAATTTGCATATACTCCAGAATGTCATGAAGAGTGATCAGATGAATTGCAATTAATTGCAAACTCCCTCTTTGCCATGAAAATGAACTTAATCCCCCAAAATAATTTCCACTGCATTTCAGCCCTGCCACAAAAGGACCAGCTGCCATCATGTCAGTGATTCTCTCGTTAACACAGGTGAGAGTGTTGACGAGGACAAGGCTGGAGATCACTCTGTCATGCTGATTGAGTTAGAATAACAGACTGGAAGCTTTAAAAGGAGGGTGGTGCTTGAAATCATTGTTCTTCCTCTGTTAACCATGGTTCCCTGCAAGGAAACATGTGCCGTCATCATTGCTTTGCACAAAAAGGGCTTCACAGGCAAGGATATTGCTGCTAGTAAGATTGCACCTAAATCAACCATTTATTGGATCATCAAGAACTTCAAGGAGAGAGGTTCAATTGCTGTGAAGAAGGCTTCAGGGCGCCCAAGAAAGTCCAGCAAGCGCCAGGACCGTTGAAAGTTGATTCAGCTGCGGGATTGGGGCACCACCAGTGCAGAGCTTGCTCAGGAATGGCAGCAGGCAGGTGTGAGTGCATCTGCACGCACAGTGAGGTGAAGACTTTTGGAGGATGGCCTGGTGTCAAGAAGAGCAGCAAAGAAGCCACTTCTCTCCAGGAAAAACATCAGGGACAGACTGATTTTCTGCAAAAGGTACAGGGATTGGACTGCTGAGGACTGGGGTAAAGTCATTTTCTCTGATGAATCCCCTTTCCGATTGTTTGGGGCATCCGGAAAACACCTTGTCCGGAGAAGACAAGGTGAGCGCTACCATCAGTCCTGTGTCATGCCAACAGTAAAGCATCCTGAGACCATTCATGTGTGGGGTTGCTTCTCAGCCAAGGGAGTGGGCTCACTCACAATTTTTCCTAAGAACACAGCCATGAATAAAGAATGATACCAACCATCCAAGAACAGTTTGGTGACGACCAATGCCTTTTCCAGCATGATGGAGCACCTTGCCATTAGGCAAAAGTGATAACTAAGTGGCTCGGGGAACAAAACATCAAAATGTTGGGTCCATGGCCAGGAAACTCCCCAGACCTTAATTCCATTGAGAACTTGTGGTCGATCCTCAAGAGGTGGGTGGACAAACACAAACCCACAAATTCTGACAAACTCCAAGCATTGATTATGCAAGAATGGGCTGCCATCAGTCAGGATGTGGCCCAGAAGTTAATTGACAGCTTGCCAGGGCGGATTGCAGAGGTCTTGAAAAAGAAGGGTCAACACTGCAAATATTGACTCTTTGCATAAACTTAATGTAATTGTCAATAAAAGCCTTTGACACTTATGGAATGCTTGTAATTATACTTCAGTATACCATAGAAACATCTGACAAAAATATCTCATAACACTGAAGCAGCGAACTTTGTGAAGACCAATACTTGTGTCATTCTCAAAACTTTTGACCACGACTGTACATGAGGTGAAGAAGAAGACAATGCACTAGACCTTATCATCTCAGTCTGCAGCTGGCATGTATAGTCGTCTAGAGAACTTTCACTAAAGACACGAGTTGGAAAGGACAATCCCTCTCCGACAACCGCTGGTACATCTGAAGTGTACATTCTAACCACCACTACGACCAGAAACTCTGTTATTGATATATAACATATCTTCTAAGAGTTTAATTCGGGAGATGGCACTCGTTAAACAACTTCTTCCGTGGTGCCCCAAATTCCTAATGAGTTAATTGTTACATGATTAATTTAATTGAGTGACAATTAAACATAGTTAGGTGATTCGATAAATAACAGTCATACATTAAAGTAAGTCACGTCACGACACATCTGGTTAAGGTGACTTGTGTTCATTTATTTGGTGTTGCACATTGGAAGGCTTGTACTGTATGATGTGTTAACATGTGAAATGAGCAGATTTGTCATGGAGGCACTGAAACGTGCTGGAAGTGGCATTGACGCGTGGAGGAACTGGCAGTTCTCTTCTAGCGGAAACCTTTGTCTCGTTCTGTAACTGTCTCACTGTTGCTGCAATCTTTCTGTGAGTTCGACTGGGAATTTTAAAGAAACTGCCTCTATGGAGAAACGGAGAGAAAATATGATCGTATTTTTTTTTTCAACACACAAATGACTGAGGAGTTTGACAGCTAGGGAAAACAGCACCCACTCTAAACTTTTGAAAAAGTGCTTGAGGATTCATCCACATAAATAGCCTCCCACGGTATGCTCTCTCTGTGCATCTATCAAACAGTGTGGAGCTCAGGTGCAGATAAAATCTACCTGTGCTGGGGAAACATAAATAAAACTGACAAAGTGGCAGCCTCAGATCATGACTTTGCACCTATTGCAGTAGTTGAACAAATAACTATATTGAAATAGGCCTTCCTTTCTGGAGATGGAAAAAGGTCTTCAGCATGGTCCTTAGAAATTATAAGATATTTTCTTCTGGGCTATTTTTTGATGGAAAGACAGAGGGATGGAAATTAAAATAAAATCATCAACATAGTGATTATCATCAGACATTGAGGATCCATTCTTGCAACCTCAGAAAGGAAAATATATTGTCAAAGATGTCATTCAGCTATTTCCACTACCTCTAACCACCAGCAGCCTCTCCCAGGTAAAGCCATTACGTGAAATGAATGTGCCAAATCAACACCCATCTGGTTCACTCCTTGGAGATACAGATGGAAGATAGCACAATGTTTGGCTATGTGATAAAAATAATAAAACATACCAAAAATACCCCATGCTAAGGACCTGGACTACACCACCACTAGTACCTACCTACCCTCTCCAGCCTCTCACACAGACCCATGTCTGTCCCAGAAGCAGGGCAGGCCAGGGGCGCAGTGAAGGGGTTTGACTAGAGCTCAGTGGCCTCTTGACATCAGCTCATATTTCCACTCTGCCTCCCTCCACTAGGCCTTGGGTGTCACGCCCTGACATTGAGATCTCTAGTTGAGTTGGTCAGGGTGTGAAATCTAGTTTATATATTTCTATGTTGGCCGGGTGTGGTTCCCAATCAGAGGCAGCTGTCGGTCGTTGTCTCTGATTGGGGATCATACTTAGGCAGCCATGTTGCCTACCTTAGTTGTGGGATCTTGATTCTGTTTGACTTGTTTGATGTTTAGCCTCTTGAACTTCACGTTCTGTTGGATTTTGTTATTTTGTCGGTGTTTATAAAAATAAACGACTATGTACGCATACCACGCTGCACCTTGGTCCGATCCTTTACACAACGAACGTGACAGAAGATCCCACCACCAACGGACCAAGCAGCGTGGCCAGGAGGAGCAGACATGCTGGACACAGGTGGGGAAAACATTCTGAACATGGGAGGAGATATTGGCCGGTAAGGGACCCTGGGCGACGGAAGAAGCCCAGGCAGGAAAGGAAAAACGGCGACTCAAAAGGTCCCGATCACGAAGGAAGCCCGAGAGGCAGCCCCAAGAAAAAAAATTGGGGGGCACACAGGGTGGTTGGCGGAGCAGCAGGAGGCCCTGGAAGGGCTGATTGTGGAGAGGGAGATAGCGATAGAAGAAGCTGCTATGATAGATGCCCTCCAAGACCTGCAGCTCAGTACTCTGAGAGAGGAGACCACCGCCTTACGGGAGCTGTTAGTTAAGAGGGAGCAGATGCTCTCCCTTCAGAAGGAGGCGCTGCAGGAGGCCCACAGGGAGAAGGAGTCAGTGGATGCACGGAGAGAGGAGCTGGCCAGGCAACAGGAGGAGCTGAGAGAGGAGTTAACCCTCCAGCAGCAGAGAGCTCGGGCCTTAGAGCAGAGGCTGGCAGAGCCAGGTTTAGCAGAGCCAACTCCCTGCACTCGCTTTGAGGAGCGTGTGACCGTGCAGGCACCAGGCTATGCGCCGGCTTTACGCACTGTGCCGTCAGTGCGCCTTCACAGACCGGTACGGCCTGTGCCTGCTCCTCGCACCAAACCAGTGGTGCGTGTCTCCAGCCGGTGCGCCCCGTACCTGCTCCTCGCACCAAACCAGTGGTGCGTGTCCCCAGCCTGGTACGGCCCGTGCCTGCTCCTCGCACCAAACCAGTGGTGCGTGTCCCCAGTCTTGTACAGCCCGTTCCTGCTCCTCGCACCAAACCAGTGGTGCGTGTTTCCAGTCCAGTACGGCCCGTTCCTGCTCCTCACACCAAACCAGTGGTGCGTGTATCTAGTCCGGTGCGCCCCGTACCTGCTCCTCGCACCAAACCAGTGGTGCGTGTCCACAGCCCAGTGCGTCATGGGCCAGCACCCGCACTTGCCAGGCTCTAGTGATGATGCATGGCACGAAGCCTCCAGTGATGATCCATGGCACGAAGCCTCCAGTGATGATCCATGGCACGAAGCCTCCAGTGATGATCCATGGCACGAAGCCTCCAGTGATGATCCATGGCATGAAGCCTCCAGTGATGTACTCCTGAGTGGCGCAGTGGTCTAAGGCACTGCATCGCAGTGCTAACTGTGCCACTAGAGATCCTGGTTCGAATCCAGGCTCTGTCGCAGCTGGCCGCGACCGGGAGACTCATGGGCGGCGCACAATTGGCCCAGCGTCGTTCAGGGTAGGGGAGGGAATGGCCGGCAGGGATGTAGCTCAGTTGATAGAGCATGGCGTTTGCAACGCCAGGGTTGTGGGTTCGATTCCCACGGGGGGCCAGTATAAAAAAAAATATATATATGTATTCACTAACTGTAAGTCGCTCTGGATAAGAGCGTCTGCTAAATGACTAAAATGTAAATGTAATGATCCATGGCACGAAGCCTCCAGTGATGATCCATGGCACGAAGCCTCCTGTGATGATCCATGGCCCGAAGACTCCAGTGATGGTCCATGGCCCGGAGCCTCTTGCGACGGTATGCAGTCCAGAGCCTCCAGCGACGGTCTGCAGTCCAGAGAGTCCAGCTCCGGTCAGCTGCTCCACTCCAGTGCCAGAGCAGTCCGCTCCACCGGTGCCTAGTCCAGTGCCAGTCAGCTGCTCCACTCCTGTGCCAGAGCAGTCCACTCCACCGGAGCCCAGTCCAGCTGCTCCACTCCAGTGCCAGAGCAGTCCGCTCCACCGGTGCCTAGTCCAGCTCTGGTCAGCTGCTTCACTCCAGTGCCAGAGCAGTCCGCTCCACCGATGCCTAGACCAGCTCCGGTTATCTGCTCCATTCCAGTGCCAGAGTAGTCCGCTCCACCGGTGCCTAGTCCAGCTCTGGTCAGCTGCTCCACTCCAGTGCCAGAGCAGTCCGATCCACCGGTGCCAAGTCCAGCGCCAGTCAGCTGCTCCACTCCTGTGCCAGAGCAGTCCACTCCACCGGAGCCCAGTCCAGCTGCTCCACTCCAGTGCCAGAGCAGTCCGCTCCACCGGTGCCTAGTCCAGCTCCGGTCAGCTGCTTCACTCCAGTGCCAGAGCAGTCCGCTTCACCGGTGCCTAGTCCAGCTCCGGTTATCTGCTCCACTCCAGTGCCAGAGCAGTCCGCTCCACCGGTGCCTAATCCAGTTCCGGTTATCTGCTCCCTACCAGAGCCGGGGAAGTCCGCTTCACCGGTGCCTAGTCCGGGTCCGGTCGTCTACTCTTCCCCCATGCCGGAGCCATCCGCTCCACCGGGGTCCTAGCCGGAGCCAGACGTCAACCCCTCTCCAGGGTCGGGGTCTCCCACTCCAGGGTCCAGACAGGACTTGGTGCATCGCGGGAGGACTGCTGGGCCGGGACCAGACGTCAGCCCCTCTCCAGGGTCGAGGGCTGCCACACCAGGGTCCAGACAAGGCCGGACCGGGCGTGCAAAGGGGAGGCAGGATGGGAGAAGAGTTTACTGCCTACGTCATGTCCGAAGCCGGAGCCGCCACCGAGGCTTGATGCCCACCCGGACCCTCCCCTAATGAGTCAGGTTTTTGCGGCCGGAGTCCGCACTTTTGGGGGGGTACTGTCACGCCCTGACATTGAGATCTCTAGTTGAGTTGGTCAGGGTGTGAAATCTAGTTTATATATTTCTATGTTTCTGTTTGGCTTGTTTGATGTTTAGCCTCTTGAACTTCACGTTCTGTTGGATTTTGTTATTTTGTCAGTGTTTATAAAAAGAAACGACTATGTACGCATACCACGCTGCACCTTGGTCCAATCCTTTACACAACGAACGTGACATTGGGTGGTTCTCTCACCCTGCCAGATGTTAACCACAGCTTCAGCCAGCAAGTCAACCAAGGTGAAAGTAAGTAGACACTCCAATGCATAATTTGGGATTTTCTCACATAGCTCCACATACTTGACCATATAGTAATGTTTTGACTACATTTACATTTTCCAGCTTTGCTATTTCAACACAGTCATGCCTTGTTTATGGTGTCGAGGATGATGTCACTCCTAGACTGCGTTTCTTTCCAAAACGTTATCCTCTTCTGCCATCATTCACTCCCCTCCGCTGAGCTGAGATGACTGGGTAGTTGTAAGCAATAGCTCCGTCTAGTTATATTTTCTTCACCTCTCTAGCACTCTATAAGATATGTGAAGCGAGGAGCCCTAAATCTCCCATGGAGATGTCCCAGCATGTTGCTATGCACATTTCCAGTGCTTTCAGGCCAGATAAAGGTCAGTCCATCTGGGACAGTGCTTTCAGTTGTGAAACAAGTAATGTCCCACTTCTTGTTTTCTTTGGAGATGACAGCGTCCAAACATAACAAGCTGTTTATGTAATGCTAATGCAAGCTAGAGAGAGAGCTCTTTGAAAATGTGAAGCAGTCTTTATTAGCTGCTTTTGTCCATTTTAAGGAGCACTGTTTTTTGTTGTCTCATCCGTTCAAGCTATTTCTGATGGCCTGTGAAGCATTTGTCGTGTGGTGTCGCACAGTGTGGAGTTGTGTGGTCTGTCTGTCAGTTTGGCAAACTTCTGTTGCTCTTTGAAGTTTGTTTCAAGGCAGATACTTCTTAAAGTAGGGAAAGTTGGCTAATGGCAGAGAGTTCACTTGGCCTGTCATAGGGAGCTGAGAGTTTCTGATTGCCTCTGTCTGTCGCGCTGACAAGAGAAAGGCTTTCATGACAACACAGACGTGGCAGAACAGGATAGGGCTTCCTCAGAAAAACGACTTGTATCTTAGGAAGTGACTGGAGCCTTATACTGAAGCTGCTGTGTCTGTTTGACTGTCTCTCTGTTAAGATGGTTAGAACATCTATCAGAGAACCTGATTTCATATTTGTTTATGTTTTGGGAAAATCTTAGCTTTATTTATTTTGAAATATATAGCTCTGTGATGATACAATCTGTAATTCAAGTTCAAATTTACCCACAATAGATAGAGAGAGAGAGAGAGAGAGAGAGAGAGAGAGAGAGAGAGAGAGAGAGAGAGAGAGAGAGAGAGAGAGAGAGAGAGAGAGAGAGAGAGAGAGAGAGAGAGAGAGAGAGAGAGAGAGAGAGAGAGCAACAATACTGATATCAAACCACCCCACTAGCACAATATGTTGCCGCTGTGCTGTCCTGTGTTGCTTAGGAAAACATATGTTGCCTTCATCCACCCAGTATCTGTGCCTCTAATGGAATAATTCACATACATTATATATTTTTTTATAAAGCCCTGTGAAATTAATTACAGACCCAAAAGAGGTTTTCCTCCAGGCGCTGCCTCGCCCGCTGGAGATTTAGTCCCATGACTGTCACACTCGAAAGGGAAGAAGTCGGCATTAAGACCAGGCACCCAGCCTCTAGGCAGGTCCATGGTTGTGTTTATCCATTAATCCCTCAAGTCAAAACGCTGTCAGATTCAATTCCATCCCAGCTCTAGACGAGGTGCCACAGTCTGAACACACTCTGTAAGGAGGAGTGTAGGGGCTCTTAATTAATGTGCTACAGCATACAGTGCACACTTTTGTTTTGGTATGAATGGAGTATTGTTAAGCAGATAAAACAAGATAAAGGTTTGGAGTGGGTGTTTTAGGAATGGAGGAGCTCCATTGTTAGTACGTAGCCCCGGGGTTGTTTACATGTATTTGTATTTGTTTTTATTATAGATCCCCATTACTCTTCCTGGGGTCCAGCAAAATTAAGGCAGTTCATACAATTTTAAAAACTTTACAATACATTCACAGATTTCACAACACACTGTGTGCCCTCATGCACCTACTTCACCACGACCACATATCTACAGTACAAAATCCATGTGTACATGTATGTGTATTTAACATGAGATCCTCTCTAATTTTCACAGGAATGTGGTTCTGATTATAAACAGCAACACCTCCACCATTGGCATTTCGATCTTTTCTGTAAATGTTATAACCTTGTATTGCTACCACTGTATCATCAAAGGTATTATCTAAGTGAGTTTCAGAGATAGTCAGAATATGAACGTCATCTGTTACTAGCAAATTATTGATTTCATGAACCTTGTTTCTTAAGCTACATATGTTAACGTGGGCTATTTTGAGCACTTTTCTTTTGGGATACTTACTTGTTTTTATTGCTTTACTGGGAAGCTTAGCAGCAGTAGATGTGGACTTGAGCTGGGAGCTCTTAATTTCCTCCATGTTGCTCCTCTCTCTCTCCCATTTGAATGGGGCATGCTGAGGGATATTGTGCTCTGTGCTTCTATGACCCTGACATTGTCATATAATCACCACTAGTCATCATGCTAAGGACATTGGTTTAAACCCAGAGAGCAGTAATTCAGCGCACTGTATCTCTCGGCTTTCATTACCCTTGGTAGAAACCGTGATCAAAACCTACAGCAGGAACAGTAGCCACTGTAAAGCCTCACTATTCAGTTTGTGGTGTTTCTGTAAGTGCTTCTGGAGCCCAAGCTGTGTCTTTGGACTGCAGAGTAATTACATTTCCGCTTGCCATCAGTAATTCCCAACATGCTCCTATAAAAGTGTGCAATTCAATTTACACAAACTATCCTTTGTAACCTGAAGGTCCCCCTATCAATGAAACATGAATAGCAACATGAATGTCACGCTAGAATTATGATGCATTAGTTAGAGACGGTCACACAGAGTTCAATGTCTCTCTGGTATAGGAGAGCATTGAGATACTGATGGTCTACTAAAATGGTGTGTTTGTTGCTCTCTACTCTGTTAAGGAAGGTTGATAGAACCATATGGTTTGGGACTCTGTGAATTACCTGATGATGTCTATAGTCAACCTGGTCTCAGAGCATTTCGTATTATTCTGTATGTAAATCTGAGATAAGCCATTTAGAATTATATGTTATGTTTTATATGGTATGCATTCATTTGTGGATGTCCATCACCCATTGCGTATGATATGTTATGAATTACAATATGTTTTATATGTTATGAATTTGCAAAACGTACAATATATTATGAATTTGCAAAACATATATGTTACGAATTATAGCTAGGTGGCTAGGCTAGGGGTTAGGGGTTTTCCTAGACATTCGCGTTATACGCCAACCCATCTACCCTGATCAACCACCCTACTTTAGTTTTTGCCTTAAGTAACCATCTGTCTTATGTAACCATACCAAACGTAACATATCATACTAATTTGAGTGTGCCGAATGTATGTTTACTACGTTACATCTAGTGTATGAGACAAGGCTGCTATAGTGGAGAACAGACGCTCACAGGGCAACCCATTCTCAACACTTACCCTTACAGTGCCATCTATCTTGCTTTTGAACTGTTACTTTTTGCTTTCTTCATTAGTGAAACATATGGATTATGGAAATGTCCCCATTGTAAAGCTGAACAAGTTGAATCATATGTATAAATCGGCAGTGTGTACACACACAGATGCTCAACATTAGCCTCACCACCCGTTCAGCCATCTGGCTCTGTGTTTGTGGTGAAACTATCAAAAAGCTAAAAACATTAGCATATGTTTCATGTCTGGAGTACATAATGCTGCTTTGTTGCTGTAGCTAATTGCACTTCTGGAGGCCATTTTGTCTAGCGTTTACATGGGAACTGGCTCAACATGAATAGGGAAACAATACAACAGATATCAGTGGCCTATTGTTTAGAACTGGAATACATGACTTGTTCTACTGTACTTGCAATGTCTGAGATCCATAGACATCATCTATACAGTATGTTGTACAATATACTGTATATGAAAATATGGCATCATTGGTAGTCTGAATGAATCAGAATCCAATTTGAATGAATCTATAGTTAGAGAGAGAAGAATTAGGTGCAGTACTCTAAATGTGAGAGAGTAAAAGAGAGTATCATTCACTTCAGGCATAGAGAGACACATACAGTATGTATAAATTGCCACCGGAGATATGGAAATGATTAAGGCTCTAAGCACACTTGACTTCCTCGTTTATCATATTTCTCTTAAAAAAAGGAGAGGAAGACATTTTGAAAGCACTTCCTGCTTTGTATCTTCACATTGTACATTTTGTGACAGCACGCTAATGGCACCGCTGTGCGCATTCAGAAATACCCTGACAGAGTGAGGAGTGAATGTAATTTCATGACTGAATTATGATTGACGGACAGAAATAAGAGGCATGCCTTATCTTCATTTGGGGCGAGGCGGGGAAAAGGGTGCAGACATACTGAATTGTACAAATGAGGCATTGATACATTCACTATTGTTTTTCCTTATTCAAACATTCGGAGCACAGGAGATAAGGCAAAATTGCATACATTTTTAATGGTCTGACAGCATTTGGATCAGAGGGAATGAATCCATCGCTTTGTCGCAGGCCTAATATGGCCTTTTACTCAGCTATTATAAGGCAAGTTAGTGACTTTGACAAATGGGGAATGAGAAGGGAGATAGCTTGCATTTTTACTGGGAGGCAGGCAGGGAGAGACAGGATGGTGATGACACTGACTACCTGTCACTGTGGTTAGGCGAGAGAATAGACATGGAATCAGTCTGAGAGGAAGCTGTGTGCTAGAATGGTGAAAGCTGATAAAATGGCGGAGGATTGGAAGAGTGTCAATATCTTTTTCTAAACAGTTTCTTAGCATTAAATCAGATACGATAGAGAGCAATAGTTTAGGCCTCTTTTTCTTTTTCTTTTCTTTTTTTTAAACCTTTATTTAACCAGGTAAGCCAGTTGAGAACAAGTTCTCATTCACAACTGCGACCTGGCCAAGATAAAGCAAAGCAGTGCAATAAAAAACAACAACACAGAGTTACATATGGGGTAAAACAAAACATAAAGTCAAAAATACAACAGAAAATATACTGTATATACACTGTGTGCAAATGTTGCAAGTTATGGAGGTAAGGCAATAAATAGGCCATAGTGCAAAATAATTACAATTAGTATTAACACTGGAATGATAGATGTGCAAAAGATTATGTGCAAATAGAGATACTGGAGTGCAAATTAGCAAAATAAATAACAATATGGGGATGAGGTAGTTGGGTGGGCTAATTTCAGATGGGCTGTGTACAGGTGCAGTGATCGGTAAGGTGCTCTGACAACTGATGCTTAAAGTTAGTGAGGGAGATAAAAGTCTCCAGCTTCAGAGATTTTTGCAATTCGTTCCAGTCATTGGCAGCAGAGAACTGGAAGGAATGGCGGCCAAAGGAGGTGTTGGCTTTGGGGATGACCAGTGAGCTATACCTGCTGGAGCGCATACTACGGATGGGTGTTGCTATGGTGACCAATGAGCTAAGATAAGGCGGGGATTTGCCTAGCAGTGATTTATAGATGGCCTGGAGCCAGTGGGTTTGGCGACGAATATGTAGTGAGGACCAGCCAACAAGAGCGTACAGGTCACAGTGGTGGGTAGTATATGGGGCTTTGGTGACAAAACGGATGGCACTGTGATAGACTACATCCAATTTGCTGAGTAGAGTGTTGGAGGCTATTTTGTAAATGACATCGCCGAAGTCAAGGATCGGTAGGATAGTCAGTTTTACAAGGGCATGTTTGGCAGCATGAGTGAAGGAGGCTTTGTTGTGAAATAGGAAGCCGATTCTAGATTTAACTTTGGATTGGAGATGCTTAATGTGAGTCTGGAAGGAGAGTTTACAATCTAACCAGACACCTAGGTATTTGTAGTTGTCTACACACTCTAGGTCAGACCCGTCGAGAGTAGTGATTGTAGTCGGGTGGGCGGGTGCCAGCAGCGTTCGATTGAAGAGCATGCATTTAGTTTTACTAGTGTTTAAGAGCAGTTGGAGGCTACTAAAGGAGTGTTATATGGCATTGAAGCTTGTTTGGAGGTTTGTTAACACAGTGTCCAATGAAGGGCCAGATGTATACAAAATGGTGTCGTCTGCGTAGAGGTGGATCTGAGAGTCACCAGCTGCAAGAGCGACATCATTGATATACACAGAGAAAAGAGTCGGCCCAAGAACTGAACCCTGTGGCACCACCATAGAGACTGCCATAGGTCCAGACAACAGGCCCTCCGATTTGACACATTGAACTCTATCTGAGAAGTAGTTGGTGAACCAGGCGAGGCAGTCATTTGAGAAACCAAGGCTATTTAGTCTGCCAATAAGAATGCGGTGGTTGACAGAGTCGAAAGCCTTGGCCAGGTCGATGAAGACGGCTGCACAGTACTGCCTATTATCGATCGCGGTCATAATATCGTTTAGGACCTTGAGCGTGGCTGAGGTGCACCCATGACCAGCTCGGAAACCGGATTGCATAGCGGAGAAGGTACGGTGGGATTCGAAATGGTCGGTGATCTGTTTTGTTAACTTGGCTTTCAAATACTTTTGAAAGGCAGGGCAGGATGGATATAGGTCTGTAACAGTTTGGATCTAGAGTGTCACCCCAGCTTTCCAATCTCTGGGGATCTCAGACGTTTCGAAAGAGAGGTTGAACAGGCTAGTAATAGGGGTTGCGACAATTTCTGCGGCTAATTTGAGAAAGAAAGGGTCCAGATTGTCTAGCTTTTTTATAGGCACTAACAGAGGCTAACTCCGCCATTGCTCGTTGGCGAAAGCCTATGGGGAAATTAATGGGGGTTTTGTAGTTTTTTTTAAATAAATGCCGAAAATAAGGTCTTTGGTAAACACAGGCTTGGGAGATCTTAAACATTTTGTTCTATGAGATAATCAACTTTTTGTGAATTTTGAAGCATTTATGTAATCAAAATAAGCACATACAGCAGATAAAGGCTTTGTAATTCAGAAAGGTCATATTCTGACTGATATTATCTCATAAAACAAAAAGCATAAGACCTCTTAAGCCTGTGTTAACCTCAGACCTTATTTTCAGCGTTTATCCCCAAACCCCATTCTTTCCCCATTAATTTCCCCCATAGGGATGGCTGAACGAAACCAGAGGTCTGTTTTTTAGGACTACAAACTGGGGAGCTCTATAGTACAGGTGTGTCAATAAACAAATGTTTTTATTTCACTTGCATTTACAGAAGCAGATTCAAACAAGGAAAACCAACGTTCAATAATTTTCTGTGAATTCCAGCACTACAGTTTCAGTGTACAGAAGGGGTTATTAACATTTATATTGAAAGATGAAACCTATTATGCAGCAGATGGCAAATTACATTTGGTTAGGCCTCTGTCTGCAAAATGCTAAATTATAAGGACATCATGGAGCTCATTTCAGAAAGTCAATTTAAATGCCCTGAGGGAAATGTACATGTGACTATTAATAAGTTTGCCATCTCCTTAGCAGTTATAACCTCACTGGGGGAGTATTTGAATTCCAACAGGACAGGCACATCATCATAGCGAGGTATTATATGTGCCAGAAATGATTGAGGTCTTCATTAAATACAGAACTTCTCCTGTATCCATGGGGATGGATGTCCAGTTGTTTCCTGCTTTAGGGAACATGAGAAGTTGCTTCTAACAAACACAACCCAGTGAGACAGACATATACTGTACACTTCATATCCCTGGTGTGAATCTCACTCCAGGCACTCTTCTCATCTCTGCTAAGGATGGATCGACCCTCCCTCAGTCTATCTACATCCACTTCCCCTCAGCACAACTTCCCCTACCTGTTAGGAAACAATAGGATTTTTTTTTTTTTGCAAAGATAACTCCCCAGACTCTGGTTATCTTCTCCTGCCATGCTCTTCTCTGTTGAACCAAAGCACTTTAGGTGAACCTCATCATTTTAATCAGTTTAATCTTCTCCTTTCTCTTTGACGTTAGTCTTGTGTGAAGAGGAAGCTATTTATCTATTGTTCTGCTTAAATGAGCTAAGTGGTTTGCGACATCCCTTCCTACCCTGGTATACAAATTAAAGAGTTATGAGGAGTCTGGGGTGGCTATGAATTGGATTATTTAGCTTTAGGCTTGTGGTGTTAGAAGATGACAGTTGAATTTATGTTTACTGCAGTATTTGCTTCAAACTATTAATGATGCATGTTTTTCTTGACATCAATCTTCTTTTTTTATTTAATCTTCTTCCTGAATGAGGATCAAATAAAGTAGAACTCAATCAATATTAAAAGCGATGCTTTTCACCTGATGTAAACTAGGCTTTGGATCAATCCTCCTGGCATTTACTTTATCCTCATCTAAAATGTCTCAAATTCACCAGGTCATGCCATGCATTATCTTCATTCACTGTAAGCTTGTGTGATATATTCCTAGATAACTACTGTACCACACTTAGACTGGGATTACGAACAGCCTAATTCATTCTCTGTAAGACACATTTAGTTCACTGATTATATGAAATAATGTTGGTTTTTCACCTTATTAGCCCAAACAGACTTTCAAATATTAATTGAGGAGGGTGTCTTGTGATGCAAAATTAAGATAGCGTGTAATCTAGCTAGCATACATGTTTTCTATAAAGTGATTTATATCAGATATGAAGAATAATGAATAAATCCTGAATACCATAAACCAGGGAACAACAACTAGATTCAGGCGGGCACATTTTTTCTTGAGCGGTGGTCAGGATCACAATTACAAATCATTTGTTGACTGCAAATTAAGAGCAAGAAGCCCACACAGATATATTGTTTGACTAAAACATAACGTGCAATGTTCCCTCCATTTTCTTCCGGCACTTAGCAAATTTCATGTCTGCTGAGCGCAAACTTGAACGTTGTGAAAATTCTGTGCAACTTCCAGTGATGCGTTTACTGTGAACACTGAGGTTGTAGCCGCTTTAAGTTACAGTTTTAACAGTAGCCATGTAAGATACTGTGGCTATTTGATCATAATGTAGGCCTACCAGAGTGGCCTACCATCAAAAACAATGGAGAAAATGCATCCCATAACATTTTAACATAGAAATAGCTGTTCTATCATTCAGCCTATGGTAGCAGCCAATGTGTGGTGTTCAATGTAGGCCTACATTCCATGAGACTTTTGAAAGAAAAAAAACATGCAGGGCTTGACATTAACCTGTTTATCCACTTGTCTTTTAGACAAGGAGGTGACTGAAAATATTGTTTTTGATGCAAGAAACCACTTTACAAATTAAAATGCATTATTATTCCCATACCATTATTACAGAGAATCAAACAAATTATGCTACCCTCTGCCTATTGGCTACTTAGCTTATTCTAGCCTGTCTCAAAATACAACACTGCCCCTTTAAGACAAAAAAAAATCTCTTTACCTGACTCGCTTTTCAAAGATGTCTAGAAATGTATACGTTTTGTGCTCTTGTAGGAAGCAATCACTCCCCTATTGCTGACTACAAATTATCCATAACTGGGCTAATAACTCACTAAATAGCAAAGGATATGAACAAAATGTGCACACGTGGCTACATGCAGCTCTTGCTTTGATATCAAAACAAGCCGCTCATGCTGTAAACACAGTCCAGTTCAAAGTAAATGGCACAGATCCATGAATGGCAATGGTATATTTGTGTGAGAGTGTGATTTGAAGGAGTCAGGCGCAGGAGGGTAAATCACCGAATACAGAGTTTATTCCGTAGTACACAGTTACGTTGGATAGCGTCAACAGCCCAGGGCGTAATACAGGCGCACTGGAACACAATACAGGAACAAGGGGAGTAATAACCCCGGCAATACAAAGTACGGGTAGCTCAACCGAACTACACTCATCTTCACATAAAACAATCACTCACAAGGACAGGGGGGCAGAGGGAACACTTATACACAGACTAATGAGGGGATATGAACCAGGTGTGTGTAATTGACAAGACAAGACAAATGGAATTATGATATATGGAGCGGCAGTGGCTAGTAAGCTGGTGACGACGAACGCCGAAACCTGCCCGAACAAGGAGGGGAGGCAGCCTCGGCGGAAGTCGTGACAGTACCCGCCCCTTGACGTGCAGCTCCAGCAGCGCGCTGACCCCGGCCTCTGGGACGGCCAGAAGGACGCGGAGCAGGGCGAGCCGGATGTCAACGGTGGAAAACCCACAACAGGGAGGGATCGAGGATATCCCTCACCGGGACCCAGCAGCGTTCCTCCGGACGGTATTCCTCCCACTCCACGAGGTACTGAAGGTCCCACACCCGAAGCCTCGAATCCAGGATGGAACGGACAGAGTACGCCGGGGCCCCCTCGATGTCCAGAGGAGGTGGAGGGACCTCCCGCACCTCAGACTCCTGGAGCTGACCAGCCACCACCGGCCTGAGGAGAGACACATGAAACGAGGGGTTAATATGGTAATCAGGGGGAAGTAGTAACCTATAGGTGACCTCCTCAGGACTTTGAACTGCCCCACAAACTGCGGGCTCAGCTTCCGGCAGGGCAGGCAGAGGGGCAGATTCCGAGTCGAGAGCCAGACCCGATCCCCCGGTACGAAGACCGGTGGCGGTCAGCGTTGGCCTTCTAACGACGCACAGTGCATTGGATGTGAACGTGGGCAGCGGCCGGTCCTGGCAGTAGGACCACAGGAACCTACCCACATCCTGATTTTACCCGTTCCACCTGCCCATTAGACTCGGGGTGGAACCCAGAGGTCAGGCTGACCGAGACACCCAGACGTTCCATGAACGCCTTCCAGACCTTGGATGTGAACTGGGGACCTCGGTCAGACACTATATCCTCTGGTACCCCGTAGTGTCGGAAGACGTGTGCAAACAAGGCCTCCGCAGTTTGCAGGGCCGTGGGGAGACGGGGCAGAGGAAGGAGACGGCAGGCCTTGGAAAAGCAGTCCACAATGACCAGGATCGTGGTGTTACCTTGGGAGAGGGGAAGATCAGTCAGGAAATCATCACTTAGGTGAGACCATGGTCGTTGTTGAATTGGTAAAGGTTGTAACTTATCTGCTGGGATGTGCCTAGGTGCCTTACTCTGGGCGCACACCGAGCAGGAGGAGACATACACCCTCACGTCCTTAGCCAAGGTAGGCCACCAGTACTTTCCGGTCAGGCAGCGCACTGTACGACCGATACCTGGGTGACCAGAGGAGGGTGACGTGTGTGCCCAGTAGATCAGACGATCAAGGATAAGAGCAGGCACGTACCGCAGCCCAGCTGGACACTGAGGTGGAGATGGATCTGTGGGTAATGCCTGCTCTATATCCGCGTCCATCGCCCATACTACCGGCGTCACAATGCAGGAAGCCGGGAGTATGGGGGTGTTGTCTCTGGGCCTCTCCTCTGTGTCATACAGCCGTGACAATGCGTCTGCCTTCACGTTCTTCGTACCTGGGATGTATGACAGTGAAAAATCAAACCGGGTGAAGAATGGGGCCCACCTGGCCTGGCGATGATTCAGCCTCCTCGCTGCCCGGATGTACTCCAGGTTACGGTGGTTCGTCCAGACGAGGAAAGGGTGTTTCGCCTCTTCGAGCCAATGCCTCCACATGGTCAAGGCTCGGACAACAGCCAACAGCTCCCGATCACCAACGTCATAGTTCTACTCCACCGGGTTGAGCTTCTTAGAGAAGAAGGCACAGGGGCGGAGCTTGGGTGGCATGCCCGACCATTGAGATAGGACAGCGCCTATCCCTACCTCGGACACATCCACCTCCACTATGAACGGTAGTGATGGATCGGGGTGGGCCAGTACCGGGGCTGAGTTGAACAGACCCCTCAGTTTCCTGAAGGCCAGGTCAGCCTCAGCAGACCAGCGGAGCCGGGACGGCCCACCCTTCAACAGAGATGTAATGGGAGCTCGACCTTGCCAAAGCCCCGGATAAACCTCCGATAGTAGTTGGCGAAGCCCATAAAGCGCTGCACCTCCTTAACCGTGGTGGGAGTCTGCCAATTACGCACGGCTGAAATGCGATCCCCCTCCATCTCCACACCTGAGGTGGTAATGCAGTATCCGAGGAAGGAGACGGACTGCTGGAAAAACATACACTTCTCTGCCTTGGCATAAAGGTAATTTTCCAACAGTCGGGCCAGCACTTTGCGAACCAGGGACACATGCTCGGCGCGCGTAGTGGAATACACCAGAATGTCATCGATGTAGACCACTACACCGCGACCAAGCATGTCCCGAAACACCTCGTTCACAAAGGACTGGAAGACAGATGGAGCATTCATCAAACCGTAGGGCATCACCAGGTATTCATAATGCCCGTGGTTGTGCTGAATGCTATCTTCCACTCATCCCCCTCTCGAACACGCACCAGGTTGTACGCACTCCTGAAATCTAATTTCGTGAAGAAGCGTGCCCCATGCATTGACTCGATCACTGACAGAATGAGGGGGAGAGGATAACTAAATCTTACCGTCTCCTTGTTCAGTGGTCGATAATCAATGCAAGGGCGCAGACCACCGTCTTTCTTCTTCACAAAGAAGAAACTTGAGAAGGCGGGTGAAGTGGAGGGACGTACATACCCCTGGCGCAGGGACTCGGTGACGTATGTTTCCATAGCCGCCGTTTCAGCCTGCGACAGGGGGTACACATGACTCCTGGGAGGTACAGCGTCTACCCGGAGGTTTATCGCACAATCCCCCGCCCGATGAGCTGGTAACTTGGTAGCCTGCGTTTTAGAGAACGCGTGCGCCAAATCGAGGTATTCGAGGGGAATGCGCACGGTGGAGGTACTGTCTGGACTTTCCACTGTGGTTGCACCAACGGAAACACCTAGACACCTACCCTGACACTCTCGCGACCAGCCCGTAAGAACCCTCTGCGGCCATGAGAAGGTGGGGTTGTGGATTGCTAACCAAGGGAGACCTAATACCACAGGGAAAGCAGGAGACTCAATAATATAAAAAGTGACCTCCTCACAATGAGTCTCCTGGGTAATCATGGTGACTGGTGCAGTAACCTCCTTAACAAACCCGGACCCTAATGGTCGACTATCAAGTGCTCTGATGGGGAGTGGAATGGATAGGGGAACCAATGAAATGCCTAGCTGGTGTGAGAATGCCCTGTCCATAAAGGTCCCAGCTGCGCCTGAATCGACTAGCACCTTACACTGGGGAACTACCGTGTGATCGGGAAAGTAGATGGGTAGGGTACAGTGCTCAGCAGAGGGCTCTGAACGAGTATGGGTGTTCGATACCTGGGGTGATGCAAGAGTGCCCTGCCTGCCGCCTCCAGACCCAAAAGAGCGCTGACAATAACGTGTGGTGTACTGTCCCTTCGTGCCACCAGTGTGACACTGTCGCTGTCGTCCTCCGCTCTCTCGGACGGCGGTTCCACCCAGCTCCATCGGCTCGGGATCCGAGTCGGCCGGGGTGGGAACGGGCAGACCCCTTCAAGGATGTCCTCTGGCTGCCAGCAGGTTGTCCAAATGGATGGCCATGTCCACCAGTTGCGCGAAGGACAACATGGTGTCCCGGCAGGCTAGCTCCCGTTGGACGTCCTCCCGCAGATGGCACCGTAAATGGTCGATAAGGGCCCGCTCATTCCACCTGGACCCCGCTGCCAGAGTCCGAAACTCCAAGGCGAAGTCCTGTGCAGTCCTCGTCCCATGCCTCAGGTGGACCAGCCGCTCGCCCGCCTCTTGACCTTCGGGCGGGTGATCGAAGATAGCCCAAAAGAGGCGAGCGAACTCCCCGTAGTTCTCCAACGCGGCTCCTCCTTTGTTCCACACCGCGTTGGCCCACTCCAGGGCTTTCCCCGAGAGGCAGGAGACGAGGACGGACACCTTCTCCCGCTCCGATGGGGCCGGCCTGATGCTGGAGAGATAGAGCTCCAGTTGGAGGAGGAATCCTTGGCAGAGAGCCGCCGTCCCGTCGAACTCCCGTGGTCGGGATATCTGGATCCCTCCGGGTGCTGGGGTGTGGGTGGCTGGATCCGGTTGGCCAGCTGGTCTCGACAGATCGGGTCCTCTCCTCTCCAGGTGTTGGACGACCTGAAGAACCTGATCCATCGCTTCTCCCAAGCTGGCCAGCATCGTGGAATGCTCCTGGACCCGTGCCACGACTCCAGGCATGCGCTCCTCTCCCGCTGACTCCATAGCGGGTGAGTGATTCTGTGAGAGTGTGATTTAAAGGAGTCAGGCGCATTGGAACACAATACAGGCACACGGGGAGAAATAAACCCGGCAATACAAAGTACAGGTAGCTCAACCGAGCTACACTCATCTTCACATAAAACAATCACTCACAAGGACAAGGGGGCAGAGGGAACACTTATACACAGACTAATGAGGGGATATGAACCAGGTGTGTGTAATTGACAAGACAAGACAAATGGAATGATGATATATGGAGCGGCAGTGGCTAGTAAGCCGGTGACGACGAACGCCGAAACCTGCCCTAGCAAGGAGGGGAAGCAGCCTCGGCGGAAGTCGTGACAATTTGCATATAGGCCTACTGCAGCTCTGATTGTTTATGCCGCACCGGTCTGTGTAGAGTACGGGCTGAGTAGTGCATAGTTCGTTTTGTTTCGGTATGTTGCATTGAAAGTGGCTTATATTGCGTTGATTTGAACACAATTGCCAGAGTAAAGGAAAACGTTGATAGTGTTAACAGGGAAAACTCTAGAACAGTGGTCACCAATCTTTTCTGAGTCAAGTTCACTTTGAGTCAAAATGCAAGACGAGATCTACCACTCAGATTATTTTTTTACATGACTTAAAAAATGTAAGCCTATGCAACATTAACCAATTAAAAACAGTACTGTAGCAATGAGGTTTGTGCAGTAAGTTATAGGCCCAATACATTATCACCCGCATATTGGCTTTGCTTGAATTGCCCGGACAATGTATTGTTTTTCAGGCCATTTAAAAATATATATATTTCAAAATTTGAGGTAGGCTATTTGATCACACCGGTAATAGATCCGTTGTTGTATTACTTTTGAAGCACAGCTGAATGAGCATTCATTTAAATAATTTGCTTTTTATTTGTATTTTACTGGGCTGATGGTGCCTGCATCTGACGTCAGTCTCAGCGGAGGGAGAGAGCAGGATCCCTCCGCTCTCCCTTTCCTCTACTGACCAAAAAGGATACCCTCTTCTAGATGATGGCAAAACTCGTGCACAAATGTATGT
The DNA here is from genome assembly GCF_964263955.1 of Coregonus lavaretus. Lineage (NCBI taxonomy): Eukaryota > Metazoa > Chordata > Actinopteri > Salmoniformes > Salmonidae > Coregonus > Coregonus lavaretus. Next base: position 23,978,326 of record NC_140018.1, read on the forward strand.
TGTTACTCCTATGAACAGAGAAAGTGAAATATTCCTCAATAACAAAAATGACCTACGCCGCTAATACAGTGGGGAAAAAAAGTATTTAGTCAGCCACCAATTGTGCAAGTTCTCCCACTTAAAAAGATGAGAGAGGCCTGTAATTTTCATCATAGGTACACGTCAACTATGACAGACAAATTGAGAATTTTTTTTCCAGAAAATCACATTGTAGGATTTTTTACGAATATTTGCAAATTATGGTGGAAAATAAGTATTTGGTAAATAACAAAAGTTTCTCAATACTTTGTTATATACCCTTTGTTGGCAATGACACAGGTCAAACGTTTTCTGTAAGTCTTCACAAGGTTTTCACACACTGTTGCTGGTATTTTGGCCCATTCCTCCATGCAGATCTCCTCTGGAGCAGTGATGTTTTGGGGCTGTCGCTGGGCAACATGGACTTTCAACTCCCTCCAAAGATTTTCTATGTGGTTGAGATCTGGAGACTGGCTAGGCCACTCCAGGACCTTGAAATGCTTCTTACGAAGCCACTCCTTCGTTGCCCGGGCGGTGTGTTTGGGATCATTGTCATGCTGAAAGACCCAGCCACGTTTCATCTTCAATGCCCTTGCTGATGGAAGGAGGTTTTCACTCCAAATCTCACGATACATGGCCCCATTCATTCTTTCCTTTACACGGATCAGTCGTCCTGGTCCCTTTGCAGAAAAACAGCCCCAAAGCATGATGTTTCCACCCCCATGCTTCACAGTAGGTATGGTGTTCTTTGGATGCAACTCAGCATTCTTTGTCCTCCAAACACGACGAGTTGAGTTTTTACCAAAAAGTTCTATTTTGGTTTCATCTGACCATATGACATTCTCCCAATCCTCTTCTGGATCATCCAAATGCACTCTAGCAAACTTCAGACGGGCCTGGACATGTACTGGCTTAAGCAGGGGGACACGTCTGCCACTGCAGGATTTGAGTCCCTGGGGGCGTAGTGTGTTACTGATGGTAGGCTTTGTTACTTTGGTCCCAGCTCTCTGCAGGTCATTCACTAGGTCCCCCCGTGTGGTTCTGGGATTTTTGCTCACCGTTCTTGTGATCATTTTGACCCCATGGGGTGAGATCTTGCGTGGAGCCCCAGATCGAGGGAGATTATCAGTGGTCTTGTATGTCTTCCATTTCCTAATAATTGCTCCCACAGTTGATTTCTTCAAACCAGGCTGCTTACCTATTGCAGATTCAGTCTTCCCAGCCTGGGGAAGGTCTACAATTTTGTTTCTGGTGTCCTTTACATTTACATTTACATTTTAGTCATTTAGCAGACGCTCTTATCCAGAGCGACTTACAGGAGCAATTAGGGTTAAGTGCCTTGCTCAAGGGCACATTAACGTCATTTAGCAGACGCTCTTAGCCAGAGCGACTCACAAATTGGTGCGTTCACCCTATAGCCAGTGGGATAACCACTTTACAATTTGGGGGGGGGGGTTAGAAGGAATACTTTATCCTATCCCAGGTATTCCTTAAAGAGGTGGGGTTTCAAATGTCTCCGGAAGGTGGTGAGTGACTCCGCTGTCCTGGCGTCGTGAGGGAGCTTGTTCCACCATTGGGGTGCCAGAGCAGCGAACAGTTTTGACTGGGCTGAGCGGGAGCTATGCTTCCGCAGAGGAAGGGGAGCCAGCAGGCCAGAGGTGGATGAACGCAATGCCCTCGTTTGGGTGTAGGGACTGATCAGAGCCTGAAGGTACAGAGGTGCCGTTCCCCTCACTGCTCCATAGGCAAGCACCATGGTCTTGTAGCGGATGCGAGCTTCAACTGGAAGCCAGTGGAGTGTGCGGAGGAGGGGGGTGACGTGAGAGAACTTGGGAAGGTTGAACACCAGACGGGCTGCGGCATTCTGGATGAGTTGTAGGGGTTTAATGGCACAGGCAGGGAGGCCAGCCAACAGCGAGTTGCAGTAGTCCAGACGGGAGATGACAAGTGCCTGGATTAGGACCTGTGCCGCTTCCTGTGTAAGGCAGGGTCGTACTCTCCGAATGTTGTAGAGCATGAACCAGCTCTTTGGTCTTGGCCATAGTGGAGTTTGGAGTGTGACTGTTTGAGGTTGTGGACAGGTGTCTTTTATACTGACAACAAGTTCAAACAGGTGCCATTAATACAGGTAACGAGTGGAGGACAGAGGAGCCTCTTAAAGAAGAAGTTACAGGTCTGTGAGAGCCAGAAATCTTGCTTGTTTGTAGGTGACCAAATACTTATTTTCCACCATAATTTGCAAATAAATTCGTAAAAAATCCTACAATGTGATTTTCTGGAGAAAAAAATTCTCAATTTGTCTGTCATAGTTGACGTGTACCTATGATGAAAATTACAGGCCTCTCTCATCTTTTTAAGTGGGAGAACTTGCACAATTGGTGGCTGACTAAATACTTTTTTTCCCCACTGTAATAACAACAACGCAAGCCTCAGTGGCAATTTTAGCATGTAAATCTTGGTGGGGCAAACACTTTTTTTTTTTTTTTTAAGATGCATGCCAGCAAAGCCACTACACTACACAACACAACACAAAACTAAACAATACATTAATTGCACTATAAGTGTGACAAATGGTGCCCACAAACTGTTAGGGCCTACATAAAGCTGTCCCAACAGCAGAGCTTTCTTTTCAGCACCATGGAGTGAATCCTTACCACCGCTACACCTGGCTATCAGCGGAGCCTTGTCTGGCAGTGAAACAGTTAATTCAGCCTCATTTACTGCCTTTAAAAAAAAACATAGCTGATATGGCTGACTTGCTTAAACAAATGTGGTTTCTACTGACAATTGAGATGTACAAACTATGGCATAAGGGGACGACGTGCGGATAAGAGGCAATTCGTAATTTCGATTAAGACATTAATTAGCGAGCTAGAACGGACGTAGTCAATATAACTATTTGTTCAGCACTTTTGAAATGTACTGCGACAGAATTCAGAACATGGGCCGTTCGTACGGTATTCTACCTGTACACCAAGTCAGAACCGTAGGATAAATAAAGGGGGCATATAAGCAGACAATGAAAGCTCTTACAATATTCGAGGATTCGATTTCTCTAAAACAGGCTATAGGCTACATGTGCACGACCAAGTCAGAACAGTAGGCTAAGTTATGAGGGGTAACGGGACCAAATGATTAGGGTGAGGCACATGGGCTACTAACAGCTTACTACACAACATACACTTAGTTTTACTTTCTTAGCTACAGTATACACATCTCCCTGGCATATTACATAATTTATGTAGCAGTATACAATACATTTTTGGACTCACCTTGTTGTGCTGTGCTCACTTGAACAGGATTTATGGTGCTTTCAAGACAACTGGGAACTCTGAAAAAGATGACCAACCCCTACGCTCCGTGTTTTCCGCTGGCTGCCCCACCACCACAGAAAGCACTGAGCTAGGCTGAAACACCTGTATTTTGGAGCTCTTTCTCAACAAAGTAAAAAATAGACCATGTTTGTATGCGGCTTTATTAACTCAAAGATGACTTTTTACATTGTTTGCAAACTGATATGTGACATGTATTAATACCAAAATAACATGCAAAACAGGCAACAACAACAACAACAAAAAACGTTTTATTTTTTGCTAAACAGATGGGGCTCAAAATGACGGGTCGCCACTGGCAAGCTTACAGATACACTTTCCTACTCAGTTCATTACTGCTGCAGTGCTTGTTGTAGCACTGATTGGAAATAGGAAGAACGTGCATTTTATGGCTTATAAAAGTGTTGATAGTGCTGAGTAAGAACTTAAACATGAACTCACTCATAAAAACAACATCTCTTTGCTGCATTTGTTTAAAGTCTCTCTCTAGTCATGGTTTTAAACGTTTTGTAATCTCACAGTATCAATTCTGCTGTAGGTTTCTTTTATGCCTGCTATGTTACTGCAACATGGTCATCTGAGCCATTCGATTTGCCAGCGGTAGAACTATAGTGCACTTGATTTGCTCTCTGGGCTGCTGGGAAGGCAGAGACACATGAAATGGTTCAAAATGGCAACAGTTCGCCTACCCGGCGCGCACGGCAGCTGAATCGGGGTGCACCTACCGTCAACAGCCCAAGATGAATTTAAAAAATAATTACACAAGGCTTTATGGTTGGGTTTTTTACAGAAATGTTTGGCGATCGACTAGGAATGTCTAGTTCAATCTCGTGCTTCACTCTGTGGGCTGATATTTCTGTGCGGCAGTCCTGAGGGAGCTGCGCTGCAGTCTCGGGGCTACGCATAGTTTAGAGGGAACATTGATCACGTGTCTCTCTATTATACGTGGGAATACTTTGGAACAGATTTCTTAAATTAAAATCCCTTGGAGCTGATTTCCTGGTGTTTTTTTAAAACAGTATTTTATGTCCCCCCACCCAAAAAAAATAAAAATAAAACGACAACATTTATTTATTTTTTGCTCAGAAAACATCAGGGGCCAAATAAAACCACACACAGGCCAAATTCGAGAAATAATTCAAATTATTCTATGTATGACTTTGAGAGACAATCAACCTATTTGTGACTCCGAATGTAAAATCAGATCGCTTTACTGCAGTAAGGGTCAAGCGCTATTGCCATTTGGGTTACTGTCACCATGGTATTCCATGGCTCTGGTTACGCTGTTGAGGAATTCTGGTAGAGAGCACAGGGTGAGGGAGAGGACGAATAACAGCCATGTCACAGGACCTGATAGGCGGTTATTAGCTGCTAGAGACCTTTTAATGCTTTTAACAGATTTCAATAATTATCTGACCACAGCCTAAATGTTCCCTCCCATCCAAATGTCATTGACTTTAATTGCTCATGCCTTTTACTGATTATAGTTGTCCTGGCCACACACAACGGGCCAAAGAGCATCAACTTATGAGCTCATGAGGGGAGAAATCTATGGAAAGTTTTGGGATGGCTGAACTGCATTGTATGAAATAATTCTTATAAACAGGAATATTCATCATAATATTTCCATAGTGACTAGTTTAACAACTCAGACCTATTTTTCTTTATATAGTTTAATTATAATATTCCCCCCTCCCCTCATGTCTTCTAGGTGAGAGGGTATCAGTTCCCCATAGATTAAGGTCTTCCAATTCCACAGTCTGATCATAGTGAACCTTATGTTGGATTAGGCCTTGGAAATAGTTTATTTTTATGCAACTCAATTGTAAATGTTGAGTAATATAGCAAAGAAGAGCTGTGGTCCTACCTTGTCTGTGTATCTGAATTCAATAAAAAGACTGCTAATTTCCCTCTGGAAATAAACACTGCTCAAAGGCTAGAAAATGAAACAACTGTTCTCCATTGTAATTTGCATCTCTTCAAAACTACCAAATTAGGGCTTGTCTTAGTTTCACCCCTCTCTTCTCCTTCTCCCTTAGATCTCCCCAAAATCAGATGCAAAAGAAGAAAAACAGATAGTTAAAAGAGAACAATACACATGCTGTCAGAAACACTAGTGTGTTATTCAGGATGGCGATGAGTAATAACAGAAACTAAGCATTGTCATCTATGCCAGGTGTGGTTTGATAAATTGTTGAACTTTGAAAGCTAAAGGCTTGATTGATTGATTTATTCATAAATGAATACATGTGCACTACTGCTCTCTGTATTAGTGTTTAGCTCCTCCTAGAAACCCAATGGATGCACAAGCACATAAATCAATCTCCCACCAATCATATACGTTGACCCGGGAGGTGTCAATCAAACATGAAGCAAACACCTGGGCATTGCAGAGGCTGTAAATGAGCATGCGAGAGCTGGGGAGTAAATCTCAATGAAAAACATATCATATCCTGAGTGTAAAGCCAGAATGACCAAGGTCAGCCTGACAGCTACCGTAGAGGAAGCACTCTGCTTCCAATCTCCACCTCTGATTTAGATCTGAAGATGGGAACGTGTCTCCATTTTAAATTTAATTTCAGATGGCATCTTCTCTTCCTGCCTCAATCACAACCACTGTATATCACACGCTGATGGCTTCTGAAGCAGACCAACGTCTCTCTGTTCGTATGTGAAGAGAACATTTCTGTGGAAAATTGGATGGAAGATCCTTTTTTTTTTTTGCAAAAATATCTGAAATACGGTATATCTCAGTCAACACATTTGAGTTTATGTAGAAATAAAAAGCAAGTATGAGGGATCAAGGGATGATATGTTTTGAATGTAATATTGTTATTGCCATAGCCCAGGCTGATGTTGTGTTTCAGTCCTGTTCACAGTAGAATGAGCTACCTATGTGATTATTGATTACAATTTCTTGAAGTTTCAATACTAAAAGGGCCACTGTATATAAAGTTTGGAAACGTACACCTCAGAGTGAGAGGAATTCTGTAACAGAGTGGAGTCATAAACCCAAACAACTCTCTGAACTGGAAAGAGGGTATGTTAAATCACAAGATTTATACTATGCACTTATACTTAGAGTACTTTGGGTAGAAATCTGGCAGCCACAACAGAGTATAAATCTAGATCTAATGAATAGCTTTCAAAAAGGAGTACTTTCTTCCCGGTTCAATAATCTCATTGTACTTTATGAAATATTTTCCTCCAGAGATCTGCACAAGGGAAGGTATATTTCGGTTTCCAGCTGACGGATTTCGAAATCATTCTTCATTCAGTGGGGAGACAGACGTTGAAAGATAAAGATACAAAGACTGAAAGAAATGTGAATCTATATGTTACACCCCCTTCCTCCCAAACAACTTTGTCCTTTGAGTATTGACACTGACATCATTCCAGTGTCTCCCATACAAGAGGATATGAAAGGCCTTTTCTGCTCAGCCCTGTAATAGATAGAAACATTATATTAACATGGCTCCCTCAATTAGGATAAGTGCTGGGGCTTCAATGGTGTGTTTAGTAATGCACCGCTTAGCAGAGATAGAAAACAAAGTTAATTTGCTTCACCACTGGCCTCTAGGATCCTCAGTGGAGATGCTGTTATAAGTTTATATGAAAACGCAATCCTCCTCTCTGCCATATAGTTATGGAGCCCCACTGAGACCTATGGTGAGTGAGCCATAATTGCTATGGCTGAGATGCTACATAATATTTGCTGCTACAGAGAGGCACCAAATACAGTGGAACAGAGATACAAGAAATGATGAGACTGCAGGTTTCTGAGAGATGTCAACACAGGAAGTGTTAGACTAATAATGAGTATATGTGCTCTGCACTGTCCTGTAACCTTTCAAAGACCTGAAAACTTCATTTTGTTTATCCCCCCAAAAGAATCCATCATGAATGTGTATGGCAGAGTGAGCCTTGTGGCCAATTCTGAGCACCTAAAGCAGCTCAATTGAAATGCATGGTTCTCTTATAAGGGGGTTCTTTGCCGGAGCCAGTTAAGTGTGACTGGATTTAAGCAGAGCTTGCGACTCTATCCCAGAGAAACCCCAGTTCCATTAAAACTGTTTTTGATACCAAATAGGTTCTAAACGTTTCAGCTTTTGCCCGTTTCCACAACGTAATCGCAGATTTTAATTAAAAGCTGAGAATGTGCATCAACGAACACACTCTGCTGTTGAAAAGCTATTTACAAAATCCTAATGGAATTCATTACTTTCTTCATTTGCAAACTCCTCGCACAAGAGCTGAGCAACTTAGCATGAACAGTTCATCACTTTCTGGGTCTGACAGCTGGCTTCTGTGAGCTGATGCACAAACAGTCTGCGTTGCCAATAACACAGACAGCCCCGCTCCCAAAGTTTTATTTCCCCAGAAATGGGATGGAAGAAGGAAAATATCCCAATTATAATACAGGAGCCATCTCTGGGGAATGCCGTGGAACTGAGTGAGTGTGTTGTGACTGTAATTATGTCATGCATGCTGTAAAATAAGGCTCAATGTTAGGGGGTTAAAGAAAATGATGACCCCTCCATCACTCACATGACCCCCTCTCTCACTCGACACAGTATCTTTGCTCTACATGTTAATGCACACACATTTGGGAGCATCTGTATTTGTGAGAGGACAGGGGAAGTGCACAGGAAATTGCACTTGACATAAAGGCAAACCTCTCCAATTAGGATATGGCTTTCAAAACGGGAAGTGCACCAGAGAACACAGCAAAGAGCATCTCAGATCTCCAAAACACTGTGACTGACTCACCAATGGATTTGACATTATGTCCAGAATGCTTTCATCCTTAGCACATCGACAGCTCTTGTTATGCCGAGGTTGTATCTGTCCGACAATGAGAGAGGAGGCTGAGAGGATGCAGAAGAACGCTTCAGTGACTCCAGCACTTCGATAATGCACTCTAAGATGTTTGCACCATTCACACACATTGCACGCCAATCTCCAAACCTCACACCAAGTTTAGTGGCCCCAGGTTATGGGTGCAAAGGTGAAAAAACTAAAACATTGGTCAACCTGAGGGACAATCACTGGGAGATGAGATTACTGTTTAATCAGAATAGATCAGGATGACGTGGTTGTGTCGATTACACTGTTAAAGATCCTTTTGAACACGGACTGTGATGGACGCCTTGGCATGATGATTACTTATCAATTACTGTGACTAGTCTACACTGACAGATTTGACTTGGCAACTAGTTGTCTGCTTTCGCTGATAAATAGTGGGAATTGACTTCCGCTTGTTCTTTTCCAGGCTGACATTGAGTTGGACAATGTGAACTTTTCAATTTAATTACCCACTGAGCACACCAGGTCATTTCAACATGGATTATTGGGTAATATTTGGTTGAGACGTTGATCAATGAGATCACAACCTATATTCACCAACTCAAAAAGACAGCCAAAAGTTATCACTATGCTTTAAACCATCTAAAAGCACAACCAAATTCCAATGGAAAAATAATGTCTGAGTTTTTGTTTAGTTTAGTTTAATGTCTATCACTGCGCTTTCAACCATTTAAAAGCACACTAAAGTTCAAAGGGGAATAAAATGTCAGCTATTTGGTTTATTTATACAACAGATTAATGTGTTATTGCTGTGCTTCATCTAATAGCAGAACCAAATGGCCTGGATTGCAGTTAAGATTATATTAAAAGAACATGGTGATCAATGCCGTTTTGAGATTCTATACAGATTATTACAGCAATTGTGAAGATCTCCACAGCCCTTCAACGACCTATGCATGCTATCTTGAACATGCACGCTTTATATGATTACATACAGTGACTTCAGAAAGTATTCACACCCCTTGACTTTTTCCACATTTTGTTGTGTTACAGCCTGAATTGTAAATTGATTAAATTGAGATTTTGTGTCACTGGCCTACACACAATACCCCATAATGTCAAAGTGGAATTACAAATTAATAAAAAAAGGAAAAGCTGAAATGTCTTGAGTCAATAAGTATTCAACCCCTTTGTTATGGCAAGTCTAAAATTTATTTATTTATTTTTATTTCACCTTTATTTAACCAGGTAAGCCAGTTGAGAACAGGTTCTCATTTACAACTGCGACCTGGCCAAGATAAAGCAAAGTAGTGCAATAAAAAACAACACAGAGTTACATATGGGGTAAAAAACATAAAGTCAGAAATACAACAGAAAATATATATACAGTGTCTGCAAATGTAGCAAGTTATGGAGGTAAGGCAATAAATAGGCTATAGTGCAGAATAATTACAATAGTATTAACACTGGAATGCTAGATGTGCAAGAGATTATGTGCAAATAGAGATACTGGGGTGCAAAAGAGCAAAATAAATAACAATATAGGGATGAGGTAGTTGGGTGGGCTAATTTCAGATGGGCTGTGTACAGGTGCAGTGATCGGTAAGGTGCTCTGACAACTGATGCTTAAAGTTATTGAGGGAGATAAGAGTCTCCAGCTTCAGAGATTTTTGCAATTCGTTCCAGTCATTGGCAGCAGAGAACTGGAAGGAATGGCGGCCAAAGGAGGTGTTGGCTTTGGGAATGACCAGTGAGATATACCTGCTGGAGCGCAGACTACGGGTGGGTGCTGCTATGGTGATCAATGAGCTAAGATAAGGCGGGGATTTGCCTAGCAGTGATTTATAGATGGCCTGGAGCCAGTGGGTTTGACGACGAACATGTAGTGAGGACCAGCCAACAAGAGCGTACAGGTCACAGTGGTGGGTAGTGTATGGGGCTTTGGAGACAAAACGGATGGCACTGTGATAGACTACATCCAATTTGCTGAGTAGAGTGTTGGAGGCTATTTTGTAAATGACATCGCCGAAGTCAAGGATCGGTAGGATAGTCAGTTTTACGAGGGCATGTTTGGCAGCATGAGTGAAGGAGGCTTTGTTGCGAAATAGGAAGCCGATTCTAGATTTAACTTTGGATTGGAGATTCTTTATGTGAGTCTGGAAGTTGAGTTTACAGTCTAACCAGACACCTAGGTATTTGTAGTTGTCCACATACTCTAGGTCAGACCCGTCGAGAGTGGTGATTCTAGTCGGGTGGGCGGGTGCCAGCAGCGTTCGATTGAAAAGCATGCATTTAGTTTTACAAGTGTTTAAGAGCAGTTGGAGGCTACTGAAGGATTGTTGTATGGCATTGAAGCTCGTTTGGAGGTTTGTTAACACAGTGTCCAATGAAGGGCCAGATGTATACAAAATGGTGTCGTCTGCGTAGAGGTGGATCTGAGAGTCACCAGCAGCAAGAGCAACATCATTGATATACCCCCATAGAGACTGCCATAGGTCCAGACAACAGGCCCTCCGATTTGACACACTGAACTCTATCTGAGAAGTAGTTGGTGAACCAGGCGAGGCAGTCATTTGAGAAACCAAGGCTATTTAGTCTGCCAATAAGAATGCGGTGGTTGACAGAGTCGAAAGCCTTGGCCAGGTCGATGAAGACGGCTGCACAGTACTGTCTATTATCAATCGCGGTTATAATATCGTTTAGGACCTTGAGCGTGGCTGAAGTGCACCCGTGACCAGCTCGGAAACCGGATTGCATAGCGGAGAAGGTACGGTGGTATTCGAAATGGTCGATGATCTGTTTGTTAACTTGGCTTTCGAATACTTTCGAAAGGCAGGGCAGGATGGATATAGGTCTGTAGCAATTTGGATCTAGAGTGTCACCCCCTTTGAAGAGGGGGATGACCGCGGCAGCTTTCCAATCTCTGGGGATCTCAGACGTTATGAAAGAGAGGTTGAACAGACTAGTAATAGGGGTAGCGACAATTTCGGCGGCTAGTTTTAGAAAGAAAGGGTCCAGATTGTCTAGCCCAGCTGATTTGTAGGGGTCCAGATTTTGCAGCGCTTTCAAAACATCAGCTGTCTGAATTTGTGTGAAGGAGAAGCGGGGGGGGCATGGGCAAGTTGCAGCAGAGGGTGCAGAGTTGGTGGCCGGGTTAGTGGTAGCCAGATGGAAAGCATGGCCAGCTGTAGCAAAATGCTTGTTGAAATTCTCGATTATTGTAGATTTATCGGTGGTGATAGTGTTTCCTAGCCTCAGTGCAGTGGGCAGCTGGGAGGAAGTGCTCTTATTCTCCATGGACTTTACAGTGTCCCAAAACTTTTTGGAGTTAGTGCTACAGGATGCAAATTTCTGTTTGAAAAAGTTAGCCTTTGCTTTCCTGACTGCTTGTGTATATTGGTTCCTAACTTCCCTGAAAAGTTGCATATCGCGGGGGCTATTTGATGCTAATGCTGTACGCCACAGGATGTTTTTGTGCTGGTCAAGGGCAGTCAAGTCTGAGGAGAACCAGGGGCTATATCGGTTCTTAGTTCTGTATTTTTTGAATGGGGCATGTTTATTTAAGATTGAGAGGAAATTACTTTTAAGGAACAACCAGGCATCCTCTACTGACGGAATGAGATCTATATCCATCCAGGATACCTGGGCCAGGTCAATTAGGAAGGCCTCCTCGCTAAAGTGTTTTAGGGAGCGTTTGACAGTGATGAGGGGTGGTCGTTTGACCGCGGACCCGTTACGGACGCAGGCAATAAGGCAGTGATCGCTGAGATCCTGGTTGAAGACAGCTGAGGTGTATTTAGAGGGTATGTTAGTCAGGATGATATCTATGAGGGTACCCATGTTTACGGATTTAGGGTTGTACCTGGTAGGTTCGTTGATAATTTGCGTGAGGTTGAGGGCATCTAGCTTGGATTGTAGGATGGCTGGGGTATTAAGCATATCCCAAATTAGGTCACCAAGCAGTACAAACTCTGAGGATAAATGGGGGGCAATCAATTCACATATGGTGTCCAGGGCACAGCTGGGGGCTGAGGGGGGTCTGTAGCAAGCGGCAACAGTGAGAGACTTATTTCTGGAAAGGTGGATTTTTAGAAGTAGAAGCTCAAACTGTTTGGGCACAGACCTGGATAGTATGATAGAGCTCTGCAGGCTATCTCTACAGTAGATTGCAACTCCACCCCCTTTGGCAGTTCTATCTAGACGGAAAATGTTATAGTTGGGGATGGAAATTTCAGAATTTTTGGTGGCCTTCCTGAGCCAGGATTCAGACACTGCTAGAACATCAGGGTTGGCAGAGTGTGCTAACGCAGTGAATAACTCAAACTTAGGAAGTAGACTTCTGATATTTATGTGCAAGAAACCAAGACTTTTGCGATTACAGAAGTCATCAAATGATAGCGCCTGGGGAGTAGGAGTGATACTGAGGGCTGCAGGGCCTGGGTTAGCCTCTACATCACCAGAGGAACAGAGGAGGACTAGAATAAGGATACGGCTAAAGGTTTTAAGAACTGGTCTTCTAGTGCGTTGGGTACATAGAATAAAGTGGGCAGATTTCCGGGTGTTATAGAAAAGATTCAGGGCATTATGTACAGACAAGGATATGGAAGGATATGAGTAAAGTGGAGGTAAACCTAAGCGTTGGGTAACAATGAAAGAGATAGCATCGCTGGAGGCATCAATTGAGTCAGTCTCCGCGTGTATAGGGGGAGGGGCAAAGGAGCTATCTAAGGCAGGTTTAGCTAGGCTGGGGGGTCTACAGTGATATAGTACAATTAGAAATAACCGAAACAACAATAAACTAACCATGTTTGGGCTGAGGCTAAACATAAACAGGATGTAGTACCGTAAAAAGGAACAGTCCAGCAGATATCAGCTGTATAGCTGAGTTATCATAAGGTCCGGTGGTGAAGCACTAGTAAGAGGCCACGGCTAGCGTGTGCTAGCGGGCCAGGGCTAGCAGATGGATGGAATCTTCGTGGTTAACGTCGTAACCACATCAGACGATTTCGTCGGCAGACCAGTCGTGTAGGATCGGCGGGGCTCCGTGTCAACACTAGGTGGTCCCGTCCGGTTGACAGAGAGGTAGATAGCCGGGAGATGGGCGATGGGCCTAGCTCAGGATGATTAGCCAGACCACAGCGTCCGTTTTGTTGTAGCTGGCTGGTGGTAGCTAGCTGGTAGCGATGAATCCGGAGTTAAAGGTCCAGTGATTCAGTGATTCCGGCGGAAAAACTGATATGTTCTGGGTCGATAACGCGCTGTGCAGACTGGCCGAATATCCGGTGATCAATGTCCAGTGATTAAAATTAATCCCGCAGAAAATAATCCAATGTTTTGGGTGAAACACCGCTAGCTGTGGCTAATAGCAAATAGCAAGTAGCTAGTTAGCTGGCTAGCTAGTTTCAACTGGAGATTCTAGATTCTAGATAAAGGTAAGTCAATAATAGAATCCGTTCCACATTGAGTGAGGCGGGTTGCAGGAAAGTATATCTTGTAGAAGGATGAAAAGTCTGATAGGGAAATATGTACGAAAAATAGGGTATTTACAGGCTATTTACAGACAGACGATAAAAACACAACTGCACTACTACGCCATCTTGGATCAGTTCAGAAGTAAAGATTTGTTCAGAAGTAAAGATTTGCTTAACAAGTCACATAGTAAATTGCATGGACTCACTCTGTGTGCAATAATAGTGTTTTACATGATTTTTGAATGACTACCTCATCTCTGTACCCCACACATACAATTATCTGTAAGGTCCCTCAGTCGAGCAGTGAATTTCAAACACAGATTCAACCACAAAGACCAGGGAGGTTTTCCAATGCCTTGCAAAGAAGGGCACCTATTGGTAGATGAGTAAAAATAAAAAAGCAGACATTGAATATCCCTTTGAGCATGGCAAAGTTATTAATTACACTTCAGATGGTGTATCAATACACCCAGTCATTACAAAGATACAGGCCTCCTTCCTAATTCAGTTGCCGGAGAGGAAGGAAACCACTCAGGGATTTCACCATGAGGCCAATAATAATATAATAATAATAATAATAATAATAATAATAATAATAATAATAATAATAATAATAATAATAATATGCCATTTAGCAGACGCTTTTATCCAAAGCAACTTACAGTCATGCGTGCATACATTTTTTTTTTGTGTATTGGTGGTCCCGGGGATCGAACCCACTACCTTGGCGTTACAAGCGCCGTGCTCTACCAGCTGAGCTACAGAGGACCACATTGTTGCGCTACAGCCTAAATTAAAAATGGATTAAATAGATTGTTTTTCTCACCCATCTAAACACAATATCCGATAATGGAAAAGTGAAAACATGTTTTTAGAAATGTTTGCACATTTATTGAAAATGAAATACAGAAACCTCATTTGCATAATTTGGCAGTGATTACAGCTGTGAGTCTTTCTGGGTCTCTAAGACCTTTGCACACTTTAAAACAGGTGACTTTAAAACAGTTGCAGAGTTGAATGGCTGTGATAGGAGAAAACTGAGGATGGATCAACAACATTGTAGTTACTCCACAATACTAACCTAATTGACAGAGTGAAAAGAAGGAAGCATGTACAGAATAGGACTAGGTTTTTTTTTTTTAGGACAAAAAGAAACTGAACAGAGCTAAGCACAGGCAAAATCCTAGAGGGAAAACCTGGTTCAGTCTGCTTTCCAACAGACACTGGGAGACCTTTCACCTTTCAGCAGGACAATAACCTAAAACACAAGGCCAAATATACACTCGAGTTGCTTACCAAGACAACATTGAATGTTCCTGAGTAGCATAGTTACAGTTTTGACTTAAATCAGCTTGAAAATCTATGGCAAAAATTGAAAATGGTTGTCTAGCAATGATCAATAACCAACTATGCAAATATTGTTCAATCCAGGTGTGCAAAGGTCTTAGAGACCCAGAAAGACTCACAGCTGTAATCACTGCCAAATTATGCAAATGAGGTTTCTGTATTTCATTTTCAATAAATGTGCAAACATTTCTAAAAACATGTTTTCACTTTTCCATTATCGGATATTGTGTTTAGATGGGTGAGAAAAACAATCTATTTAATCCATTTTTAATTTAGGCTGTAGCGCAACAAAATGTTGAATTAGTCAAGGGGTATGAAACTATGAATACTTTCTGAATGCACTCACTGTAAGAATATATTTATAGTTACAGTAACCTCAGAATGTGGCCATGGATGTGTTACTCATTTTAAGGTTGACTGTTACATTTGTTTGTAAGATAGCCTTAACTTTAGGCTATTTACTGTATTACAAAAGTAATATAGAATTGGGTTTGGTTGACAATGCAACCAAAATTAATATCAACATTTAGAAGGAAGTTTACATACACTTACGTTGGAGTCATTAAAACTCGTTTTATAACCACTCCACAAATGTCTTGTTAACAAACTATAGTTTTGGCAAGTCGGTTAGGACATCTACTTTGTGCATGACACAAGTAATTTTTCCAACAATTGTTTAGACAGATTATTTCACTTATAATTCACTTTATCACAATTACAGTGGGTCAAAAATTTACATACAGTGGGGAAAAAAGGATTTAGTCAGCCACCAATTGTGCAAGTTCTCCCACTTAAAAAGATGAGAGAGGCCTGTAATTTTCATCATAGGTACACGTCAACTATGACAGACAAATTGAGATTTTTTTTTCTCCAGAAAATCACATTGTAGGATTTTTAATGAATTTATTTGCAAATTATGGTGGAAAATAAGTATTTGGTCACCTACAAACAAGCAAGATTTCTGGCACTCACAGACCTGTAACTTCTTCTTTAAGAGGCTCCTCTGTCCTCCACTCGTTACCTGTATTAATGGCACCTGTTTGAACTTGTTATCAGTATAAAAGACACCTGTCCACAACCTCAAACAGTCACACTCCAAACTCCACTATGGCCAAGACCAAAGAGCTGTCAAAGGACACCAGAAACAAAATTGTAGACCTGCACCAGGCTGGGAAGACTGAATCTGCAATAGGTAAGCAGCTTGGTTTGAAGAAATCAACTGTGGGAGCAATTATTAGGAAATGGAAGACATACAAGACCACTGATAATCTCCCTCGATCTGGAGCTCCACGCAAGATCTCACCCCGTGGGGTCAAAATGATCACAAGAACGGTGAGCAAAAATCCCAGAACCACACGGGGGGACCTAGCCTGCAGAGAGCTGGGACCAAAGTAACAAAGCCTACCATCAGTAACACACTACGCCGCCAGGGACTCAAATCCTGCAGTGCCAGACGTGTCCCCCTGCTTAAGCCAGTACATGTCCAGGCCCGTCTGAAGTTTGCTAGAGTGCATTTGGATGATCCAGAAGAGGATTGGGAGAATGTCATATGGTCAGATGAAACCAAAATAGAAATTTTTGGTAAAAACTCAACTCGTCGTGTTTGGAGGACAAAGAATGCTGAGTTGCATCCAAAGAACACCATACCTACTGTGAAGCATGGGGGTGGAAACATCATGCTTTGGGGCTGTTTTTCTGCAAAGGGACCAGGACGACTGATCCGTGTAAAGGAAAGAGTGAATGGGGCCATGTATCGTGAGATTTTGAGTGAAAACCTCCTTCCATCAGCAAGAGCATTGAAGATGAAACGTGGCTGGGTCTTTCAGCATGACAATGATCCCAAACACACCCACGGGGCAACGAAGGAGTGGCTTCGTAAGAAGCATTTCAAGGTCCTGGAGTGGCCTAGCCAGTCTCCAGATCTCAACCCCATAGAAAATCTTTGGAGGGAGTTGAAAGTCTGTGTTGCCCAGCGACAGCCCTAAAACGTCACTGCTCTAGAGGAGATCTGCATGGAGGAATGGGCCAAATACCAGCAACAGTGTGTGAAAACCTTGTGAAGACTTACAGAAAACGTTTGACCTGTGTCATTGCCAACAAAGGGTATATAACAAAGTATTGAGAAACTTTTGTTATTGACCAAATACTTATTTTCCACCATAATTTGCAAATAAATTCATTAAAAATCCTACAATGTGATTTTCTGGATTTTCTTTTCTCATTTTGTCTGTCATAGTTGACGTGTACCTATAATGAAAATTACAGGCCTCTCTCATCTTTTTAAGTGGGAGAACTTGCACAATTGGTGGCTGACTAAATACATTTTCCCCCCACTGTACACTAAGTTGACTGTGCCTTTAAACAGCTTGGAAAATTCCAGAAAATGATGTCATGGCTTTAGAAGCTTCTGATAGGCTAATTGACATCATTTGAGTCAATTGGAGGTGTACCTGTGGATGTATTTCAAGGACTACCTTCAAACTCAGTGCCTCTTTGCTTGACATCATGGGAAAATCAGCCAAGACCTCAGAAAAAAATGTGTAGACCTCCACAAGTCTGGTTCATCATTGGGAACAATTTTCAAACGTTTGAAGGTACCACGTTCATCTGTACAAACAATAGTACGCAAGTATTAACACCATGGGACTACGCAGTCATCATACCGCTCGAGAAGGAGACGCGTTTTGTCTCCTAGAGAGGAATGTACTTTGGTGCGAAAAGGGAAATTAAATCCCAGAACAACAGCAAAGGACCTTGTGAAGATGCTGGAGGAAACAGGTACAAAAGTGTCTATATCCACAGTAAAACGAGTCCTATATCGACATAACCTGAAAGGCCGCTCAGCAAGGAAGAAGGCACTGCTCCAAAACCGCCATAAAAAAGCCAGACTACGGTTTGTAACTGCACATGGGGACAAATATCGTACTTTTTGGAGAAATGTCCTCTGGTCAGATGAAACAAAAATAGAACTATTTGGCCATAATGACCATCGTTATGTTTGAAGGAAAAAGGGGGTGGGCTTACAAGCCGAAAAACATAATCCCAACCGTGAAGCACGGGGGTGGCAGCATCATGCTGTGGGGGTGCTTTGCTGCAGGAGGGACTGGTGCACTTCACTAAATAGATGGCATCATGAGGAAGGAAAATTATGTGGATATATTGAAGCAACATCTCAAGACATCAGTCAGGAAGTTAAAGCTTGGTCGCAAATGGGTCTTCCAAATGGACAATGACCCCAAGCATACTTCCAAAGTTGTGGCAAAATGGCTTAAGGACAACAAAGTCAAGGTATTGGAGTGGCCATCACAAAGCCCTGACCTCAATCCTATAGAAAATGTGTGGGCAGAACTGAAAAAGCGTGTGCGAGCAAGGAGGCCTACAAACCTGACTCAGTTACACCAGCTCTGTCAGGAGGAATGGGCCAAAATCCACCCAACTTATTGTGGGAAGCTTGTGGAAGGCTACCCGAAACGTTTGACCCAAGTTAAACAATTTAAAGGCAATGCTACCAATTACACATTGAGTGTATGTAAACTTCTGACCCACTGGGAATGTGATGAAAGAAATAAAAGCTTAAATAAATCATTCTCTCTACTTTTATTCTGACATTTCACATTCTTAAAATAAAGTGGTGATCCTAACTGACATAAGACAGGGAATTTTTACTAGGATTAAATGTCAGGAATTGTGAAAAACTGAGTTTAAATGTATTTGGCTAAGGTGTATGTAAACTTCCGACTTCAACTGTATCTGCTTGGATAGTTCCATCTGAGCCACTGTCTTAATCCCATTCTTTAACTTTTATTTTTGGTTGAGTTGGAAATGTGAATCCAACATATACTTTGTTAACTTGTTGACAAGTTAATAGGCTTTTTATTGTATTTTCAAAAGTGATATTGAATCAAAAAATCTAAGTTAAAGAATTGAACTTAGTTAAATAAAATCAAACTTTAAATGCACTTTAAATAAAATGTCCTCCAGACATGACGCTTGGCATTCAGGCCAAAGAGTTCAATCTTGGTTTCATCAGACCAGAGAATCTTGTTTCACATGGTCTGAGAGTCCTTTTGGTCCCTTTTGGCAAACTCCAAGCAGGCTGTCATGTGCCTTTTACTGAGGAGTGGTTTACGTCTGGCCACTACCATAAAGGCCTGATTGGTGGAGTGCTGCAGAGATTGTTGTCCTTCTGGAAGGTTCTCCCATCTCCACAGAGGAACTCTGGAGGTCTGTCAGAGTGACCACCTCCCTGACCAAGGCCCTTCTCCCCCGATTGCTCAGTTTGACCGGGCGGCCAGCTCTAGGAAGAGTCTTGGTGGTTCCAAACTTATTCCATTTAAGAATGATTGAGGCCACTGTGTTCTTGGGGACCTTCAATGCTGCAGAAATGTTTTGGTACCCTTCCCCAGATCTGTACCTCGACACAATCCTCTCTCGGAGCTCTACGGACAATTCCTTCGACCTCATGGCTTGGTTTTTGCTTTGACATGCACTGCCAACTGTGGGACCTTATATAGACAGGTGTGTGCCTTTTCAAATCATGTCCAATCAATTGAATTTACCACAGGTGCACTCCAATCAAGTTGTAGAAACATCTCAAGGATGATCAATGGAAACAGGATGCACCTGAGCTCAATTTTGAGTCTCATAGCAAAGGGTCTGAATACTTATGTAAATACGTTTTTTTTTTTTTTTTTTTGCAAAAATGTCTAAAAGCCTGTTTTCACTTTGTCATTATGGGGTATTGTGTGTAGATTGATGAGGACATAAAAAAAGCAATATTAGAATAAGGATGTAACGTAAAAAAATATGGAAAAAGGGAACGGGTCTGAATACTTTCCGAATGTACTTTCCGAATACACCATCAGTGCATTTACCTGAGATGTGTATTCTCAGTGGGCGCAGCTATGACTGAAATCATGCATGGAGTACAATCCACAAATTGTTCATGGTAAAACAGCATTCTCAATAATTAGTGCATTACTTCCCAGGGGCAGTACGGCTCCTCTTCTCATCTCTTCATGTAACACAAGACCGTCTACAGTACCACTGTACTGGCCTTCTCAGCTGTTCTGTTCACTCACTACTATTGAGAGACAGAGAGCGGAGAGAAAGTACCTCAAAATAGATGCGTATCCTTTCTCTAATGTCAGCAAATGCATTGTAACCCATACCACCAAATTGATAACACAGTGAGATTAATCTGTTCATTTCAAAGCGGTATGATTCATTTAACTACTTTCCAGTCCTACAGTATCTCTCTCTCTCTCTCTCAGTCTTTTGACTGTTTCCGCTGAGTACTGTAAAGGCTTTGTCTGTTTTTCTTGGCCAAGGCTGAATAACATTTACCGGGAAGGCTTTGTCTTCTGCTGTAATTATAGAACAATGTCGTTTTTGTGTAGCATTTGTAAAATCAGCCTTTTCCAAGCAAGTTGTTGAGACAAAAGAGGTTTTGGACAGCCGGTTCAAAGCTACTCCGTGAGACAGGCAGGCAGGCAGACAAAAAGGGTTTGATGTTATTAGTCTGTGTGCTTGGAGAGAGGAAGTCTGATTCTCAGGCATAGACAGTTATCTGTCTGCTCAGTGGACCCTCTGGCTCCATCCAAACTTCAGGCCGATCAATATAGCTGGCCACAGAAACACTAACTCCACAGCACCCTGCAGCTACTAGCCACGACTTAACAATGGAAAAAAAGAAGGAAAGAGCTACAGTGCCTTGCAAAAGTATTCATCCCCCTTGGCGTTTTTCTTATTTTGTTACATTACAACCTGTAATTTAAATTGATTTTTAATTGGATTTCATGTAATGGACATACACAAAATAGTCCAAATTGGTGAAGTGAAATGAAAAAAATAACTTGTTTCAAAAAATTCGAAACAATAAATAACGGAAAAGTGGTGCGTGCATATGTATTCACCCCCTTTGCTATGAAGCCCCTAAATAAGATCTGGTGCAACCAATTACCTTCAGAAGTCACATGATTAGTTAAATAAAGTCCACCTGTGTGCAATCTAAGTGTCACATGATCTGTCACAGGATCTCAGTATATATACACCTGTTCTGAAAGGTCCCAGAGTCTGCAGCACCACCAAGCAAGAGGCACCATGAAGACCAAGGAGCTCTCCAAACAGGTCAGGGACAAAGTTGTGGAGAAGTACAGATCAGGGTTGGGTTATAAAAAAATATCTGAAACTTTGAACATCCCACGGAGCACCATTAAATCCATTATTAAAAAATGGAAAGAATATGGCACCACAACAAACCTGCCAAGACAGTGCCGCCCACCAAAACTCATGGACCAGGCAAGGAGGGCATTAATCAGAGAGGCAACAAAGAGACCAAAGATAACCCTGAAGGAGCTGCAAAGCTCCACAGCGGAGATTGGAGTATCTGTCCATAGGACCACTTTAAGCCATACACTCCACAGAGCTGGGCTTTATGGAAGAGTGGGCAGAAAAAAGCCATTGCTTAAAGAAAAAAATAAGCAAACACGTTTGGTGTTCGCCAAAAGGCATGTGGGAGATTCCCCAAACATATGGAAGAAGGTCTCTGGTCAGATGAGACTAAAATTGAGCTTTTTGGCCATCAAGGAAAACGCTATGTCTGGCGCAAACCCAACACCTCTCATCACCCCGAGAACACCATCCCCACAGTGAAGCATGGTGGTGGCAGCATCATGCTGTGGGGATGTTTTTCATCGGCAGGGACTGGGAACTGGTCAGAATTGAAGGAATGATGGATGGCGCTAAATACAGGGACATTTTTGAGGGAAACCTGTTTGTCTTCCAGAGATTTGAGACTGGGACAGAGGTTCACCTTCCAGCAGGACAATGACCCTAAGCATACTGCTAAAGCAACACTCGAGTGGTTTAAGGGGAAACATTGAAATGTCTTGGAATGGCCTAGTCAAAGCCCAGACCTCAATCCAATTGAGAATATGTGGTATGACTTAAAGATTGCTGTACACCAGCGGAACCCATCCAACTTGAAGGAGCTGGAGCAGTTTTGCCTTGAAGAATGGCAAAAATCCCAGTGGCTAGATGTGCCAAGCTTATAGAGACATACCCCAAGAGACTTGCAGCTGTAATTGCTGCAAAAGGTGGCTCTACAAAGTATTGACTTTGGAGGGGTGAATAGTTATGCACGCTCAAGTTCTCTGTTTTTTTTTGTCTTATTTCTTGTTTGTTTCACAAGAAAACATATTTTGCATCTTCAAAGTGGTAGGCATGTTGTGTAAATCAAATGATACAAACCCCCCAAAAATCAATTTTAATTCCAGGTTGTAAGGCAACAATATAGGAAAAATGCCAAAGGGGGTGAATACTTTCGCAAGCCACTGTTCTGTGTGCTGTGCTGGCTGCAAAAAATAAATCCAAATTGGTTTTGTAGAACATTACTGTGTATCTCTAAATTGCCACCATCAGTGGCCACGGTATATAGGATCTCAATCATGTGTATAGCTTAGCCTCTCCCTTAGCTCAAAGCAGGATGGAGTGATGAAGGAGCCCGTGGAGAATGGCTGTGAAGTGATGTTAATGCTGGGGCCTATTTAAAGCTGAGGTTCCAGGAATTCATCTGGGTTCTGTCAGCAACATGCTGTTCCTCCACCTCAGTGGGACCTCAGGAAGACATGGGGGAGCCACACAGGCAGAATGATGCAGGCCTGTCAGGGAGGCACACATTCAAAAGTGCTGCAGTTTGTCAGCCAATGCAGTGTGTGTGTGTGCATGAGTGTGTGTGTGTGTGTGCATGGGTGTGTGTGTGCTGAGGGGAGAAAACACATATCTAAATTATCTTAGTGTGACCTTTAATGGCTCATCCACTATATCCCTGTCCCCCCATGGGAATGAATCCAAGATGATCGCTACAACTATTAACAAAGACCTACAGTAGGACATTTAGGTCTAGGTCCAACACCATGTTCCATATATTATTTATATCGGTCCTCTACAGCTTTGTGGTGAGCAGAGTGTATGAAATAATCTTACTTAAAAGTGTCTGTATTGGATATTTTATATGTAGCCCTATATTTGGTCAACTCATTTATAATAAATTGCACTGCATGAAAGTGTGAAACATCTCATGGCAGATTTAATTTACTGCACGGCAAACAAGTGTATCTGTGTCTTCTGAATAAGGCATCTATGTTCTTCTTTGATTTGCTATACTTCAGAGCAGATATTCTTCTTTCTTCCCCCCCCCCCAACATCCATGCTGCAGTATTCAGCCCTTCAGTACATAAAACCACTTCAGTGTGATCATGTGTAGTGCTTTGATTGGATCCTCTTTCAAAAGTACCAATTAAGTATTATAAACTGGGTGGTTCAAGCCCTAAATGCTGATTGGCTGAAAGCCGTGGTATATCAGACCGTATACGACGGGTATGACAAAACATTTATTTTCACTCTTCTAATTACGTTGGAAACCAGTTTATAATAGCAATAAGGCACCTCAGGGGTTTCTGGTATATGTCCAATATACCACGGCTAAGGGCTGTATCCAGGCACTCCGCATTGCGTTGTGCAAAAGAACAGACCTTAGCCGTGGTATATTGGTCATATACCCCCCCCCCCGGGCCTTATTGCTTAAATAATTCAGTCATCCTTCATTCATGCCTGAAGTGCGACCTTTTCACATGATCTCTGTAAAGCCCCTACTTCAGCCCTGAGCATGGGCTGGAAATAAAAGGTTGATTATGTCTTATGTCTTGCACCGGTGGCAGGAGATTGAGGCTGGTGGAGTGTTCGCATGCATATCATCAGCCTCATATTGATCGAAGCATTGCTAAAGATCTGAGCAGATTGAGTCAATTACACCGTGAGATACACTTTCATGTTATTTCAGAGCTCCGAAACCAGCTCACGGTGCTCATAACTGCAAGAAAGCAGTCCTGCAAAAATGATTTGCTCAATACAGTACTGTACTTCCTCAATATTCTACAGGGGAAAGCAGAAAATAGTTGTCTGACAGTTCTCTGACTTATTCATGTTAATGTTGATTCATTTGCTGACCAGTGGGTCTACTTGACTGTTAGTTCCTGCATACAAGATCTCTTAATCAAGGCTAGAGTAAGAGAACAGTGAAAATAAAATACCTAATACTCAAAATGAATCATGGGAGATAACAACACCTTTACAAACACCCAAGACCAATTATTCCTCTCTCTAATGAACATCAGCCTTTCTGTGGTCATTAGCTGTATTAGCTGTGGATTAACCTTTTAAGGATCGGACCCTTTTTTAAAATTTTCACCTAAAATGACATACCCAAATCGAACTGCCTGTAGCTAAGGACCTGAAGCAAGGATATACATTTTCTTGATACCATTTGAAAGGAAACACTTTGAAGTTGGTGGAAATATTAAATTAATGTAGGAGAATATAACACATTAGATCTGGTAAAAGATAATAGAAACAAAAAAACATGCGTTTTCTATATATATATTTTTCAATCTTTGAAATGGAAGAGAAAAGCCACAATATAATATTACAGTTTAGGCGCAATTGAGATTTTGGCCACCAGATGGCAGCAGTGTGTGTGTAAAGTTTCAGATTGATCCAGTGAAGTATTGCAATACTGGACTATTTTGTATCAAGTCTGTCCAAATGTGCTGAATTGGTCAATTGATACATTTTCAAGTACATAACTATAGAGAACATACAAAAATGATATGGTAATACAAAATGTAAGTTTACACACTCCCAGGAATGTCATACATAATAATAATAATAATAATAATAATATGCCATTTAGCAGACGCTTTTATCCAAAGCGACTTACAGTCATGTGTGCATACATTTTTACGTATGGGTGGTCCCGGGGCTCGAACCCACTACCCTGGCGTTACAAGCGCCATGCTCTACCAATTGAGCTACAGAGGACCCCGTGATGGATCATTAGCTTATACACTAACTTTCACACATCTAGATGGCCGGGCGGGGTGGGTGTGGAGCCAGAGACAGCAAGGATTCAAACTGTAGAACCCAGTTCCTACATTTGAATATAAAAATTGATTTTATCAAACAAAACTATGCTACATTTTATTTCTGGGACCCTCAGGATGACAAATCAGAGCAAGATTACTGAATGTAAGTACATTATTTACCTTCAGAGGTGAATGTATCAAACCAGTTGCTGTGATAAGTTGTGTTGTTGTTGTGCACTCTCCTCAAACAATAGCATGGTATTTTTTCACTGTAATAGCTACTGTAAATTGGAAAGTGCAGTTAGATTAACAGGAATTTAAGCTTTCTGCCCATATAAGACATGTCTATGTCCTGGAAAGTTTGCTGTTACTTACAACAGTCATGCTAATCACATTAGCACACATTAGCGCAACCGTCCCGTATACGGGACACTGATCCCGTAGAGGTTAATGGTCTATGGATTGGATTTGAGAGGCTCTAGTGTGAGAGTGGGTTGAATTGTTCAGGAACGGATGGCACTTAGTTTGTGGTAGTGAGTGTGGTAGTGTTATGTGAGATTGGGTTGGGAGGTGTCGTGCTAATGAGGAAGTGAGTGGGGTGTTGGGGACCTGCAGACCCTGTAGCGCTTCTCCTCAGTGTTGTGGCTGCCTGCAGTAATTTCTTCTGACTGATCCGTGTAGTGACTCCCATGACACCACAGCCCCCGCCCTACGCCCGGCGTTGGCACATACTGGTGACAATTATTTCACCGCTCTGAGCACTCTCTGCCTTCACTCGTCAGTCATCACCCAATGAGAGAAAATAAGTTATGAAGTAGAGAGAGAGAAAACAACT
The DNA here is from genome assembly GCF_964263955.1 of Coregonus lavaretus. Taxonomy (NCBI): domain Eukaryota; kingdom Metazoa; phylum Chordata; class Actinopteri; order Salmoniformes; family Salmonidae; genus Coregonus; species Coregonus lavaretus. The sequence continues at coordinate 24,004,058 of NC_140018.1, forward strand.
CTGATTTGACATGAGGCTGAATACATTTGGCTTATCTAAAAACTGAAGGAGTCAATTTAAAGTTTGGTAAAACTTGTGGCTCAAGGTCTAGCTAGAGTTGTGCAAGCACCTGTTGAGAGTTTGGCTCATCACTCCGAAGGAGACTGACTGTATCACAGTGTTTATAAAATATTAAAAGCTTGTTTCACAGCCTGTGCCACTAACAAAACAATAATCCTAGCCTGGTTCTAATTTCGATGCGGTAGTAAAGAATTGCTTGTAAATGCCCCAAAGAAGCAGGCAAACATTCAATAAATCTGTCTCCTTATCGGCCTGCAGGCTGTAAAGCAGGCGAGCAGCAGTAGCCAGAAGCACAGTCTGATTAAGAGCATACACAATCAGGAACCTTGAGAATAAATCACCAGGAGATGCAGCACTATTGTGATGATTACAAGCACGTAAAACACTTTTCCGCCTCATTTTTCACACAGGCACATTGGGACTTTGCATTAAGTATGTTCACTGAGTGATTTGAAGGAGGTTGACCTCAATTAATGAGGACTACAGTATCTGTTATCACTTGGCTGACTGCACTGAAGTTCTTCTTCTTCTTCTTCACTCTCCCTCCTTGCTGAGTGTCTTTTCCCAAGTTGCTTCAGCGTTGGTACTGAGCTGAAGTCTGACTTCCCCATGCCTTTTGAGCTTTTAGCTTTTTTGTAGCTCCAAGGAAAACCAGTGTTTCAGAGATTAGTGAGCATACTAATGACTTCTGCCTTGTGCATCAAACCGTTCCCTGTTTTGGTTTACTGCATGGAAAATATGCTACTCCATCCCATTTATAATTAATCACTTTATGTAAGCTGGTTGGCTAGCGCCTCATACATCATATTAGATGTGCTAGGATTGCTGTGGTCATGTGTGACTATAGAAACTCAGCGTTCTGATGTTGTTTACCCCAGCTCCTGTAGGGGATTAAGTAAAGTTTGTTTTGAGGTATACTCATGAATAAGTCAAACTTGTTCGGTACTTACCGTACATTTATCCTTCATAAACAGATGTAACATAGGGGTATGTACTGTTGGATGCTAACAAATACCACTCAATGACACGATTATGTAACGGCAATGGATTGAATAAAGCCTATATAGGTGTCTCAGGAAAGTATTTAAATATTTTTATTGACAGGCATGCCAATCATTCTCTCTCCAACATCGACGATACTGTCATTAAATATGTAATCACTTCTCCCAGGACACAGCTGGTTGTTTTTCCTCATTTTCATCACCACTCACTTCTTATTAACAACAAATCTTAATGACAAGGAAAGTCTGTGACTTCACCATTCAGAGCTGGTACAAGCACAACCAACAGCAAAACTGCTCCAATTTTTCAGCAGTCTCCAATATTCTGTTTTTGTACATACTTATTATTTGTTGAGAAAATGAAAAATTGCCTGTAATACTGAATGCAAGACATGATGACATCCATGACAACCTGTCCTCATTTTTTCTAAACTATGGATTTTAATTTGTCTATAATTTTGGACTATACAAAACTATAGATTTCTGATGTAAACATCAGTACATAATCAAACGTCTAGCCAGGAGTGATGATTAACAGTCTACAGTAGTCTCACGTTAATTCTGCCGTTATTCTCTATACAGGGATGTGTTGCTGTGCAGGTTACCTTTAATGATGGGTTACAGAGTGGCTAGCTGAACAACCCATCCTGATTGACAAACCGGTCACCTCTCTCTCTCTTTCATTGAGGGGTACTGCAACTAATCCGCCCCCCACGACTGTGATTTCATGCAGCAGATTTAGAGTATTAACGGCAATGGGATTTTATGGAGATGCACACTGCGACTCCTCCTTGAGTTCTCCCCAACTAATGAGAATTGAAAATAAAACTTGATGAAGTAGGAGAGGGTGTACGGGCTGATTTCTCCTTTGAATGTAGATGCATTAATACAATTAGTCACTACTTTCATCTAGAGAGCAAGAGATGCTGTCCCGTAGAGTACTAGACTAACTACTAGGAATACTAGACTAACTACAGTGGTCCTAGAAGTACCTTTTCAATCAATCAGCAATTAGAATTGGCCTTTGATTGCATTACATATTCATTTTGTACATACACTGAGTGTTATGATGCACTGCTCTTTCCATGACATAGACTGACCATGTGAATCCAGGTGAAAGATATGATCCCTTATTGATGTCACCTGTTAAATCCACTTCAATCAGTGTAGATGAAGTGGAGGAGACAGGTTAAAGAAGGATTTTTAAGGCTCGAGACAATTGAGACATGGATTGCGTATGTGTGCCATTCAGAGGGTGAATGGGCAATACAAAATATTGAAGTCCCTTTGAACAGGGTATGGCAGTATGTGCCAGGCACACCGGTTTGTGCCAAGAACTGCAACGCTGCTGGGTTTTTCACGCTCAACAGTTTCCTGTGTGTATCAAGAATGGTCCACCACCCAAAGGACATCCAGGCAACTTGACACAACTGTGGGAAGCATTGGAGTCAACATGGGCCAGCATCCCTGTGGAACGCTTTCGAAACATGTAGAGTCCATGGCCTGATGAATTGAGGCTGTTCTGAGGGCAAAAGGGTGTGCAACTCAATATTACGAAGGTGTCCTTAATGTTTGTACTGGTATCTGAATATACTGCAAATAAAGACACATCTGAAAAATATCATCAGTTTGGCTATTTTGGGGAATAGGCTAGCTGCTTTGAGAAATACTTACTGTACAAAGGGAAAGGGCGAGTCAACCACTATGGCACATGGATGTCACCATTTGTCGGAGACATACACTGTACAGCAATAGAAGTGAGCACACCCTGTTTTAAATTTTGAGTGCGGCACGTATAGCTAGAATCTAAACACAGCCCACATAACAGCGTCATCTCCGTGACCTGTATTTTCAGTGTCAATGTTTATCCTGGTTAACTATGTAACCAGGGCAGACGGATCCACGCTGCTCCCACATAAGGGACCTCTTATGAGTCATGAACCTGAAAAATATTGATCTATATGATGAGAGAGGGGGGGCTGAGACATACCAGCATGTGCTCTCCTTTCCCCAGGAGAATGACAATGAGTCCCCTCTCCCCCTTTCTCTACCATTCAGCCATTCCGTCAGCCATGTACTGATGAATAGCTACATGATGGGAATTCTCAGATCTGAAAGGGGCTTGCAAATGGAACAGTTGGAGTGTGACTTCCTCTCCTGGATATCAGTGGTACCCTGAGGGATGCTGTAACATGGCCACCTTATAATCACTGGCAGACGAAATCTGTATAGAACTGGGGCTCTGATACCTGCCTTTCACCTGCTGATATAAGTCCTTAAAATGTCCTGATCATCCTGTAAGGCTAATGTCCTCACTCTGTCATTTGACATTACTGCTACCCCACTGGGCACACACTGGATGAATCAACCTTGTTTTCACGTAATTTCAATGAAATGAAATTGAACTGCTACAACGTGGAATAGATGTTGAATTGACGTCTGTGCTCAGTGGGACATATTTCACCACAGTCACATTTCAGAAGAGAGGAGAGAATTATGTCAGAAATTGAGGCCTTTGGTAGTTACCTTGGATATGATGTTGCCTTACAGTTGCCTGGCTACCCAAACTCCTTGGCTGGCCAAACGCTGCGCCACGCCCATGGATGTTAGTTTCTTCTCCGCAATGAGTCTGGATCTAAGTACCTCTCAGACGATTTCTAGAACGGAAAAAGATTCTAGCCATTCTGATTGGTCCCAGAAACCGATGGGTTGAGTCAGCGCCAGAACACATGGGTAAAGTGGCGGTTAGAAATTTAGTAATTGGCTTTGATACTCTGATTGGTTAGAGATGATCCAATCGCTGATGACTTTGTTTTGTACAACACCCCTTATTTTGACGTCAACTCAAACGACTTCAATGATGGCAGTCTCAAACTGAAGTATGTAGCGAACGATAAAGCAGCAGAAGAATTCAGTTTGAGTCGTCAGGCAAGCCTTACGGTGGATATTCCCTTATTTGTCAACAGTAAACGGATGCAACAAGCAAAATAACAGACAGTGAGCATACGACTGACAGCTTTTGGCCCTCATATTCTTTCAGACACTGCACAGCCTGTATATCAAGCATGTCTGGGAACCCTAAGCAGATCCTGAATCCCTTGCAAATCTACCTGTGGCCATGCTGCTTTGCTGAGCCTTTTCAAGTGATGCAGCCTGGTGGGGAGAGAGTTCTTAAACAGGCCCACCCCAATGAGAGGCTGCTCGGATATGGCTCACGGCTTACATCCGGCTCAGAGGAAGCATGACAGATTCCCTGGACTTACTGATAGAAGGCAGCAGACACCAGTGCACACAGCGACATGGAGCCTAAATGAAAACCATTCAATTACAAAATGAATTCAGATAACAGCACATCCCCAGTGCATGGCTGATTATTGCAATGACTCCATCAGTGGGTTGAAATCATCAGTCTCACCACGTCAAACGCTGAATTATTAAATGATGATATAATGAGGAAAATGGAATACATAAACTCAAAAACTGAAAGATTTGCGTTCCCTCTCTGATTTATTGTTGTAGAATCACTATAAATAATGTACCTGAATGACAGAATCAGTGATTTTGCACACATATCACTGAATACTCTTTTCAATCCCAGAGGCTTTGGTATATGTTACATTTATCCAGAGATACACATATTTAGTAAGATACATTTTGTGTCATTCAGATGCAGTACTACAAGGTCTGCCACATTTGAAATGTATCTCAGGGCTAATAGAGTAGGTTATACTTGTAACAATTACCATGTTTTTCTTACTATATTTTCAAATCTCCAAGTGTTCACCCTGTAGTAAACAATGTCTTTCTCTCTGTTGCCTTTGAAATAAAACGTGACTCTTATAGTGATGTTAAATTTGTGTATTTACTTTTTACACCACTGTATGTTGATTAAAATGTACTTTAATCAAGTAACATGCAACAAGTGGAATGTGGTTCTTTAATCATCAACGCTACGCTTCCTGTTTGTACACGGGCCATTACTATAGCTCTCCAGGAGCGTGTAGTGGTATTCTATTGTTCTGGTCAGCGTTTGTGATAAATATTATTTGAAAAACACACCTCATTAGCTTTGAAAGGATACAGACTTGTACAACTGTAATGCTGTGTCAAAAATGCCCCTCTCTCCCACATGTATGCCAGGGTTGAGGCTCATGTTTACTTTAAGTGATTAGTGATCGGGGATGCTGATCCAACGCACAAGAAGTGGGTCTGAGTTAAGTGGGAGCAGAGCAGGAGACTGGACATGAATACCCAATGAGCTGGATTATCTCTCTGAAGGCTAGCCTCAGAAATGAAGGAGAACTAGCTGGCTGACATGGTCCTGTCCTTTTACCTGATGACAGCAATGTGTATGCTCCTCACTTAACATACACCTCACCTCAGGCAGAATTATGCTACAGACAACAGACAGGTTTTGAAAGCACACTGTGCTGTATGATTTGCTGAAGTTGATTTTAGTAAATTGAAGTATGAACACATTTATATGGATATTATGTTCGAAGTAAAAAAACTAAAATCATGATTGACCGCTGCTGTGGAAGAGTTTTTCCCAGAGGTGAATGTAATTACCTTGAAAAATTGGTAATTAAATGAAGTGGAGCCCATTTAACAAGCAGCAGCTCAGTTCATTCAGATGCAGACTGACACCACGATGACTCTGCGATCATGATGCACAACAGGGGTGTATAGCTACCTGTCAATCTCTTCAGCCACGTTAACACACACATACTGGCTGGCCAATTATCAGCAGACTCAGAAATAAATAAATCAATCTCCATTTATTACAACTAACACAAACCTAAAGTCTCTTTCATTTAAAAAAAATACTTGGAACTTTTTAGTATATAGTTGGGGGTTTAATGTTTCTGAAGATTTGTTACTTGTTCAGTTTAGGAGAGGGGAGTGAGGGATCTCAAATACTGCATATAAACGAGGGGCTTATAAAATAAGGGTTTATCTTTAAATATCACTACGTGGGGAGGTTGTTAAAAAAATCTAAGACTAATTTAACACACCTGAACCAGAAATAAATTTCTCCCACCCTAGTAGAGCTATCATAGTGGTGAATAAACAGAATAAAGAATTTAAAAAAACACTACTCCCCCATCTCCTTCTTCTCCTGTGCTATCGATGGCAAATAATGAGTCGGATCACTCACTTTTTACTACCACCAGGCATAGGTGGCGCGTCCAATAGGCTAAGCTTCCCCTAAAGTAAATTGAAAGACATTTGCCAAAATTATGTAATTTCTCCAGTCTATACAGAAATAAATAAATAAATATTCAAAATACTACACCAGAGAGCATGACTTAGCAAAGAGGATAATTTGCTTCTTTAAAAAAATACCTGTGGATTGTTTTCAAATCACAAGCACATACAGTGAGGGAAAAAAGTATTTGATCCCCTGCTGATTTTGTACGTTTGCCCACTGACAAAGAAATTATCAGTCTATAATTTTAATGGTAGGTTTATTTGAACAGTGAGAGACAGAATAACAACAACAAAATCCAGAAAAACGCATGTCAAAAATGTTATAAATTGATTTGCATTTTAATGAGGGAAATAAGTATTTGACCCCCTCTCAATCAGAAAGATTTCTGGCTCCCAGGTGTCTTTTATACAGGTAACGAGCTGAGATTAGCAGCACACTCTTAAAGGGAGTGCTCCTAATCTCAGCTTGTTACCTGTATAAAAGACACCTGTCCACAGAAGCAATCAATCAATCAGATTCCAAACTCTCCACCATGGCCAAGACCAAAGAGCTCTCCAAGGATGTCAGGGACAAGATTGTAGACCTACACAAGGCTGGAATGGGCTACAAGACCATCGCCAAGCAGCTTGGTGAGAAGGTGACAACAGTTGGTGCGATTATTCGCTAATGGAAGAAACACAAAATAACTGTCAATCTCCCTCGGCCTGGGGCTCCATGCAAGATCTCACCTCGTGGAGTTGCAATGATCATGAGAACGGTGAAGAATCAGCCCAGAACTACACGGGAGGATCTAGTCAATGATCTCAAGGCAGCTTGGACCATAGTCACCAAGAAAACAATTGGTAACACAATATGCCGTGAAGGACCAAAATGGAGCTCTTTGGCATCAACTCAACTCGCCGTGTTTGGAGGAGGAGGAATGCTCCTGAGTGGCGCAGTGGTCTAAGGCACTGCATCGCAGTGCTAACTGTGCCACTAGAGATCCTGGTTCGAATCCAGGCTCTGTCGCAGCCGGCCGCGACCGGGAGACTCATGGGCGGCGCACAATTGGCCCAGCGTCATCCAGGTTAGGGGAGGGAATGGCCGGCAGGGATGTAGCTCAGTTGATAGAGCATGGTGTTTGCAACGCCAGGGTTGTGGGTTCGATTCCCATGGGGGGCCAGTATAAAAAAAAATATATATATATATATATATATATATATATGTATTCACTAACTGTAAGTCGCTCTGGATAAGAGTGTCTGCTAAATGACTAAAATGTAAATGTAAAATGAATGCTGCCTATGACCCCATGAACACCATCCTCACCGTCAAACATGGAAGTGGAAACATTATGCTTTGGGGGTGTTTTTCTGCTAAGGGGACAGGACAACTTCACCGCATCAGACTGATCATGTCTTTGTCAGTGGGCAAATGTACAAAATCAGCAGGGGATCAAATACTTTTTTCCCTCACTGTAGTCTACAGTTGGGAAGCCCGCAAATTGGGCAGGGAGCATGACAATAGGCCTAGCTGATTATTGAATTGAGGCTGTCAGTGAAAAGCATCTGAAATATGTCTGAAGATAATGTGTCTTGAGTACAATTTAAAATGTTGAGACAAGAAGAAGGAGAGAGGTGTGTGGCAAAGATGTACAGTAGGTGTATCTCTCTAGAATGCTCTCAGCTGTCTCCCACCAATTCTTGCACATTCCCTTAAATACAGCTGTGTCTGTCCCAAGCTCACTGGCATGGAAAACTCTGAGGGCCCAGAATAGAATTGATACAATGTTGCAGGTTCGCTAGGACAGCTTCTGGACTGACTCACTTTATACAAAGTTGCAAGTTCACTAGCAACAGCTTTAGGCAGGACCTTGTTGATTGATTTGATACAATGTTGCACATTCACCAGCAATAGCTCAAGTCAACACAGATAGAAAGGGAGGCAGACAGGCGGAATAGAGAGATGAATGCGATTGAAAGAATCTGAACCAACTGCCATGCGTAGTCAATGTGATTTATAGAGGATATTTATTTTCATCAGGATATTTTCTACTGTTTTTATTTGCCGGCTTTATGTTTTATTTTTTCTTAGTTGAAAATGGAAGTTACAGGCCTGCTGCATTGGACTGAGTTCCATGAGCAAATTTATTTAGCCTACAATGGCTCACGGTATATCAATGTGTTCATATGGCACAGGCTGGTGCTCTCGCATTAGTTCATTTTTCGTTCTTAGATTTTTATAATAAAAATTCAGATTTGTATAATTAACCACATGACAATGATTTAGAGAAACAAATTATTGAAATGAAACTGTTTGGTAAGCTTCCCCAGACTCATGCACCGCCTATGCCACCAGTTGCCCATGATTGAGAAGATATATGGTTGATAGTACTGCTCATTTGGAGATGTGAGTTGGTTATTCAGTGGAGGCATGTTAAAGATGTACAGTGAGGGAAAAAAGTATTTGATCCCCTGCTGATTTTGTACGTTTTCCCACTGACAAAGACATGATCAGTCTATCATTTTAATGGTAGGTTTATTTGAACAGTGAGAGACAGAATAACAACAACAAAATCCAGAAAAACGCATGTCAAAAATGTTATAAATTGATTTGCATTTTAATGAGGGAAATAAGTATTTGACCCCCTCTGCAAAACATGACTTAGTACTTGGTGGCAAAACCCTTGTTGGCAATCACAGAGGTCAGACGTTTCTTGTAGTTGGCCACCAGGTTTGCACACATCTCAGGAGGGATTTTGTCCCACTCCTCTTTGCAGATCTTCTCCAAGTCATTAAGGTTTCGAGGCTGACGTTTGGCAACTCGAACCTTCAGCTCCCTCCACAGATTTTCTATGGGATTAAGGTCTGGAGACTGGCTAGGCCACTCCAGGACCTTAATGTGCTTCTTCTTGAGCCACTCCTTTGTTGCCCTGGCCGTGTGTTTTGGGTCATTGTCATGCTGGAATACCCATCCACGACCCATTTTCAATGCCCTGGCTGAGGGAAGGAGGTTCTCACCCAAGATTTGACGGTACAAGGCCCCGTCCATCGTCCCTTTGATGCGGTGAAGTTGTCCTGTCCCCTTAGCAGAAAAACACCCCCAATGCATAAGGTTTCCACCTCCATGTTTGACGGTGGGGATGGTGTTCTTGGGGTCATAGGCAGCATTTCTCCTCATCCAAACACAGCGAGTTGAGTTGATGCCAAAGAGCTCGATTTTGGTCTCATCTGACCACAACACTTTCACCCAGTTCTCCTCTGAATCATTCAGATGTTCATTGGCAAACTTCAGACGGGCCTGTATATGTGCTTTCTTGAGCAGGGGGACCTTGCGGGCGCTGCAGGATTTCAGTCCTTCACGGCGTAGTGTGTTACCAATTGTTTTCTTGGTGACTATGGTCCCAGCTGCCTTGAGATCATTGACAAGATCCTCCCGTGTAGTTCTGGGCTGATTCCTCACCGTTCTCATGATCATTGCAACTCCACGAGGTGAGATCATGCATGGAGCCCCAGGCCGAGGGATATTGACAGTTATTTTGTGTTTCTTCCATTTGCGAATAATCGCACCAACTGTTGTCACCTTCTCACCAAGCTGCTTGGTGATGGTCTTGTAGCCCATTCCAGCCTTGTGTAGGTCTACAATCTTGTCCCTGATATCCTTGGAGAGCTCTTTGGTCTTGGCCATGGTGGAGAGTTTGGAATCTGATTGATTGATTGCTTCTGTGGACAGGTGTCTTTTATACAGGTAACAAGCTGAGATTAGGAGCACTCCCTTTAAGAGTGTGCTCCTAATCTCAGCTGGTTACCTGTATAAAAGACACCTGGGAGCCAGAAATCTTTCTGATTGAGAGGGGGTTAAATACTTATTTCCCTCATTAAAATGCAAATCAATTTATAACATTTTGACATGCGTTTTTCTGGATTTTGTTGTTGTTATTCTGTCTCTCACTGTTCAAATAAACCTACCATTAAAATTATAGACGGATCATTTCTTTGTCAGTAGGCAAACATACAAAATCAGCAGGGGATCAAATACTTTTTTCCCTCACTGTACTTCAGCCTGCAGATAAAAGGGAATTTATGTGTTTTATTCCTGCATGCATGTGAACTGCGTTTCCAAGCAGTGTGCCACAGCCTGGAGGTATAAATCCAGCCACTACATGTCCCATCAGCCCCCTGTTGTGTGATTCAGATGGAGCCGCTATATAAACCCACCACAGGATCACTCCCATAGGGAGATACCCACCACTAATAATGAGGCTGGGTAGCACTTATTTACTGGAATGAGTAGATCTCAAAGACAGTAGCTTCTCTGATATTTACACGATATCCCCACTTGTAAGACACACCAGAGGATGTGTTTTCTACTTCACACAACCAGGGTGTTAAAAGAGGCTCTCAGCACCAGTTCTTGTTTCCCTGCCCACCTGTAGATACTGGCACTGCGGACCTGTAGATACTGTCATTCAGCTCTCTCCTGCTCTCATTAAATTTGAAAGATGCATCACATGGACGTTCAAGGATATTCTTCCAACCACTGCCTTAGGCTAAAATGGCTGGGGGTTATTGACACTGTAAAATTGGATAGGATAGATGAAATCAGAAAGAAAAATACAGTGTTCCGCTTTCAAAATGTAAAGCAGCTCGTCCAAATGAGTGTGTTTGTAGTTAAAATAGAAAGGGTGACTAGAGGGGACGGCAGCATCTTAAACAGTTAAGAGTAAAGCTGTGAAAAGGAATCGTCCTCACAGGGGGCACCAGTTATGTAGAGTACCTTCTTTTCAATTGTTAATTTAGATTGGTGCATCCGTTGTGAGGATGCTCTTTACAGCAGCATGTACAGAACTATCCCCACATCGGGCGGGAACAAAGTGTACAGACTACTCCAGCTTTCATTTGAGGGTATTTTCATCCATAACCGTTTAGAAATTACAGCACTTTTTGTACATAGTATTTAGTCCCATATTTATAGCACACAATGACTACATCAAGCTTGTGACTTTACAAACTTGTTGGATGCATTTGCTGTTTGTTTTGGTTGTGTTTCAGATTATTTTGTGTCCAATAGAAATGTATGGTAAATATTGTGTTGGGTCATTTTGGAGTCACTTTTATTGTAAATAATAATGGAATATGTTTCTAAACACTTCTACATTCACGTGGATGCTACCATGATTACGGATATTCCTGAATGAATCGTGAATAATGATGAGTGAGAAAGTTAGACGCACAAATATCAAACCCCCGAGACATGCTAACCTTCCACCATTACAATAACAGGGGAGGTTAGGATTTTTGGGGTGGTATGTTTAGAAACATACACTATGTGTACAAAAGTATGTGGACACCCCTTCAAATGAGTGGATTCGGCTGTTTCAGCCACACCCGTTGCTGACAGGTGTATAAAATCGAGCACAAAGCCATGCAATCTCCATAGGAAACATTGGCAGTAGAATGGCCCGTACTGAAGAGCTCAGTGACTTTCAACGTGGCACTGTCACAAGTCAGTTCGTCAAACTTCTGCCCTGCTAGAGTTGCCCCGGTCAACTGTAAGTGCTGTTCTTGTGAAGTGAAAATGTCTAGGAGCAACAACAGCTCAGCCGCAAAGTGGTAGGCCACACAAGCTCACAAAACAAGAGCGTAAAGATTGTCTGTCCTTGGTTGCAACACTCACTACTGAGTTCCAAACTGCCTCTGGAAGCAACGTCAGCACAAGAACTGTTCGTCGGGAGCTTCATGAAATATGTTTCCATGGCCGAGCAGCTGCACACAAGCCTAAGATCACCATGCGCAATGCCAAGCGTCGGCTGGAGTGGTGTAAAGCTCACCGCCATTGGAAACATGTTCCCTAGAGTGATGAATCACGCATCACCATCTGGCAGTCCAACGGACAAATCTGGGTTTGGTGGATGCCAGGAGAATGCTACCTGCCCCAATGCATAGTGCCAACTGTAAAGTTTGGTGGAGGAGGTCTGGGGCTGTTTTTCATGATTCGGGCTAGGCCCCTTAGTTCCAGTGAAGGGAAATCTTAACGCTACAGCATACAATGACATTCTAGACGATTCTGTGCTTCCAACTTTGTGGCAACAGCTTGGGGAAGGCCCTTTCCTGTTTCAGCATGACAATGCCCCCGTGCACAAAGCGAGGTCCATACAGAAATGGTTTGTTGAGATCGGTGTGGAAGAACTTGACTGGTCTGCACAGAGCCCTGACCTCAACCCCATCGAACACCTTTGGGATGAATTGGAACACCGACTGCGAGCCAGGCCCAACCTCACTAATGCTCTTTTCGCTGAATGGAAGCAAGTCCCCGCAGCAATGTTCCAACATCTATTGGAAAGCCTTACCAGAAGAGTCGAGGCTGTTATAGCAGCAAAGGGGGTACCAACTCCATATTAATGCCCATGATTTTGGAAGAGATGTTCGACGAGCAGGTGTCCACGTACTTTTGGTCATGTAGTGTATATTCTATTCTAATTTACAATAAAAGTGACTCGAAAATGACACAATACATAATTTACCATACATTTCTATTGGGCACAAAATAATCTGAAACACAACCAAAACAAACAGCAAATGCATCCAACAAGTTTGTAGAGTCACAAGCTTTATGTAATCATTGTGTGCTAGGAATATGGGACCAAATACTACACTTTTAACTACTTTAATACACATAGAAGTGAATTTGTCCCAATACCTTTGGTCCCCTAAAATGGGGGGACTATTTACAAAAAGTGCTGTAATTTCAAAAATGTTCACCAGATATGGATGAAAATACCCTCAAATTAAAGCTGACAGTCTGCACTTTCACTTCATAGTCATTGTATCATTTCAAATCCAAAGTGCTGGAGTACAGAGCCAAAACAACAACAAATGTGTCACTGTCCCAATACATTTGGAGCTCACTCTAGATAGAGGGTTCCACTTTTTTCCTTGAGTGCATATATTTGAGAAACCTTTCAAACTCTGACCATTCTTCTGTCTTTCATAACTGTTTTGTCCCCTACTGACTATATAACAGAGTTATATTGTGGCATATATTTTCAAGAGTGATTGACTGAAGTTGAGAGCCGCTCAAAGTGCTGAGATGGAAGTTTAATTTAAATCATCACCATTTTCTGTCTCAATAAAGATGAATAATCAAGGGGTTGACAGCTTATTTTGTATGCGTTTCCCTCGACAATCAGTTCATGTTCACAAGAAATATGAATACGCTGTTGCTCTTGGCAACAGATCACATCCGGCATTGCACTTGAGAATATATTGAAATTACTTCAACCATTTTGGATTAATATTTCATTTGTGAGCAGATGCTTCAAAGGGGAAAAACAGATTAGACTGCGTACTCCTGGGAAGACTTTCAAAGGAATCCCATCATGTATCTGCTCCAACAGGGTGCCCTTCTCCACTGATCTGGGATCAGAACCTCTCACTCTTAGGGTGCTGGTATAATCTCCAGGGATCACAGCAGGGTTACTCTGTATCAGTGTGGTAGAGATCATAGGTAGAACCCTGTTGCTGGGTGAAACTCATCTCTTTCGTTTTGCTTTTCTTGGGGTTATTTTCTCTAACTACCAAAGGAAAATTCATACAGTTTGTACAGTATTTGTGTTCATTGCTTCCAAAAGTCCAGAATCCACAAAGATCTTGGATCTGACAATTGTAGGAGTGAGCAACCTGGGCAGACTGCAGTGGATCTTGGGCCTTTTCATTCTTAGCTGTAGTCCATATCTCTGTCGCTGACAGTAAGGTCTCCATTGTCTCAGAGAGTTTTGAAACTGAGTAAGTGACTGGATGAGGGTGAATGAGTGCACTCAGGAGTGTAGTGTTGGAGTGGATGAGACTCTTCTTCTATGGCTGTGGTTTTACCTTAATCTGGCCTGACGTTTGTCTCTCTCTTCTTACTCTTCCCGGGAGAGCTCTCCTTAAATCAGACACACCATTGTAAAAATGATCCAAGGGAACCCAGGGAAGGAGAACAGACAGCCACATCTTCACTCTCCCATTTTTTGCCTGTCCATAATAGATACTGTGCCCTGCATCCTCTGACTGCAGAACAATACAGTACTGGATCTATGAGATGCACTATTTGACATTCTTTGCATGTTTTGTTGCAGGTGATGAGTGCTGCCAAGATGGTCTTCGTTATCAGGGCGCTTCAACATATTCTGAATGTCCCACGGTTATTTCACTTACTTGCTACCGGAATATTAATTTATGAGTTGGGAATCTTTTGATACCATTTTTATTGACAAACACAGTAACCCATTTTTGAATATTTTCAGATGAACTGATGGAGCTCGGAAAACATAAACTTGGCAATGAACCACAGCATGAAAAGGCCCAAGATCCACTGCAGTCTTTTTTTTTTTTTATCCTATGAGATGTGGGCGAATACACAGGTGATGCAAGAAATCAAAATGTGCTGTAGACCTATTAATACTGCATTACATTCATTTAATAGACATGAGGATTAACGACTCAAGGTCACACAAGGTACCTAGAATGAATATGCTTTGCGATTACCGGTGTATGACTATAAAATCAAAATCAGTGCAGGACATCACGAAGTGATTGTTATAAAGACATTGGAATATTACATTCAATGACAATAGAATATTGACAACAATCTTACCTATAAACATCTGTATCATAAGGCATTCATAATTTATATTTTATTTCAACAATTCCCACAACTTCATATATACATTTTGACATTAAAGCCTGTTGGGCTGCAATTACATATACAGTATATACAGCTCTGGAATAAATTAAGAGACCACTGCAAAATGATCAGTTTCTCTGGTTATACTAATTATAGGTATGTGTTTGGGTAAAAATAACATTTTTATTTTATTCTATAAACTACTGACAACATTTCTCGCAAATTTCAAATAAGAATATTGTCATTTAGAGCATTTATTTGCAGAAAATGACAACTGGTCAAAATAACAAAAAAGATGCAGTGTTGTCAGACCTCGAATAATGCAAAGAAAATAAGTTCATGCTCATTTTTAAACAACACAATACTAATGTTTTAACTTAGGAAGAGTTCAGAAATCAATATTTGGTGGAATAACCCTGATTTTCAATCACAGCTTTCATGCGTCTTGGCATGCTCTCCACCAGTCTTTCACATTGATGTTGGGTGACTTTATGCCACTCCTGGCACAAAAATTCAAGCAGCTCGGCTTTGTTTGATGTCTTGAGACCATCCATCTTCCTCTTGATCACATTCCAGAAGTTTTCAATGGGGTTCAGGTCTGGAGATTGGGCTGGCCATGACAGGGTCTTGATCTGGTACTCCTCCATCCACACCTTGATTGACCTGACTGTGTGGCATGGCGTATTGTCCTGCAGGAAAAACCAATCCTCAGAGTTGGGGAACAATGTCAGAGCAAAAGGAAACAAGTTTTCTTCCAGGACAACCTCGTACATGGCTTGATTCATGCGTCCTTCACAAAGACAAATCTGCCCGATTCCAGCCTTGCTGAAGCACCCCCAGATCATCACCGATCCTCCACCAAATTTCACAGTGGGTGCGAGACGCTGTGGCTTGTAGGCCTCTCCAGGTCTCCGTCTAACCATTAGACGACCAGGTGTTGGGCAAAGCTGAAAATTGGACTCATCAGAGAAGATTACCTTACTCCAGTCCTCTACGGTCCAATCCTTATGGTCTTTTGCAAACCTCAGCCTGGCTCTTCTTTGCTTCTCATAGATGAAGGGCTTTTTTCTAGCTTTGCACGACTTCAGCCCTGCCCCTAGGAGCCTGTTTCGAACCATCCTCGCCGTGCACTTCACCCCAGCTGCCATTTGCCATTCTTTTTGTAGGTCACTTGATGTCATCCTACAGTTGTTGAGTGACATTCGAATGAGTTGGCGGTCATCCCGGTCAGTAGAGAGTCGTTTTCGCCCTCTGCCTGTCTGTAGCTTTGTTGTCCCCAATGTCTGCTGCTTGACCTTGTTCTTATGAACCGCCGTCTTTGAAATTTTAAGGATGGAAGCAACCTGACGCTCACTGTATCCCATCTGCCAATAAAGCCAGAATTGAACCCTTCTTTTCCTCACTCAAAACGTTCCTTTTCAAATCTTTTGGCATGGTCAATAGTTATTTTTTGATTAATATTACTTTTGAGGTACTATTAGCACTGTTTTTATCATCCAGCTGGTCCTATTGCAAGAGGATAGTGATGACCACAGCAGTGGTTTTTATACTTTTCCTCATTAAATAAGATTTCCTCACCTAATCAGTACCTAATTCAGTAGAATGAGGTGTGCCTGTGTTGGAATTCAACAGACACTGGAATGGAATGGCTGTCATACATGTAGAGATGCTGATTTAAGAAAAAATTTGCAATGGTCTCTTAATTTTTTCCACAGCTGTATATATGTTTTGGTACTTTTGTATTATTTTTAGCCAGTAGTTCTGAAAGTAGCATTCACGAGCCAAAAGTGGTCCCTGAAAATTGTGTACTATGTCACATATGTGCAGATATGTGCACCACGTCATTGAGCTGTCTCTCGCTCTGCTGTGTGTGCATCTTGCTAGCTGTCACTCAAATGGCGAGGGGCTGAAGCTCATTGGCTGAAATTGCTAGGGGGCTAGCAATGTGGGGGGAAATGTAGGGAGAATGGTGCTGTACAGCTTCCAGAAAACATTTGCTTTTAAACTTGGGATTTTGTGGCTAATTGAGGTAAAACAGCAATTTTGCTCATAGATTATGCATGTATGAACTACATATTGACACATCCAGCCCAAAGCGGGAGGTTTAAAAAATATACAGTAGTCGTTAAAGTTCCAGAGCATGTCTTTCATACAGTCCCTTTGATGCCTACATAAGCAGCTATTGGGAAAAATCCTCCTTTGAAGTTGTTTCCCAAGTATTGGTCGTCTTAGAGATCCCTGGAGAATTATCTTACTTTCTAGAGAGTGTTACAAGAAATCCATTTCTGTATGTAGATTAAAATAATTGGGTCAGTGTCTTTGAGCAAGTTGGTTAGATTGGGGTCAGCATGAAGTATAGATAAAGATTAACATACCATATGTAGCTAGCTATATGTCTTTTACATTCTTTTTTATTGCATACCTCTACATTTTATACTATGCAGAGGATGGGATTTCCCCATGGACAGCAAAGAGTCAGAGAGGATGACTTCAGTGAAACATGTTTGAGATGGAGGTCTCAGAGTGTGTATGCTTTGTGATGCGTTCAGGCCAAGAAGCTCCTCCGTCTCATCTCAATTCTGCTCTCAAACACTCACTAGGCTTTCTATATAAACCTGTTGGTATGCCCTCACCACAAACTACTGCATTCCTTAATAGTGTTTACTACTTTTGGGTTGTGATATCACAACGAACATGAGTATTACAAAGTATTGCAGTACTAATGGTAATTCCCTGATTTATCTAGCATAGTCTTTTAAAAATACATTTTCATACTGGTTCAGTATAGACATACTGTAAAAGCTGTATGCTTCAAGAGGCAATTCAAAAGGTTAAAAAACCTGTTGTAATTACTTTCAGTACTGCTTGATAAACTTGTCACACCATCAAATGTAGACTCCACTGCTTATCTAGAACGTTCTTGTGAAATTGTTGACTAAGACGGTTCCCTACTGTGAGAGTAGAAAGAGCTCCTCTTTACTAAAAAGCTTCACTGGTAGAAAAACAAGGTTCTCCAAAAACGTAGCTTCTCAAAGTATCTAAAGGTAGGATTTCTAAATTGGCATCCCCTTCTCTTTTATGAACAGGATTATTTGACAGATTCTAGCACTCAATTGCAAGTCACAATCCTGCTGTTTAACTGCTGGTTATAATACACGTTGTTATCACTTCATTGATGCTGTCTGCTTCCTCTCCTCTAGTCCTAATCTTTGTCTTTTTAATAAAAATGCTTACAAAACAATCACAGCAGTTCTAGCAAGCGGTGAAGGCCGCAATTCCGCTGCTGTCTGCTGTTGATATTTTCTATGGCATGGCGTTCTGAGGTGCCAGAATTGTAATCTTGTTGAGTGAGCAGTGGATATATGCTGCATGCGCTCCTGAGCTGAACAAGCAGTGGGCACCGGCCGATTGGACTGTTTGAAGGAATCCATTAAAACAGGACAGGCATCCCCTCCTGGGAGTGTATTGTTTCAACAACCTTCCACCATCATTCTCCCCCTCTGACATAGAGAGATGAATGAGACAACAGCAAAAATAAAACCGAAACCCGTTTTTCAATGGCCTCTGTCGTTGGAAAGTTATGATTTATTTAGAACCATTATCATTTATCAGTCAAATATGACCGTTGTATAATAAATGGAGTGTCACTTTTCATGCTGAATATGGTTTGCGGGAACACTGGCTATGTGTGAGTGACATGGGAATATGAACAAGAGGAGAGAGCAGAACTGAACAACAGTAACCAACAGTTAGTTTACTGTCACATTTCTCTAATCCTTTTCCTGTTAAATCTTGATAGAGTGAATTAAATGTTAACCTTTTACATCGTTGATCAGTGAATTTACCCCATCAGTCCCAAGACCCCAGCAAAAATCGGCTTTTTATTTATCTGCATGTCCAGCCCTTATATTTAGCCACACAATTAAGTGTTTCTACCATTTTTATTTTCAAGACAACCAGGGCTACAAGTAGAACACAAATTAACTTGACATAAACAGTTACATTCATGAGTTTTATTGACAAATGTCAATTAAAAAAAGGTCAGCCAAAGCAAAAACCTGATAAAAATGTACAGAAAAGTACAGAAATTGTTTGCTCAGTGTGAAATGAATATCCAACTAGTCAGTGACAACTGTGTGGTGTTTGGAGTTTGTGACAGCAACTATGTGAGCTTATTACAGTATAATAGACACTATGTCCTTGGATTTCCTATGATCTTCTATGTAGAAGACCCCCCTTACCTTTTAACGACTCTTGTGTGGCTTGTGAGCATTATAGAGCAAAACATGTCCCAGCTTTTCATAGATAGCTTTTAATAGTTTGTAGTTCAAACCATTCAGACTCTACAGACATTTTTGTAAAAAGACCCTGCATATAGAAGCAAACCGGATGGACATCATGAAAATGATCGGAGAGGTTGAGAGTAGAAGAAGTTCAGGAGAAAAAACAAACAAAATATAATTATTGTAAAATTGACTGTGTCCATAAAATGTAGATAGTAAGTATAAGCTGGAAGTAGCGGCCTAAGCATTGTTGTTCACTAGTTTACTGTGTTTATATATATGTATATATGTATGTGTATATATATGTATGTATGTATGTAGTATGTATGTATGTATGTATGTATGTATGTATGTATGTATGTATGTATGTATGTATGTATGTATGTATGTATGTATGTATGTATGTATGTATGTATGTATGTATGTATGTATGTATGTATGTATGTATGTATGTATGTATGTATGTATGTATGTATGTATGTATGTATGTATGTATGTATATATATATATACACTGGGGAGAACAAGTATTTGATACACTGCCGATTTTGCAGGTTTTCCTACTTACAAAGCATGTAGAGGTCTGTAATTTTGATCATAGGTACACTTAAACTGTGAGAGACGGAATCTAAAAAAAATCCAGAAAATCACATTGTATGATTTTTAAGTAATTAATTTGCATTTTATTGCATGACATAAGTATTTGATACATCAGAAAAGCAGAACTTAATATTTGGTACAGAAACCTTTGTTTGCAATTACAGAGATCATACGTTTCCTGTAGGTCTTGACCAGGTTTGCACATACTGCAACAGGGATTTTGGCCCACTCCTCCATACAGACCTTCTCCAGATCCTTCAGGTTTCGGGGCTGTCGCTGGGCAATACGGACTTTCAGCTCCCTCCAAAGATTTTCTATTGGGTTCAGGTCTGGAGACTGGCTAGGCCACTCCAGGACCTTGAGATGCTTCTTACGGAGCCACTCCTTAGTTGCCCTGGCTGTGTGTTTCGGGTCGTTGTCATGCTGGAAGACCCAGCCACGACCCATCTTCAATGCTCTTACTGAGGGAAGGAGGTTGTTGGCCAAGATCTCACGATATATGGCCCCATCCATCCTCCCCTCAATACGGTGCAATCGTCCTGTCCCCTTTGCAGAAAAGCATCCCCAAAGAATGATGTTTCCACCTCCATGCTTCACGGTTGGGATGGTGTTCTTGGGGTTGTACTCATCCTTCTTCTTCCTCCAAACACGGCGAGTGGAGTTTAGACCAAAAAGCTCTATTTTTGTCTCATCAGACCACATGACCTTCTCCCATTCCTCCTCTGGATCATCCAGATGGTCATTCGCAAACTTCAGACGGGCCTGGACATGTGCTGGCTTGAGCAGGGGGACCTTGCGTGCGCTGCAGGATTTTAATCCATGACGGCGTAGTGTGTTACTAATGGTTTTCTTTGAGACTGTGGTCCCAGCTCTCTTCAGGTCATTGACCAGGTCCTGCCGTGTAGTTCTGGGCTGATCCCTCACATTCCTCATGATCATTGATGCCCCACGAGTTGAGATCTTGCATGGAGCCCCAGACCGAGGGTGATTGACCGTTATCTTGAACTTCTTCCATTTTCTAATAATTGCGGCAACAGTTGTTGCCTTCTCACCAAGCTGCTTGCCTATTGTCCTGTATTTGTTGTTCCAAGATGGCGTAGTAGTGCAGTTGTGTTTTTATCGTATGTCTGTAAATACCCTATTTTTCTGTATTTTTCGTACATATTTCCCTATCAGACTTTTCATCCTTCTACAAAATATACTTTCCTGCAACCCGCCTCACTCAATGTGGAACGGATTCTATTATTGACTTACCTTTATCTAGAATCTAGAATCTCCAGTTGAAACTAGCTAGCCAGCTAGCCAGCTAACTAGCTACTTGCTATTAGCCACAGCTAGCGGTATTTCACCCAGAACATTGGATTTTTTTCTGCGGGATTAATTTTAATCACTGGACATTAATCACCGGATATTCGGCCAGTCTGCACAGCGCGTTATCGACCCAGAACATATCAGTTTTTCCGCCGGAATCACTGAATCACTGGACCTTTAACTCCGGATTCATCGCTACCAGCTAGCTACAACAAAACGGACGCTGTGGTCTGGCTA
Organism: Coregonus lavaretus; assembly: GCF_964263955.1. Lineage (NCBI taxonomy): Eukaryota > Metazoa > Chordata > Actinopteri > Salmoniformes > Salmonidae > Coregonus > Coregonus lavaretus. The sequence goes on from NC_140018.1 coordinate 24,025,407, forward strand.
ATCATCCTGAGCTAGGCCCATCTCCCGGCTATCTACCTCTCTGTCAACCGGACGGGACCACCTAGTGTTGACACGGAGCCCCGCCGATCCTACACGACTGGTCTGCCGACGAAATCGTCTGATGTGGTTACGACGTTAACCACGAAGATTCCATCCATCTGCTAGCCCCGGCCCGCTAGCACACGCTAGCCGTGGCCTCTTACTCACTATTGCTTTACCACCGGACCTTATGATAACTCAGCTATACAGCTGATGTCTGCTGGACTGTTCCTTTTTACGGTACTACATCCTGTTTATGTTTAGCCTCAGCCCAAACATGGTTAGTTTATTGTTGTTTCGGTTATTTCTAATTGTACTATATCACTGTAGACCCCCCAGCCTAGCTAAACCTGCCTTAGATAGCTCCTTTGCCCCTCCCCCTATACACGCGGAGACCGACTCAATTGATGCCTCCAGCGATGCTATCTCTTTCATTGTTACCCAACGCTTAGGTTTACCTCCACTTTACTCATATCCTTCCATATCCTTGTCTGTACATAATGCCCTGAATCTTTTCTATAACACCCGGAAATCTGCCCCCTTTATTCTATGTACCCAACGCACTAGAAGACCAGTTCTTAAAGCCTTTAGCCGTATCCTTATTCTAGTCCTCCTCTGTTCCTCTGGTGATGTAGAGGCTAACCCAGGCCCTGCAGCCCTCAGTATCACTCCTACTCCCCAGGCGCTATCATTTGATGACTTCTGTAATCGCAAAAGTCTTGGTTTCTTGCACATAAATATCAGAAGTCTACTTCCTAAGTTTGAATTATTCACTGCGTTAGCACACTCTGCCAACCCTGATGTTCTAGCAGTGTCTGAATCCTGGCTCAGGAAGGCCACCAAAAATTCTGAAATGTCCATCCCCAACTATAACATTTTCCGTCTAGATAGAACTGCCAAAGGGGGTGGAGTTGCAATCTACTGTAGAGATAGCCTGCAGAGCTCTATCATACTATCCAGGTCTGTGCCCAAACAGTTTGAGCTTCTACTTCTAAAAATCCACCTTTCCAGAAATAAGTCTCTCACTGTTGCCGCTTGCTACAGACCCCCCTCAGCCCCCAGCTGTGCCCTGGACACCATATGTGAATTGATTGCCCCCCATTTATCCTCAGAGTTTGTACTGCTTGGTGACCTAAATTGGGATATGCTTAATACCCCAGCCATCCTACAATCCAAGCTAGATGCCCTCAACCTCACGCAAATTATCAACGAACCTACCAGGTACAACCCTAAATCCGTAAACATGGGTACCCTCATAGATATCATCCTGACTAACATACCCTCTAAATACACCTCAGCTGTCTTCAACCAGGATCTCAGCGATCACTGCCTTATTGCCTGCGTCCGTAACGGGTCCGCGGTCAAACGACCACCCCTCATCACTGTCAAACGCTCCCTAAAACACTTTAGCGAGCAGGCCTTCCTAATTGACCTGGCCCAGGTATCCTGGATGGATATAGATCTCATTCCGTCAGTAGAGGATGCCTGGTTGTTCCTTAAAAGTAATTTCCTCTCAATCTTAAATAAACATGCCCCATTCAAAAAATACAGAACTAAGAACCGATATAGCCCCTGGTTCTCCTCAGACTTGACTGCCCTTGACCAGCACAAAAACATCCTGTGGCGTACAGCATTAGCATCAAATAGCCCCCGCGATATGCAACTTTTCAGGGAAGTTAGGAACCAATATACACAAGCAGTCAGGAAAGCAAAGGCTAACTTTTTCAAACAGAAATTTGCATCCTGTAGCACTAACTCCAAAAAGTTTTGGGACACTGTAAAGTCCATGGAGAATAAGAGCACTTCCTCCCAGCTGCCCACTGCACTGAGGCTAGGAAACACTATCACCACCGATAAATCTACAATAATCGAGAATTTCAACAAGCATTTTGCTACAGCTGGCCATGCTTTCCATCTGGCTACCACTAACCCGGCCACCAACTCTGCACCCTCTGCTGCAACTTGCCCATGCCCCCCCCCCCGCTTCTCCTTCACACAAATTCAGACAGCTGATGTTTTTTGAAAGCGCTGCAAAATCTGGACCCCTACAAATCAGCTGGGCTAGACAATCTGGACCCTTTCTTTCTAAAACTAGCCGCCGAAATTGTCGCAACCCCTATTACTAGTCTGTTCAACCTCTCTTTCATAACGTCTGAGATCCCCAGAGATTGGAAAGCTGCCGCGGTCATCCCCCTCTTCAAAGGGGGTGACACTCTAGATCCAAACTGCTACAGACCTATATCCATCCTGCCCTGCCTTTCGACAGTATTTGAAAGCCAAGTTAACAAACAGATCACCGACCATTTCGAATACCACCGTACCTTCTCCGCTATGCAATCCGGTTTCCGAGCTGGTCACGGGTGCACTTCAGCCACGCTCAAGGTCCTAAACGATATTATAACCGCGATTGATAATAGACAGTACTGTGCAGCCGTCTTCATCGACCTGGCCAAGGCTTTCGACTCTGTCAACCACCGCAATCTTATTGGCAGACTAAATAGCCTTGGTTTCTCAAATGACTGCCTCGCCTGGTTCACCAACTACTTCTCAGATAGAGTTCAGTGTGTCAAATCGGAGGGCCTGTTGTCTGGACCTATGGCAGTCTCTATGGGGGTGCCACAGGGTTCAATTCTTGGGCCGACACTTTTCTCCGTGTATATCAATGATGTCGCTCTTGCTGCTGGTGACTCTCAGATCCACCTCTACGCAGACGACACCATTTTGTATACATCTGGCCCTTCATTGGACACTGTGTTAACAAACCTCCAAACGAGCTTCAATGCCATACAACAATCCTTCAGTAGCCTCCAACTGCTCTTAAACACTAGTAAAACTAAATGCATGCTTTTCAATCGAACGCTGCTGGCACCCGCCCACCCGACTAGAATCACCACTCTCGACAGGTCTGACCTAGAGTATGTGGACAACTACAAATACCTAGGTGTCTGGTTAGACTGTAAACTCAACTTCCAGACTCACATAAAGAATCTCCAATCCAAAGTTAAATCTAGAATCGGCTTCCTATTTCGCAACAAAGCCTCCTTCACTCATGCTGCCAAACATGCCCTCGTAAAACTGACTATCCTACCGATCCTTGACTTCGGCGATGTCATTTACAAAATAGCCTCCAACACTCTACTCAGCAAATTGGATGTAGTCTATCACAGTGCCATCCGTTTTGTCTCCAAAGCCCCATACACTACCCACCACTGTGACCTGTACGCTCTTGTTGGCTGGTCCTCACTACATGTTCGTCGTCAAACCCACTGGCTCCAGGCCATCTATAAATCACTGCTAGGCAAATCCCCGCCTTATCTTAGCTCATTGGTCACCATAGCAGCACCCACCCGTAGTCTGCGCTCCAGCAGGTATATCTCACTGGTCATTCCCAAAGCCAACACCTCCTTTGGCCGCCATTCCTTCCAGTTCTCTGCTGCCAATGACTGGAACGAATTGCAAAAATCTCTGAAGCTGGAGACTCTTATCTCCCTCAATAACTTTAAGCATCAGTTGTCAGAGCACCTTACCGATCACTGCACCTGTACACAGCCCATCTGAAATTAGCCCACCCAACTACCTCATCCCTATATTGTTATTTATTTTGCTCTTTTGCACCCCAGTATCTCTATTTGCACATCATCTCTTGCACATCTAGCATTCCAGTGTTAATACTATTGTAATTATTCTGCACTATAGCCTATTTATTGCCTTACCTCCATAACTTGCTACATTTGCACACACTGTATATATATTTTCTGTTGTATTTTTGACTTTATGTTTTTTACCCCATATGTAACTCTGTGTTGTTTTTATTGCACTGCTTTGCTTTATCTTGGCCAGGTCGCAGTTGTAAATGAGAACCTGTTCTCAACTGGCTTACCTGGTTAAATAAAGGTGAAATAAAAAATAAAAAAAAATAGCCCATTCCAGCCTTGTGCAGGTCTACAATTGTATCCCTGATGTCCTTACACAGCTCTCTGGTCTTGGCCATTGTGGAGAGGTTGGAGTCTGTTTGATTGAGTGTGTGGACAGGTGTCTTTTATACAGGTAACAAGTTCAAACAGGTGCAGTTAATACAGGTAATGAGTGGAGAACAGGAGGGCTTCTTAAAGAAAAACTAACAGGTCTGTGAGAGCCGGAATTCTTAATGGTTGGTAGGTGATCAAATACTTATGTCATGAAATAAAATGCAAATTAATTACTTAAAAATCATACAATGTGATTTTCTGGATTTTTGTTTTAGATTCCGTCTCTCACAGTTTAAGTGTACCTATGATCAAAATTACAGACCTCTACATGCTTTGTAAGTAGGAAAACCTGCAAAATCGGCAGTGTATCAAATACTTGTTCTCCTCACTGTACAGTGAGGGGAAAAAAGTATTTGATTCCCTGCTGATTTTGTACGTTTGCCCACTGACAAAGAAATGATCAGTCTATAATTTTAATGGTAGGTTTATTTGAACAGTGAGAGACAGAATAAGAACAAAAAAATCCAGAAAAACGCATGTCAAAAATGTTATAAATTTATTTGCATTTTAATGAGGGAAATAAGTATTTGACCCCTCTGCAAAACATGACTTAGTACTTGGTGGCAAAAAACCTTGTTGGCAATCACAGAGGTTAGACGTTTCTTGTAGTTGGCCACCAGGTTTGCACACATCTCAGGAGGGATTTTGTCCCACTCCTCTTTGTAGATCTTCTCCAAGTTATTAAGGTTTCGAGGCTGACGTTTGGCAACTCGAACCTTCAGCTCCCTCCACAGATTTTCTATGGGATTAAGGTCTGGAGACTGGCTAGGCCACTCCAGGACCTTAATGTGCTTCTTCTTGAGCCACTCCTTTGTTGCCTTGGCCGTGTGTTTTGGGTCATTGTCATGCTGGAATACCCATCCACTACCCATTTTCAATGCCCTGGCTGAGGGAAGGAGGATCTCACCCAAGATTTGACGGTACATGGCCCCGTCCATCGTCCCTTTGATGCGGTGAAGTTGTCCTGTCCCCTTAGCAGAAAAACACCCCCAAAGCATAATGTTTCCACCTCCATGTTTGACGGTGGGGATGGTGTTCTTGGGGTCATAGGCAGCATTCCTCCTCCTCCAAACACGGCGAGTTGAGTTGATGCCAAAGAGCTCCATTTTGATCTCATCAGACCACAACACTTTCACCCAGTTCTCCTCTGAATCATTCAGATGTTCATTGGCAAACTTCAGACGGGCACGTATATGTGCTTTCTTGAGCAGGGGGACCTTGCGGAAGCTGCAGGATTTCAGTCTTTCACGGCGTAGTGTGTTACCAATTGTTTTCTTGGTGACTATGGTCCCAGCTGCCTTGAGATCATTGCCAAGATCCTCCTGTGTAGTTCTGGGCTGATTCCTCACCGTTCTCATGATCATTGCAACTCCACGAGGTGAGATCTTGCATGGAGCCCCAGGCTGAGGGAGATTGACAGTTATTTTGTGTTTCTTCCATTTGCGAATAACACACCAACTGTTGTCACCTTCTCACCAAGCTGCTTGGCGATGGTCTTGTAGCCAACTCCAGCCTTGTGTAGGTCTACAATCTTGTCCCTAACATCCTTGGAGAGCTCTTTGGTCTTGGCCATGGTGGAGAGTTTGGAATCTGATTGATTGATTGCTTCTGTGGACAGGTCTCTTTTATACAGGTAACAAGCTGAGATTAGGAGCACTCCCTTTAAGAGTGTGCTCCTAATCTCAACTCGTTACCTGTAAAAAAGACACCTGAGAGCCAGAAATCTTTCTGATTGAGAGTGGGTCAAATACTTATTTCCCTCATTAAAATGCAAATCAATTTATAACATTTTTGACATGCGTTTTTCTGGATTTTTTTGTTTTTATTCTGTCTCTCACTGTTCAAATAAACCTACCATTAAAATTATAGACTGATCATTTCTTTGTCAGTGGGCAAACGTACAAAATCAGCGGGGTTCAAATACTTTTTTCCCTCACTGTATATATATGTGTATATATATACAGTGGGGGAAAAAAGTATTTAGTCAGCCACCAATTGTGCAAGTTCTCCCACTTAAAAAGATGAGAGAGGCCTGTAATTTTCATCATAGGTACACGTCAACTATGACAGACAAAATGAGAAATAAAATTCCAGAAAATCACATAGTAGGATTTTTAATGAATTTATTTGCAAATTATGGTGGAAAATAAGTATTTGGTCAATAACAAAAGTTTCTCAATACTTTGTTATATACCCTTTGTTGGCAATGACACAGGTCAAACGTTTTCTGTAAGTCTTCACAAGGTTTTCACACACTGTTGCTGGTATTTTGGCCCATTCCTCCATGCAGATCTCCTCTAGAGCAGTAATGTTTTGGGGCTGTCGCTGGGCAACACGGACTTTCAACTCCCTCCAAAGATTTTCTATGGGGTTGAGATCTGGAGACTGGCTAGGCCACTCCAGGACCTTGAAATGCTTCTTACGAAGCCACTCCTTCGTTGCCCGGGCGGTGTGTTTGGGATCATTGTCATGCTGAAAGACCCAGCCACGTTTCATCTTCAATGCCCTTGCTGATGGAAGGAGGTTTTCACTCAAAATCTCACGATACATGGCCCCATTCATTCTTTCCTTTACACGGATCAGTCGTCCTGGTCCCTTTGCAGAAAAACAGCCCCAAAGCATGATGTTTCCACCCCCATGCTTCACAGTAGGTATGGTGCAACTCAGCATTCTTTGTCCTCCAAACACGACGAGTTGAGTTTTTACCTAAAAGTTCTATTTTGGTTTCACCTGACCATATGACATTCTCCCAATCCTCTTCTGGATCATCCAAATGCACTCTAGCAAACTTCAGACGGGCCTGGACATGTACTGGCTTAAGCAGGGGGACACGCAGGATTTGAGTCCCTGGCGGCATAGTGTGTTACTGATGGTAGGCTTTGTTACTTTGGTCCCAGCTCTCTGCAGGTCATTCACTAGGTCCCCCCGTGTGGTTCTGGGATTTTTGCTCACCATTCTTGTGATCATTTTGACCCCACGGGGTGAGAACTTGCGTGGAGCCCCAGATCGAGGGAGATTATCAGTGGTCTTGTATGTCTTCCATTTCCTAATAATTGCTCCCACAGTTGATTTCTTCAAACCAAGCTGCTTACCTATTGCAGATTCAGTCTTCCCAGCCTGGTGCAGGTCTACAATTTTGTTTCTGGTGTCCTTTGACAGTTCTTTGGTCTTGGCCATAGTGAAGTTTGGAGTGTGACTGTTTGAGGTTGTGAACAGGTGTCTTTTATACTGATAACATGTTCAAACAGGTGCCATTAATACAGGTAACGAGTGGAGGACAGAGGAGCCTCTTAAAGAAGAAGTTACAGGTCTGTGAGAGCCAGAAATCTTGCTTGTTTGTAGGTGACCAAATACTTATTTTCCACCATCATTTGCAAATAAATTCATTAAAAATCCTACAATGTGATTTTCAGGATTTTTTTTCCTCAATTTGTCTGTCATAGTTGACGTGTACCTATGATGAAAATTACAGGCCTCTCTCATCTTTTTAAGTGGGAGAACTTGCACAATTGGTGGCTGACTAAATACTTTTTTTCCCCACTGTATATGTGTGTATATATATATATATATACATATATATATATATATATATATATATATATATATATATATATTTACATTTACGTCATTTAGCAGACGCTCTTATCCAGAGCGACTTACAATATATATACAGTGGGGAGAACAAGTATTTGATACACTGCCGATTTTGCAGGTTTTCCTACTTACAACGCATGTAGAGGTCTGTAATTTTTATCATAGGTACACTTCAACTGCGAGAGACGGAATCTAAAACACAAATCCAGAAAATCACATTGTATGATTTTTAAGTAATTAATTTGCATTTTATTGCATGACATAAGTATTTGATCACCTACCAACCAGTAAGAATTCCGGCTCTAACAGACCTGTTAGTTTTTCTTTAAGAAGCCCTCCTGTTCTCCACTCATTACCTGTATTAACTGCACCTGTTTGAACTCGTTACCTGTATAAAAGACACCTGTCCACACACTCAATCAAACAGACTCCAACCTCTCCACAATGGCCAAGACAAGAGAGCTGTGTAAGGACATCAGGGATAAAATTGTAGACCTGCACACGGCTGGGATGGGCTACAGGACAATAGGCAAGCAGCTTGGTGAGAAGGCAACAACTGTTGCCGCAATTATTAGAAAATGGAAGAAGTTCAAGATGACGGTCAATCACCCTCGGTCTGGGGCTCCATGCAAGATCTCACCTTGTGGGGCATCAATGATCATGAGGAAGGTGAGGGATCAGCCCAGAACTACACGGCAGGACCTGGTCAATGACCTGAAGAGAGCTGGGACCACAGTCTCAAAGAAAACCATTAGTAACACACTATGCCGTCATGGATTAAAATCCTGCAGCGCACGCAAGGTCCCCCTGCTCAAGCCAGCGCATGTCCAGGCCCGTCTGAAGTTTGCCAATGACCATCTGGATGATCCAGAGGAGGAATGGGAGAAGGTCATGTGGTCTGATGAGACAAAAATAGAGCTTTTTGGTCTAAACTCCACTCGCCGTGTTTGGAGGAAGAAGAAGGATGAGTACAACCCCAAGAACACCATCCCAACCGTGAAGCATAGAGATGGAAACATCATTCTTTGGGGATGCTTTTCTGCAAAGGGGACAGGACGACTGCACCGTATTGAGGGGAGGATGGATGGGGCCATTTATCACAAGATCTTGGCCAACAACCTCCTTCCCTCAGTAAGAGCATTGAAGATGGGTCGTGGCTGGGTCTTCCAGCATGACAACGACCCGAAACACACAGCCAGGGCAACTAAGGAGTGGCTCTGTAAGAAGCATCTCAAGGTCCTGGAGTGGCCTAGCCAGTCTCCAGACCTGAACCCAATAGAAAATCTTTGGAGGGAGCTGAAAGTCCGTATTGCCCAGCGACAACCCCGAAACTTGAAGGATCTGGAGAATGTCTGTATGGAGGAGTGGGCCAAAATCCCTGCTGCAGTGTGTTCAAACCTGGTCAAGACCTACAGGAAACGTATGATCTCTGTAATTGCAAACAAAGGTTTCTGTACCAAATATTAAGTTCTGCTTTTCTGATGTATCAAATACTTGTCATGCAATAAAATGCAAATTAATTACTTAAAAATCATACAATGTGATTTTCTGGATTTTTGTTTTAGATTGCATTTCTCACAGTTGAAGTGTACCTATGATAAAAATTACAGACCTCTACATGCTTTGTTAGTAGGAAAACCTGCAAAATCGGCAGTGTATTAAATACTTGTTCTCCCCACTGTATATATATAGAAACATGGGGGATTGGAAGTGATGCAGACAATTACATTGATGGAAGTTACAATCTATCTGCAATATTAAAGCGGATCTACCCCTTATATTAAAAAAGAATAATAAATACATTTAAAAAAAAGACCCGGCCCCGGGCCCCTTTAGGATCCTTCCTTGTCTCACAAACACGTTTGAGCTCAGCCCCTGTTCATTATTATTATTATAATAAAATGTTTTGTCATTTAGCAGACGTTCTTATCCAGAGCGATTTACAGGAGCAATTAGGGTTAAGTGTCTTGCTCAAGGGCACATAGACACATTTTTCATCATGTCGGCTCGGGGATTCGAACCAGCAACCTTTCGGTTACTGGCCCAACGCTCTTAACCGCTAGGCAATGTTTTTATAGGGGTTAGAAGTCCAAATCGTGCCAGTGCAGCGGTGGGACTCATTGGGTTAATCCACTCACTTTGACAGTTGATGTCTAAAAACATTGAAGTATTTTGTGGAGGCGTTAGTCAGAAAATAATATTTATCTGAAAATAATGAGGCAGAGATTGCTTCCATCTGATCATCATGACATTTCTATGAATGATGATGCTGATTGAGCCTACAAATCCCCTCCTTATGTTTTCTGCTTTACCTGGCAAGCAACAAGAGAACAGAAGAATATTTAACTGCTCAAGATAGCAAGGTTGAATAGCAAACACCCGGTCTCTCATTATTACATTTTGTCTCCAATTCTGTTTGACAGCTAAAAAACAAAGCATAAGCCATGTCTAGACATGGTGACTAATTGGTCTACTGGTACATTTTCCAAAATCGCCTTATTATCTATAATTTACGCCTTACAATTACAATCTGTGAGAATAGGCACCTTTTCATGCCACACAATACAAAGTGCTTAATATGAAGACCCTTTTGTATTTGAGCAAGGCAGCATTATGATGTCTAGACAGCCATCTTTAGCTGACAAATCCACAACCTATTCATTTGAATACACAAATCTCTGCTCTGAGCTTTCATTTTTGCATTTCAGAGAAGACTATGCGAAAAGTCTCACACCAATGGAAATAATGGCATCTGTTATGCTTCCTGTGGATACTGAAATAGCTCTTGTGTTTGTGATTATTGCTCTGTATTTTAGAACGGTGATGCCAGCACAAATGCCTCACGCGCACACAAAGTACCAGACTCAAATCATATTAGTCTGCGTCAGAGGAGACAGAGTGGGGCTGCTAGGGGCCCGATGTCCTCCACTGACTATTTTAGCCTGGGCTGGCTGGGACCCTGTCTTTTGCCTGTCACTGGTCTCAGGCACTTTTATTGGTGCATTACTGTCACCCAGATAAATGGCAGTAATGGAGATATTCTACTCTGCCACAATAACCAGGGAACAGGGGCCACTGTGCCCACATAACTGTCACTAGGAATATACAGTATATTCTATTCCGCCCAGATACACCATCACTGGGAGGGGAAAGCTTTCCAAACAGAGGTTTGAGTGTCACTCACAACAGCTATGTCGGAACAAAATGTATTTGACTCTTGCTCTAACCCTATAAAATAACACCCTTTCAAATGACAACCATTGTTCAGATATACAGTGGGGGAAAAAATTATTTAGTCAGCCACCAATTGTGCAAGTTCTCCCACTTAAAAAGATGAGAGAGGCCTGTAATTTTCATCATAGGTACACGTCAACTATGACAGACAAAATGAGGAAAAAAAATCCAGAAAATCAGGATTTTTAATGAATTTATTTGCAAATTATGGTGGAAAATAAGTATTTGGTCAATAACAAAAGTTTCTCAATACTTTGTTATATACCCTTTGTTGGCAATGACACAGGTCAAACGTTTTCTGTAAGTCTTCACAAGGTTTTCACACACTGTTGCTGGTATTTTGGCCCATTCCTCCATGCAGATCTCCTCTAGAGCAGTGATGTTTTGGGGCTGTCGCTGGGCAACACGGACTTTCAACTCCCTCCAAAGATTTTCTATGGGGTTGAGATCTGGAGACTGGCTAGGCCACTCCAGGACCTTGAAATGCTTCTTACGAAGCCACTCCTTCGTTGCCCGGGCGGTGTGTTTGGGATCATTGTCATGCTGAAAGACCCAGCCACGTTTCATCTTCAATGCCCTTGCTGATGGAAGGAGGTTTTCACTCAAAATTTCACGATATATGGCCCCATTCATTCTTTCCTTTACACGGATCAGTCGTCCTGGTCCCTTTGCAGAAAAACAGCCCCAAAGCATGATGTTTCCACCCCCATGCTTCACAGTAGGTATGGTGTTCTTTGGATGCAACTCAGCATTCTTTGTCCTCCAAACACAACAAGTTGAGTTTTTACCAAAAAGTTATATTTTGGTTTCATCTGACCATATGACATTCTCCCAATCCTCTTCTGGATCATCCAAATGCACTCTAGCAAACTTCAGACGGGCCTGGACATGTACTGGCTTAAGCAGGGGGACACGTCTGGCACAGCATGATTTGAGTCCCTGGCGGCGTAGTGTGTTACTGATGGTAGACTTTGTTACTTTGGTCCCAGCTCTCTGCAGGTCATTCACTAGGTCCCCCCGTGAGGTTCTGGGATTTTTGCTCACCGTTCTTGTGATCATTTTGACCCCACGGGGTGAGATCTTGCGTGGAGCCCCAGATCGAGGGAGATTATCAGTGGTCTTGTATGTCTTCCATTTCCTAATAATTGCTCCCACAGTTGATTTCTTCAAACCAAGCTGCTTACCTATTGCAGATTCAGTCTTCCCAGCCTGGTGCAGGTCTACAATTTTGTTTCTGGTGTCCTTTGACAGCTCTTTGGTCTTGGCCATAGTGGAGTTTGGAGTGTGACTGTTTGAGGTTGTGGACAGGTGTCTTTTATACTGATAACAAGTTCAAACAGGTGCCATTAATACAGGTAACGAGTGGAGGACAGAGGAGCCTCTTAAAGAAGAAGTTACAGGTCTGTGAGAGCCAGAAATCTTGCTTGTTTGTAGGTGACCAAATACTTATTTTCCACCATAATTTGCAAATAAATTCATTAAAAATCCTACAATGTGATTTTTCTGGATTTTTTTTCCTCAATTTGTCTGTCATAGTTGACGTGTACCTATAATGAAAATTACAGGCCTCTCATCTTTTTAAGTGGGAGAACTTGCACAATTGGTGGATGACTAAATACTTTTTTCCCCCACTGTAAAAACAGGTGTTAAAAAACAATTCCACCCAAGTCCAATACTGGGCCTGCTCCTCCACTGTCAGATATTACTGTTTTACCGCTGAGCAGGAGGACCCTGGGCACAGTAGGCTAAATCAGAGCTCCCAAGGTGATATAAATGCGCCCGTCAGCCCTCACAAACCGCCCATCTAATCCAATGGACAGGCATGACTGCCCAAGCCCCCTCTCCATCTATGAAGACAAGGACCACTGTCAGAGCAGGTGATGAGGTGATCTCTCTCCTACAGAACCTCCAAAGGAGAAAGATAGAGAGACAGGAGAGAGAGAGAAGATATCATCTGAGGTGTTGATAACAACACCAAGTGATAGAGTCAAAGCAGATCCATTTTTGGGTGTGGAAAAAAAACGATCACCTCCTGATCTTAACTGTCCCCATAAACCACAGACAAAGCAACCATCCGATCATAATATCATCATGAGCATTGCACTGTGTGCCCAGCCACCATGGAGACCATCTGTGCCGCTCTGCTTTTTATACATTGAAATTAAAGGCTTTCTGAAGTGACATTTAGAAGGTTTCCATCCAACCTTTCCATGCGGATGAATTACCCGACACATAAAAAAAGTCACTACAGTGCTGATGGAAACAGGAAATGTCGGTTCAAACTTCTAGATGTTGACAGACAATTTGTTCGTGTCACGATCGTTCATAGACGGGACGGACCAAGACGCAGCGTGAAATGCATCCATGTTTATTGAACTGAATAAACATACAAAAACAACTAAACGTGACGTCGGAAGGCTATACACACAAGCCAAACTCACCGAGCACAAAACAAAAACCCACAACACAGGCAGGAAAACTGGCTGTCTAAGTATGATCCCCAATCAGAGACAACGAGCGACAGCTGCCTCTGATTGGGAACCACACCCGGCCAAACATAGAAATACAAACATAGATATTCACAACCTGACCAAACTAGCTAGAGTTATATAGGCCAGGGCGTGACAGTACCCCCCCCCAAAGGTGCGGACTCCGGCCGCACAAACTTGACTGAATAGGGGAGGGTCCGGGTGGGCTTCCAGCCTCGGTGGCGGCTCCGGCTCCGGAGTGGAGCCGCTGACCGGAGCTGGATCAGGCACCGGTGGAGCGGACCGCTCTGGCTCCAGCGTGGAGCCGCTGACCGGAGCTGGATCAGGCACCAGTGGAGCGGACTGCTCTGGCTCCGGAGTGGAGCCGCTGACCAGTGCCGAACCAGGCACCGGTGGAACGGGCACGGGCCGTGCCGGACTGGCGACGCGCCCCATTGGCTTGGTGCGAGGAGCAGGAACAGGCTGGGCCGGACTGGCGACGTGCACCACTGGCTTGGTGCGAGGAGCAGGAACAGGCCGGGCCAGACTAGCGACGCGCACCACTGGCTTGGTGCGAGGAGCAGGAACAGGCTGGGCCGGACTGTGGACGGGCACCACTGGCTTGGTGCGAGGAGCAGGAACAGGCCGGGCCGGACTAGGAACACGCACCACTGGCTTGGTGCGGGGAGCAGGAACAGGCCGAGCCAGACTGGGAACACGCACCCCTGGCTTGGTGCGGTGAGCAGGAACAGGCCGGGCCAGACTGGGAACACGCACCCCTGGCTTGGTGCGGGGAGCAGGAACAGGCCGGGCCAGACTAGCGACGCGCACCACTGGCTTGGTGCGAGGAGCAGGAACAGGCCGGGCCGGACTGTGGAAGGGCACCACTGGCTTGGTGCGAGGAGCAGGAACAGGCCGGGCCGGACTAGGAACACGCACCACTGGCTTGGTGCGGGGAGCAGGAACAGGCCGAGCCAGACTGGGAACACGCACCCCTGGCTTGGTGCGGTGAGCAGGAACAGGCCGGGCCAGACTGGGAACACGCACCCCTGGCTTGGTGCGGGGAGCAGGAACAGGCCGGGCCAGACTGGGAACACGCACCACTGGCTTGGTGTGGAGAGCAGGTACGGGGCGTACCGGACTGGGAACCGGCGCTGGAGGTCTATGACGGTCTCCGTCCTTTACACTCCGCGCCCCGTCCTCCTCCAGTGAGGACTCCTCCTTGAGTCCCCACGAGTGCAGTGGTCGAGGCTCCTCTCTGTCGCTCCCCGACCACCCTTTTAGCCCCCCCCAAAAAAAAATATTGGGGCTGTCTCTCCACCCTGATCCCTTTCTGGGCCTCCATCTGCCTTGCCAGATCCTCTCTTATCTCCCGCCAGGTCCATCCTCTCTGCTCCTCCTGGGCACGCTGCTTGGTCCATTGGAGGTGGGTTTTTCTGTCACGCGACGTGTATGTGGTCAGTGAAGTCAAACGCAGGACACAGAGCGGCTGGCAACGTACTTTTACTGAACACAGTAAATAGAGTACAAAAACAACAAACCTCCAAACAGGGAGGAAAACACAATAACCCGTACACCAAAGCAACTGCTGGAATGACAAAGAACAATCACACACAATAACCATTGAGAGACAGGGGTTAATATAGGGAATACAATACAACATAATGGGAAACAGGTGTACACAATAAAGACTAAACAAGACAAACACCGAAACATCGATCGGCAGTAGCTAGTACTCCGGGGACGACGAACGCCGAAGCCTGCCCGAGCAAGGAGGAGCAGCCTCGGCTGAATCCGTGACAGTTCGACATGGTAAAATGTATTATGAGATAAATTGCAGTGGAAATGCCTTAATTCGCAAATATTGCTATAATAACCATAATATCAACAACAACAAAAATGTAGTCACGCAATGATATGTTAAGTTGTAGGCCTACCTCCATGAGGTGGAAAAGCATGAAGAGTTTATAGGCAGATTAAACAAGTTATGATGAACTTCAGATGAAAGGACAGTTGCTTTGTAGTCATGCTAATTTCCAATAGGCTAAATATCGAGGGTAGGCTATTTTTTAATGCTGGTGACATGATCGGTGCTTGGCTGCCAATTATCAAATAAAATGATCTTGCTCTTATCCATATCTCATCGTATAACCTGTCCACTTTATCAGCAAACTGTTATCTAGAGAGCATGTGTGTAGAGAGCAGATTGGGCAAGTTACTATTAACCACAACAGTTTTTGTGACAAAACCATCGGTAGAGTTGAAAATGCGACGGAACCATTTTAACGGCACATGGGAACTTTTTTCCCGCAACAAGTCAGTTTGTTGGAAACACAAACTCTGTTGGGAAAATGTTTTTATGCAGATTTTAGAGTATTTACATTAAAATCTGTCACCAAATGGATGGAAACCTAGCTAATGACAGGATGGTTTGATGAAAAGCTTAAGGTAAATGGATGAGATAAATAGACACAGTATCCTTGGCTGTTAATGTAGTTAATTACTGTTTTAAGAATATGGTTACTGTTAACCATAAACCGACATCTACCATGACAGAGTAATTCACTAACTCTACAGGTTTTCATGAAATGTTCTGTCTATGTGTGCTTGGATATAATCTCTGCTCTTGTATATTCTAAAGAGAAACACAGTAGGTCTATGAATGTGCTGAGGCTGGGATGGAAGTGATAATTCCTCCCTCTCCGACTGTGTGTCTCATTCAGTGTGGGAAAGGCTGAAATTATTACCGGCTTGCCTCGCTAGCTCTCTCTTTAATTACTGATATTGTGCAGATGCAAATTTTGGATGATGGAATGTGTAATTTAAATCTGATGAATTGCAAAGTTCTTGACAGGATGCTTGTTAATAAGATGAGGAATTCTCTTAAGGCCCTCTCTTTGTCTGGGTGGAAAATGTGTTGCAATCAATGGGAATCATATCCAAATCGTAGTGGCTATGGTTATGCAAATTAATATCTACAAAAAGCTTGAGTGGTAGGATCTGTAAAATCGTTGATATGTTTGTTCGATTGCTCTCAACAGTGAGCATGAATTCTGCTTCACTCATCGAAATGTATATGGCGGTAATGAGGGCATACTGTGTGTGTGCATACAGGGTGTGTGTGTGTGTGTGTGTGTGTGTGTGTGTGTGTGTGTGTGTGTGTGTATATATGCTCTATCGATTGAATTGTGAGCTCATTGCCACTCTGATCACTGGTTGTGGAGGCTCCAGGGCCACATCATTAATTAGTGCTGGTATAATCTGTGCCCCATGCTGAACTCCGCAGGGATTCCAGGGCTAGTGCAGCTGCCACCAAATTAATGTCAATGTATTTGGATGTAAATGAGCGTCTCTTATTTTTGTACTGCTCTCACAGACAGCAGTGGCTCTAATGCTCATTTCACTGCCAGTCAAGAAGTAAAGCTACACTGATTGCATAACCCATGGCACAACTATTTTGGTAACTACATAAGTAGAAACACACTCTATACAAAACATTTAGCATCATACGAATATGGAACAGACTTTGACCGTGAACAGACTTTGACGTGACAACAGATGGGTTACAAGTCTACCGTGTGCTAATGAATCCATCCAGATAATGTAGCTTGATGGTAGCTCTCTGTGTGAGGGCTACCCCTCCCCTTCTCCTCCTCTCCTCTGCTGATCGTACCAATGGGATCAATAGCAGCATGATGAATGTGAACTTTCCAGGGTTAATTCAACTGGAAGAATATTTTTAATGGAAATACAAGGAAATGGACTGGCTGCATTTACCATGCATGTCAGTGTCCCCACTGAATAATGAATCTCTCCATCTCCTCTCCTCTAGTTTGTCCCTCATTTCAGCCCCTCACTCATCACTCCATCCTGATCGGGACACCTCTGCACACAACATCATTGGACGTTTTAGTTATGTCATATTATTTTATTTAAATATTAGTTCAGATGCATTGCCTGCAGGATGGTGCTAGGGGGTGATTCCAGGATTTGCTTTTACAGGTGCAATGTGATCTGTTTTTGTTATCTGTTTTTTTATCAGCAGATGAGATGCTGTTGGCCGTCCATCGCTGGTGAAAAAATGTAGCTAACAGAGGTCATGTTTATTGCATGGCTGAGCTCACTGGCCCAGCTGATCTGATTACTCAGCCCATCTCGCTCACTGACCTTTCATCTCCTCTGTACAGGGAGAACTCCTGCACCTCACCAGCACTTTCATCACACTCTCTCTTTCTCAAACTGCCAAACTGACAAGACGCCATGGGAAAATGCCCTGGCTTAGTCATCATAGCTATTAATATTAATACATTATTATTCGCTTTTCTTTAGCTTTATAGATTGCCTAGCTAAGAGCTAAATTCAGACTTATAGTCAGTCTGCAAAGCCGTGTCATTATCAATCTAATCTCCTTCCATGACTTGCAGAGTGGACCACTTTTCCATTACTGGGAGCTTGCAGAGTGCACTCATACTCTGTGACATTATGATTAATATTTGACTGGAACTGTCCCTGGACTCCTGTCTCTCCCTCCCCCTGAGGGGCCTGTATTGATAAATGAAGAGCACTAAGTTCAGCTTGTTTGATCTGCCCAGTCAAAGCTATACAATAGAGAACGGTTGCATCCCAATTCATCTGTCTCATCTATCTATCTCTCACCCAATGTCGTTTGTCACGTCCCCAGCAAACCAGGCCAGTGTTTCTTTTTACTGCCTTATTTCACTGTAATAAATCATGGTGACCAGTAAGCAAAAGTTTATCTGTAATCACAATACCATTGTATGGACACCTGTTTAAGGGTATCACTATGCACAGTATACACAAACTGTATTCATTTCAATAAATAAAGCACCTTATCACTGGCACCGTCAACCCTGGATAAAATATGTTTTAAACATGTTAGAGAGGTACACTCAACAAACAATGTGACTTTTAGACAGTTTGCTTTCTCTACGTACACTACTAAACCCCAGTAAACAATGAGTGACATTCAGCCCTGACCTTTAAAGGGAGCGCACGTGGAGCCATTGTTAACCATCTTCCCTAAAGTTTAGCAGCAGCTGTTGACCTGGCGTGCTCCGCTCCAAACAATCGTCTCTGGAGTTGTGACATTCAACAGCACAGAGCAGCTAACGCAGCTATGAACACTCTGACACTAGCCTGACATTTCCTCACACCAATACAAGCTGTCAGAGATGGCCCTCGTCTGCACACTAATGCCCATGGACAGCATTTGAACTCAAAATGCCTGAGCCGCAGGTGCATAATACTATGACAGAGAGTTAAACGCATGCATTGTGCAGGGTTAAAAATATTAACTACCTGTAAGGCCTACACTGTACGTTTGTGTCTGACATGCTGGTTTGTTGCTAGTACGGAGCATTGTCCAAAAACATGACTGTTATTGGTTAGCCATAATCATCTGTCATTCGTTACCGCAACATGTGAATCCCAATGAAGCACAGCAGAGACGAATATAACGCACACGACTAAATCATGTTTCATTGCTGACCATTATAATGAGGGCTGAGGTGTTGAGAGCGCTTGTGTCAGAATGAGAGGATCTAACCATTATAGTTCAGTCCATGCACATAATATGCAGAGAGCAGCGGTCAGGCCATTCTAATGATGTCTCCAGCTAGTGACCTTTCTCCGCGGGTGTCTGAGACGTGAGGAAGTGTCCCTGCTATCATGTTGCTGTGATGTATGGTGAGGAGCTGCTCTGACTTATGACTTATTGCCCTTCACTCATGTTACACAGTGCCTGTTAGTCAGGTACTGCCCCTTCATTTAACGGATGTATCCGAGTGACACTGGTACAATATGGCCTCTCTAGCATCTCTTACTCTGCCGGCCTATTAATTATGGCTGGTTTGGAGCTTGATTTCCTGTTTCATTGTTTTGGATGGATAAATGCTCCTTGAGTTAGGTTTGGAAACCTAATGTTTGCGGGTGAGTGTGTTTAAGTGTGCGTGCAGGAGAGTGAGAGTGTGCGCTGTTATCAGTGTGTGTGTGTTACTCTCTGTATTGCAGTTCTCACAGTTCTGTTTCTTTGCCATTTCTCATTCATTCTCTTTCAGGGCTCTTGTTCAGTATTCTAACAGGACACATGGACCAATGCATGTTGTGTGTTCTTTGGAAAGATGTGCTTCAACAGCAGAAGATGTATTCCAGGGAATAAAACCTTATATTTGCATAAATAGAAAGCAAAAGAGACCAGAGATTTGACTAATTAAATTAGTGTTAAATTAGTGTTAATCTTTCATCTTTAACACTCACCTCTCAGTTGTACATCACCAAACATGTCTTGTTGGAAGCTCTTCATTACTACACTTCTGCCTGTGTCACCAAGCCCTGACAGATATAACAGATAGCCACACAGAGGTGTGGAATCTGGAATATTTTGTAAAGAGTTAAAAGAATATGCGGTTCTGTGGCAGAGTGTTTTTTGTGTGAAAGGGGAGTAATAAGAGCAAGGTGGCCAGGGTGATTAATGCGCTATCGATCCACTCTCCTCTCCTCTCAAAGGCGAGGAGTCTCTAAGCAATCTACAGGTCAATTTACAGTTCTCCTCCACAAGGTCTCCCAAAGGGTCAGAGTCCATCGGCTTGGATGACACACCGCGCTGCACACAGAATGAAAACATGCCAATCTGATTTATCTGCCAGCCAGGCGCCACAGTCGCACCTCTGCACCTTTCTATTTCAGTCCTCCTCCACTGACCTGGGACCAGTGAGTGGAATAAACGCTTTGGGAGACACTTAAAGGGAGTTTGTTCGGCCGGTTCATAATTTACAGTTCACTCATCACCTTCGGTTCTCAAACCATTCTACTCTCTCATGGGCTCTATACAAATCTATGTACAAATGCCTACAGCTGCTTTTCAAATGGCAACAAACAATAATGCGGATCAACATCAACAACGAGTGGCGCAGTGGTCTAAGGCACTGCATCGCAGTGCTAGCTGTGCCACTAGAGATCCTGGTTCCAATCCAGGCTCTGTCGTAGCCGGCCGCGACCGGGAGACCCATGGGGCGGCGCACAATTGGCCCAGCGTCGTCCAGTAGGGGAGGGAATGGCCGGCAGGGATGTAGCTCTGTTGGTAGAGCATGGCGTTTCAACGCCAGGGTTCTGGGTTCGATTCCCAAGGGGGGTTAGTATGAAAAATAAAAAAGAATGTATGCACTCACTAACTGTAAGTCGCTCTGGATAAGAGCGTCTGCTAAATGACTAAAATGTAAATGTAATGAAGTCGAAGTGTGACTGTGGACTAATACAATTATGAAAGGTTAGATCATGGAGGCATTAGATTAGATGTGGAGAAAGGCACAGGACACACAGAGCCAACCGCTTAGCCACTACGTTGGGGACAGCAAAGCCATTACAATCTTAAAAGGCCAAGCAAAATGTTGCCTTGTGAATATCCACCAATTCAGAACCTGTGTCCATGACAAAGAATATTTCTTCAAAATCTCCCTATTGTCTTGTCCTTTACATCCTATTCCTTCTTCCACCTCTATCCAACGAAGGGAACGGAATGTATTATTTTCTCTCCATCGTTCTATTCTCTCTCAGAAGAGACAAACTGTCAATCTAGGGGTTGATGTAAGCAGGGTTTAGGCAGAGGGACTATGAGAAGTCTACATCTTGCATTTTAATCAACACCAGCCCATTTCAAATTAAAGGGGAGGCAGCAATGAAATGGAGACTCAAGTTATGGAGTTTCTACCGCTGCTTGATGCACTTTTGGATCAATAAACAATTGTAAATTGTTATAGTCAGCAAAGAGGTGGTTGTAAAATGCTAAGTTCAGATGGCATCCAATGACCTATACTATGAGGTGGTTGCCCAACAATATGTCTGATGTAATGGTGTGAGGTACTGAGTTGTTATTCCCAAACCACCCTGCACCACACGCATGCAAGGTGAACAGTATACTGCACCAACATGGGCATTAGTAACCACCGAAATGCTAGTAAAAAAATACATAAAAAAATATATATATTTCTAACACATAGCCTACAGTATAGGGAATCTGCAAAGAGAAGGCTTGGCATGGCTCATGTAGCATCGCACAGCAGCTGAGGGTGTGTCTTAATTACCACAATCAGTGTAATGATAACTAATTAGCCAATTCAAATTAGTTCCTGTAATTTAAAGTCTATCATTGAGATTAACTATTAGATTCATCATTACTGTAAAGGTTGCTGTTGTCATTTCTAAAATGTAATCTAAGCGCTATCTCCAGCAGATGCAGCAGTGTTGGCCAATAATGACATTTTTCACATAATTTAAATAAACAGCTCATTACACTAAAATTAATTGATTTAGCACAATGGAATTATGGGTCGTACCAACAGGGGAGAAAGGAAACCGACAGATAATCAAACCTAGACAGGAGGCTCAATTTTATTTAATACATGGAGATCAAAGATAAAAAGTCTAACTACTTTTAAACGTCACGTCAAGTGCTTATCGGGTAAACATTTTGTGGTACTGATTTCTATCGACCTTTGCCCTATGTAGATGGTCAACAGTATATAATATTTAACAGTTGTGTTGGAGAAACCAAAGGCTTTAATGATCTCATTCATTATTCAGTGGTGTTCGTATCAGATGGTTCAGCTGAAAAAGAGAGAGGGGCTGTTTACTAAGCCTTGTCACAACAACACGTTGCCTCTCAATGGTCATCATTAAGCCTCTCTATGAGGAGATTGGACCCATAACATAGAGCCACTTGGTAAGCTACACTGGCGGCACGTATACAGACCGTATACCTCCCATTACGGTTAAGACCTTAGGATCTGTAATGCATTGACGAGTAGAATTATAATGAAAAGGCGTGACCAAACAGTCATCATATTGTCTAGTGGAGGTATTAGTAGTGGTTATATCGGATAATAGAGGTCAGTAGGTTTACAGGTAAATATCATATGCCCTTAAGGTTGGATTAATATAGAGAATGATCATAACATTTCAAGAAGATCCATGAAGACGTAAATAGACAAGACAGTACATCAAGCAAGAAGTTCATTACCATGTATTTCATAACATTATCCCTATCTGTTAAATAATATGTCATACATTATATGCCATCTTTAAATGTGGCGAGGAATATTAACAGACCTTAGAGATAACAAAATAACATTTACAGAGAGCATACACTATATCAAATGTTTCCTCAATCCATACAACAGGTAGTATGAGACTCCCCAGGTACACACGCTGGTTAATCCCATCATGAGAAGCCTTTACCTTGTTATAACCAGTCCCAGTCCCAGTGCAGCCTGGTGAGTGGAGGCTATTGTGTGTCTTAGCACTGCTAGCTGATTCTCTGGGAGATATTCTTCATGTCTGTCAGTACCATTGTTCTGTAACTGCGCTCCAGACCCTCCATGTACTCCAGGTAATTACTCACTCTGAAGCCTTGGATGGGCTCCTCCTGATGGGAACCAAGGGGAGAGAAGAGAACACAACAACTCTGGTTAGGCTCCTAGCCCAGTCCTTTATGGGCTGTGTGTGTGTGTGTGTGTGTGTGTGTGTGTGTGTGTGTGTGTGTGTGTGTGTGTGTGTGTGTGTGTGTGTGTTAAAGGGGGTGGCATAGCAATATACAACCAACAACAACATGGACTTTAACAACCTGTAATAGTGCAGCCAGTATGTGTATGGCCTAATTACAACTTAACAACCCCAATTGGATCGTGGCCAAAATGCTAGGGACAAAATAACATTTAATTAGGTAATTTGTACTGTCAGCAACTTAATTTAAAGTGTTATAATTACTCTCGGAGTGATACGTCATTTATGTTGATTCTCAAGTTCACAGACAATGAAAATGAAAAACAGAGCAAATAAACTTTGATGGGTTCCCTGGAAACTCGATGTGTGCAGTGCAAGTGTATTCTGTTTGCTACCTACAGAACACAGCACCCAAAGGGCAGGTTGGCATTTATTGTCATGAATCTTGCCCTGGAGGCAGCTCTGCAGGGGTCACTAGCTAGCACAGCCAGAAAGTCATAAAATCTGATTTTAAACCTAACCTTAACCACACTGCTAACCCTAATGCCTAACCTTAAATTATGATCAAAAAGCTAATTCTATTTTCCTGAATTTTTACAATATAGCCCCAAAAGCCAATGACACAGAACAACCCTGAGCAAACAATTGCAAAGCTAATTTCACATCCTTATATTCATGCTTTAAATGATGTAGAGAGGTACAGGTACAAGGTCTGTGTGTTTGAGTACATTGCCAGATATAAGGCAGACCTGTTATCTATGTTCGGGAGCACATTCACTTAAATCACCCCGTCAAAACATGAGAGTTCCATCATGACAAATGTGAGATTAGCATGAAGAACATCCTACTTAATGGAGTGACATTTCTTCCTGTTTCTTTCTCTGTAGTTGATAATGGCAATCTTTGTTTGAAAATCCATCAAAATGACTAATGCAATTTCCCTTTATCACTTACCACCCGCACATTGACTCTGTACTGGTACCCTGCCTCCCTACTGTTATTTTATTTTACTGCTGCTCTTTAATTATTTTCATTTTTTAACATCTATTTTTTACTTAACACTTATTTTGCATTGTTGGTTAAGGGTTTGTACAGTGAGGGAAAAAAGTAGTTGATCCCCTGCTGATTTTGTACGTTTGCCCACTGACAAAGACATGATCAGTCTATCATTTTAATGGTAGGTTTATTTGAACAGTGAGAGACAGAATAACAACAAAAAAATCCAGAAAAACGCATGTAAAAAATGTTATAAATTGATTTGCATTTAAATGAGGGAAATAAGTATTTGACCCCTCTGCAAAACATGACTTAGTACTTGGTGGCAAAACCCTTGTTGGCAATCACAGAGGTCAGACGTTTCTTGTAGTTGGCCACCAGGTTTGCACACATCTCAGGAGGGATTTTGTCCCACTCCTCTTTGCAGATCTTCTCCAAGTCATTAAGGTTTCGAGGCTGACGTTTGGCAACTCGAACCTTCAGCTCCCTCCACATATTTTCTATGGGATTAAGGTCTGGAGACTGGCTAGGCCACTCCAGGACCTTAATGTGCTTCTTCTTGAGCCACTCCTTTGTTGCCTTGGCCGTGTGTTTTGGGTCATTGCCATGCTGGAATACCCATCCACAACCCATTTTCAATGCCCTGGCTGAGGGAAGGAGGTTCTCACCCAAGATTTGACGGTACATGGCCCCGTCCATCGTCCCTTTGATGCGGTGAAGTTGTCCTGTCCCCTTAGCAGAAAAACACCCCCAAAGCATAATGTTTCCACCTCCATGTTTGACGGTGGGGATGGTGTTCTTGGGGTCATAGGCAGCATTCCTCCTCCTCCAAACACGGCGAGTTGAGTTGATGCCAAAGAGCTCCATTTTGGTCTCATCTGACCACAACACTTTCACCCAGTTCTCCTCTGAATCATTCAGATGTTCATTGGCAAACTTCAGACGGGCATGTATATGTGCTTTCTTGAGCAGGGGGACCTTGCGGGCGCTGCAGGATTTCAGTCCTTCACGGCGTAGTGTGTTACCAATTGTTTTCTTGGTGACTATGGTCCCAGCTGCCTTGAGATCATTGACAAGATCCTCCCGTGTAGTTCTGGGCTGATTCCTCACCATTCTCATGATCATTGCAACTCCACGAGGTGAGATCTTGCATGGAGCCCCAGGCCGAGGGAGATTGACAGTTCTTTTGTGTTTCTTCCATTTGCGAATAATCGCACCAACTGTTGTCACCTTCTCACTAAGCTGCTTGGCGATGGTCTTGTAGCCCATTCCAGCCTTGTGTAGGTCTACAATCTTGTCCCTGACATCCTTGGAGAGCTCTTTGTTCTCTGCCATGGTGGAGAGTTTGGAATCTGATTGATTGATTGTTTCTGTGGACAGGTGTCTTTTATACAGGTAACAAGCTGAGATTAGGAGCACTCCCTTTAAGAGTGTGCTCCTAATCTCAGCTCGTTACCTGTATAAAAGACACCGGAGAGCCAGAAATCTTTCTGATTGAGAGGGGGTCAAATACTTATTTCCCTCATTAAAATGCAAATCAATTTATAACATTTTTGACATGCGTTTTTCTGGATTTTGTTGTTGTTATTCTGTCTCTCACTGTTCAAATAAACCTACCATTAAAATTATAGACTGATCATTTCTTTGTCAGTGGGCAAACGTACAAAATCAGCAGGGGATCAAATACTTTTTTCCCCTCACTGTAAGTAAGCATTTCACTGTAAGGTCTACAACGGTTGAATTCGGCACGTGACAAATACAATTTGATTTGATTTGATTTAAACACCGTCAAACGTGGAAATAGTGAAGAGTGAACAGATAAGAATTCATACAGCAAGTAAGGTACCAAAACTGTACTGCAGCCTAGCTCTTACTCTTACTGTGAGAGAGAAGTAAGTGGGGGCAGAAGTGGACATGTTGGAAGGCACTTCAGAAAATGTTTCGGAGCAGTTCTTTGAAAAAGCCAAGTCATGTTGGCTGAGAACCTATGGCAGCATTGTGTAATGACAGGCAATTTCTTTAGAATTTTGATGAACAAAGAAAGGCTTTATTTTCAATTTTTCATGCCACATCTGAGTCACTGACAATGCTTTTTCACTTTGTGTCTTCCACCGCATCAAGCTGCAGACTGATATCAAGAACAATTGTAACAAGTCATTTCCATTTCAATGTTTTATTTAGATGAAATATAGATATACTCAGCAGGCGAAGATATGTACAAAACCTAACAAACCCATCCGAAGTCTGCCTAAAACCGTTCTCCTATTGTTCAAAGTGTGAACCTCAATGAGCATTTACAAGGTAGCATGTTTCAAACTTTCCAAGTTGAACCGAGGACAATGAAGAGACTGCTTAAGCGTCTTTCTGTCAAGCTGTATTTGCGAAAAAATCCATGCTACAATTCATCACAAGAATATCTCCAGAGACAGCCATAACATGATCTTTTATTCAAACGACTGTCTGTTGATGGAGCGGGGACTGCTGTTATCTGCTGAAGACAGATTCACTAACCCCAGGTAGACAAACTCACCTTGAGGAAGACCTGCAGGTCCTGGGTCTGCGTGTGCTGCAGGATGTCCTGATGCAGGTGTTTCAGCACAGCCACACACATGTACACCTGGTAGTCCGGCCCCATCACCACGCAGGTAGACACGTAGTGGCAGATCTCAGGCCAGTCCAGGTAGTTCCAGAAACACTGGCCCAGCCACTGCACACACATCTGGAGAAACACCCGCCCACACATTTAATAAATGATATAAAGAATGTAAACCAGAAAATGACATGGTTGAAGTGATGAAAATAAAGGGTTATGCATTTTTTAATCTAATGACTTGGAGAAAATAGTATTAAGGCTTTGATGCAGTAGCTTTGTGGAGCATGCAGAGTGGTTGTAAGTCTACCATGTGCTTTACCTACTGGGGTTACATGAAAAATAACTGGACATTCTGACTCTAACCATAATTAACTGACTTAATACTCTACCTAGGATACTGAAACACGCAGATGACAATAGCTATTTCCAATGCATAATGGATTACTATCAAGCTCATGTAATGCACCAATAAAAACAATGACAAATCCTAATTTGTTTTCTTGTTAGAATCACCAGTACACTGGACACCCTTTACAGTTCTTTTTAACTGGGCCTCCAAGATCATGTTGAGAATGCATTGTCTTCTCAAGGTATTTTCAATGACAGTATTTTGAAGGGAAAGAAGTGACATTCAACTTGAACTATTCAGTCAGACAGAACTAACTCAAGTCCCAGCCTGTTCTGCTAGGCCCTCCACCTCTGCCCACCCACTCCACACTGCAATTTACTCTATATGTTTATGTTCTCTGAATATTCTTCCTAGCAACTCCAAAGGATGTGGCATAGCTGCAGCTGGAATTTTAACGAGGCACCCAGGTGCACAATAATATCTTGCCATTCCTGATGAAGGTGACCTCATCTGAAGGTCAGATTCATTACGTGATTCCTGATTTGTCATGTTTTCAAAACGTAATTTATTAGGGCATATTTTCATTTATGGCAAAGAATATACTGGATTTATTTACATTTTACATTTTAGTCATTTAGCAGACGCTCTTATCCAGAGCGACTTACAGTTCGTGAGTGCATACATTTTTCATACTGGCCCACTGTGGGAATCGAACCCACAACCCCTGGCGTTGCAAACGCCATGCTCTACCAACTGAGCTACACGGGGCAATAAAACCTTGCAAGACACAGATGACTATAAGCACGATTAGCAGTCATACATTCTGTAGCACTCGATTGCTCCACATTGAACGGCCCACTTCTTTCAGACAAATTATGCAGTAGTGCGGCTGTAGTAATAACAAAATAATAATTAAAAAACAGCAAAGATGATCACAAGAGGGGAAGAAACTAACACGCTTCACTTCAGAGTTCTGGTGCTGATAGGAACATGTTCTTTCCAAACTCTAAAAGCTAGGACTACGAATACTACATTTATCAAATACTCCAAGTGCAAGATATGTCCACAGTCCACTATCTTACCTAGATAGAAACAACTATGTTCTCAGAAATAAAAACTACTTCAGGCCAAACTGAGCTGCTTTGAACTTGTGGTCAAGTTCCTGGAGAATGTCAAGTTCGTGGCAGGGGAGTACTTCAAGTGTTTAAGTAACTATTGTTCACATTCACACTCAACCCAATCACTCACACACACCACACACACACACACACACACACACACACACACACACACACACACACACACACACACACACACACACACACACACACACACACACACACACACACACACACACACACACACACACACACAAAAATACAATATATTCGCATAGTGGTCCTAAGGTTTCTAATAGTATAGCCTGTACGACCTACAAGGACCAGCCTAGAAACACATTTGGGCCATGGCTGCCCTAAAGACACAAGTAGTAACATCTGGATCAGGGATAAAGCACACCAACCACTGGTCCACCAGAAAAACAAGAGCCAAGCTATCAATAGGAAAATAAAAGGAAACCAAAAAGGAAACTGGAGGCATCAACTTTCACTGCATGACAAGCAGAAACATATTAAGCTTAAGGAGTCACTAGACTTTTAAAAACACAGTTCATAGATTTAGTACAAAGGTACTAAAATGTATTGTACGTTTAACATCTGAGTAATGCATGACTTAAAAGTCACCCCTTCAAAATAAAAGCTTGTCTAAGATTACCCCAAAATATTCAGGTAAAGTCATGAGGAAAGCCAGCCAAAGACTCGCGGGGGAAATAGACACACACGCACACACTCTTCAACCTCTATCTTGGAAATGCATATATCCGAGCAGCAATACAAAAAAATATCCATGAAGTATATACGCATATTCTCTGAAAAAAAACAAATAATGTATGAAAACATCCCTGCTATCATGTCTCTAAATACAAAACTTCTACCAATAACTTGCTTCAGTGTAACAAGATAAGTCATTTTTTCTCTTTTTTTTTGTCTTTTTATCAGTCCTCAGGTGTGAATGGTATGGATGACTGTCTTCTTTTCGTCGGACAATCCACCCGGCTTTTCGGGTCGAACTCCCCCGGCACGAGCCGGACGGTCGGATCGGCCTCCTCCTCCACCGCGGCCTCCCATTCCTCCACGGGCTCCCCCGCGCCTACGCCCAGGGCGGCCCAGGTCTCCAAAGTTGATCTCCAGCTGGGCCGTGATGTCATTGGCGGGCTTGCGGAAGTGGTGGTCCGGGCCGATTTCATCAGGGTTTCCCTTGAACAGGGGGGTCATGTCTGCTTCAATCTCTGGAGTATCAATCACAGCTGGTCTGTCTTTAGGCTTTTCGTCGCTGACATCTTCACTCTTGGACTTGTGCAGCACGTAGCCCTTGTTCCACTTGCTGTCGGCGCCCTCATTGGGATTGCGGATGTTGAACTCCACCTTGGCACGTTCCTTGTCCTGCATGGCCTTCCATTCGTCCAGGGTCATCTCCTTGGGGCCCTCCTCCTTAGGTTCCTCTACTTCGTTCTCCTTATTCTCAGAGTCAGCAGGAGGGTGTTCCTCTCCCTCAGGGGTTTCCTCAGGGGCAGTAGTCTGTTCAGCATCACCACTCATTTCATCCTTGGGGTTCCCCCGGTTGTGAGTGCCACTCCCGCCGCGCTTCTCCTCAGATTTCTGAGGTTTGTCGCCGCCACTGTGTCTGTCGAAGTCTCGTTTGCCGCGGGAGTCGAAGCCGTCGCCCCAGCCCATGCCCGTCCCCAACGCCCACCACGGGTGCCACCACGCCCTCTGGGGGGCCGGTCTCCTAGAGGCTTGTCTGCAGAGAACTCTCATCTCTCTCCGCCATCGGGTTTGTCCTCGAGGGGTTTGTCGAAGCGGCGCTCGCGTGGGGGTCTCCTGTTGTCCGGCCTCCTGTTGCCGGTGGGCCGCTCTTCCCCCTGCCCGCCCTAGGTGCCAGGCTGGCCCTGCTGGTCCGGCCTCCGGCCCACCCGCCTGATAACTTCTTTCTTCAGAGGTACTGGAGCCTGAGTTTCATCTTTCTTGTCAAGGAGCGGATTCTTCCTGTCCTTCTGTGACTCTTTCTTGGGCTGCTTGGCAGCTTGGGCTGCTGACTTGGTGATACCAGCTGCAGCCGTCTCTTTCTTCTTGTTCTCCGCCGCCTTTAACACCTCGAACGGATCTGATTCATCGTTCAATAGCTGGTCAAACCGATTCGTTACGACGCAGCTGAAGCCTTCTTGCAGTTGTCCGGGCATGATGGCGCCCCTTCAGCGGGATTGACCTCCGATTCTACGAGACTGGGTGCGAACAATTCCCTAAATACTGCCACAAGATGGCTGGGAAATATACCTCTATTTATATATAGAGCTGTGATTGGGAAACTGGGAGGAAGTGCATTCAATAGTTTGCACCCAATGACTTTGACTTAAAAGCTATATTATAAACTTTTTTATTGTGAGAGACTCTTTGGCTTATACTCCCTGTTGACACATATTACATCTGAGATGACAGTCCGCCTGAAACACTGAGCCAAAAGGAGATGAGATCAAAAGCAAGATTTTCAAGGTGAACTTTTTGTTTGAGGATGAAAGTTTACGTCAAGGGAATCAACTGTGGCAAGCTGAACAACAGAGGGATTCTGCAGCCTCAGTTCTGAACTTTTACATGGAGAATAAGTACTACTGTCACCTTGAGGAAAACGTATTATGCTGTTTCATGAAAACTCATTTCTATCCCATTTTAATGGTCATAAGCAAGGTCAAAATGGCCCCTAGGGTGTCAATTTGATTATAATACGATCCTGATGAGAGGAAAAGTGAAAGGACAGAGGGTGATATTGTACCTGGGAGGGGGTAAAACCGGACATCCTGAAGGCAGAGAAGACCAGAGGCACTTCAGTCTTCAGTAGCATCTCTACATAGTGTGTTGTGCATGAGTAGACTGGATGGATGCTAGACTGAGCAATCTCCATGGGGAGGTGAACCTAAAAGGTGAAGAAAAGTTCAGATTTACAAAGCATAGAAATAACTACAAAAACCAAGATCTGTAGGATAATAGCTAAACTTGCCAAATGTGAACGTCAAATGCCACACAAACCGACAGCAGACAGCCGATTGGTCTGATTTTCACTCCTCAATTTCCTTAAAACAACAGAATTGTCAGAGCCCAATGCTTTCAGAGAATGCAGTGTGTGTGCGTGCGTGTATGTGTTTCCCTGGGTACACTGTATAAATTTGCTACTATCACTTAATTACTTGTCCCTCTGTTCTCCTAGGTATTGACAGCATCGACCGCATCAAATTTACAGAGGATTGTACCTACCGCTGTTTAGTAATTCTCCCTCATCTGCGACATGGTGTGCTTACTACCATCTGCCTGGCAACATCCTGATTTGCATGCACTGCTGCTCGGATGGCAGAGCCATGAAGAATTGTAATCAGTTGTACAAACTCTTCCACCATTTCCAAGGCATATTCTTACTGCTGAAACTCTATTAACGGCTGGGTATTCACCGTCATCAGCAGCCAGAGATTGCTGCTTCCAAATGTAAATGGGGACAATGATAATGACTATTCCACCATAATCTTATCATATTCACCATTTCCATCAAGAAAACATGCAGTATTATGAATCCCTAGTCTACACAGATACAAACGAAAACATAACTCAAAACGTGTATGATTTGGCTTGTGGTGCATAAATTAAGGTGAGAATATTTAGCATTAAAATGCTACTAATCTTTTCAATGTATGGCCATACAAATGACAGTATTTCATAAGAATCCAATTGCAGCAGGATTCATTACACACACCCACCAAATGAAAGAAGTGTTTATCTCCTTTCATACTTTAACCGTCCTCTTCATTGATTACTTCCAAAGCTGCATGCAAATAGAAGGCAGGGAGAAACAGAGGGAGAGAGCAGGGGGAGAAAAGGAAAAACAGCTACGCTCTATCCATCAGACTGGAGGCAGCTTGGTATTCAGTCCCTTCCCGGGAGAGCGAAGGGTGGGCTGCTGGACTCACCGATCCGTGGAGCCTGGCGGGCCAGAGGAAGGCTGATGTGAGCAGGGTGGAGAGGTGGAGGAGAAGGCGGAGGGCTCTCTCCATGTCTCCAGCCATGATGAGGAACACGGTGGAGGCGAACCAGTCGTGGCCAGGGTAGGCTCCCTGCAGAGTGTCTGGTGGAGGGGAGTCAAGGAGAGGCTCTGACAGAGTGCAACATTTGGGCTTGTCTGACTGGACATCACCATGGCCCCCCAGCAGAACAGCCAGACCAGGGGTAATGTCAGGGCCACTATAACAACCACAGCATCTTACCTAGCGCACCACAGGTCAGTCTCAGCAGGCAGGAGAGAGGGGTTAAAGATTGAGGGGCCCGAGGCGGGACGCAATGTGATTGACAGACACATACTGTAGGGGAGTGGACGCGACCAGTCATGATGATAAACATAGACGTATGAATCTGAATTTAAAACAGAGCATAGTCATGAGAGGCTCTTATCAGGGAATAAAGAGAGGAATCTCAGCAGAACTTCAAGTATCATTCTATTGAGGAAAATGTTTCTGAAAGCCTCGAGTGTTCATGTTGCATCCTTGAAAAAAGCAACGCATGTCTTTTTTTCTTAGGCAGGTGTAAAATATCTCTTCTTCCTCTGAGAGAAAATAATAGATATCACTTTACTGACTCTGGAATAGTCGAACATAGCTGATAAGGATACAAAGCTCCGACGTGAGTTTGGCTCTCTGTTGAGAGAGGAGCTCTTGGCAATGCTTCATCAAAAGACAGAGGTCCTGCTCAGAGTCATCCCTCAGTAACTTAAGATATCTCCCATACCTACAAACAAACAGACGCAAATTCAAACATTCAGGATTCTACTGTAGATCACACTTTGACTCATCTATTTAACAAATTATGTGGTGTGCAATCAGAACAATTAGGGTTAATAGAAGGAAATAATTAGTATAAATGAGCCTTGTCTTAATGCTCATCTCTTCATTAGCATATTGCACAAAGAGTATGCAATATCTTATTTGAGTTCATAGAAAGTTTACATATTGTTCTAGAATGTCTCTGCAATACCGCTGATCACCATATAATTCTGTAATAATCGTTTTTTTTTATCTTTATTGGCCGTTGAGTACCTACCCTCTCTGAGAAAATGGCTGGTGCTTACTGGGGGGATTGGAACAAAGCTGGGAGGTTCAGACTTTGAGGATGCAGACGGCGTTACCTGAGAGAGGCCTGAATCCCCAGCTGGTCCACATACGACAGGCTGCCAGTCTTTACGCCGCTCTCCGACGCTATAAAACACGCAATAAAGGAACTGGAAATTACCAGGGGTTTACTCACTCGCATTCCCCAGGCATCAATAAACATTTCAGTTCAATGACTGCGGCATGACACAAACCCTAATCTCGCATCAAGTGATACATCACAGAGACGATCAGACGAGTATTTTGTATTCATCATAGAAACCAATGCATGCTTTAATTGAGAAAATTACCTTGATGAGAGTGAAGTAAACCCAGACTGACACCTGCAGCTCTATGGAAACTACTCTTCCCTACTTATTGATATCAGTGCCACTCACTGATTGAAATTACTATCTAATGGAGATGAATGGCTTCTCTCTCCCATCTTCCATTGCCTGGGAGTGAGGTGAAGGAACTCCAGAAAATGACTCTCCACCACATAATGGCAGCCCCTCGACTTGAGCAAATCTGTGAGCCTGTTGTTAATGTCAATCACAAGCCATGACAGGAGAGGGGAAGAGAGCTAAACCGCACAGGATATGACAGCTGCTCCCCTGATTGGCCATTTGGTGAAAGGAATAACTTCACGGAGGAAAGGACAAAACAGGGCATGGGAGTGTGAGAGAGAAATGGTTTTCTTGACTTTTCCAAGTTTCTTTAGACCTTTTCTACGATTCACCGTTCATTGTGAGCTACAGCCCACAAAGAGACTCCAGTGTTTGTTTGAGATAAGCAAGCGAAGCGGAGAAAGAATACATAAAATTAAATACAAATGTAATTTTATTGGTCACGTGCCGAATACAACAGGTGTAGACTTCACAGTGAAATGCTTAATTAACAGTGCAGAGTTAATTAAGACACATATTTGCTAAATAAAAAAGGAAATAGTAACACAATAAAAACAATAACAAGGCTATATACAAGGAGTACCAGTACCGAGTTAATGTGCAGGGGTACGAGGTAGTTGAGGTAATACAGTATGTACATGTGGGTAGGGGTACAAGTGACTAGGCAATCAGGATATATAATAAACAGAGTAGCAGCAGCGTGTGTGGAAGTGTGTCTGTGAGTGTGTGTGTATGGCTTCAATATGCATGTGTGTGTGTTTTGTGTGTGTGAGTGTGTGGGTAGAGTTTAGTGAGTGTGCAAGGGAGTCAGTGCAAAACAATTAAGATAAATAAATAAGTAATAAAAGGGGCCTTTTGGTCACAGACTTGGCGCTTTGACACCGCCTGGTATAGAGGTCCTGGATGGCAGGGAGTTCGGCCCCAGTGATGTACTGGGCCGTACTCACTACCCTCTGTAGCGCCTTGCGGTCGGATGCCAAGCAGTTGCAGTCAAGATGCTCTCAGTGGTGCAGCTGTAGAACTTATGTGGGCCCATGCCAAATCTTCTCAGCCTCCTGAGGGGGGGGAAGAGGCGATGTCATGCCCTCTTAATGAATGTGTTGGTGTGTTTGGACCATGATAGGTCCTTAGTGATGTGGACACAGAGGAACTTGAAGCTCTCGACCCGCTCTACTACAGCCCTGTCGATGAGAATGGGGGCGTATTCGGCCCTCCGTTTCCTGTAGTCCACGATAAGCTCCTTTGTCTTGCTGACGTTGCGGGAGAGGTTGTTGTCCTGGCACTACACTGCCAGGTTTCTGACCTCCTCCCTATAGGCTGTCTCATTGTCGTTGGTGATCAGGCCTACGACCGTTGCGTTGTCGGCAAACTTAATGATGGTGTTGGGAGTCGTGCACGGCCATGCAGTCATGGGTGAACAGGGAGTACAGGAGGGGACTGAGCACGCACCCATGAGGGGACCCCGTGTTGAGGGTCAGCGTGGCAGATGTGTTGTTGCCTACCCTCACCACCTGGGGGCAACCCGTCAGGAAGTCCAGGATCCAGTTGCAGAAGGAGGTGTTCAGTCCCATGGTTCTTAGCTTAGTGATGAGCTTGGAGGGTACTATGGTGTTGAACGCCGAGCTGTAGTCAATGAACAGCATTCTCACGTAGGTGTTCCTTTTGTCCAGATGGGAAAGGGCAGTGTGGAGTGCAATAGAGATTGCGTCATCTGTGAATCTGTTGGGACAGTATACGAATTGGAGTGGGTCCTAGGGTTTCTGGAATGATGGTGTTGATATGAGCCATGACCAGCCTATCAAAGCATTTCATTGCTACAGATGTGAGTGCTATGAGGCGGTAGTCATTTAGACAGGTTACCTTCGCGTTCTTAGGCACAGGGACTATGGTGGTTTGCTTGAAACATGTTGGTATTAGAGACTGGGTCAGAGAGAAAATGTCAGTGAAGACACTTGCCGGCTGGTCAGCGCATGCTTTGAGTACTGATCCTGGTAATCAGTCTGGGCCTGCGGCCTTGTGAATGTTAACCTGTTTAAAGGTCTTAAAGTTCTCTCACATCGGCTACGGAGAGCGTGATCATACAGTCGTCCGGGACAGCTGGTGCGCTCACGCATGGTTCAGTGTTGCTTGCCTCGAAGTGAGCATAGAAGGAATTTAGCTCGTCTGGTATGCTCGCATCACTGGGCAGCTCTCGGCTGGGTTTCCCTTTGTAATCTGTGATAGTTTGCACCTCTGCACAGCAGTATGTTACCAAGTCAACCATATATTATTAGACATTTATTAACAGAATTCTACAGGAACACATAAGGGAACATACATAAGGGAAGGGGTCTCAAAAGGTTATAAAGGTACGCTATTAGCCTAGTTGTCTAAGTTTGAGGAAACCCAAAAACTAAGCTCCAAGAAAACATGAAAAGAAAGATTTCAAATCAACACCAATGCTTCATTGACTGGTCTAAAGTTAATAGCTAGCTCCCATTAATAAATAATGGGCAGTGAGGTCTCATTGGACCCTGAAAACGTTGATGTGTGTTGATAGCATAATAAGGCTAAAAGAACACTGAGGATCCTTTGAGCTTCAAGGGAAAGTTAGTTAAATAACTAGTGATGAGATGGAGAGAATGTGCTTACTAAGAGTTTTCTTGAGTGATGCCTCAACTGGCTTCACTGAACAGTAAGTAACCTGCCTTTGGACTTCTGGACAAAGAGCCAGATGTCATGAGCACTTTGTATGAGATAAATAATACATGGAAAATGATAATAACACAAATGAAAAACCCATATTTGAGTTGGATTTAAAACGTTCCATTCTATATGAGTGGCGGATGGATGCTGATTTGTCCTGACATTAGATGTCCACATGGATGAGAGACTCATCACTAATTAAAACAGTTAATTATAGATAACAAAGCTGTGAAAGTGACAGCAATGGCAGCGTTTTATCATTTTCTCTTTACTTTTGATTGCTAAATGTGTCACCACTAGGAAAGCTTCAAGCCAAAATCCACAAAAAAAGCAAGATGAATGCAAAAACAGTTATGCATAATGAATGAAAAATGTGCATGTAGTGTATTTTCAAACAATTATTTTTGCTGGGAGGACTACCGACATTTCAGTAAGGCACTTTGGGTGGGAGACTGGGAGTGCCTGTCGGGGTAATATCTCCATTGTCATTCCTTTATAAGCTAAAAGGGCCTGGCGCACGACACACGCCTTTCCATATCAATTAAATGTAAAGGTCAGAGGGAGATAGGTTTCTGACATGGTATGGAAGGAAGCGTGTGTCGTTGTCATAGGGCTAAGGCATGTTCCTCCCAGGCCTGTCTTTCCTCTATGTTCCACAGACACGTCCAATGGCAGAAAGTCTCACTCACTCACTCACTCACTCACTCACTCACTCACTCACTCACTCACTCACCTATGTAGTCTGCAGGTGGGAAGAAACGCTCTGACGGCGAAGAAGAGAGGTGCAACACAGCCTTCTCCAGTAGATCAGCCAGGACTGGGGCGGAGACAGGAAACACATAGTGGGTTTTTAGGAACATCACAGAGGCCTTTGAAAAGCCATTTCTCTTCAATGATACATCAGGCAAGTACAAATTGAGCTGCTTTTACTGTACACACAGCAGGGAAAATAGGAAGGTAATCAAGCATCTTGTTTATCTAATATACGAAGAAAGGAAGCTCTGTGTAGACAATTTTTATAATTTAAGATACATCAAAGGCCCTCCTCCTGGGCACTTCTTTGTCTCTGAATTAAATAAGAAATCATGAAGTCTCTTACTCTGCACTCCGCGATCCCTTCACAAGCAATAATTTAGAATGGAACTCTTTTAGATTGACATTCAGAGGAAGCAATTGAACACACAATGAATCATGACGGTTTCGATGAATAGCGACCGATAAATGACATGAACACCCTCAGAGACCGTAACAGTAATTTACAAGTATCGTAAATTACAAGTACAGTAAATGAAAATCTTATGTGGGTAAAATAGTAATCTTAACTATCTTTAGTTATTTACTGTAACTAAAGATAGTTTACCTGTTCAAAGTGGTCATTGATACACTGCAGTTATATGCAGAGAGCTATTGGTTCTTCATTATCTAGTAGTCTATCAGCACACTCAATATGGGCCTATCATTTCATCCACTGACAAATTGATTGTCCACTGACAAATTGATCGTACATTTATATGTGGGAACTTAATGGACTATCAAATGTTAACATACTGTGTCCCCTGTCTGTGGTTTGAATATAAACAAGATGAGTTATAACCCAACAGAGCTATCGTTTTCAAATACAGTGTGAAACGTACTGATTGTAGCATATCATGTAATGGCAAGAACATTGAAATGTTGATTCAGGGATTTTATTGATAAACAATTCAAGGTCAGAAGTCTAGGTCTGGGTTTTTTCCCTTCTGACCATGTGACCTGACCAGGAATATCTCTGTATCGTATCTATGGCCCAGAGTTGTTCCTGGTCAGACGACGTGGTCTAGAAAAACGTATTGCCCTACACATAACATCATTGTATATTACCCACCGTTCCCTGAGACAATGTTGGACTTGGTGGTCATGACTTTGCAGTACTGTCTCCTGCAGGTATCCATCCAGCTCCCATCCTTCTCCATGTTCTTGGTGGAGGCCAGGAAGGTACTTATCTCAGAGTCTACAGACAAAACAAAAACACTTTGCTCACTCCGACTACAAAATGCATTCATTCACATTCTCATTTACCTTCAGGAGAGTCTTTCGCCTCCATTATGCAATCAGAGACATATTTTTTTTCATGACCCTGACCTTTTAAACAACATACATACACTACCAGTCAAAAGTATTACTATTTTTTACATTGTCGAATAATAGTGAAGACATCCAAACTATGAAATAACACATATGGAATCATGTAGTAACCAAAAAAGTGTTAAACAAATCAAAATATATTTTATATTTGAGATTCTTCAAATAGCCACCCTTTGCCTTGATGACAGCTTTGCACACTCTTGGCATTCTCTCAACCAGCTTCATGAGGTAGTCACCTGGAATGCATTTCAATTAACAGGTGTGCCTTCTTAAAAGTTAATTTGTGGAATTTCTTTCCATCTTAATGCGTTTGAGCCAATCAGTTGTGTTGTGACAAGGTAGGGGGGTATACAGAAGATAGCCCTATTTGGTAAAAGACCAAGTCCATATTATGGCAAGAACAGCTCAAATAAGCAAAGAGAAACAACAGTCCATCATTACTTTAAGACATGAAGGTCAGTCAATACGGAACATTTCAAGAACTTTGAAAGTTTCTTCAAGTGCAGATGTAAAAATCATCAAGCGCTATAATGAAACTGCTTCTCATGAGGACCGCCACAGGAAAGGAAGACCCAGAGTTACCTCTGCCGCAGAGGATAAGTTCATTAGGGTTACCAGCCTCAGAAATTGCAGCCCAAATAAATGCTTCATAGAGTTCAAGTCACAGACACAACATCAACTTCAACTGTTCAGAGGAGACTGTGTGAATCAGGCCTTCATGGTCAAATTGCTGCAAAGAAACCACTACTAAAGGACACCAATAATAAGAAGAGACCTGCTTGGGCCAAGAAACGAGCAATGGACATTAGACTGGTGGAAATCTGTCCTTTGGTCTGGAGTCCAAATTTGAGATTTTTGGTTCAAACCGCCATGTCTTTGTGAGACGCAGTGTGGGTGAACGGATGATCTCTGCATGTGTAGTTCCCACCCTAAAGCATGTAGGAGGAGTTATGGTGTGGGGTTGCTTTGCTGGTGACACTGTCTGTGATTTATTTAGAATTCAAGGCACACTTAACCAGTATGGCTACCACAGCATTCTGCAGCGATACACCATCCCATCTGGTTTGGGCTTAGTGGGAGTATCATTTGTTCTTAAACAGGACAATGACCCAGCACACCTCCAGGCTGTGTAAGGGCAATTTGACCAAGAAGGAGAGTGATGGAGTGCTGCATCAGATGACCTGGCCTCTACAATCCCCCGACCTCAACCCAATTGGGAAGGTTTGGGATGAGTCGGACCGCAGAGTAAAGGAAAAGCAGCCAACAAGTGCTCAGCATATGTGGGAACTCCTTCAAGACTGTTGGAAAAGCATTCCAGGTGAAGCTGGTTGAGAGAATGCCAAGAGTGTGCAAAGCTGTCATCAAGGCAAAGGGTGGCTATTTGAAGAATCTCAAATATAAAATATATTTTGATTTGTTTAACACTTTTTTGGTTCCATATGTGTTATTTCCTAGTTTTGATGTCTTCACTATTATTATACAATGTAGAAAATAGTAAAAATAAAGAACAACCCTTTAATGAGTAGGTGTGTCCAAACTTTTGACTGGTACTGTAGGTAGAGAGACATTTCTACCCCGAGCGAATCAGAGAGCACGAGTGGGGAGCCGAAAGGAAACCAACAAGTAGGAAAAAAATAGGTTACTTTTCCCGGTGACATCATCCACCCATTTGCAGCTTACTAAATGACGCAGCCACACTTCATATGCAATGTATAGGATCATGGTAGCTATCATAGTACCAACACTGACTTGCCCTCCCTCTGAATGGGGTGGCAATCGCTAAGTGCACAGACACAATGCACAAAACACTAAATGCTTCCTCCGAGCTTAGCTATCTGGCCACTGTAGCTAGTAACATTATAATTAAATCACAATGGATTTGTTTCCATGAAGCAGCTGCCTGTAGCTGGCTGCTGCTTTACTTAGCAAGCACAACAACTAGCTAGCGAATCATGCTAACCATTTAGCTAACGTTAGCCAGCTATCAAAACATTTATCTATGGGCTGTATGCGATTATGGAGAGTTAATTAAATTGTCATCTTGCTAGCTAGTTATCTAGCTGTGGTCATCTGGCCAGTATCAACAATGGCTTTCTACAACAATAGCAACATTAGCGCAGCTAGCTAGCTAACATTGGCTATCTAGACCATAAAGCTACTGCCACCTTCTGGTTTGGCGTATTTTAAGGCTGAGTGGCTGACGACTTCAAGATCTTTGCTGTGTGTACACAAAAGAGATCGACTGCAGACAGAGAGGAAGAGGCGAAGCGA
Organism: Coregonus lavaretus; assembly: GCF_964263955.1. Taxonomy (NCBI): domain Eukaryota; kingdom Metazoa; phylum Chordata; class Actinopteri; order Salmoniformes; family Salmonidae; genus Coregonus; species Coregonus lavaretus. The sequence goes on from NC_140018.1 coordinate 24,065,949, forward strand.
GAGGGATAACTGGGCCCAAAATCTCTTCTCCAGCAGGTGGCAGGTTTGTTTTTGCACACCAAGCGAGGAGTTTTTGTATGGAGGTCAATGAGAGTGTTGAATTTGGTTAACAAATAATGTAATGACTTATTTGCTACGTGTAGCTTATTTGATCGAATAGAAGTTTCCTAATGATTAGGTTGTTATGAGTGTCCTGATATAAGTAGGACACGTGACTCATCTGCCCTCTCATTGGCTAGACTGGTCCCACCTGATCTTGCCTCTTCCCGACTGCCTTCCATTTTTTAAGACATTTATTTTCATTGTTAGAGTATCTGGTCAATATAATGGATAACCTGTCCTGCCGACATTGTTCAGAGGTGCTAAGTACTGTCGGCCGGCAAATGTTTGACAATCCTACAGATGTGTCTGAGCCTTTAATGTCTTGTTTTCAAGGCATCTACTGATTTAAGAGGGCATTATTTGTATTGAGTACTGTTGAATAACCTATGCTTATACACTGAGTGAACAAAACATTAGGAATACCCCCTTTTCCCTCAGAACAGCCTCAATTTGTCAGGGCATGGACTCTACAAAGTGTCGAAAGAGTGCCACAGGGTTGACTCAAATGCTTCCCACAGTTGTGTCAAGTTGGCTGGATGTCCTTTGGGGGTGGACCATTCTTGATACACACAGGAAACTTTTGAGCGTAAAAAACCCAGCAGCGTTGCAGTTCTTGAAACACTCAAACTGGTGTGCCTGGCACCTACTACCATACCCCTTTCAAAGGCACTTAAATATTTTGTCTTGGCCATTCACCCTCTGAATGGCACACATACACAATCCATGTCTCAATTTTCTCAAGGCTTAAAAAACCTTATTTAACCTGTCTTCTCCCCTTCATCTGTTCCTAATGTTTTGTACAGTCATTGTATATTTACACCACAGGCAGAAAGCAGAACTGTAAAGAACGGTAAGCATTAATTAACCAGGGGAGGATCATTGGCACCAGGTGCAGATCTTGTAGCTGAATAAACAGCATTGTTCAAGAGACCCTGTCCCAAACTCCATAGCTAATGACAGACATGCTCACACAAACCCTTCATTTACACACTTCAAACAACAAACTATTTTTTCACCTAATTGGAAAAGTATTGCTGCATATCTAATACACTTACCATGGTCAAGCAGAATGTTCCTCTTACCCTGTTTACCCTTGGTTGTCTTTGGGAGAGTCAGTATGTAATACTTATCCTGTTTACCCCGGGTTGTCTTTGGGAGATTCAGTATGTAATACTTACCCTGTTTACCCCGGGTTGTCTTTGGGAGATTCAGTATGTAATCCTTACCCTGTTTACCCGGGTTGTCTTTGGGAGATTCAGTATGTAATATTTACCATGTTTACCCCGGGTTGTCATTGGGAGATTCAGTATGTAATACTTACCCTGTTTACCCCGGGTTGTCTTAGGACGATTCAGTATGTAATACTTACCCTGTTTACCCGGGTTGTCTTTGGGAGATTCAGTATGTAATACTTACCATGTTTACCCCGGGTTGTCATTGGGAGATTCAGTATGTAATACTTACCCTGTTTACCCCGGGTTGTCTTAGGAAGATTCAGTATATAATACTTACCCTGTTTACCCCGGGTTGTCTTAGGAAGATTCAGTAGGTAATACTTACCCTGTTTACCCCAGGTTGTCTTAGGGAGATTCATTATATAATACTTACCTTGTTTACCCCAGGTTGTCTTAGGAAGATTCAGTATATAATACTTGGGCAGAGGGTATGATGAAAACATCGGCCATGGATAAGGGTCAGTGCCCTAAAAGAGATGAATAATCATTATGTTAAAATATATGTGATCACTCTGTTTACAAAGTCCTACAAGCGTAGGTATCTCATATTATTGACACACCTAATACAAATATGGTGTACAGTGCTATGAAAAAGTATTTGCCCCCTTTCTAATTTTCTCTACTTTTGCATATTTGTGATACTGAATGTTATCAGATCTTCAACCAAAACATAATATTAGATAAAGGGAACATAAGTGAACAAATAACAACAATTACATATTTATTTCATAAACAAAGTTATGCAACACCCAATTCCCCTATGTGAAAAAGTAATTGCCCCCTTATACTCAATAACTGGTTGTGCCACCTTTAGCTGCAATGACTCCAACCAAATGCTTCCTGTAGTTGTTGATCAGTCTCTCACGTCGCTGTGGAGGAATTTTGGCCCACTCTTCCATGCAGAACTGCTTTAACTCAGTGACGTGTGGGTTTTCAAGCATGAACTGCTCGTTTCAAGTCCTGCCACAACATCTCAATTGGGATTAGGTCTGGACTTTGACTAGGCCATTCCAAAACTTCAAATTTGTTGCTTTTTAGCCATTTTCATGTAGACTTGATTGTGTGTTTTGGATCATTGTCTTGCTGCATGACCCAGCTGTGCTTCAGCTTCAGCTCACAGACGGATGGTCTGACATTCTCCTGTAGAATTCTCTGATATAGAGAAGAATTCATGGTTCCTTCTATTAAGGCAAGTCGTCCAGGTCCTGAGGCAGGAAAGCATCCCCAAACCATCACACAACCACCACCATGCTTGACCTTTGGTATGATGTTCTTACTGTGGAATGCAGAGTTTGGTTTTCGCCAGGCATTAATGGAACCATGTCGTCCAAAAAGTTATACTTTTGAATCATCTGTCCATAGAACGTTCTTCCAAGAGTCTTGATGATCATCCAGGTGCTTTAGGGGCAACCTTGAGTCAACTTTTTGGACGAGATGGGTCCCATTATGCCTGGCGAAAACCAAACACTGCATTCCACAGTAAGAACATCATACCAAAGGTCAAGCATGGTGGTGGTGGTGTGATGGTTTGGGGATGCTTTGCTGCCTCAGGACCTGGACGACTTGCCTTAATAGGAGGAACCATGAATTCTGCTCTGTATCAGAGAATTCTACAGGAGAATGTCAGACCATCCGTCTGTGAGCTGAAGCTGAAGCGCAGCTGAGTCATGCAGCAAGACAATGATCCAAAACACACAATCAAGTCTACATGAAAATTGCTAAAAAGCAACAAATTGGAAGTTTTGGAATGGCCTAGTCAAAGTCCAGACCTAATCCCAATTGAGATGTTGTGGCAGGACTTCAAACGAGCAGTTCATGCTTGAAAACCCACACGTCACTGAGTTAAAGCAGTTCTGCATGGAAGAGTGGGCCAAAATTCCTCCACAGCGACGTGAGAGACTGATCAACAACTACAGGAAGCATTTGGTTGGAATCATTACAGCTAAAGGTGGCACAACCAGTTATTGAGTGTAAGGGGGCAATTACTTTTTCACACAGGGGAATTGGGTGTTGCATAACTTTGTTTATGAAATAAATGAAATAAATATGTAATTGTTGTGTTATTTGTTCACTTATGTTCCCTTTATCTAATATTAGGTTTTGGTTGAAGATCTGATAACATTCAGTATAACAAATATGCAAAAGTAGAGAAAATTAGAAAGGGGGCAAATACTTTTTCATAGCACTGTATTACTGATTGTCTGTAGATGCTATGTAATAAGTGAAATCTGAGCTATTCTACGTGTAAAGATTTAGAATATACAGTACCAGTCAAAAGTTTGGACACACCTACTCATTCAATGATTTTTCATTTTTTAACTAATTTCTACATTGTAGAATAATAGTGAAGACATCAAAACTAGGAAATAACACATATGGAATCATGTAGTAACCAAAAAAGTGTTAAAAGAAACAAAATATATTTTATATTTGAGATTCTTCAAAATAGCCACCCTTTGCCTTGATGACAGCTTTGCACACTTGGCATTCTCTCAACCAGCTTCATGAGGTAGTCACCTGGAATGCATTTCAATTAACAGGTGTGCCTTCTTAAAAGTTAATTTGTGGAATTTCTTTCCTTCTTAATGCGTTTGAGCCAATCAGTTGTGTTGTGACAAGGTAGGGCTGGTATACAGAAGATAGCCCTATTTGGTAAAAGACCAAGTCCATATTATGGCAAGAACAGCTCAAATAAGCAAAGAGAAACATAGTCCATCATTACTTTAATAATAATAATAATAATAAGTCATTTAGCAGACGCTCTTATCCAGAGCGACTTACAGGAGCAATTAGGGTTAAGTGCCTTGCTCAAGGGCATAGACAGATTTTTCACCTAGTCGGCTAGGGGATTAGAACCAGCGACCTTTCGGTTACTGGCACAATGCTCTTAACCACTAAGCTACCTGCCGTTTTCGGTTACTGGCACAACGCTCTTAACCACTAAGCTACCTGCCGCCCCTAGACATGAAGGTCAGCCAATCCGGAAAATTTCAAAAACTTTGAAAGTTTCTTCAAGTGCAGTCGCAAAAACCATTAAGCGCTATGATGAAACTGGCTGTCATGAGGACCGCCACAGGAAAGGAAGACCCGGAGTAACCTCTGCTGCATTGGATAAGTTCATTAGAGTTACCAGCCTCAGAAATCGGCAATTAACTGCACCTCAGATTGCAGCCCAAATAAATGCTTCACAGAGTTCAAAGTCACAGACACATCTCAACATCAACTGTTCCGAGGAGAATGTGTGAATCCGGCCTTCATGGTCGAATTGCTGCAAAGAAACCACTACTAAAGGACACCAATGAGAAGAAGAGACTTGCTTGGGCCAAGAAACATGAGCAATGGACATTAGACTGGTGGAAATTTGTCCTTTGGTCTGATGAGTCCAAATTTGAGATTTTTGGTTCCAACCACTGTGTCTTTGTGAGACGCAGAGTAGGTGAACGGATGATCTCCGCATGTGTGGTTCCCACCGTGAAGCATGGAGGAGGAGGTGTGATGGTGTGGAGGTGCTTTGTTGGTGACACTGTCAGTGATTTATTTAGAATTCAAGACACACTTAACCAGCATGGCTACCACAGCGTTCTGCAGAGATTCGCCATCCAATCTGGTTTGCGCTTAGTGGGACTATCATTTGATTTTCAACAGGACAATGACCCAAAACACACCTCCAGGCTGTATAGGGGCTACTTTACCAAGAAGGAGAGTGATGGAGTGCTGCATCAGATGACCTGGCATCCACAATCACCCGACCTCAACCAAATTGAGATAGTTTGGGATGAGTTGGAAAAGCAGCCAACAAGTGCTCAGCATATGTGTGAAATCCTTCAAGACTGTTGGAAAAGCATTCCAGGTGACTATCTCATGAAGCTGGTTGAGAGAATGCCAAGCGTGTGCAAAGCTGTCATCAAGGTAAAGGGTGGCTACTTTGAAGAATCTCAAATATAAAATATATTTTGTTTCTTTTAACACTTTTTTGGTTACTACATGATTCCATATGTGTTATTTCCTAGTTTTGATGTCTTCACTATTATTTTACAATGTAGAAAATAGTAAAAATAAAGAAAAACCCTTGAATGATTAGGAGTGTCCAAACTTTTGACTGGTACTGTAAATCATCACATATGAACAATTCTGGTTTACTTTTCAGATGCAGTGTACTCTAAATGTTAATGGAGTTTTGTTTGCTCATCCTTATCATCTTGTCTGTGCTATTTACATTCATTAAAGACATGGTGGTATTGAAAGCATGTCTTTCCAGGTCAATAGTTTCTGTGTCACGGAATATCACAACATCCCTGGAACAGGTTACCATGATGAACCTTTTGTATGCAGATCATAGCATTAAGTGTAACACACAGTTCTGGAAAACCATTCCTTCAGTCATCAGGACTTCCTCTACTTGATGTAAGGCCAAGGGGTGTGAGTAGAAGAGCACTGACCTTCTGGAGGGCCCTAGGGGGAAGTCTCCTCTCCGATGGTCCTCCAATCACACTCATACGCACCAGGATGTGGTTCCTCTCTACAGATAGACCATCAATGATGAAATCTCTGAGAGAGGAGAGGGGGGAGGGGGGGAGAGGGGTGAGGTGAGAAAAGATGGGAGGAGAAATCTCCACTTCACAAATAAAACTGGCGTGCGTGCAGATATATTTATTTTGTGACTGGACAATATGGAGTGTTTCAATTCATGACCAGTCGCAATATCCATTAAGGAGGCATTCAAAACACACTTTTGGAAATTGCCTTTTGTTTACGCTTTATTTCATTTTACCATGACAAGGCAAATGATCAATTTCTTATTTTGTTGTGATTAACCTCTAACGGTGGAACCAAAGCCTGTCATAACATTATGAGGCACAGGAAAACAAAAACCTTTTCAAGTACCCTTCACCAGACGATGAATCAGTGATGTTGTCCTTCTGACATTGCAGCAACATGTCGGAAATGTTGTACTGTGACTCCAGAAGAAGGAGGGAGTCTAGGTTGCAGCACATCACACTAAGTAATCTGAAAGTACCCAAAAATACATAGATAAACACATTTTTCTTCTCAATGACATACAATTACAGATCGAACAGAATTAATCATTATAAAATGACTCAACTATTTGATTTAGAGTGCTTGCTCTGAAAACCCATTGGGTCTAGCTGCCTAATGCCTACAGACCTACAATGGACAGCATGTTGACTTTTTTCCAGGTCTTATAAAAGCTATAATTTGTTTCTGCTAGCCTGCCTTATTGCCTTGTATATCAACAGACTCCACAGAGGGCCAAGCCAGAGTGCTTTGCATAATAGGGAGAAAGAATCCCTAACTGAATTGTGGAAATAGATTTCAACATTAACGCAACAGTTGAGAGTAATAAATCATGAAAGCGGATGCAGGAGCGATGTGACGGGGACATTGTGTATCTGTGGAGAACATAACTGTGACATAAAACAGGCAGGTGGAAGTGAGCAGTAAAATATGAAAACCCTGGGCGTTATTGTTAAGTGACAGAGATGTCCCTCTCTAATGGCTAATAATAAAGGGATTTCCTACCTAGCAGTCTGTTCATATCAGCCTGGTCCCTTTACTGTGCAGTAACACAAGCCTATTGAACAGGGTTTGGACAGCAACACAACATACTGAAGCTGTACTCAACCAAAATGTGTCTTCCATTGCAGCCTGCTCTTTAACTCAAGACCAAAGCAATCTTGGGACCCTTGGAGCAATTCTAGATATAATTGTTTCAACACAGACAACAAACTGCAGGAAAGCAAGTTCTTGTAAACAGGAAAAAAGTCCTTGAGCAGAAATAATCCCACCAGTCAAATCATTAACTACAAGTGAAAGATTCTGTAGAAGCCAGCCAGGAGGCAGTAAACATTATAAAAGCTTGTTCTGCATTCAGGGAGTGAGGAGCTCCATCTTTGTTAATACCATTAGAGGCTCTGATAAGGAGTGCAGCGTGAGGGCAATTCATTATCATTATTTTAAGCATGAAAAAAGGGGGCCAACGTGCTGCTGAGACACTTGTGAAATGAACACTGAATAAAACCGTTCAAGCAAATTACACAGCCACAGCGTTTTGTCAACAGGAAGCCTTCCTCCTCAAAAACAAGAGTCTCCTAATTGATCCATTTTGCATATTTGGTGGAGCTGAGTGGGGCTCTCCTAAAAGAGTGTATCTCAGGCTCTTTCATCTGCAGTTTCCGCCACGCTCCCTGAGACACCAACACTGACTTGCCCTCCTTCTGACTGGGGCGGCCATCGCTAAGGATTCACTTTGACTTCAAAACCATTGTGTCCCTCTGGCAGAAAACAAGTACAGAACATTAAAAACAGCAGAGAGGAAATAGTCTAAATTAGTCAAAAGTTCAGGGGCGATGGTTTAAAAAAACAATAAGGTGTTTGTTAGAGAACAATCTAGAGACAGCCCTTTGAGTTGCTGTACAAAGAGATGGAGATGTGATCTGGTTAAGCAAGGAGAGGTGTGAGTTGTTGCTGTGATGGAGCATTCTGTCAAAGCAAGATTATTAATTCCTGTGATGCTGTGAACTGTCATCACGCCCCCAGTGTGATGGGCACCTTCAGTCATTCAGTTTGACGTCCACTGGAAGACAGAATGGGTTTGTGAGTTCTGAAGGCAGTCCATTTTCCACCTCATCCTTCATTGTTTATCATGCAGATCAACATCCAGCCTATATCTACAGTTATTTTCAAGATGTAGATGTTGTGTTCAGTTCCAAGGACATTAGTGTGGAGAAACCCTAACAAACAGTGAGTGAGCTAACACCCAGTCAAGCATGAGTAAGGCAGCTTGGAAGTGGAACAAAAAATACTTTCCTCATTTCCAAGGGCTACTTCCATGCCAGAGAAGAAATATAGCCCCCCAGCATTGAGAAATGGTTACCAGGTGGCCCGTACTCACAGTGCTGTGAATTATTTATCCTCCACTAGGAAACTGGTTTACTCACCCATAAACACACAGCAGCTGCTACATTTACACTGTGCTGTGGCGTCAGAGACAAGACAGGTCTAGACTGTCCTAATATGGACACCGTACACATCACTCTGACTAGTCCTTCTCCCTGTGATATCCTACCAGCCACTCCAGCGACACACAGATGGCTGTGACAGTTGTTGGGTGAAATGAGGACGTGAGGAGGGACAGTGGCTCAGTAATGATGACCTCTCCCCAGAGAGACAGAGAGTGAGGCAGAGGTCATCCAGTGACATGTCTATAACCACTAGAAGTATGTAAAAGTGAAATCACCAGCCAGCCATGTTAACACTGAGGCAACCTGGTGTTTGTTTGGAGTCGGTGTGGAATACATTGCCCTTTCCAATCTATATACATCACTAGGTTGATGGAAGATTAATTTCCGGAGAGTTCCCAAAATATGTTAGCAATATAATCAAAATAAAATATTCACATCAAATTATGATTAGAACAAGAAAATGAATCATCAAAAATAAGAATATCCTTTGAGATAGCTTTAACAGCCATGGAGTAGCAAATGCTTTAGTGTTATATTAATTTGTTTTCTCTGTGTCTAAAAGAGTGACTCAGTAACACAGCCTTAATTCAACTAAGAAAACATCCATGAGTCAATTCTGAGAAAAGCTATTTTTATACAGTGGAATTACTCAGGCAATCGATAAAAATAGCATAAAGCAAAGAGTCAATCTCATATTGATCAGTCGGTGACACAACACAAGACTTTTAAGCAGGTCAACATTCACAAGGCCGCAGGGCCAGACGGATTACCAGGACGTGTACTCCGAGCATGTGCTGACCAACTGGCAAGTGTCTTCACTGACATTTTCAACATGTACCTGACTGAGTCTGTAATACCAACATGTTTCAAGCAGACCACCATAGTCCCTGTGCCCAAGGACACTAAGATAACCTGCCTAAATGACTACCGACCCGTAGCACTCACGTCTGTAGCCATGAAGTGATTTGAAAGGCTGGTCATGGCTCACATCAACACCATTATCCCAGAAACCCTAGACCCACTCCAATTTGCATACCGCCCCAACAGATCCACAGATTATGCAATCTCTATTGCACTCCACACTGCCCTTTCCCACCTGGACAAGAGGAACACCTACATGAGAATGCTATTCATTGACTACAGCTCAGCGTTCAACACCATAGTGCCCTCAAAGCTCATCACTAAGCTAAGGATCCTGGGACTAAACACCTCCCTCTGCAACTGGATCCTGGACTTCCTTAACTCTACCCACATGTACATACTGTATGACGTCTATTACCTCGACTAGCCGGTGCCCCCGCACATTGACTCCGTACCGGTACCCCCCTGTATATAGCCTCCCTACTGCTATTTTATTTTACTGCTGCTCTTTAGCTATTTGCTTTTCTTTTTTCTTAATTAAGACTTTATTTTACATTTTTCTTTAAAAAACTGCATTGTTGGTTAAGGGCTTGTAAGTAAGCATTTCACTGTAATGTCTACACCTGTTGTATTCGGCGCATGTGGCAAATAACATTTGATTTGATTTAATCAGATGGTAAACCACACAATGCATGTACTGCTGTGCCTTTGTTCTCCCGTTCCCCATTGATTCTGAAAGAAAGATCGGAGAACAGTATTGATCTTACCTCAGGCCAAACGTGTGAGACTGCTCGTAGTTGAACAGTGAATGAATTTTCACATCTGAGTTCACAGCAATCAGCCTATCAATCAAATCCTGTGGCAAAGAGGTACAAAACAGAGTGAAAATGATGGAAAGATTGTGATGATGTGAAAGGTAGATAATTACATTTCTACCTACATCCTGATAATGTGCACTAGTTATTGATGTCTGTAGAAGCACACGTCGGACTATGTTACAATAGCCCCGTTTGCACACAACCAGTGTAAGTGTGCCCTCCTACGGCAAAACCTGGAACTGCAACCACATTTAAAAGTCCTATCAGAGACGGAAGAGGAAGCGACACACCCCATTCCCTCATTTTTTCTGGTTACATTACAGTCAATGGACTAAGCAGACCAGACCCAGCTGCTATTGCATTGGTGTCTATGAGAGAACCACCCCGTTAAGCAGACCGGAACTGACCATTGTTTTCCAATGGTAAACGGACCGCGTGCACTATCTTCATTTATCCACCATCTTTGGTACTACCTTATCTTTTACATTGTCTGCATAATCTAAACATTATTTGATTTCACATTTTCACATATTTTAAACAATACATTTTATTTATGGGTAGCATAATCCGAACAAACTGATGTTAAACCGTATCCAACATAGGAGCCAGATACAAGTGTCAAGTCGAGCATTCTCCTGGTAGGGTGTGAGGGTCAGTGTTGGGGTCAGGACTCACTGTAATGGATGTGGGCATCTCCCTTAGGTTGTACTCAGCCTTGTTGGGCAGAGACTGCTGTCCCAGGAGCTCCCACACAGCATGGGGGGAGGAGAGCAGGTTAACCAAGGACAGGAACGACTGGGGGGAAAGAGGGGTGGGGGCAAAACAGTCAAACATCATTTGATTATTCAGAAAAACTAAGGTCAAAATTAAATGAGTTTGGGTTTATGACAAGGTTGGGGTGCAGCAATTGTTTTGTTTCTTTCCTACATTTATCTATTCAAACAGCTTTTTTTTTTGCTGAAAAAGGAACTTGGCATATTATAAGTATCTAGAGATCTATTCTGCATTTCAATAAAAAAGGATAAAAAGGATGACAATTACATTCAAATGTGCTCCAGACAGTGTGTACTGCTGAGGCGTATCAGAGGACTGACATATTGATAGATAATCTCAAACTGATAAACACCAACTGTGAATACCTGAGTAGATTACTTCCTGTAGAGTATAAAGGACCGTATTGAAATAAAACATCAGAAAACAAGACCTAGGCTATTACCTGTCAGATACTGTTATTTAATTTAGGGGATAAATGGCACCAAAAAAAAAACATTACTGTCATTCTTGCAGGTCTTCTACTGTGCTGGTTCCTATCCTGTCTGAATATAGTATAGACCTACCATTCAGCCTTTAACCCACCCACAGTATAGAGCTAACAGAACAGGGACCATAGTCATAACACTAATGTCAATCAGAGCACTGCTCACTGACATCAGCCATCCATCCTGTTCATGAGCACTCTCTGTAGTAAGTACTCTCTTTGACCTGATGACCAAGAAAGGCTGTGAATGCCAAGGCTGGGTTGTCTTGCTGATTGTCCTCAGGAGGCTCCATGAGGAAACCATGGACGTTAAAGCACACGGCACTGTAAAGATCTGAGAAAATAATTTACCTTCAGACAGCTCCTGTCAATGGGGTCCATGGGAGTGGACTTGGGGTGAACGACCCTCACATCCTCTCTCCCACACTCCAGGACCGACCATATCTCCACCACTAAGGCCTGCACAAAACCTGCCAGGACATACTGAGGGGTAACTCATGTGTTGACGCTGTATAATAACAATATGCTCTGTTTTACTAGTAGTAATACCGTACCAGAACTGTGTAAAGCCACCACACCAGGGGCTGTTGCTGCTACCTGTGTCACCATCACACCGTAGCCAAACTTCTCACATCGGCTGACCTGGAGGAAAGTGTTTTCACAGATTCAAAATAGCCCATGATTGCTATTAGCCAAAAGCGATTTTCTATCTTGCATAATCAAAAAGTGTACGTGTGTGTGTCTTTGTGTGAAGAATATTTGTTTATTCTGAAAATGGGAACACATTAGTTAGGCCAGAGGCATTATTCTATCCACTGGGATATCGAAATGGCACTCAGGTGTATAAATACACTGCATTTCTGTTAATTGATTTTATGTAAATCACTAGCTCAAACAATTGATCGAAAATAAAGATGAAAGTAAAACAATAAGTGGAAAATGCATGAAAGACCTACAGAGTTATTAAGCCTCAGATTCCAAGCACATTTTCACCAATATTGTGGATGAATCAAAGTAATGGGCATTAACTACAAATAGGACTAAAATCTGAAATGGAAGATTTAAAACATTTATAAATGTAAATACAAAGTGATTTCAAGCGTAAAGATCCTTAACTAATTACAAAACAATGGTGTGAATTAAAAATAGATTAGCTTAATTACAATCTGGAGCAAAATGTATGCAAAACAAGGAAGTTAATTAAGAAGAGCATGTAAACAATTCTAGTCTATTAAAGCAGCAGGGAATTGTTCCCACGTTAGCAGTATATGATGCATACATTGGGCAGTAAGGGTATGTAAAGAGAAATGAATAAATCAAATCCAGTGTAGGAGTACCAGCATATGTATATATAGCTGGACATTATAAATACTAAGTAGAGTAGTGGACTCAATTTTGCCTATTCATCCCTACCATGGTGTTTTCTCTCCATACCTGTAGTTTCTTGGTGAACCTGGAGAACATGTAGGTGACACACTCATTGATGGCTCCAGTCTGCTGGAGGAGCAGCAGGCCTTTCGGTGTGGCAGCGAAGTTCAGCAGGTTGTCCAGCAAAGTCTCCTCCCAAACCACTCTGTGTGAACAGACAGCAGAAGGAAAGATTGATGGGAAGACTCATTATTTTCCATTTTATTTATCCTTCCTAACAACATGCTAGAGGGGTGACTGAAAATAAAATCACAACATAATTATCATAGATACACAAGTGCTGTTTGCCTGCAGGGGGAGACACAAAGAACACTCACACATTCTGCAGCTCCTGAGAGGATGTGCCGGGGATGGCTCCGGGAACCGGGGTGGGAACTCTTTCTGACAGGCAGCTTGTCTGTGATAGAGAGAAAAGAAACCTTCAGAGTGAGCCTTTGTTTTTCTCCTCTGAACCCGTACACTGAACTTCAATAATGAGGAGTTCAGCAGTCATGTTAGGGGCTTCTGCATCTCATTCCTCCAGTCGTTCTACCTTCCTCCATAAGGACACAGGGCTCACAATGATTCATTATTAGCAGAGTGTAGAAAGTTCTCTGTCTCCTGTAGCTGCCTGCCTGACACACTACATCACAAAACAATGGCCTTAGACAATATAGTTTTGTTCAAACTTTCATGATATTTGGTTTGTGGAGGTGCCATTGTGAAGGCAAACTGTTGTTCTTGGGTTAGTGAGGGTAGTTGCAAAGCTCTAATTGACCTCTAATTGAGAATTGGTTAACACTCGCAAGGCTGCCAGACGGAATAGACATCTTCACAGACATTTTCAATCTCTCCTTGTCCCAGTCTTTAACCCCAACATGTTTCAAGCTGACCACCATTGTCCCTGTTCCCAAGAACTCCAAGGTAACCTGCCTTAATGACTATCGCCCTGTAGTACTCACATCTGTAATTATGAAGTGCTTTGAAAGGCTGGTCATGAGACACATCACATCATCATCCCAGACACCCTGGACCCACTCCAATTCGCATACCGCCCCAGCGGATCCACAGATGACGCAATCTCAATTGCACTTCACACTGCCCTCTCCCTCCGGGACAAGAAGGGAAATAACTATTTGAAAATGCTGTTCATAGACTACAGCTCAGCGTTCAACATCATTGTCCACTCCAAGCTCATCACCAAGCTGGAGACCCTGGGACTGAACACCACCCTCTGTAACTGTTCCTGGTGGGCCGCCCCCAGGTGGTGAGGGTAGGCAACAACACCTCCGCCACACTGACCCTCAACACGGGGGACCCTCAAGGGTGTTTGCTTAGTCCCCTCCTGTACTCCCTGTTCACCCACGACTGTGTGGCCACCCACGACTCCAACACCATCATCAAGTTTGCTGACGACACGGCGGTGGTAGGCCTGATCACTGACGACGATGAGACAGCCTACAGGGAGGAGGTCAGAGACCTGGCAGTGTGGTGCCAGGACAACAACCTCTCCCTCACCATCAGTAAGACCAAGGAGCTGATCGTGGACTACAGGAGAAAGAGGGGAGAGCACGCCCCCATCCACATCGACAGGGCTGTAGTGGAGCGGGTTGAGAGTTCCTTGGCGCCCACATCACTAAGGACTTAACTTGGTCCACACACACCCGCAAAGTCGTTAAGAGGGCACGACAGCGCCTCTTCCCCCTCAGGAGGCTGAAAAGATTTGTCATGGGCCCTTGGATCCTCAAAATGTTATACAGCTGCACCATCGAGAGCATCTTGACTGGCTGCATCAAGACTGGCTGCATCACCGCTTGGTATGGCAAATGCACCACCCTCGACCGCAAAGCGCTACAGAGGGTGGTGCAGACAGTTCAGTACATCACTGGGGCCGAGCTCCCTGCCATCCAGGACCTCTAAATCAGGCAGTGTCAGAGGAAGGCCCGAAAAATTGCCAAAGTCTCCAGCCACAGACTGTTCACTCTGCTACCGTCCGGCAAACGGTACTGGAGCATCAGCTCTCGGACCAACAGGTTCCGAGACAGCTTCTACCCACAAGCCATAAGACTGCTAAACAGTTAACTAATGGTTACCCGGACTATCTGCACTGACCCTATGCACACTCACAAGACTATATATACACACACACACATACACACACACACTCCTACTACACACACTACACTGACACTCTCACACAAAACCCACACACATACATTACATACGCACACTCACGCATACCGACAACACAAATACACACACGCATATGGACACAACATAACCACACGTACACACACACACACTTTTACACCCATCATATGCTGCGGCTACTCTGTTCTTTATTTTACTCGTATTATTATCTAACCTAATGCCTAGTCACTTTACCCTGCCTTCATGTACATATCTACTTCAAATACCTCATACCCCTGCACATTGATCTGGTACTCTTACTCCCTGTATATAGCTCCATACTTGTGTATTTTTTTACTTGTGTTGCTATTTTTCTTTTTATAATAATTTTCTAACTCTGCATCATTGGGAAAGTCTACACCCGTTGTATTTGGTGCATGTGACAAATACAATTTTATTAGATTTTTAAGACCCCATTAATGCTGGAGGTTTACAATCAACAAAATACAGCCTGTCCATAATAAAGTATGGTTTTCAGTAACCTCCAGCATCCATGGTCATTTAATGATTCCGAATATTTTATAGGGCTGCAGGAATCTTTACTTCCTGAAGTTTGACTCAATTACTGGGAGACTCAAGTAAAAAGATGAGTATTTTTCTGATGTTTTCCCCCCACCAAGTACAATAGTTAATACTGTATTTCACATGTTATGTTTATGAGAACATTTTAGGATGGTGGAGTTACGTATTTATATGTGGGATAAGGATTACTTAGAATTCCTATTGATAAAGGTGTAGACAATGGCTCATAAAGGCCAACAGCATATGATACATGCTAGCTGGCAAATGAGTAATCCAACTAGTAAAACTGCTGATAAACTTATCCTAAGACACTCCCTTCCAATGTAAGATCTCGCTTACTTAACCATTTAATGTTTGATTGTCTTGTTTTTTTGTAGTTTTTTACTGACGACAGTTGCTTTGAGTTATTGGGTTTCATTTAGATAAAATAACTGCCCAAAACTGCAGTTTCTACTGCCAAACTCACAACAAAACAAAGTACTATAGCTGTAATATCTTCCATATTAGCTTGTAACATTATTAAAGTAACCAGTGTTCAATGACTCTATGTACATAGGGCAGCAATCTCTAAGGTTCAGGGCAGGGTACTGGGCGGAGGCCAGCTAGTGGTGACTGTTTAACAGTCAGATTCCCTGAAGATTGAAGCTGTTTATCAGTCTCTCGGTCCCTGCTTTGATGCACCTGTACTGTCTCCGCCTTCTAGATGGTAGCGGGGTGAACAGGCGGTGGCTCGGGTGGCTGGGGTCCTTGATGATCTTCTTGGCCTTCCAGTGATACCGCGTGCTGTAGATGTCCTGGAGGGCAGGCAGTGTGCCCTCGTTGATGCGTTGGGCTGACCGCACCACCCTCTGGAGAGGTGCAATTGCCGTAACAGGCGGTGATGCAGCCCGACAGGATGCTCTCAATGGTTCATCTGCAGAAGTTCGTGAGGGTCTTAGGGGCCTACCCAAATCTCTTCAGCCTCCTGAGGTTGAAGAGGCGCAGTTGTGCCTTCTTCACCACACTGTCTGTGTAAAGGGACCATTTTAGGTCGTCAGTGATGTGTATGCAGAGGAACTTTAAGCTTTTGACCATCTCCCCTGCTCTCTCTGCTGTCTCCTGTAATCCACGATCAGCTCCTTCGTTTTGTTGACGTTAAGGTTATTATCCTAGCACCTTTCCGCAAAGGCACTCACTTCCTCCCTGTAGGCTGTCTCGTTGTTGGTAATCAGGCCTACCACTGTTGTGTCGTCAGCAAACTTGATGATTGAGTTGGAGACGTGCGTGGCCAATGGGTGAACATTGAGGGGAGGAGGGGGCTGAGCACGCACCCCTGTGGGGCCCCCGTGTTGATGATCAGCGTGGCGGAGGTGTTGTTGCCTACCTTTACCACTTGGGTCGGCCTGTCAGGAAGTCTAGGACCAAGTTGCACAGGGAGGGGTTCAAACCCAGGGCCCTGAGCTTAGTGATGAGCTTGGAGGGCACTATGGTGTTGAAGGCTGAGCTGTAGTCAATGAACAGCATTCTTACATAGGTATTCCTATTGTCCAGGTAGGATAGGGCAGTGTGTAGTGCAATGGCGATTGCGTTGTCTGTGGAGCTGTTGGGGCGGTATACAAATTGTAGTGGGTCTAGGGTGTTAGGTAAGATGGAGGTTATATGGTCCTTAACTAGCCTCTCAAAGTACTTCATGATTACAGAAGTGAGTGCTACGGGACGATAGTCATTTAGTTCAGTTACCTTCGCTTGCTTGGGTACAGGAATATATTCTAGTCATGGCTGATCCTATATAACTACTAAGAGTTTTCAGCTGTGCTAACATAATTGCAAAAGGGTTTTCTAATGATCAATTAGCCTTTTAAAATGATAAACTTGGATTAGCAAACACAACGTGCCATTGGAAAACAGGACTGATGGTTGCTGATAATGGGCCTCTGTACGCCTATGTAGATATTCCATTAAAAATCAGCCGTTTCCAGATACAATAGCCATTTACAACATTAACAATGTCTACACTGTATTTCTGATCAATTTGATGTTATTTTAATGGACAAAAAAAATGCTTTTCTTTCGAAAATAAGGACATTTCTAAGTGACCCCAAACTTTTGAACGTTAGTGTGTGTGTATATATATATATATATACACTCCTCAAAAAAATAAAGGGAACATTAAACAACATAATGTAACTCCAAGTCAATCACACTTCTGTGAAATCAAACTGTCCACTTAGGAAGTCCACTGATTGACAATACATTTCACATGCTGTTGTGCAAATGGAATAGACAACAGGTGGAAATTATAGGCAATTAGCAAGACACCCCCAATAAAGGACTGGTTTTGCAGGTGGTGACCACAGACCACTTCTCAGTTCCTATGCTTCCTGGCTGCTGTTTTGGTCACTTTTGAATGCTGGCGGTGCTTTCACTCTAGTGGTAGCATGAGACGGAGTCTACAACCCACACAAGTGGCTCAGGTAGTGCAGCTCATCCAGGATGGCACATCAATGCGAGCTGTGGCAAGAAGGTTTGCTGTGTCTGTCAGCGTAGTGTCCAGAGCATGGAGGCGCTACCAGGAGACAGGCCAGTACATCAGGAGACGTGGAGGAGGCCGTAGGAGGGCAACAACCCAGCAGCAGGACTGCTACCTCCGCCTTTGTGCAAGGAGGAGCAGGAGGAGCACTGCCAGAGCCCTGCAAAATGACCTCCAGCAGGCCACAAATGTTGCATGTGTCTGCTCAAACGGTCAGAAACAGACTCCATGAGGGTGGTATGAGGGCCCGACGTCCACAGGTGGGGGTTGTGCTTACAGCCCAACACCGTGCAGGACATTTGGCATTTGCCAGAGAACACCAAGATTGGCAAATTCGCCACTGGCGCCCTGTGCTCTTCACAGATGAAAGCAGGTTCACACTGAGCACATGTGACAGACGTGACAGAGTCTGGAGACGCCGTGGAGAACGTTCTGCTGCCTGCAACATCCTCCAGCATGACCGGTTTGGCGGTGGGTCAGTCATGGTTTGGGGTGGCATTTCTTTGGGGGGCCTAGCCCTCCATGTGCTCGCCAGAGGTAGCCTGACTGCCATTAGGTACCGAGATGAGATCCTCAGACCCCTTGTGAGACCATATGCTAGTGCGGTTGGCCCTGGGTTCCTCCTAATGAAAGACAATGCTAGACCTCATGTGGCTGGAGTGTGTCAGCAGTTCCTGCAAGAGGAAGGCATTGATGCTATGGACTGGCCCGCCCGTTCCCCAGACCTGAATCCAATTGAGCACATCTGGGACATTATGTCTCGCTCCATCCACCAACGCCACGTTGCACCACAGACTGTACAGGAGTTGGCGGATGCTTTAGTCCAGGTCTGGGAGGAGATCCCTCAGGAGACCATCCGACACCTCATCAGGAGCATGCCCAGGCGTTGTAGGGAGGTCATACAGGCACGTGGAGGCCACACACACTACTGAGCCTAATTTTGACTTGTTTTAAGGACATTACATCAAAGTTGGATCAGCCTGTAGTGTGGTTTTCCACTTTAATTTTGAGGGTGACTCCAAATCCAGACCTCCATGGGTTGATAAATTTGATTTCCATTGATAATTTTTGTGTGATTTTGTTGTCAGCACATTCAACTATGTAAAGAAAAAAGTATTTAATACGATTATTTCATTCATTCAGATCTAGGATGTGTTATTTTAGTGTTCCCTTTATTTTTTGGAGCAGTGTATATACAGTGAGGGAAAAAAGTATTTGATCCCCTGCTGATTTTGTACGTTTGCCCACTGACAAAGACATGATCAGTCTATAATTTTAATGGTAGGTTTATTTGAACAGTGAGAGACAGAATAACAACAAAAAAATCCAGAAAAATGCATCTCAAAAATGCTATAAATTGATTTGCATTTTTAATGAGGGAAATAAGTATTTGACCCCTCTGCAAAACATGACTTAGTACTTGGTGGCAAAACCCTTGTTGGCAATCACAGAGGTCAGACGTTTCTTGTAGTTGGCCACCAGGTTTGCACACATCTCAGGAGGGATTTTGTCCCACTCCTCTTTGCAGATCTTCTCCAAGTCATTAAGGTTTTGAGACTGACGTTTGGCAACTCGAACCTTCTACTCCCTCCACAGATTTTCTATGGGATTAAGGTCTGGAGACTGGCTAGGCCACTCCAGGACCTTAATGTGCTTCTTCTTGAGCCACTCCTTTGTTGCCTTGGCCGTATGTTTTGGGTCATTGTCATGCTGGAATACCCATCCACAACCCATTTTCAATGCCCTGGCTGAGGGAAGGAGGTTCTCACCCAAGATTTGACGATACATGGCCCCGTCCATCGTCCCTTTGATGCGATTAAGTTGTCCTGTCCCCTTAGCAGAAAAACACCCCCAAAGCATAATGTTTCCACCTCCATGTTTGACGGTGGGGATGGTGTTCTTGGGGTCATAGGCAGCATTCCTCCTCCTCCAAACACGGCGAGTTGACTTGATGGCAAAGAGCTCCATTTTGGTCTCATCTGACCACAACACTTTCACCCAGTTCTCCTCTGAATCATTCAGATGTTCATTGGCAAACTTCAGACGGGCCTGTATATGTGCTTTCTTGAGCAGGGGGACCTTGCGGGCGCTGAAGGATTTCAGTCCTTCACGGCGTAGTGTGTTACCAATTGTTTTCTTGGTGATTATGATCCCAGTTGCTTTGAGATCATTGACAAGATCCTCCCGTGTAGTTCTCGGCTAATTCCTCACCGTTCTCATGATCATTGCAACTCCACGAGGTGAGATCTTGCATGGAGCCCCAGGCCGAGAGAGATTGACAGGTCTTTTGTGTTTCTTACATTTGCGAATAATCGCACCAACTGTTGTCACCCTCTCACCATGCTGCTTGGCGATGGTCTTGTAGCCCATTCCAGCCTTGTGTAGGTCTACAATTTTATCCCTGATGTCCTTACACAGCTTTCTGGTCTTGGCCATTGTGGAGAGGTTGGAGTCTGTTTGATTGAGTGTGTGGACAGGTGTCTTTTATACAGGTAAAGAGTTCAAACAGGTGCAGTTAATACAGGTAATGAGTGGAGAACAGGAGGGCTTCTTAAAGAAAAACAGGTCTGTGAGAGCCGGAATTCTTACTTGTTGGTAGGTGATCAAATAGTTATGTCATGCAATAAAATGCAAATGAATTACTTAAAAATCATACAATGTGATTTTCTGGATTTTTGCAACAGTGTGTGAAAACCTTGTGAAGACTTACAGAAAACGTTTGACCTGTGTCATTGCCAACAAAGGGTATATAACAAAGTATTAAGAAACATTTGTTATTGACCAAATACTTATTTTCCACCATAATTTGCAAATAAGTTCATTCAAAATCCTACAATGTGATTTTCTGGAATTTTTTTTCTCAATTTGTCTGTCATAGTTGACGTGTACCTATGATGAAAATTACAGGCCTCTCTCATCTTTTTAAGTGGGAGAACTTGCACAATTGGTGGCTGACTAAATACTTTTTTCCCCCACTGTATACACACACACACAGTGCATTCGGAAAGTATTCAGACCCCTTGACCTTTTCCACATTTGGTTATGTTACAGCCTTATTCTAAAATTGATTACATCGTTTTTTTCCCTCATTAAATCTTCACACAATACCCCATGACAAAGAAAAAATTTGAAATATCACATTTACATAAGTATTCAGACCCTTTACTCAGTACTTTGTTGAAGCACCTTTGGCAGCAATTATAGCCTTGAGTCTTCTTGGGTGTGATGCTACAAGCTTGGCACACCTGTACTTGGGGAGTTTCTCCCATTCTTCTCTGCAGATCCTCTCAAGCTCTGTCAGGTTGGATGGGGAGCGTCGCTGCACATCTATTTTCAGGTTTCTCCAGAGATGTTCGATCCGGTTCAAGTACAGACTCTGGCTGGGCCCTCAAGGACATTCAGAGACTTGTCCCGAAGCCACTCCTGCGTTGTCTTGGCTGTGTGCTTAGGGTCGTTGTCCTGTTGGAAGGTGAACCTTCGCCCCAGTCTGAGGTCCTGAGCTCTCTGGACCAGGTGTTCATCAAGGATCTTTCTGTACTTTGCTCCGTTCATCTTTCCCTCGATACTGACTAGTCTCCCAGTCCCTGCTACTGAAAAACATCCCCACAGCATGATGCTGCCACCACCATGCTTCACGGTAGGGATGGTGCCAGGTTTCCTCCAGACGTGACACTTGGCATTCAGGAAAAAGAGTTCAATCAATGTTACATCGGACCAGAGTATCTTGATTCTCATGGTCTGAGAGTCTTTAGGTGCCTTTTGACAAACTCCAAGCAGGCTGTCATGGTACCCTTCCCCAGATCTGTGCCTCGACACAATCCTGTCTCGGAGCTCTATGGACAATTCCTTCGACCTCATGGCTTGGTTTTTGCTCTGAAAACTGTGGGACCTTATATAGACAGGTGTGTGCCTTTCCAAATCATGTCTAATCAATTGAATTTACCACAGGTGGACTCCAATCAAGTTGTAGAAACATCTCAAGGATGATCAATGGAAACAGGATGCACCTGAGCTCAATTCTTAGTCTCATAGCAAAGGGTTTGAATAATTATGTAAATAAGGTATCTGTTTTTTATTTGTATTACATTTTCAAAAATTGCTAAAAAAAACTGGTTTTGATTTGTCATTATGAGGTATTGCGTATAGATTGATGACGATTTTTTATGTATTTAATTCATTTTAGTATAAGGCTGTAAAGTAAAGTGGTCTGAATACTTTCATATATATATATATACAGTATACACTGAGTGTACAAAAAATTAGGAACAACTTCATAATATTGAGTTGCACCCCCTTTTGCCCTCAGAAAAGCCTCAATTCGGCGGGGCATGGACTCTACAAGGCATTGAAAGCGTTCCACAGGGATGCTGGCCCATGTTGACTCCAACGCTTCCCACAGTTGTATCAAGTTGGCTGGATGTCCTTTGGGTGGTGGACCATTCTTGACACACACGGGATACTGTTGAGCATGAAAAACCCAGCAGCGTTGCAGTTCTTGACACACTCAAACCGGTGCACCAGGCACCTACTACCATACCCCATTCTAAGGCACTTCCATGTCACATACACAATCCATGTCTCAATTGTCTCAAGGCTTAAAAATAATTGATTGAAGTGGATTTAACAGGTGACATCAATAAGGGATCATAGCTTTCACCTGAATTCACCTGGTCAGTCTGTTATGGAAAGAGCAGGTATCCTTAATGTTTTGTACACTCAGTGTATAATGGCTCAACACAAGTTGAGTCTCAGTGATGTTATGTCTCAGTGTAAGTACATTTGTCCCAATACTTTTGGTCCCCTAAAACAGGGGGACTATGTACAAAGAGTGCTGTAAATAAAGCTGACAGTCTTCACTTTAACCTCATAGTCATTGTATCATTTGAAATCCAAAGTGCTGGAGTACAGAGCCAAAACAACAACAAAATTGTCACTGTCCCAATACTTTTGGAGCTCACTGTATAATTCCTAGTATATCTTGTGTAAATTAATTCTGTTTAGATACGTATAGATTGCATTTGGATTACTGTTACAGTGTTATTTGGGTTGTTAACTGGATTCGTTCCGTCATTTCTTGATTTCTTGTTGTTCTTTCAGTTTTTTGAAATTGATTATTTGTGTACCTGTTTGACATTTTACTGCATTGTTAGGAGCTAGTAACATAAGCATTTTGCTGCACCCGCTATAACATCTGCTAAACTGTGTATGCGACCAATAAACCTAGATTTGATTAGTATGATGGAAAATTGCTTCCTTTTCGGTAGAGTAAAAACATACCTTTTTCCAGGCTGCAGCGATGCACTCATGCAGGCCATAGGGCCTGAGCACCTGCAGTCCTTCACATGTGTTGTACATCTGCCGACACACGAAGATGAAGGCCCCGCTCACGCCATGGGATGTCTCTGCATTCCGTAACAATGGTAGCTCTTTAGCCAGGAGCCTCTGGGTGAACTGAACGATTACATGGGCAGCTGAAATACTAGAACACAAATAGAATAGCCTGATTGATTACATGAGCCGTCACTCATACTGGTATACCATTCAAATGTTTGATGTTCAAGGATTAACAATCCAACATAAATTGTTGTGCTCTGTAAGTACACATGAGAACAAACGTCATACTTTCTTAGTATATTTAAGATGCTGAAAGTGCAATATTCATAATAATAAACAATGAATAAGTACCCTGTGTATAAAATCAGTTTTTACTTACCCTTCACCCTCGCCAGAAACTAGATTTCTTTCATATAAGAAAAGTGATAATCCTCGCTCAGTGGTGGCAATTCTTGCGAGAGTGTCTGCTATATGAATCAATGTAGTTTCTGGGGAGTTTAAATTAGCCTGTGACACAAAACACTTAATTGAAATGGCTTTGGGCAAATTGTGGAATGAATACAAAATAACACAGACAACACATACAGTACAAATGTAACTAACTTCACATACCATCAACAGATTTCTACAATAATAATAAACATCATCATGCTGGTGATGTTGGTTCATTCATTTGTATATACAGTGGGGGAAAAAAGTATTTAGTCAGCCACCAATTGTGCAAGTTCTCCCACTTAAAAAGATGAGAGAGGCCTGTAATTTTCATCATAGGTACACGTCAACTATGACAGACAAATTGAGAAAACAAAATCCAGAAAATCACATTGTAGGATTTTTAATGAATTTATTTGCAAATTATGGTGGAAAATAAGTATTTGGTCACCTACAAACAAGCAAGATTTCTGGCACTCACAGACCTGTAACTTCTTCTTTAAGAGGCTCCTCTGTCCTCCACTCGTTACCTGTATTATTGGCACCTGTTTGAATTTGTTATCAGTATAAAAGACACCTGTCCACAACCTCAAAACAGTCACACTCCAAACTCCACTATGGCCAAGACCAAAGAGCTGTCAAAGGACACCAGAAACAAAATTGTAGACCTGCACCAGGCTGGGAAGACTGAATCTGCAATAGGTAAGCAGCTTGGTAATCTCCCTTGATCTGGGGCTCCACGCAAGATCTCACCCTGTGGGGTCAAAATGATCACAAGAACGGTGAGCAAAAATCCCAGAACCACACGGGGGGACCTAGCGAATGACCTGCAGAGAGCTGGGACCAAAGTAACAAAGCCTACCATCAGTAACACACTACGCCGCCAGGGACTCAAATCCTGCAGTGCCAGACGTGTCCCCCTGCTTAAGCCAGTACATGTCCAGGCCCGTCTGAAGTTTGCTAGAGTGCATTTGGATGATCCAGAAGAGGATTGGGAGAATGTCATATGGTCAGATGAAACCAAAATAGAACTTTTTGGTAAAAACTCAACTCGTCGTGTTTGGAGGACAAAGAATGCTGAGTTGCATCCAAAGAACACCATACCTACTGTGAAGCGTGGGGGTGGAAACATCATGCTTTGGGGCTGTTTTTCTGCAAAGGGACCAGGACGACTGATCCGTGTAAAGGAAAGAATGAATGGGGCCATGTATCATGAGATTTTGAGTGAAAACCTCCTTCCATCAGCAAGGGCATTGAAGATGAAATGTGGCTGGGTCTTTCAGCATGACAATGATCCCAAACACACCGCCCAGGCAACGAAGGAGTGGCTTCGTAAGAAGCATTTCAAGGTCCTGGAGTGGCCTAGCCAGTCTCCAGATCTCAACCCCATAGAAAATCTTTGGAGGGAGTTGAAAGTCCGTGTTGCCCAGCGACAGCCCCAAAACATCACTGCTCTAGAGGAGATCTGCATGGAGGAATGGGCCAAAATACCAGCAACAGTGTGTGAAAACCTTGTGAAGACTTACAGAAAACGTTTGACCTGTGTCATTGCCAACATAGGGTATATAACAAAGTATTGAGAAACTTTTGTTATTGACCAAATACTTATTTTCCACCATAATTTGCAAATAAATTCATTAAAAAGGGTTAGGGTTATGTGATTTTCTGGATTTTTTTTCTTCATTTTGTCTGTCATAGTTGATGTGTACCTATGATGAAAATTACAGGCCTCTCTCATCTTTTTAAGTGGGAGAACTTGCACAATTGGTGGCTGACTAAATACTTTTTTTCCCCACTGTAGAACTGAACTGAAATCTTGTATATAAATTGTCCAAATAAACACTTGGATTTACCTCAGCTTACACTGCATTACATATATTGAATAAATACATGTTTATAACCATGAGAGCTGAGCGATTGTATTATTCTAGTGTAGTTATTTAGTGATATTGTACCAAGTAACCTAAAATGCAACAGACACTTTATTCTGACCTGCTTTATGCTGACCTGCTTTATATTGACCTGTTTTATGCTGACCTGCTTTATGCTGATCTGTTTTATGCTGACCTGCTTTATGCTGACCTGCTGTATGCTGACCTGCTTTATGCTGACCTGTTTTATGCTGACCTGCTTTATGCTGACCTGTTTTCCTTTGAGCAGGGTGATGATGGGTGCCAGCAGTGTCTCTATGACAGGGGTTTGGTAAAGGCACTCCGCTGCACACTCTGTGCGGTCACCCAGGGTACTCAGCACCTCCATTACAAGAGTCGTGGGAGAGAGAGAGTCTAGAATCACAATTGCAAAGACACACACGCAGACATGCACGTACACCCACCCACACACACAAACACACCCACACAGGTCAGGTCAGTTTTAAGACTTTACGATACTGCAGTGTAAATCCCTAAGTATCATTTAGCATTATTTACATTTTAGTCATTTAGCAGACGCTCTTATCCAGAGCGACTTACAGTTAGTGAGTGCATACATTTTTCATACTGGACCCCGTGGGAAACGAACCCACAATCCTGACGTTGCAAGCGCCATGCTCTACCAACTGAGCTACAGGGGACTATTTGAACAAAGACCATGAAATATATGTTTATTTTAAGCTGTAGCTGTGAAGTATTGGCAAAGGATATGCTGTTAGACAGGGAAGGTACATTACTATTGATAATTTGACTGGAGTAAAGGTATTGTAGTGTTGGTCATGAAAGTGAAGGGGCAATTAAATGGTTGTTGGTGTCACCAACATATAATGTACACCGAGTGTACAAAACATTAAGGACAATTTCCTAATATTGAGTTGCGCCTGGCACCTACTACCATACCTCATTCAAAGGCACTTAACTATTTTGTCTTGCACATTCACCCTCTGAATGGCACTCATACACAATCCATGTCTCAATTGTCTCAAGGCTTAAAAATTATTCTATACCTGTCTCCTCCCCTTCATCTACAGTAATTGAAGTGGATTTAACAAGTGACATCAATAAGGGATCATAACTTCCACCTGGATTCACCTGGTCAGTCTATGTCATAGAAAAAGCTGTAGTCCTTAATGTTTTGTACACTCAGTGTAACACAAGTTGAGTCTCAGTGATGTTATGTCTCGTCTCAGTGAGTATCACAGTGTTCTCTCGACAAAAGGTCTGACACAGACACAAAGTGGGTGGACTCTAGAACACACATATCAAGATAATAACAATAATAATAATATGCCATTTAGCAGACGCTTTTATCCAAAGCGACTTACAGTCATGTGTGCATAAATTTTTACGTATGGGTGGTCCCGGGGATCGAACCCACTACCCTGGCGTTACAAGCGCCATACTCTACCAATTGAGCTACAGAGGACCAAGATAAAGGGCTGTCATAAAAACTAAGCCACATACTAAAGTATTTGAGTTGTTCCACCAATTGGGTGCCTTTGAGTTTTGATTTCACGTAATTTTTACATTCTGTCATAAAGAACTTAATAAAAAAACATGTTTTCCCATCTCAAGAGGTTAAATAAAGAAATGACTATATTAAGTGCCTATAAAGTGCCAAATAAAATAACAGGGTTGACGATTTCATCTTAAAACAGCCATAAATCCCCTTATGACAGAGGAAATCAAAGTTTGTTGTGCGCAACATGGAGGGGCAATTGAAAGAAAGCTTCACAAAAAAGTTTTAATTGTTAAAACATTTCTAGCTTGTCTATCTATGGGTAGCAGGGTTGACATGTTATGTTCGACCCTCTCACTTTTCAACCACAAAAAACATGGCCAAAAATCGTACAACCAGCTTACCTGCTTTTACACTATGGTTTCGCTATTAGATAGTCAATGTTTCTAATCACATGAAATAAATAATAATATTCAGAAATGACTTTGTCAAAGCAACAAAAGAACTAGGGCTTTACAATGATCGTGAAAATCTTCCTAGAAGTCACAGAGGGTGCACCGAGGGACATATCTAAATGCTGAATTTTGGCACTTTAGCAAGTCTTTAGTCATTATAAAAATCTGATGTATTGAATTCTCCATGTGGTCTATATTAAAGGGCACTTCAATTAATATAACTTGCTTTTAGAATGAAATATTTCTACTTAAAATATCAAAAGGGACACAAAAGGTACTCATTTCGTGGAACGACTCATCTGTTGTTGTACCTTCTTGCATAGTTAATTCATCATCTTAATGAAAGGGTAGACAGCATGTGTAAAAGAAGGCTTTATAGTGAGTCAAGGGATGGGAGAGGCAATGTGAACCACACCTGCATGTGATGAGTCACTGTGAGGAGGCTTGGGGTGTTGGTACATGATGCTAATCAGAATGACAACCAAGTCTGTCAGACTGACTGGATCTGTAAGAAAATTACAAATGTATCAGACAGTTAGGGTGGCAACCTAGAGTAATGGTTTGCAACAGCTGTTCCTCCAGGATGGGGTCTACGCAACTTCTGTGAAATAACTGTCAAACTATGTTTTTCCCCATTTATGCTATCTAAAATGATAAGACAACAGTTAAAAAGTATTTATTTCTGTTCATACCTTTGCGTTTCCACACTGTGATGGGAAAGAGCTTTCTCCCATTAGTGTACATGAGAAGCCTTCCAAGCACACATAATGAGTGAACGAAATAAGTATATTCCAGCTCCTTGGCTGTGTAGAGAGTCCTTTGAGCAGTGCCTGGACAGAAACAAGATTATGCTTCAACAGTCTAAACACATTTAACATTTATTCAGGTGAAACTCCATTAACGACATGTGTAACAAATAGCATGCTGATGTAATTTCATAAGAAACTAAATACAATTTCTTTACAAAGCTATCTTTTAGCATATGCTGAAACAATAAAACACTACGGGCAGTGCTGATAATACAGGTTCAAACAAGGGACAAAAAAGCCTTTTGCGCAATCACTGACAACGGGGTCAGTTTATCTGTGTTAATCCAATGCAAGGTCAAGAACGCAGCCTCACTCTACAGAGTGCCCCACAGAAGATAACACGAGGCACGTTCCAGAGAAATACTCCCTCTTCTCTGACGATAGCACAACCATGGGCTCAGGAGACAGGCAAGGAAGAAATAAAACCTCTGTTTTATCTTGGCCAGGTCGCAGTTGTAAATGAGAACTTGTTCTCAACTGGCTTACCGGGTTAAATAAAGGTGAAAAAAATAGAAAAGAAAAAAAAGAACTATAAAAGGCAGAGAGAGGCATTAGGCATCTTTTTTAGTAGGCCTTCCATACTATACATGAGGCTGTGGAAAACAGCATATGGGAGTGAACTAGTGGGCCATTCATCAGTCTCAGTGGATATAGCATCAGGAGAGAAGAGAGAGAAGCTAGTCTGAATTTGAACACAGGCTTAGGAAAAGTAATATGTTCTGTCCTAACCCCAAATTTTTTTTTGCACTTCCATAACCTAGAGTCTCCCTTACTTAATTACCTCCTATATAGCTTATAATGAGTTGTTTAGCACAATCATGGTGAGCTCTAGTCCACATAAGTAATTATTTGTATCATGGACCAAATGATTTATACATATTAGATGGTCGTAGACAATCTGGCTTCTCAAGACTCTAAAGACCAGACTTGAATATACTCTGGCTGATATTACAGACATTTTGCTATTCTACTCCCTGAGCTTGACCAGTCAGTGATTCCCTCCATCCCCACAATCTCTAACAGTATTTCACTATGCAGCTCCTCTGCCCCTCCCCAGACTATACAGTATACACAGTGGTCATCTCTTTCAGTGCATGGGAACACCCTGGCGATAGATAGCAGCAGAGCCATCGGGCCTGGAGAGGAGGAGGACAGACTGTAAGACCACAGACAGGAAAACAAACCACCGGCTGCCTGATAACTGCAGATATGGGCCGCCTCAACAAGACTTTACTTATTCAGCATCTAAACACCCCACACTCAGTGCGATAAGGAGGTGTGTGAACCAGGTGAATAGGGAGAGGTGGAGGAGAGCTGGGAAGGAGGGCCTGGCACCTGCATTGAGTTCTCAAGGGATATACAGCAGGTGAAAAGCCACAGAAAAAGCTATTAGCCTCTACTAATTAAAATGTAATGTGTAATAATTAGAAATGTTCTCCTCCAACAACTAGATACAAAATAGGTCTACATGTTGATTATTGGTGTTCTGCTACAGTAGATCTTGGTTACAATATAATTTGAATAGAATGGAGAAATACCAGTGTAGATTAAAGTTTAACTTACCAATGTGCTGGTGCTCCATAGAGCGGATGACCTCAGCCGTCTCATCTCTGACTGGGTCACAGGACTCATAATAATGAATGCACTGCTGAAGAGCTGCCACAATCTGGGATAGAACAGCACTCATTACAATCATCAAAGGAATGTAGAAAACACTGAAAAAATACAACTGAAGACCTGTAAAGGAAATCATTTGTTTGAGGGTAATACATTTTCCAGTACTCTACCTCAGAATAGAATAGAACTAGATATATAGCAAGTTTAATGTCTTCAACATCCATCAAGTTCATACTGCAAGACAATAATAAAATGTACTTTATTGGATAGCTATAAAGGCAATCAAGACTTTAATCTTAATAAAACTGGAAACAAATGTTTCATCACGAAGGAGGACAATCAGAGACAATCATCAGCTCGTCATCAATCTCGCCACCACCACCCTCACTGTCACAGAACAGAACCATAAAGGTTAGTCATCACTCACTCACCAGAGACTTGTACTTCCTCTCCAGAAGCCTAAAGACCACAGTCCTGCTGTAGTAACCATGCTGGAAGAGACAGGAATGACATCATCAACTCAGCACTGACAATTGGTTTGACTGTAAGTCGCTCTGGATAAGAGCGTCTGCTAAATGACCAATTTATTTTATTTATTTATTTACTACGGTGAGGGAAAAAAGTATTTGATACCCTGCTGATTTTGTACGTTTGCCCACTGACAAAGACATGATCAGTCTATACTTTTAATGGTAGGTTTATTTGAACAGTGAGAGACAGAATAACAACAAAAAAATCCAGAAAAACATGTCAAAAATGTTATAAATTGATTTGCATTTTTAATGAGGGAAATAAGTATTTGTCCCCTCTGCAAAATATGACTTAGTACTTGGTGGCAAAACCCTTGTTGGCAATCACAGAGGTCAGACGTTTCTTGTAGTTGGCCACCAGGTTTGCACACATCTCAGGAGGGATTTTTTCCCACTCCTCTTTGCAGATCTTCTCCAAGTCATTAAGGTTTCGAGGCTGACGTTTGGCAACTCGAACCTTCAGCTCCCTCCACAGATTTTCTATGGGATTAAGGTCTGGAGACTGGCTAGGCCACTCCAGGACCTTAATGTGCTTCTTCTTGAGCCACTCCTTTGTTGCCTTGGCAGTGTGTTTTGGGTCATTGTCATGCTGGAATACCCATCCACGGAGGTTCTCACCCAAGATTTGACGGTACATGGCCCCGTCCATCGTCCCTTTGATGCGGTGAAGTTGTCCTGTCCCCTTAGCAGAAAAACACCCCCAAAGCATAATGTTTCCACCTCCATGTTTGACGGTGGGGATGGTGTTCTTGGGGTCATAGGCAGCATTCCTCCTCCTCCAAACACGGCGAGTTGAGTTGATGCCAAAGAGCTCGATTTTGGTCTCATCTGATCACAACACTTTCACCCAGTTCTCCTCTGAATCATTCAGATGTTCATTGGCAAACTTCAGACGGGCCTGTATATGTGCTTTCTTGAGCAGGGGGACCTTGCGGGCGCTGCAGGATTTCAGTCCTTCACGGCGTAGTGTGTTACCAATTGTTTTCTTGGTGACTATGGTCCCATCTGCCTTGAGATCATTGACAAGATCCTCTCGTGTAGTTCTGGGCTGATTCCTCACCGTTCTCATGATCATTGCAACTCCACGAGGTGAGATCTTGCATGGAGCCCCAGGCCGAGAGAGTTTGACAGTTCTTTTGTGTTTCTTCCATTTGCGAATAATCGCACCAACTGTTGTCACCTTCTCACCAAGCTGCTTGGCGATGGTCTTGTAGCCCATTCCAGCCTTGTGTAGGTCTACAATCTTGTCCCTGACATCCTTGGAGTGCTCTTTGGTCTTGGCCATGGTGGAGAGTTTGGAATCTGATTGATTGATTGTTTCTGTGGACAGGTGTCTTTCATACAGGTAACAAGCTGAGATTAGGAGCACTCCCTTTAAGAGTGTGCTCCTAATCTCAGCTCGTTACCTGTATAAAAGACACCTGGGAGCCAGAAATCTTTCTGATTGAGAGGGGGTCAAATACTTATTTCCCTCATTAAAATGCAAATCAATTTATAACATTTTTGACATGTGTTTTTCTGGATTTTGTTGTTGTTATTCTGTCTCTCACTGTTCAAATAAACCTACCATTAAAATTATAGACTGATCATTTCTTTGTCAGTGGGCAAACGTACAAAATCAGCAGGGGATCAAACACTTTTTTCCCTCACTGTACTTATGGGGGGGGGGATTGTTTTTTTGTGGTGTTCATAGAAGGTTAATATTGTGCTCACCATCCACTTCTTAAACCAGGTGGCTTTGATATCCAGTAAGGCAATGAGGTGCATGGGTTCCAAGGCTTTCTCTGACCCTTGTGTCCCTAACCCGTGTTCAGGGTGTAAGGACAGGAGGGAGAAAGTACTCTCTATTATCTCCTCCATGTACCTAGTGACACAAAGAAGATACAAAATCAAATTCTAGACTAAACTATTAATTTGGAAGCGCTGATCACTGAATAAAATAGAACAAACATCTCACTTCTCTGGGTGCCGAATCCAAAAGGTTGTTACCTCCTTCTGAAAATCATTCATTAATCGCATCTGGAGAAAAATTAAAAAATTAGTAATAATAATATGCCATTTAGCAGACGCTTTTATCCAAAGGGACTTGGTCATGCGTGCATACTTTTTTTTTTTGTGTATGGGTGGTCCCGGGTATCGAACCCACTACCTTGGCGTTACAAGCGCCGTGCTCTACCAGCTGAGCTACAGAGGACCACAATAAAAACGACATCATATTCATATACAGTGGGGAAAAAAAGTATTTAGTCAGCCACCAATTGTGCAAGTTCTCCCACTTAAAAAGATGAGAGAGGCCTGTAATTTTCATCATAGGTACACGTCAACTATGACAGACAAATTAAGAAAAGAAAATCCAGAAAATCACATTGTAGGATTTTTTATGAATTTATTTGCAAATTATGGTGCAAAATAAGTATTTGGTCACCTACAAACAAGCAAGATTTCTGGCTCTCACAGACCTGTAACTTCTTCTTTAAGAGGCTCCTCTGTCCTCTACTCGTTACCTGTATTAATGGCACCTGTTTGAACTTGTTATCAGTATAAAAGACACCTGTCCACAACCTCAAACAGTCACACTCCAAACTCCACTATGGCCAAGACCAAAGAGCTGTCAAAGGACACCAGAAACAAAATTGTAGACCTGCACCAGGCTGGGAAGACTGAATCTGCAATAGGTAAGCAGCTTGGTTTGAAGAAATCAATTGTGGGAGCAATTATTAGGAAATGGAAGACATACAAGACCACTGATAATCTCCCTCGATCTGGGGCTCCACGCAAGATCTCACCCCGTGGGGTAAAAATGATCACAAGAACGGTGAGCAAAAATCCCAGAACCACACGGGGGGACCTAGTGAATGACCTGCAGAGAGCTGGGACCAAAGTAACAAAGTCTACCATCAGTAACACACTACACCGCCAGGGACTCAAATCCTGCAGTGCCAGACGTGTCCCCCTGCTTAAGCCAGTACATGTCCAGGCCCGTCTGAAGTTTGCTAGAGTGCATTTGGATGATCCTGAAGAGGATTAGGAGATTGTCATATTGTCAGATGAAACCAAAATATAACTTTTTGGTAAAAACTCAACTCGTCGTGTTTGGAGGACAAAGAATGCTGAGTTGCATCCAAAGAACACCATACCTACTGTGAAGCATGGGGGTGGAAACATCATGCTTTGGGGCTGTTTTTCTGCAAAGGGACCAGGACGACTGATCCGTGTAAAGGAAAGAATGAATGGGGCCATGTATCGTGAGATTTTGAGTGAAAACCTCCTTCCATCAGCAAGGGCATTGAAGATGAAACGTGGCTGGGTCTTTCAGCATGACAATGATCCCAAACACACAGCCCAGGCAACAAAGGAGTGGCTTCGTAAGAAGCATTTCAAGGTCCTGGAGTGACCTAGCCAGTCTCCAGATCTCAACCCCATAGAAAATATTTGGAGGGAGTTGAAAGTCCGTGTTGCCCAGCGACAGCCCCAAAACATCACTGCTCTAGAGGAGATCTGCATGGAGGAATGGGCCAAAATAAAACAGTGTGTGAAAACCTTGTGAAGACTTACAGAAAACGTTTGACCTGTGTCATTGCCAACAAAGGGTATATAACAAAGTATTGAGAAACTTTTGTTATTGACCAAATACTTATTTTCCACCATAATTTGCAAATAAATTCATTAAAAATCCTACAATGTGATTTTCTGGATTTTTTTTCTTCTCATTTTGTCTGTCATAGTTGACGTGTACCTATGATGAAAATTACAGGCCCTCTCATCTTTTTAAGTGGGAGAACTTGCACAATTGGTGGCTGACTAAATACTTTTTTTCCCCCACTGTAGGTATAACTGCCATGAAAGTATCCCATTAGAGAGGGTGCATACTTGTTTTAGGAGACGGGTAATGTCCTGTCTATTTACATCAATCCCAGCTGATCCAGTCGGGAGGCTCAGTTTATGGTACAGGAAGTCAGACTCCAGACTTTTGGCTATTCGTCAGAAGGCAAAATATTCATTATCCACATCAGACTTTGAATAAAAAAGAGACAATACATTTGAGAAACATAGATGGGAAAAAGAAATGCATTACCTAAACTGGTGTAGATCTCTCTTGTTACATTCAGTGGAGAACAGGATAATGTTTTTGCAAAAAAGCGCAGGACCTTATCCTGAGTGGAGAGTAAACAAAATAAGACATAGAAATCTGAGGAGAGAAACAGACATAGGAAATAGGACTCATGCAGATGTGAATTGTTGCAATTTCACTGTGACAAATGTTCATCAGACTGAAAACAACTCAAATTGTTTACAAAACAGAGTACACAAGTTCCCTAGGGGGTGAATTCCCATATCAGAGCATCCTTTTCTATTGAAGGTCCTTGTATTCATCTGAGGTTTCAAATGTATTCTCTAAGTATGCCTACAAGCAATACTGACAATGTGTAACTATGTGTGAAGATGGCCTACTTTACTTTGAGTTAATAGACTAGAAATCATCCGTTGCCAAACTCAGCTGTCCAGCTCTTTACCTTTAACATTTTGTTATATAAGCAAAACAAGGATGACAGTATTCATTCTCCTTTGTTGGCTCTTTAATATGACTTTCAAAATGACATAAGACAGGCATTTCTCTGAGAACATGTTATCTCCACTCATAGGAGCCAACTTTTCTGTGAGCATTTTTCAGTGACTTACACTGAGGTCAGGGTCGGGGTCAGCCAGGGCAGCAGAGAGGTTCCTGCGAAGGCCACTCCAACTCTCACAGCTTAGCACATCCGAGGGCGGGGCACAACACAGAGCCTGCAGGGCCTCCCAGCG
The DNA here is from genome assembly GCF_964263955.1 of Coregonus lavaretus. Taxonomy (NCBI): domain Eukaryota; kingdom Metazoa; phylum Chordata; class Actinopteri; order Salmoniformes; family Salmonidae; genus Coregonus; species Coregonus lavaretus. The sequence continues at coordinate 24,101,204 of NC_140018.1, forward strand.
CACCTGCACAACACATCACTTTCACTCTCAGGGACCACACAACATTGGCTCCAATCAATTAAATCTCTGCCACTCTAGTAATAACCTAGCAAATTATACAGGATAGAAATCATATTGAAATCCTTTTACCTCTTTAGGCCTACTAGGGTCGAGCTTTTCAGCAAGAACTTGCAGCTGTTCTTGTTTGATAAATGCATAACTCTGTATGGAAACATGGAAGCATTTGCAACTGTAGTTAATGTGTAATTCACTTTTTTGTGCTTGGTAAGCTATAATTAGACAACATAAATTACACTGATTACAAACTCAACTCAGAGGCAACACAAACAAATTTAACCTATAATATAATGATTTACAAGTTTAATAGTATTACTTATCCAGACCCAAATAAATATGTTAATAAGGTACAGTGGCTTGTGAAAGTATTCATCCCCCTTGGCATTTTTCCTATTTTGATTTTTTTTTAATCATTTGATTTACACAATATGCCTACCACTTTGAAGATGCAAAATATTTTTGTGTGTGAAACAATCAAGAAATAAGACAAGAAAACTTGAGCTGCATAACTATTCACCCCCCCAAAGTCAATACTTTGTAGAGCCACCTTTTGCAGCAATTACAGCTGCAAGTCTCTTGGGATATGTCTCTATAAGCTTGGCACATCTAGCCACTGGGATTTTTGCCCATTCTTCAAGGCAAAACTGCTCCAGCTCCTTCAAGTTGGATGGGTTCCGCTGGTGTACAGCAATCTTTAAGTCATACCACAGATTCTCAATTGGATTGAGGTCTGGGCTTTGACTAGGCCATTCCAAGACATTTAAAGGTTTGCCCTTAAACCACTCAAGTGTTGCTTTAGCAGTATGCTTAAGGTCATTGTCCTGCTGGAAGGTGAACCTCCGTCCCAGTCTCAAATCTCTGGAAGACTGAAACAGGTTTCCCTCAAGAATTTCCCTGTATTTAGCGCCATCCATCATTCCTTCAATTCTGACCAGTTTCCCAATCCCTGTCGATGAAAAACATCCCCACAGCATGATGCTGCCACCACCATGCTTCACTGTGGGGATGGTGTTCTCGGAGTGATGAGAGGGGTTGGGTTTGCGCCAGACATAGCGTTTTCCTTGATGGCCAAAAAGCTCAATTTTAGTCTCATCTGACCAGAGTATCTTCTTCCATATGTTTGGGGAGTCCCCCACATGGCTTTTGGCGAACACCAAACATGTCTTTTTTCTGGCCACTCTTCCGTAAAGCCCAGCTCTGTGGAGTGTACGGCTTAAAGTGGTCCTATGGACAGATACTCCAATCTCCGCTGTGGAGCTTTGCAGCTCCTTCAGGGTTATCTTTGGTCTCTTTGTTGCCTCTCTGATGAATGCCCTCCTTACCTGGTCCGTGAGTTTTGGTGGGCGGCCCTCCCTTGGCAGGTTTGTTGTGGTGCCATATTCTTTCCATTTTTTAATAATGGATTTAATGGTGCTCCGTGGGATGTTCAAAGTTTCTGATATTTTTTTATAACTCAACCCTGATCTGTACTTCTCCACAACTTTGTCCCTGACCTGTTTGGAGAGCTCCTTGGTCTTCATGGTGCCGCTTGCTTGGTGGTGCCTCTTGCTTAGTGGTGTTGCAGACTCTGGGGCCTTTCAGAACAGGTGTATATATACTGACACTTAGATTGGACACAGGTGGACTTTATTTAACTAATTATGTGACTTCTGAAGGTAATTGGTTGCACCAGATCTTATTTAGGGGCTTCATAGCAAAGGGGGTGAATACATATGCACGCACCACCTTTCCGTTATTAATTGTTTTGAATTTTTTTAAACAAGTTATTTTTTTCATTTCACTTCACCAATTTGGACTATTTTGTGTATGTCCATTACATGAAATCCAAATAAAAATCCATTTAAATGACAGGTTGTAATGCAACAAAATAGGAAAAACGCCAAGGGGGATGAATACTTTTGCAAGGCACTGTATAATGATACTGGTCTGATAGTGTATAAAAAGCCATTCAGTGGATAGTTGGGTGGATCCTCACTTTGTCCTGGCCTAGATTAAACCCCCTATAAATCAATATGAACTCTGCCAGCACAAACAAAAACACATAATGCATTTATATAGCAATGCAGAGTAGCAGACCACAAAGTAGCAGACCAAACTCAACCCCCGGCCCAAGATGGGAGCTGGAAAATTAGGGCAACAAGAGTGACTTGTAGGCTATTTATTTTACATGCTATTACCTGATTGAAGGATGAATCACTGTCAGAGCAGTTGTCTGTGTAATGGCAGTTTGACTGCTGATGTTGGCTCTCCCTGTGCATCTCCTCCTTTCTCAGTTGGTCCTCTTCAAATTTATTAATCAATGATTCAACAACTACCATCATCGTGTTCTTCAGTGTCTGCATCATTTGCTTGTATCTACAAATGAGAAAGTAAATGTGATGGGTGAATGCAATGCAAGATCTAGTCTACACTCCTGCTTCAAGATTGTATTCATTGTGACGCATACAAGCACATACAGACTCCCCCTGTAAGCAGTGGAATATTCTGTGAAATAAGTGGCGAGTCATGTTAGTCATCTCGTCTTCACTGGGAATGCTTTATGGACACTGGAGAGAGACACCATACATACTCTCCAGATTCTCTAGTCTTCCTTGTAACAGCATGGACCAAGGTGTCCTGAACGGACCCAACAGCATGTCCCTCTCCTCTGGCACAGCCCTCTGTCTCCTCCTCAATGACTGCTCCCAGAGAGCTTTCCACATACTGCCGCAGGTACTTAACAAATTCATAACTAAAAAAGAGACAGATAATAAACAAGAATTAGATAATAACGCATACAAATTACTACAGATTTCATGGTAACAATGGAGAAAGTAATTAATTTCTGAATACTTATGGAAGTTCTTGTCAGTCTCCTCCAGATGTAGCAAGATTTCCTCTGCACATTCAATGGATGGTGCACCTGAGATTCTGTCTTTGATGCTTTTTAGAAGTTGCCTCAACAGAGACTGAAGTTCAGCCTCAGCCTCAGCTGAGAAATGAGACATGGTCTTGTTGTGCATTCACTCTTCTCTGCACAAATACTGTATCTGCAGAATTGAGATTAGAAAGTGGCAACTTAGTTAACTAGCCAGCTACGACAGTGATACTTCAATGCGATAACTAGCTACTTAGACAAGCGATGTAATTGTATTAAAACAAGTACATGCATTGTCTTGCTATGTAGCTAGTTGATGTTGTGTTTGTTGACATCTCTCTGCAATTAGGGTGCTAGCTTGCCAACGACGAAAGCTAACGTTAGCTTGCTAGCAACGAAGGAAATGAGATAAAGTCCTTTGCATGACATAACTTAATTCAACATTTTCCCAAACCATTGCAAATGTATCACATTGTAATAAAAAGTGTAAGACTTACTAGCTACATATGGTACAGCTTATTTCGTCAATATAGCTAGCTAGCTAGTTGTATCGTTAGTACACATTTCGAACCTGCTGCAGCTTGGCTCGACCACTGTCTCTATGGAAACACGTAGCTAGCTCACACTCGTGCATTGTGGGATATTCAAAGAAGAGGGTCACAGGCAAAGATGATGCTGATAAAATGGGTGCAAACAAACACCAATGGTGGAGGATGTTTGAATATTTATAATGTTAACATTGACAATCATGATATGCAATAAATTACAGCTACTCCGGATATTTAAAAGTTTTCAGACGTTATGCTTGTTACTGTGCCTTTAAATACCTTTCCTGTGTTAGGTGTCACGTGGTTCCCATGTTTACAATCCCTTCCTGAGAGAGGAGCGTCTGTCAAAAGCCAAACTAGCTCAAGATTGCACCTGTTAGAACTGCTATTTATCTAGATGGCACAATACGATACACAATTTAACTAAGTATCAAGTAAAGGATATCATCAGAAAGCGTTAGCTAGCTTATTGAAGTACCTAAATAATACAGATTGGCTAGGATTGGGAACCATTGTTTGTAGCGTTCTTTAGTTTAGCTAGCTAAATACCAACCCGTGACTGCTATGGCTGCTGTTGACAGTTTTGAGCTTTTGTACAGAGAAATTGCTCGATCATGCAATTCATGTGTGGAAACCCTAGCCGTTGTGGGTGCTCTGTATACAGCCAGCAAAGCTGTCATCCTCGTGCGGGACTGCTACAGCTTTATCAGGGTGCATTTCCTTCCTCGACTGATGCCAAGCACACGCCTTGGCCACCGTTTTGGTGAATGGGCTGTCATTTATGGTAATGCTAAATGCAATAGAATAGAAAGCGAATAATTCCACAGTTCACATAAAGGGTTTGTTTATTATGGTTCTTATCATGACTTCTATGCCCATGTATTACAGGTGCTTCAGAGGCCATAGGGAAAGCCTATGCAGAGGAGCTTGCCAGGCAGGGCATCTGCATCATCCTGATAAGCAAAGAGGGTGCCAGTGTCAGTGACACAGCCAAGGCCATCTCTGAGACTCACAGAGTGGATACAATGGTGCTTGTGGCAGACTTCAGTCAGGGCCATGCAGCTTGCAAGCCTGTCAAAGACGCCTTGAGGGACAAAGATATAGGCTTTCTAGTTAACTGTGTGGATGACTCCCTTCGCAACTCGCCAAACTTTACTGGCCTGTCTGAAGACCTGTTGTGGGATGTAATCAACAGAAACATTGCTGCCACCACACTGATGACGCGCCTGGTTCTACCTGGCATGGTAGAGAGGAGACGTGGAGCAGTGGTGAACATCTCTTCTGGGGCATGTTATAGACCCTCTCCAAGCAAAGCTGCTCTCTCTGCGTCTACGGTCAGATTCTACACACACACACACACACACACCCATCCTATTAGGTGTGTGTGTGACCCTAATGATCCTTGATGTTCATGTTTTTAAATGCATTGTGTTCTTATGAGCCTACTTTTGTTGTACTGAAATGGCTGTGATTCTTCTCTTTTTTTTCTCAGGCTTACCTTGACAACTTTTCCCGTGCTTTGCACCATGAATATGGTCGTCAGGGAATCTTTGTGCAAAGTCTGATACCTTTCCAAGTGGCGCCCCATGGAATATCAGCAGGCGGCTGGCTAGTACCACAGTCAGATGTGTATGCCCGTCATGCCATCTCCACCCTGGGCATCTCACACAGGACCACGGGCTATTGGCCCCATACACTGCAGGTACACAGATCAGTGCTGAATAAAACGGGTCTTGGTAGAGTTGAGGGACATTTAGTAGTCCGTAGTCCATTTTAAACTATAGACTAACCATGACTCTATTGTTGGTGTTATCTTTTCCAGTTTCGACTTGTGCAGTCAATGCCAGAATGGATTTGGGTCTTGGGATCACGTATGCTCACAAGCTCATGCTGAAAGCTCTCCAGAAAACTGAACTCCAGTCCACTGAACTCATGACAACAAAGTTATGCCTAGCTGGTAGTCATACAGTCATCATACAGATGATATTACACTAGGAAATGAATTAGTGTGTGTAATGATTGTACCTTGAACTGCATAAAAATCTATATTTATTCATAGTTTATAATAATACTAAAGAATCTCCAGGAGTGTAGCTCCCAAATTATGTTAATGTCGTCTGTGAAATGCACAGATATGTGAGGTGATGGAGATCTTTTTTGCAGTGATTTGAGAGGTTTTTTATTTGGCGAACTGTGATCTTTGAGGTGTTTAACTGACATTCCTATGTAAAGACATTATACTTGAGAATTGATTTTGAAATGGGTTATTTTTTATTTAGTGCTGTGATTATAATTATTGGTGATATGATTGCAGAAAGAAGTTGTGTGCTTGTGAATGACTTTTCATCTAGTTTATGCTTGGTGAATATGCATATGTTATGCATAGCATAATAAAAAATGTAGCTCAATAAAGATGGGCCTTACTAGATAATTATTTGTTGATGTACTTGATTAGGATTTCAATTTTGAACATACACAAATCCATGTTTTTATCGACAAAGACAATATAGTTTTGTAAATAATTTATATTTAGAAGGACCAACCATCTTGACATATTTAATATTATTTAGTAAACATTTGGTCAGTCATTGTCTGTAATCCTCACAAGGACATGGAAAGCAAAGTCTGCTGTTAAAAACAAAACAATTGATGGAACAATTAGAAAGTAACAACTGACAAAGAAATGACAATGTCTAATTATTAGACACAAAATGCATATTGTGTTTGATAATCAATACTTGATCTATAGTCAATTCAATCTTGTTGCAGGTTGGCTGTGTCTCATTTTTTAAATACATTTTTTAAGCTTCATTTCTTGAATATTGGCATACCCTGCCTCTATGTTTGGTATAGCCATATAGTAGATATCATAAGAACCTAAATGATCCTTTTATGGTTTCACCTTGGGAAACAACACTACCACAGGTCATTGAATGTTGTCATGCCTAAGAGGTGGGATATGTAGTCTTTGTTGTGGTTTGGATGGCGCCTCCTCCATAGGAGGGGAAGGTTGAAAAGATTCTCGCCTTCACCCTGACATCACCCACCTGAGAGATTGAGAGCTCCAAACTTTCTTCAAGTCTTGTCCGTTGGTAAGTTGAAAAAGCAAACAATTCACTCATGATAATTACATGATCAAATACCAGATTTGTGCAAATTGCACATTAGAAAGTGAGATGTAATGGTCTCTTCTTTTGTTTACGAAAATGCAATGGTCTCTTAAAATAGTTAAGTGCATTGCCTCTGGTTAGTTGTTGGTAATACTATTAGACAATCATAATGCGTAGACAGTGAGGTTAATCAATTGAAATTTACATTAAAGGGATATTTCACCCATTTTGTAAGAATTGATGGGATTTGCTGACCATGACTAAAAAGTAATGATATAGTCTATAATTATAGAATTTATAACATGTGACCATACCAGTTTAACAATACTTAGACTACACGTACATCTTTGATGAAAAGTAGACAACTATCTGCAGTGAGAGGTTTTTCCTCAGAAAACGTTGCTCGGCAAAAATTATATTTTGAGTATGCATTCAGAAATTGTCCCTAAATTATATTGTGGCACAGAAAACTGTAATGGCAAGGCAGGAAATAATTGTAATATCTTCTTGTGCCTTCTGAATAAAGCAATCAATGTTTAGGGGTTGAACAAGGTCAGGTCCTTGGTTCCCACCAGATTGGAAAGGTCTGTTATTGGAATGGCTCCTGATATCTGGGCCTCATGGGCCTTCACTTATCAATGTACTCAATGGTCCAAATTAACCGATAAAGATGGTCCTTGATTGAGGGCTCATTGGTACATTTTAATTAGTACAGTTTAATTCATGCTGTTATGAGATCTATTCATTCTCTAAAACATTGCTTAAAAAATAAATATATTTTACAGTTGTCATAACTGTAATCCACCATGTGATAAATAAATGATATGTTTTTCCACAGCAAACTGTCTAACTGATCGAAATGGGTGAATGGGATTTGCTGGGCCGGCTGCTGGACAAAGTGCAGTCCCACTCCACGGTTATAGGGAAGATCTGGCTAACCGTCCTGTTTGTCTTCAGGATCCTGGTCCTTGGGGCCGGGGCAGAGAAGGTGTGGGGGGACGAGCAGTCAGACTTCGTCTGTAACACAGACCAGCCGGGATGTGAGAACGTCTGTTATGACCACGCCTTCCCCATCTCACACGTCCGCTTCTGGGTGCTTCAGATCATCTCCGTTTCCACCCCAACCCTGGTGTACCTGGGCCATGTCCTCCATGTCATCCACGTAGAGAAGAAAGTCAGGGAGAAGATGAAGAAGCAAGCACAGGATGAGCAGGACAATAACTTCCTGAAGAAGGGCTACAAAGTCCCCAAGTACAGCGACGACAATGGAAAGATTAACCTGCGTGGCCGTCTGTTACGCAGTTACGTAGTGCACCTACTGGTGAAGATCCTTCTAGAGGTGGGGTTCATCATGGGTCAGTACTACCTGTATGGCTTCACCCTCCAAGCCCGCTTTGTCTGCATTCGCTTCCCCTGCCCTCACCAGGTGGACTGCTTCCTGTCCAGACCCACAGAGAAGACCGTCTTCATCTGGTTTATGCTGGTGGTAGCCTGTGTGTCTCTACTCCTCAACCTCATTGAGCTCTTCTACCTGTTTGTCAAATCGGTCAAAGAGTGTCTGGACAGAAGGCAGGACTACACGGTGACCCCGGTCACCCCTGTCCTGGAGAGGAAGGCCTTTGAGAACAAGGACCAGATGATCCAGAACTGGGTCAATCTGGAGTTGGAGCTGCAGGGGAGGAAGCTGGCCAGTGGGGTGATGAAAAGTGTGGCTTCTGAGGAAAACACAGCTAACATGGGGGAGGTCCATATCTGAGGTGTCAGCTTTGGTACACATTATTTTTCACACAACCTGCTTGTATGTTGACTCAATGATTCACATGCCAGTCTACAGCCATACGTACAGTATAAAATAACCTTAATTCTGTGTGCCTAAATGTACAATTTCTCCTAAACATTAAATTACATATTCATCGCATTTTTATGCGATAAAGGATTCATGTTTGAGCTTGTACCACAGAAAAATAATGTCTAATATAAATCTGTATCTTTGTATTTGATGTATTTCTTAATTTTCTAAATATTTATTTGGAACTTGTGTTATTGGTTGTGACATTGCATGTATGAGTAGATGTAATGTAATTCAGATAACACTATAATCTTGATTCAATAAATTACAATTTTATAAGGAAATTATTCTGTCTGGTACAGTTGAAGTCGGGAGTTTACATACACCTTAGCCAAATACATTTAAACTCAGTTTTTCACAATTCCTGACATTTAATCCTAGTAAAAATTCCCTGTCTTAGGTCAGATAGGATCTCCACTTAATTTTAAGAATGTGAAATGTCAGAATAATAGTAGAGAGAATAATTTATTTCAGCTTTTATTTCTTTCATCACATTCCCAGTGGGTCAGAAGTTTACATACACTCAATTAGTATTTGGTAGCATTGCCTTTAAATTGTTTAAGTTGGGTCAAACATTTTGGGTAGCCTTCCACAAGCTTCCCACAATAAGTTGGATGAATTTTGGCCCATTCCTCCTGACAGAGCTGGTGTAACTGAGTCAGGTTTGTAGGCCTCCTTGCTCGCACATGCTTTTTCAGTTCTCCAATACCTTGTTGTGGATATGTATCTTTCTGTCAATCATTATGCATGGGCCTTCCTGTCAGTCCTGTACAGGTTAACTTTTAAAATTGAATTCGCTGATTATGACTACGTGACAGTGAACCTGACGCAATCCTTACCACCAGCCTCCAAAACTCAAGGTTCAACTCATGCTAACGATCAGTTGGTCTCAGAGGTATATTCTCCATAGGGTCAGGACCAGGTAGGAGGCAACTTTTCTCTCCTCACTTCACATTTTCCTATCCTTTGAGTAATTTTTAAGAAAAACATGTAGTTTGTTTTGTAATTATTTTGGATCTAAAGAATGTTTATTTAAGTTATTAAAGTAGTATATTTTTCAGTGCATAATGTATTTGGGGTTTACTGATTACCATGCAATATCATAAAATATGAACATATAATTAATAGCAAATAAGTCATACATAAACTTTTCCTCATAATCAATATATTTACTAGACATTAACTATGATCTAGCCTGTCATGTGCTTTTTGTTGCTCTTCATTATGTGACCAACTCCTTACATTTTAAGTTAATTTTTGAAGTAGGGTTATCATTCAATACACAATAGTTATTACATACAATAATGTTGTAAAAAATAATAATATATATATTCTTAATGATAGAGGGTTATCAGTTTTAGGAACTTGGTCTTGATGCCATTGTGTGCATGCCCCAAAAGTCAAATTAATGATTAAGGCTGAAAAGTGAGTGGAAACATTGACAACCTGACTCATAGATAAGATGGACCTTCTACTGTCAAATTCATTAACTGGCTATTTTCTTCTCTGTCTTTAGAAAGCCATTGAACATCAGCAAACATGGGAGACTGGGGTTTTCTTTCCACGTTACTGGACAAGGTGCAGTCCCACTCAACGGTCATTGGGAAGATATGGATGAGTGTCCTGTTCCTGTTCAGAATCATGGTTCTGGGTGCTGGAGCGGAGAGTGTGTGGGGCGATGAACAATCTGGTTTCATATGCAATACGCAACAACCTGGTTGTGAAAATGTCTGCTATGACTGGATCTTCCCCATATCACACATCCGTTTCTGGGTCATGCAGATCATCTTCATCTCCACTCCAACTCTTCTGTACCTGGGCCATGCCATGCATGTCATCAGCCAGGAGAACAAGCTAAGAGCCATAATTCAGAGCCAGCATGATAATGGCACGTTGAAGAAGCCCAAATACACCAATGAAGCAGGGAAGGTCAGAATTAGGGGAGATTTGTTGGGCAGTTACTTGACCCAGCTATTCTTTAAGATCATTCTAGAGATTGCTTTTATTGTTGGCCAGTACTACCTGTATGGGTTTGTCATGGTCCCCATGTTCCCTTGCTCCAGATCTCCCTGCCCCTTTACTGTAGAATGCTACATGTCTCGTCCCACAGAGAAGACCATATTCATCATCTTCATGCTGGTGGTGGCCTGTGTGTCTCTGGCTCTAAATGTGATTGAGGTTTTCTATCTGCTTTGCACAAGAGTGAGATGTGGCGGCTCTAAGGGGCGCACTAATCACACTACCTCAGCAGCGAACCCCGCCGTCCTCCCCTCCCCTGGGTGGTCTGGTCACATGGATACTGAGATGGACGCCCTGAGACAGAACAAGATGAACCTGGAATTTGAGAGTGGCCAGAGTTTAGGGGGTAGTCTGGAAGGAGCAAAGGAAGAGAAAAGGTTGCTAGGTGACCACTAAAACACTTGAAAGTTAATTAGCCTTGAATGTATCTTGATCTTTTGTATTGTTGAAAATCTGAATGAATACACTACCTGTTTTGTTTTCTTATGTTTATTGATTTAAATACAGTGCACTAGTAGTTAGTGTATTTTATGTATTTATGTTGAATGTGTACTGTTCAATTGTGGACTACTACAAAATGAAAATGCTTGCACAGATATGTTACCCCTAAATGTCAATAAACCTTGATATGATTTGTATATTGACTGATGAATGTTAACAACTGAGATATTGTCTATCCTACAATACAATCTAGATAGGCAGTGTTTATTTTTTGAAATGATAAATAAAACATATTGTAAAAAATTAAATAAATATGTTTTAATGGTGGTTGCATGAAATTGAGAGACTGAAAACTCATCAAACAATCACTGAAACATGACACAATAATACATATGAAGGAATAGTTGATTCTCTTAGGACACCAAATATGGCTTTCAAATTAACATCACTGAAGAATAAGACTTTACAGATGTAGGATCTTAATTTGATCACCATTTTGTTGCTGTAGTGTATTCAAGGTTTAAAAAGGCTTCTAAAGTTTGTAATTTCCACTTTAAAATGTCAGACTTGATTTGACCTAATGAAAAATGTATCAACCCCTACAAAAAAATACATTAATTATAATCCACCTAATAATACACATGTCCTGTTGCTGCTGGATTATTATCCTGCTGTAACAAACTGGCTCAAATTAAGATCCTACATCTGTATGTTTCCCAACCCTCAAAATAAAGTGGCTTATTATTATACCAGAACTTTGTCAAACTACCAATCCAGACAAATGTTCTAGGAGTGGGATACTGTGTACTTTTCAGTATGAAAATATTGCTATAGGCATAATTTGAAAATAAGGAATGGCACGTCCTCCAACCCTCACAATAAAGGGGCTTATAGCTATAGTATAATAAAATAAGTATCCTTATTTTTTGCTAGAATTCTATTAATGTCAATCCAGGCACATATTCTGAGAGGGCATTGTCAACAACAAAAATACAATTTCATACAGTATAATTGTAAAACTATCCAAGGAAATCCAAAGAAAACTATTGATTTAAGATTTCATTAACTTATATTACCCTTTGCCTACCTAGACCTAGACCACCCACATTTTCAATGAGAAATCATTAGCACAGGCTATGGCTTAGATTACAATGCTATTTCATGGTTATTACTTACTCATTTGGAAATACAAAATGACTCAACGTTAAAATGTACTTTACCATTGTGTTGCCAATTATTAACTTGTACAATCATCCCCAGGTACACATAATTCTAAACAGCAGATTTGTCATTTCCATGCACAACGTGTCAACTCACACGACAAGAAAATTGTGCAATTCGACAAAACTAAAGTTCAAGGTAAACTAGTAGCACTACGTAGCATTTTAACATTTGCCTCTACAACTGGTGGATGTTGTGTTCTGCCCAGAAGGTGTCTGTTTAAAGGTAAGACATATTTAATGAACTATTTTGTTGTTTTCCCTTTACATGAAAACACATAAGAATGCAAATCTAATATCACCAAAAACAAAAACAGAGTTTTTATTTCAATATCTATTTTGTGTTATTTGGGACATTTCACATTTACATACTTTGGGTATATCATAAAAATACATCTAAATAATTTCTAACAAAACGTTACTCAAAACAGAATATACACTCAAGCCCTAAATGATTGGCATCCTTGATAAAGATGAGCAAAAAAGACTGTATAAAATAAATAATACAAATAGTGAGCTATATTGTATGCTCAAACAAATAGAGAAATTATTTTATACTATTACAATTGCTCAGAGAAAGATATGTACAGTAGTTTAGAGATTCGATTAGAGAACACATTGGGAGGGATCTTAGACCATTTTTTCATACAGAATCTTTCCAGATCCTTGATATCCTTCATCTGAGCTTTTGGACTTTTCAATGCGGTTCAAGTCCGGAGACTGAGATGGCCATTGCAAAAAGTTGATTTTGTGGTCAATTAACAATTTATTTGTGGATTTGATGTTTGTTTAGGGTTATTGTCTTGCTGGAAGATGCACTTTTGGCCAAGTTTTAGCCTCCTGGCAGAGGCAACCAGGTTTTTGGCAAAAATGTCCTGGTACTGGGTAAAGTTCATGATGCGTATGACCTTAACAATGGCCCCAGGACCAGTAGAAGTGAAATAGCCCCATAACATCAACTACATTGGTGGTGGATCTTTGATGTTATGGGGCTATGTTTCTTCCACTGGTCCTTGGGCCCTTTACCAAGTACCAGGACATGTTTAGTGCCATTATCCTTGCAGGGTGAGGTATTGAAAGGTATTGAAAACAGGGGTGCCAATCATTTTGACCTTTTTTAGATTATTTTTAAATTACTTGTTAAACAAAATCTCTGAGCAATTGTATTAGTATAAAATTATTTTATTTTCAAAAACAATTGAGCATACAATATACTGTAGCTTAGTATTTATATTATTTATTTTATACAGTGTGTATTTATCAAGGTGTCAATAATTTTGGACCTGTCTGTAACGTACTGTATATATAAAAAAGTAATATATTTTGCTATTGAAATACTGAATTATAATGTCTGATGCTGAAATATTATACATCAGATTTTGACTCAGAAAACACTTCATCTCTTGATAACGGACAGCATGTGAAATCTCTCCAGTTAGGCAATGTGTTTTATAGCTTACTTGACTCAAGCCTTACTATCCTATAAACAGCTTGTGTTCTTCTCTCCGAAACACAGACTGCTCTCTGTTCATCTACTCATCTACTATTTTGTTTTACCCATTTAATATTTTTTCATTCAATCTCATCATAGATTTCCAATCATTTATCAGAATGTTGCCAATACTGTAACTCAACCTTTCACTTTGTTTTCCCAAACGTATACATTTATCGTTTTTTCCTACTTCTTTCTAGCCAGAGCTATCAGCACAAATGGGAGAGTGGGGATTCCTGTCATCACTGCTGGACAAAGTGCAGTCGCACTTCACGGTCATCGGAAAGGTTTGGATGACCGTCCTGTTTATCTTCAGGATCATGGTCCTCGGAGCAGGGGCGGAGAAGGTGTGGGGCGATGAGCAGTCTAATATGATTTGCAATACCAAACAGCCTGGCTGTAAGAACGTATGCTACGACCACGCCTTCCCCATCTCTCATATCCGCTTCTGGGTCCTTCAGATCATCTTCGTCTCCACCCCAACGTTGGTGTACCTGGGACATGTCATGCACATCATCCACAAGGAAAATAAACTGAGGCAATGGCTAAGTCAGGCAGGCAATGAGATGGGGAAAATGCCTAAGTATTCTGACGAGAAGGGTCATGTCAAAATCAAAGGTGAATTGCTGGCCAGTTACATAGTCAATATATTCTTCAGGATTCTGCTCGAGATAGTGTTTATAGTGGGTCAGTATTACTTATATGGGTTTATCCTGGACCCCAAGATTGAATGCAGCAGAGCTCCCTGTCCGTTCACTGTAGAATGCTTCATGTCACGACCAACAGAGAAGACCATCTTCATCATCTTTATGCTGGTGGTGGCGTGTGTATCTCTGCTGCTGAATGTGGTGGAGATATTTTATCTGATCTGCTATCTGAAGTGTGGCTCTGGCTCAAGAAGACGAGCCCAAGAAGTCCAAGCCATCGCAATACACAGCTATCTGGATGGAGGCAGTACGATGAAGAACGGGAAGATGAGTCTTCATGCAACTGGTCACAGCACTGCCTGAAATCATTGATCACCACTCAACTATTCAGTGGCAGAGAAAGGATGCCACTGAAACTGTTCTACAATAATGCAGTCTAGAAAATATTGCTAGGCTTGGCTTGATTCTGTAAGTAAGGGTAAATACGATGCAGTAGGTGAAACAGGACCGAAGCTTTGAGCTTTGATTTATTTTCCTCTGGTAAACCAAACCAACATGTTGTATTTGTTCATGGTGTGCACTAGAAGGAAATCAAATGCTATGCAACCTAATTTTCAGCAGTCTTGTCGCTCCTCAGTGAGATGGTCATCGAAGTGGCTTTTTGTGATCATGTATGAATGTTGATATAATGTGATTCATCATACATTGTTTGGGATATTGAAACCACACTGACCTAAAGTGACAAAAAAATAATCCGGAAAATATTTGTGACTTTCAATATTTGTAAATATGTCAGTTTGATTTTTGTATTTATTTTATGTGGTTGTAAATAAAATTTCAAAAACGTAAACGTTGCCTGGATTGTATTTTATGTTATAAGATGAGGAAATAACAATAAACAGGCTACTGGTGGGATGTTTTATACCATAATATGTTCTTCTGTCAATATACTGTATTTACAGCACATTAAAAAAAGTAAATTGTGCAGTAAAAAAGGACTATGATGTGTACAGTGAGGGAAAAAAGTATTTGATCCCCTGCTGATTTTGTACGTTTGCCCACTGACAAAGAAATGATCAGTCTATAATTTTTTTAATGGTAGGTTTATTTGAGCAGTGAGAGACAGAATAACAACAACAAAATCCAGAAAAACGCATGTCAAAAATGTTATAAATTGATTTGCATTTTAATGAGGGAAATAAGTATTTGACCCCCTCTCAATCAGAAAGATTTCTGGCTCCCAGGTGTATTTTATACAGGTACTGAGCTGAGATTAGGAGCACACTCTTAAAGAGAGTGCTCCTAATCTCAGCTTGTTACCTGTATAAAAGACACCTGTCCACAGAAGCAATCAATCAATCGGATTTCAAACTCTCCACCATGGCCACGACCAAATAGCTCTCCAAGGATGTCAGGGACAAGATTGTAGAACCTACACAAGGCTGGAATGGGCTACAAGTCCATCTCCAAGCAGCTTGGTGAGAAGGTGACAACAGTTGGTGCGATTATTCGCAAATGGAAGAAACACAAAAGAACTGTCAATCTCCCTCGGCCTGGGGCTCCATGCAAGATCTCACCTCGTGGAGTTGCA
The DNA here is from genome assembly GCF_964263955.1 of Coregonus lavaretus. NCBI lineage: Eukaryota > Metazoa > Chordata > Actinopteri > Salmoniformes > Salmonidae > Coregonus > Coregonus lavaretus. The sequence continues at coordinate 24,117,035 of NC_140018.1, forward strand.
ATGATCATGAGAACGGTGAGGAATCAGCCCAGAACTACACGGGAGGATCTTGTCAATGATCTCAAGGCAGCTGGGACCATAGTCTCCAAGAAAACAATTGGTAACACACTACGCCGCGAAGGACTGAAATCCTGCAGCGCCCGCAAGGTCCCCCTGCTCAAGAAAGCACATATACAGGCCCGTCTGAAGTTTGCCAATGAACATCTGAATGATTCAGAGGAGAACTGGGTGAAAGTGTTGTGATCAGATGAGACCAAAATCGAGCTCTTTGGCATCAACTCAACTCGCCGTGTTTGGAGGAGGAGGAATGCTGCCTATGACCCCAAGAACACCATCTCCACCGTCAAACATGGAGGTGGAAACATTATGCTTTGGGGGTGTTTTTCTGCTAAGGGGACAGGACAACTTCACCGCATCAAAGGGACGATGGACGGGGCCATGTACCGTCATATCTTGGGTGAGAACCTCATTCCCTCAGCCAGGGCATTGAAAATGGGTCGTGGATGGGTATTCCAGCATGACAATGACCCAAAACACACGGCCAAGGCAACAAAGGAGTGGCTCAAGAAGAAGCACATTAAGGTCTTGGAGTGGCCTAGCCAGTCTCCAGACCTTAATCCCACAGAAAATATGTGGAGGGAGCTGAAGGTTCGAGTTGCCAAACGTCAGCCTCGAAACCTTAATGACTTGGAGAAGATCTGCAAAGAGGGGTGGAACAAAATCCCTCCTGAGATGTGTGCAAACCTGGTGGCCAACTACAAGAAACGTCTGACCTCTGTGATTGCCAACAAGGGTTTTGCCACCAAGTACTAAGTCATGTTTTGCAGAGGGGTCAAATACTTATTTCCCTCACTAAAATGCAAATCAATTTATGACATTTTTGACATGCGTTTTTCTGGATTTTTTTGTTGTTATTCTGTCTCTCACTGTTCAAATAAACCTACCATTAAAATTATAGACTGATCATGTCTTTGTCAGTGGGCAAACGTACAAAATCAGCAGGGGATCAAATACTTTTTTCCCTCACTGTATACTGTATATCAGTGATTTGATTGACTCAGACTAAAATATAAGCTGTAAACACAGCAGAGTCTTCATCGGTCAAGAGGTGGAACAAACTCGTCATGGTAATAATGGACCGTAGCAAATGAGTGTGCAGTGAGGCTGTAGACTACACACTGTATGTATATCTGCAGGAATGTACAGTTTATTGCAAGTCAATTATGGTTTAATTTTATGAATCGCAAGTATAAGTACCTCATCTGTTACATTTTCAATACAAATATATAATCTATGTACTATTCAGTGGAAGTTTGCTTTTGCTACAGTATAAGAAAATTGTCAGTCTACACGTGAAGAGGAATTACCAGGTCATCCGTGATACAAGTCAGTATTCGGCGTAAATCCATGTCTGAGGACGTTGGGAGATGACGTGGAACCGGCCACTAGGGGCAACAGTGAGCACTGTTACCTTCAAGTATGTTTCGGATTTGCTAGGGCATTGTGGACGGGATGGCGGATCAGCCAAATCCAGCAATAGAAGATTTTTTTTTTAAGCCTATCCCAAACCTTAACCCTTACCTTAACCATTCGGAGTTAATGCCTAACCTTTCGGAATGAATGCCTAAACTTAACCCCAACCTTAAAAATTCGGAGTTAATGCCTAAACTTAACGTTAAACACATTTGACGTTTTCAACAACTTCGACATTTTACATTTGAGAAACATGGACGAACGTCTAATTCTAACGTGAGACTGTGAGAGCTAGTTGCAAAAAAATCTATGAACTCCAGATTAATCTTTGACATCTGTTGTGTTGCATGGGTAAATCGACTCAAACGCTGTATTACACAATCATTCATATTTATTAACGTAAAGAAGTAGCGATACAAAGACAAGGCACATAGCATTTGGTATACAGAACTAGAGGGTGCTACTAGGATATAAGACTATGATGCTAATAAGCTACTGAGCCATACAATGATACAGGAATAGATCTCAATAAATACTGGGAATAAATTAAAACCGTGATAGGATCTGAAGCTCTGAATGCACACTTTCAATAACCCCGCCGGCCTGTACATCCGGCTGCCTCTCAACAAACCTGCCGCTCAAGCTCAGTAGCTTAACCTCTACGGGATCGGAGGGTAGTGCGTACGGCCCAGTACATCACTGGGGCCAAGCTTCCTGCCATCCAGGACCTCTATACCAGGAGGTGTCAGAGGAAGGCCCTAGAAATTGTCAAAGACAAATTGTCATAGACGGTTCTCTCTGCTACCGCATGGGAAGCGGTACTGGAGCGCCAAGTCTAGGTCCAAAAGGCTTCTTAACAGCTTCTACCCCCAAGTCATAAGACTCCTGAACAGCTAATCAAATGGCTACCCGGACTATTTGCATTGTCGCCTCAGGATGGGCCTCAGGATGGTTCTCAGGATCCCGTCATGGTATTTTTGTGCATAGAAATTGCCATTGATAAAATGCAATTGTATTCATTGTCCGTAGCTTATGCCTGCCCATACCATAACCCCGCCGCCACCATGGGGCACTCTGTTCACAACGCTGACATCAGCAAACCGCTCGCCCACACGATGCCATTCACATGGTCTGCGGTTGGATGTACAGTACCAGTCAAAAGTTTGGACACACCTACTCATTCAAAGGTTTTTCTTTATTTTGACATTTGTTTTACATTGTAGAATAATAGTGAAGACATCAAAACTATGAAATAACACATATGGAATCATGTAGTAACCAAAAAAGTGTTAATCAAACCAAAATATTTTATATTTGAGATTCTTCAAATAGTCACCCTTTGCCTTGATGACAGCTGCTTTTCCAACAGGAATGCTTTTCCAACAGTCTTGAAGGAGTTCCCACATATGCTAAGCACTTGTTGGCTGCTTTTCCTTCACTCTGCCATCCGACTCATCCCAAACCATCTCAATTGGGTTGAGGTCGGGGGATTGTGGAGGCCAGGTCATCTGATGCAGCACTCCATCACTCTCCTTCTTTGTCAAATAGCCCTTACACAGCCTGGAGGTGTGTTGGGTCAGCGTCTCACAAAGAAACAGCAGTTTGAACCAAAAATCTCAAATTTGGACTCCAGACCAAAATAAAAAATTTCACCGGTCTAATTGCTCATGTTTCTTGGGCCAAACAAGTATCTTCTTCTTATTGATGTCTTTTAGTACTGGTTTCTTTGCAGCAATTCGACGGGTCTTCCATTCCTGTGGCTGTCCTCATGAGAGCCAGTTTCATCATAGCGCTTTATGGTTTTTGCGACTGCACTTGAAGAAACTTTCAAAGTTCTTGAAATGTTCCGTATTGACTGACCATGTCTTAAAGTAATGATGGACTGTCTGTCATGAACGTTGAGAGACGGGTCGGACCAAGGTGCAGCGTGAAAAGCGTACATGTTTATTAACTAAATAAACATTCAACAAAACAAGAAACAACGTAACGTGAAGTCTTCCGGCTATTCACATACAAGCCTAAACGGAACAAGATCCCACAACAAAGGTAGGCAACATGGCTACCTAAGTATGATCCCCAATCAGAGACAACGAGCGACAGCTGCCTCTGATTGGGAATCACACCCGGCCAAACATAGAAATAGAACAACTAGAACTTAAACATAGATATAGACTAACATAGATCTCAAATAGACATTCACACCCTGACTCAACAAACAAGAGTTCCATAGGTCAGGGTGTGACACTGTTGTTTCTCTTTGCTTATTTGAGCTGTTTTTGCCATAATATGGACTTGGTCTTTTACCAAATAGGGCTATCTTCTGTATACCCCCCTACCTTGTCACAACACAACTGATTGGCTCAAACGCATTAAGAAGGAAATAAATTCCACAAATTAACTTTTAAGAAGGCACACCTGTTAATTGAAATGCATTCCAGGTGACTACCTCATGAAGCTGGTTGAGAGAATGCCAAGAGTGTGCAAAGCTGTCATCAAGGCAAAACTTTTTTGGTTACTATATGATTCCATATGTGTTATTTCACAGTTTTGATGTCTTCACTATTATTCTACAATGTAAAAATAGTTTAAAAAATAAAGAAAAACCCTTGAATAAGTAGGTGTGTCCAAACTTTTGACTGGTAGTGTACGGCCAAATTCTCTAAAACGACGTTTTATGGTAGAGAAATGAACATTCAATTGTCTGGCAACAGCTTTGGTGGACATTTCTGCAGTCAGCATGCCAATTGCATGCTCCCTCAAAACTGGAGACATCTGTGGCATTGTGTTGTGTGACGAAACTGCACATTTTAGAGTGGCATTTTATTGTCCCGAGCACAAGGTGCACCTGTGTAATGATCATGCTGTTTAATTAGCCTCTTGATATGCCACACCTGTCAGGTGGATGGATTATCTTGGCAGTGGAGAAATTCTCACCAACAGGGATGTAAACTAATTTGTGCACAACATTTGAGAGAAATAAGCTTTTTGTGCATATGGACAATTTCTGGGATCTTTTATTTCAGCTCATGAAAAATGGGACCAACACTTTACATGTTGCGTTTATATTTTTGTTAAGTGTCAAAATTCAAGTTTCATAGCACTATAGTTCTCCATACTTCTCTCGGTTGGTTTCAATCCACGGCTTGCATGAGCAATTGGCCTCCGCTGCCCTGCATCATCTTGAGAGAGTACCGCTCCTAGGCCTACATGAACAGCGTAATGAGTTTGGACTTCCTCACACTGTGTATCCCACTGATGCTGCAAGGGTACATTGTGTCTGTTCTTGCCCTTCTTGCCCTTCTTGTCGTTCTCCAGAGCAGTGAGGCTGTGGAGAGGGGCTGCAATCTTGGAGAATCCTTCCACGAACCTCCTGTAATAGCTGCCAAATCCTAGAAAAGAGCCGAGTTCTTTGGTGTCGGTAGGTCTGCTAAATGATGTAAATGTAAATGTCTTGGCCATGCTCCTACAGCTTTGACCTTGTCGGGATCTGTTGCTACCACCTTGCTGGAAATCATATGCACCAGATACTTCACTTCCTGTTTGAAGAAACAGCATTTGCTCAGTTTCATCTTCAGGCTATGTTTTTGGAATTGACTCGGCACCAGCTCCAGTCTTTTGAGATTCTCCTCCACTGTAGAGGCAAACACCACAACATAATCCATGTAAAGAAGCAAAGACTGGGAAACTTTCATCACTGAATGTACTCTCCATCAGACTCTGGCTTTCAAATAATCCAAAAGGAGTACAAAAATAAGTCTTTCTCTGCCACCTCCACCTGGTTGTAGCCACTCAGGTCCAGGGTGGGGAACCAGCAGGCACCACTCAGTGCATCCAGAATTCTTCCATTCTTGGGCGTGGGTAAGCATCTCGTCTCGTTGTAGCATTCAGTCTCCTGTAATCCACCCTCATCCTTATTGAGCCATCCTTCTTCATAACAATGACCATAGGTGAGGAATACGGGCTGCAACTCTCCCTGATAATCTTCTGCTCTAACAGCAGTTTGATGTAAGCCTTGACCTCCTTATACTGACTTAGTGGCAAACGCCTGTACCTCTGACATACTGGAACATCATCTATGAGAGGAATCTCATGTTCTCTCAGGTCAGTGTATCCTACATCTCCATCCCCTTAAACAAAAACATCAGAGTACTTATGCTATAAACCCCTTGAGTCAATCCTGAGATCCTGACTCAATTTGGGAAACTGTGGATCTTTCACCTGTTGTGAAATGGATGGTTTCTCTGGTTTTCAACACACCTTAATATGTTCTATGAATACAGTAGACCTACTCTCATCAGGAATATCTGTAAACGTAAACTCTGTTTCTGAACGGCTAAACACCACCTCTGCTGACTGGGTGGAGGCTAAACGCATACCTGGTTCCAGATACACATTCTCTACCTCCACATTCATAACTGCCGTCATTAACTGGCCTGTTTCTTGAGCTACAAAAGCGCTGGCGATTAAGATACCCGCTGGTAAGTCACCTTCCTCTCCTGTCAAATGATCTAACAGCACTGGTACCACTGGGCTCAGCCCAACCTGGCAGCCTGTGGCTGAGACCAACTTCATAGTGCCTGCTGGGATTAAAAGGCGTGTAGAGGAGATAAGATTTACAAACCTGTTGTCCTGTTTGTCCTGCACTCGACATACCTCTAAGGCCTGCTTAAATGTGGCTTCACACTGTTGTACCATAGGTTTCTGGCAGTATTGTGGACCATGATGCTGCTTGAGAATGCTGTAACAATTTTGAATGACATTCATTCCCACTAGTCCTGGAACCTCCCCTTTTCTCTCCCTGGTATCTGTGTCCATGGAGTCCTTGACCACTAGAATTCCCTGTTTTTAAAGGGTTTTACCCATTACCACTACATCCAACTCTAGGTAGCCTACATAAGGGATGTCTAGACCATTTGCTGCTTTTAGCACAAGCCAACGACAATCTTGCAGCAGACCTACACCTTGAGCTTCAAACATCTCTTTAAAGAAACTCTCTGTGATCGTGCACTCCATGGAACCTGTATCAATCAAACAGTTTGTCTCTACACCTCCTATTAACAGCTTCATCACAGGGCAATGACCGACTAGTCGTGGGAATGCTTCACCCTGTGGTTTATTAGCTGAAGATCCCTCCCCCACATTTGGTTTTCCACAACCGATACGTGGCCCTCGGCCGAGCTGGCATGGTTTGCCTGCTGCCCCCTTGCTAGGCTGGGGTTCACATTCTGGTTACAAAACATTATCATTTGAAACAAATTGGTTTGGCAAATGAGTCATAAACTGGGGTTTTCCTCCCCCTTCTAGGCTGAGAACCCTGAGGACCTTGTAGGTTAGCCACTGCATCCACAAGTGTTTTATGTTGAGTTTGCTGAGTTTAAACAGTTTCAAGTAGCTGCACTAGTACTGGGTATGTCTGACTCTTAACCAATGTGGCTTCACAATCAACTGGATCCTGCGCCTCACGATAAGATTTAGGTTTTCCCTAAGAAGTTCCCTCGTCAGCCCAGTGAAGGGGCTGTACATCTAGGAAAGATGGGTTTGGGCTTTGTCTAATCATTTTCTTTAGGTCTCTACATAATGCTTTGTCTTTTACATTTTCAGTAAATACATTTCTGAGTGTCTTTTCCTAATCTTGAAAGGCCTTGGAACCTCTTCAAACAGACTCCCCTCTTCTAAAAACCTTCTCCAGCACCTCCAAGAGACTGTCTTAGAACGAATACTAGAAGGTCTGTATTTTATCTCTTGTTTAGCTCGCCCTTCCAAATAAAAATAAACTGCCGCACATGGATCCAGAGAAGTTGGCAGATGTATTTGTTGAAAAGGCACAGCACTATTTCATGATCTACATAACAAACAAAAAACGCACACAAAAAACTCATTCAGTTAAAGGAGAAATTAGGGTTAAGCGCCTTGCTCAAGTGCACAGACAGATTTTTCACATAGTCGACTAAGTGATTCAAACCAGCAACCTTTTGGTTACTGGCCCAACGCTCTTAACCACTAGGCTACCTGCCGCCCTCAACCCAGTTGTCGATAGCCTATGCATCTAATCTCCTCTAACATTCCTAGACATATGAGATATTTATGTCACAACTCAGCAATTTCTTATCATGTATTAGAACATCCCAGTTTTTACTGCATACGCCACACCCCATGCTGGTAAAAGGGTGTAACAGAAATGAAATATCTATGCAATACATTCAATTAGTGTTACACAACAGAGTCAGAGAGCACTCTATTGTATTTGGGATCTCTTGTTATTATTGTGAGGTCTACACTGTATGGCTTTCATCAGCATGGATCTATACATGAGAAAACAAATTAAGAAGATAGACAGTGATTCAACTGGACAATCAGCAAAATGCATCTTTATCAAACTGTCTGTGTTTGTCATTAAGTGCATCTAAGCTAATGAAGGTCTGCTACACCCCTGCCTAACCTTTGATCCAATCAGGTAGAACATCTCGACCACATTGAGGAGCAAAGAGACACAAACCATTACATGCATGAGGATGATAAAGATAGCCTTCTCAGTGTGCCGTGATATGAATCACTCCACACGGTCTCCCTTACATGGATATCCAGCGTATTTAATATTTTTGGGCAACACAAAGCCATACAGGTAATACTGACCCACTATGAATCCAACCTCAAATAGAATCTTAAAAAACACATTGGACATGTTACTGACAAGCAAGGTCCCCTTTATGTGAACTTTCCCCTTGTCATTAGAGTATTTCAGGGTGATTTCACAATTCCATTATTTCCTTTTGATTGTTGGTGTCTTAGTTTGTTCTCCATGCGGATGACGTGCAGGACGCGAGCCAGGTAGACCCGAGTTGTGGTGGAGATGAAGATGATCTGAAGGACCATGAAGCAGATGTGGGAGATGGGGAAAGCCCGGTCTTAGCACAAACTCTTACAGCCCGGTGAAAGTGTTTTACAGACCAGATAGGATTGTTCATCTCCCCATACTTTGTCGATCCCTGCCACCAGCACCAGCAGTCTAAACACAAACAGGACCTTCAGTCAAACATTCCCAACAACCATAGAGTGGGATTGTACTTTGTCTAACAGGGAGGCAAGAAAGGACCAGTCCCCCATGATTCAAGTGTGGCTAAATGGTCAAAGAGAAGATAAAAAAAGAAAACATGATAATAATGGTGTTATTACACAGGTAAGAAAAGTAGTCAGCCAATGTTCTATGTAAAAGAAATTGCTGCAGCGTAAGCTAAAGGATACAGTACTTGCTGAATATAACTGTTAAATATACCAAAGCAGCTTTCTTACCTCAGAGGTGAGCACAGTCTCCTCACACCAGTTATTTTCTACTGAATTCTCTCTTGATTAATTGGATTCTCTCCTCTTACAGCTTGTATCATTATGATGTCAACACCGTCCACCCCCATACTCGCTGACACCCTGCACGACTTTCATTCCTCTTCACAAATGTTTAAACCAAGGAAGGCGGAACTCATGATCTTCCTCAGAACTGCTAATTCAACCAAATATTTCATAATTGGTCAGTCAACACCCAATGCCTCATCCCTGTGAAGTAATCAAATGTAAATGCAAAAGGTAATGGTCGATTCACGGATGTTATCAAACACGATCCATGGTATTTGGTACCTACCTACTGTATAGCGAGTAGGCAACTGTACTGTACATAAAAACTGAACCACCGCATTTCACAGATTCTTCGCTATGTTTGCGTTGATCTTTCCTTTTTGACTTTTCAAAGATGCCTAACATCAACAGATGTGTTTTCTCATGGAGGAGCTCAGCTGTGTACAATCATTTCAAGTACTGACACAAACATTCAGATAAGACAAACATCCGGTAAGAATCACTCACTTTCTGCAGACAATACAGTCAGAGAGGGTTTAATAACTCCACAGTGTGTTTGGATCTCACATGTTTAGATCTTCTTTGTGCTGACGTTAACATGAGGTGAGGGTAAAGTGTCAAAGTTCATCCACTTTTCGAGGAAGAGAGACATCTTCGTGAAGTGATAAAATTGTTGCATGGATCAAATTCATAGGTAAAGTCTGATTGGTGTAGAAGTGTGACCACAAGCACGCAGTATGACTGTGAGTCAGGCTGACCAAACCCATCAGGTTTATAAGAATGGCCTACCATTAAAGTCTTTCAATATCCTCATCCCATGTGCACAAACATTAATGCTCGCCTCCGGCTTGTAGATGAAAAGGAATTTCTCATCTGAGCAACAAAAATGGTGAGTAAATTGCAAATCTGGTTATGTTTGTACAAATTGAGGATAATACAGTATCTCATGTAAATGTAGATATCAATAGAAATATACAGTATATATCATAGATTTGGATTAGAAATGGTTTTAACTTAATTTAAAAATAGTGCTGTGAAACAAATGTACTTCTCCAGTCTGTTTGACAGCTCACTAGGCTACTATCAAAGTTAACGTATAATCTTGGTATGATTACACTATTTCTCTATGAAGGGATTCCTGAATGAAATTTAATTTCACTTCTCCTTTTCTTATTCCATAGATAATCAGCCGCAATGGGGGACTGGTCATATCTTTCTAAGTTACTGGACAAGGTGCAGTCCCACTCAACGCCCATTGGGAAGATATGGATGAGTGTCCTGTTTATCTTCAGGATTATGGTTCTGGGTGCTGCAGCAGACAGTGTGTGGGGCGACAAACAGTCTGATTTCTACTGCAACAACGAAGAACCTGGGTGTGAGAATGTGTGCAATGACTGGGCCTTCCCCATCTCACACATCCGTTTCTGGGTCATGCAGATCATATTAGTCTCCACTCCAACTCTTCTGTACCTGGGCCATGCCATGCATGTCATCCACCAGGAGGTCAAGATGAGGGAGGCACTGCAGAGCCAAGTTGACAATGGCATGTTGAAGAGGCCCAAATACACAGATGATCAAGGGAATACTGCTGCGTAGCTACATGACCCAGTTGCTCTTTAAGATAGTGTTAGACCTCACTTTTATTGTGGGACAGTACTACTTATACGGGTTTGTCATGAAATCCTTCTTCCAATGTTAACAAGAGCCCTGTTCCAAACTTGTCCCGTCCTACGGAGAAGACCATTTTCATAATCTTCATGCTTGTTGTGGCCTGTGTGTCTCTGCTTTTGAATGTGATCGAGGTGTTTTATTTGATTTGCACCAGAGCAAAATGTGGAGCCAAGAAACAGTACCCACTGCATTTTAACTCAGCTGAGAACCCAGCCACCCTCTACAATCCAGCATCAGCATGGCAAGGTAACCTGGATGAACATAAAGATCGCTCACCCACCCCTTCACAGAGTCCAGAGGGAAGCTGAACTGTTGGAGGAAGAGAAAAACACTTGTTAGGCTTCCAATAGATTTCACTTGATTATATTCTGCTCTGTGAGGTGACATACTGTCCCGAGTGGCGCAGTAGTCTAAGGCACTGCATCGCAGTGCTAGCTGTGCCACTAGAGATCCTGGTTTGAATCCAGGCTCTGCGAACGGGAGACCCATAGGGCGGCGCACAATTGGCCCAGCGTCGTCCAGGGTAGGGGAGGGAATGGCCGGCAGGGATGTAGCTCAGTTGGTAGAGCATGGCGTTTGCAACGCCAGGGTTGTGGGTTTGATTCCCACGGGGGGCCAGTATGAAAAATACAAAAATAATGTATGCACTAACTGTAAGTCGCTCTGGATAAGAGTGTCTGCTAAATGACTAAAATGTAATGTAATGGGTGGCCTACAAGTAATATAAAAAGTGTAAAGTTACATTCCAGTGTATTGAGTATGTGTTTGTTAAATAATTTGCATTAGCCTACCTTGTAACTGAATGTTGTTCATATTACAGTTTGTTTCTATGCTGACACTGCGATGACAAATGTTTGGCAGGCTTTGTATGCTCTGTTGAAAATAAAAAAGGACTGTGAAAGGAAATTTGAAAAACACCTCACAGCCGCACATTCCCAGAGCATACACTAGATGGAAGCATAAACTTGGTGATTGAGATCATGTGAACAGCACGGCTGATCTGCAGTATAGGCTATAGTCTTATCTATAGCTCTAGATCTATGTACATAAACACATGCAACAGAAGTTACCTTTGATGTCAAAGTTCCATATTATCAGTGCAACAACAAATCGTTAGACTTCTTGATTAATTACTCTCATCTTGATTAATGTTTGACACTTTTGGTCCGTGTCATTACCAGTGGTGTAAAGTACTTAAGTAAAACTACTTTAAAGTACTACTTAAGTAGTTTATTGGGGTATCTGTACTTTATTTTACTATTAATATTTTTGACAACTTTTACTTTTACTTCACTACATTCCTAAAGAAAATAATGTACTTTTTACTCCATACATTTCCCTGACACCCAAAAGTACTTGTTACATTTTGACAGGAAAAATGCTCCAATTCACACACTTATCAAGAGAACATCCCTGGTCATCCCTACTGCCTCTGATCTGGCAGACTCATTAAACACAAATGCTTAGTTTGTAAAATTGTGCCATCTGGTTTGTTTAACATAAGGAATTTGAAATGATATACTATATATACTTTTACTTTTGATACTTAAGTACATTTGAGCAATTCCATTTACTTTTGATACTTAAGTATATTTAAAACCAAATACTTTTAGAATTTTCCTCAATTAGTATTTTATTGGGTGACTTTCACTTTTACTTGAGTCATTTTCTATTAAGGTATCTTTACTTTTACTCAAGTATGACAATTGAATACTTGTTCCACCACTGGTCATTACAGATAAGAACAGTTGAACACATGATTATCAAACATGTTTAGCAACTATCTGTGGGCTTTGATCTACATGCGATGAATATTAATTATCTTAACCAATTAAAACATAGCCTACTCCACAACTAGGTTACTGGTTTACAGGTTTGCCCACATGACCTAATACAGAACGCTTTAGTATAGGCTGTAGACTTGATCTTGGTAAAGTTTACAATTCATACTGCTCTGAAAAAGGTGGTATTAATCTTTGTTATAAAAAAAACCACGTTCATTTTTCTATTACACAATTACATTTCAGTAGAAGAAAAGTACAGAAACCGAGCGTAAGGATGTCTAAGTCTTGACGTAGGGGTCAGGTGACTCCAAACTTTTCTCTCCATCGTTTATTTTTTTTCTCTCCCCCCGGCCCGTATGTGGACTGTTATAAGCAAGGAAAGTTTGACAAGTCAGTCTCAGTTTCTCCGTGGTCCCAAACTTGGATTTCAAGAAAGCGGTGACTGTTTTCAAGAAGTGACGGAGAAAGTCCTTAAGGGCTCTCTTCTGACTTCTCAATAACTTTCCAGGTAAGCTTTGCGCTATATCAACAGCCATTATTGACCTGAAGAAGTAAAAATTCGTATTTATATATATTTATCACTGGCAGAAGTTATGCGGAGAAACTAACTTGCGCTCAGAATCCAGACACACTGTGCCAATCCAGACGCATTGTATTTCTATAGGCTATCCGCTATAGTATGGTCCATAATATATCCTTTATAAAACGTTTTATTTTTTCTGGGTTTACCAAGGAAAAGTTTAAATGATCCATCTGTTTCTTTTGCTGTTTTATTTTTCCAATTTGGTGTGACTAGTGCTTTTAAGATAAACGAGTAATCTGAGGCAAATGACTCAAAGCAGCATGTGATGAATAATTATTACAAGCTTTATAGAGGACTTTAACTGAACTGTTTATAAGTTGTGACCTGGGGATTGATTTGTTTTAGAACAAACTAAATCGTAACCAAGCATATTGATATGTTTCATTGATATTTATCTTTAGCTTTATAGAAATACTTCATGAAATATGATCAAATTGGGCTACTCAGATTTTTAAAGGTCTTCTTTGCATCTGGAGAGCACAGTTTAAATCCTCTTCCAATGTAAAGAAATCTTGAAGTTGAGCTGATGTGCTTACAACCTTATAAATTGTGTGATTCACCCAACTTCTACTTTCATTGTTGTAATAACATCATTACAAGATCAGAGCTCTCAGGGGGATGATGGCATCAGTGGGTTTCTTACTCTAGATCAGCATTGTCTACATAGACGTTTTTTTTCTTCAAGTTTCCAAACGGTTCTGTGATATTAAATAGGCCTATAAATGACCCAGTGAAATTGATGCAACTATTTGTCAATTAATTTTATTTTAAAGGTTTTTATCATGGTACCATCATTGTTGAGTAAGAAGCAGTCCTTGGTTATTTTCCACTATACTGCGGTCCTCTTGTACAGTAGCCTATGCAGTATATTATTAGCTAAGTGAAGCCATGCTGTTGGTACACCCTCCAACAGATGGCTTCTACTGATCCAAGTTTGTTTATTGTGCACTCATTGCAGGGACATTATTGGTTTACTGGCATTATTCAGAATCTTTATTCAGATGGTATTCATGTTTACAAACTTGATTCCCATATGACATGCAGTGTGAGTTTATTATCTGTGAGAATTGGGTCTTTGTAGCGGAGCTAGGCAGGTCACTAATAAGCCTACAATGAACGGGGGCCCTGTGTTGTAGACTCAGAGGCTCAGAGAGAGCGTGTTCCAGACACTCCCCAGTCTGAGGCTTGAACTGAGAGCAGAGAGCTACAGTATCGTGCCTTAGTGCGGTGTCCTTTACCTTCATAGGCTGTATAGGTAGAGTTTCTACCAGCTTTTGGGAATGATATTTACTGAGGATGATAGTTAATGAGGATAAAAATGATATATCTATTATGAAGATCGTATAGTTATTATCTCAGCTTCATGTGTTATGTGAAGAACAGTAACTGTGTCTAACACTGCATGACATTTCTTTGAGACTGGGGGGTATTTGCATAGCATTCCTTAAATTACACAGTACAATACAATTTAACATTGACAAATGCTTTCATACACGCTATTTGACATCTTTTAATTTGGTCGGCATCTCTTATTTCTACGTTCTTTCATGTTTATTACAGTTGTTAACAAACAATGGTTTGATGAGGAACAGGTGCACGTTTTCATACCCAGCCGATGAAGGGGAAACAAATGTTTGCGCTTGTGTTTCACCAACCTGGACCCTATCATCTACCATTACACTATTCACTTACTCAGTATTTTAAGAAGTGCCATCAACACTGGTAGGACCACACAATGTGATTCTCCTCTCATCACTTTCAATAGGAAGACAATAGCCTTCAAATTCACTCTCTGGATTGAAGATTCATTAAGCATAATGCAAGGTAGTAGTTGACATTGGTCTTGTTCAGCCTTTTCCAGCAATTGCATTTGTTCTGTGCGTCACTACAGCCATCACACGATTCCTAGTCATTACACTTTTTCCTCAAACATTGAGATGTGTTTGATTCGATTCACAAATGTAACTTGAGATATAGTGATATATACTGTAAACATGTTTACTGTATATAGGAATGTTTAAAAAAAAAAGTTATTGCATTTAATGAACACTTACAATATCTTCATTATTTTCTGTCTAATTGCAGCTAAAACTCCATCATGGGTGACTGGAGTGCTTTGGGGAGGCTCCTGGACAAGGTTCAGGCTTACTCCACGGCTGGAGGGAAGGTGTGGCTCTCTGTCCTCTTCATCTTCAGGATCCTGGTGCTGGGGACAGCTGTGGAGTCTGCCTGGGGGGACGAGCAGTCCGCCTTCAAGTGCAACACCCAGCAACCTGGTTGTGAGAACGTGTGTTACGACAAATCCTTTCCTATATCACATGTAAGGTTCTGGGTGCTACAGATTATCTTTGTCTCGACACCGACTCTTCTCTACCTTGCCCATGTCTTCTACCTGTTGAGAATAGAGCAGAAGATTAACCGCAAAGAGGAAGGGCTGAAAAACATCCAGAACGATGGAGGCGACGTGGACGTACCTCTGAAGAAGATTGAGTTAAAAAAGCTCAAGCATGGGCTGGAAGAGCATGGAAAGGTTAAGATGAAGGGAGCCCTCTTGAGAACCTACATCGTCAGCATTTTTTTCAAGTCCATCTTTGAGGTGGGCTTCCTGGTCATACAGTGGTACATTTATGGCTTCAGCTTGGCTGCTGTCTACACCTGTGAGAGGTCCCCCTGCCCCCACAGAGTGGATTGTTTCCTCTCCAGGCCCACTGAGAAAACCGTCTTCATTATCTTTATGCTGGTGGTCTCTCTGGTCTCCTTGGTTCTGAATGTTATTGAGCTATTCTACGTGACATTCAAGAGGATCAAAGACCGTGTGAAGGGGAAACAACCGCCCGTCCACTACCCTGGCACGGGGACATTAAGCCACACTCCCAAGGATCTGTCCACCACTAAGTATGCCTACTATAATGGCTGTTCCTCTCCCACTGCTCCCCTGTCCCCAATGTCACCCCCGGGGTACAAGCTGGCCACTGGGGAGAGAACCAACTCCGTTCGCAACTACAACAAGCAAGCCAACGAGCAAAACTGGGCCAACTACAGCACGGAGCAGAACCGCCTGGGCCATAATGGCAGCACCATCTCCAACTCCCATGCACAGGCCTTTGACTTCCCTGACGACACCCAGGAGAGTAAGAAACTGACCCCGGGGCACGAGCTGCAGCCGTTGGCCCTGATGGATCCCAGGCCCTGCAGTCGAGCCAGCAGTCGCATGAGCAGTCGGCCAAGGCCAGACGATCTAGATGTCTAGCCCCTCCCCAGCCCCCCCTGTCGGTGGCCTTGGTGCCAGAGAACAGAGAGTACAAGGGGGGCGGGGCATAGCCCATTCACTGTCTTAACTAGCGAGTCAATAAAGAGACATTAAAATACTTACACTGTTGGAGGTACTATACATTTATTGATGACTTTGAAAGTAGTGGCGCTAACAAGCTTTAACAACAAAAACAACTAGTGGGCGAAGAACATGTTTCCCTGTTCTGATAACTGTGCCCACGTTTCACTTTAGAAGAATATGCCTTGGCAAAGTGTTAGTTATCATGTTTTTACCTGTAGGTTTCATTATATGGCCACACACAATGACATTCCATTTAGAAAGATTGCACTTCAATATAATAGCAATGTGTCTTTTTCCATGCTTTGCAAGTAGTTTGAAAACATTTGGCTTGTAAGTCTCCGTCACACTCATCTTCTGTATGACTTCCAAGTCTGTCTTGTAAAACAGGATTGTAAGAAGGATGCTAAGTTTCATGAATTAATATTTATTTATTAGTAAAAGTATGCAAGACATCCACCACTAGATACAAATGTACTACTATCCAAGGTCATATCCATATAAATGATATATTAAGTCACTACACCCAACTGCATATTTATTGATAATAATAAAAATTCAGCAATACAGTTTTCTCAACAAATAAGAGGTTGCTTTTATTATCGTGGACTGTCATTTCCTGATAAACTTTGAATTTATGTGGTGTTGGTTGTTTTATTTGATATTTGTGGGAAAGAGGTTTCTTTCAGATTGTGGACTCAAGCTGCTGTAAGAGAAATACAGAGCGACAGTTTTTATTGTTACATTTGGGTTTCGAAGCATCTTTGAAAGAAAGCATTTATTTTTTTCTCATTTTAAAGTGTACGTCTGCTTTTTATTTTCTTTCCTGTTGGATGGTAGAGGAGGGCAGTATAATGATTATTTGTGTTTTACCTTTGGAGTGACATTTTACTCAATGTAATCATTGCTGCTTGAGAGATAGATTTTAGTACTGTAAATCAAGCTAACTGTTTCACAAATGTGAGTTTTTAGAAGACTGCTTATAGAGCTGGACTAATATTTAGTCAAATATATTAAAAGTTATATGCCAATGTAGCTCCACAGCTACCAAACACTTTCAATTGGACATTTTCATGTTTTCTGTGTTTTTCTCTCTCCCAATTTTGCATCATAGTATTTCGGTACTTAAACAGAGAGTTTCATGGGTTATTCAGCTACAATGGTGTTTGCACTGAGATCTTGACTACGGTGTAATATGATGCAAAAAAGTGGCAAGTGTTTTCTGATATGCATGTTACTAATTTATTTTACAACACACCAGGCAGAAATCACTACAGTACATACATTCAGACAGTGCTTTTTTGTGACCGCTGGTTTCAATGATCTTGAAAGGCTAAAGCAAAGGGCCTCCATTCAGAGTACAAGACAAAGTTCGGTGTACATTTGTTTGATAATGTGGTCAGATAATGCCATTCCATGGAAATCCACTGTTGTACAGTGTGTAAGTGCATGATAGCAAGAATAAAAGCTCATTAATTATATATGTGAAAGGCTATTTTAACCAATAAAGATTTTTTCTTTCTTTACAAGTTTGTCATCATATGCACCTCATTTTGCCTTTCCTCTTCTTGATTCAGTCTGTGTCTTTAGTCCAGACTCATTGGGCCACCAGAAGTGCCTTAAAAATAGATCAATATTATGGTCAAAAGATACATTTGTCATGTGTTGAGACTACAGTATTGCCTTTCTTCTTTCATAGGTAACAACCCCCCCAAAAAGTATCATATATGATCCCCTGCTTGTGGATATTGAGAGAACAATAAGTGCTATATAGTATATGTAGTGAAAATGCCTTGGAGACTTTGAAAACTTCATAATATGAAAAGACTCAGCGCTTTTTGTGTTATCCAAGTTTCCTATTTAACCTTTCCACAAAGCTAAATAAAACCACATGTTTGGACCCAGTCTGTAGACCACGTGGCTGGAGCCAAACAAGAAAAGCTCTACTTTGATCCAATGCTAATTAATCTACATTTTTAATTTAACAATGAGTTTTTATTAGGGCTTTTAAACAAGATGACACTGGAAGACACAAAAACAGTTGAAACACACCATTTAAAAGAAAAATATTTATTACATAACGTATTTACATAACAGTAGATAGCAATTAAGAACTGTGGCCAGAGTTTGAAAAGTAACAGAGCAGCAGTTTACTCAATTAAGATAAAGTTATCTTAAACGTGTTTCAACAATCTGTATTCTCTGTTTAAAAGCAAATACATTGCTGTTGAGTACTAATGGCAGAAACAGTACAAACGCAAAACTAAATTAGCAAAACTAAATCACAGCATTTTTACATTTCAAACAGTAGTCCTAGTACATTGTAAAGCATTCAGAAGGTGATGGAAAACAACTACAACTTCTGACTCTGATGCAGATACTAACCACATGGATACTTGATAAATGTCAAATAAAGTCCTGGGATTGTAACTGCACTTGGTGCAGTGTTCAGGTTAGAAAGACTACGTTTTACAGTGTTTATGCATGTTTCATTGCGTATTTTTAGACAACAAGGATTCAAATGAGGACAGCTTTACAGCACTTCAAGCTTTATTTTCTTCACAGACTACTGTAAACCTCAATGTCTGAGTTACATTTCCACCGCCTGTACAGCCGTTCAGACCACAAGGCCAGGGTGGTGCTACCAATACATGGTAAAGCTGCTAACCTTCACTAAAAATCATGACGTAATCCCAGAGCTAGTAGAAACGGCTGGTGCCTGGTGTAGACCTCACGTAATATTTCACGTCACAAAATAAGCTTTTAGAAGTTATTTATTCCTTTAATCATGTCAGTGGGGTAGAAAATAGTTTTATTAAGCATCTTTGACAGATTAGCCATTCCCTTGTCCTCTAAAGGAAAGACAGCTTGCAAAACTACAGATAAATGGGTAGCACAACACATCAAAATTGAGATAAACTATTTACTGTATATGGTAGATACAGTCAGGCCCATAATTATTGGCACCTTTTGATAAAGATGAGCAAAAAAGACTGTATACAATATATAATACAAATACTGAGCTATATTGCATATTGCAAGCAAAATAGTCCCATAACCTCAAAGATCCACCACCATTTTTTACCATAAGTATGAGGTACTTTTCTGCAAATGCTTCTGTTTTTCAAATCCACCACTTAGATCGGAACCAGTGTTATGATCAGATGACATGAAAATAGAGCTCTTTGGCCACACACACCAGTGGTGATTTGGCGTTGAAAAACAGACGCATATGCAGAAAAGTACCTCATACCTATGGTAAAATATGGTGGTGAATTTTTGATGTTGTGGGGCAATTTTGCTTCCAATGGTCATGGGGCCCTTGTTAAGGTCAAGGGCATCATTTACTTTTTTTTTTGCCAAAAACCTGGTTGCCTCTGCCAGGAGGTCATATCCATATAAAAAACCCAATCTTTTTAAGATTTTGTATGATTATTTGTTCAACAAAATCTCTTTCTCTGAGCAATTTTATTACTATAACATAATATAATTTCCCCATTTTCTTCTGCATACAATACAGCTCAGTATTTGTATAAAAACAAATTATACTGTATTTTTTGCTCCTCTTTATCAAGGGTGCCAATAATTATGGACCTGACTATATATCATTCATCTCTCTCTCTGCAAAGTGCATTCGTTTTTGAACTGGCCTATGGAGTCTATAGCCAGACCATTAGCACCACTACTTGGACCTAATTGCTGTATTGTTTTTATTTTTTTTATTTTTTTACATGCCTTTCAGTTTCCCATGTCTTGTTAGGACAAAGCTGTGGACACAACACAGACTTGACCCTATTTACTTTATAGTCACAATTACTGGGTCAGCTAATAAACTTTGACATGCAGCTCTGGCAAAATCACTGCATGGAAATATCCCACCTGCTGCTAGCTGGCAGCGGCAGGGATTATAGGTGAAACAGAACATCGTGTTTCATCCCTTCAAGCAGGTCTTTCATCAGACTCAAACCGAGCGCGGAGAGTATAAATCCAGCCTGGATAATCCCAGCCATTCCACATGTATGTGAGAAAATGTGGGAGATCTCATATGTTTCAGTGGAAACTACAGTCAGTGTATGTGCTGCCTGTGTACTGTAACCTCAGATCTTCTTTAATAGGAAGATCCACAGTGAGTGCGGATATTATGCTCAGTCATGTTTTCTGAGCTGTCTACAAACTCCTGACTGTTTATATAAGCATAAGGAAAGGAAAACAATAGGATGCTTCCAATTTTAAATGGCAAGAGTAGCAGATCTCAAAGGGTCTCAGCTTTCTTTGTGGTTACAAATTGGATTCATACTGAATACATTTTCTTATAATTTTTCCACTGCTAGACGGAGGCCCCCAAACAGAGCACTGCGGTTTTATTAAACACGGGAATGCTGCTCCAATGTCTAATGAACACGAGAACATGCACTGAGTCAAAGTGGGTTTGTGCTAATGTACTTTTACTGTCAGTTAGACAAGCGCACAACACCATGCCCAATCTATTAGGGATCTGCTCTGGAAGTGTCCACCATAACTGGAGCCATATCAGGATGTATGTACTGAAATGTGGGGTCCCAGAGCATATGAGCATGTGACCCCAGGGTTTCCTCCCATGGAAAAGGATACAAAAACACAAGGTAAACAGTTCTGTATCTGAACTATGTGTTTTTATTAGTTCATTTTTTTATGAACTGACTTAATAAGAAGAGTTGAATAACTGTTAAAAAGTTACCAGACACTGACAGCTAAAAGCATTCTTGGGGGTTCTAATATCAACCATAAAATATCACTTCATTAAACTTTAATGCATTCTTTTTTTGTCTTTTTTTTGTATACAGGACACACACATACACACACACACACACACACACAGAGAGAACAACACATTCATATTTTTATGTGCCTTTATTTCAAGGCACATAAACCACAGATTGCAAAAAGCTGTGTCCCAGACATTTCGCTTTTGAAGTCTGTGAGCAGCATATGAGGCATATGGTTAATGAGCTTCCTTGTCCCACACAACTGGAGCCTAAGGCAGAGAGAGAGAGATGCAGAGAAGAAGCACTGACCACAAAAACAGGGTCTCTGAACAGATAATGGTACAGTCCTTGGACAGGTAGGTGGAATCAAATCAAAATCAAATCAAATCAAATATTATTTGTCACGTGCTTGGTAAACAACAAGTGTAGACTAACAGTGAAATGCTTACAGGCCCTTCCAAACAATGCAGAGAGAAATTTTTGAAAAATAATAGAAAAATAAGAACACGAGAAATAAATACACAATGAGTAACGATAACTTGGCTATATACAAAGGGTACCAGTACCAAGTCGATGTGCAGGGGTACGAGGTAATTGAGATAGAAATGTACATATAGGTAGGGGTAAAATGACTAGGCAACAGGATAGATAATAAACAGTAGCAGCAGCATACAGTTGAAGTCGAAAGTTTACATACACTTAGGTTGGAGTCATTAAAACTCGTTTTTCAACCACTCCACAAATTTCTTGTTAACAAACTATAGTTTTGGCAAGTCGGTTAGGACATCTACTTTGTGTATGACACAAGTAATTTTTTTCCAACAATTGTTTACAGACAGATTATTTCACTTAGAATTCACTGTATCACAATTCCAGTGGGTCAGAAGTTTACATACACTAAGATGACTGTGCCTTTAAACAGCTTGGAAAATTCCAGAAAATGAAGCTTCTGATAGGCTAATTGACATCATTTGAGTCAATTGGAGGTGTACCTGTGGATGTATTTCAAGGCCTACCTTCAAACTCAGTGCCTCTTTGCTTGACATCATGGGAAAATCCAAAGAAATCAGCCAAGACCTCAGAAAAATAATTGTAGACCTCCACAAGTCTGGTTCATCCTTGGGAGCAATTTCCAAATGCCTGAAGGTACCACGTTCATCTGTACAAACAATAGTACGCAAGTATAAACACCATGGGACCACGCAGCCATCATACCGTTCAGGAAGGAGACGCGTTCTGTCTCCTAGAGATGAACGTACTTTAGTGCGAAAAGTGCAAATCAATCCCAGAACAACAGATGCTGGAAGAAACAGGTACAAAAGTATCTATATCCACAGTAAAACAAGTCCTATATCGACATAATCTGAAAGGCCGCTCAGCAAGGAAGAAGCCACTACTCCAAAACCGCCATAAAAAAGCCAGACTACGGTTTGCAACTGCACATGGGGACAAAGATCGTACTTTTTGGCGAAATGTCCTCTGGTCTGATGAAACAAAAATAGAACTGTTTGGCAATAATGACCATCGTTATGTTTGGAGGAAAAAGGCGGTAGCTTGCAAGCTGAAGAACACCATCCCAACCGTGAAGCACGGGGGTGGCAGCATCATACTGTGGGGGTGCTTTGCTGCAGGAGGGACTGGTGCACTTCACAAAATAGATGGCATCATGAGGAAGGAAAATTATGTGGATATATTGAAGCAACATCTCAAGACATCAGTCAAGAAGTTAAAGCTTGGTCGCAAATGGGTCTTCCAAATGGACAATGACCCCAAGCATACTTCCAAAGTTGTGGCAAAATGGCTTAAAAGTCAAGGTATTGGAGTGGCCATCACAAAGCCCTGACCTCAATCCTATAGAACATTTGTGGGCAGAACTGAAAAAGCGTGTGCGAGCAAGGAGGCCTACAAACCTGACTCAGTTACACCGGCTCTGTCAGGAGGAATGGGCCAAATTTCACCCAACTTATTTTGGCAAGCTTGTGGAAGGCTACCCGAAACGTTTGACCCAAGTTAAACAATTTAAAGGCAATGCTACCAAATACTAAATGAGTTCAACTAAATGTCTGACCCACTGGGAATGTGATGAAAGAAATAAAAGCTGAAAATAATAATTCTCTCTACTATTATTCTGACATTTCACATTCTTAAAATAAAGTGGTGATCCTAACGGACCTAAAATTGAATTTTTACTAGGATTAAATGTCAGGAATTGTGAAAAACTGTTGTTACCTACCCTCACTACCTGGGGGCGGCCCGTCAGGAAGGGTGAGATCGAGCCTTGTATTTCTGTGTGTGGAGTAATCTCGGTGATCTAGAGTTTTGTCGCCTCTAGTTGCACAGGTGACATGCTGGTAAAAATGAGGTAAAACGGATTTCAGTTTCCCTGCATTAAAATCACCGGTCACGAGAAGCGCTGCCTCTGGATGTGCATTTTCCTGTTTGCTTATGGCCCTATGCAGCTCATTGAGTGCAGTCTTAGTGCCAGCATCAGTTTGTGGTTGAAAGCAACGGAAAATATAGATGAAAACTCTCTTGGTAAATAGAATGGTCTGCATTGTATCATGAGGTATTCTAACTCAGGCACGTAAAAACGTGAGACTTCCTTAACATTAGAGATCGCGAATCAGCTGTTTTTAACAAAGAGACCCACCCCTCCCCCCTCCATCTTAACTGAGGCTGCCGACCGGCAATGTTCCCTCAATTATTTTCCGGCACCGAGCAAATTTCAGGTCTGCTGAGCGCATTTCAGGTCTGCTGAGCGCAAACTTCTGTGCAAATTCCGCTGTGCGTTTAGTGTGAACCCTGCGAGGCTGTAACTGCTTTAGTTTACTGTTTTAACAGTAGGCTACTGTGGCTATTTGATCATAATGTAGGCCTACCAGAGTGGCCGACCAAAAAAAACTACGGAGAAAATGCATCACATAACATTTTAACATAAAAACAGTAGCAGCCAATGTGTGGTGTTCAATGTAGGCCTACATTACTTGTGATTTTTTTTTTTAAACATGCAGGTCTTGACATTAACCTGTTTATCTACTTGTCCTTCAGACAAGGAGGTGGCTGAACATTTTGTTGTGTTGTTTAATGCAAGAAACCACTTTACAAAATACAATTAATTATTATTCCCATACCATTATTACAGAGAATCAGACAAATGGTGCTACCCTCTGCCTATTGGCTACTTAGCTTATTCAAGCCTGTCTCAAAATACAACACTGTCCCCCCCAAAAAAGAAAAAAAAGCTTGTTACCTGACTCGCTTTTCAAAGATGGCTAGAAAGTACATGTTTTGTGCTCTTGTAGGAAGCAATCTCTCCCACATTGCTGACTACAAATTTGCTATAATTGGGCTAATAACTCACTAACTAGCAAAGAATATGAACAAATGTGCACACATGGCTACATGCAGCTCTTGCTTTGTCCTCAAAAGAAGTGCATAATAATCGCGTCCGCTTATGCTGTAAAACAGTCCAGTTCAAAGTCAATGGCACAAATCCATATATGGCAATGGTCTATTTGCATATACAGTGCCTTCGGAAAGTATTCAGACCCTTTGACTTTTGCCACATTTTGTTACTTATTCTAAAATGGATTAACACACAATACCCCATAATGACAAAGCAAAAACAGGTTTTTAGAAATTTTTGCAAATGTATTAAAATTAAAAACAGAAAAACCATATTTACATAAGTGTCCAGACCCTTTGCTATGAGACTCAAAATTGAGCTCAGGGGCATCCTGTTTCCATTGATCATCATTGAGATGATTTTTCTATAACTTGATTGCAGTCCACCTGTGTTAAATTCAATTAATTGGACATGCTTTGGAAAGGCACACAACTGTCTATATAAGGTCCCACAGTTGACAATGCATGTCAGAGCAAAAACCAAGCCATGAGGTCGAAGGAATTGTCCATAGAGCTCCGAGACAGGATTGTGTTGAGGCACAGATCTGGGGAAGGGTACCAAAAAATGTCTGCAGCATTGAAGGTCCCCAAGAACACAGTGGCCTCCATCATTCTTAAATGGAAGAAGTTTGGAACCACCAAGACTCTTCCTAGAGCTGGCCGCATGGCCAAACTGAGCAATTGGGGGAGAAGGGCCTTGGTCAGGGAGGTGTCCAAGAACCTGATGGTCACTCTGACAGAGCTCTAGAGTTCCTCTGTGGTGAAAGAAGAAAGTTCCAGAAGGACAACCATCTCTGCAGTACTCCACCAATCAGGCCTTTATAGTAGAGTGGCCAGACGGAAGCCACTCCTCAGTAAAAGGCACCTGACAGCCCGCTTGGAGTTTGCCAAAAGGCACCTAAAGACTCTCAGACCATGAGAAACAAGATTATCTGGTCTGATGAAACCAAGATTGAACTCTTTGGCCTGAATGCCAATCGTCACGTCTGGAGTAAACCTGGCACCATCCCTACGGTGAAGCATGGTGGTGGCAGCATCATGCTGTGGGGATGTTTTTCAGCGGCAGGGACTGGGAGACAAGTCAGTGTTGAGGCAAAGATGAACGGAGCAGAGAGATCCTTGATGAAAACCTGCTCCAGAGCGCTCAGGACCTCAGACTGGGGTGAAGGTTCACCTTCCAACAGACAACCACCCTAAGCACACATCCAAGACAATGCAGGAGTGGCTTCGGGACAAGTCTCTGAATGTCCTTGAGTGGCCCAGCCAGAAACCGGTCTTGAATCCAATCTAACATCTCTGGGGAGATCTGAAAATAGCTGTGCAGCAACGCTCCCCATCCAACCTGACAGAGCTTTAGATGATCTGCAGAGAAGAATGGGAGAAACTCCCCAAATACAGGTGTGCCAAGCTTGTAGCGTCATACCCAAGACAACTCGATGCTGTAATCACTGCCAAAGTTGTTCAACAAAGTACTGAGTAAAGAGTCTGAATACTTATGTATTTATTTATTTTATTTTTATAAATTAGCACAAAAAAATAAAAACAATTTTTTTCTTTGTCATTATGGGGTATTGTGTGTAGATTGATGAGGGGAAAAAAACAATTTAATGAATTTTAGAATAAGGCTGTAAAGTGGGAAATGTCAAGGGGTCTGAATACTTTCCAAAGGCACTGTAGGCCTATTGCGTCTCTGATTGGTTATAGTGCACCGGTCTGTGTAGACTAAGGGCCTGAGTCGTGCCTGTCAATGCAATAGAATCCTATTCCGATGCCTACAACAAAATCTCTTGCATAGTTAGTTTTGCGTACTAAGTATTGCATAGTTTGTTTTGTTTTTGGTATGTTGCATTGAAAGTGGCTAATATTGTGTTGATTTGATCACAATTCCCACAGTAAAGGGAAATGTTGATAGTGTTAACTAAAGGGGAAAACTCTAGAAAGTTGAGTAAAGTTCAATCTCGTGCTTCCCTGCGCAGGCTGATATTTCTTCTGCATGGCAGTCCAGGGGGAGCTGCGCCCCCGCGCACAGTTTAGAGGGAACATTGCCGACTGGTCTTGATGATGCATGGGAAAACCAGCTACTTCGAGAAACAACATAGAATATTACAGTTCTTCAGTTCCTGTTGATAGGATAGTCTCGGACGGAGCTTGTCCAGTTTGTTCTCTAGTGACTGTACGTTCGCCAATAGAACGGAGGGTAGAGGCGATTTATTTGCTCGCCAACATAGTCTCGTCAGGATGCCGGGTCTTCTGCCTCTCTTGTGCCGTCGCTTTCTCTTTCGAGTCCCAGCGATTAGGGCCTGGTCTGGAGTAAGTAGAACCTCCAGAGCTGCCGACTCGTTGAAGTAGAAATTGTAATCCAAATCGAGGTTAGTGATCGCTGTTCTGATGTCCAGAAGCTATTTTCGGTCATAGCAATTTATGGCGGAGACATTATGTAGAAAAAAAGTTAAGGTCATCGTAAAAAAACACATGTAAAATGGCTGCTATCCACAGCAGTGCCAGTACATTGGCTAAAGGTGTCCAAGTTAACCCAAGTATTAGAAGCCAGTTCAAGCCATTGCCCATGAATCAAGATACTGTATTTGGATTTAGATGGATGGGATATCATAAATTCTTTACCTTTTCACAGCTTTTTGTTATTTGAAAGGTCATAATAAAGAAAGTATGTAGCATGCATACAAAGACCATAGCTAATTTTCCTGGCACATACAAAGTATTTCCACATTTCACTAAATACTTTTCTGTGTATTTTCTTAACACTTCCACATCAGCAGTCGCTAACAACGTAGCCTGGTTGGTGCGTAGGCAATGCTGGTTAGTCTATATTTAGCCAGTTGGGCCCTGGTTTTCCATGGCAAGATCCAAATCTCAAAAATCAAGCCAGGAATGGCGAGTTCTACATTATATTTCACATACCTAATATGCTTGATATTTAATCACTTTCACATTGAAGCACAAGATTCTTTTGGCAATACTGTACATATTCGCCATAGCAATAATTTCACCGGGAGAGGTCTGTAAGCAGTTATACGCTTGCTCTCACTGAGGGAACATAGTGAAATAACCAGAGGTAATGTGTGATGAATGGCTCGGAGAGTCACTGGGTCAGGCCCAAAGTCAACCTCTCACTTGCGTAACTAAATAAAGATCCTACAGTACATATACCACCTGGCCTCTCATGCAAATGAAACGAAACGAAACAAGACCAGTTCGTAGTAACATATAATTTGTAATCCCAAAGCAAGTGGGATGGCTGTAGACAGTAGGAGGAGGACAGAGCAGAACAGACTGCCCAGTGGAAACTGTTACTCACTGTAAACTGATCCAAATCTCTTTTAGGAAAAGAATCTTTCTGATTATCATTCTGTTATGATTGATAATCAGAACCAGTTAAGTCCGGTGTTTAAGATAAATCTGGATTTGCACTAACTCGTAGCAATAGCTAAAGCTTACCTGACCCTAATGACTACAGTCCTCAGTTTGCCCAAGTATTCATCACCACAGTAGCCTATATCACAAGATACAATTCATAAGCACTTTGCAATCACACAAAGAATGCAAACCCTTAAACCCTCTGACATGTTTGTTTTCATATTACTCTTTGGACTTTTCCAGAACATGGTAGTTCAACCTGGTCTCAGGGCAATTCGTAGTATTTGGTATGTCAATTCGCTACTTCCGTTTAGTATGATATACTGTATTACATTAGGTTAGGGTACATTATGAAGGTAATAGCAGTCATATAATATCATAATAATTAGAGAACGTATAGTATCATATGTCTTACCTGGTCATAGAATAGCATATTAATTGGAGGATAGTATTATACATCTTTCCCTGAGACCAGGTTGCTTGTTGCATCTTAACAACAAAGAAGAATAAGGGGGACAATTTAGGTTGGTGGTTAGGAGAACTAACAACAAAAGTTAGAATAACTTACGTAAAAGGTTAGGAGAACTACAACGAAAATTGCTAGACTGTCGCGGTATACGCCTACCCATCCTCCCCAACCAACCTCCCTACTAAAGTAACTAGACCATTAGTGCATATCATTCATCTTGGAGGTACATACAAATATGTATAGTATGCTCCATATGGCTCTTAGGCCAGGCTGGGTAGTTAACCTTGTACTGCAGTGGGCTAAATCAGGGCCACACAGAGTGATTCTTGGTAGTCTTAAACAAATCTACTTTGAAACAAAAGTATACACCAAACACATGGTTATGGGCTTAAAAAAGAAGACACCTGTACCATGTCAGACATAGAGTTGAAATGTATTACATTTTTAGTTTGCATCCCAATATTACACTGTATATACATCACAGAGGACTGAAATATAACAAAACTGTTTGACATAGAAATACAGGATTTTCGCCGCTAAAAAAAATTATGAAAATGTTTAATAACTTTCCACCCGTGATGCCAAAGAGGGCGCTTTTGGTCATTGACTGCAGGAAAGGGCTACCTAGATTCAGTAGATTAGTGAGGACTGTAGGCGACATTGACTTTCAGAGGCCAATACAACATGCTGAGTATAACATAGCACCACTTTAATAGCTGTGGACACATTCAACAAACAAGTTGAAGTACACATCCACCAATGTCAAAACTTAACTTGTTTTCATTGGTGAGCTATTACGCAATATAAGGCTATGTACATGAGATGCTGATTATGTGGAAGATTATTGACGCAGGGATGACTGTGATTACTTACTGAACTACGCCTTAGGTCGAAACAAATACAGTAACATAGTCTGACAAATGGTTGTTTTAAAGTAGAAAATACTTACAGTTCCATTACTTTGCCTTAGGCTCCTAGGTTCCCCACTCTTACTGGGCATCTGAAACACACATGAGGGATGCAATGGTTCTACTTTCCTTTGAGTAGGTAGATTGAAATGTAACAATGAGAGGCTACTGTCTTGGCCTGATGAATACCTCTCAAGAGAATTGTAGTTGTAGTAGATTTACCAGGGCAGTGTCTCGGTTACTGATAATGAGTCATGCATGCTTAGAGTGTACTGCTTTTTCCATTAGCATACAAACCTGCACTGTGGGAACTTGGGGATTTAGCTGGATGAAGCAGAATGAAAAGAGAGGAAAAGAGCATAAGCAACTCATGTAGAAAAGGAGGAGACAGGCCACTGCGGAAATTGAACAGGAAGTGGAGGGTATGTGTGCTTTCCAACAATGGGGACTGGACAGGTTTTGAAAAGAGACTGAGGATGTTGATCCTGCTGGTTCCTGAATACCATCCAGACAGTTTTTGGGAACCCTCAACATCCTTTGTTCAATAAAAATAGACTCTCATAACGTTCACGTTGTGATAGAAAGGAGACAATCACAAATGTTTTTGGACATGACACAAAGACCCTGTGATGAGGTGTGAATGAAGGAGTCAGGTGCAGGAGGTAAAACACAGAAGTACAGAGTTTATTCTGTTTACATAAATAAAACGCACCAAGCGTCAAAATGAAACTATCACAAGGGAAATATTCCACCTTGGCAATAACAAATGGAAGAGTAGCTCAACCGAGCTACTCGCTCTCACGATGAAACAATCACTCACAAAGACAAGGGGAACAGAGGGAACACTCATACCCATACTAATTAGGGGAATGAGCACCAGGTGTGTGTGATTGACAAGACATGACAAGTGGAGTGATGAGAATGGGATCGGCAGTAGCTAGTAAGCCGGTGACGACAAACGCCAAAACCTGCCCGAACAAGGAGGGGAGGCAGCCTCGGTGGAAGTCGTGACAGTACCCCACCCCTTGACCCGCAGCTCCAGCAGTGCGCCGACCCCGGCGTCGGGGACGGCCAGGAGGACGCGGAGCAGGGCAAGTCGGATGGCAATGGTGGAAATCCCTCAACAGGGAGGGATAGAGGATGTGGCCTGGCAAGGATTCAGCCTGCTCGCTGTCCGAATGTACTCCAGGTTACGGGGGTCTGTCCAGACGAGGAAAGGGTGTTTCGCCCCTTCGAGCCAATGCCTCCACACCGTCAAAGCTCGGACAACAGCCAGCAGCTCCTGATCACCAACGCCGTAGTTCTGCTCCGCCAAGCTGAGCTTCTTCGAAAAGAATGCAGAGGGGAGGAGCTTGGGTGGCATGCCCGAGCGTTGGGATAAGACAGCGCCTATCCCTACCTCGGACGCATCCACCTCCACTACGAACAGTAGTGATGGATCGGGGTGAGCCAGTACCGGGACGGAGGTGAACAGACCCCGCAATCTACTGAAGGCCAAATCAGCCTCAGCAGACCAGCGGAGCCGGTACGGCCCACCCTTCAACAAGGAGGTAATGGGAACTGCGACCTTGCCAAAGCCCCGAATAAATCTCTGATAGTAGTTGGCAAAGCCAAGGAAGCGCTGCATCTCCTTCACCGTGGTTGGAGTCGGCCAATTACGCACGGCTGAAATGCGATCTCCCTCCATCTCCACACCTGTGGTAGTAATGCGGTATCCGAGGAAGGAGATTGACTGCTGGAAAAACTCACACTTCTCTGCCTTGGCATAAAAATAATTTTCCAGCAGTCGGACCAGTACCTTGCGAACCAGGGACACATGCTCGGCGCGCGTAGCGGAATACACCAGGATGTCATCGATGTAGACCACCCCACCGCGACCAAGCATGTCCTGAAACACCTCGTTCACAAAGGACTGGAAAACGGATGGAGCATTCATCAAACTGTAGGGCATCACCAGGTATTCATAATGCCCCGATGTTGTGCTGAATGCTGTTTTCCACTCATCCCCTTCCCGAATACACACCAGGTTGTAGGCACTCCTGAGGTCTAATTTGGAGAAGAAACGGGCCTCATGCATTGACTCAATCACTGAAGGAATGAGGGGAAGAGGACAACTAAATTGTACCGTCACCTTATTCAGTGGTTGATAATCAATGCATGATGGCGTAAACCGCGTAAACCGCCATCTTTCTTCTTCATAAAGAAGAAACTTGAGGAAGCAGGTGAAGTGGAGGGACGTATTTACCCCTGGCGCAGGGACTCGGTGACGTATGTTTCCATAGCCTCCGTTTCAGCCTGCGACAGGGAATACACATGACTCCTGGGAGGTACAGCGTCTACCCGAAGGTTTATCGCGCAATCCCCCTCCTGATGAGGTGGTAATTTAGTCGCTTGCGTCTTGGAAAATGCGAGCACCAGATCATGGTATTCGGGGGGAATGTGCACGGTGGGGTTACCGTCTGGACTTTCCACCGTGGTCGCACCAACGGAAACACCTAGACACCTACCCGGACACTCACGCGACCACCCCATAAGAACCCTCTGTGGCCATGAAAAATTGGGGTTGTGAAGGGCTAACCACGGAATACCTAAGACTACATGGTAAGCAGGAGACTCAATAATCAAAAAAGTGATTTGCTCAACATGCGTCTTCTGTGTAATCATTGTGACTGGTACAGTAACCTCCTTAACCAACCTGGACCCTAATGGTCGACTATCAAGTGCTCTGATGGGGAGTGGAATGGCCAATGAAATGCCTTGACGGCGTGCAAATGCCCTGTCCATAAAGTTCCCAGCTGCACCTGAATCGACTAGCGCCTTACACTGGGAAACTACCAGGGGCCTCATGTATCAATCTTGCGTACGCACGAAAACACGGCGTATGCCAGCTTTCACGTTCACGGTCAGATGTACTAACAGTGAAATTAACGTAAGAATGTGCGTTCTTCCACGTAAACTTCAGGCCTGGCGTACGTACATTTTTGTGATGTTTGTCCGTTGGCGACTCATAGAGGCAATAAAGTGAAGTGGCAAACATTACACTACGAACTGTTCTATCGCACCTGCCAGATATTGCTTATAATTTGTAATTGATAAATGATTTGCCATATTATTGTCACACGAGTCTTATTAGAATATTCTATTAATTATGCAATTAAGTAAGAACATATATAAAGGATGTGAAAATTGATACAACCCGTCTAGCAATGGCAGCTTTGGCTTTATTAGAAGACATTTTCAATGGACAAATCCGGAGAGAACGAGTTTTTAGGGACCACGGTGATTTTCTGGCCCACGACGATGACTGGCTCATCAGCCGTTTCAGATTTCCAAGGGCTATACTCTTGGAGCTCTGCGCTGAGTTGGGTCCGAATTTGGAAAGAGAGACAGTGAGGAGCCACGCATTACCCGTTCCTTTACAGGTGCTTACTACACTTGGTTTCCTAGCAACCGGTTCTTTCCAAAGAGAACTGGCAGACCGCTCAGGAATAAGCCAGTCGTGTTTGAGCCGTGCAATGCCACCTGTATGGGACGGCATCATCCGCTTGTCTACCAGGTATATAACGTTCCCATACGATGCAGGTGACCAGCCAAACATCAAAGCGCAATTTGCAGCGATAGCCGGTTTTCCTAATGTAATCGGAGCGATCGACTGCACACATATTGCTATAAAGGCGCCATCTGAAGACGAATTTGCATATGTGAATCGGAAACATTTCCATTCAATAAATGTGCAGATTATATGTGATGCACAAATGCGCCTAACAAATATTGTGGCAAGGTGGCCTGGGTCAACCCATGATTCATATATCCTTACAAACAGCATGGTTGGGATGAGACTCCAAGCTGGCAGGGTGCGCGATGGGTGGCTACTTGGTAAGTTATGCATTTAAATGTATGGTTCTATCTAAAAGTAAAATGGTTGTGTCTGTAATTATTATTACTGCCCATCAGGAGACAGTGGTTATCCACTAAAGACGTGGCTGTTAACCCCCCTCACCAACCCACAAACTGACCGAGAGCGCAGATACAATGATGCCCATTCCCGCACTCGGTCAGTTGTGGAGCGGGCGATTGGGCAGCTGAAATGTCGGTGGCGCTGCCTTGACAGGACCGGGGGGATGCTGTTATACCGCCCTGACAAGGTTTGCCGCATCATACTGGCCTGTGGAGTGCTGCACAATGTCGCGCACAGGCATGGCATACCCCTTGGTGAGGTGGGGGCACCGCCAGATGACCCTGACCCAGGACCAGTATATGTGCAGCACAATCAACAAGCCATTCAGGCCCGTCAACGTGTAATTGCGACAATATAAATGGTACTCAGACACAAAGTTCATTTTTTGACCAATTCTTTTAATGAATGGCTTATTTCTGTGAGTGCGTCAGTGACATTTCTTCAATGGCCCTAACAATTTGTTGTTGTGACTCCAGAACAGCATGTGTCAAGACACGGCCAGATGGACGGGCTTCAGCACTGGGGGGAACATTAGAGACACGGGAGACGCTGGACTGAATGGGCTCTGGCTGCTCAGGTGGTGCGGACTCTGAGTGCGTGCCAGTGGACGTTCCTGCGGTTCCTAAGTCCAATTAAACACAGGCACATCTTAACAGTAATTTGAGTCTGTTCCTTATTAATGGGTGCACGCATTTGCAATAAAAGCAGTGGATACGTGAAATCTCTGGTGTACCTTTTGCTATATTGCATGCATTTTAAAATTAAACGGTGGCTGGCTATGTATATCAAAGTTAAGGAAATAAATCTGAGTCACCTTGCTGGCAGTCCTGTAGTATATCCGAGTCTCCTACATCAGCGGATACGATTCCAGAGATTAACGTGTCTCCTACAATAGAGGCAACTCTCTGATCAAAGGGTGCAAGTTCATCGGTCCCTGTACCACCGCCTGTTCTGCCCACACTTTGTCGGTGCGCAGCAGTTCTCCGCTTAACTTCCACCTTTATGTCTGACCATTTCTTCTTCAGTTCATTTACGGTGCGACTCTCAGATCCCACCGCGTTGACGGCATCAGACAAACTCGCCCACTCTTTTTTCTTTCTTTTGTTATTAATTCCAGAGGACAGATTTCCAAATAAAATATGTTTTCTTGTTTCTACCTCTGATAGTAGCACCTCTAATTCGTTTTCAGTGAAATTTCGTTTCTTGCTTGCTTTAGCCATGTTCTTGCAGGTTTCTTTTGCCAAATTGGACTAATTACCATATTTAAATTGATTTAATTGAGGGAGGAGACAGGGTGTGGTGTGGTGCTCGTGCATGTGCGCTCAATTTCGCGTTGATTGGGATGTACAAAGAGAATGTATGTGGAATGCTGCGTACGCAGAGATTCATACATCAGATTTTTTTGGTGCGTACGCACATTTATGGCTTTGTCCGTACGCAATGTTTTAGTATGAATTCAACGCAAGTCTTTGTACATGAGGCCCCAGGTGATCGGGAAAGGAGATAGATAAGGTACAGTGCGCCGCAAAGGGCTCTGAACAAGTTTGGGTGTTCGTTACCTGGGGTGATGCGTGAGTACCCTGCCTACCGCCTCCAGACCCAAAGGAACGTTGACTGCGACGTGAGGTGGATTGTCCCTTCGTGCCACCAGAGTGGCACTGTCACTGTCCTCCTGCGCTCTCTCAACCGGCGGCTCCCCCCAGCTCCATCTGCTCGGGGTCAGAGTCGTCCGAGTGGGAACGGGCAGACCACTACCAAGACGTCCTTTGGCTGCTAGCAGATTGTCCAGCCGGATGGCCATGTCCACCAGTTGGGAGAACGATAGCATGGTATCACGGCAGGCTAGCTCCCATCGGATGTCCTCCCTTAGGTGGCACCAGAAATGGTCGATCAGGGCCCGCTCGTTCCACCCGGACCCCGCTGCCAGCGTCTGGAACTCCAGCGCATAGTCCTGTGCGGTCCTCGTCCCCTGCCTCAGATGGACCAGTCGTTCGCCCGCCTCTTGACCCTCAGGCGGGTGATCGAAAACGGCCCGAAAGAGTAGTCCCCGTAGTCCTCCAACGCGGCACCTCCCTCGTTCCACACCGCGTTGGCCCACTCCAGGGCTCTCCCACAAAGGCAGGAAACGAGGACGGATACCTTCTCCCGCTCCAGTGGCGCCGGCCTGATGCTGGAGAAATACAACTCTAGTTGGAGCAGAAATCCCTTACATCGCGCTGCCGTCCCATCAAACGCCGGTGGCCGGGATATCTGGATCCCTCCAGGGGCTGGGGTGTAGGTGGCTGGATCCGGTTGACCAGCTGGTCTCGATAGATCGGGTGCTCTCTTCTCCAGGCATTGTACTACCTGAAGAACCCAATCCATCGCTTCCCCCAAGCTGGCCAGCATTGAGGAATGCTCCTGGACCCTTGCCACAACTCCAGGCATGCGGTCTTCTCCTGCTGACTCCATTCAGCGGGTGAGTTATTCTGTAATGAGGTGGTCTAAGGCACTGCATCGCAGTGCTAGCTGTGCCACTAGAGATCCTGGTTCGTATCCAGGCTCTGTCGTAGCCGGCCGCGACCGGGAGACCCATGGGGCGGCGCACAATTGGCCCAGCGTCGTCCAGGGTAGGGGAGGGAATGGCCGGCAGGGATGTAGCTCAGTTGGTAGAGCATGGCGTTTGCAACAACAGGGTTGTGAGTTCGATTCCCACGGGGGGCCAGTATGAAAAATACAAAAATAATGTATGCACTCACTAACTGTAAGTCGCTCTGGATAAGAGCGTTTGCTTAATGACTAAAATGTAACTGTGTGAATGAAGGAGTCAGGTGCAGGAGGTAAAACACCGAAGTTATTTACATAAATAAAACACGGCAAGTGTCAAAAACGAAACTATCACAAGGGAAATATTCCACCATGGCAATAAGAGCTACTCGCTCTCACGATGGAACAATCACTCACAAAGACAAGGGGAACAGAGGGAACACTTACAGTGAGGAGAACAAGTATTTGATACACTGCCGATTTTGCAGGTTTTCCTACTTACAAAGCATGTAGAGGTCTGTAATTTTTATCATATGTACACTTCAACTGTGAGAGACGGAATCTAAAACAAAATCCAGAAAATCACATTGTATGATTTTTAAGTAATTAATTTGCATTTTATTGCATGACATAAGTATTTGATCACCTACCAACCAGTAAGAATTACGGCTCTCACAGACCTGTTAGTTTTTCTTTAAGAAGCCCTCCTGTTCTCCACTCATTACCTGTATTAACTGCACCTGTTTGAACTTGTTACCTGTATAAAAGACACCTGTCCACACACTCAATCAAACAGACCGCGGTCAAACGACCACCCCTCATCACTGTCAAACGCTCCCTAAAACACTTTAGCGAGCAGGCCTTCCTAATTGACCTGGCCCAGGTATCCTGGATGGATATAGATCTCATTCCGTCAGTAGAGGATGCCTGGTTGTTCCTTAAAAGTAATTTCCTCTCAATCATAAATAAACATGCCACATTCAAAAAATACAGAACTAAGAACCGATATAGCCCCTGGTTCTCCTCAGACTTGACTGCCCTTGACCAGCACAAAAACATCCTGTGGCGTACAGCATTAGCATCAAATAGCCCCCGCGATATGCAACTTTTCAGGGAAGTTAGGAACCAATATACACAAGCAGTCAGGAAAGCAAAGGCTAACTTTTTCAAACAGAAATTTGCATCCTGTAGCACTAACTCCAAAAAGTTTTGGGACACTGTAAAGTCCATGGAGAATAAGAGCACTTCCTCCCAGCTGCCCACTGCACTGAGGCTAGGAAACACTATCACCACCGATAAATCTACAATAATCGAGAATTTCAACAAGCATTTTGCTACAGCTGGCCATGCTTTCCATCTGGCTACCACTAACCCGGCCACCAACTCTGCACCCTCTGCTGCAACTTGCCCATGCCCCCCCCCCCCCCCCGCTTCTCCTTCACACAAATTCAGACAGCTGATGTTTTGAAAGCGCTGCAAAATCTGGACCCCTACAAATCAGCTGGGCTAGACAATCTGGACCCTTTCTTTCTAAAACTAGCCGCCGAAATTGTCGCAACCCCTATTACTAGTCTGTTCAACCTCTCTTTCATAACGTCTGAGATCCCCAGAGATTGGAAAGCTGCTGCGGTCATCCCCCTCTTCAAAGGGGGTGACACTCTAGATCCAAACTGCTACAGACCTATATCCATCCTGCCCTGCCTTTCGAAAGTATTTGAAAGCCAAGTTAACAAACAGATCACCGACCATTTCGAATACCACCGTACCTTCTCCGCTATGCAATCCGGTTTCCGAGCTGGTCACGGGTGCACTTCAGCCACGCTCAAGGTCCTAAACGATATTATAACCGCGATTGATAATAGACAGTACTGTGCAGCCGTCTTCATCGACCTGGCCAAGGCTTTCGACTCTGTCAACCACCGCATTCTTATTGGCAGACTAAATAGCCTTGGTTTCTC
This sequence comes from Coregonus lavaretus, assembly GCF_964263955.1. Taxonomy (NCBI): domain Eukaryota; kingdom Metazoa; phylum Chordata; class Actinopteri; order Salmoniformes; family Salmonidae; genus Coregonus; species Coregonus lavaretus. The sequence continues at coordinate 24,154,568 of NC_140018.1, forward strand.
AAATGACTGCCTCGCCTGGTTCACCAACTACTTCTCAGATAGAGTTCAGTGTGTCAAATCGGAGGGCCTGTTGTCTGGACCTATGGCAGTCTCTATGGGGGTGCCACAGGGTTCAATTCTTGGGCCGACACTTTTCTCTGTGTATATCAATGATGTCGCTCTTGCTGCTGGTGACTCTCAGATCCACCTCTACGCAGACGACACCATTTTGTATACATCTGGCCCTTCATTGGACACTGTGTTAACAAACCTCCAAACGAGCTTCAATGCCATACAACAATCCTTCAGTAGCCTCCAACTGCTCTTAAACACTAGTAAAACTAAATGCATGCTTTTCAATCGAACGCTGCTGGCACCCGCCCACCCGACTAGAATCACCACTCTCGACGGGTCTGACCTAGAGTATGTGGACAACTACAAATACCTAGGTGTCTGGTTAGACTGTAAACTCAACTTCCAGACTCACATAAAGAATCTCCAATCCAAAGTTAAATCTAGAATCGGCTTCCTATTTCGCAACAAAGCCTCCTTCACTCATGCTGCCAAACATGCCCTCGTAAAACTGACTATCCTACCGATCCTTGACTTCGGCGATGTCATTTACAAAATAGCCTCCAACACTCTACTCAGCAAATTGGATGTAGTCTATCACAGTGCCATCCGTTTTGTCTCCAAAGCCCCATACACTACCCACCACTGTGACCTGTACGCTCTTGTTGGCTGGTCCTCACTACATGTTCGTCGTCAAACCCACTGGCTCCAGGCCATCTATAAATCACTGCTAGGCAAATCCCCGCCTTATCTTAGCTCATTGGTCACCATAGCAGCACCCACCCGTAGTCTGCGCTCCAGCAGGTATATCTCACTGGTCATTCCCAAAGCCAACACCTCCTTTGGCCGCCATTCGTTCCAGTTCTCTGCTGCCAATGACTGGAACGAATTGCAAAAATCTCTGAAGCTGGAGACTCTTATCTCCCTCAATAACTTTAAGCATCAGTTGTCAGAGCACCTTACCGATCACTGCACCTGTACACAGCCCATCTGAAATTAGCCCACCCAACTACCTCATCCCCATATTGTTATTTATTTTGCTCTTTTGCACCCCAGTATCTCTATTTGCACATAATCTCTTGCACATCTAGCATTCCAGTGTTAATACTATTGTAATTATTCTGCACTATAGCCTATTTATTGCCTTACCTCCATAACTTGCTACATTTGCACACACTGTATATATATTTTCTGTTGTATTTTTGACTTTATGTTTTTTACCCCATATGTAACTCTGTGTTGTTTTTATTGCACTGCTTTGCTTTATCTTGGCCAGGTCGCAGTTGTAAATGAGAACCTGTTCTCAACTGGCTTACCTGGTTAAATAAAGGTGAAAAAATAATAAAAATAAAAAATAAAAAAAAGACTCCAACCTCTCCACAATGGCCAAGGCCAGAAAGCTGGGTAAGGACATCAGGGATAAAATTGTAGACCTGCACAAGGCTGGGATGGGCTACAGGACAATAGGCAAGCAGCTTGGTGAGAAGGCAACAACTGTTGGCGCAATTATTAGAAAATGGAAGAAGTTCAAGATGACGGTCAATCACCCTCGGTCTGGGGCTCCATGCAAGACCTCACCTCGTGGGGCATCAATGATCATGAGGAAGGTGAGGGATCAGCCCAGAACTACACGGCAGGACCTGGTCAATGACCTGAAAAGAGCTGGGACCACAGTTTCAAAGAAAACCATTAGTAACACACTACGCCGTCATGGATAAAAATCCTGCAGCGCACGCAAGGTCCCCCTGCTCAAGCCAGCGCATGTCCAGGCCCGTCTGAAGTTTGCCAATGACCATCTGGATGATCCAGAGGAGGAATGGGAGAAGGTCATGTGGTCTGATGAGACAAAAATAGAGCTTTTTTGTCTAAACTCCACTCGCCGTGTTTGGAGGAAGAAGAAGGATGAGTACAACCCCAAGAACACCATCCCAACCATGAAGCATGGAGGTGGAAACATCATTCTTTGGGGATGCTTTTCTGCAAAGGGGACAGGACGACTGCACCGTATTGAGGGGAGGATGGATGGGGCCATGTATCGCGAGATCTTGGCCAACAACCTCCTTCCCTCAGTAAGTGCATTGAAGATGGGTCGTGGCTGGGTCTTCCAGCATGACAACGACCCGAAACACACAGCCAGGGCAACTAAGGAGTGGCTCCGTAAGAAGCATCTCAAGGTCCTGGAGTGGCCTAGCCAGTCTCCAGACCTGAACCCAATAGAAAATCTTTGGAGGGAGCTGAAAGTCCGTATTGCCCAGCGACAGCCCCGAAACCTGAAGGATCTGGAGAAGGTCTGTATGGAGGAGTGGGCCAAAATCCCTGCTGCAGTGTGTGCAAACCTGGTCAAGACCTACTGTAAACTTATGATCTCTGTAATTGCAAACAAAGGTTTCTGTACCAAATATTAAGTTCTGCTTTTCTGATGTATCAAATACTTATGTAATGCAATAAAATGCAAATTAATTACTTAAAAATCATACAATGTGATTTTCTGGATTTTTGTTTTAGATTCAGTCTCTCACAGTTGAAGTGTACCTATGATAAAAATTACAGACCTCTACATGCTTTGTAAGTAGGAAAACCTGCAAAATCTGCAGTGTATCAAATACTTGTTCTCCCCACTGTATACACATACTAATTAGGGGAATGAGCACCAGGTGTGTGTGATTGACAAGACATGACAAGTGGAGTGATGAGAATGGGATCGGCAGTAGCTAGTAAGCCGGTGACGACGAACGCCGAAACCTGCCCGAACAAGGAGGGGAGGCAGCCTCGGCGGAAGTCGTGACAGACCCAATGTGGAACAAACTATTATGTTCTACGGAGGCGTAGACAGGGGGCGGGGCACGCGTAGACAAGATGGCGTATTGAATAGAAATCGGTACAAAACACCTCAAGATAAAAACATAATATTCAAAATCAGTAAATTAGACTAAATATTAGCATTTCATATATTCACAGTTAATATAATTCAATCTGGATAATAACACAAAACAGATCATAAGGCTAGAGAAATATATCGACAAATATTACAACAACACGCAACACCCAAACATGACTGAAGACAAGCGTGGAGAGCCGATCCCCAAAAGGAAACGCGACTCATCGACTGATACAGATGATATATGCTTTTCACCACTGGGTATGGTAAGTGTGGAAAGCGACCTGTTGAAGTCGATAAATGACAAATTGGGCATACTAGAATTGGTCAGTAAAGACGTAAAAGAGTTGAAAGCGAGTCTTCAAATGAGTGACGAAAAAGCTTTGGTAATGGAGAAAGAAACCAAAGAATTAAAAGTGACAGTCTCTAAAATGGAAATGGACGTTAGGGAACTAAAAAAGGAGAACAACCTTCTGAGAGAAGCCTTACTAGACATCCAAACTAGATCGATGAGGGAAAATCTAGTACTTACGGGTATTCAGGAAAAGGAGGGAGAAATAACAGAGAATATTATGAAGGACTTCCTGCATACAGCGCTACAAATCCCACTCAAGGCTGTCGATAAAATCCAACTCGAATGTGTACATCGTTTAGGAAAAAGAGGACAGAAATATGAGCGCCCAATCGTTGCCAAATTTGCTTTTTTAAAGGATAAAGCTATGGTGAAAAGCCTAGGAAAAAGACTTGCTGGCACGAAAATAGGCATGAATGATCAGTTCCCGAGGGAGATTGTAGAAAGGCGCAAAGTTCTGTATCCAATCTTCAAGGAAAACAGATTAAAAGGGAAACGTGTTGCACTAGTGGTGGATAAATTATATATTGACAACCAAATGTTCAGAGACACAAAGACTACTCCATGGCTATTCTAAAAGTTGTAATAGAGGAGTCAAATATTGGAGCACCTGATACTAGCAATGATAGGGATTGTAATATTAAATAACATTTATAGTAAGTATAGTATTTTATAAAAGGATCAAACGAAATAACAAGCAGAATAATACATCTTTAAATACAAATAATTAGAACATGGCTTTTTTGGCGGGAGGTTGTTGTTTTGGCGGATGGTTGTTGTGGTTGGTCCTGTGTTTACATTTACATTTACATTTAAGTCATTTAGCAGACGCTCTTATCCAGAGCGACTTACAGTTAGCACATACATTATTTTTATCGAACCCACAACCCTGGCGTTGCAAACGCCATGCTCTACCAACTGAGCTACATCCCCTGCCGGCCATTCCCTCCCCTACCCTGGACGACGCTGGGCCAATTGTGCGCCGCCCCATGGGTCTGTGTTCTCTCTGGCGTCCTTTCCCCCTTGCGGCAGATGTGGATGCGGGTGCGTTTGCACGCTCTGACCATTTCTTCCGCAGTCAACCATGTGGTGTGCATTTTTGTGTTTGAAAAGGTGTGGCGTTAAGTGAGTGAGAGGGGAAATGGTAGCATATCCCAGAGCCGACCGGGGGTCTATGAGCAGGGGTAGTGAGAGAGAGCTTTCAATTTTGTGTAGATGAGGGATATACATTTTTAAATATAGTATACATGGACCATGGGAATTATTTGCTAGGATAATAATTGCTTGTCAATGAATTAAATGTAATACAATGGCAATCCGGGTTATATGTTAGAATCCTACGCGTGAACTGCCGACATTATTACGCATATTAATTGATAATGATGGAAAATAGGATATGCATAATTTAAAAAAAATTGTTATATAGATATATATATATATAGAGGTGAAAGCATTGGAAATGCTTTTGGCGGTTAATCTGCTTCTGTTTTGTGGGTGGCACTGTGTGCTGTTTTCGATGGATGGGTCCTGGCCTCTCGGGGCCTTAGGGATACGGAGGGACGTGGGTGGGATGCTGATCACTGGGATGACGGCTCAACTTGGGATGGGGAGGGGCTTTAGCGGGGGAATTAGTGGAGAACAATTGAAGGGTTACTCCGTAGCAATGCAAATATCACGGTACAGCTATATGGACACTCAATCATTACGCTATTTTTTATTGGTAAATGTACAAACATATATAATGATAAATAGACTTGAAACTTGTATCTCATTATGGTGTATGGTGAAATAAGTATAGCCAGTTATAATTGTAATGGCTTAGCTGATAATAACAAAAGAAGAACAATATTTACATGGCTCAAAGAGAAGGAATATAATATCTATTGTATACAGGAAACTCATTCAACAATTCGAGATGAAGTAGCGTGGAAAAAAGAATGGGGGGGGGGGGGGAAATTTACTTCTCCCATGGGCAAAGAAATTCAAAAGGGGTGATGATATTAATTAAGAGTAATTTCGATCCGAATGTGCAAATTATCCAAATAGATATGCAAGGTAGATGGATTATTTTAAATATGTTATTGGACCATAAACAAATATGGCTCATTAACCTTTACGGACCAAATAATGATGATCCACAATTCTTTGACAATATATACAGTGGGGAAAAAAAGTATTTAGTCAGCCACCAATTGTGCAAGTTCTCCCACTTAAAAAGATGAGAGAGGCCTGTAACTTTCATCATAGGTACACGTCAACTATGACAGACAAAATGAGGAAAAAATATCCAGAAAATCACATTGTAGGATTTTTAATGAATTTATTTGCAAGTTATGGTGGTAAATAAGTATTTGGTCAATAACAAAAGTTTCTCAATACTTTGTTATATACCCTTTGTTGGCAATGACACAGGTCAAATGTTTTCTGTAAGTCTTCACAAGGTTTTCACATACTGTTGCTGGTATTTTGGCCCATTCCTCCATGCAGATCTCCTCTAGAGCAGTGATGTTTTTGGGCTGTCGCTGGGCAACACGGACTTTCAACTCCCTCCAAAGATTTTCTATGGGGTTGTTTTCTGGAGACTGGCTAGGCCACTCCAGGACCTTGAAATGCTTCTTACGAAGCCACTCCTTCGTTGCCCGGGCAGTGTGTTTGGGATCATTGTCATGCTGAAAGACCCAGCCACGTTTCATCTTCAATGCCCTTGCTGATGGAAGGAGGTTTTCACTCAAAATCTCACGATACATGGCCCCATTCATTCTTTCCTTTACAGGGATCAGTCGTCCTGGTCCCTTTGCAGAAAAACAGCCCCAAAGCATGATGTTTCCACCCCCATGCTTCACAGTAGGTATGGTGTTCTTTGGATGCAACTCAGCATTCTTTGTCCTCCAAACACGACGAGTTGAGTTTTTACCAAAAAGTTCTATTTTGGTTTCATCTGACCATATGACATTCTCCCAATCCTCTTCTGGATCATCCAAATGCACTCTAGCAAACTTCAGACGGGCCTGGACATGTACTGGCTTAAGCAGGGGGACACGTCTGGCACTGCAGGATTTGAGTCCCTGGCGGCGTAGTGTGTTACTGATGGTAGGCTTTGTTACTTTGGTCCCAGCTCTCTGCAGGTCATTCACTAGGTCCCCCCGTGTGGTTCTGGGATTTTTGCTCACCGTTCTTGTGATCATTTTGACCCCACAGGGTGAGATCTTGCGTGGAGCCCCAGATCAAGGGAGATTATCAGTGGTCTTGTATGTCTTCCATTTCCTAATAATTGCTCCCACAGTTGATTTCTTCAAACCAAGCTGCTTACCTATTGCAGATTCAGTCTTCCCAGCCTGGTGCAGGTCTACAATTTTGTTTCTGGTGTCCTTTGACAGCTCTTTGGTCTTGGCCATAGTGGAGTTTGGAGTGTGACTGTTTGAGGTTGTGGACAGGTGTCTTTTATACTGATAACAAGTTCAAACAGGTGCCATTAATACAGGTAACGAGTGGAGGACAGAGGAGCCTCTTAAAGAATAAGTTACAGGTCTGTGAGAGCCAGAAATCTTGCTTGTTTGTAGGTGACCAAATACTTATTTTCCACCATAATTTGCAAATAAATTCATTACAAATCCTACAATGTGATTTTTTTCCCTCATTTTGTCTGTCATAGTTGACGTGTACCTATGATGAAAATTACAGGCCTCTCTCATCTTTTTAAGTGGGAGAACTTGCACAATTGGTGGCTGACTAAATACTTATTTTCCCCACTGTATGATAAATTATCAAGCCTGCAAGCAACTCAAGACAATATTATTATGGTGGGGGATTATAATACTGTTTTAAATAGCTCAATGGACCGTAAAGGAAATCACACCACAAACAATCACCCACATGCTCTTAAGGAAATTGTGAATGTCATGGATACATTAGAACTAGTAGATATATGGAGGCTTAAATATACTGATCTAGTGAGATATACATGGCGGAGACTGAATCAAGCTAGTCGTCTTGACTTCTTTCTTATCTCATTCTCGTTGGCACCAAAAGTAAAAAAAAATTGTTGATAGGGGACAGAATGCGGTCGGACCATCATATAATAGGCAAATACATTACTCTTACCGAATTTCCACGTGGGCGAGGATATTGGAAATTTAATCAAAGCCTATTGGATGATAATTTATTTATAATTAGAACAAAGGAATTTATAACTGACTTTTTCCAACATAACATAGGTACAGCGAATCCCCTTATTGTATGGGACACCTTTAAATGTGCCTTTAGAGGCCATGCAATTCAGTACTCATCTCGAAAACAAAAGCAATTTAGGTCAAAAGAGTGTATACTAAGAAAGGAAATAGAAAGTCTAACAGAACAGATAGATGGCAATAAAAACTGTAACATAGAGGCTCAGAATAAATTAGAGGAAAAACAAAAAGAAATGGAGAAACTTATTCAAGAAAGATCAAGTGTAATATATTATAAAAATAAAGCAAACTGGATGGAATATGGGGAAAAATGCACAAAATTCTTTTTTAATCTTCAACATAGGAATGCTACCAAAAAGAACTTAATGAAACTGGTTACAATTGACGGAGTCACCCATAATTCACCAAATGATATTTTTGAAGGAAGAAACAAAGTACTTTAAGCATATGTTTTCTTTTCAGTCGCCTCCATCTCCTCTAACTGAAGCTAATTGTAGAGATTGTTTTTCTATTGATAATGTCAAATTAACAGCCACACAGAAAGACTCATGTGAAGGTGAAATTACAGAGGAGGAACTTCTGGATGCAATTAAAGACTTTAAGTCCGGGAAAACTCCAGGGTTGGATGGCATACCAGTCGAGGTATACCAAACCTTTTTTGATATACTAAGAGGACCGTTATTAGCATGTTTTAACCACTCCTATGTAAATGGTAGATTATCTGACACTCAAGAAGAAGGTCTGATCTCATTATTACTGAAACAGGATACAAGTGGAAAATATAAAGATCCAGTCCATTTACAAAATTTGAGGCCTCTTACACTTCAGTGTTGTGATGCAAAAATTCTAGCAAAATGTATAGCGCATAGAATTAAAAAGGTATTGTCGGATATTATTCATTCTAATCAGACAGGCTTTTTACATGGAAGATACATTGGAGATAATATAAGGCAAGTATTGGAAACAATAGAACACTATGGAAAATATGGGAAACCAGGCCTGCTATTCATAGCAGACTTCGAAAAGCCATTTGATAAAGTTCGACTGGGGTTTATATAAATTTTACATTTACATTTTTACATTTTAGTCATTTAGCAGATGCTCTTATCCAGAGCGACTTACAGTTAGTGAATACATATATTTTTTTTATACTGGCCCCCCGTGGGAATCAAACCCACAACCCTGGCGTTGCAAACACCATGCTCTATCAACTGAGCTACATCCCTGCCGGCCATTCCCTCCCCTACCCTGGACGACGCTGGGCCAATTGTGCGCCGCCCATGAGTCTCCCGGTCGCGGCCGGCTGCGACAGAGCCTGGATTCGAACCAGGATCTAGTGGCACAGTTAGCAGTGCCTTAGACCACTGCGCCACTCAGGAGTTTGCCTGGAGCATTTCAATTTTGGAGAATCTCTTATAAAAGTCTCCTGAGTGGCGCAGTGGTCTAAGGCACTGCATCGCAGTGCTAACTGTGCCACTAGAGATCCTGGTTCGAATCCAGGCTCTGTCGCAGCCGGCCGCGACCGGGAGACTCATGGGCGGCGCACAATTGGCCCAGCGTCGTCCAGGGTAGGGGAGGGAATGGCCGGCAGGGATGTAGCTCAGTTGATAGAGCATGGCGTTTGCAACGCCAGGGTTGTGGGTTCGTTTCCCACGGGGGGCCAGTATAAAAAAAAATATTAAAAAAAATGTATTCACTAACTGTAAGTCGCTCTGGATAAGAGCGTCTGCTAAATGACGTAAATGTAAATGTAATAAAATGGGTCAAAATCATGTATAGTAACCCTAGGTGTAAAATAGTAAATAATGGCTATTTCTCAGAAAGTTTTAAACTGTCAAGAGGAGTGAAACAAGGTTGTCCACTATCGGCATATCTATTTATTGTGGCCATCGAGATGTTAGCTATTAAAATCAGATCCAATAATAATATCAGAGGATTAGAAATACAGGGCTTAAAAACAAAGGTGTCATTGTACGCTGATGATTCATGTTTTCTTTTAAATCCACAACTAGAATCCCTCCACAGCCTCATAAAGGATTTAAATACATTTTCTAACCTCTCTGGATTACAACCAAATTATGACAAATAATACTATATTACGTATTGCAGAAATGCATTGTAGCTCAGCTGGTAGAGCACGGCGCTTGTAACGCCAAGGTAGTTGGTTCGATCCCCGGGACCACCCATACACAAAAAATGTATGCACGTATGACTGTAAGTCGCTTTGGATAAAAGCGTCTGCTAAATGGCATTATATTATAAAGTATAAGGAACGTATTGGATCACTAAAAAATACAATTTTTACATTACCATGTAGTTTACCAATAAAATGGTCTGATGGTGATGTGGATATACTCAGAATACATATCCCAAAGGAAATAAATGATCTCACTTCAATACATTTTAATAGAAAGTTAGCAAAAATAGATAAGATCTTACTACCATGGAAAGGAAAATACCTGTCAATTTGTGGAAAAATCACCCTGATTAACTCTTTAGTATTATCCCAGTTGACCTATTTGCTTATGGTCTTGCCTACGCCTAGCGAACAGTTTTTTAAATTATATGAGAAAAAAATATTCAATTTTATTTGGAACGGCAAGCCAGACAAAATTAAAAGGGCATATTTATATAATGAATATGAATTCGGAGGACATAAATTATTAAATATTAAAGCATTAGACCTATCACTAAAAGCTTCAGTCATACAAAAGTTATACTTAAATCCGAACTGGTTCTCAAGCAAATTAGTAAGATTGTCTCACCCAATGTTCAAGAAAGGCCTTTTTCCCTTTATTCAGATTACAACCTCTCACTTTCAGTTATTTGAAAAGGAAATAATCTCCCAAATATCACTATTTCTAAAACAACCCATAGAAAGTTGGTTGCAATTTCAATTTAATCATCCAGGAACGACAGAACAAATAATGCAACAAATATTGTGGTTAAATTCAAATATACTAATTGACAAAAAAACTTTATTTTTTGACAGAATGTTTAAAAAAGGTATAATCTTCGTAAATGATATCATCGGTAGGACTGGTGGAGTTATGTCGCACATGCAGCTAACAAAAACATATGGAAATGTCTGCTCTACCCAAAATTACAACCAAATAATTGCATCCTTACCGCAAAAGTGGAAGAGGAAAGTGGAAGGAGGAGAGAGTAAGGAACTTTTCTGTCGGCCTTGCATTAAAGAACATAATTGGTTAAGGAAAACTGTGATAAATAAAAAAGTATATCAGTTTCACTTAAGGACCAAAGGATTGACAGCCGTCCGATATAGATTGCAAAATAGTTGGGAAGAGATCTTTGACGTACCCGATCCCATGGCATAGTGTTTATGAACTGACACGCAAAACGACACCGGATTCAAAAATTAGAATCTTTCAATTTAAATTATTATATGAAATTCTTGCTACCAATAGAATGTTATTTATATGGGGGATACAATCTTCCTAGCTCTGCAGATTTTGCTGTGAAGAGACAGAATCATTAGATCGTTTGTTTTGGTTCTGTCCATTTGTAGCTTGTTTTTGGACACAGGTCCAGGAATGGCTAAAGGATTGCAATATTTACCTGGAGTTAACCTTGCAGATAGCATTAATGGGTGATCTGAAAAGTCATAGTCAATCGATCAATAATATAATAATACTTTTAGCAAAAATGTTTATTTTTAATTCACAATCTGTAGAAGCAATGAGAATAGAAAGGTTCAGAACTTTTGTAAAACATCACAGTACGGTTGAAATATATATGGCAAATAGAAATCCTATGTGGATGGTGTTAAGAGATAGATGGGAGGTATTGAATAGAGTTGAAGGATGGGACTAATAACAAATAACAACAAATAATAACAAAGATAGCTAATAATGTAAGCATACTGTGTCCATAATAAGTATATAGGTTGTATGTTGGGAGCTTTTGGGAAAGAGCACAGTTAGAAAGATATGGCATATAGAAGCAAACCGGATGGACATCATGAAAATGATCGGAGAGGTTGAGAGTAGAAGAAGTTCAGGAGCAAAAATAAAATAAAATAAAAATATATATATATATATATATATATATATATATATATATATATATATATATATATATATATAATAGAATTATTGTAAAATGAACTCTGTCCATAAGGTGTAGATAGTAAGTATAGACCGGAAGTAGAGGCCTGGGCATTGTTGTTCACTAATTTACTCCAAGTAGGGAAAGGATGATGGGGTTGAAAAGTAATAAAGGGGATAAAAAAAAAAAAAAATATATATATATATAATGTTCAAGAGGGAAGGAAGGAGGGAGGCAGCAGCACAAATGAACAGGATTAAATGGCATTTAAAACAGAGGACAAAATATGAGGTGCTATTGCCACTACATCAGAGATACTGCCATATTTCCTCTCCATCATCCTAGACAAATGGTAATTGTACTCAGGACTAATGTGATAATCCATTTGGTTTATTTTCTTAAAACTCTTAAGCTATTTTCCAAAACACTGCACATACAATGACCCTATTGCAAGTTTTGCAATAGGGTCATTGCATCAACAAATACCAAATGTTTCATTAAGGATTGTTAGACAATAATTTGTCATCTTTTACACAGCATCTTGAGGTGGAATTACTAAATGGAAGTACAAAAAAATAACTTCCCACTGGGCACAAACTGGTTGAATCAACGTTGTTTACATGTAATTTCAATGAAATTACGTTGATCCAACGTGGAATAGATGTTGAATTGACGTCTGTGCCCAGTGGGTTGTGTTGAGAGTTATGGAAAGAGAGTTTTAGAAATGTATGAAGGTACTGTATGAACAAGAGCTAAAGGACATAGGTTGAATACATGGAAGCAGCTAGAAGGAACACGTACCGCACAGTGAGAAGGCCAAGCAAGGCAAATGCCTCCAGCAACCGAGCCAGGCACAAACAACAACAAAAACAACAAACATGTTAAACCGGGAACCAACAAGACGCTAATTAGTAATCAACTCACAGAGAACTCTTTGAAGAGGCTTGGAAATGGCACAACCTCTTGCTAAGCAGAATGGACTTCGCCACCCTATTACTACCCATGGTAGTCTGGTAGTCGTATCCAAGACATAGCTTTCTCTTGGCCAGCCATCTCCCTAAATCTAATCTCAATCAGGTCAATCACACAGTAAAGATAATGGAGGATTTGTGTCCTGTCATAACAATAAAAGCAGTTTAAATAGGTCTCATCTGTTAATTATTCTTTTATTTAGAAGTGAAGCTAATGAGGTGTTACTTTGGTGACCCCTAACATCTCCAAGCGTATGCACTGGATTAGACCTGGATGTAATTGCTAATATACACAGGGATTGAGGACAGAGGAGTAGGTTCCAATGCAAGCAATGCACCTACAGTTGAAGTCGGAAGTTTAGATACACTTAGGTTGGAGTCATTAAAACTCGTTTTTCAACCACTCCACAAATTTCTTGTTAACAAACTATAGTTTTGGCAAGTCGGTTAGGACATCTACTTTGTGCATGACACAAGTAAGTTTTCCAACAATTGTTTACAGACAGATTATTTCACTTATAATTCACTGTATCACAATTCCAGTGGGTCAGAAGTTTACATACACTAAGTTGACTGTGCCTTTAAACAGCTTGGAAAATTCCAGAAAATGATGTCATGGATTTAGAAGCTTCTGATAGGCTAATTGACATCATTTGAGTCAATTGGAGGTGTACCTGTGGATGTATTTCAAGGCCTACCTTCAAACTCAGTGCCTCTTTGCTTGACATCATGGGAAAATCCAAAGAAATCAGCCAAGACCTCAGAAAAATAATTGTAGACCTCCACAAGTCTGGTTCATCCTTGGGAGCAATTTCCAAACGCCTGAAGGAACCACGTTTATCTGTACAAACAATAGTACACAAGTATAAACACCATGGGACCACGCAGCCGTCATACCGCTCAGGAAGGAGACGTGTTCTGTCTCCAAGAGATTAACATACTTTGGTGCGAAAAGTGCAAATCAATCCCAGAACAACAGCAAAGGACCTTATAATAATATGCCATTTAGCAGACGCTTTTATCCAAAGCGACTTACAGTCATGCGTGCATACATTTTTACATATGGGTGGTCCTGGGGATCGAACCCACTACCCTGGCGTTACAAGCGCCATGCTTGCAATTAAGCTACAGAGGACCTTGTGAAGATGCTGGAGGAAACAGGTACAAAAGTATCTATATCCACAGTAAAACGAGTCCTATATCGACATAACTTGAAAGGCCACTCAGCAAGGAAGAAGCCACTGCCCCAAAACCACCATAAAAAAGCCAGACTACGGTTTGCAACTGCACATGGGGACAAAGATCGTATTTTTTTTAGAAATGTCCTCTGGACTGATGAAGCAAAAATAGAACTGTTTGGCCATAATGACCATCGTCATGTTTGGAGGAAAAGGGGTGCAGCTTGCAAGCCAAAGAACACCATCCCAACCGTGAAGCACAGGGGTGGCAGCATCATGCTGTGGGGGTGCTTTACTGCAGGAAGGACTGGTGCACTTCACAAAATAGATGGCATCATGAGGAAGGAAAATTATGTGGATTTATTGAAGCAACATCTCAAGACATCAGTCAGGAAGTTAAAGCTTGGTTGCAAATGGGTCTTCCAAATGTACAATGACCCCAAGCATACTTCCAAAGTTGTGGCAAAATGGCTTAAGGACAACAAAATCAAGGTATTGGAGTGGCCATCACAAAGCCCTGACCTCAATCCTATAGAACATTTGTGGGCAGAATTGCGTGTGTGAGCAAGGAGGCCTACAAACCTGACTCAGTTACACCAGCTCTGTCAGGAGGAATGGGCCAAAACTCACCCAACTTATTGTGGGAAGCTTGTGGAAGGCTACCCAAAACGTTTGACCCAAGTTAAACAATTTAAAGGCAATGCTACCAAATACTAATTGAGTGTATGTAAACTTCTGACCCACTGGGAATGTGATGAAAGAAATAAAAGCTGAAATAAATCATTCTCTCTACTATTATTCTGACATTTCACATTCTTAAAATAAAGTGGTGATCCTAACTGACCTAATACAGGGCATTTTTACTAGGATTAAATGTCAGGAATTTAGTTTAAATGTATTTGGCTAAGGTGTATGTAAACTTCCGACTTCAACTGTAACTCCTATTACAGGATTCAGCAGAGACGTCAAATCCTTAACTTTGACCTGAGTACAGCCAGAGAGAGAGATCCTTCATCACCCAAAGTATATTGACAAATGTCTAACGTTCCAACCCAATCCCACTGCCAGAGCTAATCAGCTGAAAATGCTGATTCAAAATGATGCTGACAAATAAAACCCTTACTCAAGGGAAGGCCCATTCAAAGTCTGTTTACTAACAATGGAGCTGTGTACCCAGGCACACACTCATGATTTATACTTCACAGCCATAGGCCTCCTGTAGCTCAGTTGGTAGAGCATGGAGCTTGCAACGCCAGGGTTGTGGTTTCGATTCCCACGTGGGGATGTTATGAAAAATGTATGCACTCACTAACTGTAAGTCGCTCTGGATAAGAGTGTCTGCTAAATGACTAAAATGTAAATAAGCTCTCATTGCCCTTGACAGTAGCATGTAAAGTGACAGACCTAAGAAATGCAAGTAGTTAGTCTCAATGTGTTTGATGGAAGGAGAAAAGGTTGTACAACTGCAGAGACACCCTCCCACACGCACAACTAAATGTGTTGTGCTTTTTCAAAATTTCACTTCATGAGCCCAACTCAGGATTGTTTTTCCTATGCAACCCCACCTCTGCTTCGCACGCCTCCGAATGCCTTGCTGTCAGTCTTTGTGATATTGGCAACAAAGAGTTGGACACATACTTAAATGCAGTGCCAAGCTCTTTATGCTTTTATGAAGGTTTTAAAAGAAACACCTTTAAGTCCAAAAGTACTGTATGTATTTAATCAGTGTTGCATATGAGCTCACCTCATCTAGAGAAGTGGATATCATTTAGGGCATGACCACATCTTTATGCTTCAGTCATTGTTATGGTCAACATTACTTCAGCTGTAGAAATTACATACATGTATACTTTGAAATAGTTATTTATGGTAGTAATGGACTAAAAGTGCACTCCAGGTGACTGGGTTCATCTCCCCCACATACTAGAGTGCAATAAGCTCCTGATGTCTGCACCCCTTTGTACCAACATAGTCCACAGGCAATAGACAAGTGTGAAGAACGGTAACCATAGCAAATCTTAGCAGGAACAGACAAGTGTTTAATTTGGCTCTCTGTCCCTTTCATCAAATGTTTTATCCTCCCTTCCTTTATGTACAAACACTTTTCTCACAATGTTCTGATAACCTCTAGGTCTATTCTAGAGAAAGACCTGCACATCTTTTCATGATTTACTTCAGCTCATAAAAATACTATTTTCTCACTACGGGTGAATAAAAAAGAGCACAGAAGAGGAAATGGGAAATAGCGTATACTTGTCAAATATAATACCATTAGAAGCACTGTTCTTGGAGAGAGTAGTGAGAGCAAGAGCGAGAATTGCCACCGACCTGACACACCCCCTCAACCAGGAGTACCAGCTCCTACCATCAGGCCGCCGATACAGAGTTCATCTTTACAAAACCGCCAGAGATCAGAAATCATTGATTCCCAACGGCATAAGTCAATTGAATAAATAACTGCTCAACCCCTCCCCCCACCCCTCCTAGAATTTACGAACTGAATTACGTTGTCTGTGTTGTCTGTTGTAGTTATTGCTTGGAATTTATGTATGTATTTATGACCCTATTGGTGATGCTGCGCTGTTGTTTGTTGAGATGCAAGACAACTTTCCCGAAAGTGATACACAATAATGTTGTATTATTATTATTATTATTATTAGAAGAGAGCGCTATGATAATGAATTACAATAGCAATAAAGAAAAATCAGCACACAGTGTGATCTGGTCTTAATCAGAACAGAAACAATGTATCTGGGAAAAATAGGATTACACTACCAACCACGCACACTTCTCTTAAAGATCTGAAATTCAAATCCCACATGAAACCTAAGGGATTCTTGAGATTTGGCGATCTTTTGTTTTTCAAGAAGACTAAGCCCATTTTCTGCCCACAACATTTGTTTTTAATAAAATTATGTTATGTTCATGAACTTGAACCCAGAAAAAGTTGACTCCATGATTATGAAATCGTATGTTATGCTGCCAATACATAATGTGTTTCTATGTATGGTTAGGGTATGTTTTGTCTAAACATATAATTATTGAGGAAATTATTATTTTCACCTTCTCAGTTTGAACGTTCCCACCATTATGTTCCCACAGTGTTTCAGATGAATTCAGTCAGGTGGGCTTGGCCAAGTCTCTTCCAAACACATTCATTCATGTTTTGGGGGGCAACAGTGTCACCCACCCACAGTATCCTGGTTCAGTATCATTCATTATTGGTTTGGAAAACCTTATTGAACCTCTAGCAATCTCCCACATTGGAACTGTATCAGACAGTCAGTTGAGTCAATGTAGATAGAGAACAACCATTCAGTAATTTGCATACTAGGTATGTTTGTCCAACAATATTAAATTTTTGCTGGGCTCAGCAATAAGTATTGAAAATTAAAGCAGTTGAGCATTTATGTGCTGTAATTACTGAACAGTTTGGACTGGGTCTCTCAGACATAGACAGGGCCTAGTAACCCTCTGCTTGGGTTTTACTGCCCACAAAACAGCTTCATAAACAGTAGCTACCAGTATCACCTGCTGGGTGTGCTTGGCCCATGGACAGTGGACCAGCCAGTGGCAGTTTGGCTACGCCACAAGAGGAGCTCCCTGTGTGTCTCCTCCAGCCCCCCTGTCACCCTCACCACAGGCCCTCGCTGAGTCTAACATTTCAATGTTTTTTAGAGACTAATACCCTGGGTGATGGTACATAGTTTAAGGCATAGATTAGTCACTTTCTTCAAAATGGAGTGGCTGTAAAGTTGTAATAAAATGTATTAATAATCACAGCATTAACAACTGGAAAGAAAGATGTGATGGTTTAGAAGTAGATTTAGTGGAAAACTGTGAACTTCGTGTAAAACAGATGTATTAAAAATACAGTAGGTGTGCACTGTGTCCGTCCCATTCAAATGGCTCGTAAGGTAGAGTAGACACCAATCCCTAACCTTTTTGCTCTTTCAAGTAATTCAACATTTTAGGAGGGTGGTATTGGCTACTTGAATACTTCTAGTGATTTCTCCGCTAAGGTAGGGTATCTCTGATTTATCAAACAGATGATTGACATGCAGGCTATTCCTTTCCTTCTGCAGTGTCTTGGGTGACCAAACAGACACATAACGATTACTCTCTCAAAACTACTAAACAACATTCTTCTCTACAATGTAATGTATAAAGCCATTTTCACCATACCAAAAAGGGCTCAGACCTATCCAAAACATGCCTGTATGATATACACTGAGTGTACAAAACATTAGGAACACCTTCCTAATATTGAGTTGCACCCCATTTTGCCTTCAGAACAGTCTCAATTTGTCATGGAAAGAGCAGGTGCTACTAATGTTTTGTACACTCCGTGTAGACCTAGCTGTTGTAGAAATGGTGATATAGTGCTGTGGATGGACTGGTTCACCTCCCGTCTCCTATCGAGGAGTGTGTAAGTGAGCTCAGTTTATTCAGTCTCCGATGGAAAGTTTATGTGGTTTTAAATTAGTGGCCAACCTATATGAAGGCATGTCTGCTCCTCGTCATTTGATTTACCAAGTCTCTGTGAGGGGAAGAAAACCCAGCAAGAGTGTCTGAGATTGCATCATCCATCAACTGATGAATAGAGAGCTAAAGGTAGCTTTAAAGGGCACCTGCATAGTGCTAGCTATTGTAAGTAACATCTCTTGCACTGTTTGTATTCTTCATTGTGGGTATATTTTATACATTTTATAATGGAAAGAAATACGAAGTTGGTACTCTGTGAGACAGAAGAACAGGGCCCATATTCACAAACCGTCTCAGAAAAGGTCCTGGGAATCCTGATGAAACCTGTTTTAGGACAAAAAAAACTCCCAGCTCAGTGTAGGTTTTAGGATGATGTTGAAAGGAAATTTCAAAATGTTTCATCTTCATATTCATCATCTCCAGCACCACCCCAACATCAACATACACTATATATACAAAAGTATGTGGACACCGGTTCAAATTAGTGGATTTGGCTATTTCAGCCACACCCGTTGCTGACAGGTGTATAAAATCGAGCACACAGCCATGCAATCTCCATTGACAAACATTGGCAGTAGAATGGCCTTACTGAAGAGCTCAGTGACTTTCAACGTGGCACCGTCATAGGATGTCACATTTCCAACAAGTCAGTTCGTCAAATTTCTGCCCTGCTTGAGCTCAACTGTAGGTGCTGTTATTGTGAAGTGGAAATGTCTGGGAGCAACAACGGCTCAGCTGCAAAGTGGTAGGCCACACAAGCTCACAGAACGGGACCGCCGAGTGCTGAAGTGTGTCACGCGTAAAAATCGTCTGTCCTCAGTTGCAACACTCAATAAATAAAAATATTAGGATCTCCATTTGCCGATTCCAATGGCGACAGCTAGTCTTACCGGGGTCCGACACATAACGAAAAATACATTACAGACAAAATAATTTACAATTTACATACATTTAAGAACATGAACATGTAGTGTGTGTGTGTGTGTGTTACAATATACATGTCAGTACATAAACACAAAAAGTATGTCACATGGGGGAGAGGCGTTGTGCCGTGAGGTGTTGCTTTATTTGTTTTTTTAAACTAGGTTTGCTGTTCACTAGCGCTATATGAGATGGAAGGGAGTTACATGCAATCATGGCTCTGTATAATACTGTACGTTTCCTTGAATTTTTTCTGGACCTGGGGACTGTGAAAAGACCCCTGGTGGCATGTCTGGTGGCATGTGTGTCAGTGCCGTGTGTAAGTTGACTATGTAAAGAATTTGGAATTTCCCTACACATTATTGTTTCTTATAAAAACAAGAAGCGATGCAGTCAGTCTTTCCTAAACTCTCAGCCAAGAGAGACTGGATTGTTAGATTGTTTGATGAAATCCTTTTTTTAGGAACAGTTGTGACGGTAATCTGTTGAGAATAACTACTTCATGTCATCTACAGGACAATGGTCCCTGACAGAAAATATGTTAGCTATCACGCAGCTGTTTCTATCATGAAATGCTTTTTTATCATGTAATCCCAACAGGAGGGCATGTGTTTCCCCCTGTTCAATAGTCTGAAGTGTTGTGTTTGTGGCAGTGTGTGCCGGTGAAAGTAATTTTCTACTCTAATTCATTTCTTCCGAGCCAATGCCCCCATGCACAAAGTAAGGTCCATACAGAAATGGTTTGTCGAGATTGGTGTGGAAGAACTTGACTGGTCTACACAGAGCCCTGACCTCAACTCCATTGTCACACCAGCCTTCGCTTTGGCTCTACATCCTGTCCAGCTCAGGTGTTCGGCGTCGCCGGCCTTCTAGCTGCTGCCGAACCTGCTGCTGGCAAACGCCCTTCACTCATCAACCTTGGACTTGTCTCGTCATCATTACATACACCTAGTTCCAATCCCCACTCTATCACTGTATATATACTGCAGTTCGGCATCGTAACCGATTTCAGTGGGAAAATGCTCACCTTCGATGGCCACTGGCACGCTGGAGAAGTGTGCTCTTTACAGATGAATCCCGGTTTCAACTGTACCGGGCAGATGGCAGACAGCGTGCCAGTGGCCATCGTATGGCGTCGTGTGGGCGAGCAGTTTGCTGATGTCAACGTTGTGAACAGAGTGCCCCATGGTGGTGGTGAGGTTATGGTATGGACAGGCATACGTTCTTCCATGGCCTGCATACTCACCAGACATGTCACCCAATGAACATGTTTGGGATGCTCTGGATCGGTGTGTACGACAGTATGTTCCAGTTCCCGCCAATATCCAGCAACTTCGCACAGCCATTGAAGAGGAGTGGGACAACATTCCACAGGCCACAATCAACAGCCTGATCAACTCTATGCGAAGGAGATGTGTCACGCTGCATGAGGCAAATGGTGGTCAAACCAGATACTGACTGGTTTTCTGATCCACCCCCTACCTTTTTTTATCGTATCTGTGAGCAACAGATGCATATCTGTATTCCCAGTCATGTGAAATCCATAGATTAGGGCCTAATTAATTTATTTCAATTGACTGATTTCCTTATATGAACTGTAACTCAATAAAATCTTTGAAATTGTTGCATGTTGCAATTACAGTTTTGTTCAGTGGACATGCACATGCTAAAACAAAGGAACGAGGTGGGTAGCTAATTAAGTGTGTCATTGTAGCAAAGTATTTATAAACAAAAAATCTGATCTCTTAAAAGTTTATTTCATTTATGTTATATTATCTATACAATGATTGATTTTGGCCCAATAGGCATGGCATATTCCAACATTCAAGGAGCTTTCCGTTTTGATTGGGTTATTTTGCCCAAAAACCTTTAGGCCTACCTACGTATATAAAAACAAATACAACTCTGCATCCCTGCCCAGCCTGACAAGAGTGATCAAAAGGGTGTTCAGCATCCCCAGTGGCTCTGCAAGCGCGTAGAGGATATTCTCCGCTGCTGGCCTGCTCTCCAGGCACAATCTTGTGAGCCTAAAGCCATTCGTGTTTCTAAAAAGGAATTCAAAGGCACGGTAGACTGAGCCTAATGAGTCATTTTTCGTAAAAATGTCATTTAATTCTAAGTAAGTCACAGCCGATATTCACAATTTATAGACTATAATAATTTAATACAACAAAATGTTGTTTAAATGCTGAGCATTTAATGCCCCTGACTCCCTACCAGCCTAGTGTGTTTCACTCGCAAATGCTTCACAATGTATTTCTTTGTAGGCTATAGCCTTGAAATGATAGAAATAATATAGCCTGGAGGTCAGGAGCCAGACACGCTCCCTGTCTGGCTCCTGACCTATTTAGTGTGTTTATATTATGTTTAATATGAAATGTAGCCTATTTGAAATGATGAGCGCTTCTTACGTTCACCTTTTCATGTTTATTAAAATACTTTTGGTGTCAATACTTCAAAACCAAATGGTAGGTCCAGGTAGTGACAAAAATAGATGGGTGTTGTGATTTTAATGAATGGAGGGAATTTGGAGCTGCAGTTTTTCTTCATGTGAGCTAGGAGCAGTTGGAAAGGAAGTGGAGCGCTGGTACTGGTACTGTGTTCAAATGACTGAGATATTTTCATTAAAAACGTTATTTTGATGAATTTATTTATACTATTTCATCAATCCACAAGATATAGTCCCCACACAAATCTAGGTTTGCTACCCAAGCCGGCTGGTCGTTCGTTCTGTCGGTTCGGTTGCCAGAGACGCGACCCAGTCGTTCAGTCTTTTTGTTCTGTATCTATGGACGCGACCCAGTCATTCGTTCTAAATGTTCCATTGCCATACTGGCTGACAACGTTCTTATCCCTTGCTAGCTAGCTAGCCAACTGCGGCTAACTTACAGTCACGTCAAACAGTGCATCCAGAATAACAA